>NC_136061.1:429114414-430531176 GCF_964261635.1 Lissotriton helveticus | reverse complement strand
AGTAGATGGCATTCTGCGAGGGTCAGACAACCAGGCACAGAGGGGAGTAGTGTGCACGATGTGTGTGAAAAAGGAGAGATGGCTGGCAAAAAGCCTGAAGCGGATGCAAGGAAATTTCATTCAATGTCTGATCCTTCAAATATCTCCGGGGGTGAATCTGAGCATGATAAGCGCAAGGAAATAGATAGCCCAAAAACGGTCCGCAAACAAGGGGGCACAGGCCTGGGCACCGGTTATCGATCTGCTGAGAGTGCAGATTCCTTTCAGTGGGACGATTCATTTATGGCTGAGACTGAAATGTCTAGGGCTATCCAATCTACTTCTGAAACTATTGAGAAACCTGAGGACATTTCCCTGGTAGTTATCTATCAGACCATTATGGCCCATAGGGAGGAGACCCGCACAGAGAGTCTGCGTATGCAAGGAGCCTTTCGCAAACTCCAGAATTCGGTACGGAAGGTTGAGAAGTCCTGCTCTGAGTTTGTCGACAGGTTCAATGAAGTTGAGACTCATATATCAAATCTCGAGGATGAGCTTGCAGCCCAGAAGGTGACGACAGAGACCTTGCACAATGCTAAGGATGACAAGCTCTTGAAAATCACGAATCTTGAAAAGCGCCTCTGCCACAATAATCTCTGGGTGCTGGACATCCCTGAGGGGATCGAGGGGCAAGATGCATGACAGTTTATCATTGAACTCTTTACTGAATTCTTTCCCGGACTAGCTCAATGGGACTGAAGCCGGGAGATTCAGAGGGCCCATAGGTTTCCGTTTGTTCAAAGTAACAGGCCAGGCCAGAACTCTGTAAGGGCGATCTTAATATCACTCAATATTTTCTGGCAAGAGAGGCAGTATACGACCTGGCCTGCCCGGATAGAAAGAAGAACGAGAAGGGAATAGAGTTTTTGTGCACCCCGATTACTGCCCTCTAACTTTTGAAAAAAGATGGCAATTACGCCAGCTCATCACACCGTTCCGTGATAAGGGGGCACAAGCATTTCTCTTAAATCCCACCAAGCTTAAAGTCAACCACTATGAACATGTGCTGTTTTTTACAGCTGAGTCAGCCGCTAAAGAGTATCTGCTAACCTTATAGTGGACATAGGGCAAGGAAAGGAATGAGGAACGGAAGGGGTAAGGAAAAGGAAAGAAGGAAGTGGAGAAAATGAAGGGCGGGGGATGAAAAAGGAAAAAAAAAAAGGAAAGAAAAGGATCAAAAATAAATAAATATATATATGTATATAAAAATATACATAGGATCTGTCACAGGGGATCTGTCACGTGGGTAGTATGTGGAATCCCTCTCCTTATAATGTATGAACTACATTGTAATATGGTTTTCCCTTTTTTTGTTTTGGGTTGGGCTGTAATATGATGGGTTGTGAATTTTAACATAGGGTGGGGCAGGGGGGTCCGGGATTGGAAAAGCTCGATCCATCGCAGAGACTCTGTGTCTCCAAGCCTCTTGTTTGGGGTTGGGGTTGGGAGGGGTGGGTCACGGCTCCGTCCGGAGCCGTGTATCGGGGAAGAGAGGGGATGGGGGAAGGGGGCTGGGTGGGGGTTGGTTGGGGGGGTCAGGTAGGAAAATAAACAATCCATGATGGCACGGTGAAGAGAGACAGGAAATTTGATGGCCTTAGGTACACAGTCTGTAAGCTTAAAGTTACAGGGAAAACAGATGGGGGATATTGGTATATGTGGAGGTATCCAGTGTTGCTCCCTGAATGTCAGTGGCTTAAACAATCACAATTAAAGGCAGCAGGTTGTGAATGAGCTGCGGTTGCTTCAGAGTGACCTGATATGTCTACAGGAAACTGATATAGAATGGGCCAAAAGAAAATTATTAGCAGGTTTAGGCCTTACAGTATTGATTTGTACAGAGCAGTCCACCACCACATGGGGACTTGCAATCTTGGCTAAAAATCATATACAACAGACAGGTAGAGCACTGGCAGACAAACAAGGGAGGTGGGCTATTGTTGAATGCATGATTGGAAGGCAGAAGTGCACGGTATGTTCCATATATGGTTCAAGCTTTGATGAGGCTCTAATAATTGATGGGCTCAAAGTAGAATTGGCCCTATGGCCCACTTATGTGCAGTGATTTAAATATACACCTTGGGCCTAATGCTTTACAAGATAATAATTACATTTATAAAGGGAGGAAACAGAGGGTATTCAAAGCGCTACAGTCTCTTCTGGTTGATCACGGGTTGGTGGATGCTTGGGCTACCTTAAGAGGGGAGGAGCCTGGGTATACCTTTTATTCTTGTCTGCACCAGAAACTGGTAAGGCTGGACTACTTTTTCGTATCAAGTCTCTTGCTGGCTGGAGCAAAAATACAGGTATATCCACGGGTTACCTCAGACCATGGCCCTCTAGTGTTAAATCTAAGGTTGCCCAGGACTAGAATCAAGCTGCAAGCCTTTTCATTTGACAGGAAGTTGCTGTTAGATTAAAAGTTCATAGCTCATAAGAAGACATGGATTGGGCATTTTTTCCTCATAAATCGGAACAGTTCAGGGATTGGGTGTGTGTGGGATACTTTTAAAGCGGCTTTCGGGGGAAGCCCTCAGCTTTAGTTTATATAAGCAAAAACAAATGCGAGCAGCATTGCAGGAACTATATGCTATTCTATCTGTAGCAGAAGAAAAACTCATGCAAGGTATACATGGGGGCCAGGAGATTGCTGCTCTTCAAACTGAAATGGCCCGGCGCAAGGCCAAAATAAATCTCCATTGCAGTAAAGAAGAAATACTCGATCAACAAACAGCTAAACTATGACTATGGGGAGGCAAGTGGACGATGCCTGGCACAGAAACTTAGATCTAAAGATGCAGCCCAGAGGATCAGCTCAGTGGTTGATTCTAGGGGCAACCTCATAGAAACTGATGCTGGGATTTTTAATGTGTTTCATGACTTTTATGAAGCATTATATAAGGGGGAACGTTATGACTTACAAGCTGGGGAATCCCTGTTGCAGCATTTTTGTGATAACAACTTGGATAGGCAGGACGCAGAGGTATCAGAGGCCCCTATCACTATGGAGGAGATGGAAAGAGCCATTAATAGTTTAGCACTGGGTAAAGCCGCAGGACCTGATAAACTTCCTTTGGAAATATATACAACTTTTTGGGGAATATTAAAGGGCGATATGCTTGCTACATTTCTACAGGCTCAGGCTCAGGCAGGAGCTCCCCCTTTAACCTCGGACGAGGCCATTATTATAGTCTTTAAAAAAAAGGATAAGCCTGCTGAGTAACCTGGCTCATATCGTCCTATATCTCTTTTAAATTCAGACTGCAAAATTTATGCTAAAATCCATGGGACCCGGTTGGCTGAAGTAATAACCTCATTGGTGTCAATTCGACAACACAGCTTTATCCCCGAGAGGGGGACAACCAATCATATCAATAGAGTGGTATCTTTGTTGGACATCGCCAGCACCTCGGGGAGCGAACTCAGTCTGATATTATTAGATGCCGAAAAGGCGTTCGACCAGGTCGCATGGGGATTTTTATGGGTGGTATTATGTTGCCGTGGTGTTAAACAAAACTTTATTTCTGCCATGCATGTCTTATATCGCCAACCTACAGCTAGAATTTACATTATGGGCTTAGAATCTACCCCCGTACATATCACAGTGGGAACAAGGCAGGGATGCCCCTGTTCTCCTCGCTGTTCTCCTTGTATATAGATCCTTTTTTAAAAAGGTTAGAACATAGCTCAAGGATTGAGTCGGTAAAGTGGAGACTAGAGCATTACCGGGTGTTTGCATATGCAGACGATGTAGCAGTGGTAACGCCGAACCCTTTAATAGCTATGCCGGAAATAGAGCACTTGGCGCTGAAGTTTGGTGCTGCCTCAGGCTACAAACTCAATATTGCTAAGACGCAAATCTTATGTTCTAATATAGCTGCATTTGATGATCAGAGTGTCCTGAGTGAGGTAATATATCTGAGGATCACGTTGAGGACCTGTTTAAAATCATTGGTTGAGGTTAACTGGCATAATATCCTAAATGATGTGCGCAAACAATTGGAACGGTGCGAATGCTTGCATCTCTCTATGGTAGGGCGATGCAATATTCTTAAGATGTTGATTCTTCCCAAAATTCTATATTTTTTCAGATCGGTGCCACTGGAGATCTCTCGTGCCAATCTGGCAATGTTACAGTCTATCTGTGCCAGATTTTTGTGGGCTCAGGGTAAATCACGGAGAGCCATGCAATATATGACTTTTCCTCGGGAGAAAAATGGTTGGGCTGTGCCTGATTTCACCTTGTATTATTTTGTGTGTATATTACAGCATATGAATATTTTATTAACTGGGGTGGAACCGATTAGCGTGGCCAAAGCCCCTTCGATATATCAAATGTTGCTGGGCAGCGATGCCAAAAATCGGTTGTTCGTTAATCTTGAGATGAGCTTCTATAAGAAAACTAGGTTTAAGGTCCTAAATACTGCTTGTAAAGTATGGAAGGCGGTGAAAAAGTACTATAGACTCGAGAAGGTATCTCTATATACTTTGTTAACTGCTACAACTCCCCATGATATTTTGTGACAGGATTATAGATAGGTGGCGGGCTAAAGGGGTTCAATATATTGGTGATTTCTATATCAATGGGGAGTTGATGTCCTTTGAAATGTTAACTGATAAATATCATCTGCTCCAGTCTGAATTCTTGAAATATCTGCAAGTCCGCAACTATTTATGTAAACATCAATGGAACATTGAAGTAAATCCTGTCATTGAAGCCGTGAGAAAAATGTACGTATTGGTATACTCTACAATTTACTGTTAGATACTGAGGGTAGCGACTTAGAGATGCAAAATATCAAATGGGACAACCAGCTGGGGTGCCTCGGCACTGGGGTCGAAACCTCTATTGAATTGGCAGGGAGATTTTTAATGTCTGCTAATCTTCTTGCACAACATTTTAAGATGGTTTTTAACCTGTATTATATCCCAGCTAAATTGTCCAAATGGGGGGGTCTAACGATGGAAAATGCTTTTGATGTGGGACGGATGATGCAATATTGTACATATCTTTTATACTTGGAGGCACTTAAACATTCTTTTTGGCCATATAGAGAAGTTTCTAGCGGAAACGTTGGGGGCGGGCAGTTAGACTATCCACAGCTCATGTATTGTTGGGGGTAGCGGAGGTAGAGGAATCGGACCAATTACTTTACACATTTCGGTACCTGATCTTTTTAGTTACAGCTGTTGCTAGGTCATGGATTGCCTCAATATGGCTTCAGAATGATGCACCATCTTTTGCATTTTGGAGGGCCAGGTTTCTATCGATGTTTAATATAGAATATAATTTATAGGTAACCGGAAAAAGAAATTCGCTGTGTAATCTAGGGTCGGGCACCTAGCCCCAATAGGGTAAAACGGTCTAGGCGTGTCCTGGCCTAGAATATTAATTGCGAAGCTAATCGAAGTTTTCTTCCTTAAATAGACCATGTCTAGAGAACTGTCAGCCTTTCTCACAGAGTCTCTCAAAGCTAATTTACTTGGAAAGGAAGACGAGTATTTTATTATACCCCACAGGGAGTGTATTCTTTTCAAAATCTTCTATCCTTTTACTTGCTTCCTTTGTACACCTTTGTTCACTACCACAGATTTCTTCCCAGCACAATTTAAACACCTTTGGGGTTTTATCATACATAGTTATCGTATTAAAGAATCGCAGCACATAGAAAGAGGCCTGCAAATTCCAGGAAAGCAGGTTCAATTCTGTCATACCCTGAACCATGGTTCCTGGCGGTAGCAAAGCAGTCTCCTAAGGACTGCATCCTCCATAGTATCCCAATCAGTGGAAAGGTCAAGAGCTCGTACCTCTCCCCATCCAACCCAAGCCAAGGACTATTTTCCCTTTGTAAGCTTTCATTAGGGGATTGAGAGCCAAACTCCCTTGGTTCGAATTCAATTTAACCAGGCATCCAGCTTGTAGCATGGACCACTGATTAACACACCCCACATGAATATCCCATTTTGTTGTTGAATACTTTATTCGAAAAAACATTTCATAAAAGTACAAGTATTCAACATACGAAATACATAAAACAATGTTACAAATATTACAGATCCATAAGCATTAAAAAGGCATGTTGAACGGTTCTTACTTAAAGAAAATAATCAAACATCGGGTAACAGTTTCGACCTGATGAACCAAGCATTCGCCACATATTTGGCTACCCCACAAACAATATACATTGAAGAAGCATTGGTTAGAATGACACGCATAGCTGATCTGTGGTCCCTAACCCCAAGCTCCCTACAAACAGGTTTCAGCCATTTTGCTCTCGACTGTTTGTATGCAGCACATGCAAACAAAAAATGGCCCAGCGATTCTTTCGGGCAAGAGCAACCTGGGCATTTTAGGTCAATTCCTCTCCATCGCTTCCACCCTTCCTTAAATGATTTAAGGGGTAAAATGCCATATCTTAGTTTCAGAAACAAAGTTCTGTCACGGGGGGCCTGGATGAAATCCAAAAATGGCTCTAACTTTTCTGAGGGGCTTGTGGTCAAGGAAAGTATTAGTCAAGGTGCCCCAATTTGGATTCCTAGATTCCTTTGCCACAACCCAATCCCAATAAAGTTTTTTAACTGTTAGTTTAGGCGGGGGAGTTTGGGAAATCCAACAATCCCCTAAACCTATAGATATCACCAACTTCTTTAGATTGTTGAGCCATTTTATTTTATTAGCTACATTCAAACTGATTAGCTCATCCAGTACTAATGCATAATTAAAAAGTTCAGGGGTCCTTCTAAGCCAAACCCAATATAACAAGGGGCGAATTTGGACTAAATCAGAGATAGTTCTTTTACCCAAATCTAAAAATAGTGGTTTCAGAGGGGTCGATAAAGGCAGCGAGACTATGTCTCTTATAAACTTATTTTCAGCCACTGCCAATAGTTTAGTGTTCTCCGCATCCCAAAGTTCAGAACCGTATACTGCCGCTGCTAACGCTTTCCCCTCATATACTGCCAAAGTAGGAGCTATGGGTCTGCTAGTTGAGAGCCGCTGATTCTTTGTTATCACTCCGGATACCCTTTTAAGGTTTAGAACCATTTTAGCGATATGGGAAGTCCAACTCAAGTTGTTACTAAGTCTTACTCCAAGGTAATCAAATTCTTCCACCACCTCAAGGGGAGTGCCGTTCAACAAGAGGTTAACCTTCCTATGTTTTTTATTGGCGGACAACACCATCAACTTAGTTTTGGTGGTATTTACCGACAACCCCCGATCTTTACAAAAAATACAAACGCGATCTAGCAGTTTTTGCAGACCCATGGGGAATTTGGACATCAGAAGGGTGTCATCGGCAAAGAGGAGCGTAGGGGTTTTCTCTCCTGCAAGGACAGGGGCATCGGCAGGGTCCTCCCTCAAATGGTCCACCACCCCATTTATAAAGAGGGAGAACAGAGTGGGAGCCATCACGCATCCCTGTCTCACTCCTCTATTGACCGGTACCTTCTCTGAGAGTTGACCCTGACTTCCCCATCGAATCCTGGCATAGTTCCCCTCATGGAGTTTAATAATGAACTGCAGTAAATAACTGGGGAAACCCATATCAGATAGGACTGACCAGAGTTTGGCCCGAGGGATGACATTGAATGCTGTCTTCAAGTCTATGAAAGCCAAGTATAAACTGCCCTTGGTAATTAATACTGACTTCCAACAGACTGCACAGAATCGGAAGACCTGATCTATTGCACCGACATTACGCCTGAACCCAGCCTGAAAGTGGGACAGAATGTCTTTATCCACAAACCAGGCTTCGGTACGATTTATGATGATCTTTTTCACCCTTTTTATATATGGTTATGACCTCTGCGCCCTTCCAGGATTCTGGAACAGGATGGCCATACTGGATCAGATTCATCAAACATGCTATAAACTCTGCCCATATTTTGGAATCATACATTAACAAATCCCCCGGAAGGCCATCTGGTCCGGGTGCCTTCCCTGGTAGTAATTTAGAAATGACGTCTTGAACTTCACGCTGGGAAAATAGATCTACCTTGGAAACTGACTGCTCACAAGATTTACTTTGAGGGACAGTAGTTGGTGATATTGTCGAGCTATCCAAACTGTCCTCACAATATAATTAAAAAAAATGGGAATACCATTGCTGTTCGGTTATATGATTTAAAATAGGAGCTACCCCCCTTCCATCAAATGCATTAATTAATTTCCCAAAAATAACAGAGTTTTTCCCGCAAGCTGCGGCCTTCAGCTGCTGCCAGTGCTCTTCCTCCCAATCTTTCTTTGCCGATGTTATACTATTAGAGTATTCCTTCCTGGCCAGCCGGACAGCCACAGGATCCTTGCTTTTTATTGCTTGGGTAATTGCTTTCCTTTTGTTCCTACAATTTGTCGTATACCAGGGGTTACTCTTAGAGTGATCACAGTTAAAACGTGATTTCGCCCGGGGCTTCTTACAGAAATGGGCTCCTAGTTTATTTATTAGATTTTCATAGGAAACCGGCATGCTAAGTTCAGCAAGATTAAAAGATTCTGGTGCCAAAGCAATAAGTCTGCTTGTTTCTTCTAAAACCAACTCTTTGATGTTTTGGAGCTTTCCCTCATCACATTTGACCACATTCCATTTTAGTTTCCAATTATCATTTGTAGGGAAAACCTCTTTAGTGATCAACTCTGGTTTCCCTCTAATATCAAACCCTCTTACCCAGTGGATTTCCATGCATAATGGATTGTGGTCACTATCGGAAGACTGCCTAATCAATTACGTCAGGCCAAGAATGTATATCTAAAAGGATGTAGTCAATACGAGATGGGCAACCTAGCCTGTTAAAAGTCATTGCCCCATCGCGATCCGACCTGGTCCGGCCATTGAGAGCCCGTAGGTTGTGTTCTAACACTAGGGCATTCAGCTGGATAGCTCTGGCTGTCCATTTCTTAATAGGTGTAAGCACTAGGGGAGGTATAATCTGACTACAATCCTCTGCATTAAAACCCAATACCTCTTCATCGTCTAGGGGTTCAAATGTACAGTTAAAATCCCCCCAACCAATATTTTAGATCTGGGGGGAAGGTGTGATAACCTCACATCTAACAGCTCTAATATTGGAGAGGAAAGCCCACCCTGGAGGCCTCTAGCATAAATTCAAAAAAGTTCAAAACTGTGACCCCCTGATTGATTCCTGAGGGTAATGTGCAGGATGTCGTTAGAATCAAGTTTGTGGGAAGTAACCATACAATTTAAGGACACCATTACCCAAATATGCAGGCCACCAGAAGGGCGCCCTTTCCCCACCGAAACTGCGGGAACAGAGAAGGTTCAATAACCATTTCACAGCGGAGTGAATAGGGTTCAAATTGGTGCAATATAATTTTGTCCATATGGCCTTCCTTTCTAGTGGAAATGTTGGGGGCGGGCAGTTTATAGGTAACCGGAAAAAGAAATTAGGTTGGGAGATTTGGGGACCGGTGGTCTCCTATATGGACGAATGAGCAGAATAGATCAGGAATTATTTTTATGACCCTATGCACCCTGCACCTCAGGGAATTTTTATTTCTTAATTTTCTTTTTTTATGAACTAAGATCAACTGTGTAACTAGTTTATTTTTTTTTTCGCTTCTTTTGTGTACTATGGGGCTCATTAGGATGGCGGACGGAAGAGCCACCGCGGCCCTGGAGTAGGCGGAAAAAGCCCTTTCCGTGTCCGCCAGCTGCGGATACTCCATCTGCCATATCAGGATAGGAAAACGTGTCAAGTTTCCGTCCGCGACGGAAAAGGACGCACCGCTGCCGAACTACACACGACCACGTGGCGGACGGAACAATCCCGGAGGCCCCGCCGTACGTACTGACGTCTAAGACCGTCCCCCAAATCAAGATGGCGGAAACTCCACATAAAACCGCAGCGGAAAAACAACCTGACTGAACACGGCGGAATCCACACAGCGAACATAGGTGACATAGCAGAGATACCCACCGCAAGCTGACCACCACCATGGACCCAGCGCTACACGCTTTCCCGATGCTCTTCGCGATCCACCACGTCCTAGTCATGGCCCACTATGGACGACGACGCAGGTAAGGCACAAACCATTGGCTGTCTGGAGGGGAATACCAGCAAGGGACGTGACGTAGGGAGGGGGAGTGTCATGTTACCGAAACCACTGATGAGAAGCATATACGAATACACATTTGCAGTACGCAAGCAGGAATGACAACGACAGACCACGAGACTTGATAGACTACCTTTATTGTACAAAATAGGGGAATAATCACAGTGTATGCGTGAGCATGGGCAAAGTGGGCACCAGAGCAGGTACATCATAGGCAGGTAACGAGAGGGCAGTATGCAGTATCAGAGCATCAACAGGGCATTGTAGAGTACAGAGCAGGTACATCATAGGCAGGTAACGAGAGGGCAGTATGCAGTATCAGAGCATCAACAGGGCATTGTAGAGTACAGAGCAGGTACATCATAGGCAGGTAACGAGAGGGCAGTATGCAGTATCAGAGCATCAACAGGGCATTGTAGAGTACAGAGCAGGTACATCATAGGCAGGTAACGAGAGGGCAGTATGCAGTATCAGAGCATCAACAGGGCATTGTAAAGTACAGAGCAGGTACATCATAGGCAGGTAACGAGAGGGCAGTATGCAGTATCAGAGCATCAACAGGTCAATGCGCAGTACAGAGCAGGTACATCATAGGCAGGTAACGAGAGGGCAGTATGCAGTATCAGAGCATCAACAGGGCATTGTAGAGTACAGAGCAGGTACATCATAGGCAGGTAACGAGAGGGCAGTATGCAGTATCAGAGCATCAACAGGGCATTGTAGAGTACAGAGCAGGTACATCATAGGCAGGTAACGAGAGGGCAGTATGCAGTATCAGAGCATCAACAGGGCATTGTAGAGTACAGAGCAGGTACATCATAGGCAGGTAACGAGAGGGCAGTATGCAGTATCAGAGCATCAACAGGGCATTGTAGAGTACAGAGCAGGTACATCATAGGCAGGTAACGAGAGGGCAGTATGCAGTATCAGAGCATCAACAGGGCAATGCGCAGTACAGAGCAGGTACATCATAGGCAGGTAACGAGAGGGCAGTATGCAGTATCAGAGCATCAACAGGGCATTGTAGAGTACAGAGCAGGTACATCATAGGCAGGTAACGAGAGGGCGGTATGCAGTATCAGAGCATCAACAGGGCAATGCGCAGTACAGAGCAGGTACATCATAGGCAGGTAACGAGAGGGCAGAATGCAGTATCAGAGCACCAACAGGGCAGTGTGGCCAACAGAGCAGGTACATCAGAGGCAACATATGAGAGGGGCCAAGTGCATCAACAGTCCATTGCACAGAACAGCTCCATCAGAGGCAGCACGTGAGAGGGGCCAAGTGCATCAACAGTCCATTGCACAGAACAGCTCCATCAGAGGCAACATATGAGAGGGGCCAAGTGCATCAACAGTCCATTGCACAGAACAGCTCCATCAGAGGCAGCACGTGAGAGGGGCCAAGTGCATCAACAGTCCATTGCACAGAACAGCTCCATCAGAGGCAACATATGAGAGGGGCAAAGTGCATCAACAGTCCATAGCACAGAACAGCTCCATTAGAGGCAGCACGTGAGAGGGGCCAAGTGCATCAACAGTCCATTGCACAGAACAGCTCCATCAGAGGCAGCACGTGAGAGGGGCCAAGTGCATCAACAGTCCATTGCACAGAACAGTCACATCACTGGCAGCACGTGAGAGGGGCCAAGTGCATCAACAGTCCATTGCACAGAACAGCTCCATCAGAGGCAGCACGTGAGAGGGGCCAAGTGCATCAACAGTCCATTGCACAGAACAGCTCCATCAGAGGCAGCACGTGAGAGGGGCCAAGTGCATCAACAGTCCATTGCACAGAACAGCTCCATCAGAGGCAGCACGTGAGAGTGCAGACTGCAGTAACAGAGCATCAACAGGGCAATGCGCAGTACAGAGCAGGTACATCATAGGCAGGTAACGAGAGGGCAGTATGCAGTATCAGAGCATCAACAGGGCATTGTAGAGTACAGAGCAGGTACATCATAGGCTGCACAAGTACGTGTCCCTACCAACCCGTCACAGGAACCACAAGAGTGCCACGCAGTTCTCAATGGACACACCATGTGAAATAACATTTGAGTGAAGTGTTCAGCACCTCACATCACAGAATCAGGGGGACTGCGTGAACTACCTGCCTCGGACACACTGGCAGCACCAGCAACAGGAGTGTGAGACACAGCCACAGCCCGAGTGACACACACATGGGCCACGGACCCAGACACACTGGCAGCACCAGCAACAGGAGTGTGAGACACAGCCACAGCCCGAGTGACACACACATGGGCCACGGACCCAGACACACTGGCAGCACCAGCAACAGGAGTGTGAGACACAGCCACAGCCCGAGTGACACACACATGGGCCATGGACCCAGACACACTGGCAGCACCAGCAACAGGAGTGTGAGACACAGCCACAGCCCGAGTGACACACACGTGGGCCACGGACCCAGACACACTGGCAGCACCAGCAACAGGAGTGTGAGACACAGCCACAGATGTAGTCACTGACACGTGAGCCACTGACCCAGACAGACTGCCAGCACCAGAAACAGGAGTGTGCAACACAGCCACAGATCTTCTAACTGACACGTGAGCCATAGACCCAGATACACTGCCAGGACCTGCAACAGGAGAGGGCACAACTGACACTGTGCCACCATCTGACACATGAGAGTCAACTGCACCAGCGCCACTGTGACAACTGAAATGATGAGCCACAGGGCTGTATGGGCCTGGAGGCAGGGTGGGCCTGGGAGCTGGGGATAGCTGACCTAGAGCCAAATCGGGGTTGGCAGGTGTCAATGGTGTGTGTCTGCGTTTCTTAGGGATGTGTGTGTGCACCCTGGACAGGACAGGACTGCCAAGTGGTGGGGACGCCAAACAATCACCACCCACCATAGGTGGAGCATCTGCTGCCGGGGATCTGGTTTCTGGGGACGTGCTGGAGCCTGCTTGTCGTTTGCTCTGTGCCTGCCGCCTGGACTCTGAATCATGTGTAATGGGGGATGCAACAACAGGGGACACCCTCCTCTGCTTCTGACTGGCCTGGATGGGAGTGGAGGTATGGGGGGACTCCGCGGCGGAGACATCAGTTTGGCGTTTAGTAGAAAACATCAGCCTCAGTGCAGCCAGGGGTGAAGTATGCCTGTCCTTGATTGCGCCATTGTCCATGCTAGATGCCTTGTCCGTAGGATGTGCCTTATCCTTAGGTGGAGTGTTGTCTCTGGATGTAGCCTGTGCCCTGGTCGCCGCCCTGTTCCTGCCAGCAGACTTGTCGTCTGTGGTGCACCTGTCTCCAGTAGACACCTGCTCTCTGTGTGTGTCCCTGCCCTTGGGAGATGGACCTTGCTTTGCTGTGGGCCTGCCCTTGGGAGTCTCCCTGCTCTTAGTAGGTGCCTTTGTCTTGTCACTGTCCCTGGGAGTGTCCCTTTCCTCTGCTGTGGGCCTGCCCTTGGGAGTCTCCCTGCTCTTAGTAGGTGCCTTTGTCTTGTCACTGTCCCTGGGAGTGTCCCTTTCCTCTGCTGTGGGCCTGCCCTTGGGAGTCTCCCTGCTCTTAGTAGGTGCCTTTGTCTTGTCACTGTCCCTGGGAGTGTCCCTTTCCTCTGCTGTGGGCCTGCCCTTGGGAGTCTCCCTGCTCCTAGTAGGTGCCTTTGTCTTCTGACTGGCCTTGTCCAAGGTACAGTCCATGGACATGTGAGTATCCCTTGCCTTGGGAGTACCTTTTGTGTTGAATGCCTGTGTAGCTCCTGAAGGCATGTCCCCCAACAACACTTGCGGATCCTGTGTGTGTACTCCAGTGTATCTGACGTTGTCTAATTGAACAGAGATAGCTGATCTAGGGGATGGGGTCTGTGCCCTGCGTGCCCTGACGTGCTGTCTGACGCTGCTTCTAGTGCAATAACCTGTATTTGAGTCCTGCTCAGAATATTCACTACCCCCTGAGACATCCAGTGGTGTAGATGGGGAAACCGAAGTAGCACCCTGTTCATGCGACTGTACTATTGCAGACGACACACTGCTTGCCAATGACTGCACTGTCCTGTGTAGACCTGCAAGATCGCCATGCATCCCTTCCATGAAAGCCACCACCTGCCCCAACTTCCTATCATGGTCCTGGAAAGCATTTGTCATATTGGTCTGCCCCACACACAGCTGTCACAGCAGATCAACGGCCTCAGCACACAGTGCATTTTGGCTCACCGTGGCAGGGGCAGCGGTGCCTGCACCGAACGCCACTCTGCTCCCCCTACTCCTCCGGCCACGAACAGTACATGGTGCAGTTTGTGGAAGTGTGGGCCCTGTGTGCTTACTTCCGACAGAAGGTGAAGAGTGCCCACTCCCAGTCTGTGACAACAGTGCAGGCTCACCAAGAGTGTCCGACGAGGAGGACGATGGTGTCTCCACATGCGAGTCCTCAGGGACGGTCCTGTCCCCCTCTCCGGCGCTGGCCTCCTCTGTGTCAGTCTGCGTGTGTGCGAAGTCTGAGCCGGACTCATTTCCTCGACTACTCTCCGCCGTCTGTGGCTGAGTGTCCTCTGTCATACCTGAAATGCACATAAAAGATGTGTGAGTCATGGGCAGACTGACGTACAGAAGGAACAGGATTGCCAAATTACATAGCTGACCAAGATTTTGTAGCCCTCATCCTGCACATGGCCCACCTCTACCAGTCATCCTCACATTTCCTGCCATGGGGCCATGGACCACTAGGGGATGTGCCTCAACACTCAACTACTAAGCAAGTGGCGGGTCAACATGGCGGACCTGGATGTCAAATGAGAACCACCCAATGGGACCAAAATGGCATCACAGACATACATACGCAACACGGAACTCAATAGTGTGTCTGTGCACCAATACATGCATAGCACTCACAGGTTTCCTACACAGACAGTTTGCTCACCGCTAGTTTGCTGTTGATCGGCACTCAGACGTTCGGCCAGTTCAGGATGCGTCACTGCAATGATACGGTGCATGAGAGGGGTCATGGAGCGTCGGGCCAGACGGGGCGTCCTTGGAATCAGGCCCAGTGTTACTTCCGCTACATTCTTGCTTAGCCTGGAAATGTCGTCCCAGCGTTTGTGGCAGTGTGTATGTCGTCTGTTGCACACCCCCAATGCCCGTACTTCCCGTGCTATGCTCCTCCACAGGTCCTTGCGAAGGTGCAGCTTGACCTACCATGATGGGAGACAAAAGGGTTTCAGTCAGTGGACAGGTGGCCTGTCACACACATAGGGGCAGGACGTAACTGTCAGCAGCCATGCACAATCAGGAACATATGTCTAGCCCACACTACACAGCTAAGATAGAAATAGGCCTGATTATTTGGCCCCCTCATGCACACCAACATGTCCCACACTGCACTTACCACCCGTCCTGGTGCGCCGTAGAGGCGTCCATAGTTGCGGAGTACACCGTCCACGAGGACATCAAGCTCCGCGGCGGTGAAGGGTCGAGACCGGATATCTTTGCCTCTCGACATGGCAAGATCACGGAGTATGGCACTACAGCAGCAGTCGGTGGTCAGCTCAGCAGCAGCAGCAGGTCGAGGTGATGGTCACAGGCAGCAGTCGGTGGTCAGCTCAGCAGCAGCAGCAGGTCGAGGTGATGGTCACAGGCAGCAGTCGGTGGTCAGCTCAGCAGCAGCAGCAGGTCGAGGTGAACAGGCAGCACTGGTCCCCAGGGTAGGAAGTGTCATTTTGCCCAACACACATATATAGGGCCCTCAGCACGTGTCAGTGGCATACGTCGCCAGCAATTGGTCAGCCCTGGAAGCGTGATCGTGAGATGGGCCAATTACTGGCCCTGTTGTTGCGGTGCCCAGCTTCCGCTACTTGCGATTGGCCATATGCGGCCAGCGTCCCTCTTCCCATTGGCTGCATGTGCGGGGACCGTCACGGGCACACATCGGCAACCGCACGTGCAAGCCTCAGGCACGGATGCTTCAGTTGCAACAATGTTTTATCACTGGCGCCTCCATGGCGGTGCACGTACTCAGCGGGGGAGGTGCAGGCCTATACACCCTTTAGATGTGCTCAATGGACATGCCAGTTCATGACCCCCCTTACAGTCACATTGCATCATCCACCGTACACCGGCCGGAGCGGCCGGGCCTAGGACGGCCGTGCCCGGCCATGTCTACAACCGCCGTGGCCGGCCATGTCTACAACCGCCGTGGCCGGCCATGTCCACACCCGCCGTGCCCGGCCATGCGGTTGTGTTCATGGCCGGGCACGGCGGTTGTGTTCATGGCCGGGCACGGCGGTTGTGTTCATTGCCGGGCACGGCGGTTGTGTTCATGGCCGGGCACGGCGGTTGTGTTCATGGCCGGGCACGGCGGTTGTGTACATCGCCGGGCACGGCGGTTGTGTACATGGCCGGGCACGGCGGTTGTGTTCATGGCCGGGCACGGCGGTTGTGTTCATGGCCGGGCACGGCGGTTGTGTTCATGGCCGGGCACGGCGGTTGTGTTCATGGCCGGGCACGGCGGTTGTGTTCATGGCCGGGCACGGCGGTTCTGTTCATGGCCGGGCACGGCGGTTGTGTTCATGGCCGGGCACGGCGGTTGTGTACATGGCCGGGCACGGCGGTTGTGTTCATGGCCGGGCACGGCGGTTGTGTTCATGGCCGGGCACGGCGGTTGTGTTCATGGCCGGGCACGGCGGTTGTGTTCATGGCCGGGCACGGCGGTTGTGTACATGGCCAGGCACGGCGGTTGTGTTCATGGCCGGGCACGGCGGGTGTGGACATGGCCGGGCACGGCCGTCCTAGGCCCGGCCGCTCCGGCCGGTGTACGGTGGATGATGCAATGTGACTGTAAGGGGGGGTCATGAACTGGCATGTCCATTGAGTACATCTAAAGGGTGTATAGGCCTGCACCTCCCCCGCTGAGTACGTGCACCGCCATGGAGGCGCCAGTGATAGAACATTGTTGCAACTGAAGCATCCGTGCCTGAGGCTTGCACGTGCGGTTGCCGATGTGTGCCCGTGACGGTCCCCGCACATGCAGCCAATGGGAAGAGGGACGCTGGCCGCGTCTGGCCTTTGGGAAGTAGCGGAAGTTGAGCACCGCCATGGCGGCGCCAATTATGTTATCTTGTCAGACGCTGCACCGTGATGTGTTGTGTGCAGTTGCGTCATGAGGGATGTGAGCGTGATAAGGAAAGGTCATATGTCATACAATGTAGCATGTGTGTCCATGCAATGCCCTTCGGTGGGCACACAATGGGCAACAGATGTGCATTTGTACGTGTTGACGTCGGGTGTGACCCTACATACGTTCTTACATCTTCACAACTACACAGTACATCACAGCTGTGTGCCCAAATTATGCATCTGTTGTCTGTGTCTTGTTCTGGCGAGGTGACTACAGTGGTGGTGGTACACATGCATTCCGTGTATGTGTTTTGTACGTTGTGTCACCATGCATGTAATTACCGTATGTACATCATTCTTGGTGTTGGCATGTGTGCTTGATGACATGGCGTGTGTATAATTATCGTTTGTGTGCATGCAGTTGCATGTGTGTCTGTGATGTGGCTACTAAACATTAGGGTGCAGACTGAAGTATTGTCAGTAAGGTTCACATGTGATGGAGTTGTACACGTATGCGTCGTTTGCAAGTTGACCTAAGTTACATCTCTCTCCCACACAGGAGGGCTACAAATAAGCATCGGCCATACACTGTGCTGGAGGATATGGTTGACGAGGAGGTGATTTGGAAATTCCGGCTGGATCGACGTCGGTTGCTGGAGCTTGTGGCTCAATTGTCTCCTCATCTGCAGCCACGTAGGACGTATCCTGGGTCGATTACACCCACTGCAAAGGTCATGGCGGTACTCCATTTCTTTGCTACTGGCACATTTCAGTATACAGTTGGACATGCCGGGGGGATGTCACAGGCCATGTTCAGCACGGTTCTTCGGGATGTCTTAACAGCTATGATGCTGTACAAGGATGACTACATCCATTTCCCACGTCCGGAAGAGTTGCCAGCTGTCAAAGCTGATTTCTATGCCCTGGGCCACATACCTCACGTTGTGGGCTCAATTGATGGCACACACATCGCAATCATTCCACCACGGGCACGGGAACAAGTGTTCAGGAATCGCAAACATTTCCATTCGCTGAACGTGCAGGTGGTGTGCCTGGCAAACAACATCATCTCACATGTGTGTGCAAGATTTCCTGGATCTGCACATGACGCCCACATCATGCGGAGCAGCAATGTCCCACGACTCATGGCTAATCTGCGACCCGGTCAAGCGTGGCTTGTTGGTGAGTGTGCAGTGGGGACTCTTGTGATCTCTGTGTTGCATGGGGTACCCACCATATCTTGTTGTGATGTTTGTCTCTGTCATCCCCCTACATAGGCGACTCGGCTTACCCAAACCGGCCCTGGCTCCTCAGTCCCCTACGTAATCCGAGAACAGCGGGTGAAATGCGGTACAATGATGCACATGGAAGGACACGGAGAGTCATCGAACGTACCTTTGGACTGCTAAAGTCTCGGTTTCGGTGCCTCGATAAGACCGGAGGGGCCCTGCCTTACTCACCAGGAAAAGTATGCAGGATCGTGATTGCCTGCTGCATGCTCCACAACCTGGCAGTACGCAATGACATAGAACTGCTGTTGGACCCTGAAGACGAAGGAGTTCCTCGGCCTCCCATCCCACCCATGTCGACTGATGAGGATAGTGGTGAGGAGGAAGGTGTGGACCAGAGGCGCCAGCTCATAGATCGCTACTTCCCTTGAATGTGAGTTACTACCTCTAGTGGCGGTTGACAATGCCTCATGTATGTTTGCTGGTGTTGTGTGGATGTGGGGTTAATCAGCTAGGTGTTCTTGTTTGTGATGGTTGCTTATGTGTGTCTTCATTTCTTTGGACATACAAGTCTCCATGATGTGTGTGCTCTCGTCCCATGCTTTTGTGATGGTTGTCGTTTGTGTAATGTTGCTGTGCATTGTGTTGTGATGTGTGTGAATCTGTTTCCTGACGTGTGTTTGCTGTCTCTGATTTTCTCTAGGTCACTCCTGCAGCGCCATGATCATGTACGACTGTCATCCCTGAACCTGTTTACGTCTGTTTCTGAAGGCAATCATGTGAATAAACATGGAGGCAAAACATCATTGTGTGAGTAAGTGCTATTTATTTACAGGTTGTGCTTCTGTGCTGGTGAATATTTACAAGTAAGTGGGGTGGAGGGAGTTGGAGTTGAAGGTAATGGCAGATGAAATGTCCGTGCTGACACCACATTGGGGGGTGTCAGGGTAGTCCAGCAGACCAGTGGGAATGATTGTCTGTGGGACAGGATTCTTAGCTGGGTGAATGTCTGGCACAGGCGGTGACATTGTCATGGTCGTCCCCTCTTGGAGCGTGTGGATGGCGCTCCAACACTGCTCTCAGCCACTTCCTGCCTCGGCCGGCCCCTCCGTCTCTGAGGTGGTACAGAGTCAGCTGGGAGGGCAGGTTGTTGAAGGGCCACATCCGTCGCCAGGGGCACAGGTGGTGGTGGCGGCGGTGGAGGCGGAGGTGACGGTGGCGGTGGAGGCGGAGGTGGCGGTGGAGGCGGAGGTGACGGTGGCGGTGGCGCTACGACACTTGGTGGTGGGGGGGGTTGTTCCGGGCAACCCATTCCCTCCACATCGTTGCCTGCTGGCCCATGATCTGCAACATCTGGCCAAGGATGCCACAGATTTCGCGCTGGATGTTGTTGTTGTCCACCGAGTCCTGGTGCGCACGATCTGCGTTTGCCTGGGACCGGTCGTATGATGCCTGGCACCTGGCAAGGGCTTGTAGGGACTGTGCCACTGGCTGGGGTAGCTGTCCTTCCTCTGCACGGCGGTGTGTGGCTCGCCTGATTGGCTGATGTCCCGTTGCCTGTGGCCCACTCACCCTGCTTGTGTGTGGGGCCGATGGACCAGCGTTGTGCGCTGGGTTATGCTGGGTGGCACCGGCAGGAGTGGTGGTGCTGGTGGTGCTGGTGGTACTGGTGGTACTGGTGGTACTGGTGGTGGTGGGGACTGTGCAGATCACAGAGACAGGTGTCGCTGGAGTGACACTTGCGACGTTGGTCGGTCCCGGGAGTCCCTGTGAGCCAGATGGCCCTGGCTGCGTGCTTGGTCCCGCTCCATCCTCCGCACCGGAGCTGCCTGTGTCCTCGTCAGCAGAGAGTCCTGTAGGTGTGGGAGGCGAGGCTGGCGGCCGGGTACTGGTTTCCCCAGTCAGTTGACGATCACCTGAGGGACAAGATAGAGCTGGTCAGTGATGTGGACATTACATGGTTATGTAGATTTTTAGACATTTCTGTTTCCTGTCGCACACACCCCACCCTCCACCACCACCACCACCACCCACCCCGTGAGCATGGGGGCCTGTTGGGAGTTGTAGTTTGGGCCTCTCACATACCCCACCCTCCACCACCACCACCACCACCCTCCCCGTGTGCATGGGGGCCTGTTGGGAGTTGTAGTTTGGGCCTCTCACACACCCCGCCCTCCACCACCACCACCACCACCCACCCCGTGAGCATGGGGGCCTGTTGGGAGCCATGGACATGTTAGTGAGTTGGTGTCCAACGTGCATGGGTTGGGGCATAGGAGATGTTTCTTCTCAGTTGTGTGAGCCTGACCATGTCGTGCTGATCGTGGTGCTTGGTTTGTACTCGCCAGTCTCTTCTCCTTCGTCAAGTCCGTCTAGGCTCTCTGGGTGTAGTATCACCAGCACCTTCTCCTCCCAATCGGTGTAGGGTATGGGCTCCGGGGGTGTGCCACCACCAGTATGATTGGCTCGGGCAAAGTTTTTGGCTCGGATGCCCTTGACCCTGGTCTTCAGGTCATGCCACCGCCTCTGGATGTCATGCTTCGTCCTCGGCACAGTCCCCGAGGCATTCACCCGAGTGACGATCTTGTCCCACATGTGGTTCTTTTGCGCCACGGACGTCTGCTGGACTTGGGCCCCGAAGATGTGGGGCTCAACACGGAGTATTTCATCTACCATTACCCTCAACTCTGTCTCCGTGAATTTGGTTTTTTTTTTGGGTGCCATGGTGTGTGGTGCTCAGTGTGTGAGTTGAGTGAGTTGGGGGGTGCAGGTGTGTGGAGTGTGATGTGTAGGATTTGTGTGGTGGGTGTTTGTGTGGTGGGTGTGGTAGGGTGGTGGTTGTGTGTCTTCTATGTGAGTTTGCAGTATCTCGATTTTGGCCTCTTGCTAGCAGCAATGCTGTGATGCAAAGGATTGTGGTAGCGTGTGTGTGTCATTTTATAGTCGTGTCTCAATGGTTGTTGGCAGTCAGGTGGTAGGTGGGCGTGTTGACTAGTGTGCATTATTGGATAATTGGGACGTGTCATGGCGGCTTGTGCTTGATGTTGGGGGGGGGCCTTGTCAATGTTGGTATGTTTGCTTTGGACTAGCGGTGGGCTTCCTGACATTTGTTTGCCGCTAGGGATGTTGTGCGTGTTGGCCTTCCGCAGTGATGCTGTGGTTATCGTAGCATTCTTTCCGCCGCGGACGTGGATGGCTGTGAGTTCCGTGGACCGGGCGGATTTATCCTAATTGCGGCCACGGAGTATTCACAGGTATGGCGGTACATGTGTTATTTTCCGCGGTCATTTCCGTCCGCGGCAGTGGTTGTTCATTGGACTCCGTCCGCCGCGGACGGAGTTGGATGTGTTCCGTCCACCGCGGACGGTGTTGGTTATGATCCGTCCGCCGCTGTCGGAGTTTCGTGACATGAATATCCTAATCCCAAACGCGGAATCTCCGCGGCGCGGCCGGGAGTAAAATTTCCCCCACCATGGCGGACAGTAGCCATTTCCGTCCGCCATCCTAATCGACCCCTAAGGGGCTCATTAGGATGGCGGACGGAAGAGCCACCGCGGCCCTGGAGTAGGCGGAAAAAGCCCTTTCCGTGTCCGCCAGCCGCGGATACTCCGTCCGCCATATCAGGATAGGAAAACGTGTCAAGTTTCCGTCCGCGACGGAAAAGGACGCACCGCCGCCGAACTACACACGACCATGTGGCGGACGGAACAATCCCGGAGGCCCCGCCGTACGTACTGACGTCTAAGACCGTCCCCCAAATCAAGATGGCGGAAACTCCACATAAAACCGCAGCGGAAAAACAACCTGACTGAACACGGCGGAATCCACACAGCGAACATAGGTGACATAGCAGAGATACCCACCGCAAGCTGACCACCACCATGGACCCAGCGCTACACGCTTTCCCGATGCTCTTCGCGATCCACCACGTCCTAGTCATGGCCCACTATGGACGACGACGCAGGTAAGGCACAAACCATTGGCTGTCTGGAGGGGAATACCAGCAAGGGACGTGACGTAGGGAGGGGGAGTGTCATGTTACCGAAACCACTGATGAGAAGCATATACGAATACACATTTGTAGTACGCAAGCAGGAATGACAACGACAGACCACGAGACTTGATAGACTACCTTTATTGTACAAAATAGGGGAATAATCACAGTGTATGCGTGAGCATGGGCAAAGTGGGCACCAGAGCAGGTACATCATAGGCAGGTAACGAGAGGGCAGTATGCAGTATCAGAGCATCAACAGGGCATTGTAGAGTACAGAGCAGGTACATCATAGGCAGGTAACGAGAGGGCAGTATGCAGTATCAGAGCATCAACAGGGCATTGTAGAGTACAGAGCAGGTACATCATAGGCAGGTAACGAGAGGGCAGTATGCAGTATCAGAGCATCAACAGGGCATTGTAGAGTACAGAGCAGGTACATCATAGGCAGGTAACGAGAGGGCAGTATGCAGTATCAGAGCATCAACAGGGCAATGCGCAGTACAGAGCAGGTACATCATAGGCAGGTAACGAGAGGGCAGTATGCAGTATCAGAGCATCAACAGGGCATTGTAGAGTACAGAGCAGGTACATCATAGGCAGGTAACGAGAGGGCAGTATGCAGTATCAGAGCATCAACAGGGCAATGCGCAGTACAGAGCAGGTACATCATAGGCAGGTAACGAGAGGGCAGAATGCAGTATCAGAGCACCAACAGGGCAGTGTGGCCAACAGAGCAGGTACATCAGAGGCAACATATGAGAGGGGCAAAGTGCATCAACAGTCCATTGCACAGAACAGCTCCATCAGAGGCAGCACGTGAGAGGGGCCAAGTGCATCAACAGTCCATTGCACAGAACAGCTCCATCAGAGGCAACATATGAGAGGGGCCAAGTGCATCAACAGTCCATTGCACAGAACAGCTCCATCAGAGGCAGCACGTGAGAGGGGCCAAGTGCATCAACAGTCCATTGCACAGAACAGCTCCATCAGAGGCAACATATGAGAGGGGCAAAGTGCATCAACAGTCCATAGCACAGAACAGCTCCATCAGAGGCAGCACGTGAGAGGGGCCAAGTGCATCAACAGTCCATTGCACAGAACAGCTCCATCAGAGGCAGCACGTGAGAGGGGCCAAGTGCATCAACAGTCCATTGCACAGAACAGTCACATCACTGGCAGCACGTGAGAGGGGCCAAGTGCATCAACAGTCCATTGCACAGAACAGCTCCATCAGAGGCAGCACGTGAGAGGGGCCAAGTGCATCAACAGTCCATTGCACAGAACAGCTCCATCAGAGGCAGCACGTGAGAGGGGCCAAGTGCATCAACAGTCCATTGCACAGAACAGCTCCATCAGAGGCAGCACGTGAGAGTGCAGGATGCAGTAACAGAGCATCAACAGGGCAATGCGCAGTACAGAGCAGGAACATCATAGGCAGGTAACGAGAGGGCAGTATGCAGTATCAGAGCATCAACAGGGCATTGTAGAGTACAGAGCAGGTACATCATAGGCTGCACAAGTACGTGTCCCTACCAACCCGTCACAGGAACCACAAGAGTGCCACGCAGTTCTCAATGGACACACCATGTGAAATAACATTTGAGTGAAGTGTTCAGCACCTCACATCACAGAATCAGGGGGACTGCGTGAACTACCTGCCTCGGACACACTGGCAGCACCAGCAACAGGAGTGTGAGACACAGCCACAGCCCGAGTGACACACACATGGGCCACGGACCCAGACACACTGGCAGCACCAGCAACAGGAGTGTGAGACACAGCCACAGCCCGAGTGACACACACATGGGCCACGGACCCAGACACACTGGCAGCACCAGCAACAGGAGTGTGAGACACAGCCACAGCCCGAGTGACACACACATGGGCCACGGACCCAGACACACTGGCAGCACCAGCAACAGGAGTGTGAGACACAGCCACAGCCCGAGTGACACACACATGGGCCACGGACCCAGACACACTGGCAGCACCAGCAACAGGAGTGTGAGACACAGCCACAGATGTAGTCACTGACACGTGAGCCACTGACCCAGACAGACTGCCAGCACCAGAAACAGGAGTGTGCAACACAGCCACAGATCTTCTAACTGACACATGAGCCATAGACCCAGATACACTGCCAGGACCTGCAACAGGAGAGGGCACAACTGACACTGTGCCACCATCTGATACATGAGAGTCAACTGCACCAGCGCCACTGTGACAACTGAAATGATGAGCCACAGGGCTGTATGGGCCTGGAGGCAGGGTGGGCCTGGGAGCTGGGGATAGCTGACCTAGAGCCAAATCGGGGTTGGCAGGTGTCAATGGTGTGTGTCTGCGTTTCTTAGGGATGTGTGTGTGCACCCTGGACAGGACAGGACTGCCAAGTGGTGGGGACGCCAAACAATCACCACCCACCATAGGTGGAGCATCTGCTGCCGGGGATCTGGTTTCTGGGGACGTGCTGGAGCCTGCTTGTCGTTTGCTCTGTGCCTGCCGCCTGGACTCTGAATCATGTGTAATGGGGGATGCAACAACAGGGGACACCCTCCTCTGCTTCTGACTGGCCTGGATGGGAGTGGAGGTATGGGGGGACTCCGCGGCGGAGACATCAGTTTGGCGTTTAGTAGAAAACATCAGCCTCAGTGCAGCCAGGGGTGAAGTATGCCTGTCCTTGATTGCGCCATTGTCCATGCTAGATGCCTTGTCCGTAGGATGTGCCTTATCCTTAGGTGGAGTGTTGTCTCTGGATGTAGCCTGTGCCCTGGTCGCCGCCCTGTTCCTGCCAGCAGACTTGTCGTCTGTGGTGCACCTGTCTCCAGTAGACACCTGCTCTCTGTGTGTGTCCCTGCCCTTGGGAGATGGACCTTGCTTTGCTGTGGGCCTGCCCTTGGGAGTCTCCCTGCTCTTAGTAGGTGCCTTTGTCTTGTCACTGTCCCTGGGAGTGTTCCTTTCCTCTGCTGTGGGCCTGCCCTTGGGAGTCTCCCTGCTCTTAGTAGGTGCCTTTGTCTTGTCACTGTCCCTGGGAGTGTCCCTTTCCTCTGCTGTGGGCCTGCCCTTGGGAGTCTCCCTGCTCTTAGTAGGTGCCTTTGTCTTGTCACTGTCCCTGGGAGTGTCCCTTTCCTCTGCTGTGGGCCTGCCCTTGGGAGTCTCCCTGCTCTTAGTAGGTGCCTTTGTCTTGTCACTGTCCCTGGGAGTGTCCCTTTCCTCTGCTGTGGGCCTGCCCTTGGGAGTCTCCCTGCTCCTAGTAGGTGCCTTTGTCTTCTGACTGGCCTTGTCCAAGGTACAGTCCATGGACATGTGAGTATCCCTTGCCTTGGGAGTACCTTTTGTGTTGAATGCCTGTGTAGCTCCTGAAGGCATGTCCCCCAACAACACTTGCGGATCCTGTGTGTGTACTCCAGTGTATCTGACGTTGTCTAATTGAACAGATTTAGCTGATCTAGGGGATGGGGTCTGTGCCCTGCGTGCCCTGACGTGCTGTCTGACGCTGCTTCTAGTGCAATAACCTGTATTTGAGTCCTGCTCAGAATATTCACTACCCCCTGAGACATCCAGTGGTGTAGATGGGGAAACCGAAGTAGCACCCTGTTCCTGCGACTGTACTATTGCAGACGACACACTGCTTGCCAATGACTGCACTGTCCTGTGTAGACCTGCAAGATCGCCATGCATCCCTTCCATGAAAGCCACCACCTGCCCCAACTTCCTATCATGGTCCTGGAAAGCATTTGTCATATTGGTCTGCCCCACACACAGCTGTTGCAGCAGATCAACGGCCTCAGCACACAGTGCATTTTGGCTCACCGTGGCAGGGGCAGCGGTGCCTGCACCGAACGCCACTCTGCTCCCCCTACTCCTCCGGCCATGAACAGTACATGGTGCAGTTTGTGGAAGTGTGGGCCCTGTGTGCTTACTTCCGACAGAAGGTGAAGAGTGCCCACTCCCAGTCTGTGACAACAGTGCAGGCTCACCAAGAGTGTCCGACGAGGAGGACGATGGTGTCCCACATGCGAGTCCTCAGGGACGGTCCTGTCCCCCTCTCCGGCGTTGGCCTCCTCTGTGTCAGTCTGCGTGTGTGCGAAGTCTGAGCCGGACTCATTTCCTCGACTACTCTCCGCCGTCTGTGGCTGAGTGTCCTCTGTCATACCTGAAATGCACATAAAAGATGTGTGAGTCATGGGCAGACTGACGTACAGAAGGAACAGGATTGCCAAATTACATAGCTGACCAAGATTTTGTAGCCCTCATCCTGCACATGGCCCACCTCTACCAGTCATCCTCACATTTCCTGCCATGGGGCCATGGACCACTAGGGGATGTGCCTCAACACTCAACTACTAAGCAAGTGGCGTGTCAACATGGCGGACCTGGATGTCAAATGAGAACCACCCAATGGGACCAAAATGGCATCACAGACATACATACGCAACACGGAACTCAATAGTGTGTCTGTGCACCAATACATGCATAGCACTCACAGGTTTCCTACACAGACAGTTTGCTCACCGCTAGTTTGCTGTTGATCGGCACTCAGACGTTCGGCCAGTTCAGGATGCGTCACTGCAATGATACGGTGCATGAGAGGGGTCATGGAGCGTCGGGCCAGACGGGGAGTCCTTGGAATCAGGCCCAGTGTTACTTCCGCTACATTCTTGCTTAGCCTGGAAATGTCGTCCCAGCGTTTGTGGCAGTGTGTATGTCGTCTGTTGCACACCCCCAATGCCCGTACTTCCCGTGCTATGCTCCTCCACAGGTCCTTGCGAAGGTGCAGCTTGACCTACCATGATGGGAGACAAAAGGGTTTCAGTCAGTGGACAGGTGGCCTGTCACACACATAGGGGCAGGACGTAACTGTCAGCAGCCATGCACAATCAGGAACATATGTCTAGCCCACACTACACAGCTAAGATAGAAATAGGCCTGATTATTTGGCCCCCTCATGCACACCAACATGTCCCACACTGCACTTACCACCCGTCCTGGTGCGCCGTAGAGGCGTCCATAGTTGCGGAGTACACCGTCCACGTGGACATCAAGCTCCGCGGCGGTGAAGGGTCGAGACCGGATCTCTTTGCCTCTCGACATGGCAAGATCACGGAGTATGGCACTACAGCAGCAGTCGGTGGTCAGCTCAGCAGCAGCAGCAGGTCGAGGTGATGGTCACAGGCAGCAGTCGGTGGTCAGCTCAGCAGCAGCAGCAGGTCGAGGTGATGGTCACAGGCAGCAGTCGGTGGTCAGCTCAGCAGCAGCAGCAGGTCGAGGTGAACAGGCAGCACTGGTCCCCAGGGTAGGAAGTGTCATTTTGCCCAACACACATATATAGGGCCCTCAGCACGTGTCAGTGGCATACGTCGCCAGCAATTGGTCAGCCCTGGAAGCGTGATCGTGAGATGGGCCAATTACTGGCCCTGTTGTTGCGGTGCCCAGCTTCCGCTACTTGCGATTGGCCATATGCGGCCAGCGTCCCTCTTCCCATTGGCTGCATGAGCGGGGACCGTCACGGGCACACATCGGCAACCGCACGTGCAAGCCTCAGGCACGGATGCTTCAGTTGCAACAATGTTCTATCACTGGCGCCTCCATGGCGGTGCACGTACTCAGCGGGGGAGGTGCAGGCCTATACACCCTTTAGATGTACTCAATGGACATGCCAGTTCATGACCCCCCTTACAGTCACATTGCATCATCCACCGTACACCGGCCGGAGCGGCCGGGCCTAGGACGGCCGTGCCCGGCCATGTCTACAACCGCCGTGGCCGGCCATGTCTACAACCGCCGTGGCCGGCCATGTCCACACCCGCCGTGCCCGGCCATGCGGTTGTGTTCATGGCCGGGCACGGCGGTTGTGTTCATGGCCGGGCACGGCGGTTGTGTTCATGGCCGGGCACGGCGGTTGTGTTGATGGCCGGGCACGGCGGTTGTGTTCATGGCCGGGCACGGCGGTTGTGTACATGGCCGGGCACGGCGGTTGTGTTCATGGCCGGGCACGGCGGTTGTGTTCATGGCCGGGCACGGCGGTTGTGTTCATGGCCGGGCACGGCGGTTGTGTTCATGGCCAGGCACGGCGGTTGTGTTCATGGCCGGGCACGGCGGTTGTGTTCATGGCCGGGCACGGCGGTTGTGTTCATGGCCGGGCACGGCGGTTGTGTACATGGCCGGGCACGGCGGTTGTGTTCATGGCCGGGCACGGCGGTTGTGTTCATGGCCGGGCACGGCGGTTGTGTTCATGGCCGGGCACGGCGGTTGTGTTCATGGCCGGGCACGGCGGTTGTGTACATGGCCGGGCACGGCGGTTGTGTTCATGGCCGGGCACGGCGGGTGTGGACATGGCCGGGCACGGCCGTCCTAGGCCCGGCCGCTCCGGCCGGTGTACGGTGGATGATGCAATGTGACTGTAAGGGGGGGTCATGAACTGGCATGTCCATTGAGTACATCTAAAGGGTGTATAGGCCTGCACCTCCCCCGCTGAGTACGTGCACCGCCATGGAGGCGCCAGTGATAGAACATTGTTGCAACTGAAGCATCCGTGCCTGAGGCTTGCACGTGCGGTTGCCGATGTGTGCCCGTGACGGTCCCCGCACATGCAGCCAATGGTAAGAGGGACGCTGGCCGCGTCTGGCCTTTGGGAAGTAGCGGAAGTTGAGCACCGCCATGGCGGCGCCAATTATGTTATCTTGTCAGACGCTGCACCGTGATGTGTTGTGTGCAGTTGCATCATGAGGGATGTGAGCGTGATAGGGAAAGGTCATATGTCATACAATGTAGCATGTGTGTCCATGCAATGCCCGTCGGTGGGCACACAATGGGCAACAGATGTGCATTTGTACGTGTTGACGTCGGGTGTGACCCTACATACGTTCTTACATCTTCACAACTACACAGTACATCACGGCTGTGTGCCCAAATTATGCATCTGTTGTCTGTGTCTTGTTCTGGCGAGGTGACTACAGTGGTGGTGGTACACATGCATTCCGTGTATGTGTTTTGTACGTTGTGTCACCATGCATGTAATTACCGTATGTACATCATTCTTGGTGTTGGCATGTGTGCTTGATGACATGGCGTGTGTATAATTATCGTTTGTGTGCATGCAGTTGCATGTGTGTCTGTGATGTGGCTACTAAACATTAGGGTGCAGACTGAAGAATTGTCAGTAAGGTTCACATGTGATGGAGTTGTACACGTATGCGTCGTTTGCAAGTTGACCTAAGTTACATCTCTCTCCCACACAGGAGGGCTACAAATGTGCATCGGCCATACACTGTGCTGGAGGATATGGTTGACGAGGAGGTGATTCGGAAATTCCGGCTGGATCGACGTCGGTTGCTGGAGCTTGTGGCTCAATTGTCTCCTCATCTGCAGCCACGTAGGACGTATCCTGGGTCGATTACACCCACTGCAAAGGTCATGGCGGTACTCCATTTCTTTGCTACTGGCACATTTCAGTATACAGTTGGACATGCCGGGGGGATGTCACAGGCCATGTTCAGCACGGTTCTTCGGGATGTCTTAACAGCTATGATGCTGTACAAGGATGACTACATCCATTTCCCACGTCCGGAAGAGTTGCCAGCTGTCAAAGCTGATTTCTATGCCCTGGGCCACATACCTCACGTTGTGGGCTCAATTGATGGCACACACATCGCAATCATTCCACCACGGGCACGGGAACAAGTGTTCAGGAATCGCAAACATTTCCATTCGCTGAACGTGCAGGTGGTGTGCCTGGCAAACAACATCATCTCACATATGTGTGCAAGATTTCCTGGATCTGCACATGACGCCCACATCATGCGGAGCAGCAATGTCCCACGACTCATGGCTAATCTGCGACCCGGTCAAGCGTGGCTTGTTGGTGAGTGTGCAGTGGGGACTCTTGTGATCTCTGTGTTGCATGGGGTACCCACCATATCTTGTTGTGATGTTTGTCTCTGTCATCCCCCTACATAGGCGACTCGGCTTACCCAAACCGGCCCTGGCTCCTCAGTCCCCTACGTAATCCGAGAACAGCGGGTGAAATGCGGTACAATGATGCACATGGAAGGACACGGAGAGTCATCGAACGTACCTTTGGACTGCTAAAGTCTCGGTTTCGGTGCCTCGATAAGACCGGAGGGGCCCTGCCTTACTCACCAGGAAAAGTATGCAGGATCGTGATTGCCTGCTGCATGCTCCACAACCTGGCAGTACGCAATGACATAGAACTGCTGTTGGACCCTGAAGACGAAGGAGTTCCTCGGCCTCCCATCCCACCCATGTCGACTGATGAGGATAGTGGTGAGGAGGAAGGTGTGGACCAGAGGCGCCAGCTCATAGATCGCTACTTCCCTTGAATGTGAGTTACTACCTCTAGTGGCGGTTGACAATGCCTCATGTATGTTTGCTGGTGTTGTGTGGATGTGGGGTTAATCAGCTGGGTGTTCTTGTTTGTGATGGTTGCTTATGTGTGTCTTCATTTCTTTGGACATACAAGTCTCCATGATGTGTGTGCTCTCATCCCATGCTTTTGTGATGGTTGTCGTTTGTGTAATGTTGCTGTGCATTGTGTTGTGATGTGTGTGAATCTGTTTCCTGACGTGTGTTTGCTGTCTCTGATTTTCTCTAGGTCACTCCTGCAGCGCCATGATCATGTACGACTGTCATCCCTGAACCTGTTTACGTCTGTTTCTGAAGGCAATCATGTGAATAAACATGGAGGCAAAACATCATTGTGTGAGTAAGTGCTATTTATTTACAGGTTGTGCTTCTGTGCTGGTGAATATTTACAAGTAAGTGGGGTGGAGGGAGTTGGAGTTGAAGGTAATGGCAGATGAAATGTCCGTGCTGACACCACATTGGGGGGTGTCAGGGTAGTCCAGCAGACCAGTGGGAATGATTGTCTGTGGGACAGGATTCTTAGCTGGGTGAATGTCTGGCACAGGCGGTGACATTGTCATGGTCGTCCCCTCTTGGAGCGTGTGGATGGCGCTCCAACACTGCTCTCAGCCACTTCCTGCCTCGGCCGGCCCCTCCGTCTCTGAGGTGGTACAGAGTCAGCTGGGAGGGCAGGTTGTTGAAGGGCCACATCCGTCGCCAGGGGCACAGGTGGTGGTGGCGGCGGTGGAGGCGGAGGTGACGGTGGCGGTGGAGGCGGAGGTGGCGGTGGAGGCGGAGGTGACGGTGGCGGTGGCGCTACGACACTTGGTGGAGGGGGGGGGTTGTTCCGGGCAACCCATTCCCTCCACATCGTTGCCTGCTGGCCCATGATCTGCAACATCTGGCCAAGGATGCCACAGATTTCGCGCTGGATGTTGTTGTTGTCCAACGAGTCCTGGTGCGCATGATCTGCGTTTGCCTGGGACCGGTCGTATGACGCCTGGCACCTGGCAAGGGCTTGTAGGGACTGTGCCACTGGCTGGGGTAGCTGTCCTTCCTCTGCACGGCGGTGTGTGGCTCGCCTGATTGGTTGATGTCCCGTTGCCTGTGGCCCACTCACCCTGCTTGTGTGTGGGGCCGATGGACCAGCGTTGTGCGCTGGGTTATGCTGGGTGGCACCGGCAGGAGTGGTGGTGCTGGTGGTGCTGGTGGTACTGGTGGTACTGGTGGTACTGGTGGTACTGGTGGTGGTGGGGACTGTGCAGATCACAGAGACAGGTGTCGCTGGAGTGACACTTGCGACGTTGGTCGGTCCCGGGAGTCCCTGTGAGCCAGATGGCCCTGGCTGCGTGCTTGGTCCCGCTCCATCCTCCGCACCGGAGCTGCCTGTGTCCTCGTCAGCAGAGAGTCCTGTAGGTGTGGGAGGCGAGGCTGGCGGCCGGGTACTGGTTTCCCCAGTCAGTTGACGATCACCTGAGGGACAAGATAAAGCTGGTCAGTGATGTGGACATTACATGGTTATGTAGATTTTTAGACATTTCTGTTTCCTGTCGCAAACACCCCACCCTCCACCACCACCACCACCACCCACCCCGTGAGCATGGGGGCCTGTTGGGAGTTGTAGTTTGGGCCTCTCACACACCCCACCCTTCACCACCACCACCACCACCCTCCCCGTGTGCATGGGGGCCTGTTGGGAGTTGTAGTTTGGGCCTCTCACACACCCCGCCCTCCACCACCACCACCACCACCCACCCCGTGAGCATGGGGGCCTGTTGGGAGTTGTAGTTTGGGCCTCTCACACACCCCGCCCTCCACCACCACCACCACCACCCACCCCGTGAGCATGGGGGCCTGTTGAGAGACATGGACATGTTAGTGAGTTGGTGTCCAACGTGCATGGGTTGGGGCATAGGAGATGTTTCTTCTCAGTTGTGTGAGCCTGACCATGTCGTGCTGATCGTGGTGCTTGGTTTGTACTCACCAGTCTCTTCTCCTTCGTCAAGTCCGTCTAGGCTCTCTGGGTGTAGTATCACCAGCACCTTCTCCTCCCAATCGGTGTAGGGTATGGGCTCCGGGGGTGTGCCACCGCCAGTATGATTGGCTCGAGCAAAGTTTTTGGCTCGGATGCCCTTGACCCTGGTCTTCAGGTCATGCCACCGCCTCTGGATGTCATGCTTCGTCCTCGGCACAGTCCCCGAGGCATTCACCCGAGTGACGATCCTGTCCCACATGTGGTTCTTTTGCGCCACGGACGTCTGCTGGACTTGGGCCCGAAGATGTGGGGCTCAACACGGAGTATTTCATCTACCATTACCCTCAACTCTGTCTCCGTGAATTTGGTTTTTTTTTTGGGTGCCATGGTGTGTGGTGCTCAGTGTGTGAGTTGAGTGAGTTGGGGGGTGCAGGTGTGTGGAGTGTGATGTGTAGGATTTGTGTGGTGGGTGTTTGTGTGGTGGGTGTGGTAGGGTGGTGGTTGTGTGTCTTCTATGTGAGTTTGCAGTATCTCGATTTTGGCCTCTTGCTAGCAGCAATGCTGTGATGCAAAGGATTGTGGTAGCGTGTGTGTGTCATTTTATAGTCGTGTCTCAATGGTTGTTGGCAGTCAGGTGGTAGGTGGGCGTGTTGTCTAGTGTGCATTATTGGATAATTGGGACGTGTCATGGCGGCTTGTGCTTGATGTTGGGGGGGGGCCTTGTCAATGTTGGTATGTTTGCTTTGGACTAGCGGTGGGCTTCCTGACATTTGTTTGCCGCTAGGGATGTTGTGCGTGTTGGCCTTCCGCAGTGATGCTGTGGTTATCGTAGCATTCTTTCCGCCGCGGACGTGGATGGCTGTGAGTTCCGTGGACCGGGCGGATTTATCCTAATTGCGGCCACGGAGTATTCACAGGTATGGCGGTACATGTGTTATTTTCCGCGGTCATTTCCGTCCGCGGCAGTGGTTGTTCATTGGACTCCGTCCGCCGCGGACGGAGTTGGATGTGTTCCGTCCACCGCGGACGGTGTTGGTTATGATCCGTCCGCCGCGGTCGGAGTTTCGTGACATGAATATCCTAATCCCAAACGCGGAATCTCCGCGGCGCGGCCGGGAGTAAAATTTCCCCCACCATGGCGGACAGTAGCCATTTCCGTCCGCCATCCTAATCGACCCCTAAGGGGCTCATTAGGATGGCGGACGGAAGAGCCACCGCGGCCCTGGAGTAGGCGGAAAAAGCCCTTTCCGTGTCCGCCAGCCGCGGATACTCCGTCCGCCATATCAGGATAGGAAAACGTGTCAAGTTTCCGTCCGCGACGGAAAAGGACGCACCGCCGCCGAACTACACACGACCACGTGGCGGACGGAACAATCCCGGAGGCCCCGCCGTACGTACTGACGTCTAAGACCGTCCCCCAAATCAAGATGGCGGAAACTCCACATAAAACCGCAGCGGAAAAACAACCTGACTGAACATGGCGGAATCCACACAGCGAACATAGGTGACATAGCAGAGATACCCACCGCAAGCTGACCACCACCATGGACCCAGCGCTACACGCTTTCCCGATGCTCTTCGCGATCCACCACGTCCTAGTCATGGCCCACTATGGACGACGACGCAGGTAAGGCACAAACCATTGGCTGTCTGGAGGGGAATACCAGCAAGGGACGTGACGTAGGGAGGGGGAGTGTCATGTTACCGAAACCACTGATGAGAAGCATATACGAATACACATTTGTAGTACGCAAGCAGGAATGACAACGACAGACCACGAGACTTGATAGACTACCTTTATTGTACAAAATAGGGGAATAATCACAGTGTATGCGTGAGCATGGGCAAAGTGGGCACCAGAGCAGGTACATCATAGGCAGGTAACGAGAGGGCAGTATGCAGTATCAGAGCATCAGCAGGGCATTGTAGAGTACAGAGCAGGTACATCATAGGCAGGTAACGAGAGGGCAGTATGCAGTATCAGAGCATCAACAGGGCATTGTAGAGTACAGAGCAGGTACATCATAGGCAGGTAACGAGAGGGCAGTATGCAGTATCAGAGCATCAACAGGGCATTGTAGAGTACAGAGCAGGTACATCATAGGCAGGTAACGAGAGGGCAGTATGCAGTATCAGAGCATCAACAGGGCATTGTAGAGTACAGAGCAGGTACATCATAGGCAGGTAACGAGAGGGCAGTATGCAGTATCAGAGCATCAACAGGGCAATGCGCAGTACAGAGCAGGTACATCATAGGCAGGTAACGAGAGGGCAGTATGCAGTATCAGAGCATCAACAGGGCATTGTAGAGTACAGAGCAGGTACATCATAGGCAGGTAACGAGAGGGCAGTATGCAGTATCAGAGCATCAACAGGGCAATGCGCAGTACAGAGCAGGTACATCATAGGCAGGTAACGAGAGGGCAGAATGCAGTATCAGAGCACCAACAGGGCAGTGTGGCCAACAGAGCAGGTACATCAGAGGCAACATATGAGAGGGGCAAAGTGCATCAACAGTCCATTGCACAGAACAGCTCCATCAGAGGCAGCACGTGAGAGGGGCCAAGTGCATCAACAGTCCATTGCACAGAACAGCTCCATCAGAGGCAACATATGAGAGGGGCCAAGTGCATCAACAGTCCATTGCACAGAACAGCTCCATCAGAGGCAGCACATGAGAGGGGCCAAGTGCATCAACAGTCCATTGCACAGAACAGCTCCATCAGAGGCAACATATGAGAGGGGCAAAGTGCATCAACAGTCCATAGCACAGAACAGCTCCATCAGAGGCAGCACGTGAGAGGGGCCAAGTGCATCAACAGTCCATTGCACAGAACAGCTCCATCAGAGGCAGCACGTGAGAGGGGCCAAGTGCATCAACAGTCCATTGCACAGAACAGTCACATCACTGGCAGCACGTGAGAGGGGCCAAGTGCATCAACAGTCCATTGCACAGAACAGCTCCATCAGAGGCAGCACGTGAGAGGGGCCAAGTGCATCAACAGTCCATTGCACAGAACAGCTCCATCAGAGGCAGCACGTGAGAGGGGCCAAGTGCATCAACAGTCCATTGCACAGAACAGCTCCATCAGAGGCAGCACGTGAGAGGGGCCAAGTGCATCAACAGTCCATTGCACAGAACAGCTCCATCAGAGGCAGCACGTGAGAGTGCAGAATGCAGTAACAGAGCATCAACAGGGCAATGCGCAGTACAGAGCAGGTACATCATAGGCAGGTAACGAGAGGGCAGTATGCAGTATCAGAGCATCAACAGGGCATTGTAGAGTACAGAGCAGGTACATCATAGGCTGCACAAGTACGTGTCCCTACCAACCCGTCACAGGAACCACAAGAGTGCCACGCAGTTCTCAATGGACACACCATGTGAAATAACATTTGAGTGAAGTGTTCAGCACCTCACATCACAGAATCAGGGGGACTGCGTGAACTACCTGCCTCGGACACACTGGCAGCACCAGCAACAAGAGTGTGAGACACAGCCACAGCCCGAGTGACACACACATGGGCCACGGACCCAGACACACTGGCAGCACCAGCAACAAGAGTGTGAGACACAGCCACAGCCCGAGTGACACACACATGGGCCACGGACCCAGACACACTGGCAGCACCAGCAACAGGAGTGTGAGACACAGCCACAGCCCGAGTGACACACACATGGGCCACGGACCCAGACACACTGGCAGCACCAGCAACAGGAGTGTGAGACACAGCCACAGCCCGAGTGACACACACGTGGGCCACGGACCCAGACACACTGGCAGCACCAGCAACAGGAGTGTGAGACACAGCCACAGATGTAGTCACTGACACGTGAGCCACTGACCCAGACAGACTGCCAGCACCAGAAACAGGAGTGTGCAACACAGCCACAGATCTTCTAACTGACACGTGAGCCATAGACCCAGATACACTGCCAGGACCTGCAACAGGAGAGGGCACAACTGACACTGTGCCACCATCTGATACATGAGAGTCAACTGCACCAGCGCCACTGTGACAACTGAAATGATGAGCCACAGGGCTGTATGGGCCTGGAGGCAGGGTGGGCCTGGGAGCTGGGGATAGCTGACCTAGAGCCAAATCGGGGTTGGCAGGTGTCAATGGTGTGTGTCTGCGTTTCTTAGGGATGTGTGTGTGCACCCTGGACAGGACAGGACTGCCAAGTGGTGGGGACGCCAAACAATCACCACCCACCATAGGTGGAGCATCTGCTGCCGGGGATCTGGTTTCTGGGGACGTGCTGGAGCCTGCTTGTCGTTTGCTCTGTGCCTGCCGCCTGGACTCTGAATCATGTGTAATGGGGGATGCAACAACAGGGGACACCCTCCTCTGCTTCTGACTGGCCTGGATGGGAGTGGAGGTATGGGGGGACTCCGCGGCGGAGACATCAGTTTGGCATTTAGTAGAAAACATCAGCCTCAGTGCAGCCAGGGGTGAAGTATGCCTGTCCTTGATTGCGCCATTGTCCATGCTAGATGCCTTGTCCGTAGGATGTGCCTTATCCATAGGTGGAGTGTTGTCTCTGGATGTAGCCTGTGCCCTGGTCGCCACCCTGTTCCTGCCAGCAGACTTGTCGTCTGTGGTGCACCTGTCTCCAGTAGACACCTGCTCTCTGTGTGTGTCCCTGCCCTTGGGAGATGGACCTTGCTTTGCTGTGGGCCTGCCCTTGGGAGTCTCCCTGCTCTTAGTAGGTGCCTTTGTCTTGTCACTGTCCCTGGGAGTGTCCCTTTCCTCTGCTGTGGGCCTGCCCTTGGGAGTCTCCCTGCTCTTAGTAGGTGCCTTTGTCTTGTCACTGTCCCTGGGAGTGTCCCTTTCCTCTGCTGTGGGCCTGCCCTTGGGAGTCTCCCTGCTCTTAGTAGGTGCCTTTGTCTTGTCACTGTCCCTGGGAGTGTCCCTTTCCTCTGCTGTGGGCCTGCCCTTGGGAGTCTCCCTGCTCTTAGTAGGTGCCTTTGTCTTGTCACTGTCCCTGGGAGTGTCCCTTTCCTCTGCTGTGGGCCTGCCCTTGGGAGTCTCCCTGCTCCTAGTAGGTGCCTTTGTCTTCTGACTGGCCTTGTCCAAGGTACAGTCCATGGACATGTTAGTATCCCTTGCCTTGGGAGTACCTTTTGTGTTGAATGCCTGTGTAGCTCCTGAAGGCATGTCCCCCAACAACACTTGCGGATCCTGTGTGTGTACTCCAGTGTATCTGACGTTGTCTAATTGAACAGTTTTAGCTGATCTAGGGGATGGGGTCTGTGCCCTGCGTGCCCTGACGTGCTGTCTGACGCTGCTTCTAGTGCAATAACCTGTATTTGAGTCCTGCTCAGAATATTCATTACCCCCTGAGACATCCAGTGGTGTAGATGGGGAAACCGAAGTAGCACCCTGTTCATGCGACTGTACTATTGCAGACGACACACTGCTTGCCAATGACTGCACTGTCCTGTGTAGACCTGCAAGATCGCCATGCATCCCTTCCATGAAAGCCACCACCTGCCCCATCTTCCTATCATGGTCCTGGAAAGCATTTGTCATATTGGTCTGCCCCACACACAGCTGTCGCAGCAGATCAACGGCCTCAGCACACAGTGCATTTTGGCTCACCGTGGCAGGGGCAGCGGTGCCTGCACCGAACGCCACTCTGCTCCCCCTACTCCTCCGGCCACGAACAGTACATGGTGCAGTTTGTGGAAGTGTGGGCCCTGTGTGCTTACTTCCGACAGAAGGTGAAGAGTGCCCACTCCCAGTCTGTGACAACAGTGCAGGCTCACCAAGAGTGTCCGACGAGGAGGACGATGGTGTCTCCACATGCGAGTCCTCAGGGACGGTCCTGTCCCCCTCTCCGGCGCTGGCCTCCTCTGTGTCAGTCTGCGTGTGTGCAAAGTCTGAGCCGGACTCATTTCCTCGACTACTCTCCGCCGTCTGTGGCTGAGTGTCCTCTGTCATACCTGAAATGCACATAAAAGATGTGTGAGTCATGGGCAGACTGACGTACAGAAGGAACAGGATTGCCAAATTACATAGCTGACCAAGATTTTGTAGCCCTCATCCTGCACATGGCCCACCTCTACCAGTCATCCTCACATTTCCTGCCATGGGGCCATGGACCACTAGGGGATGTGCCTCAACACTCAACTACTAAGCAAGTGGCGTGTCAACATGGCGGACCTGGATGTCAAATGAGAACCACCCAATGGGACCAAAACGGCATCACAGACATACATACGCAACACGGAACTCAATAGTGTGTCTGTGCACCAATACATGCATAGCACTCACAGGTTTCCTACACAGACAGTTTGCTCACCGCTAGTTTGCTGTTGATCGGCACTCAGACGTTCGGCCAGTTCAGGATGCGTCACTGCAATGATACGGTGCATGAGAGGGGTCATGGAGCGTCGGGCCAGACGGGGCGTCCTTGGAATCAGGCCCAGTGTTACTTCCGCTACATTCTTGCTTAGCCTGGAAATGTCGTCCCAGCGTTTGTGGCAGTGTGTATGTCGTCTGTTGCACACCCCCAATGCCCGTACTTCCCGTGCTATGCTCCTCCACAGGTCCTTGCGAAGGTGCAGCTTGACCTACCATGATGGGAGACAAAAGGGTTTCAGTCAGTGGACAGGTGGCCTGTCACACACATAGGGGCAGGACGTAACTGTCAGCAGCCATGAACAATCAGGAACATATGTCTAGCCCACACTACACAGCTAAGATAGAAATAGGCCTGATTATTTGGCCCCCTCATGCACACCAACATGTCCCACACTGCACTTACCACCCGTCCTGGTGCGCCGTAGAGGCGTCCATAGTTGCAGAGTACACCGTCCACGAGGACATCAAGCTCCGCGGCGGTGAAGGGTCGAGACCGGATCTCTTTGCCTCTCGACATGGCAAGATCACGGAGTATGGCACTACAGCAGCAGTCGGTGGTCAGCTCAGCAGCAGCAGCAGGTCGAGGTGATGGTCACAGGCAGCAGTCGGTGGTCAGCTCAGCAGCAGCAGCAGGTCGAGGTGATGGTCACAGGCAGCAGTCGGTGGTCAGCTCAGCAGCAGCAGCAGGTCGAGGTGAACAGGCAGCACTGGTCCCCAGGGTAGGAAGTGTCATTTTGCCCAACACACATATATAGGGCCCTCAGTACGTGTCAGTGGCATACGTCGCCAGCAATTGGTCAGCCCTGGAAGCGTGATCGTGAGATGGGCCAATTACTGGCCCTGTTGTTGCGGTGCCCAGCTTCCGCTACTTGCGATTGGCCATATGCGGCCAGCGTCCCTCTTCCCATTGGCTGCATGTGCGGGGACCGTCACGGGCACACATCGGCAACCGCACGTGCAAGCCTCAGGCACGGATGCTTCAGTTGCAACAATGTTCTATCACTGGCGCCTCCATGGCGGTGCACGTACTCAGCGGGGGAGGTGCAGGCCTATACACCCTTTAGATGTACTCAATGGACATGCCAGTTCATGACCCCCCTTACAGTCACATTGCATCATCCACCGTACACCGGCCGAAGCGGCCGGGCCTAGGGCGGCCGTGCCCGGCCATGTCTACAACCACCGTGGCCGGCCATGTCTACAACCGCCGTGGCCGGCCATGTCCACACCCGCCGTGCCCGGCCATGCGGTTGTGTTCATGGTCGGGCACGGCGGTTGTGTTCATGGCCGGGCACGGCGGTTGTGTTCATGGCCGGGCACGGCGGTTGTGTTCATGGCCGGGCACGGCGGTTGTGTTCATGGCCGGGCACGGCGGTTGTGTTCATGGCCGGGCACGGCGGTTGTGTTCATGGCCGGGCACGGAGGTTGTGTTCATGGCCGGGCACGGCGGTTGTGTACATGGCCGGGCACGGCGGTTGTGTTCATGGCCGGGCACGGCGGTTGTGTTCATGGCCGGGCACGGCGGTTGTGTTCATGGCCGGGCACGGCGGTTGTGTTAATGGCCGGGCACGGCGGTTGTGTTCACGGCCGGGCACGACGGTTGTGTTCACGGCCGGGCACGGCGGTTGTGTTCATGGCCGGGCACGGCGGTTGTGTACATGGCCGGGCACGGCGGTTGTGTTCATGGCCGGGCACGGCGGTTGTGTTCATGGCCGGGCACGGCGGTTGAGTTCATGGCCGGGCACGGCGGTTGTGTACATGGCCGGGCACGGCGGTTGTGTTCATGGCCGGGCACGGCGGGTGTGGACATGGCCGGGCACGGCCGTCCTAGGCCCGGCCGCTCCGGCCGGTGTACGGTGGATGATGCAATGTGACTGTAAGGGGGGGTCATGAACTGGCATGTCCATTGAGTACATCTAAAGGGTGTAAAGGCCTGCACCTCCCCCGCTGAGTACGTGCACCGCCATGGAGACGCCAGTGATAGAACATTGTTGCAACTGAAGCATCCGTGCCTGAGGCTTGCACGTGCGGTTGCCGATGTGTGCCCGTGACGGTCCCCGCACATGCAGCCAATGGGAAGAGGGACGCTGGCCGCGTCTGGCCTTTGGGAAGTAGCGGAAGTTGAGCACCGCCATGGCGGCGCCAATTATGTTATCTTGTCAGACGCTGCACCGTGATGTGTTGTGTGCAGTTGCGTCATGAGGGATGTGAGCGTGATAGGGAAAGGTCATATGTCATACAATGTAGCATGTGTGTCCATGCAATGCCCATCGGTGGGCACACAATGGGCAACAGATGTGCATTTGTACATGTTGACGTCGGGTGTGACCCTACATACGTTCTTACATCTTCACAACTACACAGTACATCACGGCTGTGTGCCCAAATTATGCATCTGTTGTCTGTGTCTTGTTCTGGCGAGGTGACTACAGTGGTGGTGGTACACATGCATTCCGTGTATGTGTTTTGTACGTTGTGTCACCATGCATGTAATTACCGTATGTACATCATTCTTGGTGTTGGCATGTGTGCTTGATGACATGGCGTGTGTATAATTATCGTTTGTGTGCATGCAGTTGCATGTGTGTCTGTGATGTGGCTACTAAACATTAGGGTGCAGACTGAAGTATTGTCAGTAAGGTTCACATGTGATGGAGTTGTACACGTATGCGTCGTTTGCAAGTTGACCTAAGTTACATCTCTCTCCCACACAGGAGGGCTACAAATGTGCATCGGCCATACACTGTGCTGGAGGATATGGTTGACGAGGAGGTGATTCGGAAATTCCGGCTGGATCGACGTCGGTTGCTGGAGCTTGTGGCTCAATTGTCTCCTCATCTGCAGCCACGTAGGACGTATCCTGGGTCGATTACACCCACTGCAAAGGTCATGGCGGTACTCCATTTCTTTGCTACTGGCACATTTCAGTATACAGTTGGACATGCCGGGGGGATGTCACAGGCCATGTTCAGCACGGTTCTTCGGGATGTCTTAACAGCTATGATGCTGTGCAAGGATGACTACATCCATTTCCCACGTCCGGAAGAGTTGCCAGCTGTCAAAGCTGATTTCTATGCCCTGGGCCACATACCTCACGTTGTGGGCTCAATTGATGGCACACACATCGCAATCATTCCACCACGGGCACGGGAACAAGTGTTCAGGAATCGCAAACATTTCCATTCGCTGAACGTGCAGGTGGTGTGCCTGGCAAACAACATCATCTCACATGTGTGTGCAAGATTTCCTGGATCTGCACATGACGCCCACATCATGCGGAGCAGCAATGTCCCACGACTCATGGCTAATCTGCGACCCGGTCAAGCGTGGCTTGTTGGTGAGTGTGCAGTGGGGACTCTTGTGATCTCTGTGTTGCATGGGGTACCCACCATATCTTGTTGTGATGTTTGTCTCTGTCATCCCCCTACATAGGCGACTCGGCTTACCCAAACCTGCCCTGGCTCCTCAGTCCCCTACGTAATCCGAGAACAGCGGGTGAAATGCGGTACAATGATGCACATGGAAGGACACGGAGAGTCATCGAACGTACCTTTGGACTGCTAAAGTCTCGGTTTCGGTGCCTCGATAAGACCGGAGGGGCCCTGCCTTACTCACCAGGAAAAGTATGCAGGATTGTGATTGCCTGCTGCATACTCCACAACCTGGCAGTACGCAATGACATAGAACTGCTGTTGGACCCTGAAGACGAAGGAGTTCCTCGGCCTCCCATCCCACCCATGTCGACTGATGAGGATAGTGGTGAGGAGGAAGGTGTGGACCAGAGGCGCCAGCTCATAGATCGCTACTTCCCTTGAATGTGAGTTACTACCTCTAGTGGCGGTTGACAATGCCTCATGTATGTTTGCTGGTGTTGTGTGGATGTGGGGTTAATCAGCTGGGTGTTCTTGTTTGTGATGGTTGCTTATGTGTGTCTTCATTTCTTTGGACATACAAGTCTCCATGATGTGTGTGCTCTCATCCCATGCTTTTGTGATGGTTGTCGTTTGTGTAATGTTGCTGTGCATTGTGTTGTGATGTGTGTGAATCTGTTTCCTGACGTGTGTTTGCTGTCTCTGATTTTCTCTAGGTCACTCCTGCAGCGCCATGATCATGTACGACTGTCATCCCTGAACCTGTTTACGTCTGTTTCTGAAGGCAATCATGTGAATAAACATGGAGGCAAAACATCATTGTGTGAGTAAGTGCTATTTATTTACAGGTTGTGCTTCTGTGCTGGTGAATATTTACAAGTAAGTGGGGTGGAGGGAGTTGGAGTTGAAGGTAATGGCAGATGAAATGTCCGTGCTGACACCACATTGGGGGGTGTCAGGGTAGTCCAGCAGACCAGTGGGAATGATTGTCTGTGGGACAGGATACTTAGCTGGGTGAATGTCTGGCACAGGCGGTGACATTGTCATGGTCGTCCCCTCTTGGAGCGTGTGGATGGCGCTCCAACACTGCTCTCAGCCACTTCCTGCCTCGGCCGGCCCCTCCGTCTCTGAGGTGGTACAGAGTCAGCTGGGAGGGCAGGTTGTTGAAGGGCCACATCCGTCGCCAGGGGCACAGGTGGTGGTGGCGGCGGTGGAGGCGGAGGTGACGGTGGCGGTGGAGGCGGAGGTGGCGGTGGAGGCGGAGGTGACGGTGGCGGTGGCGCTACGACACTTGGTGGAGGGGGGGGTTGTTCCGGGCAACCCATTCCCTCCACATCGTTGCCTGCTGGCCCATGATCTGCAACATCTGGCCAAGGATGCCACAGATTTCGCGCTGGATGTTGTTGTTGTCCACCGAGTCCTGGTGCGCACGATCTGCGTTTGCATGGGACCGGTCGTATGACGCCTGGCACCTGGCAAGGGCTTGTAGGGACTGTGCCACTGGCTGGGGTAGCTGTCCTTCCTCTGCACGGCGGTGTGTGGCTCGCCTGATTGGCTGATGTCCCGTTGCCTGTGGCCCACTCACCCTGCTTGTGTGTGGGGCCGATGGACCAGCGTTGTGCGCTGGGTTATGCTGGGTGGCACCGGCAGGAGTGGTGGTGCTGGTGGTGCTGGTGGTACTGGTGGTACTGGTGGTACTGGTGGTGGTGGGGACTGTGCAGATCACAGAGACAGGTGTCGCTGGAGTGACACTTGCGACGTTGGTCGGTCCCGGGAGTCCCTGTGAGCCAGATGGCCCTGGCTGCGTGCTTGGTCCCGCTCCATCCTCCGCACCGGAGCTGCCTGTGTCCTCGTCAGCAGAGAGTCCTGTAGGTGTGGGAGGCGAGGCTGGCGGCCGGGTACTGGTTTCCCCAGTCAGTTGACGATCACCTGAGGGACAAGATAGAGCTGGTCAGTGATGTGGACATTACATGGTTATGTAGATTTTTAGACATTTCTGTTTCCTATTGCACACACCCCACCCTCCACCACCACCACCACCACCCACCCCGTGAGCATGGGGGCCTGTTGGGAGTTGTAGTTTGGGCCTCTCACACACCCCACCCTCCACCACCACCACCACCACCCTCCTCGTGTGCATGGGGGCCTGTTGGGAGTTGTAGTTTGGGCCTCTCACACACCCCGCCCTCCACCACCACCACCACCACCCACCCCGTGAGCATGGGGGCCTGTTGGGAGTTGTAGTTTGGGCCTCTCACACACCCCGCCCTCCACCACCACCACCACCACCCACCCCGTGAGCATGGGGGCCTGTTGGGAGCCATGGACATGTTAGTGAGTTGGTGTCCAACGTGCATGGGTTGGGGCATAGGAGATGTTTCTTCTCAGTTGTGTGAGCCTGACCATGTCGTGCTGATCGTGGTGCTTGGTTTGTACTCACCAGTCTCTTCTCCTTCGTCAAGTCCGTCTAGGCTCTCTGGGTGTAGTATCACCAGCACCTTCTCCTCCCAATCGGTGTAGGGTATGGGCTCCGGGGGTGTGCCACCGCCAGTATGATTGGCTCGGGCAAAGTTTTTGGCTCGGATGCCCTTGACCCTGGTCTTCAGGTCATGTCACCGCCTCTGGATGTCATGCTTCGTCCTCGGCACAGTCCCCGAGGCATTCACCCGAGTGACGATCCTGTCCCACATGTGGTTCTTTTGCGCCACGGACGTCTGCTGGACTTGGGCCCCGAAGATGTGGGGCTCAACACGGAGTATTTCATCTACCATTACCCTCAACTCTGTCTCCGTGAATTTGGTTTTTTTTTTGGGTGCCATGGTGTGTGGTGCTCAGTGTGTGAGTTGAGTGAGTTGGGGGGTGCAGGTGTGTGGAGTGTGATGTGTAGGATTTGTGTGGTGGGTGTTTGTGTGGTGGGTGTGGTAGGGTGGTGGTTGTGTGTCTTCTATGTGAGTTTGCAGTATCTCGATTTTGGCCTCTTGCTAGCAGCAATGCTGTGATGCAAAGGATTGTGGTAGCGTGTGTGTGTCATTTTATAGTCGTGTCTCAATGGTTGTTGGCAGTCAGGTGGTAGGTGGGCGTGTTGACTAGTGTGCATTATTGGATAATTGGGACGTGTCATGGCGGCTTGTGCTTGATGTTGGGGGGGGGGGCCTTGTCAATGTTGGTATGTTTGCTTTGGACTAGCGGTGGGCTTCCTGACATTTGTTTGCCGCTAGGGATGTTGTGCGTGTTGGCCTTCCGCAGTGATGCTGTGGTTATCGTAGCATTCTTTCCGCCGCGGACGTGGATGGCTGTGAGTTCTGTGGACCGGGCGGATTTATCCTAATTGCGGCCACGGAGTATTCACAGGTATGGCGGTACATGTGTTATTTTCCGCGGTCATTTCTGTCCGCGGCAGTGGTTGTTCATTGGACTCCGTCCGCCGCGGACGGAGTTGGATGTGTTCCGTCCACCGCGGACGGTGTTGGTTATGATCCGTCCGCCGCGGTCGGAGTTTCGTGACATGAATATCCTAATCCCAAACGCGGAATCTCCGCGGCGCGGCCGGGAGTAAAATTTCCCCCACCATGGCGGACAGTAGCCATTTCCGTCCGCCATCCTAATCGACCCCTATGTGTGGTATCGATTCCGCTGAATAATTTGGGTTAATGAACTGTAATAAAAAAATATAAATATATATATTAATGAGGTATGATGCAATCTTCTACCCATTATGAATTGCAGCCATCACAGGGATGGTGGTCTGCAGGGTCTGCTCTAAGTATAACCTTGGCAGTTGTGCACATGCAGATAGATAGTGCTTTATTGAGTGATTAATTAAAATCATTACAATTTTGCAATGGTTTCATATGCAAAAATGATGTAAAACGTGTATATAAATAGGTGCATTAAAATACAGTTAAGCATCTCTATCCACCCACAAGAGAGAATGCAACAATAGTGGAATGGAGGTCCCCGACCTCGAGCTTTACTACCTGGTGCCACACCTCCGACATGCCATCCCTTGGCTGGATGGTGAGGACAACTGGGGAAGTTCACTCGAGGGTTATGAGCTGGGTGTTCTGCTGATGAGAGGGATGGGGTCCCGGACTCCCTACCCCACGTAGTCAGACTGTTATGCCAAATCTGGGAAAGAGTAGTGCAGCAGGTACTGCATACTGCGCTATCCATCCCAGACTTAAACTTCTGGATAGTGCGGCCTTTCTTGGAGATAGCACAGTCTATGGCTGTCGACAAATGGCCTGAGGGTGCATCTATCATGTTGCCGAACCTGTACCCTGAGGACTGGTTTGTTACCATGCAAGATGCACTTGAGACATTAGGGCTGGGCAAGGGCCAATTCCTCCAATATGTCAAGACTAGCAGCCCGTCCCGACATTGTCCGGGAGCATTCAGGCTTCCCCTACCCCTGCCTCCCCCGACATTGCCCAGCAGCCCGTGCCCCCGCCTGCCCCGTCCCCCGCCTGCCTCGACATTGTCCCGGGAGCCTTCCCCTGCCGCCGCTCCTCAGTTCACCGCTCCTCGTCGCTCTGCTCCTCACCACCTGTCCGCCGCCGCTCCTCCCCCGCGCCATGTCCGCCTCTCCGCTGCTCGCACCGCCGCTGGCCTGTCCGCTGCTCCTCACGTCACCGCTCCTCCCCCGCACCATGTCCGCCGCTCCTAGGACGCCGCTCCTCCCCGTGCTCCTGACGTGTAAATAACGTTTATTTTTTATATTTATATAGCCTATAACCATCTACACACCCTGACGATTTCAACGGTGTATCGGGTGTGTAGATTGGCACCGTGGTTCCCGAGTTTACCCGCCTCAAAGCCTGAAAGTTCTTACTTTATTATAGTAGTATAGATTGTGGCTACAGCTCATCAATTCTGGCCGACGTTTCCTTGCACCCCAGAGCCCACGTAGACAATGGTCACCCTGATTTCCTTGGCAGGGTGGTCGAAGCTGATTACACACCTATATCGCGCATAGCATGCAATAGACTATGGCTGCCCCTGTGAGTAGAGGAGGCCTAGTAGCGCACCAGTGATGACCCCGTTAGTGTTCAAGACTGGCTTAACATTCACAGCGGAGTGAATAGGGTTCAAATTGGTGCAATATAATTTTGTCCATATGGCCTTCCTTTCTAGTGGAAATGTTGGGGGCGGGCAGTTTATAGGTAACCGGAAAAAGAAATTAGGTTGGGAGATTTGGGGACTGGTGGTCTCCTATATGGACGAATGAGCAGACTAGATGAGGAATTATCTTTATGACCCTATGCACCCTGCACCTCAGGGAGTTTTTATTTCTTTATTTCTTTTTTTTCTTTTTTTATGAACTAAGATCAATTATGTAACTAGTTTATTTTTCTTTTCGCTTCTTTTGTGTACTATGTGTGGTATCGATTCTGCTGAATAATCGGATGCGTTTCAAACAATATAATGAAACTTAAAAACTATTTCTTTCAACATTCACAAAGGGAAAGGAGACCCATGGGGGCCCCTTCCCCTTTGTGAATTATCATCACACTTGAGGTGTCGGTAAAAAATGAATGTTTTGCAACTGTAATTTGGTTTCAAAACATTCACACATAGCACTGCAATTTAGTATTTGGAAGGGAGACCCTAAACACCTCTTCCAAATATCGAATCACTAACATGTTACCAAATTGCAATTTGTGCTCGGTACATATGAAAAAGAGTGTTTTGCTGTGGGTAACGGCACGATTCTGTGAGTCGGGCAGTTTCACACCACAACAATGATTTTATACATATGCTCATTGGTGTCTAATTTAAAAGAGAAAGGAGACTGCATGCCATCTACACCACAAGAGACCGGGGCTGCTCTAAGTGCGGCACAGCTGTGGTGGATTTTCTACATGTGGTGTGGAGTTGCTCAGTAATTGGGTGGAGGTTTTGGCCCACTTTTGAACTATAACAGGGTGGGATTCCCCAAACATGGTTAAACAATGTCTCCTGGGCTTACTCCATGATAGTGTCAAAAAGAATCTAAGCAGGCAATATGCATTACTTGGTCTTACAGAGACAAAGAGACGCATTGCTATATGCTGGCTAACTAGAGGATTCCCCGGCTACAAGACTGAAGGAAAGATTTGATAGAATGGGCAAGAGCGGAGGTATCGCATATGTGTGAGACATGCAGAAATGAGAAGGTAGCAGATGATCCACTCTCCTGGGGAGTCATGGTGCAGGCCCTGGCCAAGCCTACGCAAGGGAGTACTTCTGGATTACTTTCCTATGCCTGGGGGGGCATCGACCACACAGAGCAAGGTATGAGAGTGCTAAAATGCAGAGACTATACTCAGACCCGACTATCCCATGTCGGGTTGCCACTCTATTGGCTAATAGACGCATTTGACACTGCCCCTATCAGGACGAGCCAGATGATGGGTGGAAGTTTTAGGGAAGAGGGTGGGTGGGATAGAGATTTGGGATTGAAATTGTATAATGATGATTATTACTCTCCTGCTGCATTTGGTGGATGGATATAAACAAAAAACAAATTAAGAACAGATTTAACAACTCCGGCATCAAATTTGCTTACAGAGTCCATTGTACAGTTCTTAAATTCCATAGTCGGCCTCTTGGTGCATGAAGTCTGACTCTGAAGCACAGGTGGAGCGCGGAGATTTTTAGCACTGTATCAATATGGATAGTCTGCAGCTGTAGTATTGCTGTCTCACCTCCAACTGCATTAAAGAGCTGCATTCTTACACATACAGCTGTGCTTGCAGGCCCATCTTGTAGGTACTTAAGAGGCACAGTTGAGTTTCGGTAAGAAATAGAGCTCTGAGACCCTAATAACATGCACATAATTGGGAGTGTGATTTACAGTGAGTCACCTGCAGTAGCTGTGCTATTATCTATCCTCCAGCTGGGAGGGTAAACTCTTTTTTACAAATCGAGATGCTAGTTGCGTTGATTCACCTTTTAGACATGCTTGCATGGCGTCTTGGCAGGTCCTGAGGTTTATTACTCGTTTTATTGGATGCAGCCAGGGATTTCTTAGCGGGAGCAGCTTTTTGCAAAAGCAGAGAATGTGGGACAGGGATTCCTCTCCCTTTGCACAAAATCTGCATTGTCGATTGTCGTCCTCGAGATCCCTGCAGCCATACCAATAAGCTTTTATGGGGATAAGGCTGAATCTTAGTCTCATCAGCTGTTTGTTCCTTTCCTTGCCAAGGGGTTGTGATGTGCAGCATACGTGGGATATTGATTAGAGTATCTTCTACAGCTCAAAATAGCGCAGTAGAAAAATCTCTGATTACTCTTGCTATCAATGGGTCAGTACTGCTTATCTCCCCATGCATACCTCTAATTGCAGTGGTCTTAGCTTTTTAGTTTAGAGACAAATAGCTTCTCAGCTTTTCCCCACTATAAAATTGCCCAATCACACTTTATAGAACATTTTCTATTTTATCACTAACTAATGCTTTAATTTACACTCTTAATTCAATTATTTAGTCTCATTCTATGCGGAATTTATCCTCTTATAGATACCATCCTACTTCCTAAACTAATTTTCTAACTTCTTTGTCATTTTCTTTCTCTACATATTCAGTTTAGACTACATAGCAATGAGGTCACCTCTAACCACTGCTTTCAAATACTCCCATTAACTATTTATTCTTACATCACTCTTATAATTTTCAGTCAAGTACTGGCTTATGCACTTTTGTTGTTATGTTTCTACCAATTCCTTTTTTAAACTCTGTTCCTCATGTATTTGTTGCACTTGACACATGGTTATTTGACACATGGATTTGGTTTACCAAGCAAAAATCCATCTTCAAAATCAGCTAAAGACAGACAGGCGACTATATATCCCACTGAGGCAGAAAATATACAAATCATGAGTGCTGCTTGGAATGCGGGCTACAAGGTCTGTTATGATACAAGAGGCTTCACACACACCTGGATATTGAGGAAGTGATTTTTGGGATGAGAAAAAATTAACTCATTTGCAAAGGGTGGACTTACGGCAATATGTGTACCATCTACACAGCCTATGATGTGGGTATGGTGCAATACCATAATAGTTAAGTTTGGTATGTTGCAAATTCTGTTTACATACACAAAAAGTAATATAATTATACATCTTGGGCAACATAACAGCAAAACAATGTGGAAAAGAACTTTGAGACAGCCCGCCTGGGACAGCTATCACTCCCTGGTAACTTCTGCAGGCTAAAAAGTGCAGTGAAAAGAGTAGAGGTAGTTCGCCTTCTGCTGAACTTGAAAGTTAGAACATAGATTCCACCTTGTCTGCGTGCTCTTCACTGACTTCCTATTAGGAAAATAATCATGTTCATGGCTCTTGTTTTAGTGCACCGTGCTCTCTCCAAGAGTGGGCACTTTATCTTAGAACCAGGTTCAGTTCTACGCTCTTTCCAGAAATCTGAGGTCTGCTAATAAATTATTAGGAGTGACTCCCAGAATTCGACAAGCTAGAGCAGGAGAAAAGTCTTTCACCTACCTAGGCCCAGTAGCATGGAATCATCTACCCCTAGAGTTGCGAATAATGTTGCAATGTTGAAAAATAGCTCGAAACCTGTCTTTTTGTGCAGGACTAATAGCAAATGGTATCACCTTTTCTCGACCGAGGCAGCACGCGGTACACTCCTTGGAATAGCTCTGTGTGGTACAAATTGCTTTCATCATCATTTAAACATGCAGTGGCATAGCACTACTTCTACCTGTTGGTGTTTGTAACAGTGGATTTAAACCTGCAAATAAATCTTAAATAATCTGACCACTTAGTTTGTACATATCATCGATCTTATTGTCTGTTTAGTTGAAAAGCGTTACCCTCATGCCTACACCTAAAAATCCTCTCCTTTCTCTCCCTCCTCTAAGTACCAGCCACAATCCTCTAGTTATGAGTTTCAGAGGTCCTTCAGTCTTGAATACTTAGTGCAGCTCGTCCCTGCTGCCATTCCTCTCCTTCCTCTCTTTCTGTGATTTCAGAGATCAGGTATGTTTTTTCCCATTTACAGCAGTTACTGTTCTACATAGCCAACTGTCCATCCTGCTGCATTTGGTCACCAGAACAGCTTCAGGTCCTAGCTCTGTTGTCCAGATGAAACAATGGCCTAAATTGTGAGGTGTTAGTGTCATCGTCTGGGCCTCGGCCTTACCCTACCGGTCAGGAGCTGAAGATTAATTGTTAGGGCTGGCGTGAGAAGTTTCGATGGCTAGATCAGATAGTTCTGTGTAATATGTTTTCTCCATAACCTATCTGGCGACACCCTCTGCCACAGATTTGTTATGGTGATTTAGTCATGCCTCCAGACTTCCGGTGACTAGCCTTCTCATAGCCTGTTTCACCAGGCCAACATTAATTCAAACTTACATTAGATCATCTTGGACTTGGGAAAATCAAGGTCACTATGTACAGCTCAAACATTTAGGTGTAAAAGGTAACATTTTGAATTAAAGATTTATTTAAAAATCTTTTAATTGGACTTAGACATTAACGTGCAAACATACTGTAAAATGACACGTAAAAATGTGTAAAATGCATCAGGCTTCCATATTCACTGGCAGGCCGCTGTTAGATTTCCCTTTTACAAATAGAAGCTTTAGAAATTGCACAAATATATTTGATAACTTGACCTTATTGGGACTTGCTCAGAATTTTCATCATAACTGCAGAATGTTCTGGTTTTATAAATGAATTATCTTTCTTAAGCGATATGTTCTCGTTTACTGTAGGCTTAAACTGCCTATCTATCTCTTTTTCATAAAATGCACAATAGAAAATTGGATAATTTAACAATAATTCTCACATACATGAAATACAAACAGAATTACCTAACTAGAAATCTTCACATAAATGAAATATTGAATACATGATAGAATAGACTCTGCATTAAGCTTTCCTGCAAGTATGAAGAAGTTGTAATAGAGGGGGAACTGCTGCAAGGAGTGAAGTTCTTCTTCATAGTGTTTGCGTTGGGATTGTTGGTTGGGGTGCTTTTGCGCTTGCATTGGTTGGGGACGTCAAGGTGCACACTGGAATTGATCAGTGTTTGAGAGAGTATTGCATCGAGATTTGTTGACACAATTTGGGAAAATAATAGCTGTGACAGGATTGGTATATACAGATTTGACGCATCCAGAACAGAATCAAAAATTAAATTGAAGTTGCTTTTGCCTTTCAAATTATTGTGATAGTCCTGTACAAAAAGGTGAAGAGGCACCTCCTGAGGGTACTCCTACATACGTTATGGCAACAGAATATGGATTACATACGTGTTTTTGACTTTGTCAAGTCAAGTCAAAATAATTATTCAATCTAAAATACACATAGATCATAAAAGCACCTAGCACATTTTTAAAAAAAATCATCCACAAAAAACAATAAAATTGGTCAGATAAAAGTGCATACTTAAAAATGGCTATATGTCATAATTACTTAAAAAGTCTTCTTGCTTTTATCGACTGACATAAAAAAGATGCTACCGAATAGTAAATATAATGATCATGTAACATTTGCAGAAAATATAAAGCTGGTCCACACTAGTTAAACTTAGATTTACACATGATTGGTACAGTAAAATTTTTTCTACAAAGTGCATAGTATTTACAAAAGAACAGAAAAGGAAGATTAGTTTGGGTCCAAACTCCATCACATGGGCAATGAGGCAATGCTTGCTGCGAATAAATACCAGAAGGATAACCCAGCATACAGGGAATAAGATTTGGTCTAAACCTTCACAACACAAATCAATGCCAGGAATTTGTAACAAATAACAGATAGGAGGCTGTTCCTTCAGACATAACAGGTATGTTCACATAGGTTGAGATTGTAATTTTGTTATGATTATTTTCATATCTTTCTCTTACCATTTTACATAAAAATTGTTTTTTAATACATTTTTGGGACATAGTAACACAAGTAGATGGAGTCTCAAAAAGATGTAGACATAGAGTGTTAAAAGTATGTCGAACATATGAGATCCATGGCATCTTATAAGCATTATCAAGGGAGAGACAATCCTTAATACTATGTTGGGTTAGATGTAGTGATTCCCTTCTCCATATTGAGTGACACAGCAGGATAGGTGGTAGGCGGACCTGGACTGATATATAAGGAACTTATAACTCATGGTGACAATTAAAAGAGGAACAACATCTAGGAAGGGCTGATAATTTTTTCAAACAGATATCTTCTATCAATTGCAGTGACTCAGAATTTGTGCAGCCCCATACTCCCGCTCCATATGTGAAAACAGAGATAGCTTTGGCCCTATATATCTTTATAATGACATCCAATGGTTTGGAGCCCAATTGTTTGATAAAAATAAAGATTTCATTGATACTTTCTTCAAAAAACAAGCTTCGGTTAGAAACCATATGGTTCCAAGAGACGGTTTTGTTAAACAGTATTCCCAAATACAAGAAAGTGTCTATTTTTACGATTTTGCGGCCATCTATATAAAAACTGGAATTTTCTTTGCCCATTGGCCAGCCACTAACACAAAGGAGTTGGTTTCATTTACATGTAGGTCCAGCTTTTTCAAAAATTCACATACTCCGTTATCAGTTTCTGCAGTAAAATTCCAGTCCTGGAAATTTTCACTGTGTCATCCGCATAAAGTAGTGTGGGAATATGGGTCTGATTTATCATAGGGACATTTACAGTAGAATCAAACCATTGGTTTATAAAGAATACAAAAATCCCTGTCTTGACTCCTCTTTCAATCTTAAACCACCTAGTTAATTCTCCTTAATTTCCACATCGTATGAAAGCTGTAGCCTGTGCATAAAGTTGTCTTATGAAGGAGATAATGGACTGGTCAATGCCCATCTCTTTCATGATAGACCATAGTCGAGGATGGGAAACACAGTCAAAGGCCGCTGACAAGTCCCTAAATGCCATATAGATTGTTCCCCTTTTAGCTAAGGTATATTTAGATAGAAGAAAATTTAGGTTTAAGCATTGATCCATAGTTCCTTTATGTTTTTCAAAGCCATATTACACAGGGATCAAGATATTATCTCTAGTCTATTTAATAAGACTCGTCCCATTAATTTGGCTGAACCATCCATCAGAGAAATAGTTCTATATTTTTTGGGCATTGATCTATCGCCTTTTTTTATATATTGGAACCATAATTGATTCGGCCCAATATTCTGGTGGCCCCACTCTAGCTATTGCATCAAAAACGTTGGTTAAAAAAGGTCCCCACAAATCCAGTTTATCAAAGAAAAAATCAATAGGTGCAGCATCTGGTCCAGGAAGCTTATTCCTACACTGTCTATGGCATCTCTGACCTCAGATTCTTCACAAATTAAAAATGTGTTGATATTATTAAGGGATCTTTTATGTAAGTTTCGAAACCCTCGGAATTAGGACAAAATCTTTAGGGCAAATTTTCCACTCATGTACCCTCATCCACATGGGACTCAAGAGTAGGATCCGAGTTATTTTTCAAGAAAGATGAGTTAATTAATGCCCAGAAATCTTTGGAATTGTTTGTGATGGCAGCCTGATGTAGGCATTCCTGAACCTCCTCTTTTAATAATTTCTGTCTATTCTTGATGGACTCTTTATATTGTTTATGGAAAGAACTAACCAATGACTGATCCCTAGGATTTGATTTAAGGGATTTATGAAGGTTAGTTAAAGTTTTGCTACAAGTAGAGTCAAAACAGCCTCAGCAAGGAGCATTATGACTAGGGGCATTATATACAAGATTAGATTTCACCTCCTTCATAATTAACTCAAAGGCTGCCACCACATTTATTTGAGGAGAATCTAGATTTAGGCAAATCATTAAGGCAGTTTATATTTTATTGACCACCAGTGGGACCATTTTTCCTTTATCAAATTACCCCATTTAAGAGGTATCCCATTTCTTTCCCCTATATAGGGTTTTGAAATGTATGTTTTTTTTCATTGCATTTTACACAGTAGACCCACATGATCACTGAAATGCGCGGGATTTGTTTGTATATCTCTAATAGCAGCTTTCAGTGGTGTTGCAACTATAAGGTAATCAATGGTGATGCCCTGTGAGTTGGTTCCAAATGTTTTATGCAGCATGCCTGTGTCAGTATCAGCTGGCTTAATAATTTCTAGTTTCCTTGTAATGAGCATTTTGTATTAAGTGCTTGGCCGTATCCATTGTGAGTAAAGTGAGGGATTATTTCTCCTACTTTATTGGATAGTCCACACACTGATTTTGTCATATTATAATAGCTATGGGCATTAAAGTACCCCACCCTTATAGTATTTATAATAATATTATAGTTTCTAATGTAAGCGTCAATTTCTTTTTTCACTACATTCAAAACCCTTGACTTCTGTGTTGTAAAATTGTTATTACAGAATTTAATTAAGAGGATAATATCACCCTACAGGCTTTTAAACAACAGAAGATTATGATATAAGGAATCATTGGCGTAGTCTAATATCTTAAGATTTAGAGTATTTCTTACCAGCGTTAGAATACCTCCGCTCACACTACCTGCTTTGAATCGGAGAGCTGGGGTAAAATATGATCCAAAACCATATAAATGAACCAAGACTCTTTCACATGTCTCTAGTGGACAAATTAAATCCTATTTATTTATGAGTTCGATCCAGTTTTGGTCTGCTAGTTTAAATCTTAGCCCTGCTATATTCCAGCCAACAAAATTCAGCCACTCAGATCCATCGCTGGAAACCAGAGGGTGCAATGGGGGGGCTACTGTTGGGGATCTGTGGGGTATCTAAAATCATCCTATTCACCCTCTGTCAATCACAGGACTCTAGGCCTTCTAGAGTTACGAATCGTTTATTAGTGGTTATCAGGGGTTTTTTCTGTGGTTCATAAGACTGATATTCTGGGACCCAGGAGAAAGTTAGATGATTCCTGGTTTCCCATTGTATTACATTTCTGCTTATAGGTCTATAGGAAAAACCTAGGGGTAAAGCATAAATCTGTAAATTCAAAGATGGACAGGTAGGTAACAGCTCCAATAATCTCCATATGAAAAGGAGACTCCTCAAATTGACCACTATATAATCCCGCTTATAATTTTCTTAGAAATACCTACCCACCCCACTCTTCTCACCATGCTAATATGCGTAAAGAGTTGTACCCCTCCTGGAGAGTGATTATTCAGGCAATGGAGAATTTGCTCATTAATTGTTCAGTAGATTCTACTTCGGTATCCTTTAGCTCAGGGACATTAGCCAGAATTACCACATAGGGGCATGCTGCTGGAGGTTAATCTAATCTTATAAAAGCTTCTGGAATAGTTGAACAGTCTAGATTAGCAAAAGTTTGTGCTTCAACTTCACTGAAATGGCCAGATGCATTGCCTTTGGTACTGATGAGTATTCGGAGTATCCCAAATCGCCGGATGGGCAGGGCAATGAGACTGCCTGCTGTACCTGAAAATGGACTTTTGAATATTACAGATGATATGATACTTAATTACTGCAGAGGATTGGCTGATGGTGTCCATTCTGTCTTTTTCCCTGGTTACTGCTTTCATTAGAAATCCTCACCTAGAACAGTGCCACACCTCAATCCTGGTGATTGGTTTGTGATCAAGAAGTACGTTCAGGAGACCTGTTTGGACCGAGATAGAAAGGTTCCCCTTCCAAATAATTCTGGTGACCTATACTGCTGTTAAGTGCTCTGCAGTTCTAAATTGGGTCCAAGCCTCCCACACTAAGAAAGTGAGAAACTCAGAAGAGGTAATTGTGGTCTTTAATCCTGAACGATGAGCATTGGTGACTGCACCACCAATTGAGAGGCCACATAGGATAGTGGCACTGTTTGCACAGTCTCAGCCAGAGGAAGAAAGAAGAGAAGATTCACACTTTGCAGAACAAATCCAAATGCCTGATGTTACACAGAGTGGTATTGAAGTCTCTAATGAAATGGAAGCAGAGATTGATCCTCAAGATGAGAACACAACTGATATTTCATCAGTACAGCTAGAAGATCAGGGTGAACGAATAACAACAGGAACAAGGAGATCCACCCACAAAGCTAAATGGCCACAGAATTATAGGCAGCAAAGATTATGAGGGAGTACATCAGTTGATCGATTGAATACCAATTCAAAAGTGCTTTATTCGAGTATTACTCATAAAAGCAGACAAACAAACACATAATAAAATGCAATTAAATTACAAAGATCGAATATGACATAAGCACATTGAACATAAAAGAAAAATACAATTACATTTCAGCATACTTCATACAATCACAGGTGCAAAGTTCATTAGATAAAAATCAGGTTAAAAAACAATCCAGTACCACTATTAAAAGTCAGTAAAATTTATAAAATTATTCATCCGAGAAGACACCTCACGTGGGACGGAACAGAGAATAGATAATCTAGCAGTCTCTGTTCAACTAAGCAGAGAGTAGTTACCCTACTAGCATTCTCTGCCTAATTACCCACGCCCACCCCAAGTACTTTGCAGTCGCTATTATAATCCAAGTTAGGGTGGTAGATTTTACAATACGCAAGGCTACCATACTACTTTTAGTACCCAGATTTCTACACATAGGAGCCAACCAAACACGTCTAGGAGCGGAATATACATGACAGGAGAACAAGAAATGACCTAGCGTTTCCTTTCCTTCCCCACATACTGGGCAAGTAGCTGGACCTCCATCTCTCCACTTTGATGTTAAGTTGCGTAGAGGTAGAGAACCAGCCCTCATTTGGAAAAACAGTTTCCTGTCCATGGGTTTCGTTATACAATCCCAGTACATTTCATACGTAGGAAACAGCTTAACTTCAAGGAAAGCAGTAGTCATAGACCCATTGTTAGTGCTAAGCAAACTCCTGTTTTCAACCCGTTCCCAGAAAAGATTTTTTATGAATTACTTAGATGGGAAGGATGACCCGGCTGGATCGGACTACAATTCATTTAGTCCTAGTTCACATAATGCTAATTTTAGTGATTTAAACCATCTAATTTTGTTAAATCGGTCCGCTTTGATAACATCAGCAAACCCTTCTGCATAATGTGACAACTCAGGGGTGGTCCAGATTCTACGCCAATATAATATCGGACGAAGTTTACACATTGCCAAGATTTCTTTCCTGCCAAGGTCATATCTAAGAGGCAAAAGGGGACTGCTCTGTGGGGTGCCTGTCAGTTTACGAAGGAAGTTATTCTCCGATGTCTGTAACTCCTGGAGGTTTTGTTGCCCCCACAACTCAGCCCCATACAATGCAGATCCTATTGCCTTAGCCTCGTATATGATCAAGGGAGGTTTGATCGGTTTGGTCAATGATTTACTGTGCTCCTTAATGATGGTACCAGCCAATTGCTTATGTCTTAATACTGCAATCTTTAAATGTTGGTTCCATCTATTGTCATTAGAAATGTGAATCCCCAGGTAAGTAAAAGAATTTACTACTTCAAGGTAACGCCCACTCATGGATATTTTAGATTTAAAATTTCTATAAGGATTAAAAACCATGAGTTTTGTTTTAGCAGCGTTTACCTCCAAGCCGTGGTCACTACAAAATTTGTCAAAAATTACCAGTGCCTTTTGCAGACCGCTAGGGGATTTCGATAAAATTAAGGTGTCGTCGGCGAACATTAAAATAGGGACTTTTACACCTGCGAGAGAGGGAGCATCCACAGCCTGAGATTGCATGCGGGAAACAATGCCGTTAATAAAAAGGGTAAACAATGTTGGTGCCATTGAACAACCCTGTCGAACCCCACGCTCAACAGGAAAGTCGACAGTGTCATTTCCATAGCCACCCCATTGGATTTTAGCGTAAGTACCCTCATGGAGTCTCATGATCAAGGTCAACAGGGTCATTGGGACCCCCAGAGCTGCCAGCACCTCCCACAATTTTGCCCTTGGCACCAGGTCGAATGCAGCCCGCAGGTCAACGAATGCTGCGTAAAGACTACCTCCACGCAGTACCACAGTCCTCCACTGGATCAATTGAAAACGGAAGACCTGGTCCACAGTGCTGGTTGCTCTGCGAAACCCAGCCTGAAAAGGAGATAGAACATTCTGGTCCTCTGCCCAGTCGAGCAAATTGTTAATAATTACACGCCCTACAACCCTTTGAACAGTGTCAATTAAGCTGATAGGGCGGTAATTACAAGGTTGGGCACGATCTCCCTTTTTATATACCGGAATAATGACAGCACCCCGCCAGGATACCGGGATTTCAGCACCCCTGGCAATGTGATTTAGTAATAAGCAGATGTATTTGCTCCACCTATCGGTGTCATTTAAGAAAACATCCGCAGGGACTCCATCAATGCCCGGTGCTCGGCCACTGTGAACGGATTTCAGGGCAAGCAGTACTTCACTCTGAGCAAAGATGTCATCATCTGCGAACAGGTAAGTAGGGCAGGAACTGTTACCGAATTGGTCCCTGGAAGAGTACTGTTCACTAAAAAATTTGACCCATGCATCATGAGAGACATTGTTATTGGGAGCTTCTGGAGACCTTTCGTGACCCCATTTGACAATGTGCCAAAATAGTCTAGAATGTTTGCGATCACTTGCACACTTCAACTTCTGCCAGTGGGCTTCGTCCCATTCTCTTTTTGCCCTAGCAATACAATTTTTATAGTGCTTCCTAGCAGATCGAATCTCTCCCAGGTTGTTGCTCTTAATGGCAACTCCTAGGTTGGATCTTGCCGCCCTACAGTCATGGTTATACCACTTTGCAGCTTTATATGGACAGACCCTCTTATTATGTACAGGTTTTAGGAAGTAACTTTTAACTTCATTAAAGAGAGTCGTATGTGCTTTAGTTATGTCTTCATATCCCTGTGAGGTCCCAGCTACGCTCTCCATGGCCGCAATGGCCTTGTCTGTCGCTGCTCCTATTTTTTCGATTGAATACCAGCAACTATGCCTGAAGAGACTGAATCAAGTGATGAAAGTGGGATAGAACAAAACAAACAATGTCTAAGAAGATCAAAGAGAGTAAGAATTCCTTGGCAAAGGTATTCAGAACCAGAGTGGCCATATTATGTGGGCAGAGTATTAAGCATCACATTACATGATGTATGTGATGTGTGATCTCTAGTGTAGTAACCTCCATTATATAGCATTAACAAAGAAAATTGAGAAAGTCAAAATTAATAACTGAGAACTATCGAAAGTTGAAAAATGAAAACAATAACTGATCGAGGGACAAGAGTTGTCCTGTTAGACCTATTTTATTTTAGTTTCTTATTTTACAGAAGCTCAATCTAGGCTTGAGTGTGCCGTAGAAGAGTGGGGATAACAAAACAGAAGAACACAGAGTAAGGGTAAGAATTGTCTAATTAGAGATCTGAACTGATAAAAAGACTTAGGGCCAGATGTAGGTAGCCAAATACCGGTCGGTAACGGTAACGATTTCGGCCGTGACCGACCGGTATTTGGCTTTTGAGATGTAGGTGGGTCGTTATTTACAGAATCGGTATATTTTCCGATTCGGTAAATTTACCACTTCGGTATTTTACCGAATCGGTAAATATACCGATTCTGCAAATCCATATGTAGGTTGGACAGTTTGCAGTGCCACAGGCCCTTAGGAATTCTTATTTTTCCACCCAATCCTATTGGGTGGTAAAATACCGAATTCCAGTGTACATGCACATCTGTGCATGTACACCTATGCCATGTGACACACAGACATGCCCTTAAGGCATGTATGTGTGCCACATGGCACGCAAGCCTGCAATTGGGGTGCTACAGGGTGTCAAAGTGACACCCCGTTCCCCCTGCCAGGATTCGGTATTTACCGATTCTGTAAATACTGAATCTGTATTTCCCATTGATTCCTATGGGCTTCAAGGCCCATAGGAATCAATGTGAAATACCGATTCGGTATTTACAGAATCTGTAAATACCGAATCTTACCGAATCGGTAATTGAAAAATAAGATTTACCTACATATGCCTCCTTCCTATTAACCTACTCTTAAATACCGAATCGGTATGATTCGGTATTTAAGAGTTGGTAAATAGGATTTACCTACATCTAGCCCTAATCGTCTTAAAGGCAACTTACAGAATTTCACACTGAACTACTTAACCTAATTATACCTAGATTGATTCTAGAGAAATGTATTGTATTAGAAATAAATGTAAATATATTAAGTGTTCAATGTTCGAAATAACAGTAATATTGATTACCATTGTACTAGTTCATAATAGATTATATTTAACCCCAGAAGTAGAGCCTAGACCGAAGAATATAACCAAACCACATACGTACATTAATGATGAAGTCCAATCAAAAGCTTCATTTGTTAGTAACAAGAAAGATGATTTTTCTACTAATGTTTATTATATTTGTACAAAAATACACTCACGCTATAGATGCAAAGAACTGTTATGTGTGCGCTCATTTACCAGCATGCATCAGAAGTCACTTATTATCACATGCCATTATCATATGCCATTATCATACGCTATATCTTGTAGTATTCTACTTTCACTTGTTTGTAGAAGAGAACATTTTGAATATTTCTATTCTAATTATGATTTTATACTTTCAGTAGAACTTTTAATGGAAAGCATGAATTTATACCAGCAATCAAATGAAATAGAAACATGTATAGATAGTGTTAAGGCTTACAAAAATAATTTAAACTGCTTGATGAGACCTACACAGAAGATTTATATAACAGCTTTTTAGGAAAGATACATGAACATAACACATACTATAGATAAACATAGTGATGTTTTGAAGAATGTTTGGAAGAAAGAAGATGAATTTAGAAAGGAAATGGTTGATCCCGATTTAAGATTAGATAGTTAACACAAAGGAAAAATGTGCGTTTACCAAATCAGAACACCCAAATGAAATAGACATGTAGGGATTAGTAGCTGTCATTGAAACTTTGAGGTCAAAAATAAAAAAGGCCAGACTCACCAGATGTTAAGATAACCATCAGATGGAGGTATTGTAAAAGGTGAAATTTTGAATTAAATTGTTTTAAACAAAATTTGTCTCAGACATTAATGTGAACCCATACTGGCATGTAGTAAAAATGTGCAAAATGGACTAGGCATCCATATTTACTGTTTGGCCACTGTTAGATTTCCTTTTAACAAATAGAAGCTTTAGAAATTGCTGAACCAGGTACAAGTGTATTTGATAGCTTGACCTTAATGTGACTTGCTTCGAATCTTTGTCATGACTGCAGAATGTTCTGGTTTCATACATGAATTATCTTTCTGAAGCAATATGTTCTCATTTGCACTAGGCTTGAACTTCCTATCTATCTAATGTTCATACAATCCGGAATAGAAAATCACATAATTTAACAGTAATTCTCACTTACTTGAAATACAGAAAGCATTACCTAACTAGAAATCTCCAAGTGATCAAATAAATAAGATAACTTACTAAAATTCATCAGGAATACAATCACCAAACACATTGAACAAAGGACCCACCACTCCAGATTGGCACCTTGCCTCAGAATCCCCCCATACAAGAGAAAAACATTGGTGGCACATCTTTCTCTGTTTGAGCATCCACAATTTGGAATTCATTACCCCAAAAAATAAGATCCACAGATAACTATCTTATTTTGAGAAGACTACTCAAGAGTTGGCTCTTTCCTACATAACCACCATACCGAAACACAAATGTACAGCATATCCTTGTGTGCATAAACATTTATTTTGATTATATGTATCTAGATATATGCATTTCTGGATATAAATATTTACATATGTATCTATGCATTTATTACTTTACTCCTACTGTAAAAAAAACCTTGATTCTCTGAAGTGTTACACTATATTTCACCTACACTTCTCTCAATATATCCTCTACCTCCACTCTCTGACTTATCCAAAACCTCATACTTCTACTATGATCTTCAAAGCAACCCTTCTAAATTCTTCCCTCAGACTATCCTTCCTTAGACTTATTGCAAAATTGATTTTACTACTATGATCTCCCTGATCCATTTCTAGAGCTTTTTCCCTCCATCTCTCATACTCATCCTACTACTATGATCTCCCAATAAACACTTTCTAGACTCTTCTTTCTTCTAACCCGCCATTCCTCCCATTATCCTTTTCAATCCAGCTACCAGAGCCACATGTCCACCACTCAAATTAACTGAAATTTAACTATTCTAATCCACCACTAATCCGGAGTAGCGTGCTACTTGCCGAAAAGTGCTTCTATGTCTTGTCAGGGGTAGTAAGCGCTATATAAGTACAATTACAATACTATATTAGGGCGTAATTAATAAACAAGAAACAGATTTTGAATCTTGCCCCTGTGTCAGTGTCCGTTTCTAATCGAGAAAACCGGAGTTGAAGTTTTTATATATATATATATATATTCACTGAAAAAACCATAGGTTTCAGGCACGTTATAGTTAGAAATTAGCATTTTAAAAAAACCTTAGAAATTCACTGAAAAAAACATGGGTTTCAGGGGCGTTATAGTTAGATGGACATTTCACTCATATAACACCATAGAAATTCCCCCGTTATATTTAGTTCAGCTAACTATAACTCGTGCCCCCGCAATGCACTGCTGATGATGTCACATATTACATCACTCATGACATTGTCAGTGATATCACTGATAACACTGACCATGCCATGAGTGATGTAATATGTGAGATCATCAGCAGTGCATTGCAGGTGCGCGAGTTATAGTTAGCTCAACTAACTATAACAGGTGAATTTCTCTGGTTTTATATGAGTCAAATGTCCAACTAACTATAACGTCCCTGAAACCTATGGTTTTTTCAGTGAATTTCTAAGTTTTTTAAAATGCTAATTCCTAACTATAACGTCTATAAAACCTATGGATTTTCAGTGAATTTCAAAGGTTTTTTAAAATGCTAATTTCTAAGTATAACATCCCTGAAACCTATGTTTTTTAAATATCGAACTACTATTGTGTATTTGTCATTAGTACTGTTTTTTTTCTAACTTTTCAACTACATAAAATAAACTTCCAAAGTGCTATGTAATGTAATACATTTCACAAATTACAATGAGTTTTTAAATATTTAACATTCAGATAGCAACTTTTGTCCCTTTTTTTGCTGTCTTCAGCTACTACTTAACTTCGCTATTCACAGTGATGTCAGTGTAGTTTCATCATAAACGGCAGGGGAAAAAAGCAGTCAACTAGATTGTTAACTAGATTGTTAAAAAATAACCTAACTCTAATTCTCCCAAATATAATACAAAATCAAGATAAATAATACATACCAATACTACTTCAAATGTTCAAATCTTACCTTTACTTCGTAGTTTCTCTGCACATTTTCCCAATACACCAAATAATGTATCAAAAATTTCGCTTTGTATGTCCATCCAGTATGAATTGCTTAAAGATCTTACGTAGTTTCTCTGCACATTTTCCCAATACGCCAGATAATGTATAAAAAATGTTGCTTTGACAGCATCCAGTATAAATTCCGTAAAGATCTTACGTAGTTTCTCTGCACATTTTCCCAATACGCCAGATAATGTATCAACAATTTTGCTTTGAAAGCATCCAATATGAATTCCTTAAAGATCTTACGTAGTTTCTCTGCACATTTTCCCAATACGCCAGATAATGTATCAAAAAATTTCGCTTTGAAAGCATCCAGTATGAATTCCTTAAAGATCTATACACCTTCCCATGAAGCTGAATGGTGTAGTTAAAATCTTTGTTTCAGAAAAATCAAGTATGAGTTGGGTAATTCATAAGGCAATCTAAGTTTCATTTCCAAGTGTGTATCGTTACAGTTACTCCAAACATTATTACACTCTAAATAAACTGTATAATGTCCACTTGTAGTAGTACTTCCAGCATGTAAAACAATAGCAACTGTTGCAAAAGTTCTTCTAGAAATAGATACTTGATTAGCAACAACATTTTTAATTTTGGTTTCCAATTTTCTTCCATTTGGTTGACAGCGTTGCAGATTTATAATCAAATCTTTTCCATATCTTTGTAGGCATAATGTAGATAGCATTCTTGATTTACAACAAGAACACATCATCCCATGATCAGCTTCTTTTACTAATTTGGAATATGGTACAGATTTGCAGCCAGATATTGTTAAATATAAAAATCGTTCTCTGTAAACTATAGTTCTTGAAGATAAGAAACACTCTTCACATTTATGTTCCCATTTGTAACTGAGTCCAAATACACTCTCAATCTGAATTCCTTCATCTTCTAGTACCCCAAGCATAACCATCAGAAATTCTTGTGCATCTTGCTGTATATTAGCACTGAACTTTAAAGATCCAGAACATGTATTCAACAGTTGGCAAATACCAGAAGCAGAATGGATCTTCTATTAGTTCTCAATTCTTAAAATAAAGTGTAAAGTGCAGGACATAAAGTTTTTTCCTGATCTTCTATAATTTCACCACAAACATCTTTAAGATAAAAGATAACATTTAGAATAACATTACCAGTTGACACCAGCAGCATTTTCAAATTGTTATCCAACAACATTATCACTGTTGTATTTTCTGCTTCTTTATCTCTTTTCTTTTCTGTTGATTTTCTTTCTACTTTTCAACCATAGTTAACTCTTCCACATGTTTGCGTTTTGAACACACAACAAGTTTCTCATAAATAGGATATTCACCTAAATGGGGAGCATAAAGCCTTCTCAAACGATTATATTCTCTTACATAATTAACATCAGCACTAACCTTGTTCTCATCAAAAACAATTAAATCCAAACCAGACAACGTTCTAACTCAAGATAATGCAACATATACCATTCCCTCTCTAAATACAGTTCTTCCAACATTTACCAAAGCATTATCTTCACTTAAACCTTGTGATTTGTGAATAGTTATATGCTAAACATAAGGGAAACTGTTTTCTATGCAATCTGATCAAATTTAACTGTCAAAAATTAAATTCCATTTCTATTTTGATATTTCACAAAATCAACAACTTTCCCCATTGTTTCATTCACTAAACCTTCTTCTACATTCAGATTACGCTTCGAAATTACCCAACAGTGTAAACATACATCTACATTTTTTTCTAAGCCAGCAGTTTTTGATACAGACTTTTCCAAAGAATCCAATTTAGTCTGTAGTTTTTCTGAAAGAACAATTGATATTCGTTGATGCTTGATTTTATCAATAGCTTCAATGTGAACTATTTCTCGATTTTCCAATTTCATAAGCTCTGTATTAAATGTATAACACTCTTCCACTGTATGCATTAAGCAAACTATTGACTTTTTTTAAAATCATTTTCTTGTACATTACTTCTGCTGGTGAGTTTTCATTTCTAAACAAGTTCTTTAGTAGGCGACTTTGAAAAGCTTGTTTACCATGTTTGCTTAGAACACCAATTCTTACATCTTTTAAAATATTTGCATAATCTTCATCTCTTGCTTGTCGCATATTCTGAGAGAGTTCTTTATATTCAAAATGTAACCACAGATTCTCATTTCCAATACTTCCTGTAAAAGAGTGTTAAACACTGGTACTCCTTTTATAAGGGTTATTTGTAGCAGATCTCCAAATACAATTAAATGTTTTCCCCCAAAGAGAATGTTGTAATCTGTTTTTAATACCTGTTGCATTCTTAAGTATACAAAAGCAAGAAATAAGTTTGAGACCATGCTCACCTCATCAGTAATTAAAAGTTTCATTTTCTTCAGCACTCTTGACACTTCATAAGAAGCTTCACCAGACAACTTCTGATATTCTAATTTATTGTCGTGCTTCACTGGTAACATCAATAATCTGTGTAAAGTAACTCCTTTAACGCTGTGTGCAGCTAATCCAGTTGGAGCTGCTACCACACAACATAAATGTGAACCAGTACTTTTTTTAAGATAACTGGTCAAAACTTTAACTAAAAACGTTTACCTGTCCCAGCTTGACCAATGATGTACATCAGAAGAGGTTTAAAAGATGAACACAGACATTCTTTTATTTCATGCAACAAACCATGTTCTATCCGTTCTCTCACTTGCACATATACTTCTTTCTGTTCAACATTTACTTGTTCTTCTAACTTTTCCAAAGTTATATTCTCCTCATGTGCTTGTTGCATTGCAATTTCAACTTCAAGTATAGCAACCGCTGCTTCATTTTCCAGCATTGGTTGTCCAAGAGGATCTTGACTACATGGACCACTACTTTGACTATCTTTAGAACTTTCAGGAGCTATTTCAGCTATAATAGTCTTTTCTTGTTCAACTTCATCATTCAACATTTTTAAATATGTAGGGAAAATTGGACATCCAGTGTTATCTTTACAAGCATGAAAATAATCTTCATAGCAGTCAAACTCTCCAAGTAAATCACTTTCGCTACGCCATGGTTTAAACAGTTGCAGAAGTCCTAAATAGTAAAATTCTCGCTTTTCTGGAGTTTCGCAAATAAGTTTCTTGTGGTTTATAAGATTACCCTTTGCATGTTTTACAAAACAACAATGACATCCAATTACTGCAAACTTTCCTTCTTTTAAATTCTGTTTAACATTTCTTTTGAAGCTGTAATGTTGAAAAACTTCATACAGACATAGCTGTCCCAGATGTTGACTTCTTTTCGGATAGTATGTGTTCAACATATTAGTTTTAAGAATGTCTGTACTGTCTGGCTCATTTTGCTGCTAATTGTTAAATTTCTTCCAATGATTTCAACACTTTATTTTGTTTGCAGCCAAGACCTAAAGTTGCCCAAATGATTCCTCGTGACTTTGAATATAAACACGAAGAGCACAATTGGAACATTCATACGATCCAATTTCTCGGTGGGAAAGCATTTTCAAACTAAAGCTGTACAATATTTTGCTAAGGCTATTGTCTTCAATTTCTTCCCACATTTGTTTCATCTCTGTTTTTTTCAGATTTTGTTATATACGGTGTAACATAATGTGCAACAGCAATTGAGTTATCTGCAACATACTGGTTGTCAATGTTCGCATTCCACATTTTTAAAATGACTGGATTGTAGTCATTGATATACTTTGACACTTCTGTTCTTTTTAAGTTGTAAGTATTCTTTGGATATTTCCGAGTTATTGTGTGCCTTACAGAAGAAAAAAAAGAATTTACTCCTCCTTTAGAAATGACTGGCCGGGGGGGGCGCTAGAGGGCGCACTGCAGAATGGCCGCCTAAGGGTGAGGCTCCTGTAGCCTGGTTCATAATCCGGAATTTATCCTTTCTAACCGGTGTCAGAGCCTGCTGAATTTGTGCACTATTGGGCATCATGCTATAACCTGCCCTCGGTGAAAGTTTCAAGAAAATCGGACAGCGGGAACTAACACATCGGAGCCCTTGAAGATTCCCCGGCACTGGCGCTGGAGGTCCGTGAGTAGCCGCTGCCGGGGACTGCCGGGGACTGTGGCTAGGAAACACCGAGGCTGCACACGTGGGCTGTGGGCCGCACCACACTGCGGACGCCCTGTGGGAGACGGAGGACTTCAGCAATTGAGGGCTGATATGCGACCCGGAGGAGAGCTCTGAGCGTAGCACCTGCTTGGAGCTGGAAGGCTGTGTGCGCTGGGTGGAGGACACGCTTGCTGCCTGTGGGGATACGCGCTCGGACTGCTGCGGTGGACCCGAGGGCGCCATCTTGTCCCATATCGCGGTGGTGTGTAGCCGTGCACGGCGGCGGGACTTTGACCCACTGTGTGGACACTCGATAAGAGGCACATTGGAGATCCTGGTAAGGCGGCTTATGTGGCGGAAAGGTGCTGGCAGTGCATGAAGAGACTGACGACAGTGGCGGTTTACTGGTGGATGTGGCGCATTGGCCGGAGAACCAATCCTGTGTATGGTCTGCATAGCGGGGCTGGCCTGCTTTCTGCGCACTCGCGGTAAACGGGGGCAAAGTATTCGGCATTTGGACCTTCATGTGGGTGGCATGGCAGTGCAATTACTGACCTGACTGAACTGCACTGGATATCGGAGGGGAATGTAAAGTGGTGTTCGGGCGCAGTGGAGCATTACTCACGGCCTACTAGACTGAGCCTTGAAACGATTACTGTGCAGTATTGCATTCTAGACTGATTACTGTGCATGTGCACGCTGCTCATCGTGAATTTATAACCTAGTTGGCAAATTCGAATTGCATAACGCTGCACAGGAAGGTGCTCACATCGGGGCACCAGGATTTACAGCGGTGTCGCTCTTTCATCGTTCTTTCTCCCCCTCAGTTTGTGTTGCTGTCCCTGGCATTGGGATAACACAGATAGGGCTCTATGCCGTGCTGCCCGCTATCCAATAGAGGAACTGGAGTGACTGTGGTGAGGCGGACATTGCTGATTGCACGAGGAGCCAATTGCGTGAATACCACGTGTCAGTGTGCAGACATGGGACGCCTGGACTCCCGCCAACCGAAACTCACATTTGATAACTCTAAAAAAGGTTCAACTTCTAGTCTTGGGATCCTGCTGTCTGACCGGGGTGAGGCCCCCCTTGGGGGCTGTATGCCGCTGTCGGGCGAAGATTTGACTATGTTGCCGAGAAACGGATGATTGGAAGACAATTACGGCTTGCAGCCTCCGGCTGTGCCGGTGGTAATGTAAACCAGGCCCCCACCTCCCCCTCTCTTATAGAGCCCGGAGGTGTCTCTGGTCGTAGGGCTTGGAGAGGGGAGGTGGCTGTGTAGCCGACTAGTTCTGTCCCCCAACGGGTGATCCCCCTTACTACGAACAGTTGACTGTAAGTTGCTGAAATTGTGTATGGGTCTGTGGACTGGGGGAGGGATACAGTATCTTGGAAAGTTGGGGCTGTCTGAGTGGGGGGGGGTAGGGAGCGGGAGAGTTTACAGTATGGCGGGTTTCCACTGAGTTGTGGTTTTTGTTGTTTGCTGAATGGGAATGACTCGGGGAAATTTGGGGATGGGGTGCAGGCACTGGGGGGGCGGTCTGACATGGTTGGGGTTTGTCAGTGGGAGGAGGGTGGGGACGGGGTTGGCAGTTATGAAGTTGAGTGGATGAAAATGCGGGTGCACATCTCCATGCAGCTACTTGATGCTGGAGGCGACTATGTGCTAGGTCTTAAGAGATTATTTTACTTTGCTGTGCTCACCAACAATAATGAATGATGAAGGTGCGGGGAGGGTATCGGTGATGTCCTGGAATGTGCGGGGCTTGAATGACGCTAGAAAATGTAGAAATGTGTTGGCATATCTGGACAAATAATTTCAAAAAGGGGTGGTGATGGACAGAGTATCTGAGTTAATCAGAACACTCCTACCCAGTCAACAGATCAGGGCTTGATCCATCACCGTTTTTTAGTTCACTGCACCATCCCAGTTCAGAACCTGGCTATATGCAAATTAGTCTGTCCCTGGCCCAGTGCATCATGGGAACAGGGCAGACCAAACTACCAAGCCAATTCTTCACTGGAAAGGAAACAAGCTTCCGGGGACCGGTTTCTGGCATTACAGCCGTCTTCGGCCCGGCTTGCTTGAATCCTGATGGTGCAGTGAGCAAGGGACTCATGTCTGAGCATACCCTTCCACACTTGTGGTGGCCAAATAATTTCAAAAAGGGGTGGTGATGGACAGAGTATCTGAGTTAATCAGAACACTCCTACCCAGTCAACAGATCAGGGCTTGATCCATCACCGTTTTTTAGTTCACTGCACCATCCCAGTTCAGAACCTGGCTATATGCAAATTAGTCTGTCCCTGGCCCAGTGCATCATGGGAACAGGGCAGACCAAACTACCAAGCCAATTCTTCACTGGAAAGGAAACAAGCTTCCGGGGACCGGTTTCTGGCATTACAGCCGTCTTCGGCCCGGCTTGCTTGAATCCTGATGGTGCAGTGAGCAAGGGACTCATGTCTGAGCATACCCTTCCACACTTGTGGTGGCCAAATAATTTCAAAAAGGGGTGGTGATGGACAGAGTATCTGAGTTAATCAGAACACTCCTACCCAGTCAACAGATCAGGGCTTGATCCATCACCGTTTTTTAGTTCACTGCACCATCCCAGTTCAGAACCTGGCTATATGCAAATTAGTCTGTCCCTGGCCCAGTGCATCATGGGAACAGGGCAGACCAAACTACCAAGCCAATTCTTCACTGGAAAGGAAACAAGCTTCCGGGGACCGGTTTCTGGCATTACAGCCGTCTTCGGCCCGGCTTGCTTGAATCCTGATGGTGCAGTGAGCAAGGGACTCATGTCTGAGCATACCCTTCCACACTTGTGGTGGCCAAATAATTTCAAAAAGGGGTGGTGATGGACAGAGTATCTGAGTTAATCAGAACACTCCTACCCAGTCAACAGATCAGGGCTTGATCCATCACCGTTTTTTAGTTCACTGCACCATCCCAGTTCAGAACCTGGCTATATGCAAATTAGTCTGTCCCTGGCCCAGTGCATCATGGGAACAGGGCAGACCAAACTACCAAGCCAATTCTTCACTGGAAAGGAAACAAGCTTCCGGGGACCGGTTTCTGGCATTACAGCCGTCTTCGGCCCGGCTTGCTTGAATCCTGATGGTGCAGTGAGCAAGGGACTCATGTCTGAGCATACCCTTCCACACTTGTGGTGGCCAAATAATTTCAAAAAGGGGTGGTGATGGACAGAGTATCTGAGTTAATCAGAACACTCCTACCCAGTCAACAGATCAGGGCTTGATCCATCACCGTTTTTTAGTTCACCGCACCATCCCAGTTCAGAACCTGGCTATATGCAAATTAGTCTGTCCCTGGCCCAGTGCATCATGGGAACAGGGCAGACCAAACTACCAAGCCAATTCTTCCCTGGAAAGGAAACAAGCTTCCGGGGACCGGTTTCTGGCATTACAGCCGTCTTCGGCCCGGCTTGCTTGAATCCTGATGGTGCAGTGAGCAAGGGACTCATGTCTGAGCATACCCTTCCACACTTGTGGTGGCCAAATAATTTCAAAAAGGGGTGGTGATGGACAGAGTATCTGAGTTAATCAGAACACTCCTACCCAGTCAACAGATCAGGGCTTGATCCATCACCGTTTTTTAGTTCACTGCACCATCCCAGTTCAGAACCTGGCTATATGCAAATTAGTCTGTCCCTGGCCCAGTGCATGGGAACAGGGCAGACCAAACTACCAAGCCAATTCTTCACTGGAAAGGAAACAAGCTTCCGGGGACCGGTTTCTGGCATTACAGCCGTCTTCGGCCCGGCTTGCTTGAATCCTGATGGTGCAGTGAGCAAGGGACTCATGTCTGAGCATACCCTTCCACACTTGTGGTGGCCAAATAAGTCCATCACCACCCCTTGTTGTAAATATTTTTGTCCACCCTAAGCGTGGAAGGGTATACTCAGATGTGAGTCCCTTGCTCATTGCACCATCAGGATTCAAGCAAGCCGGGCCGAAGACGGCTGAAATGCCAGAAACCGGTCCCCGGAAGCTTGTTTCCTTCCCAGTGTAAGAATTGGCTTTTGTAGTCTGGTCTGCCCTGTTCCCATGATGCACTGGGCCAGGGACAGACTAATTTGCATACAGCCAGGTTCTGAAACTGGGATGGTGCAATGAGCTAAAAAACGGTGTTGGATCTAGCCCTGATCTCTTGACTGGGTGAGAGTATTCTGCTTAATTCAGAGACTCTGTCCATCACCACCCCTTGTTGTAAATATATTTGTCCACCCTAAGCGTGGAAGGGTATACTCAGATGTGAGTCCCTTGCTCATTGCACCATCAGGATTTAAGCAAGCCGGGCCGAAGACGGCTGAAATGCCAGAAACCGGTCCCCGGAAGCTTGTTTCCTTCCCAGTGTAAGAATTAGCTTTTGTAGTCTGGTCTGCCCTGTTCCCATGATGCACTGGGCCAGGGACAGACTAATTTGCATACAGCCAGGTTCTGAAACTGGGATGGTGCAATGAGCTAAAAAACGGTGTTGGATCTAGCCCTGATCTCTTGACTGGGTGAGAGTATTCTGCTTAATTCAGAGACTCTGTCCATCACCACCCCTTGTTGTAAATATTTTTGTCCACCCTAAGCGTGGAAGGGTATACTCAGATGTGAGTCCCTTGCTCATTGCACCATCAGGATTCAAGCAAGCCGGGCCGAAGACGGCTGAAATGCCAGAAACCGGTCCCCGGAAGCTTGTTTCCTTCCCAGTGTAAGAATTGGCTTTTGTAGTCTGGTCTGCCCTGTTCCCATGATGCACTGGGCCAGGGACAGACTAATTAGCATTCAGCCAGGTTCTGAAACTGGGATGGTGCAATGAGCTAAAAAACGGTGTTGGATCTAGCCCTGATCTCTTGACTGGGTGAGAGTATTCTGCTTAATTCAGAGACTCTGTCCATCACCACCCCTTGTTGTAAATATTTTTGTCCACCCTAAGCGTGGAAGGGTATACTCAGATGTGAGTCCCTTGCTCATTGCACCATCAGGATTCAAGCAAGCCGGGCCGAAGACGGCTGAAATGCCAGAAACCGGTCCCCGGAAGCTTGTTTCCTTCCCAGTGCAAGAATTGGCTTTTGTAGTCTGGTCTGCCCTGTTCCCATGATGCACTGGGCCAGGGACAGACTAATTTGCATACAGCCAGGTTCTGAAACTGGGATGGTGCAATGAGCTAAAAAACGGTGTTGGATCTAGCCCTGATCTCTTGACTGGGTGAGAGTATTCTGCTTAATTCAGAGACTCTGTCCATCACCACCCCTTGTTGTAAATATTTTTGTCCACCCTAAGCGTGGAAGGGTATACTCAGATGTGAGTCCCTTGCTCATTGCACCATCAGGATTCAAGCAAGCCGGGCCGAAGACGGCTGAAATGCCAGAAACCGGTCCCCGGAAGCTTGTTTCCTTCCCAGTGTAAGAATTGGCTTTTGTAGTCTGGTCTGCCCTGTTCCCATGATGCACTGGGCCAGGGACAGACTAATTTGCATACAGCCAGGTTCTGAAACTGGGATGGTGCAATGAGCTAAAAAACGGTGTTGGATCTAGCCCTGATCTCTTGACTGGGTGAGAGTATTCTGCTTAATTCAGAGACTCTGTCCATCACCACCCCTTGTTGTAAATATTTTTGTCCACCCTAAGCGTGGAAGGGTATACTCAGATGTGAGTCCCTTGCTCATTGCACCATCAGGATTCAAGCAAGACGGCTGAAATGCCAGAAACCGGTCCCCGGAAGCTTGTTTCCTTCCCAGTGTAAGAATTGGCTTTTGTAGTCTGGTCTGCCCTGTTCCCATGATGCACTGGGCCAGGGACAGACTAATTTGCATACAGCCAGGTTCTGAAACTGGGATGGTGCAATGAGCTAAAAAACGGTGTTGGATCTAGCCCTGATCTCTTGACTGGGTGAGAGTATTCTGCATAATTCAGAGACTCTGTCCATCACCACCCCTTGTTGTAAATATTTTTGTCCACCCTAAGCGTGGAAGGGTATACTCAGATGTGAGTCCCTTGCTCATTGCACCATCAGGATTCAAGCAAGCCGGGCCGAAGACGGCTGAAATGCCAGAAACCGGTCCCCGGAAGCTTGTTTCCTTCCCAGTGTAAGAATTGGCTTTTGTAGTCTGGTCTGCCCTGTTCCCATGATGCACTGGGCCAGGGACAGACTAATTTGCATACAGCCAGGTTCTGAAACTGGGATGGTGCAATGAGCAAAAAAACGGTGTTGGATCTAGCCCTGATCTCTTGACTGGGTGAGAGTATTCTGCTTAATTCAGAGACTCTGTCCATCACCACCCCTTGTTGTAAACATTTTTGTCCACCCTAAGCGTGGAAGGGTATACTCAGATGTGAGTCCCTTGCTCATTGCACCATCAGGATTCAAGCAAGCCGGGCCGAAGACGGCTGAAATGCCAGAAACCGGTCCCCGGAAGCTTGTTTCCTTCCCAGTGTAAGAATTGGCTTTTGTAGTCTGGTCTGCCCTGTTCCCATGATGCACTGGGCCAGGGACAGACTAATTTGCATACAGCCAGGTTCTGAAACTGGGATGGTGCAATGAGCTAAAAAACGGTGTTGGATCTAGCCTTGATCTCTTGACTGGGTGAGAGTATTCTGCTTAATTCAGAGACTCTGTCCATCACCACCCCTTGTTGTAAATATTTTTGGCATATCTGGACAGGCATGGTGTGCAAATAGCCATGCTACAAGAGACGCATTTACACCCACGATCCAGTCACACTTTCACAGCTAGATGGGCCTCGGTTAGGAGATTTTCCTCATACTCTTCATATGCCAGAGGTACGGCTGTGTTAATTAGGAACTCAGTCCATTTTCAGTTCCTTGGGGATATGTTAGATCCTGGTGGTCGTTATGTGGTGCTGTGGAGTAGACTTGGAACCGATACGAATACTATTGTTAATTGCTATGCTCCAAATGTAGATACACCTGACTTTTTCACTGCACTGTGGGGAAGGGTTGTCAGCATTGGCTCGATGCATGTCATCTGGGGGGGTGATTTTAATGTGGCATTGAAGCCGGGCATGGACAGATCGGATGGCTATGCGCAATATAACAGGAGAGCCAGGGAGGTGTTGAATGGAATTGTAGACGAGGGTGGACTGATAGATGTCTGGCGTTTTGCGCACCCCACGTACAAAGAAGGCACACATTTTACGACATATGCCAATACATGGGCTCGTCTGGATTACTGTCTGCTGTCTCGAGGCTTGGTTGTGGATTTGGGTAAAGTTGCACATCTGGCTAGAACTTATTCGGATCACTGTCCGGTTTTGATACAGATTGCTGTGCCTGGATATGGCAGAACACGACCCCAGTGGCGGCTTATACCTACGGCACTGCTAGATCAGGTTTTTAAGACTGAGCTCGGTGAGGAAATTGAGGCATTCTTTCCCAGGAACAAGGGCTCTGTTGATAGTGTGGAAATGATTTGGGAGGCATTTAAGGTCACGGTGAGAGGGTACTGTATATCTAAGAGTTTTGGAGTACTGAGAGACATACAGAATGCTATCAGGAAACTGGAGCTGGACTTGAAAGGGCTGGAACTACAGATGGCGCAAAGCGCTGATGCAGGATTACACAGCATGTTTAGAGATAAATTGTCACGGTATGAAGAGGAGGCTGCCAGGGAAGCAAAGTTTAGGGGGAAGAACTGGACTGCGAGAAAGTATTGTGAGGGGGGAAGGCCGGGTAAGGTGTTAGCAACACTCACGAGGAACCCACGATGTAATACACACATTTTGGAGATACACACCGCCGACGGTGGGAGGTGTCAGGATACTAAAGGGATACTGGATCTTTTTCTGGCGCACTATGGCCACTTGTACACCGCTCAACAAATAGGAGAGGAGAGCTACGGGGGTTTCTTAGATGACATAGCAATATGCTGGCTGAGTGATCACCACAGATCATTCCTCAGTGCTCCACTAGAAGTGGATGAGATAAGGAACGCGATCATGTCCTTAAGTAATGGAAAGCAACCAGCCTCGACGGTCTTCCTGTTGAGTTCTATAAATGCTACATTGACATCATGGCACCTGTATTGAAGGAAGTATTTGAAGAATCATTAGAGATAGGCGTGTTGCCTTGCTCAATGCGGGAGGTGGTGATAACATTGCTTTTGAAACCCGGTAAGGACCCAGCGGAGTGCGATTCCTATCGGCCACTCTCGCTTATTAATTGTGATGCTAAAATACTGGCAAAAGTCCTTGCGAGGGGCTTAACCCTTATAATGCAGAAAATTGTTTTGCCCTGGTAGGTCCACCAACCATAACCTACGCACTCTCTTCTCCCTAGTCCACACTATAGCTCCAGAGCTCCCGGTAGCTGCAATATTCCTCGACGCTACTAAAGCGTTTGACTCAGTCGAATGGAACTACCTCTTTGCCATATTACATAGGATGGGAATCCCTAAAATGTTTATAGCATGGATAAAATTGCTTTATACTGAACCTGTGGCGAGGGTGGTTATTAATGGAGGTTTATCTACGCAGATGCCCATCACAATGGGCACCAGGCAGGGATGCCCTCTATACCCATTGCGCTTTGCGATAGCGATTGAGCCATTGGCATGTCGTATTCGGCAATTACATAAGGAGAGTGCCTTTAGATGTCTTCAACGACAAATAGGAGTGTCACTATATGCGGATGATGTGACCCTGTATGTAGTGAACCCACAAACAAACCTTAACCCTATCTTGCGGGAATTTTTGGTGTTTGGGCGCCTCTCGGGTATACATATCAATTGGAAAAAGCCGTTGTTCTTTCCACTCACACCAGCGGTTACACGATTTCCGCTGGATTACCTGCTTGAGCGGTGTGGCTCAGACCTGCGCTATCTGGGTATCATGGTGTCTACGGACCGGGAGGAGACTCTTCGATTGAATTATGGCACTGCTATTACCAAATTGGCAGATAATGTTACCCGTTGGATGATGATGCCTCTGTCTATGGCGGGTAGAGCATCCCTCATCAAGATGGTCATTCTGCCGCGTTTTTTATATCTATTTCAGAACATTCCTTATTTTCCAGGTGCCTATTTTTTTAAAAGATTGCGATCGGAACTCCTTCGTTTGTTCTGGGGCGGCAAACAGCCGCGTTTGAAATGGTCCGTCATTACGCAGCCTTATAGCAAGGGAGGGTTTGATGTCCCAGATTTTGAGATATATTATATGAGTGCACAAGCACAGTACGCTTATCACTGGATCAATCCGACGCCGTTCATGCCGCAATTAGCGGTTGAGGACTGGATAGAAAGCCTCTTCCGCTAAATGGCCTGATTCATGGATCTATAGACATACTGGAGACTCCGTACACTACGGTGACTTGCACTATAGATGCCTGGAGGAGGGTGGCAAGGGTATTAAACGTTGTCCTGTTGTATTCGCCACGTATGCCGCTCGCCTATCACCCCCGGATAGCACTTTCACAGGAAACAGGCTTCCGCTTGCTGTGTAGACGCCTCAAGATTGCCACGTGGGGAGACCTGTTTTTAAATGGGCAATTTCGCACACAAGAGCATCTGTTTCAGGAGGTACACCCTACGCCTTTAGAGGTTTTTTATTATATACGATTAAGGCAAGCACTGAAAGAGACATTGCCGCGCTATCCGGATGAGCCGGAAATAGTGATGCCATTTCATACTATGCTAACGCCGTCGGACGGTAGTCATCTAGTTTCTAGACTATACAATACTATCAGACTGCAACGAAATAGCGTTGAGAACAATGCTTGCCAGTTATGGAGCGCCGATTTGGGTAGTGAAATTTCTGACGAGCAGTGGACCTACTGTTGTGGGATTACTGCCAACATCTCATCTAGTTGTGGACTTAAGATAATTCATTATAAGTTCTTGCAGAGGTTCTATTACACGCCTGCCAGGAAACTACGATTCCAACTTTCAGATAATGACAGATGCGAAAGATGCCACGCAGAGGGAGCAGGTTTTTTTCACTTGGCATGGGAGTGTCCAGGGGTATATGAGTATTGGACCCAGGTACACGCTGCACTGCAAATCATGCTGGAGGGGCACTTGGATAGGGACCCCCTCATCATGCTCCTGGGTTACAGGCTGCAGACTCCCCGGCCCACTAGAAAATGTCTAGATATTGCTTTACTGCTTGCGAAACGAAGGGTTGCATGTCGATGGGGGAGGGGGAGGGCTCCGAAATTTAAAGACTGGCTGAAAGACGTTATATACTGTCAAGATCAGAATGCTGTCTATGCCGAGTTACAACCTGTTCGTAGTAGGCCCAAAGATATTTGGGGCCCGTTACAGGTTTATCTACAAGAATGTGCCGGAGGACAAGAAAATGCAGAACTTGATGACGATGAGGAGGGGATGCATATATAGTTTTAATTGTACTAGGCCCATCGCCCAGAAGTTTTTGCACATTGGTTTTGTTTCCTTAATTAATGTGTTTTATGGCGGGTACGGAATAGTTACACTGTAGGTGTATACTAGGGATTGGCCCCACTAACTTCATGATGCTCTATGTACAATGCCTTTGAATTGATCACTGTTTTTTTTTTATGATGTACCATGAATGACTAACTCCGGACTCACGTATTACCTCCCTGATGTATTGCACTACATATATTATTGCAGACCCGATTAAGTCGTTTTCTTCCAGGAGGATGTCATTTCTGAGAATGTACCGTACATCTGTAGTTGAATGATGAGAGAATGTAATGTTCATGTTTCTTATACTATAAAAGCAATAAAGAAATAAAAAAATATAAAAAAAAGAAGAAAAAAAAGAAATGACTGGCAGGGGAAAACCAAACAGACATTTGGTGTAAAATTTTCCTTTACACTTGTATTTTCTTCTGCAATAATTTCCACAACGATGACTTTGGAAGAGTAAAACTTGCTGTCTCAAGCTTCTATCTTTTCCTTCTCTTGGAATCACATGTCACATACTGTTTGATGAAAGACAATACTTTTTCATCAGAATCATTTCCAAATTTAGGTGCATCCTTGTATATGAGGTGCACCTCTTGAATGATACTCCTTTCTCCAAAAGAAATCAGTAACTTCTCCAAGAGGTGGATACTTTGTATTACAGATAAAATACATCATAGCTTGAAACCTATGATTAAAATATCTGCACACTTTACAGGATCCAATGAACACAGTTCACAAGGAGCCGTTATTTCAACATTTTTTATATTGGAATTCGCTTCTCTTAGAAACTCAAGCAAATCTTCCCATGCATACTCTGTACAGCTAAGTGTCACAAACCATGTTGGTGTACCTAAGTTCCGTAACATACACTTGAGTTCTTAATGATGATAATGCCAATACTCATTTGTTCCACGTTGACATGCCATCAAATTGATTAACTGTGTTTCTAAATTTTCATCTGTTTCTTGAACTTTCTCCACAAACTCTTTCACAGAAAGAAGTGATTGATGAACTCCACTTTTAAGTATATGATGCACTGCATACGAAAGAGAAGACAGATCACTTTCAAACAAAAGGTGAAATATGTAAAGAATGCAATGTCGAAATCTAGGATCTTCAGAATATAATCTTGCTGACTGATATTCTGAAGCTGGAATCCGTAGAGGTTGGTCATCATACCGTCCACCTTCTCAAGTAGGAAACAGCTGTGGAAAACAATACACTCATTGGAGTTCCCTGTGCTTTTTTCATTTGAAATAACTCAATCCTACTTCCTATCACTTCTTTTGAATGCAAAGGATATAATGTGTAATGTTCATACATCTCTTCAGTCGTTGACTTGTCCACTTTCTCTATTTGATCACTTGAAATTTCAGATTCATCTTCTAAACGTATTACCTGTTCATTCACATTTACATTTTTGTCATAAATATTGTTCTCTATAAGATACAAGGTAGCCTTTTCAACTTTATTAACATCTACAAATTCTTGCCATGTTTTTCAACTCTTTGTTGGTACACCATTTACTAAAATAACTACTGCCTCGTTTTCCTCTTTCTCTCTAGCAATAGTTTCAATGTTTTTCTTCAAATCCACTCTTCCTTTCAGCCCTCTTTGCAAGTCTGTTGGTGGCAGTTTACCTGTTTTCGGCTCTGTTGGACCTGGGGTTAACAGTCCACATCGGGTAGCCTGGCACAGAGTAGGTATGACTATTCTCAGAGGAAATTTGTGTAATGCTTGCGTCACACTCCACACAGTAACCCAGTGCCCATCCACTAAAAATGACACTACACCAGTTTAAGAAAAATGCGAATTGTTTTATAAAAATCTTTAGATTCTCTTTGTCTTTCAGCAGTGTAGAACCTTATCACAGGAAATATTTCTACATTTGATTTTTGGCATTCATAAAGCTTTACATTACTTCAATTGATATCATTTTCCCCAAGATGGAAGTATTTCCGCAAAAGCCCTGTCGCCTTAACTTTTCAGCAAAAGTATAACAGTTTAAGTAAGGTAATCAGCAAGAATAACACGTTCCTGTGAAGAAGCCAGTTTGTACATTACCCTTGGGAACTCATAGGCAACAGTAGCTGGACATTACAGATGTTCAGTCAATAGTTCCCCCAATGGCCTACTTGTAAACTGTCTTAAGCAGCTGTTTATCTAGAAGGAGACAGGTAGGTTATTTCATCATTTCACATAACCGAATAGCTTACTCTATGCCCACATGGGATGGTCTGGATATTTCAGTAACATCTCTCAGCCCTCAATTATCTGCACAACGATATTCCCTAAATACTGTCTCTGCTTATTCCTGAATCAGCTCTGTGCCCTGGCCTCCAGTAACTGATGACTGCCTTTATGCTCGAAACTCTCCCTCTCCCCCACAAATCACTCTCATGTAAGGCAGTCTCTAGGATGAACAAGTCCGATGCTTAAAGGACACTGTTCGTGGTGCAGTTAGTCTGGTTTTGCGAGGTCGCACGCTGAAGTGTCACTGCCTAGGCCCTTATCTCTGTCACTTTCGTGTTGTGGCCCTGTCCTTCAGTTTCCCGTCAGCGCCAGTTCCGTTTCTTCTGTCAGGAGAATGCTTCACTCCCCGCTGGCTCAACTCGCCGTACTTAACGAGGCAGGAGTCAGACGTTCTTCTCTCCGTGGGCCCTTGGGGGCGTTCGATGAAGCTTCCGCGACACTCCTCTGGCTGGCTCCACACACGCAGAACTCCGCCTCCGCCCGGCCACCTCTGGCATCACCCCGCCTCTTCCGACGTCGCTGCAGACTTGCCCATGGAGTTTGCCTCGGCTTCCGTCGTCCTTACAATGCGCCTACCGACCTCCGCTTCACCTTCACCGCAGGAGGAATCCGCGCAGAGGGAGTTGACAGCTGACACCGGAACTTCCACACGGTGAGTGCAACTTCCCATTTTTATGGTCGGATCCTCGCTTTCCTCTCACAGCGCATCTTCAGTATTCTAGGCTCCGAGCTGGTGAGATGAAGGCCCACAGCACTGCCAGATAGCACTCTGCACGCAGTATAAGAGAAGAGTCCAGTATTACCACAGGTTGTGATGACTCTTCAGAACCAGTCGTCACTACTTTAGGGATCCCGGGCCAGTTTCCTTCCACTATCCCGAATAGCACAACGTCAGTTCACCAGGAACATTATGAACAAAGGGGGTTTAAGGAGCGAATGGTAATACCACCCTGGCAGCGTTTGGTCAACAGAAGGGGGGTCACGTCATAACAGTAGAGCAGCCGGCCCATGAGACGATCTAGCTCCTCACAGTGCGCCTTCCTCCCCTCAATGTCGCCTTGCTCCTCACCAGGTCCAACCCAAGCTCTCTGGTCACTCCAAAATGGCCGCCCTGGTTCTGGCCTTTTATAGACTGGGCTCTGGTCGCTAGAATCAGCTGGAAGGTTCTAGAGCCTTCCCATTGTAGTCCTATGGCTCAGGATCCTGAGGTAAAAAATTTGGCAGTTACAAGCCTCCATTTTGTGTCTCCCTATTCTCCATTTTAAAGAACACCTGTGCCTCAGGAGGTTCTAGGGGTAAGGAGGCACTCAGAACTCTAGGGACAACACCCCAAAAAATTATAGTGGACACAAAAATAAAAGAAGGTTAGGAGGCAAAAAGGGGACAAAATAAATAAATAAATAAATAGGAGGGACCACCCAAAGGGCTGACAGGTCTAACAGGCTCCATCCGAATTAGAGTTTGAAAAGGATGAACAGATTGAATTAGAACTGACTCATATGTATTCAATTTGGCCAGCTCCTCCGGAATAGCTACCAATTCCAAGTTATTATGTACTGCTCTAGCAGGCATTTTGTTCTCTTCTAATTTGTTGTAACAATATTTACATATACGTTGATCAGTACCTAACTCAAATCGACCTTCGACAAATAAGTATGTTGCAAATTCTTCCCACTTACTATTGTTCTCCTTTTCACTTTTCAACATTCCTACTTTGAATTTTAAAATGAGTACGTCGACAACAAACACGAACATAGTTTGGTATTTCAAAGCACACTACATTAAACTTTCCAATTTCTTCTTCAAACTGATCAATGCTAATCACTTTCTCATCTCTTCCAACATCTGTAATTGTCAAATTTTCACTTTCTATGAACTGCTCCTCTGAACCAAAATATTGCATTTCAATATCATCATACTTTTTTGAAAATCTGATAAAGAACTATATAAAAAACTTGTATTCAGTTCACTTAAACATAATGCAGGACTTTTTACATAGTACAGTTTCTTTACAAACTTCCGCATTTCTGAATGTTGTACTGCCAACATCCTCAAATGATGAAAAACACTTTTACAAACTTTTCTTGACAGACATGCCAGAGAATGCCTATACTTCTCAGTATATTTTCTTACATTACATGGAACTAGTCCTTGTAACAACTTAATCTTCTGTTTAATACTTTTCTGAGTATGTTCTCATAGCAAATCTCGCATTATATCAATGGATTCCTGTTGAATACTACAAATACTACTACAACTCCACTTATCCACAGGAGCTTGTGGACGTTTCCCTTGCACTTCTTCAGCTATTAACTCTTTTGCACCTTTACCAAACATTTCCTCCTTTGGAAGAGGACAACCATCCTGAACTTCATAGCAACGACCTCCAGTATCAACTGTAAATGATAAACTATTTTCCTGGAAGTAACTTTCCTCATTAAAAAAAGGCTCAGTAGGAGAAGTATGCTCCAATGTCAACTAAAGATTTTACAAAAGTTGGTTCTGTTCACAAGTCTCTTTTTTCTACTTTTGTCTTTCAATACTTTGACTATTTTATCCAATAGTTTCATTCTCTTTAAAATCAAAATGAATCACTTCTGTTTTAAATTGAAAGCAGTATCCACTATACTTTCAATACGCTGCTTCTCTTTGAATTGCAATACTTTTCTTTTAATTTGCAGCATGTTTTAATTAAATTCTGAATCATTCTAGATCGAAAAAGTCTCTGACGAATTTCTTGAAATTGCTTTTGTCTCCGAGTAGCAGATACTATTTCTTTATCATATTTCCTTTTCCTCATATTTGAAATTGAACTCTGCTTCACCTTACTTGAAAATTTCTTTTTGCTTTGTGTGATCTTTTTTTCATTAAATGTTCGTAATATTTTTTTCAAAAGTTGTCTTCTACTTTTAGTAGAACAAACTGTTTCTGTACTACTCTCATTTTTTTCTACTTGGAGATTTGTTTCTTTTTCTCAAATATATCTTTTTCTTCTCTTTTCTTTTTCTTTCACTTCTTCTAGGCATTTCCAAATTTTAATCCAAACGAAATAATTTTCTGAAAAACAAAAAATAGATTAAATTATTTTTCACATTTGTTCATTATGTTAAAATAATAACATACAATTACAAAACTTCCACTAACGACTTCAGACCCAATGCTGCAACATTGATGGAGCATGACAGAGGATCATTAGGATGACAAGTAGTGCCATAGAACATACAGCAAGTATTTATTTAATTATTTACATACACCTTTACAATTTATATATAACTGCACTACCTCATACTTTTCACCTCTCCACCACACCCCACCACCCCACAGCACTTCCTCTGCAACACACCGCAGACAGCTTTATAAATAGTATTTTACATTTTTTAAATCTATGTATTTAGGATGATATTATCAACCAAACAGCACACACAAAAATGTCCATTATTAGACCAACATTTTTTTCTACAACTTCGCAAACATAAGTGGGGGGGGGGTTGTCTGTGGGGATCTGACCACCAGCACTTTATTTTTGGGGGTCTTGAAACAGGTCTTTATAGGCTCTATTTTCGGACCTCACAAACGTAATTGTTTTTTTTTTTCTTTATTGCACTGCAGTGACACTGTGAGAACATGCTCATTGCTCACTAGTTAGAAGTGCAGACATCATGCCAAGTGACTCGCATTGTAGGAGAAGGGAAATCCTTTAAGGAGAGTCATTTTCTCTCAGGATTTCCCTTCTCTTTTTGCAACGCAGAAGCAACATCATCGTGGGGTGATTAGCAGACAGACCACCAGGCGTGCAATGCCCATTGCCCCGAACTCTCTGAGACAGCTTCCCGGGTGCACACACAGAGCCGCACCCGAGTAATTCACAGGTCTTCAAAAAATAATTTTTTTGTAAAGGAGACTCTGTTCTTTTTCACCCCTTTTTCCAGCCCCTACATCCCCACTCTGCCTATTGCTGAAAGAATTAGGCTCCCCTGAAATTTCGCTCTGGTTGCGCCTTTGCAAACGACCACAAGCAGGCAACTCCAGCACGAACCTGCACTCACCTTACACACGGTCTTGTTTTAGTGCTACGAAAACACATGCTTTGCCTGCTTCACTTAGTTCTCACACCCCCTCTTTAATATGAATTTAAAAGCTTTCCAGCAATTACTTTTATATTCCTATACTGTGCTTCACATGGAAATATAGAACTCAAGGTTCTCACCACCCCAAATTATCTCTGGTATACTTTCTCAAATGTAAGAAGTACAGGTATTCAGTATCTGTCAGTCACGGCCACTTTAAAACAGTGTACCTATATACAACTCGACAAAACATAATGTTTCTAAATTAACGTCTTACACTTAAAAGCTCCATTACATTTCTTTTGCTAGATGTACCTTTGTTAAAACACCACCAGAGAAGGGTGGTGAAGTATTCTCCACAAAGAGCAACTCAAAGCTTTGTTATTCTTTATAAAAAAATGTGCCGGTTAATGCTTTTCGCAAGCCTTTTCGACCCCTTAAGAGGGCGGGTGGATGAGTATAATACGTCGTATTTGGGATCGGGGCAGACGATGCAAGGAAATAAGAACGTATAGTTAAATGAAGGGCGAGTAGATGCATGGCCAGATGCATCAATGCATAGATAAGTAGATCGATGTATCAATGTATGGATGGATGGAAGGATTAATAAATGCAGGGACCAGTACTTACAATAGACGGGTGGGCTGATAGATGCTCAGGATTGGTTCTGGGACAGATGTCTCTTTCCATATATAGGCGTATGGCTTGCATGAATGGCACAGTGCTTACTATAGGCAAGTGGGCTCATAGATGCTTAAGATATGCACAGGAACAGATGTATGTATGTATATAAGTACGAATATATGCATCAATTAAAAGATGGTTGAATGGCGCAGTGCTTAGGATGGATGGATACTGCACTTTAATTTGGCTGAGTCTGAGGACCAGCACTTATTTTCAGGGAGCCTCCAAACGGCTCTGTATCGGGCTCTATTTTCAGCCCTCTCAAAGGTAGTCAATTTTTTTTATTGCACTGCAGTGAGAGCATGCACATCGATGTACGCATGCTTATTTTGTTCACTATTGAGAACTGGAGACATCACGCTAGGTTACCCACGTTGTAGAAGGAAGGGAAATCCTTTAAAGAATGTTTTATTCCGAACGTAGGATAATTGGAGAGGATTTTCTAAAGCACACAATGATACTTATTTTGATTTAGACCACAGCCCAACTTGCATAGCCTACACCCCCATAGCCTACACCCCTTTAAGAGTTTTGCCCCCTCCTTTTAGAGCACACCCACTTTTTTCTCTCACTTAGAACCCTAACTACACCATAATAACAAAGAAATAGTGTAAGCTTCTATTAAAATCTACAATGGCACCAAGTTCCATAATTTTCTATCAAAGCTATCAGCCTTCTACCACAGTACAAGAGTGTCTATCAGCATGAAGATTTCTTATCCACAGAAATGTTGTGTAATTTGTGTAGCTGTCTGCTGGAACACTCATGATCTAAAGGAATTAAAACATGGCAATTTGCCAGAAAAACATATACCATACCATAAAGCGATTCATAAATGGGCACACTGCCACTGTACCACCCTCTTCCCCATCCTTCCTTAATCTTACAAAATCAAAGAAAGAGCCACACCAAACGTGGTAGACACACTATAGCAATACAGGAACCTAATTTCAACAACTGTCTGCCGGAATGCTCATGAGCAAAGTGTATTAAAAAATGCAGTTTTGCAGGTAAAACATATACCATGCCATAGGGCACTTTATAAGGGATGTATGACGTTACAACTCATACTTTTACAACGCATGCCATTACAACGAATTTTTTACAACGCAAAAACTTTTACAACGCATGTATTTACAACGCATGTTTTTACAACGCAGGTACCTTTACAACGCATACCATTACAACGTAAGTATTGGTAAGTATATATTATTTTTTTTTAATTTAAAATAATTGAAAATAATATAATTTAATTTAATTTAATTTAATTTAATTTAATTTAATTGATTTAATTTAAATTTAATTTAATTTTATTTTTACCTTATACCCCTGTACCCCAAAAACCCAAAACTGACCCTGAACCCTAAAAATACCCCTGTACCCCAAAAACCCAAAACTGACCCTGAACCCTAAAAATACCCCTTTACCCAAAAACCCAAAACTGACCCTGAACCCTAAAAATACCCCTGTACCCCAAAAACCCCAAACTGACCCTGAACCCTAAAAATACCCCTTTACCCAAAAACCCCAAACTGACCCTGAACCCTAAAAATACCCCTTTACCCAAAAACTGAAAACGGACCCTGAACCCTAAAAATACCCCTTTACCCAAAAACTGAAAACTGACCCTGAACCCTAAAAATACCCCTTTACCCAAAAACTGAAAACTGACCCTGAACCCTAAAAATACCCCTTTACCCAAAAACTAAAAACTGACCCTGAACCCTAAAAATACCCCTTTACCCAAAAACTGAAAACTGACCCTGAACCCTAAAAATACCCCTTTACCCAAAAACTGAAAACTGACCCTGAACCCTAAAAATACCCCTTTACCCAAAAACTGAAAACTGGCCCTGAACCCTAAAAATACCCCTTTACCCAAAAACTAAAAACTGACCCTGAACCCTAAAAATGCCCCTTTACCCAAAAACTGAAAACTGACCCTGAACCCTAAAAATACCCCTTTACCCAAAAACTGAAAACTGACCCTGAACCCTAAAAATACCCCTTTACCCAAAAACTGAAAACTGACCCTGAACCCTAAAAATGCCCCTTTACCCAAAAACTGAAAACTGACCCTGAACCCTAAAAATACCCCTTAAAAAACCCAAACATATAAAATTTAAAATATAATTATATACTTACCAATACTTACGTTGTAATGGTATGCGTTGTAAAGGTACCTGCGTTGTAAAAACATGCGTTGTAAATACATGCGTTGTAATGGTTTTTGCGTTGTAAAAGTTTTGTTGTAATGGTAGTGCGTTGTAAAAGTTGCGTTGTAATGGTTGTTTCCTTTTATAAGTGCTCCCAGTGGTACTACATCACCTTCGGTAGCTCGACATCTGCACGTTACTAAATTCTGTCTTTCAATCAGCAACATAACCACCTCCCCCACACCCACCCCTGCCCTTCCTTAACCGTACGAAATCAAACAGAAACCCCCACCATTCCTAGTAGCGCCACTATACCCATACACAGGCTTAATTTTAACAGGTGTATGCCGGAACACAACAAAAAGTATTCAAACATGCAAATTGGCGAGTAAAACATAAACCATCCCATAGCACTGTTTATAAATGGGCCCAGTGAAACTACATTACCTTTACTAACCACACATGCCCACGTAACAAATGTCCGTCTTATAATCAGCAACGTACACACCTCCCCCACCCCCACCCATGCCCTTGCTTAACCTTACAAAATCAAACAATAAGTCCCAGCACTCCCGTTACCATTACTATAGCCATACATAGACTTACGGTCAACAGGTGTCTGCTTTAACAAATGCTATTAAAACCTGCAATTTTGCAACTCAAACATACACCATACCATAAGACGGTTTATAAATAGTCACAGTACCACTACACCACCTCAACACCCGCCCTTGCTTAACTTTACACAATAAAAGAAAGAGCCCAAGCAAACTTAGAAGCGCCACTTTAGCCATACAGAGTCTCCCAGTGGTACTATATCACCTATAGTAGCTCGACATCTGCACATTACTATATTCTGTGTTTCAATCGGCAACATAACCACTTCCCCCACACCCGCCCTTGGTTAACCGTACAAAATCAAACAGAAACCCCCACCATTCCTAGTAGCGCCACTATACCCATATACCACGTTAATTTTAACAAGTATCTGCCGGAACACTTATCAGCAAAAAGTATTCAAACATCCAAATTGGAGGGTAAAACATAAACCATCCCATAGCACAGTTTATAAATGGGCCCAGTCGAACTACACCACCTTTTCTAGCTAGACATCTATATGTTACGAAAGTAGTTTAAATACTCTGTAGAGTGTATAGCAGGGGATGGAGAAAGTAAATAAAGTTCTAATTCCCAAACTTTTGATATACCGTCCCTTTACTGTATCTATAATAAAGACATTAAGTGGAATGAATAAATTGACGAGTAACTCAAAAGGGATAGTGAAGCTCAGCATCGGTAAAACCCGGACCACTTCAACGCCTACATATATCCAGCACAGGGACACAGCCTAACAAATAGTATCACTTAAAATCACATGTAGTTCTCTAATGTCAACAAAGTCATACAGAAAATATACCGCACATTTTCATTTCTTTTTTTATCTCTCACACATTTATGAAACATCTCTTCTAAAGAAGGTCTCCCCAACCACTTCTATTCCATAAGAACAGACAATAATTCATACGTTTACTACCATATATTTTAGTATATCTACATTTTCATTAATCACTAGTACGAAACTACAAAAACTATTAACTATACCCGAATGCAAACCAGAAACCATGTTCATATTATACCTCAACCTAGGATCACATGATTCAAACTATGCATACATATAAAAGGAACGTATCACTTTTCCTATCTCCATCTCCTCTCCATGTAGTCTCCAAACACTGTAGACGGCCTCGCAGTACAACAACCTACCTTGACTTACATTCAAATCTACCTCTCAGTGTCAAAAATGAGACCACAACCTGCCCACATAACATTTCTGGGTTTCGTTTTATCGCTTTTAACTTAATAACACATACATCTCCTACCACCACCCTCCCACCCCACTATTTCCCCAAAAAGTATAATTTGCAAACATGCAACATTTTGTTTATCTCCCCGAATACATTACAAACCAAATTAACGCTGTACCTCATTTTCAAAATCATACCGTCCTATAAAGATGACAAACTACACTTCTTCTTTGTGGCGATTTCCTAAACATATATAAAGTATTTATTTAACAACAGCTCAAATTTTATGCATATTTTATAACCAATATCAAACACCACACTTTACTAATGCTATATTACTTTGAAATAAAAAATACTTTCTAAATTAAAAACATCAGCTCAAATACGTAATCACTACTACAGAACACATAGCACACCTTGTTCATTTATAACTCACCTTTGTAGTTGCTATCCAGATTTAAAATGTCTCACACGCATACAATTCTTTCTTTGTCACATAGTACATGTAAAGCACCAATTTCATTAAGAATGGAACCAGGAATGGCACAATTTCTCTGTCGCTCCACACATCAATACATGTAGGGAACAAATGAGAATACTTCATTCCTTCAACGACATTCCAAAACTTATCTCCATTGGTTAGTTTTGAATTTTCCATATGAAAAGCTACTTACTATTCCGCACCACATACAGGTCACAAGTTCAAAGTATTTTATCACCACACTTTCTGGAACATTTTACGACATATGCAGGTTAAAAGTTCATCAATTTTTTTTGTAACCTAACGATATACTTTTGCAACATTGTATCGAACATTTAACAGCACGTGCAGGTTAAAAGCTCACAATAGGGGTCAGTAGTTCATCAGCTTTATCCCCATCTCCAGCAGCACCTCAGCTTACGCCCCCAGTGCCAACAGACCCATAGGAGTCAGTGCTTTCCACTTTCCAAATACCAAATTAATTTCATACACACAAATTTACCTTCGCACTCCCTACATAACACCCCCTAAGCACCGTACAAGTTACACTGTTCAAAACAAAAGTTCGCTCGAGTAGGTATAACTACATGCTGACACTACTTGGACAGATGTGCCACAGCGGTCAGAGCACAAGACTTTACACCATATGACACACAGTTTGGGATCACTCTTTCATCCCCGAGTCCAGCAGCACCTCATCTTATCAGCCTAAGACTCTAGACACTACCTCACATATTTTCCGTACCTCAGGACTTTCAGACCAGTGCAAGTCAGTAGTTCGTCCTAGTAGTTATAAACACATGCTGACACTACTTATACAGCTGTAGTACAGCGGCCACGGCACATGACTTCACAACATAAGACACACAATTTGGGCTCACCCTTTAATCCCCAAGTCCCACACCAGCTCACCTTAGCAGCATCAGACCCTAGGCAATACCTCACTTAATTTTTGCAGCCTAGCTCTTTCGGACCAGTAGGTATGAGGAGTTCAGTTCGCACCCCCTGTATAGCAGACCCTAAACACCCCACAGAGGTTACAGTGCTCCTACCCTCCTCTTTCCTACTTTTTTCGCCCTTTTTTCCCCTTACTCACTTCAACGCAATCACAAAATGGATGCCAACACTTCCTAGTTCCATGAGACTCTAGACAATACCTCACATATTTTCCGTACCTAGGACTTGACTTTCACTCCAGTAAGGGTCAGTAGTTTATCCTAGTAAGTATAGACACATGCTGATACTACTTTCACAAGTATAGCTCAGCGGCCACGGCACATGACTTCACAGCATAAGACACACAGTTTGGGCTCACGATTTAATCCCGAGCCCCGCACCAACTCACCTTACCAGCATCAGACTCTACATAATACCTCACTTAATTTCCATAGCCCACCACTTTAACACCGCCAGGGGTGAATACTTTGCTTCACATCCCCTCTATAGCACACCCTAAACACCCCACAGAGGTTACAGTGCTTCTACTCTCCTCTTTCCCACATTTTTTGCCCTTTTTTCCCCTACACTCTTCAACGGAATCACAAAATGGCGACCAACACTTCCTAGTTGCAACTGCTCACACCGCTTGCAGCCAATCGGCAAAAAGCCCGTGCTTGTAACGCCTCAACCAATCAGATGGCTCAAACATCGATATCTGTAAATTTTGATATTTCTCAAAAACCACTGAATGGATTTACATCAAATAATCAAAAGCGTGCTCTCTAGACCAAGACCCCTTTCCCTGCAAAATTTGGGGTAATTATGTTCACCCATTCGACCTGTAGCCTTGTCTAAAGTTTCCTATGAAAATTAAGATGGCGAAAACACGTTTTGGGACCCCCCTTTTTTCTGGGCCCCCCCTTGATGAATCACCCCCAAACTTTCAACATAGGAGCTGATATCAACAAAAAATTTGTTTTGAAAATTTCGCAAAGATTCGTCAATCAGCATCAAAGTTATTGGGAATAGAATGTTGCGATTTTCCTGTGGAAAGTAGGTCCTAACTATAAATACCTACTGGCGACAGCCAGTAGGTAATATATATATATATATATATGTGAGAGCAAAGCCTTTGAGCATTTTGAAGAGGGCTACTCACACGCTGTCTGCCATCCGGCCTCATTGCCCTGCAGCACCCATTGCCAACCTTCGTAATGTGTAAACCAAGTTCGACGCGTTTCAGGGCCAACGCCCCTTCCTCATGAACTGCGCATAAAGGGAAATGACAAGCTCACCGCACCTTACTTTTCCGACCTTTATTGAGGGAAAAACCACCCCACAATGGGCGTGGCAACTGTTGAAATATCCAGCAGCATGCTGGTTGATGCATTCCTTGGTGCAATGAGTCCAGTGTTTTACCCTGAGTGGGCTCAGTCCCTTTACTGGTTGTTAGCGCTTATAATCCTTGAGTAGGAAAGAAGGTGGCTTCTGCGTGCTGAATTTTCAGTGACAAACGTGTACTTCAAACGAAAAGGAGACAGTTCCGTTCCAGTAGCCCTCTTCAAAATGCTCAAAGGCTTTGCTCTCACATATATATATATATATATATATATATATATATTCACTGAAAAAACCATAGGTTTCAGGCACGTTATAGTTAGAAATTAGCATTTAAAAAAAACCTTAGAAATACACTGAAAAAACCATAGGTTTCAGGGGTGCCCCGCCCCCTGTCTTCACCACTGTGCATTACTGGGGAAGTCCCTGCCGTCTCCCCGCGTCCTGCGGGAGTCGGCATTGCTTTTCCACATGGGGAGCTGCTGACATGCAGCTCCTCGTGTGGAAAAGCAATATGATTTCGATTTTGGAAGAGAGAGCAGGTTATCTGCTCTCTCTTCTAAAACCCAAACCCTAGTTTGCTATGACAGGGCTGGAGCGTGAGGCTCCTGCCCTGCCATAGAAAACAGCAGTGTCACGGCCCGGGACACTGCAGGAGCCACCATCACAGGCTCCAGGAGGGGGGCCGCGCGGCCCCCCTCCCATTACATTGGCAAAGCCCCGGGGAGGTGCTAGTCCCTGGGGCTCGGGGGTCCATAACGGACCCCCACATTTACATATTTAATGCCCCCCCCCACACAGGTATATGTATTTTTTTTAAATGCCCGGGGGTGGCGGTCCACGGGGCAGCGGAGGGTTGTGAGCCCCCGCAAAATAATTAATGAAAGTCTCGGGGGTGGCGGTCCTTGGGGCTTGGGGGGGCCTTGGATGCCCCCATTAAAAAAACGTGCCCTCCACAACTCATTAACGAAGCCCTGGGGAGGTGGTGTCCCCAGGGCTGTGGGGGGGATTTGGGCTCCCCCACACTTATTTTTTCTCTGCCCCGGTACCAGGCACACCCGGGAACTAAATAATAATGAACGTCGGGAGCCCGCGCTTCGTTTTTTTAAAGTGTCTGTCGAAATTCGCGCTGGGTGCTTTTTTGGGCCCTGGGGCTCCAGGGAGTTTCTACCCTGCCCCCTTTTCTTGTTTTTTACATCTGTTTCCCGTTTTTCTTGTGCCTCGGTTACTGAGGCACAAGATGGCTGCCAACACTTCCTGGTTTGGAGTGTTGACAGCCAATTAGCATGAAGCTCGTGATCGCCAGGGTGCGCGGATCCTCCATGCCTATACATATCGATATTTTTATTTTTTGGTTTTCTCAGCAACTACTGAATGGATTTACACCATTTAATAAAAAAGGAGTGCTTTCTGAACCAAGCACTACCTTTCTGCCAAATTTGGTGTAATTCCGTTCAGCAGTTCCAGCTGTAGCCGTGTCTAAAGTTTCCTATGTTAAATGCATTTTTTCACCTCTTTTTCTTGACTTTCTCAGGAACTGCTGAACGGATTTACACCATTCAACAAAAAGAGTTCTTTTTGAAACAATGGCGACCTTTTTTGCCAAATTTGGTTTAATTTTGTTCAGCAGCTCGGGCTGTAGCCGTGTCTAAAGTTTCCTATGGAAATGAACATGGAGAAAACATGTTTTGGCACCCCCTTTTTTCTCCCCCCCCACATTCCGAATCACTCCAAAACTTTCAAGATAGGAGCTGACCGGAGCGCCCCATGAGTTTTGAAAATTTCGAGAAGATTCGTCAAACTGCGCCAAAGTTATTGGAAAAAGAAAAAACACATTTTTCTATGGATAATAGGTCCTAACTATAAATACCTACTGGCGACTGCCGGTAGGTTATATATATATATGTTATACCTTGTCCTGTAAATAAAGTGAAGACTTTGTTCCTACCTTGGAGTGCCGGATGATTTCCTACTGTTACGTCTTTCTTGGGTGATGTAATATCCAATATATAAATATATATATATATATATATATATATATATATATATATATATATATATATATATATATATATATATATATATATATATATATATATATGACGAAACCGTTATTCACAAACCCTTCTTCCTCAGAAAAGAATAACGCCGAGTAAGCCCAAAATTCTGTGATAATTCTTCAGTGATTTATTTGTGCAAGTTGTTGCCAGCCATCCGCCATGACGCGTTTCGCCTCCAAAACGAGCTTGATCACATGACGTGCCAGGGAACAAACAAGGGTATAAATATTCAAAAATAGGGGCGTGGCATTTAAGGCTTCATTTAAAGTGAACAGTGCATGTTTAAATCATTTTACCTTTTTCTGAATTTGAAACAAGATTGAGGGCATGGTGCCCAATTACTCAAATCCCACATAGCTTAATACATAAAGGTAATACATCTTAATTACATATATTTCATTATATATACATAAGTATGAATATCAAAAGTATCCTAAAATATATATATCAAAGTTTATCAAAAATATACATATACATTATTTCAAGAGAAATATATGACTATATACATAAATATCAAAAATATATCGTTTTATAAACAGCACATAACTATATACATTATAACTTCATGTATATACATCTCGTGGGAAAGTTTTCAAACCGTTCAAATCAGTAGGTTTCTACTTGATAATACATGCTTCTGCTAGTCAATTAATTCTCAAGAAGTGCTCAAGTGAGCAATTAATCCATAACACAAAGAAGAAGCCTATGCCTAATCCGCTTATATTCATTTTACAAACAACCCTTGATAGCAGCTGTGAAATGTGCATCAAGTATCTAAAGTAAAATAAAGTGCCGGTGCAAAGGATAAAACAAACAAGGTTCTAAAAATCATTTCACAGAAAAGATGGAAGTTATAAATACCGGATTCTTTTTAAAAAGTACATACTTTTTTATTGTGGCTGAGCTAGAATATTCTTAAGCATCAGCTGGGGTATGTCCAACTTCCATACTCAAAGCAGAGTCAAAGGTGACTATACACGTACAGCGAGGAAAAACATAAGGAATTTAGCTATGAAGTCTTTTGTCAATTATGTCAACAATAAACAAATACATTATCATAATTTCAGCATCACAGTTCCTTTAAGCAAGTGTGTAAATCTTCCCGGTCATTGAGTCCTGTTGGGCTCTTAGTGTTCATTTCTAAGATATATCTAGTCTCCAAGAGGCGTAGTTTGCCCTCTCTATCCCCTCCCCGTTTTAAGGGTAATATTGTGTCAATCAGATAGTATTGGAGGCTACTAGGGTCACTATTATGCAATAGTTCAAAGTGACGTGCTACCGGGTAAGATTGATCCTTGCCAGTTATTGCTCTGATGTGTTGGAGTATGCATTTATGTGCAGGGGGTCGTGTGCTACCTACGTAACTTAAACCGCAGGGACACTGCAAAACGTAAATTACAAACTCCATCTTGCAAGTTAAATGTTTAGTGATGGGTATAGGTTTCTCCCTGAATGGACTCACATAGTGAGTTTTGTTTATTCCAAAGCGGCAGGCTTTGCAAAGGGTACATTTTCTGAAGCCTTTGTTTAGGGCCTCCCATGTGCCAGATAAAACTGTCTGCAGATTAGTATTAACTAGGGCATCCGCCATAGTGGGAGATCTACGAAAAGTAATTTCTGGTCTTATGGGGACATCTCCTCCAATTAGTGGATCCTCCCTTACTAGGTTCCAATTTTTAAGGAATATCTTTTTGATTTCAGAGTGTTGCTGACTGTACGGAACTATAATCCTAGAGTTAATATGAGTATTAGCTGGGTTTATTACTGGTTCCTTGACTTTGGGAATTAGGGCCTCCTCTCTTGTTTTGGCTCTAGTCCGTCTGATGGCTTTATCCAGAATATTTTCTTTATAACCCCTTTCTAGGAAGCGATGTTTGCTTGCTAGTTGTGCAGCCTCACAATCACTGTCTAAGCTACAAATGTGCCTCAACCTGAGCATTTCCCCATAGGGGATGCTGTTGATGAGGTGTCGCGGGTGTTGACTTGTAGCGTGAGTAATGTGTTCCCCACCGTTTTTTTCCTATGTAGTCTGGTCCCTATTTTCTGATCTCTAATGAAAACCTCTACATCCAAAAAGTTGACTGAGAGATTGTCTATTTGAGAGGTAAATTGTAGATTCAGAGAATTGACATTTATTAATTTCACAAATTCCTCAGCACTGGATCTCCATCCCCTCCAAACTAAGAAGAAATCATCGATGTATCTCAGATACATCATAACATTTGTTTTCATGATCCTGCCATGTAGCCCCATGAGGACCTGCTCCTCCCACAGCCCCATGTGTAAACACGCGAAGCTGGGGGAAAACAGGCCCCCATGTCCACACCCCTCAATGGCGGATATACCTGTCCATTGAAAACAAAGTAATTCTGCTCCAAACAGAGTTTAAGCATGCCTACAATCATCCGATTGTGACTGGAACAGTTCTCAGGGCGTTTGGACAAATAGTACTCAGCAGCTTTTATACCATCACAATGTCTTATCGACGTATACAGAGAGGTAACATCTAGAGTCATTAAAATGTAGTTATCATCCCATTCAAAGTTTCTCAGTTTGCAAATGAAATCTGTCGTATCTCTCACATAAGAAGGCAACATTTTTACCCATTCTTGCAAAAAGAAATCAATGTACTTTGAAATGTTCTCTGTGGAACTATTTATTGCCGATAAAATAGGCCTTCCTGGTGGTATTGATGAGTTCTTGTGAACTTTCAGCAATAAATATAAAGTTGGTATCACCGGACAGTCTTTCTTTAAATACTTGAATTTGTCATTCGAGATTAAGCCACCACTCCTCCACGCCATCAATTTTGAGTTTTGTTCCGACCATGCCATCTTGATTGCTGTGAGATTGCTTTTCTTGTAACAGTCAGGGTCTCCTAACTGTGACTCAGATTCTTTACCATAGTTATCACGGTGCCAAAGGACAATATTACCCCCTTTGTCCGCCTGTTTCACAATCACATTTTTATCAGATTTGAGTTTGTCAATCAAGTTGTTATAGCATTGATTCTGTCGGCTTATGAAGGTATGCTTTTTATTGGTGGTGGCATAACATTTCTTTAAATCCTTTATAACAAAATCCTGATATAAATCCAGACTGTCATGTGTCATAATCGGCAAAAAAGTTGATTTCTTTTTGAAAGGCGTGTGGCCAGAAGCATTGTCAGAAAATGTGTTGGATATCAGGGGCTGTGTCAAATTTTTACCCTCCTGTTGTAAATCCCATATTTCGTTTAAGGTTGTATCTGCTCCAATTGTGAGCAATGTGGGACTTTGTACAGTTGGGTTTCTTTGTTTTTTATATGGTTGTAAACGATGGTACTTACTTAATTTCAGTTTTCTGATAAACCTGAAGGTATCCATTCTCAAATTAGCATAGTTCATATTGCTCGGGGGACAGTATGATAGCCCAAGTTCCAAGATCTGTTTTTCCTTGGGAGTTAGGACAATGTCAGTCAGATTTATAATTGCTGTTGGGTTGAGGCTTGTGTTTGGTTCTGGAATCTGTTCCATTTGCCTCTGTTTCACCGATTGCCCCTCTTCCCTCCATTTATACTTCCTCTGGTGTCACTTGCGTCGTTGGAGCCGCTTGTTGTTGGCCCTTTGCTGTTTTGTTTGGGGTCTACTTTCGATTTTGATCTCAGTGTGTCCCGGCGACTTTCGCAGAGGCAATTTACCTCTTGCGCCAGAGACAGTTTGGTAAACCCCGTCTGCAAGTTTTTTCTTGGGTCGTTGTCAGAGTCGCTCTCAGCCGCTGAGCTGAGATCCGTCGAAGACGCAGATGCAGTAGTACCATGCCTCACTTTCTGGCCACCTTTGCTAACCTGCGCCTTAATGTTGTCTTAACGGCGCGCAAAGGTGAAAATTTGTCCATGGAGATAATCCAGTCAGTCCCGCTCAAATTTGAAAGTTTTTCTCTTCTTTATCACATCTTCCTCTTTTGCAAGTCTGGTCATCATTTCATCCCTCATTTTAGTCGTTTGGTCTATGTTGTCCATTGTGGCCAACTCCACTTCCACAGCTTCTATTTCACTCTGTAGTTTCACCCTGTAGCTGTCAGCATATTTGGCCAGAATGCCCATCAAGCGCGCAGAGTACTCCAAGTTGGTCTCAGCCCATTCAGCCAGCATAGCTGGGTCCGGGCTGTCATAGCTCGGAGCCAGCGTGCTTCTGAGACCTCGTGGGACACGTTTGACTGATAAATAACGAGTCAAAGATTTATGTTCCCACCACTTTGCCTGCTCGCGTTTCATGAGTTTTTCTAGCTTCCGGAATATTTCTCTCACGTTGGTGACACTTTCACCTCTGACACCATGCTCCGAACTGGGTATTGAACTTGCCCACTCCGGATTTTCCACAAACATGTGGCCCGCAACTTCCTCTCTGCGTTTCAGCACGTCAGCAGACATATCGGCTTTCAATGGCAGCGTTGTTTGGCACACACTGAAGAAACAGGCAGTCTGCGCTCCCTTAAATTATGCAGCGCTAACTGCTAGACACTCCCTCCTCTGTGACTTTCATTCACTGTCCTACCTGGACTCGGCTATCGGTAGCTTCCCCGTAAATATCAGGTCGGGCCGGACTCCTTTCGTCCTGATAGGTACATGTGTTCTCCTCACAGGGGCTCGGGCAGCTTCCTCCTACCGGAGTAAGTTTCCGATTCCGGTTTACGGGATCCCAGCTTCCTGCTCCTCCACGCCCAAAACATGGAGAGGGGCTTCTTACTCGTACCACGAGCGCTCCTTGGTACATTTAAATGACGAAACCGTTATTCACAAACCCTTCTTCCTCAGAAAAGAATAACGCAGAGTAAGCCCAAAATTTTGTGATATTTCTTCAGTGATTTATTCGTGCAAGTTGTTGCCAGCCATCAGCCATGACACGTTTCGCCTCCAAAACGAGGCTTGATCACATGACGTGCCAGGGAAACAAACAAGGGTATAAATATTCAAAAATAGGGGCGTGGCATTTAAGGCTTCATTTAAAGTGAACAGTGCATGTTTAAATCATTTTACCTTTTTCTGAATTTGAAACAAGATTAAGATTATATATATATATATATATATATATATCCGAAGAAATTCCCAACCACTTCCAGGAATCCCCGGCGAGGAAGGAAAGTCAGGCCTCTGCAGCAAGTTTTTTTAGGCAAGAATACTTTTATTTATCACCCCTCACGACGACGCGATTCGGGCTATGCAGCCCTTGATATATATATATATATATTAAACACACACAGGTAAGCCAACGAAGAGAAGCTATATATATATATCCACAAAACCCCTCCGACGAGCAGAAGGAAGAGGCCACACGAGGAATCCAGGGAAAAGCCTTTATTGGACAGCAGTTTAGGCATGATGTATTTTGGTAATGGAGCCTCCGTGGGATGCCGCTGCTAACCTAGAACACGACCACGCCTTCACATTTAAATAGTCCTGCAGTCCTCCCAATGTTAGGAGCACACACCTCCCCGACCATGTGATCGTCCGCCTGCTGCAATACGGTAGGTACTACAGCTCCCAGAATACCTCATTACTGGGCAGGCAGTACATGGGGAAATTCGATGAAAGTTTACATCCTTGGATAATAGGTTCTAACTATAACTACCTACTGGCGACCGCCGGTAGGTAATTAATATATATATATATATATATATATATCAGTTTCCGAATGAGCTCCTTTCGAGATACTGGTACCCAAGAGGGTTGGCGCAAACTCTGGCGGAGCGTGCCGGTAAATTACAATACAAAGTCTTTTGAAAAAAGTACACCTTGCACTTCCAGGAAATAAGGAAAATACCACGATATAGGAATCACAGGTTTAATCCACACAACGCGTTTCGCCTTGCAGCTTGTTCACGTGTAGATGTGTTGGAAACAAACTCGTACTGATAAAGTTTTACATAAACATCGACAAAGGACCACTCGTTTTGCCACAGTGGCGGCCATATTTGAAAGGGTAAAATATCAGGGAGAGGCCACAATAGTACTATTAGAGAAAGCAATGTACATAAACTTTGATGAATAATATATCAACGCAGTATACAGTATAAAATAACATATCAAGTATAAATGTCACTCACACAAAGAAATACCGCAGCATGGAGTAAAAACAAGTTGAATCATAATGTTTCTCAGGTATTAGAGAATACGCGAAAGTTGACACATTTAGTACGTGTGCGAGAGTGATCACCTAACCATAGCATATAAAATACATGCCTGATCTTGCTGTATACTGCAACAGTGTAATGGCCAGTGCCCCACTATTGATTAACTGCCAACTCTATCAAGTATATCAGAAAAAAGTAGACAAATGTAATAGTAGATCCCATATGAATCTCCTTCCTCGTAAATGGCCAGAAACCCAAAACGGGCAAGTGCCCCAGGTCCAAAGTCAATGATAATAATATCAGTGAAGAATTAATTTTGCTCGTGACATACGTGATCAATTGATCGGAGTACAAAGGTTAGGTATGCCCGTGAAGGTGAATACTCGTGAATGGGCCCCTTCCTTTCCTCCTACAGAGAAAACAGAGAAAACAAAAATTAACTTAACATTAAAAAGGGGGTAGGGGGGATATTAAAAGAAAGAACAAACACATAAGTGTGTATGGTTATAGCTTAAAGTTCTATACAAGGTAGATAATAGATAACTGTTCATTATGTACATGATTAACAGAACAACCATTCGGATAGTTAAGCAAACACTAAGTTTAGGATCCCTCTTTCAGATGTATTGCCAATTCCTCATCCATATTCAGCCCACCTGGCATTCTACATTGGAATTCTATTATGTAGCGTGATTCTCTTTATCTGAGTGCTAAAACTCTGTCCCCCCCTCTTGGGTGTCTGGGAATGTGTTCTAGGATCATATAGCTACAATCTGCCGTATTAGAAAATGGTGTTCCTCAAAATGTCTGGCAACTGGGTATTTGGGGTCGTGGTTGGTTATGGCCCTGAGATGTTCTAGAATTCTTTTCTTGGCAGCACACGTGGTACTGCCTATATACCACAGTTTGCAGGTACATTCGATTGCATAAATGACAAAGGTAGTGCCGCATGTGAGGAATTGGGTACGTTTCTTCGTGACCCCGTTATATTCCACCGTGCCTCTGTATTTACTGTTTTTACAGGCCTTGCAGTGGCCGCATGGGTAGAAACCAACTAGGCCATGTTGTATATTAGAGGGATATACAGAGACATCATTTCTAACCACCAAATTGCGTAAGTTTTTATTATGTCCATAGGTAATGTTGGGTCTGTTGGGAATACTTCTTCCCAAAATCCCATCAGTTTTAAGGATGTCCCAATTTTTGGTGATTATGTTTTTTCACTCTTTGTGAGTCAGTGTTGAAAGTAAGGATCATGTGTGTGATGTCCTGATTAGTCTGTGCTTCTTTCTCAACTTTATCATGGAGGGTTTCCGTTCTTTCTACCCCAGCAGCTCGTTTGAGTGCCTTCGTAAGGACCCATTGCAGATAACCTCGGTTCAGGAATCTCTCTACAATGTGCATACTCTCTTCGTCAAAGGCCATGTTCGTATTGCAGTTTCTTTTGGCCCTCAACAGCTCACTATAGGTAATACTCCATTTGAGGGATTCCGGGTGGCTGCTGAGGGCATGTAGAATGCTGTTTCCAGCTGTGGCCTTCCGAAACAGAGAGGTGCATACAGTGTTGTTTTCTATCCTAAGTTTGACATCAAGGTACTCTGTCTCGAAGTTGCTGATATTCCCTGTCAAGAGGATGTTATATTTATTGCTGTTAAGTTGACTAATGCAGCTTTCAGCCTCTTCCTTGGTTCCCTTCCATATGATGAACAAGTCATCAATGTAACGGAGCCACATGATTTTCTGAAGCTCACCTGAAAGGGTCGTGCTGGCGAAAATCTCGTGCTCCCAATAGCCCATGAAGAGATTCGCAAAGCTTGGAGCGAAGCACGACCCCATCGCAGTACCCTTGATCTGCCTGTAGAGGGCGCCATTAAATGAAAAGATGTTGTTTTGTAGACAAAAAATCATCATTTCGATGACCATTTTTGTGTGTTCTCGATATCTGAGGGCTCTACTGGATAGAAAATGCTCGCATGCCTCTATTCCCTGTTGGTGATCTATGATAGTGTATAGAGAAGATACATCTAGAACCACAAAGATATAATCAGGGTTCCAAGTGAGGTTCTCAATTCTGCAAAGAAAATCTTTAGTATCTCTTATGTAGCTCGGCGGGTTGCTAACAAAGTCACGTAAGAAAAAAATCAACGTATTTGGAAATGTGTTCACTAACACTCCCAATAGAGGACACGATGGGACGTCCTGGAGGTTTGGTGTTATGTTTATGAAGCTTAGGTAATAAATAGAAGATGAGGAGTTTGGGATAGTCTTTTTTTAAATAACAATACTCCTCCCACTCAAGTAGGCCTTTGTCTTTCCACATGACCAGTTTATCCCAGATCAGAGTAATACTCTCATTGTAAACTAGAGTAGTCACGGGTATGTAGAAATTGATGACACTCAGTTGGCGTATGGCCTCATTAATGTATTCTTCTCTCTCTCTCGAGAATCACAATGTTGCCCCCTTTATACGCAGGGCGAATACCTATAGTGGCATCTTCGTATAGTGATTTAAGGGATTGACGTTGGATTAAGGAGAGGTTGTTATTGGTCTTCATATTTCCCCTATGACTTTCGTGTCTAAGGTCATTAAGTCCCTTAATGACGCAGTCGTGAAAAGTATCTATGCTGTCACGCGGGAGTATCGGCATAAAGTAGATTTGACCCTGAATTCGGTTCTGGCTGCCACACTTTGTTCCAATTCCATATTTTCTAATGTCTGTGTTGCGCTGATTTGTTCTGCGCAATTCTCATTTACATTGTCTAACTCTGCTATTGTGAGTAGTGTGTCCACATCCCCGATTACCAAATTATTCGAATATACATTGTCGTTGGTTACAGTTTTGACATTTTGTCCCAATCTTTTAAGTTTGTGCCGTTTTTTTTATTGAAGTTTACGGACAAACTTAAATGTGTCAATTCTAGTGTCAGTATAATTGAAGCCTGTTGAGGGACAAAAAGAAAGTCAGAGACAAAGGGTTCTCTTTTCATTCTCAGTTAGATGTCTTTTTGACAGATTGACCACTGTTTTATTTACCGTTTCAGCATCCATTAATAGTTCTTGTTTGAGCGCTTTGTTCGGCTTCCCACGACGCCCTTTGTCTTGTCTGTACTCCCAGCGTTGCCTGAGTCGTTTCTTCAGGTTACGGTGTTTCCCCTTGTTTTGCCGCGTCCCGACCTCTTCCTCTCGGTTTTGGTGATGCTTGTTCTCTCACATTTTGCCGGTCTTTCTGCATCACCCGAAACTCGTCTAAACAATTGATCTGTTTTTTAATGATTTCGTCTCCAGACGTATTTCCTCCAGAGATGTCTGACTCTGTATCACTTGGAATGTTAGTAGCATTCAGATTGCTGTTCGTTAAACTTGTACTCGCTTGTTGAGAATGGCTTCTATATAGATGATCATATTTTTTACTGAAAGTCAAAATCCTCCCACATTCATAATCAGCATAATCTCTGTTCATTTTTCTTTGTTTTCTGGCCTTGATTTCTTCCTCATATTTATTGAGGCGTGCTTTCATAGAGTCATGCATTTTCTTCAGATTATCGCTTTCCATTAGTTGTGATAGTTCTGAAATGATCTCTTGTATTTGTTTCAGTAGTTCATCTCTGTCTAACCAAGCAAATTTGATTAGAATTTCCATCATTTTCTTCGAGCTAGAGGCCGAATTTTCAGACCATTCTTTCAGCATTGCTGGATTAGGCGCTTCATGTGGCAAAATGAGTGGTCCTTTGTCGATGTTTATGTAAAACTTTATCAGTACGAGTTTGTTTCCAACACATCTACACGTGAACAAGCTGCAAGGCGAAACGCGCTGTGTGGATTAAACCTGTGATTCCTATTTCGTGGTATTTTCCTTATTTCCTGAGAGCGCAAGGTGTACTTTTTTCAAAAGACTTTATATATATATACCGCCAGTAGGTAGTGATAGTTAGGATCTACTTTCCATAGGAAATCCACAACATTCTATTTGGAATAACTTTGGCGCTGGTGGACGAATCCTTGTGAATTTCTCCAAGAAAATGGCCTGCTCGGTTCTGCTCCTTCCCTGAAAGTTTGGGGGTGATTCGTCAAGCTGTGGCCAAGAAAAAAGGGGGTCCCAAAACGTGTTTTCCCCATGCAATTTTTCATAGGGACCTTTAGCCAGGGCTACAGTCCGAACGGCTGAACGGAATTACACGTAATTTGGCAGAGAGGTAGCGTTCTGTTTGCAGATTGTGCTTTTTGTTAAATGGTGTAAATCCGTTCAGTAGTTTTTGAGAAAATTGCAAGTAAAATCATAGCAATATCTAGAGACGGAGTTCAGCACACGTACTGAAATCTGTTCAATTACAAGCACGAGCTGCATGCTGATTGACTGTGAACTGTCTGTCAACATTCGAAACCAGGAAGTGTTGGAGGCCAGCTTGTGCCTCCCTAGAACCGAGTCACAAGAAAACAGTAAAACAAAGTTCAGAAATAAGGGAAGGGGGTAGGGTAGAGATATTCTGACCCTCTAGGCTTGCTCAGGGAGTCGTACATGGATGTTTAGGCTCTATTTTTTTTTTTTAAAGAAAAATCGCGGCATACGCATATGGAAGGAAATACGTACAATTACGAGCAGGAACTGCATGCTGATTGGCTTTGAATACTCCAAACCAGGAAGGGTTGGCAGCCATGTTGTTTGTCGGGAGAGCAGAGTCAGAGGAAAACAGTGAAACAAAGTTGAGAAATAAGGAAACGGGGAAGGGTAGAAACATTCTGAGCCTATTGTCTTGGTCAGGGGGTGGTAAATGGATCTTTAGACTCAATTTTTATTTTTTTTAAAATAAAAAATGGCGGGGTACTCGTGCAGTACTTGTCCGCAGTGGAAAAGGTGAAAAAAAAGTAGAAGCCCGTTTTATTCATTAGGTCCCGGGGGGGGCAAATTACGGGGGAAATTTTTCTGCATAATGGGGGCTTGTAAGGTGCCCCGAGCACTGGGGAACGGCACTCCTCTGGTTTTCATTTTGAAGTATGCGGGGGGGTTATGGCCCTACTCCCCGCAGTCTCGGTGTGCGGCACCCCTCGGGTCAAATGTTTTGAGCTCTCTCTCTCTCTCCGTACACGTTGCGGGGAACGCCACATTTCTGGGGCAGTGATATGTAAAATGACCTTCCAGCTCCGGGTACCTGCATTGTCTGGAGTTTTTTATTAATGTTGGGAGGATGTCCTTGTACATTCCCATAGAAGCCTATGTTCTGGTGTTAACATGGGCTTCTATGGGAAATAACAAGGCCGTATTATGAAGCTCATTATCGCCGTTTTATCGGTAGTCTCCTGCCAATAAAACGGCAATAATTTTAACACCGGTCCTTGATGATATGCACGTAAGTCTACTGGTAAAAAAAAGAGCAATGAGCCATATTATCAACAAAAGGCCATACATTATCGTCGCTTTTATCGGCAGGAAACTGCTGATAAAGCGGTGATAATGGACTTGATAATATGCCCTTGTGAATAACTATAGGAGCCCAGGTTAACACTAGAACCTGGGCTGCTATGGGAAGTTAGAAGGGCCTATTATCAAGAGCATTATCGCCGCTTTATCGGCAGTTTCCTGTTGATTATAGCGGCGATAATGTATCACCTTTTGTTGATAATATGCTCCTTCATTTCTATGATAGCATGTAAAGCTTTCCTTTTTTTTGGTGTAGCAGTTGTACTCTCTTCGCATGCTCAGCGTTGTTTCGAAGCCCACGTTTTCTTTTTCTTCAAGTTCAACAAGCAAACCTTTCTTTATATCAGTTAGTAAATCTGTTGCTTTCTTTTCCCGGTTCGTGTGTGTCATCCGCTGCTGTACTTTTGTACAGTATTAATAGTCATAATTTTTATATATTTATTTGAAAGGTAGTGCCGAGGCGCCAAACGTTGATTACGTACTCCATCCACCGCCATTTTAGTAGTTTCTCACCGTTGATTTCATTATATCTGTTAGTTAGAACTCAGTAGTTTTCAATTCTAGTCTTGAATATCTTACTATAGTATTTCAAAATTATTTGTATTGTGGGACGTCATTCCCCTCCCCCACAAAATAAAAGAAGTATGTAGTTTTTTTTATTAACTTTTATTAAACAATAAATATAAACGAAACTCAATTATAACTATATTAGAACTGGAAAAATAACTTAAACAATGTTATAAACAAATTGTGAAATGGATTCCAAAAGGTGTCCGATTGGTAATCTGCAAAAGAAAAAAGAAAATTTGAGTTTAGAATTATGTAGATGTGAGTAAATGAGCTGAAGCATTACGGGGCATATTATCAAGAACGGCAATAAAATTATCGCCGTTTCAGCGGCAGGAAACTGCAGCTAAAGCGGCGATAATGGGCTTGATAATATAGTGTTGTGAATTCCCATAGCAGTCTAGGTTCTGGTGTTAACCTGGGCTACTGTGGGAATTCACAAGGGCATATTATCAAGCCCATTATTGCCACTTTAGCGGCAGTTTCCTGCTGCTGAAACGGCGATAATTTTATCGGCGTTGTTGATACAATGCCCCTACAAGTTTTGATAACTCTATGGTTTTACTTGTGCAATGTGACTCGTACATTCCAGTTCTGTTATAGTGCCGCGTTCAAGTGGTGTCTATATGGAAGTGCCTACTGTTTTACTGACGCCCGTTATGGCGACTTATTTCTAATGCATTCCTATGAAGGCTTTGTAGATCTAGGCCTCTGTGCTTACCGTTGTATAAACCTTGCGGGTAAACATTTCAGGCAGTTGGTGTCACAACATATTTTGAACAATTCTTCTACACGTCTACACGTCGAAGACAGCAGTGTCTAAGTTTAAGAGAGAAAGAGAAATGATGTCACAGAGGGTGAGAGAGAGAGAAAACAACATTAAAACTGTGTGGCCATGTGAAGGACATCTAACATGAGCTTCGATTGGAATTCCATAGAGCATATTATCAAACCTATTAAGGCCACTTTAGCGGCAGTTTGCTGCCGATAAAGTGGCGATAATTTTGTCGCCCAGGCTTGATAATATGGCCCTCTCTCGTTTCACAAATAAAGCTAACTCTACAGTTTTATGAGTGCAGTGTACCTGGTACATTTTACTTGTTATTGTGCCGCGTTCAAGTGGTGTCTATATGGAAGTGCCTACTGCGTTACTAACGCCCGTTATGCCGAATTATTGCTAATGCATTTCTATGAAGGATTTGTAGAACTAGGCCTCTGTGCTTACCGTTGAATAAACCTTGCGGCCAAACACATAAGGAAGTAGACTTCACAACTTCACTTGAACAATTCTTCTACACGTCCAAGCAGACAGCAGTGTCTAAGTTTAAGAGAGAAAGAGAAATGATGTCACAGAGAGTGAGAGAGAGAAAGAGAGAGAAAACATCATTAAAACTGTGTCGCAGAGTCTGGAGTTGAGATTGTTTCTTGAAAAGTTAGAAGTGTATTTACTAGCTCCTTGCATCACTTTACCCATGTTAAAAGTGACTCAAAAGTGGCGTAATAAGGTTGTGGATCTGTTTGTCAGACTGTTGTAAGCTATCTGTTGTCACTGCTCGGAGGTAATTATAGATTTTACAGAGAAGCTGCTTTACACTACGCACTCTGGGCCATAATATCAAGCCTGGGCGACAAAATTATCGCCACTTTATCGGCAGGAAAGTGGCGATAATGGGTTTGATAATATGCTCTATGGAATTCCAATCAAAGCTCATGTTAGATGTCCTTCACATCTAACATGAGCTTCGATTGGAATTCAGTAGAGCATATTATCAAACCTATTATGGCCACTTTAGCGGCAGTTTGCTGCCGATAAAGTGGCGATAATTTTGTCGCCCAGGCTTGATAATATGGCCCTCTCTCGTTTCACAAATAAAGCTAACACTACAGTTTTACGAGTGCAGTATACCTGGTACATGTTACTTGTTATAGTGCCGCGTTCAAGTGGTGTCTATATGGAAGTGCCTACTGCGCTACTAACGCCCGTTATGCCGAAATATTTCTGATGCATTCCTATGAAGGATTTGTAGATCTAGGCCTCTGTGCTTACCGTTGTATAAACCTTGCGGCCAAACACTTCAGCCAGTTGGTTTGACAACTTCACTTCAACAATTCTTCTACACGTCCAAGCAGACAGCAGTGTCTAAGTTTAAGAGAGTAAGAGAAATGATGTCACAGAGAGTGAGAGAGAGAGAAATAGAGAGAAAACAACATTAAAACTGTGTCGCAGAGTCTGGAGTTGAGATTTTTTCGTGAAAAGTTAGACGTATATTTACTAGCTCCTTGCATCTTTTTACCCATGTTAAAAGTGACTCAAAAGTGGCATAATAAGGTTGTGGATCTGTTTGTCAGACTGTTGCAAGCTATCTGTTGTCACTGCTCGGAGGTAATTATAGATTTTACAGAGAAGCTGCTGTACACTACGCACTCTGGGCCATAATATTAAGCCTGGGCGACAAAATTATCGCCACTTTATCGGCAGGAAAGTGTCGCTAAAGTGGTGATAATGGGTTTGATAATATGCTCTATGGAATTCCAATCGAAGCTCATGTTAGATGTCCTTCGCATCTAACATGAGCTTCGATTGGAATTCAATAGAGCATATTATCAAACCTATTATGGCCACTTTAGCGGCAGTTTGCTGCCGATAAAGTGGCGATAATTTTGTCACCCAGGCTTGATAATATAGCCCTCTCTCGTTTCACAAATAAAGCTAACACTACAGTTTTACGAGTGCAGTGTACCTGGTACATTTTACTTGTTATAGTGCCGCGTTCAAGTGGTGTCTATATGGAAGTGCCTACTGCGTTACTGACGCCCGTTATGGCGACTTATTTCTAATGCATTGCTATGAAGGCTTTATGGATCTAGGCTGCTGTGCTTACCTTGTATAAAGAGTGCGGCCACCGGAGTTCACCATTCAACTTGAACTCTGCTTCTATACGTCAAAGTATATTCAATAAGTTTCAGAGAATTCCATTGCTGTTGCTCGATAGGCCGTGGTTGCTTCTGAACGATGTTTGGTGAAGGAAACAAAAGGACGTTTTGATTAGTCATCGTAAACTAAGTTGCGTAAGTACTATCAAAAGTGAATTTTAATGTGGGTTCTTAATATTCCGTAGTTAGACTGTTGCAGCTACTGCAAACAAAGGAAGATCAATAAGTTAATAGAGGCTTGGGATGCCTCGTGACGCAGAAAAAAAATACTATCATGGACGCACAATTAATAATAATAGAGGCCTAAGCACGTGGCGTAGTACAGAAATACGACACAGAAATTTATGCACGCACAATTTTTAAGATTAGAGGTGTATAGGACCTCGTGACTTATACAGGAATATTTCAAATATGTAAGTACAACTTAAAACCATTGAGGGGTAGGAAAGCCATAGGAAGGATGAAAAAAATAGCATTATGCATATACAATTTACAGTGGAGGCTGATGTTGTGACGTCTTCTCTTACCTTTGCTTCTGTCGTCTTTTGTCGTGTCTTAAAAGGCTGCGGTTTCGCTGAGTCTGGGGTGTTTTCAACAGTCTGTCTGTCACCGCAGCAGAGGCAGGCAAAAGAGAGCATGCTCACGTCAGTGCCCGAGTTATATAGGAACCGCGGGGGCTGAGCAAACCAAGCCCAGGGCCGTCATTGGTAGCGTTTTCGCTGTCTGTAAGAATGATGGCCCTGGGGGACATGCCATTGGGTAATGTATTGGTTTCCAGGCTAAATGATAGCAAGCATGGTAGGTGGTGGCATGTGGGTAGTGTGGGCGGGCGTTCACCGCGCATGTGCAAGTATGAGTGTGTGCACTAAAAATTAACAACAGAGAGAGATGGGGGCGGTGTTATAATGTGCGCAGAGGCAGGCCCATAATTGGATCTGCAATGAGTCAGCACTTCTAATCATTCTCCTTAGCGCGTCCTGAGCTCTGATTTGTCACTGAGAGGGTGATCGCAGCATAGTTTGTACTGCTTATCATACTCAGCGCGTACCCGCGCATACGGTACAAATATGCTTTGCCGTTACGCATCGCATTAAAGCTGCAGTATGACGTCATGTACGGCGTTCTGTACGCGAAAGGGGGAATTGTTTCTACTTGGTTTAAAACATGTATGTATTTAATGTACATACTAAGGGCAGACATTTGGGATAACTATGAATTTTTTAAAATAATTCTAATAATCATATATTACTTTTAAAAAGAATTACACAAATCGTGGTAGAACATCATGCGTACTCGTATTGAAAGAGCTGCGCAAGCGCATCATAAGAGTACGCAAAGCCATGTGACTTTAAAAGTAGAGATTTGATTAGTTCATAACTTTTCCTATTGCGACTGTTGAAAGTTCCGTCCCATTATAATTATTCGACTTTGACTTTCTAAGAATAAGCATTTATTGAGAGAATCTTCTCAAATAGAAGGAAGATCACAATAATAAGAGCAATGGAGTCATCTTCCAGCAGTTCTTCAGAGGGAGATTTCATTCTTGAAGAACGTCCAAAGAAGAGGAAAGAAGCTCTAATTTGGAAGTTTTTCACTTTTCCAGAAGGTCAAAAAAAGGTTAATGCTCCAAAAGTAACCTGTAAAATTTGCCAAACAACTCTTTCAAGGGGTGATCCATGTAAAAAACTACTCCTTTGGCGCAGCAAACATTGTGTGACACGTGAAGAACTTGCACCCCAAGAACTTTGCTCGAGCTGCAAGTCGAAGGTTGCACGAGAACCCACCTGCTGCTACACCAAGCACATCAACTGCGGCAGCAGCATTTTCAGCAAGCAGTCCACACCCACATATTGATTCTGACTTTGCTAAAGTTAAAATTCCATTTACAACAAGGGGTGGTGAGGGACAGAGTCTCTGAATTAAGCAGAATACTCTCACCCAGTCAAGAGATCAGGGCTAGATCCAACACCATTTTTTAGCTCATTGCACCATCCCAGTTTCAGAACCCGGCTGTATGCAAATTAGTCTGTTCCTGTCCCAGTGCATGATGGGAACAGGGCAAACCAAACTACAAAAGCCAATTCTTTCACTGGGAAGGAAACAAGCTTCCGGGGACCGGTTTCTGGCATTACAGCCGTCTTCGGCCCGGCTTGCTTGAATCCTGATGGTGCAATGAGCAAGGGACTCATGTCTGAGTATACCCTTCCACGCTTAGGGTGGACAAAATTATTTACAACAAGGGGTGGTGAGGGACAGAGTCTCTGAATTAAGCAGAATACTCTCACCCAGTCAAGAGATCAGGGCTAGATCCAACACCGTTTTTTAGCTCATTGCACCATCCCAGTTTCAGAACCCGGCTGTATGCAAATTAGTCTGTTCCTGTCCCAGTGCATGATGGGAACAGGGCAAACCAAACTACAAAAGCCAATTCTTTCACTGGGAAGGAAACAAGCTTCCGGACCGGTTTCTGGCATTACAGCCGTCTTCGGCCCGGCTTGCTTGAATCCTGATGGTGCAATGAGCAAGGGACTCATGTCTGAGTATACCCTTCCACGCTTAGGGTGGACAAAATTTTTTACAACAAGGGGTGGTGAGGGACAGAGTCTCTGAATTAAGCAGAATACTCTCACCCAGTCAAGAGATCAGGGCTAGATCCAACACCGTTTTTTAGCTCATTGCACCATCCCAGTTTCAGAACCCGGCTGTATGCAAATTAGTCTGTTCCTGTCCCAGTGCATGATGGGAACAGGGCAAACCAAACTACAAAAGCCAATTCTTTCACTGGGAAGGAAACAAGCTTCCGGGGACCGGTTTCTGGCATTACAGCCGTCTTCGGCCCGGCTTGCTTGAATCCTGATGGTGCAATGAGCAAGGGACTCATGTCTGAGTATACCCTTCCACGCTTAGGGTGGACAAAATTATTTACAACAAGGGGTGGTGAGGGACAGAGTCTCTGAATTAAGCAGAATACTCTCACCCAGTCAAGAGATCAGGGCTAGATCCAACACCGTTTTTTAGCTCATTGCACCATCCCAGTTTCAGAACCCGGCTGTATGCAAATTAGTATGTTCCTGTCCCAGTGCATGATGGGAACAGGGCAAACCAAACTACAAAAGCCAATTCTTTCACTGGGAAGGAAACAAGCTTCCGGGGACCGGTTTCTGGCATTACAGCCGTCTTCGGCCCGGCTTGCTTGAATCCTGATGGTGCAATGAGCAAGGGACTCATGTCTGAGTATACCCTTCCACGCTTAGGGTGGACAAAATTATTTACAACAAGGGGTGGTGAGGGACAGAGTCTCTGAATTAAGCAGAATACTCTCACCCAGTCAAGAGATCAGGGCTAGATCCAACACCGTTTTTTAGCTCATTGCACCATCCCAGTTTCAGAACCCGGCTGTATGCAAATTAGTCTGTTCCTGTCCCAGTGCATGATGGGAACAGGGCAAACCAAACTACAAAAGCCAATTCTTTCACTGGGAAGGAAACAAGCTTCCAGGGACCGGTTTCTGGCATTACAGCCGTCTTCGGCCCGGCTTGCTTGAATCCTGATGGTGCAATGAGCAAGGGACTCATGTCTGAGTATACCCTTCCACGCTTAGGGTGGACAAAATTATTTACAACAAGGGGTGGTGAGGGACAGAGTCTCTGAATTAAGCAGAATACTCTCACCCAGTCAAGAGATCAGGGCTAGATCCAACACCGTTTTTTAGCTCATTGCACCATCCCAGTTTCAGAACCCGGCTGTATGCAAATTAGTCTGTTCCTGTCCCAGTGCATGATGGGAACAGGGCAAACCAAACTACAAAAGCCAATTCTTTCACTGGGAAGGAAACAAGCTTCCGGGGACCGGTTTCTGGCATTACAGCCGTCTTCGGCCCGGCTTGCTTGAATCCTGATGGTGCAATGAGCAAGGGACTCATGTCTGAGTATACCCTTCCACGCTTAGGGTGGACAAAATTATTTACAACAAGGGGTGGTGAGGGACAGAGTCTCTGAATTAAGCAGAATACTCTCACCCAGTCAAGAGATCAGGGCTAGATCCAACACCGTTTTTTAGCTCATTGCACCATCCCAGTTTCAGAACCCGGCTGTATGCAAATTAGTCTGTTCCTGTCCCAGTGCATGATGGGAACAGGGCAAACCAAACTACAAAAGCCAATTCTTTCACTGGGAAGGAAACAAGCTTCCGGGGACCGGTTTCTGGCATTACAGCCGTCTTCGGCCCGGCTTGCTTGAATCCTGATGGTGCAATGAGCAAGGGACTCATGTCTGAGTATACCCTTCCACGCTTAGGGTGGACAAAATTATTTACAACAAGGGGTGGTGAGGGACAGAGTCTCTGAATTAAGCAGAATACTCTCACCCAGTCAAGAGATCAGGGCTAGATCCAACACCGTTTTTTAGCTCATTGCACCATCCCAGTTTCAGAACCCGGCTGTATGCAAATTAGTCTGTTCCTGTCCCAGTGCATGATGGGAACAGGGCAAACCAAACTACAAAAGCCAATTCTTTCACTGGGAAGGAAACAAGCTTCCAGGGACCGGTTTCTGGCATTACAGCCGTCTTCGGCCCGGCTTGCTTGAATCCTGATGGTGCAATGAGCAAGGGACTCATGTCTGAGTATACCCTTCCACGCTTAGGGTGGACAAAATTATTTACAACAAGGGGTGGTGAGGGACAGAGTCTCTGAATTAAGCAGAATACTCTCACCCAGTCAAGAGATCAGGGCTAGATCCAACACCGTTTTTTAGCTCATTGCACCATCCCAGTTTCAGAACCCGGCTGTATGCAAATTAGTCTGTTCCTGTCCCAGTGCATGATGGGAACAGGGCAAACAAAACTACAAAAGCCAATTCTTTCACTGGGAAGGAAACAAGCTTCCGGGGACCGGTTTCTGGCATTACAGCCGTCTTCGCTCATTGCACCATAAAAAGAAAAACCCAGTGTAAGAATTGGCTTTTGTAGTCTGGTCTGCCCTGTTCCCATGATGCACTGGGCCAGGGACAGACTGATTTGCATACAGCCAGGTTCTGAAACTGGGATGGTGCAATGAGCTAAAAAACGGTGTTGGATCTAGCCCTGATCTCTTGACTGGGTGAGAGTACTCTGCTTAATTCAGAGACTCTGTCCATCACCACCCCTTGTTGTAAATAATTTTGTCCACCATAAGCGTGGAAGGGTATACTCAGATGTGAGTCCCTTGCTCATTGCACCATAAAAAAAAAAAAAAAAAAAAAAAAAAAAAAAAACCAGTGTAAGAATTGGCTTTTGTAGTCTGGTCTGCCCTGTTCCCATGATGCACTGGGCCAGGGACAGACTAATTTGCATACAGCCAGGTTCTGAAACTGGGATGGTGCAATGAGCTAAAAAACGGTGTTGGATCTAGCCCTGATCTCTTGACTGGGTGAGAGTACTCTGCTTAATTCAGAGACTCTGTCCATCACCACCCCTTGTTGTAAATAAAGTTAAAATTCCATGCATTTATTGCGATAAACTTTTGTGTTATGGGGAACAGTCAATAGACTTGATGAAACGCAGAATGCAGGATCATTGCTGTCCTCGACATTAGTTGTTCTTTTTTTCATTCTTTTGTTCCGCTTGGAATTTGTTGAGAAAACACAAAAAAAATACAAAACAAAAAAACAGTTCTTTTTAGAACTACCTTCACTGGTCAAAGAAAGAACTATATTTCTATTGTAGTGTGTAAAAGTTTGTCAGAATGAATGTGTACTTCATAAATGAATGCATGAATATGTTACTAGTGTATGGAGAATATGAAAGTGCAGAACTATAAGGAACTGCTACAGCATAAATCTATAAGGTGTTTATCTATAGTATACTGTAGTATACCTGAAGCACTTGAATGTATCATATGTACATAAATATGTTACAAGTGTATTCTTCAATTTGCACTGCTGGTGAAAGTGCCTGGGTGAATTTGTATGTGTTAGTGGCAGATTTACAATCCCCTTGTGCCTCTTTTACACAGCCGTTGCGTCACTTTTGTGATACAGCGGTGGTGCAAAAGATGTGCCATGATGTGTGCTATTAACAATGTGATGCATCTGGAGGGTGTATTACATTGTAAAGCGCTGCGCCAGAAGAGGCTTTCTTGTGCAGAAGGGGGGTGCAGCAAGGCCTCGTAAAAGTGACTGAGTGAAATGTATAACATTTTATTCAGTGACTTTTGAGCTTATGCTGCGTCAAAACCTTGCACATGCTTGAAGCAGGTGTAAGTATTGATACAGCATTGTGAGCATAGGGCCCCAAGAGATTTGCTGGAGCTGTGTTATACTTGCAACCAACGTCAAGCAATAATTCATCCAAAAATTACTTTGCAATTTAGGTCTGTTATTATTTTATAATAAGAATATGAAATATAATCTAAAAAATTAAATAAATATAAATATTTATATTAAAAATATAAGAAATTAGTATAAAAAGAACGACATTATAATTAATACATTTATAAATTATCATTTACAAAACCTTTGAAATTCACTGAAAAAACCATAGGTTTCACACACATTATAGTTAGGAATTAGCATTTAAAAAACTATGCAAATTAATTGAAAAAACCATAGGTTTCACACGTTATAGTTAGCTGAACATTTCTCTCATACAAAACCTTTGAAATTCCTCCGTTATAGTTAGCTCAGCTAACTATAACTTGCGCGCCCGCAATGCACTGCTGATGACGTCACATATTACATCACTCATGACATGGTCAGTGACATCACTCATGACATCACTGATTACATTTCAAACGACATCCCTGATGACATCATCCTTGTGGCAGACCTCCTCTTACTGTAATATAACCTTTGATACACACGATCAAAAATAGAAACTAAAATTTTCAAAAAAATGGAGATACCAATTCCAGTTAGAACAACCTATTGAGTAAACCCAAAATCTGCATACACATCCACTCATTCACCAACAGTTCTATATAGTCACTCATACATGTACTCACTCATCATATGTACTCATACACCTATATATCCTGTTATACACCGACACTCATCTATAGAGTTACTCACACACATACTCACACATGCAAATAAACTATCAAATATCCATTTACTTGCATATACAGCTATACACTAACTTCTACAGCATCGTAGACATACTTGCTCTCTTAAACAATCACTTATAGAAACACATACTTATTTATACAGGAAGTCTTAGAATCTCTCTCTCTCAGATATACTCACTTATATACATCAATACTCACATATACTAGTTTAAAACATATGTAGTTACTCATAAAGATACTATTGAGATAGTCATTCACTCACCAACACACCCATACACACACTCATCCACCCATACAGTCCTGCACACATACTGTCTTCAAAACACATACAAACAGTGAGTCAGTCATTCATGCATCTGTGCGCTAAGTAATACTACCCACCGAACTGTACAAACATTCATTTTGGTACAGAAAAAAACAACTAATAACCCACATACACACTCATGTAGCTACTCACCAACCCATGCAGCCACTTATATACAAAGTGAGACACTGATACAGATATTTAAATATTTAAAGATTACTCGCTAGTACACCTATTCACTAAGATATACTTAATAAGTCAGTTATACAATCAATTTTACAAAAAAAACATCCATTTAGACACTTATTTACCCATTCATTATTCCATCGACCTATAGATATACATATATAAAAAAAAATATTTTTCAGAAAGACACACTGGATGACTGGATGATGTTATCAGTGATGTCATCAGGGATGTCAGTTGAGATGTAATCAGTGATGTCATGAGTGATGTCACTGACCATGTCATGAGTGATGTAATATGTGACGTCATCAGCAGTGCATTGTGGGCGTGCAAGTTATAGTTAGCTGAGCTAACTATAACGGAGGAATTTCAAAGGTTTTTTATGAGAGAAATGTTTAGCTAACTATAACGTGTGAAACCTATGGTTTTTTCAATGAATTTGCATAGTTTTTTAAATGCGAATTCCTAACTATAACGTGTGTGAAACCTATGGTTTTTTCAATGAATATATATATATATATTTATATGTAATATACACTAATTACGATATACTAAGAATAGCTTCCTAATAGATCTGGATTAACAGGAACCGGTGGGGAGTTTACTGCGTAAAAAAGAGACACTATAAAATGTAATTATCCTGTAAGTGACAGGTTTCAATCTGCAAAACAAATCACGTTGATGAGGCAAAGTCAAAGAAACATGGGCATTTTCCTGTCTTCCATTGATTGCCACTAAAGTATTACTTGTAGATATTGCTGTTTTCTATGCATTTAAGGCCGATACAAATACCATATAGATCCATACCGGAGCACATGAAATTACTAAGTCTGTATCACTGGGAAGGGAAACATCTAAAGTAACACTTGATGGAGCAGGATTTCGCAATAAGAAACCTGCTCAAATTAACACGCCATAATACGTACTAACAGTAAGTTGTAATAAAAAACTAACGTGCACCTTACATGAACACATAAACACGAGGGAAATTGCTTTGTGCATGCACGCACTAACGTGAGATAATACATGAAAGAACTAAAACTGTATTTACATTGTGCTTTGAAAGAAGCGAGTTATAATGCATGACTAGGCTGCATGTGCATTTTGAAGCTTGCATGTTGCATCTTGCTTTGAAATAATAAATGATGACGCTTTTGCCTAAAGCTATGCTAGTTAAAACGCCAACAGAGAATAGTGCAAAGGTGGGTGGTAAACAGTGAAAAGTGCATTATCATCTAATTAATGATTGTTCATGTTCCATTTGCTATAGTGAGCTGGGTGAGACGCCATTTTCCCTTAACTTAGCCGGATAAAGCTGGGGCTGGAATCAGAACAAAATTGTCATGGCAGACCAGCCAGAAGTGCTGAGTGCTGCAAAGAAAGAAAACAGGCTCACGGCCAATATGCTGAAGGGGAATATTGAGCGTCTGCCAAGGGATATGACCGACGAGGGACCAAAGACTCTCTCCGCGGACACTGCTGTAAATTATGAATTAAAATGTTTAAATTTATCTTGTGTAAAAATCGTCGGAACGAGTCAAGAATGAAAATTTGCCTAGCCCCTGGTGCTGATAAGTTTCAATTCTATTAAGGACTCGGAGGCAAGGATTATGCCTTTCTTCCTTCGCTCTTTTATTTTTACAGCAGCAAGAAACAACCACAAACAACTACATTTCCCATGAACAGTTGGGAAAAAAAGACAGTCTCAGTATAGTCCTTCGTCAGTCTCCACACTCCTGCTGCTCCCATCACGCCACACTGCCGCTTCCTCTTCCTCTTTTTTCGCGAAAAGCATTTGATCCAGTATTCTCATGCATCCGGTTTGGCACCATCATTCCCTGCAACAACCGATATGTCAGAAACAGAACTACAGCCAGCACTAGAATATCACAGAGACAACAGTGCAAAACATCTACAGCCGAAACCAAGCATAAGGAATGCGTAAAAGAGTTACTTACATCCATTACTGGGAGGGTCCACTTCTTGGGAGTCATTAGGAGGGATAATCCTCGCCTCCGAGTCCTTAATAGAATTGAAACTTACCAGCACCAGGGGCTAGGCAAATTTTCATTCTATGGCAAGACCGGAGGCTTCGGATTATGTCAGTTCAAAGCTTGTCGACAACTAACCGTGCCACATCCAGAACTGGTTTGAAATAAAACCGCTTAAAAGTGGAATCTGAGGACCAATCGACCGCTCGCATCAGATCCTCCAATCGGGTCCCAAGGGCAAATGCTTTAGAGGCCATCGCACCTCGCGCTGAATGAGCACCAAATTGCTTAGTATCAATCCCCGCCTCCTGCATCACCCAACGCACCCACCGAGTGATAGTTGGGGATGAAACAGCCTTGTACGCTTTAAGTAGGGCAATGAGAAGTTATCTTTTGCCCGGAGGGCGGGTATCATCAGTCATTTCCTCATACGCATGGAGGCACTGCACCACACACAGTTTAGGGGAATTTGGAAAAGCCGGGTATGAGATAACCCTCGTGTTGGACTTAGTCCATCTACTCACCGTGAAGGACACTCCTTCTGGGGAAAAACCTCTGGCCGAGATGTCTAGTGCTCGTACATCCGAGACCCGCTTGTAAGAAACCAGGCACAACAGCATTGCCAATTTAGCTGTAAGTTCTTTTCGAGATAGAAATCTATTCGGCTGCCAAGACAAAAACAGGTTCAGAACACTGTTCACGTCACAAAGGACAGAGTAGCGCGGTTCCAGAGGCAAAGAGAGGTGGATCCCCCTCAGAAGCCTACACACCAAAGGGTGCTTCCCAACCGGGGAACCCTGCACCAGCGCATGACCAGCCGATATTGCGGATCGAAAGTTGTTGATTGACCGATAGGCTAGGCCATCCTCCGCCAAGCCAGCCAGAAAATTGAGCACATGGACTACATCTGTCCCCACGGGATCAACACCCCGTCGCACACACCAACAACGCCATCTATGCCAGGCTGACGGATACCTCTTGGACGTGCCCTCAGCCCATGCTCTGGAGAGCAGGTCCTCAGCCTTTCCCGAAAGGCCTGGGAGCATCCAGCGATGCCGGAGATCCTCCATGCCATCAGACGCAGCGACCCCTCCTGGACTAACCGGTGGAGAACCTTGTCCGGATTGAGCAGAATGTGAGGATAATGAGGGAGTCGGATTGGAAAATCCCACGAAAGTTCCAGAAGAACCAGAAACCAAACTTGACAGCTCCACCAAGGTGTGATCAACACCACCTCCGTCAACTGACAGGGCAGCAGCGCCGACACCCGTGTTATCATTGAAAACGGAGGAAACGCACATCCCTGCTCGCCCGACCAATCCCGCAGGAACGCATCCGTCGCCTCCGCGAACGGATCCGGGCGCCAATTGAAGAACCTCGGGAGCTGATGATCTAGGTGTGACGCAAACAGATCCACCGTGAAGGGGCTCCACTTCTCCGCCAACAAGGAGAACACCTGAGGGTCCAGCTTCCACACGCTGGCATCCAGGAGGTGCCGGGAGTGCCAATCGGCCACCTCGTTCTGTTGACCCGGCAAATATTCTGCCGTGACCGACACCTGATGATCCAGGCAAAAGTGCCAGAAATCCCGTGCGAGGTCCGCTAGCATCTTGGATCTGGTACCCCCCAGATGGTTGATGTACCTGACCGCAGAAACGTTGTCCATCCGGAGGAGGACACACAACTGCACTCTGTCCTTCATCCAGCACTGGACCGCAAAGGACCCCGCTACCAACTCCAAGCAGTTGATGTGTAACGACTGCTCGAGTATGGACCAGGCGCCACCTGTGGAAAAATCCCCACACCTAGCCCCCCAGCCGGCCCGACTGGCGTCCAATTCGATAATGATGTCTGGTGCTGAACCAAATATTGCACGGCCATTCCAGGCCTCCATATGAGTCAGCCACCACTGCATTTCGTCCCTCATCTCCTCCGACAACGGAATCAGTTGAGAGTACGTCAGGTCCTTCCTGAGATGGTAAGCTTTCAGGCGCTGCATGGCCCGATAATGAAGAGGGCCCGGGAAGATAGCCTGGATGGACGAGGATAGAAGACCTACCAACTGGGCCAATTGGCGGAGAGATATCTGCTGTTTCGCCAGAGTCTGGCGTAGCTCGTGCCTGATCTTCGCCATTTTCCTGGCCGGAAGACTTAGTGTTGAAGCCACCGAGTCTATATTGAACCCCAAAAAGGTGGCACACTGGACGGGAACTAAAAGGGACTTCTTCTAGTTGATGATGAAACCCAGTCCCTGAAGGAGATCGACCGCCACCTGTAGCTGGGATGAAAGCCGCTCTGGACACTGGTCCATGAACAACATGTCGTCCCGGTAAATGATCATTCGCATACCCTGAGCATGCAAAGCCTCCACCGCAGGGTGAAGCACCTTTGTGAAGCACCACGGCGCCGAGGAGAGCCCGAAAGGAAGCATGGTGAACTCGTAAACTCGACCGTCCCACCTGAACTGGAGGAAACGCCGATGAGGGGGGAAAACCGGTACTGTGAGATAAGCGTCTTTCAAATCGAGCCTGACCATCCAATCGGAGGGGCGCAACCTGTCCCTCAGGAGGTGGATCCCCTCCATCTTGAAATGACGGTACACCAGCCACTCGTTGAATTCCTTCAAGTTGATGACTGGGTGCCGGCCTCCGTCGACCTTGTCGACTAAAAAGAGATTGCTGAGGAAACCCTCTGGATGCTCGCGAGTGCAACAAGTCGCCCCTTTTTGGAGGAGGGCAGAAACCTCTTTGCGCACCAACTCTGAATCGCGCTGTGAGAAAACAATGTGGCGGGGGCGATGTGGCTGACACAGACGGCCATGGACCTCCAGCTGGAAGCCCTGAACTGTCTGCAGCACCCAAGCGTCGCTTGTAAGGGAAACCCATGGTGGATAAAATAGAGCCAAGCGCCCCCCTACCCGCAAACTCGCTGAGGGCAGCACACTCACCTCTCCCAGCACCTTGTTGCTGGCCTCTCTGGCCTCCACGGCCATGGAACCCTTGTCCCCTTGTGGGATAGAAGCTGTTGAAGCGGGCACTGTCCTGAAACTGCCCGCGGCCGAGTCTTGCCCCCGATCGGAGCTGTTGCCATGACCGAACGAGTGGCCCCTGCCTCGCCCGGTCCTCTCAAAAACACGAGGGGCAAAAACTTTTTTGATGTTAGATTGTGCCCTATCTAGGGATGTGAAAGTAGCCACGAATTTGTATAATTCCTTACTAAATGGGTCCCAAACAGGCCCCCCTGTGCCACAGCACCAGCCTCCGAAGAGGCGAAATCACCCAATTTAGGATCGATCTTAATGAGGAATGACCTCCTCCTCTCTCCGTTGAGAGGGCACAGTTAGCATTGCCAAGAAAACCTATGGCCCACTGGGCCCATTTGGACAGGACCCCCAGGGAAATAAGATCCCCCGAGACCTTGGCCTCCTAGGCCATGTCCAGAATTTTTGTTAGATGCCCTACTGCGTCCAACAGCTTGTCCTGGCATGTACGCCAGGACCTATCTGTGCCCTTCCGAGGGTCCTTCACAAATTTCACCAGAAACGTGGCCATCTTCGGTTCGATGTCTGGGGTAATGGCCACTTTACCCTCTAAGGAGGGACGAGGACACTCCGCTCGGAGACGGCTGCGGGCGTCTTTATCCACCGACTTGCGCAGGCGGTTCGCCACGTGCTGGGTTACCTTCTCCCTGGGCACCCAGTACAAAGACCGAGGGTGGACGATATCATCCGGGTCCAGCATATCCGAAGGACCTGCCGAGGATGAAGCCTGGGACGGCAGCCACAATCGAAAGGAACAAGCCTCCTTGTCCATGTCTGGGGAATCCCCATCATCCTGTGGCTCTGGCGACACAGTCCAAGTGGTCGGTGGAGAACCTCTGCCGGGGGCACGGGAGCAGGCGGGAGTCCCTCATGCACCAAAAATGCGCTCTTAACCCTCGCGAAAGCCTCGGTATCCACCCCCTCAGAACAAGGTTTCTTCTTAGGAAGGAAGGAAGGGGAAGGCGCGGGGTCCTGACTGGCACCGGCGCGGGAATAAGGGCTGCTAACTTGGCATATGCCTCATCCAACCTAGCCGTAAGGCGCTGTTCCAAGGGAACCATAGCCTGATCCACTGCTCTATAAATTGAGTCATCGACTGCTTGGTAGAAGTCCTCATCCCAAGCAGCGTAATTCAGACGGTCCTCCTCTGCATTTTGGTCCTGCTCACCCTGCATCATGAGTTAATGCTCCTCAGGAGTTAGAGTTGCGGCACCAGCAACTACCTATGGACCCTCACGGGCACCAAATTAAAGCTGGGAGGGAGCCCAGGCGGATATGGGGGCACACAGGCACACAATTCAAGGGGCTAGCCCTGGGACGCTGCAGCCCACTCAGTCACTGGGCACCAAACGGCACACAAGCGTTCCACAGCACTAGACCAGTGCTGATTATGACCCCGTAGGGTGTTCGAGAAGCCAACTACAGACCCACCAGGGCGTTCAATAATCAAAGAAAACGGGAAATTTGCAACCCCACAGGGTGTCTGGCCAGGTGGCAGGGGGCAAGCTGGGCTGTCTGTGCCAACGAGCGCAAAAACGCTTTTAAAAAGTGCTCCACACTCGCGCCAGACACAGAGAGGAGCGTGCGCCCCATAGCGGTGGGAAGACTCCACCGCACCTTACTGGGATAAAAAATCACGTGAGGAGCGCCAAACGCGTCCCGCGATTGTCAGGGGGGAATCTGAAAGCAGAAAGCAGACAGTGCTCCAAATTTAATCAGAAACGCAGTCACCACAAGCCCCAAAACCCAGGAGAAACGAGAAAAAACACTTAACTTGCTGCTGAGCAGCGATGGAAGAGGAAGCTGCAGTGGGGCATGATGAGAGCCAGCTGGAGTGTGGAGACTGGCGAAAGGCCTATACCGAGACTGTCTTTTTTCTCAACTGTTCATGGGAAATGTAGTTGTTTGTGGTTGTTTCTTGCTGCTGTCAAAATAAAAGAGCGAAGGAAGAAAGGCATAATCCGAAGCCTCCGGTCCTGCCATAGAATTAAGCTATGGGAAAGGATGTAGAAAAATAACATAACCAAACTTAAATGAAGTCACAGTGGTGTGACATGTCACCTCCTAAAATGTACCAATCCACTGTCGAGTTACATGAAATGTTTCAACTGATGTGGGACGGACATATAGGTGTTAGGGTATAACTGGGGTGCCATTAGGAGTGTGGTTTAGGCTTGCGGGGAGATAGAGAAGAAGGGTGAATGCGTCGTTGATCGTCAGTTTTGCAGAGAGGCTTAGCTGTTCCTGTCCTTGGAATCTTTGCTCCCTGATTCTATTTCAGGGGACCCCTACCACTCCTTTGGCTAGGGGGATGGTTCTACAGTTCCTTAGGTTTGTATTATTCTGACTTGTTCTTGCAAAATTATTTGCAAATGTATTTGTCTCTGAAACTTTTGTCTCTTCACCTATCCACTTAGTCATAGGTATACTGTCACATATGATTTAGATGAAACTTTTTGTTTCTTCATCTATCCACTCTGTTAAACGTACTTTTGTTTCACAATTGTTTTGCTTAAACTTTTGTCTCTTAAACCATCCACTCCTTCATGCACATGTCATAATTTACGGATGAGTTTGTATCTATTTGAGATTGCTGATGTTTTCTCTCCCTTTTGTGAATTTCGTTATTTTCATTTGTGACCGTATGCATTGAGCAATTTAATCATTTTGAGATAAAACTTTATTAAGAGTCTGTGATTATTTATCTGACTGAACTGTTAGTTAGATAGTATTATAATTACCATAAACTATTCAACTAATCGGTTCATTGACTAAGTTGAAGGAAAGTAGATGTATAAGTTAGATACATATATTTGAGATGTCACACATGTATCTGTGAAAGAAAAGAACTAAACGTCCATATAAATTGACCCTAGCTCATCAGAGATTCTGGGTGAATGTGTCTGGGTCGTTGTATTGTGATGTTTTTGAGTACTGATCCCTTATCAAGTATTGTTTTCGCACTGGATCACACTGAATGTGTGATACTCTGCTTCGGATGACTGCAAGGTGTTGAGCCATGATACCTCTGAATCTAAGCAAATGCCTTTTGGTGCATCTTGCTGAAGCCAGTCGGTGCTATTTGTTCCAGAAAACGATCTCTTTGTTTTATATCCAGATTTTCCAGATATCCAGATCAGGCTTGCTCACTTCCTTTGTATTAAGAGGCCATCCGATGCACAGTGTCACAAAAGGTCTCACAACCCCATCATGAAACAGACAAAAATTGTAAAACGTCTGTTGTTACTGACTGTAAGAGATGTACCTCTGGGGGGAAAAGCTGCTGCCTTTTTTCTACACTGCAAGACCCCTCTGAAGAAACTGCGCCCATCTCTCAGCTGTGTCCCCAGGTCCACTTTGATAGATGACGCTCCTGCCTATTGCCCCTACCGATTAAATATTGGGAAAGTTTGCTGCAGCCCAATCAGCTGACTTGAGACAGCCGATCCTCCCTCCTTTAAATGAACTGCAAATGGATTTTGACTGATGGGCTTTATTACATCTTTCTCTGCGCTGCAGGATCAATACTGTCAAGATGAATGTGGGCAGCGCGATCGATTACGTGTTAGGAATCATGCCCTTTCCTGAATTGGAAACAATGCCTAACAGATTGGGAGAATGCTTCAAGAGTCCCTAACGGGACAGGCAACACGCTAAAATGTCCTTATATAAACCTAAAGCCCTCGCATTATTCTATGTCTGTGTTTCCGCTCCCACGTGGAGATGATTTATGTATTGCCCTTGTTTCTAAAATCAATAGTTGCAAAATAAAATACACTTGCTTTCCCGATTGCCAGAGGGACGCCTGAAAAGACCGAACAGTTTTGTTATTTTAGTGAAAACAACAAAAACCGGATTCAAGCCAATTCTTTTTTTTTCGAGTGTGCCTATTATAATAACTCTTTCTATGCTTCATCCTAATGTTATGGAGTCAGTGGTGTGCGGAGAGATTGTCTAGAGCAGTCATTAGGCAGTATTTGTGTGTTTAACTTTCGCATCTGTCACTTCCAAACAACCATTGCCTTTAGCAAGGTTCGGCTACGCACGTACGTCTACGTGTCTTCCGCTGCGTCTAGCTCACAGCAGCGACAATAGGCTGGCAGGATTTTCTGATATTGTTTGCCTAACAAGATACACTGCAAAAAAGACCACAATGTTTATTTAGTGAAACGTTACTTAGCATTTCCACCCCTAGCCTTTCTGTCCTCTGGCGTCTCTACACACATTCTTACAAAATACTGTATAAAATACAGTTGCATCATCAACAAAACAAACCACATGCTGTTGCAAGTTTATTAATATTCCATTAGGCAGTACACAGGTAGGGTTAACTTACGGGTGATCATCTAAGTGCAGCGCCATTTAGGACTAACTGCTGACACCCATCCTGAAACAATCTCCTGCCACCAGGCATTACCTTGCCATCTTATTTTTCGTCCGGTGCTGTATATGTCACATTGGGGCTGTGGCCCAATGATTTTATTGGTTGCTGCACTCATGCCACCACGGAGCAAGGTAAGGCCAACCCCCAGCTGTCAAGATACTAACTGTCCCATAGGGGATGAAGGGGTCGCTGTCACTTTCTTCTCATGTCCCCCTATGTCCTGAGGATCTCATATTTACCGGCCACATCTCCATCTTATGGGGTATTAATCACTTTTTGCATTGAGTTTGCCCTGTAACTCCCCTTACGACACTGTACAGCAATTGGCACATTACCAACCTTTACAGAGCTGTTTAAGTGAACTGTGAATCCAATGAAACATTTGACCCTGCCCAGTAAGAAAGCACCCCTACCAAATACATACACTAGATCCTGTAAGGGCTACCAGACAGGGAACCAGGATAATAAGGAACCGGTTATAACTGTGCGACAGCACAGCCAATGAAAACATACATCTAAAATGCAAACACCGTTGAAAGGCTTATGTTCACAGTGAGCGCCTGTCTCTCAAATGCTCACATTCTCTACCAAGAAAGATGGCCACGCCACCTTCGATGCCAACCAGTGCACCCTCCCACCGATCTGCGCCCAAAATTGTTATTTATGAGGTGGATACAAGGCTGCCACTACTCAGCAAGGTCCCCACCTGCGATAGCTGGTCAAATGAACTAACGATCCAACAACAAAAGGACACAACCCTCCTGATGCGCTGCAGAAAGCCAACTGGGGAACCCAAAGATGGCTGCAGATCTCACACCACACACCCATTTAAGATAAGGAAACCTCCCCACCTAGGATAGTCTCCTGCAGTAAATACTAGCCTAAAGACCTCGAAGACAAGCAACTCAGAATGCACCAAGCTGCTCCGATCAAAACTGCACTTGGAAGACTGGCGGGACTCTGTCCGACCGGAGCTGAGGGCCAAAACAGGATGCCCCCCATGTTATGTCGCATCTGAAATAAACACCACACACAGGTAGGACTGTTCGATATTGTTAGACCTGGCATCCTTGGCGTGGTTTCCCCTGACTTTTTGATCTCTGCCTCCTATGTTTTTGACTCTATGCTGGATTACGTTTTGCTGGTTTAGATGCTTTGGGCACTTTGCCACTGCTGATCAGTGCCAAGGTGCAAGTGCTCCTAGTAGGGCCTGTACAGATGTAAGGGACATGCTGCAGTAGTGGATTGCTGCCAAATTCGTTTTTCACTGTAGCAAGGCTACCCTGCCCATAGGACAGAATGAGTGGGGTGGGGGCCCATGGGTGCCTGCCTATCTTCCCCCAGGAACAAGATAGAAAATCCAAACCTGGTTTCTCTGGATTCAGAAATCCATAATACATCTTTTAGCATAGGTGGTTTTTAAATGTTGTGTCTGAAAATAGCACTTTTAGAAAGTGGCTAATTTCTTGTCCAGTCTGTCTCTGGGCCTGCCTGGGTGTTCGAGTTAGAGGGAGTGTGACAGGGTCTGGGAAAGCTCCATCAGTGGGATGATAGCTGGCTGCCCCTGAAGGTTAGGGGGAGGAGTGGTGCTGGGCTGTGCCCTGCCTGTGCGATACCGGCTCCCCTGTCTGCTGGGTGACGGATGTCCCTGCCTCCCTGCTTCAAAGGGAAGATTCCCCAGGACCGAGAGACTCCTGCCGCCAGTGCCTGGACAAGGGAGACCCGTGCTTAAATCACCAAACCTCAAAGGCATCAAAGACTATTTTCTGTATAAAGGAAAGAGCCGTGTAGATTAGAATCAGACTACTTCTGACTGAAGAGGAGAATCCCTGCTGAAGAGGACACCGTAAGAAGACCCCAGGAACAGTGCTGCCATTGCTGTGTGTCTGGAAGCTGACCTGCTGTCCTGTCTTGTCCTGCCTAAGAGGGACTGTTGGGACTGTGCTGTGTGCTTTGTCCCCCTCCTACCAAGAAGAACTCTCCAAGGGCTAGAAGAAGAGCTAGCCTCCTGGCCCCAGAGTCCAGGGGCAAAGAAACTCTGCCGTGGTCATCGCCTTTCCCCCCCTCCTGGCTGTGTGCGGGGGAAGGCTGTGTTGGTGACCTGCATTTGCCGAGAGAGAGGGTGCTGCGAGAGCCCGTGGGCTCGTATCCTCTCTCCCCAAGTCCCAAACTTCAGAAAGCATCGCCCAAGTTTAGGAGGCTGCCCTCCTGCCAGTAAATAGGAGCGCCGTGGGCCCCTGACTCTGTACGCGAAAACCCAGCTTCCCCCGGTGCCCCCACCACCGAGATCTGCGAGGCACCGGGAGCCGAGAAGTAGAGGGGAGGCTCGCCCAAATCGCCACGCTGGGATTGGGCGGCGGGCTCTGACATCACAGCTGGGATTTCCTGAAGCCGCGTGGGGATTGGCTGGCGGCCCGCTGCGTCACCGGCAAGCCGCGCAAGGATTGGCTGGCGGCCCCTGCCTCACACGGAGGAGTGTGGATTGCCCAGCTGGCGAGGAGGAATATCGCCCCCCCCCCGAGACCCGGGAGCCGAGCAGCCTGCCGCTTCCCCCCCCCCAGGTAACGCTCGAGTGTGAGACGAGTGCGAGCGCGTCCACCTGGGGGAGAGGGAGACCCAGCGGGTGTGCCTTCTTCTGTGTATCCAATCATTGGATCCCCCTGAAGAGAGGGGCAGTCCTCTGGCCATAAAAGACTGGTCGGGGGGGAAATTGAGGTGCCCAAGTTTTTGGCAACAGACTCTTTTTACGTTTCAAGAACACTTTCCATGTGAAGAATACTTTTGACTCACAAAGCCTATTTTATGTTGGTATATGTCCGTTTTAAGTCTGCCTAAGAACATATAAAAAGATGATTTTTATATTATACCAGTGTGGTGTCAGTTTGTGGTGTTCCCTCTAGTTATTGTGAGTGTTGGCGCAAATACTTTACACATTGCCCTGGAGATAAGCCTGTCTGCTCTGCCAAGCTACCAAGGGGGTGAGCAGGGATTATCTTTTGACGTACATCCACCTTGCCTTGACTGGAGTAGAGGGTCCCTAGTTGGTCAGAGGCCGTGGCCCTACCAAGTATGGACCCCCAATTCTAACATTGGTGGCAGCGGTGGGATGAGGACGTGTGTTTGCGCCTGACCTCCAGTGATTGGTGAGCACCACTAGTTTAGTGCAGACCTACATAACCACATACCAAATTATTTTTTTTTGTTCTTGGTCCTATTTTTGAATTTCCTTGAAGCACCATGTCACAGTCCAGGAAGGCACTCAGTGAAAAGGTGCCCAGTGAGAAGGCACCAAGTGAGAAGGAAGACCGTATCAGGGGAGAAGTGGATTTTAACATTGAGGATCTGTATTCCTACCACAAGGATGCTCTCAGGAAGTACTGCAGAGAGTTTGGGTGCCCCATCAAAGGCAGCTCTAGAAAGGACGAGCTGCAGGACGCCTTAAAGGTCTGGTGGGAGGCCAAAGAGGCAGCGGGGACAGGTGCTGAAGAAACGGAGAATCCACCAGGGAATGGCTTTGGAGCAAAGGATCTGCCAATAGGCGGACCAGCCTCAAGGGCTGGCAGCAACCATTCCAGCAGGGGTCTCTCCCCGGAGGAAATTCAAGAGAACCAGAGAGCGCGAGAACATGAGCTGGAAGTCCTGAGGCTCAAGGCCCAGATGGAAGAAAAGAAGTTACTTCTGGCCCAAGAGGTGAGCATGAGAGAACTGGATCTAAAAGCTAAACAGTGGGGGTCCGGTTTGAATGGTGGCAGCGCACAGCCAATGCATGGGCCTAGGGTATACCTCCCCAAGGACATAGTCCAGAATTTTCAGAGGGGGGAGGATATCTATGCATGGTTCACAGCCTATGAGATTGCTCTTAAGATGGGTAAGGTGCCTATGTGGATTGGGGGGCGGGCTTGTGGAAACATTTTGAGGCTTCTGGGAGGGATGTCCTCTCACCCTTAGAATTGGCAGGCAAAATGACCTATCCCCACATGAAGGAGGCCCTATGCCTCAGGTATGGGCTTACCCCAGAGCAGTATAGACAGAAGTTTAGGAACTTTAAAAAGTTAGAGTCCAGTACATGGGTGGAGTGTGTGAACCTGTATACGCGTGCATTGGAAGGTTGGGTGAAGGGCAGCAAGGCAACTGATTATGAGGGGTTGTTCCATTTAATTAGTTGGGCACTTGAGCAGTCTATGTGTTCCAGAGCTGCGCCAGCATCTTTTGGATAGTAAGTTAACTGATCCCAGGGAGCTTGCTAAGGAGGCGGACCGCTGGAACAGCACCAGGGTCCACAAGGGGATCGTGAGTACCACAGCCAAGGTTGGACAGGGTCCCCAGCAGAAGAGTGGGGGGGACACAGGTAACAGGAAGGAGTTCCCTAAAGGGCCCCAAAACAGTTCAGCTGGAAAGGAGTCCCCGGCCCCCCAGTCTCAGGCACCACCACCCCCTAAGGGTGGGCGTACCTTTCAAGGTCCCATTAGGTGTTATAACTGCAATGGGAATGGTCACATTGCCCTTAGGTGCCCCAAGAAGTCCCTAGCACCCCCTGTTGCTCCCAAACCGGGTTTGACGAGTGTAACCTTGGAGGAGGAGTTAGTACCTAGTGGGGAGGAGGAGCTGGCAGTGATGACCCTGGTCTCTTTAGGAGACCAAGAGATGGTCCAGGAAACCTACCTGCCTGAAAACACTAAAAAGTACAGGCAGTGGGTGACCATCAACGGGAGGAGAGTGGAGGCTCTCAGAGATACGGGAGCCAGTGTGACATCTGTCAGATGTCAGTGAGTCTCTGAGGAGCAGGTTATCGCAGATGTGTTACACCCGGTAGTGTCAGCTGACAACTCGGTGCGCCGCTGCAAAGTGGCGCAAGTTCCCTTCGAGTGGGGGGGGTCTCAGGTCCCTTGAGAGTTGTTGTGAGGCCTTCCATGCCGGTAGACTGTCTACTAGGCAATGATCTGGAGAGTTCCCCCTGGAGGGAGGTGGAACGCCAGGTGCATCTGGAGATGTTGGGTTGGCCTGAGTGGGCCTGTGCGACCACTCGGGCCATGGCCACCAGTGAGGGTGGTAAAGCAGACTTGGAGCCTGAAACAGTGGCCCAGGTACCTGCCCAGAGGAGGAAGGGCAGGGGGCGTGGGAAACCAGCCCCGGCCGTTCCCACGGTCCAGAAGGAAGCAGACCCGGAGGGGGATGCTCTGGTACCTACAGGGGAACAGGTAGCCAAACTGGGAGACTTGCCTGAGCTGACCCATTGGCAGCAAGAAGGGGGTCCCTCCAGGGAGGAGTTCTGCAAGGCGCAGAAAGAGTGCCCTTCTCTTATTGGTATGCGGCAACAGGCTGCAGACCAGGCAGCAGGTGGAGAGTCCAAACACCATCTCATTTACTGGGAAGATGGATTGTTGTATAGTGAGCCTAAGGTCATTGAGCCCGGTGCAGCCCATGTGCTGGTGGTACCCGAGCGCTTCAGGACCTTCTTACTGGGTCTGGCTCATGACGTGCCACTCGCAGGACATCTAGGGCAGGACAAGACCTTTCAACAGCTTGTCACCCACTTTTACTGGCCCCAGATGAAGAAGCACGTGGGAACTTTTTGTAGGACTTGTCAGACTTGCCAGGCCAGTGGCAAGAGTGGGGGAAGGTGCAAGGCACCCCTCCAACCCTTTCCCGTGGTTAGCACCCCTTTTGAGCGGGTGGGCATAGACATTGTGGGTCCTCTGGAACCCAAGACCGCCCTAGGCAACAGGTTCATCCTGGTCTTGGTGGACCATGCCACCCGGTACCCGGAAGCTGTCCCTCTACAGACAATCACAGCCCCTGTGGTGGGCCGTGCATTGATGGGGATCTTCTCCCCGTCTGGGATTTCCCAGGGAGGTGGTGTCCGACAGGGGGACCAACTTCATCTCTAAGTACATGAAGTCGTTGTGGGAGGAGTGTGGGGTGACTTATAAGTTCAATATCTCACAAAAAGAGAGTTTCCCAAGGACCAGAAAGGACTGGGTCAAAAGTTATATCAAAGAAAAGATTCCTTTCTGGGTACTTATTTCACAAGGTGACCATGAGGCCTATCCGTAGCAATTGGCTGTATTTGACATTTACATTTGACAAATTCAAGAGGTCAGAATTTAAGTCTCCACACTAGGATATTTGTACTTTTTACTCAAAGTTTATTTTATAGAAATTCATATTTAGGCATTCATTTTAAATACACTGTATAATTTAACACCGTGGTCCTCTGGTACAAATGTATATCTAATAGCTAACAATTCCGTATTACGGTTATCTAACACAGAGTCACCACTTTATAGTATGCATTCAAAAATTAAAATACAATAATACCACAAATTAATAAAAAACATTTTATCACAGTTTTTTAAAAAAGGTCCAAAGAGTCGACGCGTTTCGGTGCGTTTATTATACTGAATGCACCTTCATCAGGACAGAATGAATTAAAAACAGGTATACATCTTCTTTCTGAAAAAATTAATAGAATGCATATTAATAGTGCGAAATTTCTAATTTGAGTTTTTTATCCTAGTTTATGGGCTTAATATTTTAAATTTGCGACACACTTTCCTTACTTTAAGTTTAAGAAAAAAGCTCGTCCTTCAAATAATTTTCTGGGACGTATTGTTCTTTGGTTATTCTGGTAGCACGTGTTTATTAATTCACGGCCGTCAGTGATCTGTAAACATAATTTCCTTATTAGTGATGTTTATACATTGTTTGTATTTTCAATTTACAACTCGATTACGATTTAGTAGGCTGCACTTACTTATATTAATATTCAGAAACATGTAATCACTAAAACGGGATAAATGATGTCTTCTCCAGGAGGCGTATTTTTCTTCAAGTATATACTCCCCTCTTGTGCGGTCTCCCGACAAAGCTCTTAAATAAGGGAAATATAACATGTCTTTTAGGGCTTTTGACATGTTTTAGAGGAACTAGATATCCAACATGCTGGTTTTCTACCTACCAAATATATGAATCCTGTCAGTTTTAAAGGCTTTTAGCTCATTAAGTTGGTCTTGACGGTTCTAAAGATTGTTGTCGTTGCCCTCGCTTGCCAGCCGCGCTCCTTTTATTTAATTCAGAGCTGTTCGTTGGGTATAACAGAAGTATAGATATTAATATAATATAGACAGTTTGTGTGCTGTCTTTACAACACATGTAATCTTAAACAATATATGTAGACTTAGGCCATTATTCCCTGATAGTCTACTGTGGTCGTACTTTGCGTTTATACCGACCCTTTAAACATGACAATACGTAAGCAACAACTTATTTTCATAAGTCCCCATTTAAATTGAGAATATCCTGGTGCCTCGTTTTAGTTATGCGGGCACTCTTTAAGTTATGAACCATTAGGGTTTCCCCCGCCATTCCGCTAAACCTGCGGGCTCTCTCTTCTGTATACTAAGCATACTTGCATTGTTCTCATGCTACTTAAACTCCGTGTAGCGAGTTAACGAGAGCGTTCTTACCTTTAGTCTGGCTCGTGCTTCCTTCGTGTGGCTGGCGTCCGCTTCACTGGAGATGACAACCACACGAAGGCTGCCGGGTACTATTTATACCGGTGGTAATTGAATTATTGTACCGTCGGCTGCATATCCTTAAGCGTTAAATGTACTTAATTTAATTCATTTCGGCCATGATTGTAGTTTTTTAGTCATTCTCGCTTCATCTGACCCGGGCACTTTCTGACGACGCACCGGAAGTTTTAAATGTTCACAGCGCAAGACGGCCATATTTGTAGTTTATCGACCGTGCGCTCCCAACTACAGGGACCAAAATTGCTAGAAACGCGGCCAATATAATTGCTGGCTCAGTTATCACGGCGGCCATTATAATATTTTCTATTCAGTGCGCGAAAAAATGGATAAAACTTTCGGTGGCACAGTCGGTAACTATGTCAGCCGCAACTTTTATTAAGTAAGAGCGGCACGTTAAAATACATCTGTGTGCCTACACAAAAAAACTTTTTTGCGTGCTATTCTTTTAAACTCTACCACTATTGGAAACTATCCACGATTGTCATTAATTATATTTCCTACATATTCCAGCATCTGGTGCTCTACATGAATTGCCGGGAATATTGTGCACAGTACCTAATACCGGCTATCCTATGCGCACCAAGTTCAAGGTATTGTGATAATTGTCTCTACACATTTGTCTTCGTTTGTTGAACTACGCATGCCTTGACGTATAATCACATTCACATTATTTATTCTAAGCATTCTAATGCAATTTTATTTTTTCAAACAGTCAAAATCCATTTTTTACAAACAGGGCGTGCATATGTCTCATAATACTGTGAATGCAAATATTAATACAATACAATATTATTTCTAGATATAAATACAGTACAGTATTATACATCGCTCTCTGTTAGAAAAAAGGAGAAAAAGAAAAGGCAAAAGAATAGGGAAACAAAATACATCTATATGCATTATTACTGTCAGACAAAGATGTCTATTGCTCTAATTATAGACATTTCTACCATGTTCCATCTCCGCCGCGTTAATGACTTTAATACATGGCTATTTATGCGATCTCATCAAGCAAGTACGGTTTGTTTGGCAGTTACACACACACTACATCTTGTAGCCACCTTTAGTCTCTCAGCTCTAAATATTGTTGGTTGTCATGGAATCCCTAGCAATATCAGTTAATCCTCAACATTATCTGATTATTTTATCCCACTCTTCACGGTTGTTGAGCCCTTGATAGTAGGATTTAAATTTTGACATATAGAACTGTTCCCTCAGTTTGCGCTTTTTGTTGGCATCTCCACCTCTCACAGAGATTTTGATTTTTTCGAGAATGAACCATTTTAAATCATCTAGTTTATGGTTCTCTGCCGTCCAATGTTCAACTAATGGTGCATTTTGCCTTTTAAGTCTTATTGCTGATCGATGTTCTGTCAGCCGCAATCGTATTTCTCTTCCTGTTTCTCCTATGTAACATTTGTTACAGGGGCAAAGGATTAGGTATACCACATTGGAGGTCCGGCAATTGACGTGCTCGTTCATCCAATGGGTAATCCCATTCACTTCCACTTTGTCAGCTTTGATGATACCTTTACAGTGTGTGCAGGTCCCACACGGCAAATTTCCTCTGATAGGAGCACCATTGAGGACATTTCTCTGTCCATTTCTTTTAGGTTCTTGATATGTGTGCACTAACTGGTTTCTAATAGTTCTATTTCTTCGAAAGGCATAAGTGGGTTTTGCTAACGGGGTGACTCCCGTTTTATTTAGTATTCCCCAGTTTTTGTTTATCAAGTTCACTTAGTGACTTATAAGTTCACCACCCCTTACCACCCTCAAGGGAATGGTCTGGTGGAGAGATTCAACCGGACCCTCAAAGGCATGATAATGGGCCTCACAGAGCCCATGAGGCGGAAGTGGGACATCTTCCTACCCTGCCTGTTGTTTGCCTACAGAGAGGTGCCCCAGAAGTCTTTAGGGTTCAGCTCCTTTGAGCTTTTGTACGGTCACCCTGTGAGAGGACCTCTGAGTCTGGTGAAGGAGGGTTGGGAGAAATCCCACTGTAAGACCCCTCAGGATGTGTTCAGCTATGTGCTGGCCTTCCGCAACCAGACTCAACGCTTCAGGAAACTCGCTCAGGCAAACCTAGAAGCCAGCCAGGAGGAAATGAAAAGATGGTATGACCAGAATGCCACTCTGGTCGAATTTCAACCTGGGCAGAAGGTGTGGGTGATGGCGCCAGTGGAGCCTTGCGCGCTCCAAGATAAGTGGACTGGGCCGTATGAGGTGGTGGAGCGCAAGAGCAATGTAACCTACCTGGTTAACTTTCAGTCTCCCAGGAACCCTTTGAGGGTCCTGCATGTGAACCGCTTCAAACCACACTTTGAGAGGTCGGATGTCACCATGCTCCTGGCTACAGATGATGGGATGGAGGAGGAGAGTGATCCCCTTCCTGACCTCCTGGCCGCCCAGGAACAAGATGGGTCAGTGGATGGAGTGGTTCTCTCCCCCACCCTGACCCCAGAGCAGCAGAGAGACTGTCGCCATGTGTTGGGTCAGTTTGCATCCCTGTTTTCCCTGACCCCAGGAGTCACCAATTGGTGCGTCCATGATGTGGACACTGGAGATAGCCCCCCTGTGAAACAGAAATTCTACAGGGTCGCTGACAAAGTCAGGGCCAGCATCAAGGAAGAGGTTGCCAAGATGTTGGCGCTAGGGGTGATTGAGCCATCCAGCAGCCCGTGGGCTAGTCCGGTGGTCTTAGTACCAAAGGCTGCTGCGCCCGGTGCCACCCCAGAACTCAGGTTTTGTGTGGACTACCGCGGACTCAATGCGGTCACTAAGACTGACGCATACCCCATCCCCCGAGCGGATGAGCTGGTGGATCGGTTGGGGGCTGCCAAGTATCTCAGTACATTTGATTTGACTTCTGGGTACTGGCAGATTGCCTTAACTGAGGGGGCAAAGGAGAGGTCAGCGTTTTCAACCCCAGAGGGGCACTTCCAGTTCAGAGTCATGCCCTTTGGTTTCAAAAACGCCCCTGCCACCTTCCAGCGACTGGTCAACCGTGTATTGTCCGGGCTGGAGCAATTCAGCGCCGCATACCTGGATGACATTGCTGTGTTCAGCTCCCTTTGGGAGGAACACCTGCAACACCTCTGGGAAGTGTTGAAAGCTCTGCAGAATGCAGGCCTCACTATCAAGGCCAGTAAGTGCCAGATAGGGCAGGGATCTGTGGTGTACTTGGGACACCAGGTAGGGAGCGGCCAGGTGGCGCCCCTACGTGCAAAGATTGATACCATTCTGGATTGGGAACCCCCCAAGACCCAGACAGAGGTGAGAGCCTTCTTGGGACTCACCGGGTATTACCGGAGGTTTGTCAAAGGGTATGGCACCATTGTGGCCCCCTTGACCGGGCTGACTTCCAACAAACAGCCCAAAAAGGTGATCTGGACTGATGCCTGTCAGACAGCATTTGAAACCCTGAAAGCTGCCATGTGCACCGCACCCGTGCTCAGAGCCCCTGATTTCTCCAAGGAATTTGTGGTGCAGACAGATGCTTCAGAGCATGGGGTGGGAGCAGTGCTCTCCCAGCTGAATGAAGAGGGTTGGGACCAACCTGTGGTCTTCATCAGTAGGAGGCTACTCCCCCGGGAGCAGAAGTGGAGCGCGATTGAAAGGGAAGCTTTTGCTGTGGTCTGGGCACTGAAGAAGCTAAGGCCCTATCTATTTGGGACTCACTTCCGAGTTCAGACAGACCACAGGCCCCTCAGATGGTTGATGCAGATGAGGGGAGAAAACCCAAAACTGTTGAGGTGGTCAATCTCCTTACAGGGGATGGACTTTACGGTGGAACACCGCCCTGGCGCCGAACACGCCAATGCTGACGGTCTATCCAGATTTTTCCGCTCTAGCGATGAGAACTCCCAAGGGGTTGGGTAGTTCCCCTCACTTTCAGCTGGAGGGGACACGTGTTAGACCTGGCATCCTTGGCGTGGTTTCCCCTGACTTTTTGATCTCTGCCTATTGTTTTTGACTCTATGCTGGATTACGTTTTGCTGGTTTAGATGCTTTGGGCACTTTGCCACTGCTGATCAGTGCCAAGGTGCAAGTGCTCCTAGTAGGGCCTGTACAGATATAAGGGACATGCTGCAGTAGTGGATTGCTGCCAAATTCGTTTTTCACTGTAGCAAGGCTACCCTGCCCATAGGACAGAATGAGGTGGGGGGGGGGGGGGGCCCATGGGTGCCTGCCTATCTTCCCCCAGGAACAAGATAGAAAATCCAAACCTGGTTTCTCTGGATTCAGAAATCCATAATACATCTTTTAGCATAGGTGGTTTTTAAATGTTGTGTCTGAAAATAGCACTTTTAGAAAGTGGCTAATTTCTTGTCCAGTCTGTCTCTGGGCCTGCCTGGGTGTTCGAGTTAGAGGGAGTGTGACAGGGTCTGGGAAAGCTCCAGCAGTGGGATGATAGCTGGCTGCCCCTGAAGGTTAGGGGGAGGAGTGGTGCTGGGCTGTGCCCTGCCTGTGTGATACCGGCTCCCCTGTCTGCTGGGTGACGGATGTCCCTGCCTCCCTGCTTCAAAGGGAAGATTCCCCAGGACCGAGAGACTCCTGCCGCCAGTGCCTGGACAAGGGCGACCCGTGCTTAAATCACCAAACCTCAAAGGCATCAAAGACTATTTTCTGTATAAAGGAAAGAGCCATGTAGATTAGAATCAGACTACTTCTGACTGAAGAGGAGAATCCATGCTGAAGAGGACACCGTAAGAAGACCCCAGGAACAGTGCTGCCATTGCTGTGTGTCTGGAAGCTGACCGGCTGTCCTGTCTTGTCCTGCCTAAGAGGGACTGTTGGGACTGTGCTGTGTGCTTTGTCCCCCTCCTACCAAGAAGAACTCTCCAAGAGCTAGAAGAAGAGCTAGCCTCCGTGCCCCAGAGTCCAGGGACAAAGAAACTTTGCCGTGGTCATCGCCTTTCCCCCCCTCCTGGCTGTGTGCAGGGGAAGGCTGTGTTGGTGACCTGCATTTGCCGAGAGAGAGGGTGCTGCGAGAGCCCGTGGGCTCGTATCCTCTCTCCCCAAGTCCCAAACTTCAGAAAGCATCGCCCAAGTTTAGGAGGCCGCCCTCCTGCCAGTAAATTATTATTATTATTATTATTAAAAGGCTCTTCTATAGCGCGTGGCCACTCGGGAGCATCCCAGCGCTTAAGACCAACCAGAAGAAGATGAGTTAAAGATGCAGGTCTATTTTATCTAGCTTTTGGGAACAAGAACGTTTTTAACTTTTTTCGAAAGGCAAGTAGGTTAGGCTCTTGACGAAGAAGTGGAGGAAGAGCATTCCACAGCCCAGCCGCGTTGTACGAAAACAAACGGCCCCCTGTACGAGCCCTGCTAATCCTAGAAGTTGTCAGAAGGTTTTGTTGGGTTGAGCGAAGGTTCCTAGTGGGTTTGTATGGCCTGATCATGTCATCTAGAATGGGGGGGCCTCTTCCGTAGAGTGTTTTATGGACCGTGCAGAGTGTCTTGAAATGGATTCGCTCCTTTATGGGGAGCCAATGCAAGGTGCAAAGCGCGGGTCTGGCTGATGAACAATGGCTGGTGCCCGTGAGTAGTCGTGCTGCGGAGTTCTGGGCAACCTGAAGTTGCCGGATAACCGAAACAGGGGCTCCAAGATAGAGCGCGTTTCCATAGTCCAACCTGGATAAAACAAGGGATTGGACTATGATTTTCTTAGCTGTTTCGGGTAGCTGAGGAAGGATTTTTCGAATTGTTTTCAGCAATCCGAAGCAGGTGGCTACTGTCTTCCTTGCCTGGATCTTAAATGACAACTCTGCGTCCAGCCAAAACCCGAGGCTCTTTATCTCGGTCTTTGGGGTGGGTCCAGGACCCATACAGGAGGGCCAATGTATCAAGTTGTTAAAGGTGGCCTTTTTCCATAGAAGCATCAGCTCCGTTTTTCCTCCATTCAATTTAAGGTGGGACATGTCCATCCATTTTGCTACCGCCTCCAAGCAACAACAGAGATTGGAGGGGAGGGACTCCACCTGATTGAGAGAAACAACTAGCTGGGTGTCGTCAGCGTAGCTTACTAATTGGATTCCAAAGGGAGCTACCACTTCTGCCAGGGGCGCCATATACACATTGAACAGTGTGGGGCTAAGGGAGGAGCCCTGTGGCACCCCACACTGTAATGGTATTGGTGAGGAGCAGCTGTCTCCTGAAAAGACCTTGAAGAACCTGTTGCCAAGAAAGGACTTCAGCCACATAAGTGCCCTGCCTTTAACACCGATCCCCCTGAGACGAGACAGGAGGACACGGTGATTCACCGTATCGAAGGCGGCGCTGAGGTCCAGGAGGATAATGGCCGCGCTGCCACCTGCGTCCAGAATCCTCCTGGAATCCTCTACCACCCTCAGCAGTGCCGTCTCCGTTCCCTGTCCTCTTCGAAACCCAGTTTGAGTTGGGTGAAGCAAGTTATGGGTCTCCAGAAAGGATGCTAGTTGTTTATTTACCCATTTCTCGGCAAGTTTACTAATGCCAGGGAGCAGGGAGATGGGACGGTAGTTGGAGAAATCAAGGGGGTCGAGATGTGGCTTTTTTAACAAGGCCCTAACCATGGCCAGTTTCCAGTCTTGAGGTACCTTCCCAGATTCAAATGAAGTGTTAACTAAATGAATGATATGTGTACTGATATTGGGCAGGGCTTGATTTAAGATGTTCATAGGGGCGGGATCTAGCGGGGAGCCACTTTTTATAGAGTTGAAAAGCGGGGGTAGGAGCTCTTTACTGAGGGGAGAAAAAAAGGGGAGGCAGGGCGAGATACTATCCGTGCCGTCTGCCAAAGGGGGGATTAGTTCTTCCAGAGGAAGAGGAGGAAGGGAGAGGAGAATCTTTTGGATTTTTTCAGCAAAAAAATTCGTCAGATTATTACAATGAGCCTCAGCTTCCTCCGTACCGAGTGGTGATGATGACAAATCGGGGGCTTTTAACAGAGATTTAGCTATCTTAAACATCTCTCTTGGGGCGTTGGCGGAGGCCTCAATTTTTTCTGCATAAAAGATGGATTTGGCCGCGTTAAGAGCAGATTTATATTTCTTTAAGGCGAATCTATATTTGATTTTTTTCTCTTCCTCAAAGTGTTTTCGCCACTGCCTCTCCAACCGTTTGCATTCTTGTTTCAGGGACCTTAATTCCGGAGTAAACCAGGGTTGTTTGGTAGGGCCTTGCTTTTTGGAGATAGATTTTTTGGGGAGTACGCTGTCCAATGATAGTTCGATCCATTGGTCCGTATTTGCCCTATCAATATCCTGATTGGCCTGGGGTTCACTTATTTTCAATGCCTCTACCCAGTCATTAGCTTCTAATTTCGTCCACCGCCTGCCCAACGTTGTACTAGGTAGTTTTGCTAGGCCGGGTGTGGGCATATTCCATATGAAAGGAATAACCATGTGATCTGTCCAAGGAATGGAGTATGGCTCGGCTGATATTAGATCCAAAATGTTTGAGAATATGGGGTCTAAGAGGTTCCCTTTAGAATGGGTAGGGTGTGAGACTATCAAATTCAGTTCACATGCCGCTAAATCTTTGGCTAGTTCTGTGGCAATAGTATCTGAGGGATTATTGAAATGAAGATTCAAGTCTCCCAGTACTATAAAGTTTGAAACCCTGCTGGCTAGCTCTATAGTAGTTTCAATGGTTCCTTCCCGAAATTGTCCAATTGAGCCAGGCGGACGGTAGATTAAAAGTCCTGAGAATGACACTTCTGGGGATAATGTGATAGAAAATTGTGCACTTTCACAATCAGGGATGGCGCTGTCTGTCATACGGCAGGTTAGATGTTCTTTATAAAGTATGGCTATCCCTCCTCCAACCTTGAGTTCTCTGTCCCTGTGTTGGATCAGATATCCCGGAGGAAGGGCCTGGACGATGTCTGGGCCAGACGTGGATCCCAGCCACGTTTCAGTTATAAAAAGAATATCAAGCCCAAGATCTTGGATTAACAGAGAAATTTCAGTTGCGTGTTTAGAAAGTGATCGACAATTGACCAAAGCCATTTTCAAGGCACCTTCTGCTTTTGTTGTATTAATATCCACTTCCATAGGTCTAAAAGGGCAATGTTGACAGAAGGGGCGACACGTCGCTAAATTCACAGAGTGAGTACATAAGGATGGCAGGCTATTATTAAGTGCAAGGAGAGTCGAGCGGGAATAAGTATATAGGCCGCTAGGTGGTTGGTCAGAGGTTCTGGTCCCTAAGCCCGACCGAGCGCGAACGGGCGCAAACGGGCTTACCTCTGGCGCACCTCCGGCGCTCCGCCGTCGCTCCCGCTGCGCGCCTACGCTGCGCGCTCTGGAGATATGCATTATTTATAGCCGTAGGCACAGGAGTCCTGTCCAGCTATCAGTATGCCCCCCAAACCAAGATGGCGCCCGCAAATCGGCGCTTCCTGGTTCCCTCACTCACCCGAGACGCGATCTCACAGAGTCCTGAGCCTGACGCGGTGGAAATTCCCGCTAAGTGCGGAATGAGGACACGATTTATGGTGCGGGTAAGAGGGGGAGATTGTTGCTCTAAATAGCGCTGAGGCGAGAATGCGCTAAAACACAGCAGCTCGAGCGCGCAATAATGAATTAGGTGATTTTTAAAATAAGTAAAAACAGCAGCAGTGCGATCATGGGTGCAGCCGCGCGTTCTGGTAAATAGGAGCGCCGTGGGCCCCTGACTCTGCCCGCGAAAACCCGGCCTCCACCACCGAGATCTGCGAGGCACCGGGAGCCGAGAAGTAGAGGGGAGGCTCGCCCAAATCGCCGCGCTGGGATTGGGCGGCGGGCTCTGACATCACCGCTGGGATTTCCTGAAGCCGCGTGGGGATTGGCTGGCGGCCCGCCGCGTCACCGGCAAGCCGCGCAAGGATTGGCTGGCGGCCCCTGCCTCACACGGAGAAGGAGTGTGGATTGCCCAGCTGGCGAGGAGGAATATCGCCCCCCCGAGACCCGGGAGCCAAGCAGCCTGCCGCTTTCCCCCCCCCCCCAGGTAACGCTCGAGTGTGAGACGAGTGCGAGCGCGTCCACCTGGGGGGAGAGGGAGACCCAGCGGGTGTGCCTTCTTCTGTGTATCCAATCATCGGATCCCCTGAAGAGAGGGGCAGTCCTCTGGCCATAAAAGACTGGTCGGGGGGGGGAAATTGAGGTGCCCAAGTTTTTGGCAACAGACTCTTTTTACGTTTCAAGAACACTTTCCATGTGAAGAATACTTTTGACTCACGAAGCCTATTTTATGTTGGTATATGTCCGTTTTAAGTCTGCATAAGAACATATAAAAAGATGATTTTTATATTATACCAGTGTGGTGTCAGTTTGTGGTGTTCCCTCTAGTTATTGTGAGTGTTGGCGCAAATACTTTACACATTGCCCTGGAGATAAGCCTGTCTGCTCTGCCAAGCTACCAAGGGGGTGAGCAGGGATTATCTTTTGACGTACATCCACCTTGCCTTGACTGGAGTAGAGGGTCCCTAGTTGGTCAGAGGCCGTGGCCCTACCAAGTATGGACCCCCAATTCTAACAGATATCCTGTCCACACCAGGATCTTTTTATTTAATACAAAACCCCACCCCCAATAAACCAATTAGCATTCCCGCTCTATATATATCACAGGTGTTCCACCGCTACCCCTTCGGGTGCTGGAGATGGCGGTAAGGTGGTGACCACATCACACTCCTCCACAAAATCAAAAAAAGATGAAGAACAAAACATAAACCCACTTCAATATGTTACATAGTTCTTTAGACGTGTGGATCTAGAAGGACATGGCTGCAATTGATATCTCCCTACAGCCCGTCGCTGGGAGTCAGGTTCGGGTACTTGACATTCACCAGATGGAAGCAAAAGAGCAGGCTCGGAATCCACTCCTGAAGGTATGGCAGATGGAGACACGCCATACTGTTCAGGCACCTCACACTCTGTCAGTGGAACAGAAAAAGGCAACGGATCAACATCCGAGGACTCATCATCAGAATCCATGTATTCAACATCAGATGGTATCATATGTTCATACCCCTGAACATCAACAGGACCCCGGTATGATTTAAAGAAAGACATGTTCCGGGAGACACTCAACCCATCCCTTACAGCAGTAACCTTTGTCCCATGAACGAACTGCACAATCCATGGCTCAGGCTCAAAAGGTAGACTAAACTTTCCTCTAAGGTGCCGATTCTTCACCATTACAGCATCACCCACATTAAAAGTCCTGGGCTTAGCCTCATGCGTGAATGCCACTTTATCATTTTTCTCCATTCGGTTCTGCAGTTCCCCAGCCACAACAGCATACTTTGCAGAAACTGCCTTCATCTGAGTAACAAAGTCACCCATAGGACGATTCATGCACAGAGACATTGGACTGACTTTTGTAGTCGAATGAGGAGTCATGCGATATTCCTTCAAACACATGAATATAGCACAACCCAGATCTTGGCGGTCGGTTACAGCAATCCTAATAGCTTTATTAAGAGTACGCATAAAGCGCTCAGCCTCTCCATTGGCCTGTGGCCATAAAGGGGTAACTCTTCGATGGCAAATACCCGGGGATTGCAGATAGGATGCAAAATCATGGCTGGAGAAAGGAGGACCGTTATCAGTACGTAACTCAGAAATCAAACCATGTGTCACCATGATTTTATCAAACAGCGGGATAGTTCGGCAAGCTGTTGTAGAATCCATAAGCTCAACTTCAGGATATTTAGGAAAGTCATCAATTACTACCAGCATATGTCGCCCATCCTGTAAACATCCAAAGTCAGCACTTGCCCTCTGCCAAGGGAACGAGGGAATGTCTTCCGTAAGGATGGGAGCTGGAGCATCGCCACCTCCAGCAGCTTGACACAACGCACAACTCAACACAGTACTCTCCACTAAAGCGTCCAATCCAGGAAACCATACCTTAGATCTCAACCAGGATTTGGTCTTCACCACCCCTTGGTGAACCAAATGCGCCAAATCCACCACTCTCTGTTGGAGACAGGCAGGAATCACCAACCGTGGACCTCTCATTAAACACTCCTCTGGGGAGCGTGCAAGTTCTTCCCGCACATTAAAGAGAGATTCCAAGGTTGATCGAGCATCCTCAGTACGACACTTGGCAGAATCCATGAGGATGTTCCATTTCCCGGTACCCAGAGCAGAAAGACAAAGTTGAAGACACCCATCCTGTTTTGTGGACTCCACGATCTTCTTCATAGAAATAGTGAGAGGCCTTGAATACTCCACCACCAGACGCACATACTCTTCAGTGTCCTCCGCATCAGACTCTTCAGCAAGAGTAGCAGGACGAAAATGCAGGGAAAGATAATCAGCAGGATTCAAAGCTCCTGGACGAAACACCACCATAAAACAATAATCCTGCAACTGCAGGATCCATTTCTCAATATGAGGAGGAGGCTTAGAGGATGATCCCATAAACAAGGGAATAAGCGGCTTATGGTCAGTGTGCACAACAAAAGGCTGACCATATAAATACAAATGAAAATGACGACATCCCCAGTGTATAGCAATAGCCTCCTTCTCGATATGAGAATATTGTTGTTCAGTTGCTGTCAATGCACGGCTAGCATACGCCACCGGAGCCAGTTCACTATTGCTCTGCCGCTGAGAAAGTACAGCCCCCAGGCCACCTGGTCTTGCATCTACAGATAATTCAGAGTCCAGCAACGGATTAAAATACACTAGAGTGGTATCAGCGGAGAGGGCCCGCTTGGTGGCTTGAAAAGTAGACTCCTGCTCTGGACCCCAGTCCCAAGCAACGTTGGATTTGGTGAGTTCTCACAAAGGATCCGTTAAATCCGACAAATTACGGATAAAACGGCCACAATAATTGACCATTCCTATGAAGCTGCAAACACCGGACACATTAACCGGAGCAGGAGCGGTCTGAATGTCGCACACCTTCAGTGGGTCAGGGGACACACCATCCTGTGAAAAACGATATCCAAAAAACGAGATGTCAGTTTTTAGGAATTCACATTTCTCTTTATGTAGTGTAAGTCCATGATCCAGCAGCCTCTGAAACACATTCCTAAGACGTCTGAAATGCACATCCAAAGTGGGAGCATGCACCGAAATGTCAACACTGACATTAATTATGCCATCCAATCCAGACAGAACCCAGCGGATTGCATCCTGGAAAACCTCCGCAGCAGTGGAGATACCAAAACTCAAACGTTTATACCTCCGTAAACCCACATTTGTAAAGAACGTGATTATCGCACTGGAAGCAGGGTCAAGCATTAACTGGCGGTAACCAGCATGAAGGTCCATCTTGGAAAACCACCAGGACCCGCTCACCTCCACCACGATATCATCCACAGTAGGGGTGAGGTGCCGTTCACGTTTGATCGCCAAATTAGGCAAACGCATATCCACGCAAATACGGACCTCACCAGGTTGTTTAGGCTTACGAGCAACTACAATAGGAGATACCTAGGGAGTCGGACCATCCACCCGTTTAATGATATCTGCCTCTTCCAGTTTCACCAGTTCCGCTTCTAGTTTCGGCCGAAGATGGAACGCCACCCTCCTATGACGTAAATCCACTGGCTGAACAGAGTCATCAATATGGAGCTTAATCATACGGTTTTTCAAACAGCCGATGCCATCAAATAACGGGGAAAACTGGACCAGCAAATCATCTACAGTCCATTGGTGCACGGCCAAAGCAAAAACAACCAACTGCAGTCCCTCTGCTGTCTGGCAACTCAGCAACATTCCTTGACCACCCTTCGTGACGTATATCCACGTCTTCACAGCATGAGAATCATGTGCCACCTCAGCAGTGAAAACACCAGCCAACGGAAGGGGGTCACGGGCTCCATAAGCAAAGATCTTAGTAGAAGTTGTACTCAAAACAGGGACAGTTGGCAGTGTCATCATCATTGATTCGGCCATCACATTTATTGAAGCCCCTGTATCAGTCAAAGCAGGCACTGGGTGACCATCCACCAGCACACAACACTTGGGAAGACCTCTCCATACAGCACCCCCAGGTTTCAAAGCATGTAGGACGTGTACAGTCTCCTCATCATCATCCATATCTTCCTCCGCCAACAACGGAGCAGCCGTGTACACCTGGGCAGATGACATGGGAACAGAACTTCGTGCAAGGGCTGAACGGCACACCTTTGCAAAATGATTCACTTTATTGCAATTAGAGCACCGCTTCCCAACCGCAGGACATGTCCCCTTATGAGGAAAAGAGCCCCCACAGCCATAAGAAGTCCGGGGTCGTTCCACCTTTCCCCGGTTCGACATCCTTTGTCTATCAGGGACTCTGGCTGAAATAACATTCACTGGCTCCACCTTTACTGCATGTTGAAGGGCAGTATCCATATGAGCCGCTCTAACCTTTGAAAGTTCCTTGGATCTACCATGAGTCAACATATCAGCCATAGGCATGTCTGGCACCTCCAAGATTGCTTCACGTAGCTTGCTTGAATAACAGCCTTGTATGGATTGGGCCCTGATTTTGTCCGCGACATCAGGCAATCGACAGGTGCTGGCTAAAGTACTCAGACGGACATAGAAAATGTCCACAGATTCATCAGGCAACTGCCGGGCTTGACGTAACAAGAACCGTTCATAATCAGGATTTGCCAGGGGCCCAAAATCGTCAGTAAGAGCTTGCTTCAAGGTATCATAAATTATGTGGTGTACCTTCCACCACTGACCGTCCCAAACGATGAATGGCCGCTCCTCCCAGATGCAGCAACATCGGGCAGCTCCGCTTATCCACCAAATCAATAGCATCAAAATAGGTTTCCAGGGGGCGTGGCCAGCAGCCGGAGATGGCGGCAGCTTAGGAGGAGAGCTCCGTGAGTGAAGCGGCCTCCTAAGCGATCCGAGCAATCATCCGTATAATTTATAGCCCAGGCGGGAAGGCGGCGAAGCCCAGGACCGGGCGGCGACATCCGAGCCTACCGGGACGTTCACCCGTGATCGGGATCGCCAGTTTCAGCCGTTACTTTGCTGGGCCTGTGGTGAGCGGCCAGACCGGGGACTACGCTGAACAGCGGAGCGGACAGGAAGTTCGTGGCTCCAGGCAGTGGGGAACCGGAAGCGCCCGTTCGGGACGGGCGGAGACACAGAAGTACCCTCTGCGCCTTTGCAGACCGCCGGCGTTCACCGGCACGGAGCGCACCCCCGGAGACCCCGCCGGAGTGTAGAGGTGAGGGGGAGAGAGATCCGGACGGCCTGCCGAGTCCGACAGAGGAGGGCAGGGCAGAAACCCCAGGAAGACGAGCCGCCATCTTGGAGGCCCGTAATCGACCCTGCCTCGAGCGCAGCGGCCCTCTCTCACGGCGGGGAGTGCTGTGCCGCCACCGGACAACACATAACGGACGGCGGGGGGTCCTCCACTGCCCTGGGGCATATAACACTGCCACTGATCCGGGTGGTCGCCGGGACATTTCTGCACCCCTGCCAGCCCTGATACGGAGGGCTGGCGGCCATCCCTGTAGATCAGCCTTGCCAGCCTCTGGCTGAGCCCTCTGCGGATACCACAGGCCCTAAAATTGCAACAAGAGTGCCAGCTGCGAGGTTCGGAGGCCAAGGGGCTGTGGCGCAACATTCGGCACTACGGTGGGGGTGTCTCCACGTTCCCAGGCAGTCCATTCACAAACCCGCCCCACGGCCGAGGCGGACAGCTTCCTTTTTGCTGACCCCGCTGCGGGCCCTATAAGGCGTGGTGCCCCTGGATGCTGTGCGGATTGGGGTGTGCCCACAAAGACCAAGGGACTACTTTTATTACGCACTGTGACCGGGTGTGGCTACACGCTCCGGGCAGCACTGACCCGGAGAAGGGTTACACCGACTACAACCGCATTAGGTGACCACAACTGCTGAGATGGCTGGGAGGGGCCCGAAGTCTGGGACATCGCAATCCCGCCTTGACCGCTTTGCTTATGAGAAGCCCGTCTCCTCTTCCCCAGACGCCAAATCACAACGAGGCCAATCAACGGACGCGGCGGGGGCTAAGAAGGCGACCCTGGACGATGTCATGCAGGCCCTCACGCAAGTACAGGCCACAGTGGGATCGATCTCGGCAGAAATCACGCTGATAAGAGCGGACTTCCATAAGATGTCGGAGAAAGTGAGTAATATGGAGGTGGTGACCAAGTCTTTGGTGGACGACGTGTCGGAGTTGCAGATTGGTATGGAGCGCGTCCTGAAGGAAAATAAGGAACTGCGAGAAAAGCTCGATGACCAGGAAGGGCGCTCAAGACGCAACAACATCCGTATAATAGGTGTGCCGGAGTCGGAAGACACGAGAGCAATGGACCTATACGTGGAGGACTTAATCAAGCAGAAACTACAGCCTAAGGGACTCTCCGCCTTCTTCACGGTGGAAAGAGCACACAGGGTCCCTGGGGGACGCAGGAAAACGGGAGCTAACCCCAGGCCGATCATAGCAAGACTTTTTAATTTCAGAGAACGTGATGCCATCCTGCAGGCGGCGAGACTTTCACCCCCTCTAAAGATCCAGAATTCTACTCTGGCCTTTTTTCCGGACTACACAGCGGAGGTCGCAAGGAGAAGGAGAACCTTTTTCGAAGTGAAGAAGGAGCTGAGGGCTAGGGAAATCTTGTACTCAATGCTTTTTCCGGCTAGACTTCGGATTGTGGCGGACAATAAGACATGGTTTTTCGACACCCCGGAGGTGGCACAGGAGTGGCTGGAGGGTTGGAGACAGGTGGACCCTCCGCGTCGATCTAACAGGCAGCACAAACATCATACCACAGGATCCCGACAGAGCTCACAATCCGCCGGGGAGGGAGCGGAGGCTCCCTCCCCTTTGAATGATCTTCAGGAAGACGAGGTTGAGGAAGAACAGTGATTCGCGGTTCATTTATGGCTGAACTGGCAGAACTGTTGACAGACAATGCCGCCCTGGACACTGGGCTGAGGGCCTCCGCGGCCGAAGGAGGGGGCCGCTGATACCGGAGAGTCCTTCACCCCAGCGAGCAAGTACTATGTTTTGGGTGGGGATCAGGCACTCTGCTGAGTTGGGGGGGCGGGCAGTTTTGAGTCCGTTGAGCAGGGGGGCAGGGAGGGGGGGAGTTGGGGGTAGGATGTGGTTCTGGTTTTTGAATACTACAAAGGGTCAGGAACTATGCCGTATGTTGCAAATGCGTAGAATAATGGTGTTGCAGAGTAGAATACATGTTCGCTTCATAAGCTGTTTCAGGAGCCACGGAAGTCGGCCGCCTTCCCGCTTGTTCTGCTATGATGGGGGGGGACACTAATTTGGGGCGGGCACCGTCACTCAGTCTACTGTCCTGGAATGTTAGGGGCCTGGGAGACAAAATAAAGCGCGGGTTGGTCTTACAGAGCATAAGGAGATTGAACCCAGCCCTGGTCCTGCTGCAAGAAACTCACCTGACTGGCACGGCAACTCGGGCCCTGGATAGGAAGGGCTATAGTATGGTTGTCCACTCCGAGTTTACTAAGGGGTCCCGGGGTACTGGGATATTAATGCACCGCTCATCCAGGTTCATACTACGCTCAGTCAGCGTCGACACGCAAGGGCGCTTTGCGGCGATTCATGGGCAGTGGGACTGGAGGCCGCTTAATGTGGTCTCAGTATACATCCCGCCAGCGTTGCACACCGTAGCTCTCCCGGAACTGGGGAACTTTTTACTAAACCTTCCGGAGGGTGACCTAATAGTGGGAGGTGATTTTAATGCGGTGGCCGACCACTCCCACGACCGCGCCCCTGTGCGCTCACATACACCTGGGACGTCCAAATTATTTGACTTCATGGAAGCGCAGGGTTTAGTGGACATATGGCGGCAGTTTCACCCGGAAGATCACCAATACACATATTATTCAGCAGTACACGGTAGCCTGTCAAGGATAGATTATTTCCTTACATTGGGAGGGGGCCTTCTCAATGTCGCCGACACTAACATTAAACCGCGAGGGGTATCAGACCACTCCCCGCTGACACTGTCCCTTTCCAGTCAGGTGCGCACTCACAGACGCACCTTTCCGATTCACCCGGGGTTCCTTAGGGAGCCTATGGTGGCCAAGGCTTTAAAAGCCGGTACGAGAGCCTACCTCGCGGATAATGTGGGGTCGGTGACCTCCCATATAACCTTGTGGGAAGCCTATAAAACGGTTCTCCGCGGGCAGGCGATCTCGGCTATTGCACAACACAAACGTACACAAAACCTGGAGGTAACACATTTGGAGGAACAGCTCGTCAGGGCTACAATAAATCATGAGAGTAACCCGAATGAGGATACACATCACACGCTCAGGCTGTGTCAACAGAGACACGCAGATCAGTTACGACACAAAGTGGTGGGTGGTATGGTGGCGACTACGAATAGGATATACGACGTGGGGGATAAGGCAGGTAAACTCTTGGCCTGGCTGGAGAAGAAACGTGGTGGACAAAGGGCCATATTGCAATTAAGAGACTCGGGCGGCGTGTTGCACTCCGGCCCAGAGCAAATAGTGGAGCTCCTAGCAGATCACTTAAGTATAGTTTACTCCCCTGACACGGAAGTCACGCGGGAGATGGTAGCAGGGTCACTCCTAGGGGTACCGACACGTACTCTCCCCCAGGACGCTAGGGAGGAACTTGAATCGGATCTAACGTCCGGAGAGATACAGGAAGCCATTGCGGCGTTGCACCCTGGGAAGGCAATGGGCCCGAATGGGGTGCCGATTGAATGGTACAAGATCATGTCTGAGACTCTCTCCACTCCCTTGCTCGAAATGTATAAGGAAAGCCGGGAACGGGGGCTGTTGCCCCCCGACCAGCGCATCGCCACGATAGTAGCTATACCGAAACCCGGCAAACCCCCTGAGGAATGCGGATCATACCGCCCCATCTCGCTCCTTAACGCCGAGAATAAAATTTTGGCGAAACTCTTGGCCACTAGACTGCTGCCCCATCTGACGCGCCTCATTCATCCGGACCAGTCGGGCTTTATGCCACACCGCAGCACAGCGCTGAATTTGCGGAGACTGCACGGAGTGCTGGCGCGGGCCCCACGATTGACTGAACCGGCAGCAGTGCTGTCCTTGGATGCCAAAATGGCGTTTGACATGGTGGAGTGGCGCTATCTCTTTGCGGTTCTGGAACATATGGGGTTTGGCCCCAGCTTCATCTCGTGGGTCAGGTTGTTATACACTGCACCCGTGGCGAGGGTTACGGCCAATGGTTGTATCTCGAGGGAGTTTCCCTTGGCGAGAGGCACGAGACAGGGGTGCCCGCTCTCACCGTTACTGTTTGCTTTAGTGTTAGAACCCCTGGCCACGATTCTCAGATCCACCCAGCTATTGCGGGGCATACAGTGGGGTGAGGGCTGGGAAGATAGGGTCTCCCTGTATGCAGATGACATGCTCATCTACCTCATGGATCTCGAGACTGGTATTCCGGTCCTGTTAGCCCTGTGTGAGAGGCATGGTACGGCGTCGGGATATAAACTAAATTAGTCCAAGTCCGTACTGTTTATGATAAGGGGCGACCCCCCAGTCCTGCCTCTTGACTGCCAGTTGATCGTTGAACCCCGTACCTTCAGGTACCTGGGAATTCAGATCTCTAGGGATTCGGAAACTTTTTTGGAGTTGAACCTTCTGCCCCAACTGACCAGATTGAAGGCGGATGTGCGCCACTGGAAGACCCTCCCCCTGACACTGCTGGGTAGAGCGGCACTTTTTAAAATGCTGGCGTTGCCTCGCTTCCTCTATGTACTAGAGAACACACCGGCGGTGGTCCCTTTGTCATTCTTCCGTCAAGTATCGGCTCAGCTGTCTGCTTTGCTTTGGAGTGGCAAGCCGGCTCGAGTGTCGCAACTGAAACTGATTAGAGACTGGTACAGCGGGGGAATAGCCCTCCCAAACCTTGAACTGTACTATTGGGCGGCGCACCTTAAGGTCATCAACCAATGGATCCATGGTGCACACGACGACCCAGCGTACGTTGCGGATAGACGGCAATTGGGCATGGCCACACTTCTGGCCCCGCTCTATAACAAGGGTATGGTGGAGAAGCTGGAGGGGCCTACGAAGCACACGGTGTCGATATGGCATAGGGCTCAGAGGCGGCTTGGTTGGGAGGGGGTGATTACCAGACTCACACCACTATGGGACTCTAGGGCCCTTGGTAACCTACGCAGCAGTAAGGGGTTTGATAGATGGGATGCCATTGGAATATCCACGGTCGGCGATTTGTGGTCGGGAGGTGCAGTGCTCTCCTTTGAAACCCTGCGGGAGCAATATGAACTTGGTGTGACTGAAACGTACCGATATGTTCAAGTTAGACACGCACTCATGTCGGTATTGGCAATGGGGGCGACGGTTCCGGAATCGGCTCCATTGGAAGATCGGCTGCTTACAGACTATATGGAGACCGGTGCTACTTCCCTCACCTACCGTAAACTGTTGAACAATCTTCCGGATCCGTTGGTACGCCTAAGAGACAAATGGGTGGAGGAGATTGGGGACTTCGATGACACGGAATGGAACGCAGCATTGGCGTCGCCCAGAGAGGCGGGTATCTCCACGCGGTTTAGACTGGTCCAATTTAAAATATTACATAGAGTCTACTACACCCGAACAACACTACACAAAATACATAGGGCGGAACACCCTTATTGTTTGAGGAATTGTGGGGAGGAGGGCACGCTATTCCATACCTTGTGGGACTGTCCTAATCTACACATTTACTGGAGACGCATTACACGTACGATCAGCCAAGCCCTACAGACATCGTTCACACCTGACCCTCGGGTCTGCTTATTGCATGTATGGGGCCCGAATGATTTGTCGCCACATGGCCGGCGTTGGGTGGTCATTGGTTTGATGCTGGCGAAACGCGATATTGCACAGAATTGGGGAGCGCCTACTACTCCGACATTGTCACAATGGTGTAGGAACATGGATATGCTTATGGTAACGGAGAGGGCGATCTACAAACAGAGACTCAATCCGCGCAAATGGAACAAAATTTGGACACCATGGAACTCATATAGGGGGGACATATGTGAGCCTTTACCTGAGGATGAGGAGGGAGATAGTTCTGAGGGGGATGAGGAGATGGGGTGAGGCGGGGCTTAGCGGGAGGGGCAGTGAGGGCTAAGGACTGGGTGCAACGTAGATATTGAACATGTAGGCAGAATTGATTATGGACAGAGGCTATGGATAAAGTTTGTGATGCTGCTATTCACGCGAATACTGTTATTAATTGCTGATGTGGACTGTTTATCTTGACCCTTATGCGTGGTATGCTCAGAGTTGGGGAGAAAATGAAAATTTGAAAAGTTGCGTAACTGCTCGAGTGCAGCTGAATGTTGACGCTGCGTTGAAACATGTTTATTTGCTATGTGTCATATATGGTGGCAACAATAAAAACAAATTTTCAACAAAAAAAAATAGGTTTCCAAACGGTCCACTGACTCTTTCCACTGGGCCGCCGGGGCAGGCGGTGGACCGTGCAATAGAAAATGCTCCACTGGGGGAATGGACGACATAATGACCCCCTTGAAGACAGGTCAGTGCGCCAATTCCTCAGACTCAATTTAGAGGCTGCAGTCACAAATCACCTTGATAGGCCAACTGGTACTATTCTCAATGATCTCAGTGATTCCTTGCCATTACCAGTTCTACTGGGCAGCACAAGACGACCAAAATTGCCCTCAGTACTTTCCGCCACAAGACGGATAACTGGCAGTAAACAGAGATGTTCTCAGGACCTCCTTGCCAATGCCAGCTGAACCGGGCAGCACAAAACTACCAGAATGGCTCACAGAGCTCTCCTGCCACGAGACGCTCAAAAACCACCCTCAGGGCTATCCTGTGGCACTTCACTGACAGCGCTCTGCTACGTGTACTGGCCTCGCTGGGCAGCACAATACACACGCTGTCACCGCCGCGAAACAGCCGGTCCGCAGCAGGACGCTGCACAACGCTAGCCGAGCTGGCCACGCCCCCAAACACAGCTGGAGTGGGCAAACGGCAAGACCCGGAACAGGACTCCCAGGACACCGCAGCACGTCCAAGGGCACAGCCGGACTCCCGGGGTACAGCAAGGCGTTTTGGGGGGCTTCGCTGATACAAGGGCACCGCCAAGGGAGCACCACAGATCTCCGCGAAGAAACCGGATACAAGCGGGGGAGAACAGCCACGGGATCCCACCTTCGTTGCCAACTATGTTATGTCGCATCTGAAATAAACACCACACACAGGTAGAACTGTTCGATATCCTGTCCACACCAGGATCTTTTTATTTAATGCAAAACCCCACCCCCAATAAACCAATTAGCATTCCCGCTCTATATATATCACAGGTGTTCCACCGATACCCCTTCGGGTGCTGGAGATGGCGGTAAGGTGGTGACCACATCACACCCCCGTCCCTCTGGTGGATGCAAGTCTTATTCACGTGGAGATCGGGTAGATCAGCTTTAACAGAACATACGTTTAAGGCAGCAGAGTACTTTTTTCCAATGTACGAATGTGGGTGGTGAAAGCTTTTCAACATGTAAAAGGGTTGATTGATAGGGCACTCTACACATTTATACCGGTGCACTAAACCCACACAGCAGGAGAGTTGCAGAAGGCCGACCTACAAAATTCCTTGCTAAAAACTCAGAGGCAAACGGTGCGATCGGCTTCAACATTGTAGTAACTAAGCGGTGGCATTTGCCAGTTTTATTCCCCAAAAAGATAGGCAAGCCCCTACAGAAAACAAAACTTCCTGCCTCTGCTCATCTAGCTGTGTTGGCCAGCCCAAATTCCTCTGCTACTGGCCACAGAAAGAGGGATCTCCAGGTAGCAACCCCATCTAAATACACAGATCTGGAGCAGGCACTGGGCCCTTTCCATAAAACAGTACATCTGTTTTTCCCGCATTGAGTTTTAGTTTGTTTATATTCATCCAAATGGCTATGTTTCCCATGCAGCCTTTAAAATTCTTAAAAGCCTCTACCGTCCGCTCTTGAAAAGAGAAAACCAACTGGGTATCGTCAGCGTAGGAGATTGCCTTCACTCCCCAGTTGGCAATTGTTAGAATTGGGGGTCTCTGGTTGGCACAGGTAGGTACTTGTGACAAGCAGGGACCCTCTCATCTAGTCAGGGCAAGGGAATTACTCTCTCCAAATAACCCCTGCTCACCCTCTAGGCAGCGTGGCGCGAGCAGTCAAGGCTTATTGCAGAGGCGAGGTAAGTTAAGCAATTGTGACCACATACAGTAACCCAGTGACAACACTACAAATGGACACCACACAGGTTTTATATTAAAAAGTATACTTTATATAGAGTTATCACAAGACCAATAAATGACAAAAAGAATTGACAGTACTATTAAGTTTCAAGAGTTCAGCTTAAAAAGGCTTGAGTCAAGGTTCTGTGCAAGTCGGTAGCCCTGTCCGGCTACAGCGTTGCTGAAAAGAATACAGGGTCTAACAAATCCAGCGGACTGCGGCGGTCTGGGCCCACTCAAATGTCGACAGACTCAGTCACAGTACCTTTTCCTTGAGGCAGCCGGCACGGATATGCGAGCCGGTTCTGGGGTTCGTCGCGGTGTAGAAAAAGAAAGTGTTGCAGGTCACGGTGTCCTTCCAGTTGCGGTGCAGGCTACGACTCGTTGATGGCGTCGAGACAGAGTCGGTGAGCTTAGAGCTTGCGTTGTTCGAGGTGGACGTTGCTCGTTGCGGTGCTTCCTGCTTTACGGTGCGGCAACAGAGCTGGAGTTCGGGAGCTGGCATCGGTCAGTCCGTACAGCGGTGCGAGTCGGGCAGTGCATCGCAAAGTGTGCAAGGCGGTGCCCAACTCCGGTGCGATCACAGGACTTGAAGTCAGCAGCAGTGACCACGTCGGTCGGACCAGTTTGATTTGGTGTAGCGAGGCGTTTCACGTCGCGGTGTCCTTCCAGTCGCGGTGCAGGCTACGGCTCGTTGACGGAGTCAGTAATCGCAGAGCTTGCGTTGTTCGAGGCGGATGTTGCTTGATGTGGTGCCTACAGGACACCGGGCTGGTCGTGAGAGTCGGTAACAGCTCCCTGCCTCTGTAGCCTCTTGTTTCCAGCAGCAATTCACAAAGGCTGGTGAAGTCCACTGGTCCTGGAACTTCGGTCAGGGGGCAAGCTCTCTTCCAAGCCCTTGGAGATCTTTGCACAAGTTGAAAGAAAAGTCCAAAGTTCTTTCTCCTCTCTTTGACAGGCAGGCAACCACTGCAGGCCAATCCCCCAAGCAGCACTCCAGCTTGGGAATGGTCTCTCCTCAGTTTCTTCAGGTTCCTTCTCCTCAGCAGAGGTTTCGTCCAGAAGTGATCTAATTTCATGGAATCAGGGTCCCAATACTTATACCCCAAAATCCTTTGTTCTCTGAGGGGAGAGGAGCCTGTGCCCAGTTCAAGCCAGTTCTGAAGTACTCTGTTTACCAGACCTCTCCTTTCCTTTCACTACGCAGGGCAGGCACATCAGACGCCCCACAGGAGGTGGAGCCAGCATTGTGGAAGGCAAGTACAGTCCAGGAGCACTTTGTTAAAAGTCTTCCTTCTCTTCTTTCAGTGTGCAGGGTAGAGACATCAGACACACCACAGGGGGTGGAGCCAGCATTGTAGAGGGAAGGCCCATCCCTATTCAGGTCCCAGGTGCAACTCCTCCCTCCCATCTAGATGCAGATCTCCCTATTCACCACCGGGCAGTTCCAGCCAGTCTCCTGGAATTCCCCAGTCCTGTCACACACAAACCCAGGCAAGGAATACACAACCTCGCAGAGGCGGGCTCAAATGGTTAGGCAAGCAAATACCTACATTCTAAAAGTGGTATTTGCAAACACAGAATATTAAAATAAACTTTACTAAAAGATGTATTTTATTATTCTGAGTCCAGTCATACTAAACTCGAATTTCTACCATTCTGGCCTATGGAGAATAGGTAGCCTTGCAATAGTGAAAAACGAAAATGGCTATAATTCACTATCAGGACTTGCCACACACATCAGGGCTTGTCCTACCTTATACTTACAATGCACCCTGCCCTTGGGCCTACCATAGGGGTATCAACAACAAAAGACCTGTCCCTCTATTATGTAGAAACAGCCGTTTCCCATATACCTTAACTGATACCTATCACAAGGTGTCAATCACCAGTGAGTAATTATTACCCTACTGCTTCTATATGCTATAATAGTCATTAACTCGAGTCTAAAAACATCTATAACTGTGTATGATACTGCAGCAACCCACGCCCCCTCACAGACTCTTCTAAGAAAACAACTTTCAAAAAACAACACCTGGGGAGGAATAAACAGACTGGTACTCGTCTGTGTCCTCACGTTCTCATCATCAGCCTCTGCCAACTTGTAACAAAAATGGGGGATAACAAACAGTGCAGAAAACAAAAACCATATATGTGCTCTGTGTAAGTCACCCAATGCGGTTTGACCCACTCTGACCTCAAAGTGTGGCACCACCACCGTTTAAAAAGAGCAGAGCTACACTAGCTAGATTACTTTTATTCCATGCTGTGTGCCCACTCTATTAAAATCAAACCAACATGTTTCATTGCCGTGATAGATGAACCGCAATTTCATCAGGGTTTTGGGTCTGCACGATCTCTGCACGTTAATTCTCCATTTATTGTACTTGTGGTTGTACAAAAAGCAATATCACACACACTTATTTCTCGGGTTACACTAGTCTCTTGATTGTTGCCTCAATAAAAACAGACATTTTCTAATCTAGTAATATACGCTCGATAAGCCGTTTTTCTATTTACCAGGTAGCAGCCGTGTTCGTATATACCAGCGCCTCCGTAGAAGAATCAGCCAAACCCGGTGCCTGTAGCCTCGCTGCAGGTACCGGAAAACTGCCCTTGGTCATTGCTACAGCGTGGGAAAGAAGGAAATGATATTCATACAGCTTTAAGCCTTCAGCCCACTCACTGCCTCTCATACCGTATGTCAACACATGCTTCGTGTTGTCAACACACTTTTGTGTCACCCGGTATGCGTACTTATATTCTGCTCTGTATACCAACTACAGCGCTGACCGGGATCAACCCGTCACCTGCATACTGCAGCACTCGCGGCAGATATACCTTCACATGCATAGATCCCGGGTCATACGTTCAATCATCCTTTCCCTCTTACCGATATTGTGCAGGTAAATGGCCTCCACTCACCCCCTTAGTGTCTGCTTAGGCACCCGCTTCGATTTTATAAGGCTGCCTGCTTGCCTCGCTGCTTAGGCGTTTTTGGCCATGCCCATTTCCTGGTTTGAAAGTCCTGCCTAGAAAGGAGGTGTTCCCGCGGTGCACGCCGCAGCCATCTTATGGTGGAGCTCGATTCCCGGCACAGACCTGGGTTCGAGCCTGACTCAATTACAATTACTGCCCAATCATTATTGTGCAGGAGAGAATTACTTTAAAACACAGAAAAAATTGGACAACTAATTTAAAAATGCATCCAACGAAACAGAAGAGTTGTAATGCAGCTCACAAGTGCCCAAATGCTACCATGGCCAATGCAAGTATCTCTGATCCCAGAAATAGAACCCCACGGTTCGCGGACCCTGCATATATTTACAACAGTGAAAGGTCACTACTGTGGACTCAGCAACTATTTACATTAGTGATAGATAGGTATGCTTCCTTTGTTGTATGCAGAGATGAATCAACAAGACTGGCTACCCATTTATTCACTATGGGCATATCCTATAATAACGGTACCTCCTCTGTTTCTATCCTGTTGATTACAGTGCCAGACCTGACTCACTAGATGAATTTGAATTTGAATTTAAAAACATTTATTGAGCGCGCTTTTACCAAGCGGTTTCATGGATGGTTCCTGTTACGGCCACTATTTTAGATATGTCAGTCAAGATTGTTTACTGTCCAGATGGCAGTGTGTTAACTGGTTCCCCTCAGCCTAGGATGCTGTTAATGATAACCAGGATTATTGGCATGAATATGCTAGTATGGGAATATAGTGGTTTATGGCGAGGATATCCTGTTCCACTCTATAACATCGTTCAACCCATTACGGTCTGTGCCTTCTTGAAAATTCCAACGTGCCTCTTTCTTAAACAATCTATTCTCCATGTTGAATAGGTCACCCGTCAATCTTTCCAAAACCACCTACCGTACATCCCTGGGTTGGTGTTGTTGAGTGATGAAATGTTGCACAGGTTTTGTAGTGAGTTTATCTAATCTTAGGGTACTCAAATGCTCTTGGATTCGTGTCTTAATCTTTCATGTGGTGAGGCCTATGTAATGTTTCTCACACGGACAGGTGATTCTGTAGATGACATTATTAGTGTTACAATTACTAAACTTGTTGAGATGCCATACTTTGCCACTGGACAGGGTAACTGTCTTGGTTCTATTGGTTAAGACACATACAATGCATCTTCCACAGGGATGGTGTCCTGGGGGGATCCCAGATTCCTTCATCTCCATCAGCGGTCGGGTGTGCCCCAGTCGATCTTTCTAATTGGTGGAACGCTTGAAAGCAAATCTGGGCTGTGGCATTTTCATAGATGTTGTACTCAACAGGCGCCAGTTTTCCTAATGATCTGTCGAATTTTGGTTGAGCATGGACCGAAAGTGGTAACCACAGGTATGCATTCCTGTTCTTTGATGTTTCTTTCCAGTAAGGCTTCCCTGGGAGTATTGAGTGCCCGTTTACGTGCTGGTTTAATAACTTTCCGGGGTTATGCTCTGGTAATCAATTTTGATGCTAATTCCTCCGTTTGTTCCAGGTAGCCATCAGTGGACGAACAATTTCATTGGTAGCGCAAGAATTGTCCTACAGGGAGATTATCCCTAAGTGTCCTCGGGTGATAGGACCTGTAGTGCAACAATGAATTTTTGTCTGTCGGTTTTTGATGAACCGCTGTAGTTAGTCCGTTATCTTCTGCCAATATGTCCAGATCCAGATACGTAGCTTGATAACGATCCACACTCCAAGTGAATCTCAGACATTTATCTAAATTGTTAATCCAAGTCAGGAACCTGTTTAACTCATCTTCTTGTCCCCTCCAGATGCATAGAATATCATCAATGTATCTCTTCCAGAGGACAATGTTCCCCTGGAAGAGATTGGATGGATGATGTATGTAATTAGCTTCAAACTGGCCCATATATATGCAGAACAATCGTGCAGTTGCACACCTGTGTTAGGGTTCTTATTAAAAGTTATACAAGGCTTAGAGAAACGTTTCAATGTTTGTAAATAAATTGCGTGCTGCTCCCTGTCTATGGGAAAAGACCCACAATTCCCAACGGGTTAAATTGCAAAAATAGACTGGGGAAACATCCACGGTCAAGGAAGTGCACAGCTAGTGGACAAGAATGTCTCAAAACAAACTCATTTGATTCAGATATAAAAAGTATTCACAGATGCTCAAGGGCAAAAAAGTTTTTTATCGAGTTATCTGGTCTCAAATCAACATTTTTCAACACAATATTATATGGTTTCAAACATTATATTCATGCTGATAATCATGTACCAATCCAAAAAGATGTTGCTCAGTATAGTCAATTGAAAAACATAACATTATACAAAACATGTAAATGCGAAACACCGTAATTGACTTTAAAAATCCCAATGCATTTCGGGTTCGTAATGGGAACCCTTCGTCAGGGGAAAATCAATTCCGTGGGTAGAGATGTCTTCCCAAGTTTGATGTAATCCACAGTAATCTAAAACATAACAAGAGGCAGTAAATCTACTGCATTCAAAGTTTAAGATTTGCACTCGAGTTTGTGACAAAGTGCTCATAAAAGAAAAAGGAGTGAAAGATTCTGTGTGGAAGAATTAAGTAATCAATAAGAAATCACCTCAGAGTGTGTTTTTGTAGTTATAAATGTTTAGTGACAAAGATACCACGCCAAGTTTAGAACGTTCATGAGGGTTTGCCTAATGAAATGGGGTAGTTACCGTGTGGTTCAAACTTCGTCAGTGCAAGAAGATACCAGAAGTCCTTACAATTCAACAGTTGTCTGCAAGAAGTAAATGTAACCACAGTCAAAATATGGGGCTCAAGGAGTGAGGATTAAAAGATAGAGTTTGCGCACAGGGCTCACCTGAAACAAAGAAGTGTTCTCGTCCGTCGATACTCGGGACGAGAGTTTCTAGAAAACCTGAAAAGGGGCATAGACGCGTAATGAGTGGACTAACACACGGTCATGTCATGTAACAAATCAATTAAAAGGAGAAAAATGTTTAACATACCCGAACGGGAAGGATCGTTAGAGTTTTCTGCTACCGCTGGAGCTTCAGAACGCCGAAGTAGCGTAGTGTTCAAAGAATCCCATAGTACTTAACGGTTTTAAAGGGGCAGTTTGGTTGTTCCGATGTCACGAAGAGTAAACGATAAAGTGTAATGTGTCCATCGGGACCATACTTGCAGATTCTAAAGGTTGCCAATGTGAATGCCTCCGTATTTATAAACGTAATGTAAAGTGTGCATGATAAATAGACTAGGGAGCTGAACGTTATGTGCGCTGTATTCAAAACGGGAAGTTTTAAAGAAAATGAAAACTTTATTGAATGCACAATCTGTACAATGCGTGCGAGACATGGGGGATCAAAGCATGAAAGGTTTACTGGGAAACCCGTAAAGATAAGGAAAAACATGGATCTCAGAAATAACAAGATGTGCCAAAGGAAAATGGTTCATAATAGTTAAGACAGAGGTAAAGAAAAGGCGAGTGCAAATCCTTTACAGGTTCAACGAGCTGATACAATTTTTCTCATGTACTACTATTACAGAAAGCATAAAATTTCGTAATGATCATTAAGCCCATTTGGGGCCACCGTGCCTAATGTTTTTATCCAGTAGGTTTCCCTTCGTGCTAATGCAGTGTTAATGTCAATACCTAAGTTATTGCTGATACATTCAAGAATTGTGTAGCGTAATTGAGGTATGGTATGACCTGCTGTTCCCCAGTGTGAAGCCAGAGGGGAAGTTGTGTTCTTGTTCCTAATTCTGCTTTTGTGTTCAATGATGCGTGTCTTGATTTTTCTACTAGTTCTACCTACATAAACAAGGCCACAAGGGCATTTAATCGCATATATTACTTGTTCTGTGTTGCAGTTAGATGTATGTTTCAGTTTTATTTTGTCACCCGTCTGCGGGTACATGAAACTGTCACCAAGAATCACTTTACTGCACTGACCACAATTGTGGCATTTAGTCATCCCCTTAAAAGGTTTTGTTGGCTCTTCATGTTGAGATTTCATCAGTTCACGTACATTTTTGGATCTGTTGTGTGCAAACAGTGGAGGTTCGGGAAAGAGAAACTGAAAGTCTGGTTCATTTTCAATGATTTCCCAACGTCTTCTGATGATTGTTTTAATTCGTGCCGCCTGGGTAGAATATTTTAACACAAAGACTTCTCTTTTAGATGATGTTCTAGTGGAGGCTCCTAATAGGTCCTTCCTACATCTTTCAGCTGTCTTTTGTTCTGCTACATTGAGTATTTCCAATGGGTAACCTCCAGCTTGATATTTGCATTTCTGGTCTTCAATGTTTTGCTTGCATTGTTGTTCATCTGATGTGATCCTTTTTATGCGTGTGAACTGAGAAGTTGGCAAATGTTTCTTCAGTGAGAACGGGTGGGCACTTCTAAAGTATAAAGCACTGTTTACATCAGTGGGTTTTTTATATACTGATGTGGTCAAACCTCCCAGAGTTTTGTGAATGTCTATGTACAGAAAATGTATTTTTCTTCCTGGATATCATATGTAAATTGTATCCTGGAGTTGTGGGTATTCAATGTTTTAATGGAATCTTCTAATAAAATCTTCTGACCTTTCCATATGACTAGAATGTCATCAATATACCGAAAGAATGCCACTGCATGGTTTTGCCATATAGGGTTAGTGAGAATGTGTTGATGCTCGAAGTGAGCCATGAAGGTATTAGCATATGATGGGGCTCCGGGAAAGCCCATTGAAGTTCCCGTCTTCTGTAAATAAAATTTCTTTTGCCAAACAAAGTAACTGTGGTACAAGGAGAAATGTAATAGTTCCAGAAGAAAAATTGATAATTCCGATGGTATGTGAGAGGCAGCAATCTCCACTCCACTGCCTCTAGGCCTTCGTTGTGCGCTATTGAGGTGTAAAGGGCCACAACGTCTATTGTGCATAAAAGAATGTCGTCATTGAATACTTCACGAATTGCATCCAGTTTCAAGAGGCAGTCCGTGGTGTCTTTTATGTATGTTTCCCAACTTTTTTAAAAGTGGCTGAAGATGATGATCCACGAAATGTCTTATGGCTTCATGTATCGAGTTACATCCGGCCACTATGGACCTGAACGGTGGTCTAAGATTGTCTTTATGCATCTTCGGAAGCATGTGTATGTGAGGGACTTTCGGGGACTGGTTGACAAGAAATTTTCCAGTGTTGATATCAATGATATCATTGTCAACTGCTTTTGTTACAATTGTTGTTAACAAACTGATTAGTTCATCTGTAGGATCTTTATCCAGTAGCATGTAGGTGTCTTCGTCAAGTACATGTGTGTCCACACTTGAATTATAAAATGTAGTATCAAGAACTACAAGGGCGCCCCCCTTGTCAGCCGATTAGGAGAGGGTTGCGCATTGCTTTGAAGCCTATGTTATTTAAATGTAATAAGGATTTCATGTCTCGCTGGTATGCGATACTTAACAAATGTTTGATGGATTTAATATTGCTTATTATTGAAGAAATCTCCACCATACTAGCAGACTTATCTAACGACATCAATAAACTAAAGGATGAAATCTCTCAAAAGATGGAATCTGAGGATTGGGAAAAAGTATTGGAAAACATCAATAATAATCTGGATAAACACGCCAAAGAAGTTCATGAGCGAAAAATCAGGAAGTTCCGTAGGGACACAATAGACTATAAATTAGACGAGGTTTACTCTTGGGCTGAAACTTATGCGCAGAAACGTTTTTTTTAAAAACCCAACACAAATTCTTCAGAAGAGAGTCTAGTGCCTGATTAGGATTTGACAGTACAACCCCCTAAACCTACTTTGGTAACACCACAGGGAACCATAACAACGGAAGGAGGTGCTGCCACCTCCAGCCTACAACCGTCTTGTTTAGCGGCAGGCCAATCGGCCAAAGCACCACTAGACAAGGCACCAACACAACCAGAACCCGCACCAGAAGGGGACAAAACAAAAAAAGCTCCAGAGACAGGCCGACCACAGAGGCAGTTGAAAAAACAGAATCAATCGTGATGAATATATCTCACAAGGAACTCAATCATGCAGAATTACAAGTTTTAAACAAAGGCATGTCCTTTGTACCAACCTATTCCTCCAATGAACTGGAAACGGAAATATCCTTGTTTAAGTTCATGCACAAATTGCGCTTCAAATGGTTCTTTTCTACGACACCTCATACAGAAGAATTTGATCAAGAGACCAAGAAATTTCGCCCCAAAAGTAAATTCATGTCCCCAATCACCCATAAATCACTAGACACGTTTGAACTTCTTGAGAAGAAGGATCTTGAGGCTATCAAGTACACCAGGTCCACTAAATCGAATTTGACCATAAAGGAACGTAAAATTTTGAATTCTTTGAAACAGGACAAGTCGATAACTTTTCAACCGGCTGACAAGGGGGGCGCCCTTGTAGTTCTTGATACTACATTTTATAATTCAAGTGTGGACACACATGTACTTGACGAAGACACCTACATGCTACTGGATAAAGATCCTACAGATGAACTTATCAGTTTGTTAACAACAATTGTAACAAAAGCAGTTGACAATGATATCATTGATATCAACACTGGAAAATTTCTTGTCAACCAGACCCCGAAAGTCCCTCACATACACATGCTTCCGAAGGTGCATAAAGACAATCTTAGACCACCGTTCAGGCCCATAGTGGCCGGATGTAACTCGATACATGAAGCCATAGGAGATTTTGTGGATCATCATCTTCAGCCACTTGTACAAAGTTGGGAAACATACATAAAGACACCACGGACTGCCTCTTGAAACTGGATGCAATTCGTGAAGTATTCAATGACGACATTCTTTTATGCACAATAGACGTTGTGGCCCTTTACACCTCAATAGCGCACAACGAAGGCTTAGAGGCAGTGGAGTGGAGATTGCTGGCCTCTCACATACCATCGGAATTATCAATTTTTCTTCTGGAACTATTACATTTCTCCTCGTACCACAGTTACTTTGTTTGGCAAAAGAAATTTTATTTACAGAAGACGGGAACTTCAATGGGCTTTCCCGGAGCCCTATCATATGCTAATACCTTCATGGCTCACTTCGAGCATCAACACATTCTCACTAACCCTATATGGCAAAACCATGCAGTGGCATTCTTTCGGTATATTGATGACATTCTAGTCATATGGAAAGGTCAGAAGATGTTATTAGAAGATTCCATTAAAACATTGAATACCCACAACTCCAGGATACAATTTACATATGATATCCAGGAAGAAAAAATACATTTTCTGGACATAGAAATTCACAAAACTCTGGGAGGTTTGACCACATCAGTATATAAAAAACCCACTGATGTAAACAGTGCTTTACACTTTAGAAGTGCCCACCCGTTCTCACTGAAGAAACATTTGCCAACTTCTCAGTTCACATGCATAAAAAAGATCACATCAGATGAACAACAATGCAAGCAAAACATTGAAGACCAGAAATGCAAATATCAAGCTAGAGGTTACCGATTGGAAATACTCAAGGTAGCAGAACAAAATACAGCTGAAGGATCTAGGAAGGACCTATTAGGAGCCTCCACTAGAACATCTTCTAAAAGAGAAGTCTTTGTGTTAAAATATTCTACCCAGGCGGCACGAATTAAAACAATCATCAAAAGACGTTGGGGAATCATTGAAAATGAACCAGACTTTCAGTTTCTCTTTCCCGAACCTCCACTGTTTACACACAACAGATCCAAAAATTTACGTGAACTGATGAAATCTCAACATGAAGAGCCAACAAAACCTTTTAAGGGGATGACTAAATGCCACAATTGTGGTCAGTGCAGTAACGTGATTCTTGGTGATAGTTTCATGCACCCGCAGACGGGTCACAAAATAAAACTGAAACATACATCTAACTGCAACACAGAACAAGTAATATATGCGATTAAATGCCCTTGTGGCCTTGTTTATGTAGGTAGAACTAGTAGAACAATCAAGACATGCATCATTGAACACAAAAGCAGAATTAGGAACAAGAACACAACTTCCCCTCTGGCTTCACACTGGGGAACAGCAGGTCATACCATACCTCAATTACGCTACACAATTCTTGAATGTATCAGCAATAACTCAGGTATTGACATTAACACTGCATTAGCATGAAGGGAAACCTACTGGATAAAAACATTAGGCATGGTGGCCCCAAATGGGCTTAATGATCATTACGAAATGTTATGCTTTCTGTAATAGTAGTACATGAGAAAATTGCATCAGCTCGTTGAACCTGTAAAGGATTTGCACTCTCCTTTTCTTTACCTCTGTCTTAACTATTATGAACCATTTTCCTTTGGCACATCTTGTTATTTCTGAGATCCACGTTTTTCCTTATCTTTACGGGTTCCCCAGTACACCTTTCTTGCTTTGATCCCCCATGTCTCTCAAGCATTGTACGGATTGTGCATTCAATAAAGTTTTCATTTTCTATAAAACTTCCCGTTTTGAATACAGCGCACATAACGTTCAGCTCCCTAGTCTATTTATCATGCACACTTTACATTACGTTTATAAATACGGAGGCATTCACATTGGCAACCTTTAGAATCTGCAAGTATGGTCCCGATGGACACATTACACTTTATCGTTTACTCTTCGCGACATCGGAATAACCAAACTGCCCCTTTAAAACCGCTAAGCACTATGGGATTCTTTGAACACGACGCTACTTCGGCGTTCTGAAGCTCCAGCGGTAGCAGAAAACTCTAACGATCCTTCCCCTTTGGGTATGGTAAAAAAATTTTCACCTTTTAATTGATTTGTTACATGACATGACCGTGTGTTAGTCCACTCATTACGCGTCTATGCCCCTTTTCAGGTTTTCTAGAAACTCTCGTCCTGAGTATCGACGGACGAGAACACTTCTTTGTTTCAGGTGAGCCCTGTGCGCAAACTCTATCTTTTAATCCTCACTCCTTAAGCCCCATATTTTGACTGTGGTTACATTTACTTCTTGCAGACAACTGTTGAATTGTAAGGACTTCTGGTATCTTCTGGCACTGACGAAGTTTGAACCACACGGTAACTACCCCATTTCATTAGGCAAGCCCTCACGAACGTTCTAAACTTGGCGTGGTATCTTTGTCACTAAACATTCATAACTACAAAAACACACTCTGAGGTGATTTCTTATTGATTACTTAATTATTCCACACAGAATCTTTCACTCCTTTTTCTTTTATGAGCACTTTGTCACAAACTCGAGTGCAAATCCTAAACTTTGGATGCAGTAGATTTACTGCCTCTTGTTGTGTTTTAGATTACTGTGGATTACATCAATCTTGGGAAGACATCTCTACCCAGGGAATTGATTTTCCCCTGACGAAGGGTTCCCATTATGAACCCGAAATGCATTGGGATTTTTAAAGTCAATTACGGTTTTCGCATTTACATGTTTATGTATAAAGTTATGTTATTCAATTGACTATACTGAGCAACATCTTTTTGGATTGGTACATGATTATCAGCATGAATATAATGTTTGAAACCATGTGTTTATATTGTGTTGAAAAATGTTGATTTGAGACCAGATAACTGGATAAAAAACTTTTTTGCCCTTGAGCATCTGTGAATACTTTTTACATTTGAATCAAATGAGTTTGTTTTGAGACATTCTTGACCACTAGCTGTGCACTCCCTTGACCGTGGATGTTTCCCCAGTCTATTTTTGCCACATATATGCAGGCCAGACTGGGGGCAAAAGTAGCCCCCATCGAAGTCCCCGATGTTTGCAGGTACAGCTGTTCTTTGTACGCAAAGAAATTGCGCGTGAGCGCAATCTCTATGCATTGCAGCACAAACGTCTGTGAGGTGTCGTAAAACCGCTCACATTCCCCCAGGGAGTGGGCTGCTGCCACCAGCGTGGCCTCCTGGGGGATGTTGGTGTACAGTGACTCGATGTCAATAGTCACCAAAAAATGTTGTGCTGGATCACATTTTCTGGGTTGCTCAAAATATCTGTAGTGTCCTGGACGTAGGACGGTTGTGTAACTACACATTCTTTAAAAAAAAAATCTGAAAATTGTGACAAAGGTTCCAATATGGATTGGATGCCCGACACTATAGGATTTATCAAGAACTCAGCCTCCTTGGCTGTCAACCATTTCTTCTCTCTGGCTTCGGATACCAAGGAGAATATGATGTTTTGAAGTTCTTTAGTGGGATCCTTGGTTAAGGGTCTGTAGTTTTGTCTTTCTCCTAACAGTCGATGGATCTCAGTCTCATCTGTGGTGTTCATCACCACCACCGCCCCACCCTTATTGGCCGGTTTGATGGTGATGGAGGTGTTATCCTGCAAGGATTTAATGGCCATCCAGTCTGCTTTAGTCATGTTACTGTGTGTCTTATACTTACAATGCACCCTGCCCTTGGGCCTACCATAGGGGTGACTAATATGAAGAAAAGGGAAGGTTTAGGGACTGGCAAGTGGGTACACTTGCCCAGTCAGCATGACAGTACCAGACTGCACGCAGGCTCTGCAATGGCAGACCTTAGACATATTTTACAAGGCCGCTTCTGTGGGGGGCACAACCAGTGCTGCAAGCCCACCAGCAGCATTTGGATTTACACGCCCTGGACACACTCAGTGCACTGTACTGGGGTCTGACAAGTAAACCAAACATCCAATCATGGAACCACTAATCAATACATCAATTTACAGTAGGGAGAATATGCACTTTAGCACTGATCAGCAGTGGTAAAGTGCCCAGAGTCATAAAATAGCCAACAACAGGTCAGAAAAAATATAGGAGGAAGGCAAAAAGTTCAGGGCTGACCCTGCAAAAAGGGCCAAGTCCAACAGCAATCAAAGAGAAAAGTGGGGCTAGGTTCAAATTAAAAAGAAAAGGGCTCACCGCGGAGCCTTGAGGGACGCTACACCATAGGTGTTTATGTTTTGATTCAAATGGTAGTAAGGTGACTCTTTGGATACGACCGTTCAGATATGATTTCAGCCAAGTCAACACCTTCCCCCCAAAACCTGTGTCTTGTAATCTCTGAACCAACAGGGCATGGTCGACTGTGTCAAATTCTGAAGACAGATCCAGGAGCACCAGCAGCACTGATGCCCCTGAATCTAGTGACCATCTCACTGACTCGACCATCTCAAGGAGGGCGGTCTCTGTGCTGAAGCCTGCCCTGAAACCAGATTGTGTATCATGTAGGGAGGCATTGCTCTCGACAAAGTTGGTCAGTTGATGCTGGACCAACTTCTCAAGCATTTTTCCCAGAGCGGGCAGCAGTGAGATTGGCCTGAGATTGTTGAGGTCTCCTGGGTAACCATTAGGTTTCTTTCTCAGGAGGAGAAGGGTAGCGTGTTTCCACTTGTCGGGAAAAACGCCAGTTTCAACGGATGCGTTCCTGATATGAGCTAGCGCACCAGTAAGAGAGAGACAGCATTTTCCAAAGTGTAGGAGGGCATGCATCATCTGGGGCACCTGATCTACATTTTTGAATTTCAGCCAATGCATCCTGATGCGAAATAGGTAAGAAATTTGTAAACGGAGGAACATCCGCAACTCCCAATGGTGTGTCCGGTTTCTCTGTTGCGGTGGGTGCTGAGAAGGAGTCATAGACCTTTAAGATTTTGTTATCAAAAAAGCTAGAAATGTCTTCACACAGAGCCGGGGATGGTTGCACTTCAGTCTCTATTGCTCTTGGCTTAAAAAAGGTCTGTCCTACCTTGAACACCTCTTTAGTGGAGTGAGCTGCTTTGTGTATACTTGAGACAATGTAATTTCTCCTGGATGCTTTTCGCGACTTATGTAGATCTATCAAAGCATTTTTATAGGTTGCTTTATCTAGGTCGCAGTAGTTTGTTCTCCACTGGCATTTTAGTCTTTTGCACCTGCTCTTTTCTTCTCTAAGTGAATCAGAGAACCTTGGAGCCGATGGGGACAGTCTATGAGACTTCAACATTCTGGCCGGAGCAACGCCTCCACAGCTGTGGAGATCCATTGATTTATTGCAAGAGCATCTGCATTGGGGTCTAAAGATAGAGAAGGGCGATTGTTCTGTAGGATAGGACCTAGTGCTGCTGCAGTCAGATTTTTCCAATTTCTTTTCATGGTAGAGCGCTTGCCTCTGGCCTGGCCGGGATTGGTCAGCATGACTGAAAAAGGAATCAGATAGTGATCCGACCATACCAGAGGATAGGGTGTCTCCATAACTATTGAAGAAATGTTGGAGAAGACTAGATCCAGGGTGGGGCCTGCTTTATGCGTAGGAGCGGATACCAGTTGCATTAGATTGGCACCTGCCAAGGATGAGACCAGCTGAACTGCTTGTGAGCAGTTGGGATCATTCACATGTAGATTAAAGTCGCCAAGGGCCATAACATTGACATGAGCTAGCGATTTTTGAGCAATATGATTGCAGAGATCCTGACATATATTTGCTGCACAATCAGGTGGTCTATATATGAGTATGCCACAAAAAGGATGAAGAGGGATTGATTTGGAGGCAAAAATTGAGGCCTTCTATGCTTTGTATATATAGTGGGGCAGAGGAAGCTAACTCCCACGAGTCTTTACAAATAATGGCCACCCCACCCCCTCTTTTGTTGCCCTTTCTATTTGCATAGCACATTTTGTAACCTGGCGGGATGGCCAGGGCGATTGCTGCCACAGTGTCCACATTAAACCAGGTTCCTGTTCAAAACATGGTGTCCCAAGTGGACTCAGCTAGGACCAGCCAGACATCCTCAACATGTTTTGGGAGGGATCTACAGTTGACTAGGCATGCCCTAATTGTGTCAGTGTGCTTCTGCGCTGTGCCCTGTGGAGTTGTTTTCCCAGAGTTGTTCTTTTTTTGCACACCTGCCGCATACGTCACACCGTGCAATCGGCACTGAAAGCTGTGACGGACCGGGGACAGCGAAGAAGAGTCAGGAAGGTAAAAGCAAAAAAGCAATGTGGAAAGTTACAATCAATTTTAAAACTGAGATTAAGGATAATGAATTAAAACCACACGGCACGCACTACTCACTGCTGCGCGGACGGTCCCCCATCAGCCTTAGGTAAACCGGAGGCAGGAAGTGTAGTGATTGCGGGAGGAGTCACGTCCCTCCCTGCAATCAGCACTGAAAGCCATGACGGACCGGGGACAGCGAGTTGGAGTCAGGCAGGTAAAAGCAAAAAAGAAATGTGCAAAGTTACAATCAATTTTAAAACTGAGATTAAGGATAATGAATTAAAACCACATGGCAAGCGCTACTCCATGAGCCTCGGCAAAGCTGAACAATCCATTCCCAGATTCATACGATCAGTCAAAGCTAAAAAGTCTTTTACAAGTATTTACCTAACTGAAATTTGAACCAGTGTAACACCTTTTGATCAAACCCTTCACCTACTTATGGACAGCATCAGGAGGGAATACGCTTTCCCATATTACCCTGAACGGAAAGTCCTGCCATTAGATTGCCCACTTTAACCACTGCAGGAAACTCATCTACAAACGTATCTACTCGATAGTGTCTGGTTGAGATTTTTGGGAAAGATGTTTCTTCCACCTCGTTCCATTCATGGACAAAACACATCTTATGGCACCATGCAAAATAAAAGTCTCAAGCCCAACACTTTGATAATGGGTTAAAAAGGTGTCTTAATTGATAGAATGGTACGGAGTTCACAAATTAGGATTGTCATGTACTGGCTGCAAAAGTTCAGTCAGGTCCAACCCCTGAATTAAAGGACCTCCGATAAATCAACCGCGGGATCATCAGGGTCATGCACTCTGAGGAATTTTGGGGGAGGAGGACAGTTTATTAATTTGAACTGCTTCCACTGCAGCTTCAATCGTAGCCTGTATGGATGTCTAGGATAGATCCTGAGATGAATGCCCAGCAACCTCCTCATTCTCCTTCATGCTGCGAGACAATAGTTGAAAAGGTCACTACTCAGAAACTATGCAAATCTCAGGCAGGTGCTCTACATGGGACTGGTAAACAAAGATGAAAATCGACCGAAAACCTCTTGTTTTCGGACGGTATCCAAGCAAGCAGGCTCTGCGCAGAGATAGGAAAGCTACAGTTAGTATTATACTTTTGTTGAAGTGTACACATTGTGAATAGTATGATTGATATGTACTGCTTTACTATCACCTATTTGTATTATCTTTTTTTATTTGCTATGCCTCAACGTGCAACTTTGGTGATACATTGGATATGTATATGAGCGACCAGTTAATTTACAATTGTTTTTCAAGCAAAATCAAGGAACTTCTTGTAAGTTGTAGAGATCTCACCCTATTGGAAGTCATGGATATAGCAAAAGGGATAGAATGTTCACTAGTTTCTAGCAAACTCATGTCACAAGATGAGTCTAATCAGCAGAAGGTGGGAGTAAATGTTCTGTCTGATTTTGAAACAATAGGATTTGTATCTGTAAAAGACAAAAGATAAAGCTTTACACAAAAGAAAACTATTCAAGCATGCTATCGAGATGGTTCTAAGTCTCATTTGGAAAATAATGAGAATTGTCCTGCTAGTGGGAAAAGTTGTAACAAATGCAAAAAGATTGGCCATTTTCAAGGAGTTTGCAGAGGTGATAATAAACAAGGTTGGATGAATAGTCTGGATCTTAATGTTGACGAGTTCCTGCATGACCTTTCCAAAATTGTTATATCTGTAGAATTGCAACCAGAGAAAACTCCCTGGGTTGAAGGGCCTTTGTGTGATGTGTTATTTGGTAACTTTCTCTTCTTATGATGGCCGATTCTCGAGGTCGATCACTTTTTTATCTGACACCATTTTTTTTAACGTTATGTGCACCAAATGAGGTTTTGAAAGCTCCTGATATCAACCCTAAACACTTTGGGGAAAATGACATAGACATGCTAGGTTACTTTGTCAATAATTTAACATATCTTGGTGGAAAGGCCGAAACTAAGATTAATGTTGCAAGAAAAGGAACGAATCTAGTGGGTTGGCAAGATTTAGCAAAACTTGGTCTGATGTTAGTTATGGGTTCAGATACACTGGTCGTACTAGCACCAATTAAAATTTCTATGGTTAAGAATTCTTCTTCAGAGGAGATGGAAATATTTGCTGGATGTGCTAAATACTTTGTAGATGTTTTTAAAGAAAACATTTGGTAACATCACAGAATTTGAGCAGAAGATCAGACTCAAGGCAGATGCAGTGCCTGTGACTCACAAGATGAGACCTATACCCTTAAGGATGAGAAGTTATTTGAAAGTTTTATTTACAAAATGAGCTACTGAGGGAAATATTCAGTAGACTAACTCACCTGAATTGGTTAGTCCCATTGTCATTGGGAGGGAAAAAACTGGTGAAATGTGCTTATGTGCAGATTTGCGTATGCTCAATTAAATCTTTATAGTGGATTGCCATCGACTACCCCAAATTCGTAAACTGTTAATGAACTGAGGTCAAGCAAAATGTTGAAGCATACTTGACTTAAGGTCAGCGTATCACCAGATTCCCTTAGACACAGCATCACAGGAATTGACAACTTTCATTACATCTTTTGGTGCCTATACATTTTTGAGAAAGCTGTTTGGATAAACTACAGCTGCCAGCATCTTCTAAAAAATGTTCTAAAAATTGATGGGCACCATTTGGTCAGAATAAATAGGACGCAAGAATTCCAAGACGATGTTTTAAAAAATGTCTTTAATTAAAGAGTATCGTATTAAGTTAAGACCAGAAAAGTGGAAATCTTTAGCCAGAGAATTGAATTATTTAGTACAGAGAATTTCATCTGAGGGTATTAAGGCCAAATTCTCCTTGATACACCCAGGGACAAAGATGAGCTCATGTTTTTACTTTGGATAAAATTTTGTAGAACAACCCTTCAGATCATTGCTCAAGAAATGTGTGAAATTTCTGAGGAGCACAAAAACATAAGAGGCAAATAAAAAGCATGATGCTGATGCTAGATGCTGATCAAGTCATCTAGGAGTAATGCTGTATATACATAACCTTTAAACAGTGCTTAAGTCAAAAATAAAAAATAAGAAAAGATTTTCTTATTCAAAATGTTATCAAAAATATATATAATGTATTGTAGTCAAATAAATAACCTGAAGTTCATACATTTTGCATTGCAGGGCATAACATAAATCCACCAATATGAAGTCAAGATATAACTGAACCCACAGACATAACAATAACAAAACTCCCACTGGTACTCCAGCTCATCAACCATACCATTCATGCCACAGTCATTCAACTGACAAACTTTTTCACATATCAAATGAACCATAAACCCTCAATACATTGATTGCCTGCAGATACTAGCAATTCATAAATTCTGTACAACTGAAAGATTTAACTATCCTCGGATACTTAATACATATATAAAATACATTTCTAACAAATACCATGGTCATTCGGCATATTGTCTATTGGGTTTACTGATAATCGTGTCTTGTGTTCTAAATGATGCGCTGACGTGCGTCTTGGTATAGACCCACAATCCAGGTCACACCTTCTTCAGGGCACTAGACAACTGCAATGAAGGAGTAACCAGCGGAGTATCCTGATGGAAATCTATAAGTATAAAACAATATCATAAGAATATAAATAACTATATATATATACCTAGACTCCTGCGGACACTATGTTAAAAAATGATAAAGATGAGAATGAAAAAAATTAAAATGTGGAGTGCACAAGAAGTAAAATAAAGAGAACCCATTTCTACAGTGCTCTAAAATTCCAAGAAAAGAGATTGTGACAGAAAGATAATCTCCATGCAGGCACATGCGATCAATATGAGAGACCTACCCCCATCAATCATTTTTTAGGGAATAGACGTGACAATTATCGTCCCAGGTTTGGACCAACCAAGGGCTCCATATCAGGATTTAGATCAGCCACAGAAATATATACAAACCAGGAGTCAAGGATACTGGATACATTGAATAATATCCCTATCTTTAATTTATCTACACAAGATATTGACATTACAACAGAGGATCTTCTGTCGAAGGGTCTGACATTTGCCCCATTTATACCTATTAACAGATTCAAATTAATGAAAGACCTGTTTGCCTTCTTTCGCAGGATCAGACAAAAAAATATCTTTATGACAAGAGAAACTTCACCAGAATATAACCTATCAGGGTCATACCTCCTTCCAATTTTATCCCTAGTTTAGATCAGTTGGGACCTGAAGTAGAAATGTTTGAGAAATCTTTCATGTTCAAGATATAGCAAGCTACTAGATAAGATCCCAGAATGATAATACAATATATCACAGAAGGAAGATTCAACCTTTAAAGTTTATTGCAGAATTATCATAATACCCTGCGATAAGGGGGGTGGAATTGTGATTTTTGGTACTCCCCAATATATATATAAAATGAAAGCGATGCTTGAATTAGCTGCACACTATACAAAGATTAATGGGGACGTGGAAGGGAATATTGAAAACGAGGATGCACACTATCTCCCGCCTGAATCGAGTCTGTTGGTGTGCATGGGACAGCTTCTGCTGAAGCAAAACAACGGGAAGTGATGTTGTAAGTTCGTCCCTATTGTGATTGTGATGGTTGGTGGGTATTGGCAGCTGTCTTGCCAGAACTATTTTGTATGTCAGCTAGGGAATACATTCTGCAAGGCAGAGAATAAATCTCACTTGTAAGGACTGGATCGAGGAAGATGGATGAGGAGGTAATGGGCTTCTGTTTTCTCATGATTTTATTGCTTGTGGAAGTCACTTTGAAGGCTTGTTGGTAGGGGATGGTATTCTAAGAGAAACAGTAAAACAAATAACTCATATAGATGAGGGCTTTCTTTGCCTGCTATGATTGCCTTCCACGGTTGCCCATTTTTATTCACACTAAGGACAGAGAACATGTATGCAACAAATGTGCATTATGAATAGAATCAAAATACTGCAATAAGTTGATTAAATCCAAATCTGTTTGTGTAATCATCTTTGGGGAAAAGCAAGATCTTTTTCTTTCTGCCATTTATCAGTACAGGTGGGAATGGGGAAATCCATAGGTCAATGGATAGGTGGAATTCCCTCCACCGTACAATCCCAATGATAGAGAAAAGTCAACAGGGAATTCTCTACTGGATTCAATGCTTCCTCATGAAAGTAAAGGCTTTTCCATTGGTTGTAATTAAACCTATATGGAAGATGTTGTGTGAAATGTACTCTAAACATGATGCAGCATCATTGTTTTGCATTAACACGGTGAGTTGGAGAACAATGTGAGAATAGACATAGTCTCACATGCAAATACCTGACCTTTTATTTTGTAGTTGGCTGCAAGCCTACATGAAAACATTTTAGTATCTGTTGGTACAAGTGTTACCAGTCAAATTCTTACCATTTACATTGACTGGACTTGACTTTTAGGTTGTTGCACTGTTTTCGTGCTCATGGGACATTTCAATGTTTGGTGTGGATGAATGTGTATTTATTCAGTTTTGCTGTGCATTAACATCTACCTGCCAGGACATACAGTATACATGGTGCAGTGTTCTTCAGCCTGTTGGGTACACAGATGTCCTGATTATTTACTGATAATATCCAATCCTAACCCTAGAAGACGAGTATTTTAGAGAGAAGAGCAAAAGAAGGAGGAACACTAGGACAACTCATATTAAAGATTACCAGCAAGTGATCAGACATTACTAAGAGACATTTTAGGGCATGGGCAAAGTGGGCCCTTGCCTTTCAGGGGGCTCTTGACAAAACCATCTCTTTTCTGAAGTCTCTTGCCCAGATGACCATTAATAATTCTTAAACTGAGTGTTTTAAATATAGTTTTCCTTTAATTTATTTTTAATGTGGGTGGTGTATGGAAATCTATTACAGGCATTTTGCAGAGAAGTATTTAATTCTCAACATAATGCAACTTCCATAAAACAGGTTTCTTTTAGACCAAACCTGGACATCACTTTTGAGAAATGGGAGGGGATCACAAAGATTATTTGTAATAATGTTAGTGAACTGCTGCTGTTGTTTTTTAATATTGAAAACACATGTCACTAGCTGTGATTATTAGATGTAAACACATTTAGAATTTGGATGAGTGTGCCTGTGTAATGTAAGTGACCTGGCCAAAGAGGGCATTAAAGAGCTGAAATTGGTTCATAAATTCGAAGCTGTTAGGAACAGGGACCCTTAGATACATTTGGCCCAGGGCCCCCAAATCCTTAGTATGTCCCTGTATTACCTCCGTGTGCATTATCCTCATCTCTCTCCTTATTTATATGAGGATATGACAAATGTCCACATCTATAGGATGCAATAAAATATTTTGGATGTATTCTAAAATAACATTATTGAATCACCTCTTTATAAAGTTAACAGTCTTCAAAACTTGAGTTTGCAAAAGAACCACCTATGGACTAAGATACACCTAATAATAATGACAAAAAAAGTATTTTAATGAGCCTAAGTCGTTGCTTTGCAGATCTCCTATAAGGGATCACTTTAGGTGTTTTTTCCGTAGAGTAACATCATCAGAGGTATAACTACTCTCACCCAATGTCTTAATATAATTGTTTCCTTTTTCAGATCTGCCAAAAGCAACAAATAATAATTCTGACTCGCAAAATTCTATTGTTCTCTCTAAATAAATTGAAATAACTCAATCTACATATAAAGAATGAAAAGTGTCACCTCCTTCTTCAGGACAAAATATTGATAAAATGATTGATACAGGTAAAAGGTAGAAGGTGTCTTTGGGAGAAAGTCTGATTCCTGGCCTTGGAATTAAATTGTAGTAGAAGTAAGTTTCATAATCTGTGGGCGAATATGATGGCCTCTAAAAAAGCTAATTTAGTTGAAAAGCATTGTAAGTGAACAGTAGATAAAGGCTAAGATAGAGACTTTTATAAACCCTAGAGAATTGTTGGAAAATTTCAAGGCGATAAGGGTCAAATGAACGATTGGTCTTTTATCATGAAACCTTTGAAGAAGTTTAGAAACTTAAGGCAACATTTGTAATAATGAACACCATGTCTCATGAAAACTTTTATTGGCTGCCCTTTAAAGGTAGCGGAGAGAAAACCCTTCAACAACCTGTACTTATGGAAATCAAAAATGAAGAAGGGGGTCACACTACTAAGCTTTTACTACATTTTTATCTTGGATTCAAAGTGTTACTAGTTTTACAAATAGCAAAACAAAGTGTGTGGATGGTTTTCTAGACTTCTGGATAGCCAGTGCTACTTCCCCTGAACAACCTTTTAAATGAGGTCCTACTACTATTCACCCTCTAAGCTGTGAGGTGAAGGAGTCAGAGAACTTGAAGGAACAATTGAGGAAATGATAGAGAGGCAGGATGTAAGGGAAGATGAAAAGGAGTAGATACAGTCATTCTAAGACACACAGGAAACCAATGGCAAAGGGACAATATGAGGTGACAGGAATCACTTTTGCTGCATCCTCCTAAATCTTCCACAGCACCCTCGGGAGGAGGGAAATGAGATGAAATGTACTGAGAAGTCCTATGAGATAGTAGAGAGAATGAGCGTCAGGATTCCTGACACCAGTTCTCTATGCAGAATTGAGGAAGGAGAGCTTTCTGTTTGGACGTAAAGAGGTCCAGTTTGGCACTTCCAAACTGTTATGCTGTCAACTGAAAGGTTCCCTTTGTCTGATAAAAAGACACTGATGTGCAAAGATCTTGCTAAGGAGATCTGCTGATAGATGAACGTTCCCAGGAAGATAAGAATAACGGAGGGAATTCAGGTGTGACTATGCCCATGAACAGATCTTCTGCACCACATGAGGTGTAGAAAGATTGTTTGTGCCCACCTGATAGTTTATATAGACGTTTGCTACCTGATTGTCTGTTCTTACTAGAAAAAGTGTTTCCTGAATTAGAGGAGCAAATGCCCGAAGAGTGGGAAAAATTGCTTTAAGTTCTCTCCAATTTGAAAATCTGCTTGCCCTTCAAATGGGTCATGTCATGTTGTTCCTGTCCTTGCAAAGGACAGGAACCTGTACCCTGACAGAAAAACACAGTCTGGGAGAATGTGAGACTTAGATTTTGACAAATTGTAGTACGTGCAAGCAGTTGGACACTATTTGAGCATCTACTTTTGCTTTACAAAAAGAAGGGCTGAATTGAGCCACTCATCAAGATAAGGAAATATCTGTATACCATCTAAATTTTCATAGGCTACTACTTGAGCCAAGACGTTAGTGAATACCATTGGTGCTGGTGATAGACCCAAAAGCAGTACTCTGAACTGGAAGTGCTGTGATCCTATTCGAGTTCTCCGGAATTGTTGAAATTGAGAATGAATCAGCATATGGAAGTATGGATCCAAGCACTCTAGTCCTCTGAAACAATCAATTTAACTAATAATTGAAGAGATAACATATTGATTGGGATATGATAAATGTGTTTTCTGCTTTAAGATCCAAAATAGGGTGATATGTTCTGGTTAGGATATTATTTAAATAATCTAATAGAATACTTCACCTCTCAGTTTCTGAGGTACTGCCATCATTGTTATTTTATTTAATATCATCTCGTTGCCATTTAAAAGGATTGACATTATTCCAAAGCCTTTGAATTACAGCTGTGCTAGCAGGGAAAGGAAGTCTGTAGAAAATCCATCTACTACTACTTGAGGCACTCATTTGTCCTGAAGCAGGTAAAGCCAAACATCATAGTAGATCTGAATCTGATCACCCATGGATATGATTGGACATAGTACTTTTCTCATTGTTGCTGTTGTTGACCCTAAGACTCTAATTTTTTAGCCAGAGTAAGAGGCATCTACTTTCTTATACACCTTAGGATTGCCTTCAATGAATGAAGGATTTTGAGCTAGCAGGAGGAACCCTTAATGGGTGAAGAGTCTTATATTTGTTTATCATGAAGTCTGGATTAAGATCAGAAAAGAATTAGGTCACAGTAATTGAATAAAACACATTGACTTTCATCCAGTCTCCCTATTTTTTATGAAGCAAGTTTATTAAAATGTTGGTTTCACAGCACGTTACACTTTAAAACAGCACATTTTTCCTGATCAAAGAAAAAGCCAAATTAGCAACACAGCATGATAGCTTCAGTGTGCCATAACCATGTGTCCATTGTTTAATTGTCTAAAAGGATGACCACGAGATAGTCCTTGTAATTGCAATTGATTGATTAAAACACATTGACTTTCATCCAGTCTCCCTATTTTTTATGAAGCAAGTTTATTAAAATGTTGGTTTCACAACATGTTACACTTTAAAACAGCAAATTTTACCTGATCAAAGAAACAGCAAAATTAGCAGCACAGCATGATAGCTTCAGTGTGCCATAACCGTGAGTCCATTATTTAATTGTCTAAAAGGATGACCACTAGATAGTACTTGTACTGAGACCTCAGAAGTCTAATCAGTCACCAGATCTTTGAATGCTTTTGGGGACATTCTCTTGCTCTGTTAGAAATGGGATTCCTGGTTGGCTAATGTTTGCACCAAAGCCAGGCAGAAACCACCACTCTAGTAAGGATAAGGGAGTTAAACTCCTAAAATAACCCCTGCTCGCCCCCTTTGTGGCTTGGCATTAGCAGTCAGGCTTATTTTAGAGGCAGTGTGTAAAGTATTTGCTCATAACCAACAGTAATACAGTGTAAGCACTACAAAAGGACACCACACCAGTTTAGAAAAATAGCCAGTATTTTTATATACTTAAAACAAGACCAAATACGATAAAAACACATTGTACAGTACTTTCAAAATAGATGCGTTGCAAGATGTCTTTAAATTGCAAAGATACGTTGAAAACACAGTTCCCTGATGTCGATAGCTCCGTCCGGGGCTAGCACGGCGTAGTGAACAAACAAATCCAAACAGTTCTGGCTGACCGCGGCGTCGCGGGTCAGCTACGGTGTTGGGAAGACCCACAAACAGTACCTTTCAGAGATGCAGGTCGTCGATGACCTCTCGTTGTCACACCCTTTGCAGGTCAATCTCCTCTCTGATGGAATCAGGAGCACTGGCGTCGGCAGGCGTTGGGTGCTGAGGTGTAAAGTGTTGTATAGCATTTTAGGACCCTAGTGTAATTTTCCCGATTCATGCCCTTATATAGGTATAAATCACCTTGTCCTTATATAGGCATAGAAATCATAACCATATTTAGACTTAGCCCATGCAGTCCAAATACAGGCATGGATACTTCCACTAGTTCCGAAAACCCACACCGATTTCTTGGAAAACTCGGCTTCAGCAGTCAGGGACTTCCCCTTGCTTGAATATTGATTTGGCCAAGAACTCATGGAGTTTTCAAAGAACTGAGACTCTTTGATGACGTTATTATGTCCAACTTTATGTCAAACCCGGCACCTTCAAGGTATAAATATGCCCACACTTGCCCTAGCAAACACAGGGTGGTTTGGAGCAGTTCGACTATCTACTTACCTGACCCAGCTCGCTGTAGCAAGTGCTGAAGGAAGCCGACCCTCTAGCAGCCGCACTGAGAGAGACGCTGTCTTTTTTCCTGCCGACAAATGCAACTCCAGTGTTTCCAAGCTCCCCTTGCGGGGTGTTGGGAAATCGAGTCCTAAGACTGAGAGATACCAGACCTCCTTCATTCTAAACCAAGGTACGGAGCTGATTAGACCCTAAGAGAAATCTTAGATAGATTCTTGGCAAAAGAATACTAAACTTATGCTACACTGCACTTACTCCTTCCCTCGTACTAGACTTAGGTTAGGTACATCTGGGTAGGAGTATTTTAGAAGCACCAGTTGAGTACTTTTAGTCTTTATTTATTTATTTATGTATGTATTTAATGGCTTAGAAACCATACCATGCTTTTACAGTATTATTTTATAATACTCTTCTTGCTGTATGCATTATATTTTACAGCCAGTATTACGATTGTAGCCGTTCCTTTCTTCTGCATGAGAAAGAAGACTGTTCAATAAATACTTTTATTGAAAACGCCCGTCTCTCTATTTTCTCTGCACCTCTGATGAAACAAAGCATGCACGAATGACTGAGTGAAATATCTATCTATTGTTTCCACGACTCTGAAGATACGTTTTATCTTGGGAAACAAAGTTGTCATGTTTATGCAGTTGTCAGAAACTAATCCCTTCTTGTTTATTCGAGAAAGGTTCTAGTGACCTCTGAGCTAGCTGTCACTCGCAATTAAGTCTAATATATTCGATAGAGACCTAGTTGACCTAAGTCCTACGTCAAATTTATAGGATACATTATTCCAATGCGCAGAGCCGATTGGGAATATAGTAGCTACACTACATGGCGCCCAACATTTGGAAAGGCACTAATTTAACGCTAGATACTAGAGTAACTCAGTCGTGCTTTTCACAGAGACCACCTTTTTTCCTGTAAAATACTCCAATAGACGTCTGGAGTGGGTTAAAGGATAAAATATCCGCCATTACTGAGTAGGACGAAAATCCTATTTATTCGTTTTTGGTTTGTTCAACGTTGAAGGATACAGTAATCCAAAATATTGTGCACCTTATCTTTGTTTCCTTGAAACTTGCTCTGCAAACTTTCAGTCAACAAAATGTCGACTAGTGACGAAAAAAACTGTGGAGATGCAGTAAATGCAAACCAACTGGGTTTAAACCTTACAGGTTTCCAAGAAACTGATGCGGATACTATAATCATCCCAGAAAACATACAGAAAACCATCGCTATAAAGCTTATACAAAATGGCCTATCATCAAGAGGTGGTAGGGTAATTTTTGTCATAGAGGCACATGAATGTCAGCAGACAGAGGTATTCTATTCATGGATTATCTTCCCTGAAGTAAATTCAAGAACACATGTGTTCCACTTCTGCAAGATAGAGGAACCTCCAGCGAAATACACTCCTTTCGAGGATATTGAAATTCCACTAACTTACCAAGAGCATCAGCTCTGGTTTAAAGGTGCCCTACAACATCAAAATCACATTACCAGGCTCAGTCCACTAGGTAGACCAGGAGCAACATGGCCGGTACTAGCCAGCTATACACCACATCCTGACATTGAAAGAATGTCAAGTGAAGAACTATTAGCTCAGCTAAAACAATTAATTAAAATACATAGACAATTGGTTCAATATGTCATGCGGACTCTAACAGTCCAACCTGCTATAAGGATTCCACATCACACCCCTCATTAGGGGAACACAAACAAAATTACACTACAGACTATATAATCAGTATTTGGTAAATTACCCACAAAAAGGGAACACATTCCATTCTGGTTAGCTCCAAAAATTACTCAAATAGAGGCAGTATTTCCCGATAGTAGACCTCATGAGAAACACAGGATTCTAACAATCTGTTTACCAATGGGGATCGCACCACACCTGGAGGACTGTGACATTTGGGGTACAGTCTTTGCTGCAATCTACACAAAAACACATGGTGTTCCGTCAATGGCGGTAATACCAGACGTCCTGAAACAGATTCAAAATGAATACGGGGCAGAACCTGCTTTAAATCTCAGTATGAAGTTACTGAAGTATTTCAAACAGGTTTCAGCTATAATATTAGCTAATATTAAAGGAGAAGCAGCATCCGTGGCAATCCGCCAAAAACTGCAAGAACTTGATGACACTGAGCAACCGTGTGAACTGGCCAGAATAATAGAAAAATCATATGAAGAACTAGGTAGAGATAGTTTGGGTGGGAAACCAGTAAAGCCCGAACTAACAGAAAATCCTGATAATGTTTTTATTAAAAACACACTCACTACTCCGAAAAAGAAGTGTGAAAATACTAGACAGACACTTCCTAAAGAGAAGCGTTCTCAATCCAGAGGTAGGTCTCCTCAAAAGGAGCCCTCTGAAAAGAGGTATAACCTCAGAAACTGGGAAAATCTAAGAAAACCTGATAGATATCAAGATACTGATACACGTTCCTCTCGTACCTTTCAGACTTCCTCACAGAAATCGGAAAGAAGAGAATGATCAGAACACAAGGAAGAACATGTGAAGTCCAAAGACGATTAACACGTTCCAAAAAACACAATTCACCAAAAAGAAGGTAGCAGGTCTAAAAATCAGACATGACGAGGATCTTGAGGACACAACTCAAGAACGGGGAGTGGGCCCAGACAATGCTGGACAGCGCAGCAGAAGTTACCATAGCTCGCAGGATCCTGAAGGATCATCTGGAGACAGTGGACTTGAATGAGTACATTTAAGTTGAAACTGCTGACACCAGGGTTAGTGTACCCCATACGTTATATGAAGTAACACTCAGGATAGAGGGGGACATAACTAGAAAAATAAGAGCACTCTTTTGGGAGAAACTCTCTAAGGGTTATGACATTCTTCTGGCTGAAAAAGACTGGCCACCTGAATTTGTCAGGAAGTGCCCACATAGCGAAGAGATCATTATGCCAGCCTTCTCAAATCATATTCCTATTCATAAAAAATACACCTATGCCAGAAAATGGGCTGTAGCCCAGGCTCCAGCATTACATAAAAATCATGTGGGATGGGATGAGGACTCTCCAAACCATAAGATCCAGTTAAAAAATCAACCTACTGCTCAGAGGCAGTATCCAGTTAAGCAAGCATCAAAATAACAGGTCTGGGAGATCTTAGATCAACTTGAATACCAAGGGGTGATTGAAACATGAACCTCGTTCATGAACAACCCTTTGTTTCCTGTCTCGAAACCGGACAATACATATCGTCTAGTTTTGGACTACAGACATTTACATTCGTTTCAAAACCTTTGCAGTACAAAATGCACACAGAGCAGCACTGATGAATAACATCGCGCACAAAAAATATAAAACGACATTAGATATTTCTAACGTTTTTTTCTGTCAAAACATTGCATCTGAAAGCAGGTACTTGACCGCTTTCTCAATTGTGGTGACACATGGTCACTTCTGTCGTCTCCCCCAGGGATTCAAGAATAGTCCAGGGTTATTTTCAGCGAGAGTAACAGAGTTACTACAAACTAAGCATGGGCGAATGTTGCAAATTCGCGATCCGCGGATTTACGAATTCGCAATCCGCAAAATTCGCGAATTCGTGCGAATTTGCGGATTTTTTATTTTTGCGTGTTCGCGGGGCACTTTGCGTGTTCGCGTTTTTTTTTGTGCGAGACCGCTCGTTGTTGTGCCCTTCTGCCCTCTGCCCCACTCGTTTCTGTGCCATTCTGCCCTCTGCCCCACTCGTTTTTGTGCCCTTCTGCCCTCTGCCCCACTCGTTTTTGTGCCATTCTGCCCTCTGCCCCACTCGTTGTTGTGCCCTTCTGCCCTCTGCCCCACTCGTTGTTGTGCCATTCTGCCCCTTGCCCCACTTGTTATTGTGCCCTTCTGCCCTCTGCCCCACTCGTTGTTGTGCCCTTCTGCCCTCTGCGCCACTCGTTGTTGTGCCATTCTGCCCTCTGCCCCACTCGTTGTTGTGCCCTTCTGCCCTCTGCCCCACTCGTTGTTGTGCCATTCTGCCCTCTGCCCCACTCGTTGTTGTGCCCTTCTGCCCTCTGCCCTACTCATTGTTGTGCCCTTCTGCCCTCTGCCACACTCATTGTTGTGCCCTTCTGCCCTCTCCTGTTTTATTTTAGAATGGCGCCGGCAAGCTGCCAGCGCCATTCTAAAATAGTTACTAAGTTAGCTTCATCAGGAAGCACTAATAGATAAAATAAAGCAGGTGCTCGAATTCAGTTAAACTCGAGCACCTGCTTCTATTAGTGCTTCCTGTTGAAGCTAACTTAGTAACTATTTTAGAATGGCGCTGGCAGCTTGCCGGCGCCATTCTAAAATAGTTACAAGCTTGAAGCTTGAACTTTTGCCCCCCGGATCCGTTCCGCTCGCGGATTTGCGGATTTTCGGCAAATTCGCGGGAATTCGCGGATTGTGAATTTGCAGAAAATCCGCAAAATCCGCGAGCGGAACGGATTTTGCGCCCATGCTTACTACAAACGTATGATGATGAGGCATTATCTTATGTCAATGACATCTATCTTACAGACGACGACTTGGACAGGCACTTGAACAGAGTGAACACCATCATACTTGGTTTCGCATCTGAAGGGTACAAATTCAACTTTAAAAAATCAAGAATTGCCCCCCTTAACGTCCTATTCTTAGGATACGAACTTTCAAGTGAAGGCAAAAGCCTGGCAGCAAACTTGTTAGAGAAATGTGCGCTGCTCCAACCTCCAAAAACGCTGAAAAAGTTAGTCAATTCTAGGTTTACACTCTAAACCTCTCTATGAATTAATCAAACCTGATTTCAAACCAACTAATTGGACTCAAAAACACACATAACTTTTGCGTTCAGTGCAAACAGACATGTTAGCAACAACGCATTTACAGACACGCGTAAACGTACGCAACCTTGTGATCCAAATCATCCCAGGGAGATGCGGATTCACGTACCTAACCTTTAATGAAGGTGAAAAGGTACCAATTGCTTACAAATCACACTTGTACACACAAGCTGAAATGAAATTCACTACAACAGGAAAAATTCTGACAGAGGTTCAAACTGCAGTAGCAAAAGAGAGAGCTGTCGCACAGGGAAAAGCATAAAAGTCGTTACGCTTATACCTGCCTCAGAGGCAGTGACAAAAGCAAGCATTCCGAATGCAAAAGCTTTACATCCAAGATGGATACAATGGGTTAATTCTCTTGCTGCAACAGACGTTGAATACGTTTTTGACTCCTACTTGAATACTCAGGAATTTCTACAACACAAACAAGAATGTCCTCTGCCCACTGAGATTCTGCCTCTAGAACATTACGGATGTATAATTTATACAGACGGATTAGCCAGCCCGCAATTGGGGGAAAACAAGCTTATAGTGCTGCGTGCGCGATTGTTAAAGGTTGCTGGCGCGATGGTAAATTCCGACCTATGGTAACAAAAACACAATCTCTCGGAGATTGTACAACTCCGCGAGCTGAACTACAGGCTTTCAAGATGGCGCTTGAAAATACCGATCGCGAATTCCCCACACTCATAGTGTGTGATTCGTATTACTGCGTTCAATCTTACAACGAATACTTGCAGAACTGGGTTCAAAACGGTTTCAAAGACGCAAAAGGTGGCACAATCAAGCATAAATTGCTTTGGGAACAAGTAGTTCTTTTACAGAAAGAACTACAAAAGACTGGTGTGATCCATACACTGAGTCATCAGCGTGATGGCGTTCACGTTGTAGGGAATTCATTGGCTGATGAAGCTGCGAACGCAGCTGTGCAAACGGCTTTCGTAGCTGCAATCACTCGTTCAAAAACAAAAATAGACAGCGAAATAATGCAGGCTGTCGCCGCTTCCAACAGCGGTAAAACATTACCAAAAAGCTTTCCACTCAAGTACTCATGTATAACTGATGCAAATAATGTTGCTTTTGCTCGAATCCCTGGAGTGGGGGACAGAGTAATTCCAAACATGGAACACAGATTAGGACTAATTTTAGCAGCACATGAAGGGCTTGCCTCTGCACACGCAGGTGTTTCCGCCACAGTGTCATTATTAAAGCAAAGATACTGGTGGCCGCGCATGAGGAAACAGACCAGAAACTATGTTTTGGAATGTGAAATCTGCCAGAAAATGAACGTTTCAACAGTGATACGCCCGGCGCAGACTCCCCTTCTAATTTCAGATAAACCATTAGTATGTGTTTACCTGGACCACTGTGGTCCCTTACAAAGGGATGGTAACTATAAATATATCATGGTCGCAGTGGATTCATGCTCAAGATTCATTTGGATGTGGCCGCAGCGCTCGGCTGACGCCAGAAAAGATTTGTGAGTCTTTATCGGAACATACGCAATCGGCACGCTACATTCTGACAAGGGTCCTGCGTTTAGGTCTCGAGCTTACAAGGAGGCCATGGCCAATCTGGGCATTGCATTGCAGTACTCAAGTCCATTCCATCCTGAGGGCAATTCGGTAGTGCAAAAAAAAAAAACGTGACATAAAGCAATCTATAATAGCAAGGGTATTAGGCTCAGGTGACCGGTGGGTCAAACATCTACTAAGTGTCCAACGTAGTCTTAACAATCTGCCAAGAAATTCTCTGGGTGAAATCACTCAATATGAAATCCTTTTTGGTACTAGAATGATTGTTGAAGACCTCGATCGTCATACTTCAGTGGTGGAACAAAAACCCTTTGATATCAAAGACTGTTCGGCTGTTTTGCAGGACTTAAATGAAACAAGAAGAAGTCTAAGCAACACATTACAGAAGCCAACGACCACTGAAGAAAAACCACCTGTCCCAGCAAGAACTGTCTGGATTCCAAAGATTGGGGATCTAGTCAGAGAAAAAATAGCGGATAAGAAGGAATTTGGGCCTTCTTACAGAAAACCAGTACCTGTGCTATCAATCCACGGATCAAGAACATTGTTTCTGCCGCCCCTTGCTGCAAGAAAGGGGAACCGGTTCATGTCCATCGATCTGGTAAAACCCCATCATGTGGCTGATAATAAATAGTAGGACCAGTGGACTCCAAAGATGTTGCAGACGACCAAATCTTGCTACTATCCAAGAGGTTCAAACTGAGAGACTCATCACCTTTGAAGAATCTGCAGTAAGAAAAGAAGGACTATGTACAAAGCCATGGAACTTGTGCCTCTTGAAACCCAAATAACAGTTCGTCAAGAAACTCCCATCTACAATGATGTAGTATCTGACTATACTAATATGTCAAGGGACCAAGCAGCTCCAGAGATCTCAAATAATCGGGATGCAATACCAACAATCGACAGAACTGCCTCTGGCTATTTCATCAATTTTGATACATTTTCCGAGGATTCCAGTTAGTCCGAAACAAAGCCTGCAAATAAAACTTTCAAGGAACAAGTAACATAACTGTTTCACCAGCTTGCAAATTCATATCTGGTTTCACCATGGGTTGAATTTTGGAATGTGTTAGGTGTACTTTTTCTCCTACTATGGCTCATTCTTGTTTTAAGTTTAGGAAAGCTGATAGATGGAAAATATAGTAAAATGGACACAGCAAGTAAGAACACAAATCATCTCATCGTCAAAAAAGAGACCTGTCACCTGTGAACATCACAGCCATTGCTATACCTGGTGGTATAGCATGGGACAGAACTGATTATGACATTTATTGTCCGGTAGAGCTGTTGAAGATTCTACACCAATTTAAGGTTTCCTTGAGTGACTTTGTTTCACCCAGCACATTTTCTGATGATTGGGACTTTGAGACTGTTAATAATATGATGGCAGACTTAGAAATGTCAGCGAAATTTACAAAACATGAATACTTAGAAGGTTCATCAGATTATGAACAAATGTATTGTTTTAATCATTATGGTCATCATTATTTGCACAAATCTGCTAACCCTAGACATGTTTTTATGTATAATCAATGGGAACATTGTCCAATGCCACCAAAGGGTAGCTCAAAAACATTTTATGAAAAATGTCCATACTTCTCAGGTTTTAATGTCACACATCCAGAAACATTTTACTTTAAAAATGTTAATAAGACAGGAATGAAAAGTATGTTGACTAATACTAAGCAAATTTATTCTGTGGCCTTTTATGCTCAATTGTCCACATTAGGGTTTGACTTTTGGAAAGACAACACTGAGACAAAAACTGTCTGGGGCACAAAAGACTGGCAGGTGCAAGGTTTAGAAGCTTTATTCAGAGCCTGCATCCTCCCAGAACAAATAATGTTCTTAAATGAAACTGTTCAACAGACATCTTGTCTTGGCCTGACTAAGATAAAAGACTTAAACAAACCGTCTATACCTAAGCCCACACCTGATAGTAATGGCACTACAGATGAGGAGGTAGACAAGTAATATATTTTACAGCAAAACAGAACTAATCCTGATTGGAAAAAATGGTTAATCTGGCCCACAGACACGAATAACTGTCAAGATAGATTCCTGAACAAGACACAATGGTTTACAGTAACTAGGCCAGATCCAAGATATGTCCAGAGACAACATCCAGGGATAATAACAACATACAGTGTAGGAAAACTGTGCCTTGAGTGGCTACAAAGATCCGCACTCCCAGATATAAAACAACACTTAACTTTACTTAAAGATGGCGTTGATTTGAGAGATTTCTTACTAGGACCGCGTAAACCGCGTCATAAAAGCCGGTATATATGCTGCTTATAATGAAGCATGGAAAGTCACGCAAATGGAAACTGCAGAACGAATACGAGAAATTGATCGTATTAATTTAGAGAAAGCTCTCTCTGTAGTTGACAATGGGTTAACGACTCTGTCATCCAGAATTTATTCTTTGGACATCATTGTATCCTCTGCCATAGACATAATGGAACAGGACTTGCTCATGTTACAACATGGACAGTCTCAATTGCGTTCTATAATGCTGCTGGGCTGGATGTTACAAAATCTTCATTCAGGCTATGTGCCTTGGCGTCTAATCAACACCACGTCATTGTTTACTCGATTTAACCTTACAGATAAACAAATCTCTTTGGCACAGATGAGAGCAGACTATATGGTGCTGAGCATAGAAAAACTGGAAAGATTACCATTGACTGTTTCTGAGAAACCAGCCATAGAATGGATAATACATGGCACCATCATGATACCAGTGACGATTTTCCATTTTCAGTATTGTTTGAAACACATACCAGCAGGCCTGTATGAAAGGTTGGGTAAAGAATACATAAGGTGGACCTGGGATTTACCATACACACACAAATGTTGGAGTGGGGAAAAGGAGGTATTTATTAGTGGTAAAAATTGCAAAAGCGCACTAAGCGGTACACTTTTATGTCAGGGTATTAATTTACATGGAGCCTGCGAAGGTTCTCCGACAGCAGTGATTTTTAGGCAGCTTTCCAATGGGAGCTACATAATGTTCAATGATGCCAAGAATAGCCTATCTCGTTAGTGTGTCAGCCAGGGTCACTTGTTGTATGCAAGTATTGTTTCCTAAAACTAAGACAGACGGGGAGTCGCCGCTATGGCCTTCACTGAACATCTCTTCTATACGAATTGATACTTTAAGCAGAATGAAAGCCATTCTTTTACAAAAAACTGTGCAATTGACCTCGTCCAGAGAGACGTATGATCTGCAAGTTGCAAGGTCCTCTGCAGAGATACACGCCCTATTATCAACAAACTGCCCCATACATTTCACAGAAATATTAGGTCATATCTTAAACATGTCTGATACCAGTGGTATTGTACATGCATTTAAGACGATTTTTTAGGGACTCTTAGCACCCTTTGAAGCAGTCCTAGGCATTTTTCCAAACTTCGTGCACTCTGTGTTCGGCGGCCTGCCTCTCATTTTGGGACTCGTAGCAGGGATACTATTTTTGTTCATTCTGCTCTGATATGGCAAGTCCAGTCATCAGCGATACCCAAATTGCCATGGAGAACACTCTTCTGGCAATGCAGTATCGTGAGCGCATAACACAGATTCCTGGCTTGACTAGTTTGAGAGATCTGAATACCACGTGGTTCCTGTCATTCAGACCCATCTGGCAAAATTGCATATTACCTGTTCTACGATGCCTGCTTTGCGGAGAGGAATGCGTGTTTGACATTTGTCTAACACTTCCATCAGCACTGCCAATGGATGTTGACGCTTTGCTTGGTTCGGTAACAGCTCATGCATTGTGTTGTCCCTAGCGACTACCAATCCTGATGATGGCATTCATTGAGATCTCAGCAGCAATTCAAGCTGAGGGTGAGATACGTGTATCAACAGGCACACAGGTACCATCTTCTGCGAACATTGCTATTTCGACTGACGCTGACGGCAATGCTTCTCATTTGTGTACGATTGATCTACTTAATGAAGTGGTTCAACTTTCACCTACTGTGGTAGACGATTTCTTTGCCAGCTTAGAAGATTTAATGTTTTCTTCTGACACCAAGAATAACTTTTGAAATTAGCAGGCAGCGTTCTATGAACTCTGACTTCGACCTTTGCTTTTTCAGAACAAAACTTCTAACTTTGGGACCATATTTTTCTACGATTTGATTTGACTTTTTCCAAAATTGAACTTTTTTCTTTCTTTTTGGCACAAAGTAATCTGCTTAAAGTAGAACTATTCTTAGAGAACAAGAATTCTTTGAATACTTCCTAGAAACAATATTGACCTTATCGACAAACTAAACCAGTTTATATATTGTGCTATGGGATGTCCTCGACCTTTTTCTTCTGTATTTAAGAGCTATTTCATAAATGAAAATTTTCATGATTCATTCAGTTAGCATTACCAATATCATACTATATGCTTAAAATGAAATCATTGCTTTCAAATGCGTACAGTACAAATGCTCATTTTCGTGTGCAACCATTTCAAATGCATGTTTTATGTATTTTTGGGTGAGATTGTAAACACATGCTTTAGATATGTTTTAGTGCTTCAATTTAGTAATATCGAACATAATAAAGTGGAGTGGGTATTGTGTAGCATTTTAGGACCCTAGTGTAATTTTCCGGATTCATGCCCTTATATAGATATAAATCACCTTGTCCTTATATAGGCATAGAAATCATAACTATATTTAGGCATAGCCCATGCAGTCCAAATACAGGCATGGATACTTCCACTAGTTCTGAAAATCCACAACGATTTCTTAGAAAACTCGGCTTCAGCAGTCAGGGACTTCCCCTTGCTTGAATATTGATTTGTCCAAGAACTCATGGAGTTTTCAAAGAACTGAGACTCTTTGACGACGTTATTATGTCCAACTTTACGTCAAACTCGGCACCTTCAAGGTATAAATATGCCCACACTTGCCCTAGCTAACACATGGTGGTTTGGAGCAGTTTGATTATCTACTTGCCCGATGCAGCCTGCTACTGCAAGTGCCGAAGGAAGCCGACCCTCCAGCAGACGCACTGAGAGAGACGCTGTCTTTTCTCCTGCCTAGAAATCCAACTCCAGTGTTTCCAAGCTTCCCTTGCGGGGTGTTGGGAAATCGAGTCCTGAGACCGAGAGATACCAGACCTCCTTCATTCAAAATGAAGGTACGGAGCTGATTAGACCCTAAGAGAAATCTTGGATAGATTCTTGGCAAAAGAATACTAAATTTATGCTACACCGAACTTAGGGCCAGATGTAGGTAAATACTATTTACCTATTCTTAAATACCGAATCATACCGATTCGTTATTTAAGAATAGGTAAATAGTATGTAGGTAATTTTTCGTTAAATTTTACCGAATCTGTAAAATTTGGTATTTACCGATTCGGTAATTGCCATTAATTCCTACGGCCTGCAGGCCCATAGGAATGAATGTCAATTACCGAATCGGTAAATACCGATTTGGTAAAAGGGGAAAACATTGAAGGATGGCTGGGTGTCACTTTGACACCCTGTTGCAACCCTCAATTGTGTATTGGTGCACATGTTGCAGACATACATGCCCTAAGGGCATGTATGTCTGCAACATGGCCCTGTTGGAAAAGCAAAACAAATGCTTTTTCAAAGGTTTTCATTATTTACCACCAACTTGTAGTTGGTGGTAAATAACGAATCCGTAACTGAGGAATGCACTAACTTGAGTGCTCCCTTCCTCCTGGATTCGGTAATTTACCGAATCAGTATGTTAAGAATTCAGTATTTTACCGAATCCTTAAATTACCGATTCGGTAAAAGACCGAATCCTACAAAAATGCCACCTACATCTAAAAAGCCCAATACCGGTCGGTAACGGCCGAAATTCGGTAATTTCGGCCGTTACCGACCGGTATTTGGCGACCTACATCTGGCCCTTACTCCTTCCCTCGTACTAGACTTAGGTTAGGTACATCGGGGTAGGCGTATTTCAGAAGCACCAGTTGAGTACTTTTAGTCTTTATTTATTTATGTATGTATTTGATGGCTTAGAAACCATACCATGCTTTTACAGTATTATTTTATAATACTCTTCTTGCTGTATGCTTTATATTTTACAGCCAGTATTATAATTGAAGTAGTTAATTTCTTCTGCATGAAAAAGACTGTTCAAAAACCCCGTCTCTCTATTTTCTCTGCACCTCTGATGAAATGAAGCATGCACGAATGACTAAGTGAAATATCTATCTATTGTTTCCACGACTCTGAAGATACGTTTTATCTTGGGAAACAAAGTTGTCATGTTTATGCGGTTGTCAGAAACGAATCCCTTCTCGTTTATTCGAGAAAGTTTCTAGTGACCTGTGAGCTAGCTGGCACTCACAATTAAGTCTAATATATTAGATAGAGACCTAGACGACCTAAGTCCTACGTCAAATCTATAGGATATATTATTCCAATGCGCAGAGCTTATTGGGAATATCGGAACTACACTACAAAAGTGCAGAGGTGCGGCGTGCGGTGCCCTCAGGCCATGGTGCGAACAGCGGCTCAGTGGCAACTTCAGATAGCGTCGTTGGTGAGACCAGGGTCGGGTTGTGAGATGAAGGCAGTGCTCGCAGGTCATGGTGCAGCAACGGCGTTGCTGTCGCTGAAGCGCTGTCGTCGCCTGACAACTGGAGTCGAAGGCACCCGCGTCGGTAGGCCAATGCTGCAGTGCAGGATGAGGGTGTTGCATCGTGTAACTTTACGAGCGGCGCCCTCGAACCACGGTGCAAGCAGCGGCATCGAGTCCAGCATGGAGTGAAGTCATCGGGGATACCAAGGCGTCATTGTGAAGCGAGGCGGTGCCCACAGGTTGCGGTGCAAGCAGATGCTCGGTGGCGGTGTCAGCAGGCATCGTCGGTGAGACCAGGGTCGCGGTGCGCTCTGCGGTGCCTTCAGGTCACGGAGTTGGCAGCGGCATCGTAGACGGCATCAGGCTTAAAGTCTTTCCTGTTCCTGAGACTTCTTGAACAGGGGGCAAGCTCTACCTCAATCCCTTGGAGATACTCAGCACAAGTAGAGAAAGTTCAGTCAAGTCCTTTCACTGCCCAAGGCAGAAGCAGCAGCTGTAGGCCAACCCAACAAAGCAACAACACAGCAAAGGGGCAGTACTCCTCCTGGCAGCTTTTTCGGCTCTTCTTCTTGGCAGGTTCCTTGATTCCAGTGAGTTCTACAGTCTTGGGGTCTGGGCCCCAATATTTATACCAGCAATTCCTTTGTCCTCTGAAGGCAGAGTGTCTTGTACCTAGTCCAAACCAGTTCTGGTTAGTCTTGGAGCACTTTGTGTACAAGACTCCTGCTTTTCCTTTGCAGGGTAGGCCAAGGACATCAGACGCAACACAGGAGGTGGGGCCAGTATTGTGGGAGGCAGGCACAGCCCTATTCCGAGCCAGGTGCTACTCCTCCCACCCATCTGTGTGTAGATGTGTCTATTCAGCCCTGTGCTGACTCACCCTGTCTCCTGGAATCTCCCCCAGCCCCTATCACGCACAAACCAGACAGACAATATACAACCCACAGAGGCAGGCTGGGTGGTTAGGCAAGAAAATACCTACTTTCTAAAAGTGGTATTTTCAAACATAGAAAGCTAAAACCAACTTCACTGAAAGATGTATTTTATCATTCTTAGTTCAGGCGTACGAAACTCGAATTTCTACCATATTCCCTGAGTCAGTTAGGATTATAGGATGTAATAATCAGATCGCCCATTCTGGCCTATGGGGAACAGGTAGCCTTGCAATAGTGAAAAATGAAGTAGGTTGTAATTCACTATCAGGACATGCCACACACACCAGGGCATGTCCTACCTTTCACATACAATGCACCCTGCCCATGGGGGTACCTTGGACTTACCTTAGGGGCGAGTCACATGTAGAAAAGGGAAGGGTTAGGTACTTGTAAGTGTGTGCACTTGCCAAGTCGACATGACAGCCCCAGGCTGCGCACAGGCTCTGCAATGGCAGGCCAGAGTTAAATTTGATGGGCTGTTTGCGTGAGTGGCACAATCCAGTGCTGCAGCCCACCAACAGCATTTGATGTATAGGCCCTGGCACTCACAGTGCAGTTTACTTGGGACAGAAAGGCGCACCGAGGGGGCGTGATTGACACTTGCATAAAGGGTTTGAGGTGTCTTGTTCCGCTGGTGCTCGGCATCTCCGTATCCTGTGATCAAGGGCCGGGTGGCCCGAAACACGTCAGGAAACTAGTTGATTTGTGTAAAGGAGCCGGTTCATGTGTTAATAAAAGATTTCGTATGAGTCAAACGGCTGTGGAGTGCTTTCCCCACCCTCTTTTTTGGACAATACCTGGCTACATGTGCAACGGCAGTCCTGCTGTAGGGGCGAGCACCGTCACAGAAATGGAGTGGAACTGCAGGGGCATAGAACTGCTCGTCGCCCCAACAACCGTTTTTTCATCATGGACTGGTGGCATTACTCAGAGGCCCACTGCATGGCTTGATAATGATTTTAAAACCACAAGTAATTTAAAATCGATAAATTAATGGAGGAGAGCAGCGCACAATGTGAAGGTAAACACCCAGGCTGTTTGTATGACAAAACACTAGCTATGTACTTAAAAACACCGTTACCAAATGTAGAGAACTTAAACCATAACACAAACAATCAAATTGATATCAAAAAACAGTATGTTTTAATAAAACAAGGGTAAATTTTTACAGTATAATTATATGAACATGATGAATTGATGATAAAAATGATGTGCTTTTATATTAAAAAACATAAATTAAAAACTTTAGGAGGACAATGATACATGTCCTGTCTATTGTTGCTGTGGCTGTTGTATGTCAGTCAACGCGTTTCGACACGTCGTGGTGTCTTCCTCAGGACAATTATAATTTCAGCCAATTTATCTATAAAGAACAGAACAGTATTAGTTCTCATTTTTTCAAAAACAGTGTCATGGTTTATGGTCTCATTCTGTCTATTCATGGTGACCATAGAAAACTCCAGAACATTTATTTATTTCATTTCAGTTTGTCGATTCTCTTCAATTAGCATTGAGATGTTTAGTGTAGTTCATTATTATATTTATAACATTGCTTTATACATAGCATAGTGTGAAAAAAGTGCATTTATTCATGGAGGTACCTTAAGGTGAACAGGCCTAGACAATTTTGATTCTAGCATAATCTGTTTTGTCTATAACACACAATTATTCCACTGTTAACATTCTTTAAAGTTCCTGTTCAAATTTTATAAAAGAAAGTCAGTTCTTCATCCTTCTATCTAAAAAGAGATCCAGATTTAAGATAAAGAAGCAAAATGCGAGAGAGAGTTTAAGGTTACAGAGATACAAAGGGTTCAATCTAATATTTTAATGAATTTACGGAGTTAAATCTGAATGTGCCTATAACTGGTGACCTATATTATTGTACATTGCTAGATCTGCGCTCCTTTTCTGGCCAGCATTATGTTCAGTTTCAGTCTGTGTATACCTATTCCTATACTACCAGAATATTAAATTTCCCATGCTGTTACCTGATTAGACTGCTGTTTAAACGAGTCGTCTGTGAATTCTTCAGTTTAGGACAGGGTAAGTGAGGCACCTATTCTTCTTAAAATGGCATGTGAAAACCTGGAAAGGACATAATTTGTGTTCCTTAGTACTAACCAGATTGTCCTCTTATCATGATAGAGATCGGCATCTAATTCTCTTGATTTTCTCATTATGTTATATTACATACCTCAGCGTTAAGGATAAATTCCTGCTGTAGGGGCGAGCACCGTCACAGAAATGGAGTGGAACTGCAGGGGCATAGAACTGCTCGTCGCCCCAACAACCGTTTTTTCATCATGGACTGGTGCATGGCTTGATAATGATTTTAAAACCACAAGTAATTTAAAATCGATAAATTAATGGAGGAGAGCAGCGCACACCCACTGGAGGGTATTAAGGAACAGTCAAGACACTACATTTCCCAGAAAGCAATGCAGAATAACCGGAGAGGCCCCACCGAGGGGGCATGTTTGACACTTGCATAAAGGGTTTGAGGTGTCTTATTCCGCTGGTGCTCGGCGTCTCTGAATCCTATGATCAAGGGCCGGGCGGCCCAAAACGGGTCAGGAAACTAGTTGATTTGTGTAAAGGTGAGGCTTCACACAAAATAAAAAACTTTGTAGGAGTCAAACGGCTGTGGAGTGCTTTCCTCATCCTCTCTTTTGGACAATACCTGGTTACATGTGCCAAAGCAGGCCTGCCATAGGGGCGAGCACTGTCACAGAAATTAAGTGGAATTGCAGGTGCATTGAACTGTTTGTCTCCCCAATGCGGTAACAGCCATTCTTCATCATGGACTGGCGACATTACACAGAGGCCCACTGGAGGGCTTGATAAGGATTTTAAAACCAAAAGTATTTTAAAATTGATACATTAAAGGAGGAGAGCAGCGCTGATGACGTCACTGATGACATCTCAAATGACATCACTGATGACATCACTGATGACATCTCAAATGACATCACTGATGACATCATCCAGTGTCTGTGTGGTTCTGTAAAGTTAAAATAGGTTTTACATATTGAAGAGTAAGTGTATCTATGAGTGTCTGGATGAAGGATTTAGTAGGTGCATGACTGACTGCATGAGTGAGTAATTAAATGTGTCTTAGTGAATGCATGGGTATCTGACTAAACTGTCTGAATGTGTACATCATTATGTTTGTTGTTGTGTAAGCTGCTGCATGTGAGAGTTGTCATATATAAATGACTATATCTAACAGCCTGTGATTGCATAAGTGACTATAACTATCAATATGTACTTGTATCAGTGATTGTAAAACGCAGTAAGTATATGTTAGTCTATGTTTAAATAAGCAAGGTTTTGTGTGTATAACTGTATAGTTGTGGAAATGGGAGTGTGATTGATTCTTTACATAACTGACTAGGTGTAGGAGTAACTCAATGGATGAGTGGCAGTGTGTGAGTCCCTGTATTGGTGTATGAGTGTATATGTTGGTCTTGTATTGATGAGTGACTGTATGTATGAAAGATTGTATGGGTGAATGAGTGGATGTGTGTGTAGACCTAGAAATCAGTGAGTGCATATGTGGTTAAGTGGTTTTACTGTGTCAATGGTTTCAAGAATGGTAGTTTCTATTTAACACTAGGTGTATAATGTGTTAGATTACAGTGTGAGGAGGTGTATTGTATTATGACATGGATGATGTAATCAGTGATGTCATCAGTGATGTCATTTGAGATGTCATCAGTGATGTCATTTGAGATGTCATCAGTGACGTCACTAACCATGTCATGAATGATGTAATATGTGACATCATCAGCAGTGCATTGCGGGCGCGCGAGTTATAGTGAGTCCAACTAACTATAACGTGGGAATTTCATTGGTTTTATGTCAGTAAAATTTCCAGGTAACTATAACTGGTGTGAAACCTATGGTTTTTTCAGTGAATTTCAATGGTTTTTTAAAAACTAATTCCTAACTATAACGTTTGTGAAACCTATGGTTTTTTCAGTGAATTTCATAGTTTTTTTAAAAGCTAATTCCTTTGTATATCGACTTTGTAACCTAAGTTATTTTTTTATTAGCTGTTTTTTACAAGAATTAATTATATTTTTTTTGGTAAAAAAAAATTATTTGTTCAATGTATATATATATATATTTTTAATTTCCTTGGTGCGCTCACCGGTGCGCTCACCCGAGAGCGCACCCGGAAGCGCTATTTCCCCGTGCGTAAAAAAAAAATCGCAAAACGTCATTTAGGCGCTCCGCGTAAGTGCCCCCGGAAGCGCATCCGGTAGCGCCCACGTTCGCACCGCGTACGCGCCCCCGGAAGCGCTCCAGAGCGCGTAGCGTAAGCGTAACAAGTCATATGACCTTGAAATAACTCTTTTCATTGGTTCCTAACTTTTTTTTTTTACAAAGACTGAAATCCCCACCCATTTCCTTCACTTCTTGTTTCACTTTTGTGAGTGCAAGACCTGCTTTTGGCACCTGTGTCATATTTACTTCTTTTATCATGGCTGCAAGAGCATCCAGCAGCAGTGATGAGACTGATGGTTTCATTGATGAGGAGGTTCCTGAACGAACTGTGAAGGAACATTTCATTTGGAAATTTTTCAAAATTCCAGAGGGGGAGAAGAAGGTAAATGCTCCAAAGGTGGAGTGTAAAATATGCCACACCATCTTATCAAGAGGAAATCACAGAAAAAACATACAGCTTCAGGAACTGGACGATGATACGCCAAGTGTCAAGGAAACATCCCCAGAACTATGCACGGGAGAGTATCAGGGCCCTGGCACGAGAGGCTCCCAGGGATGGTGGCTCTACTTCTACCGTTGGAGCAACACCTTCTGTGCGTCGGCGTGAGCAGGAGATGATACCAAATATTCAGCCTGCTTTTAATCAGGCTATAATAAAATGCCGAAAATGTGACCATCTTCTTTGCTATGGGGAGCAAAGTGTCACACTCATAGTTCGAGATCTCGAGAACCACCGCTGCCATCCCCAGGCCTAATTTACATTTTTTTTGGCTCCTGTTGAGCTGTTTCCAGTTCCCTGTTTTTGTTAAAAAAAAGAAGAAAAACAAAAGTTCTTTTCAGAGTTACCTCCAATTCTCATCAAAGAGCTGTGTTCTTAAAAAAATGAAAAAGAACTACCTCCAATGTATTAAAAAATGCTACATTTGTAATGAAGTCTGTCATTGTTTTTTCTCCAGGGTACGCTCCCCGGTACGCGCACCGGGTCGCGTACCGGGCGCTCCCCTCGCGAAAATCGTTTTTTTTTTTATGCGGCGGGGCCCTTTTATGACCCCCACATCAAACCTAGAGGGTCAGGGGGGGTCTACCCTGCCCCCTTTTGGTTATTTCCCTCTTTGTTTTGGCACCTCTTGTGTCTCGATCCTACCGAGACACAAGATGGCGGCCTCTCCGGTCTGTTTGGAATGTTGACAGACACCCGTGAACCAATCAGCTTTCCGCTCGCGTACTCGCGTTACGCGTACGGTACGCGCCCCGGTGCACGTACCGGTGCGCGCTTATAGATATATATATTTTTGTTAACCTAAATTACTCAAAATTCACTGGAGCACATATCTTGAGACATAGCAAAGGCACATCGGGCTACCAGTCCCTACAATTTTGCCAAGTTTCGTGGAAATCCATTTAGCCGTTCGGGCTAAAAGTGAGTCCAACCGCCCTATGGAGATTAACATGGGGAAAACACGTTTTGGGACCCCCCCTTTTATCTCAGTCCCCACTTGATGAATCCCCCCGAAACTTTCAGGGAAAGAGCGGAGCGCAGCGAGGCAAATGTGAGGAAAATTCCAGGCAGATTCCTCAATCGACGCCAGAGTTATTCCCAATAGAATGTTGCGGATTTCCTATGGAAAACAATCCTAACTATAACTATATATATATCCAAAACTTAGCAGGTACTCAAATTTGAGGGAGACCACATGGGAAAAATATGTTCAGGCTTTTAATCGACATCTGCCAGCACAGGGTAATCAGCAGCACATCTCAAAACAAAATGAAATGCCGGACGCGTTTCAGGAATTCCTATTCCCTTCTTCAGCGGCGTGTAGTTGAAAGTCACTGCAAGCACCAAAACACGCACCAAAACACGCACCTGCATATGAAGCCTGCCCTCCCGGCGTGGCCAAGTGCAATGCCTTCTGGGTTTCGTGGTGCGTTGTAAGTTTATATATATATATACACAAAACGAAGACTCCACACGCCACCTCCAATCGACCAGAGCGGCGACGCAAAAGGAGAAACGGACCACAGGATCTGACTTCAATACATTTTAATGTGCAGGTGAGGCAACAAAAGCACGACGCGTTTCGGTATATATATATATATATATATATATATATATATATATATATATATATATATATATATATATATATATATATATATATATATATATATATTACCTACTGGCGGTCGCCAGTAGGTATATATAGTTAGGATTTTTTCTCTATGGGTTTTTTGAAAATTCTATGTCTAATAACTTTGGCGTTTGTGGACGGAATTGGCTGAAATTTTCAGGAAAATGGCACATTTTGTTTCTGAGCAGCCCTTGAAAATTTGGGGGGGGTTCGTCCAGTGGGGGCCGAGAAAAAAGGGGGGTCCCAAAACGTGTTTTTAACATTGAGTTTTCCATAGGGCGGTTGGCCTCACTTTTAGCCCGAACGGCTGAATGGATTTGCACGAAACTTGGCAAAATTGTAGGGACTGGTAGCCCGATGTGCCTTTTGTAGGTCTCAATATATGTGCTCCAGTGGATTTTGAGAAATTAACGTTTAAAAAAAGATATATATCTGTAACAGCGGACCAGTTAGCGCACTGGTTCGCGGACTTTTCGCGCAACGGAGCTTTGTGAAGCGAAGCTGATTGGTTCTCTGGCGTCTGTCAACATTCCAAAAAGTCCGTAGCGGCCGCCATCTTGTCTCTCGGTAGGATCGAAAGACAAGAGGAGGCCAAAGCGAAGGGGCAAATGACCATAAGGGGGAATAGTAGATCCTCGCTGACCCCCTAGGTTTGATGTGGAGGTTTTAAAAGGGCCCCGCGGGGCAAAAAAAAAAAATTATAATAATAATCTTACGGCTGAATGGATTTGCACGAAACTTGGCAAAATTGTAGGGACTGGTAGCCCGATGTGCCTTTGCTAGGTCTCAATATATGTGCTTCAGTGGATTTTGAGAAATTAACGTTCAAAAAAAGATATATATCTGTAACAGCGGACCGCTTCGCGTACTTTTCGCGTTACGGAGCTTTGCGAAGCGAAGCTGATTGGCTCTCCGGTGTCTGTAAACATTCCAAACAGTCCGTAGCGGCCGCCATCTTGTCTCTCGGTAGGATCGAGAGACAAGAGGAGGCCAAAGCGAAGGGGCAAATGACCATAAGGGGGCATAGTAGATCCTCGCTGATCCCCTAGGTTTGATGTGGAGGTTTTAAAAGGGCCCCGCGGGGCAAAAAAAATAAATAATAATAATAATCGAACGGCTGAATGGATTTGCACGAAACTTGGTAAAATATTAGGGACTGGTAGCCCGATGTGCCTTTGCTAGGTCTCAATATATGTGCTTCAGTGCATTTTGAGAAATTAACGTTCAAAAACAAGATATATATCTGTAACAGCGCTCCGCTTCGCGGAGATAAAATTATATCTGTATTACGTAGCTGTTGCTAACACCAGTTAGCGACGGCTAGTAGGAGATAGCGACCATCTTGGGCCCCACTTTGCATGTGAGTGATATTTATCACTAATGACATGCAAAGTGGGCATGCCAAGATGTTAGCGACTGGAAACAGTCGCTAACATCGCTATCTCCTATTATCAACTTTTGGAAATATTCGAGATAAGCGCGAATATCTCCAAAAAGTAACAGCTGCCCTGAGCAGTTCTTAGCCATGTTATCCAATGGGAGGTGGATAACATGGCTAAGAGCATTAGCTCGGTAATGCATGAATATCGCGGAGTTTTCAGCGATATTAATGCATTGCGCTCGTTTTTTATCGTATTTGCGATAAACCTTGATAATAGCAAGGTTTATCTGCGATAATTTCTGACGGTAAAAAAATCTTTGCAATGCATCGTTAGGGATAAATATCGCTTAACTTTGGTAATATGCCCCAACGTCTGTTAACGTTCGATTCGAAGGAAATCAGGAATTGTTGAAAAACATTGTGTGCGCCATCTTGTCTTTTTTCAAATACCACACTTTTGTCGTGCACGGCAGCCATTTTAGATGCCTTGACCAGATCCACTCTGTACACGCTGTCGATCCTTAGCATGGCTCCCCACCCTCGCAAGCATCTCCCCCAGGCAGTGGTCACCCCCGCTCTCTGTTTTATGCATGGGTAATAAACCTCCCCCCATCTGCGCTGTTCTTCCCTGAGAATCACACCCTGTGCCCGCCCGACACCTCCCTTTCGCCCTATTCACTACCGCACCCTCTGACACTCCTTTTCCTCTGTGTCCGATTGTCCAGGCCGGTCCTAGGCTATCAGCTAGCCCTGCAGATGTAGTTTATGGCCACAGCTGTAAAGAATCACCCCTCTTCAAAGGAGTTATAGTAGATCAAGGCCCACACTCGATGAGATCCGTCACAGCAGAAGCGTTGCTATTATCTGAAAACCATCCTGTATTGTGATTGGGGAGGGGACCGAGCGTGAAGCGGAAGATTCCAGGGATGACTCTTTGTACATCAAAGTTTTTACAATTATGTGTCACATTAAAAATATATAGCACTCCGACAAAGTAGTAAGATTATAAAACTTTAATAATTTATAAATATATACAAGAAAACAAAAATAGTAATAACATATAAAATTTTTTAGAGAAAAACAACGAAGTAGCGGTCGGCTGTGCGAATAGTCCCAACGCAGCACAACGTCCAGATTTCCGGCGTGGGGCGTCGCGGGGGGTGGGTGATCAGTAGCAAACTGTTGTGCGAATAGTTCCAAGGCAGCAGAACGCGCCGAAATCTAGATGACACAAAAGTGATGTCTAGTAAGTTGCCACCCAGCAAATAACGGCGTGGGGCGTCGCGGGGGGTGGGTCATCAGTAGCAAACTGTTGTGCGAATAGTTCCAAGGCAGCAGAACGATGGCACCAAGGTGATGTCCAGTAAGTTGCCGCACTGGTTTTGGTATCCTACAATGCTGCTCCGAATAACGGCGTGGAGCGCCCCGGGGGAGGCGGCGTGAACGGGCCTCTCCAGGTGGAGTCTCGTCTGTTGTAGTGGGGCGCCCCTTTACCGTTTCAGTTGCCATTGCGTCCGCTTTTGGTCCACTGTGTCAAAATCCGCCATTCAGCTGAGTTGCGCCCACTCTTGCGGTGCAGCGATAGGCGGCTGTCACAGGACTCTCAAAATGGCGGCAGGCTGTTTCCTTTTTGGGCCTGGTCCACTGAAATGGCCCTGGGACACCTTGGAAATCGGACGCTTGTCTGCTAGGTCTTGGACCCCATTCTCGAAAGCGTCCCCTCCGCCTTGAGAATTCATCAAAAGTTTTGGGGGCCCCGACTCCTGCAGGCTTCTGGTGGGGAGCGGCTGCCATGATTGCTCGCGGAATGACCACGACGGAGCTACGAGATGGTGGTGCTCTCATGGTGACGCCAGCTTCAGTCTGAAACATCCAGAAACAAGGTGGGGCTTTCATCGTTTGGGGGAAAAAAAAAGTTTTCATCCAATGAAAAGTGTTGTTTTTAGGTCATATGATCAAGCCTTCCATCATTAGGAAACCAAAAGTAAAATGAACCAATGAAAAGTTTTATAAACAAGTCACATGACCTGTTATGCGGCATAGGGTATAAAATGCGGAGAAAATACGTTGGCACGTGAGGCGGCGTCAGTAGCGGACCGATGTGCGAATAGGCCGAAGGCAACACAACGCGCCAAGATCCGGATGGCATCGAGGTGGTGTCATAGTTGAGAGTTCTGAGCAGCGGTTGTAACACTGTCTGAAGCTTATTTGCAGCTGCTGCAGCTTCACTACGCGCCAAGATCCGGATGGCACCGAGGTGGTGTGTAGGAAGTTGCCGCACTGGTGTGGCCATCCTACAATGCTGAAAGTCGGCGTGGGGCGCCCCGTTGGCCTGTGAGTTTGCGTCAGTAGCGGACCGATGTGCGAATAGGCCGAAGGCAGCACAACGCGCCAAGATCCGGATGGCACCGAGGTGGTGTCTAGTAAGTTGTCGCACTTCTGTGGCCATCCTACAATGTTGAAAGTCGGCGTGGGGCGCCCCGTTGGCCTGTGAGATGGTGTCAGTAGCGGACTGATGTGTGAATGGGGCCAAAGGCAGCGCAACAATATTTTCTACTATATTTCCGGTGTAGAAGAGACCACAAGGCGCTGAGATGCCAAGATCCGGATGGCACCGAGGTGGTGTGTAGCAAGTTGCCGCACTGGTGTGGCCATCCTACAATGCTGAAAGTCGGCGTGGGGCGCCCCGTTGGCCTGTGAGATGGCGTCAGTAGCGGACCGATGTGCGAATAGGCCGAAGGCAGCACAACAATATTTTCTGACTGACACCACAAGGCGCTGAGATGCCAAGATCCGGATGGCACCGAGGTGATGTCTAAGTTGCGGACTGATGTGCGAATGGGGCCAAAGGCAGCGTAACAATATTTTTTGTATGGAAGATACCACTAGGCGTTGAGATGCCAAGATTCGGATGGCACTGAGGTGATGTCTAGCAAGTTGGTGTGGTCATCCTACAATGCTGAAACTCGGCGTGGGTCACCCCATTAGCCTGTGAGATGGTGTCAGTAGCGGACCGATGTGCGAATAGGCCGAAGGCAGCACAACGCGCCAAGATCCGGATGTCACCGTGGTGGTTTCATAGTTGAGAGGCACTTCATCTGCAGTGGGGCGCCGAGATCCGGATGGCACCGAGGTGATGTCTAGCAAGTTGCTGTACTGGTGTGGTCATCCTACAATGCTGAAACTCGGCGTGGGTCGCCCCATTAGCCTGTGAGATGGCGTCAGTAGCGGACCGATGTGCGAATAGGCCGAAGGCAGCACAACGCGCCAAGATCCGGATGTCACCGTGGTGGTTTCATAGTTGAGAGGCACTTCATCTGCAGTGGGGCGCCGAGATCCGGATGGCACCGAGGTGATGTCTAGCAAGTTGCTGTACTTGTGTGGTCATCCTACAATGCTGAAACTCGGCGTGGGTCGCCCCATTAGCCTGTGAGATGGCGTCAGTAGCGGACCGATGTGCGAATAGGCCGAAGGCAGCACAACGCGCCAAGATCCGGATGTCACCGTGGTGGTTTCATAGTTGAGAGGCACTTCATCTGCAGTGGGGCGCCGAGATCCGGATGGCACCGAGGTGATGTCTAGCAAGTTGCTGTACTTGTGTGGTCATCCTACAATGCTGAAACTCGGCGTGGGTCGCCCCATTAGCCTGTGAGATGGCGTCAGTAGCGGACCGATGTGCGAATAGGCCGAAGGCAGCACAACGCGCCAAGATCCGGATGTCACCGTGGTGGTTTCATAGTTGAGAGGCACTTCGTGGAGAAGGGTGGCTCACTGGGTAGAGGAGGCAGACCTGGAAGCAGAGGTCAGCCCGGGACCAGGGTTCAATTCCCGGCTCGGCGGGGTCTTGAGTCCTGAAATGCCCATGGACTCGACAATTCTCGCTCCGGTGCCTACTCGATTCACAGGTTCACACTCTGCGACTCTGGGCAATAGCTTGCTTAATCTCCACAATGGCCCCTCGTGGTGGGATGCCTGGCTTTCACCTTGCGGATACCCTGCTGGGGTTATCTCACAGGGGAATACCAGGACGGGTTCCCTAAGCAAGCGCTTAGAAACCGCTTGGTGATTTGCGCTATATAAATTCCTGTACATTTACATTTTACATTCATCTGCAGTGGGGCGCCGAGATCCGGATGGCACCGAGGTGATGTCTAGCAAGTTGCTGTACTTGTGTGGTCATCCTACAATGCTGAAACTCGGCGTGGGTCGCCCCATTAGCCTGTGAGATAGCTGTTCTTTGGATTTGGGCCTGGCTCGTCTGCTGTAGTGGGGCGCCCCTTTACCGTTTCAGTTGCCATTCAGCTGAGTTTCGGCTGCTCTTGATGCTACAGCGACAGGCGGCTGCAACAGGACTCTCAAAATGGCGGCCTGTTCTTTGGATTTGGGCCTGGTCCACTAAAATGGCCCTGGGACACCTTAGAACTCGGACGCTCGATTTTTTTTTCCTTTCCTGTACATGCAAAAAAAGGTAAATGCCCGGTACGTTACACGCTTCATCTGCCACGATGAACTCTCCAGAGGAACCGAAAAAAAATATAGTTGTGGTAACTATACCATGCATCGTCATATGGAGAGGTGGCACCAATTAATTATAGTGCTGCATAAAAGAGAGATTTGGAGGAGAACCCCTGACCTGCTAGTACATTCATCAAAGAAGTGGCACTGAGAGCTTCAGAGGCAAGGGAAACGGTCCCAAATATTTAGAAGAACTTTGGAAAGATTAAAATGACATGTTTAGATTGTGGCAAATTAATTTCATGTGGACAGATGAGTGTTACTCTAATAAATACAGCATATGAACATCATCATAGTCGATGGTTGGTAGAGACATTTTGACTATATCCTGGACCTGCCCGTCCTCGCCCAAAATGGCGCCAGAATAAATGGGACTCGTAACTCCTTGTTGTGTACTGGTTGCAGAACCTTGAAATCACGAGATACTTATGCAGTTTTGAAGCAAATGGCGGGCGGGGACGAGAATTGATTGAATATTTCGACATCCCTATTGATATTAAGTTCTGATGTGTTATTGATTACTGTACTGTTGAAAGTTCGAATTAACGTCACCCATGGTACTTGCCCGCAAATGTATATCTAGATAATTTTATTGTAACTGGCCCTGTCGTATTTTAATTATAAAATGTACGTCCACCGATTCCGTAACTGTTAGACACCTTAGTTCTTGCAACGTAATGGCCCGCCCGTTACGTTCCTCTACAGTGTAAATGTCTATTCATCATATACGATTACAGTTTGCTCCGTGGCCGGCCCACGTGGTTATAGGCTCGTATTTGTATAATGAAATTTTCACAATAAAGGTTTTTAAAAGAAAACATGGTAGTAGTATATACATTGGTAAAGTTTTTAATAATAGTCACTGTTTTAGAATCATTAAAAGGCAAGTGAAATAAAGCAGACCAATTACATGAAGGGTAAAAGGTATAATACGAAGGAACGCAGTAAAGATAAATGGTCAAGGGCTGTTGTGTTTTCTATTCCTGCAACATAAAGTGATCGATAAGAATCTCATATTCAGGCGTATCGGCGACTAAGACAGCAGGTCGACCCTCTTTTGCTCAACGGCTCCGTCATGGGACGAAGAAACGCTCTTTTTCTCGAAAAAAGAATATATTTTACTTGCAGGACAGTTGTAAAATTTCCGGGAAAGTACATTAGCCTGGAACATTATAACATATATTTAAGAAAAAATAATGTTCGGAAGTAATGAAAAGCGTAATTTTTAGGTCATATGACCAAGCCTTTCATCATTACAATAAGAAAAGTAAAATGAACCAATGAAAAGTTTTATTAACAAGTCACATGACTTGTTATGCTTACGTTACGCGCTGCGCGCCCCGGATGACTTCCGGATGCGCTAACGCGGCGCGTCATATGACGCATTACGCGACAACGCAGGTACAGAATATAGTCAAAATGTCTCCACCAACCAGCGGTCGGAACACAACCCCTTTCAGCAGGCTAAATAGTTCTGTTAAATGACAACAGAAGGGACAGGCAACAAGAACCATCAGTCAAAGAGGGGAGGGCTAGTTCTTCTCTACCGGGTTACATTGGGGCGCTACCGGAACTGATCGAATTGGTAGTCTACAGTGTTTCTGGATGTTTCAGACTGAAGCTGGGGTTAGCATGAGAGCAGCACCATTTCGTAGCTCCGTCGTGGTCATTCCGCAACCAATCATGGCAGCCGTTCTTTATCGTTATTTTGGGCGGGGTGGGTGGCGGAGCCGAGCTGTTTTGCAGCCATCATTGTGTGGAGTTCAGTTCATCTCACTAGTTTTGTATTTGTCATGAGGGGTTGTTCCTAATGTTTCTATTTTAGCGAGGTCAAAAAGAGATCCCATTAGTGGCCTACTGATTTTGCTCGATTCCTTTTCTTTTTTTTTACACGATTTTTCGTTATCTGCAAAGACTAAACAGAGTATTGCGACTCTGTGTTTGTTTGTAAATAGAGAATGAACCAAAGAGAACTAATTCTAAAACAGTAAATACTTGGATAACAATGAATCAAATGGAGAGAGAAGCAGGCACGACGGATTACAATGGGGGCAAAGACCTGCGTTAACTACCTTTCACTATCTGCAAAGAGAGAGTACTCCTAATAGAAATGAGGGGGGGGGGGGCACCATTCAAAGCAGATCAGTGTGCATAAACACGAAAATGTTTTCACTTACCACGTACTTGACATTCGACAGCTTATGATATTTGCTATTAAAAAACCATTGAAATTCACTGAAAAAACCATAGGTTATAGACCATATATAGTTAGGAATTAGCATTTACAAAACCTTGAAAATTCACTGAAAAAACCATAGGTTATAGACCATATATAGTTAGGAATTAGCATTTAAAAAACCTTATTTTACTCACACAAAACCATTGAAATTCCATATATAGTTAGTTGCACTAACTATATATCGCGCACCTGCAATCCACTGCTGATGATGTCACATATTACATCATTCATGACATGGTCAGTGACATCACTGATGACATCACTGATGACATCTCAAATGACATCACTGATGACATCACTGATGACAACATCCAGTGACTGTATGTTTCTGTAAAGTTAAAATGTGTCTTACATATTGAAGAATGAGTGGAAGTATAAGTGTCTGGACAAAGGATTTAGTAGGTGCATGACTGAATGCATGAGTGAGTGATTAAATGTGTCTCACTGAGTGCATGGGTTAGTGACTAAAGTGTCTTAATTTGTGCATCATTATGTCTGTTGTTCTGTAAACTGCTGCATGTTTTGATCAGTAGCTATATGATTAACTATATGGGTTACTGATTGATTGTCCAAGTATTTGTATGGGAGACTGAGTGTGTGTGTGGCTGGCTGGGAGGTGTGTGACTCTGTGCAGATCAATGTGTACTTGTATCAATGATTGTATAACAAGGTAAGTATGTGTTAGTATATGTTTGAAAATGTAAGGTGCTCTATGTTTAACTGTATAGACAAGAAAATGGAAGTGTCATTGATTCTTTACAGGACTGACTAGGTGTGTGAGTAACTCCATGGATGAGTGGCAGACTGTGAGTGTCTGTATAGGTGTATGAGTGCATATGATAGTGTTGTAAAGATGAGTGATTGTATGTATGAATGATAGTATGGGTGAATGAGTGAAGGTGTGTGTAGACGTAGGAATCAGTGAGTGCGTATGTAGTAACTAGTATTGGTGTGTCAATGGTTTCAAAAATTATATTCTGTATTTAACACTGGGTGAAACAGAGGTTATATTAAAATGTGAGGAGATGCATTGTATTGTCACATGAATGATATCATCAGTGATGTGGTCATTGATGTCAAATGAGATGTCATCAGTGATGTCATCAGTGATGTCATTTGAGATGTCATCAGTGATGTCATCAGTGATGTCACTGACCATGTCATGAATGATGTAATATGTGACATCATCAGCAGTGGATTGCAGGTGCGCGATATATAGTTAGTGCAACTAACTATATATGGAATTTCAATGGTTTTGTGTGAGTAAAATAAGGTTTTTTAAATGCTAATTCCTAACTATATATGGTCTATAACCTATGGTTTTTTCAGTGAATTTTCAAGGTTTTGTAAATGCTAATTCCTAACTATATATGGTCTATAACCTATGGTTTTTTCAGTGAATATATATATATATATATATATATATCAATAATAAACTTAATTCGGTCACCAGACCACAAAAGTAGGAATACGTATATACAGCCCAATTAATTAAAAAAAGTTAAAAACCATTGTGGCAAAAAAAACACAACAGTTCATCATTATATTCATAAACCTTATAAACAGCACAGCAGTTACAGTAAGAAATGGTGAGTAAACAGTTCAAGCTGCTAAGTGCATGGATAAAATAGCTATTTGGGGCTGTGTTGCTAAAAAGTGTTAAACTATTAAAAGTGTACTTCCACGGGCACAGGTGTCTAATGATTTTAATCTATCCTATATTGTTTGATGTGTCCAGTGAGCAGATCTCATCTAAAGCGACTGCGTACGGGGACAGTTCTGGTGTGGATACAATCCTATGCCAGAATAGAAGCGGGCAAAACTTCACTAAGTCCTTGACTGGTGTTATGCCCATATCCAGTTTTATGGGGCAGAGTGGTGTGCTAGATGGAAGGGGCAATACATTCCTGTGAAGCATATTCTCAGTTGCTACTATGTTGATCAATTTTTCAAAGCCCCAGAGCTCTGCCTGGTAGAGGGCACTACTCACAGCCTTGATTTTATATAGCTCCAGGGCTGGTGCAAGTGGATTTGAGAAGAAGCGGCAGTGTCTTCTCCTTAGAGCCCCATTTATCTGTAGAAACTTAAGATGGGACTTGTTTATGTGCTGTTTCCAGGCCATCCCTTCTGAAAATTTGATGCCCAAGTATTGGAAGCTACCCACTCTCTCTAGGGGGATGTTGTTTAAAGTGACACATCCCTTAAAGGATTTATGGGGGTTGAGCATCATCAATTTAGTCTTCTTCAAAATGTTTCTTTCAAGACCCTCTCATCACAGAAGGTCTTGAAATGGTTTAATGGAATTTGCAGCCTTATGGGTGTTTTGGAGATGAGGAGAGTATTGTCTGCAAAGAGCAGGGTTGCAATTTTCTGTTTCCCTAATGAAGGTACCTCCACTGGAACTGTTGCTAGGAATTGGACCACTTGGTTGATACATACCAAGAACAAGGTTGGTGCCAAGACGCAGCCCTAACAGACCCCACCCATGATTTTGACAGGATCTGTGACTTGTCCCTGGCCTCCCCATCTTACCCTGGCAAAATTCTCTGCATGGAGGTTTGTGAGTATGGTAAGGATTTCTATAGGCATCCCCATCTCCTTAAGGACCTGCCAAAGTCTGCCCCTGGGCATGAGGTAAAACGCTAATTTCAAGTCTATAAATGCTATCTAGGGACTCCCCTTGCCCATTGCTACCACCTTCCAGTAAAGTAATTGAGGGCGGAAAACCTGATCGATTGTTCCAGTTTTCTGGCGGAACTCTGTTTGTAGTTGAGATCACTTCTGCTCCCTTTCAGGATGGCAGAATAGGGCCCCCCAAGCTGTATCATTAGAAATTGCCATTATGTACGAAGCCCATTTGTCCTTAGTGGAAGTGGTCTCTCAGAATCCCATCCGGTCCGGATGCTTTAGCAGGAACAATCGCCTCTATGGAAGCCAATATTTCTTCCTTAGAGAGGTAACCCTGAATCAAGGCAAGGAATAATCTTATATAACACATCCAAGTGCTCAACCTATATATTGGCCTCGATATCATTAGCTAGGGGAGGTGAATTTTCAAAGTTTCCCTTCGGCCACAAGAGCCGAGAATGTCCTAATATCTGATTGAGAACAAGCCTCCCCAGATAAGACCACTTCTTCTTGTCCCACTCTCACTTTACCCTTGCTTGGGATAGTTTATAGAGTCTCCTTAGGCCATGTGTCAAGGGTATGTTCTTAATTCTGATGGCGGTAGCCAATCGACTCCTTAGGGACCTACAGTCTCGTGTGAACCAAGAGTTCACCTTGTTAGCTTCTCTCTGTTTTGATCTATAGTTATGGGAGGGGGCAACAAAGTTTTGGGATAGTTGGGCCAAGAACTTAGCATGCATGGCACTAATGTTTAGCAATGAACTTGGCTCATCTGGGGGGATTGAATCATGACCAGGTTTGCCTCAATCTCCCTTTTTATGATAAGAAGTTTAAATTCACCCCTCATAATCATTGGCCATTTAAGGTGATGCTTATCATTCGAAGGTACCACCTCCTTAGTCGATAATTTGTTTTTATCTAAACTACCAAACCAAGGGGAACTCTAGCGTCAGACTTAATGGATTATGGTCACTGTCACAATTTTTGGTTATGGCCATGTCAATAACAGTTGGCCAAAATGTGAGGTCCCACCAGAATATAATCTATGCGACTGGCAGCAGTTGGACCAGTAAAGGTCATCCCCCTTCCTCTGTGAGTGAGTTCTACAAAACTAAGGTGCAAAACAAGAAAAGGGGGCCGGGTAAAAAACACCTTCACCCCCTAGACCAGCTTAGGGGGTCCCAGAAGGGCCCCCAGGCCCAAAAAAGCATTAAAAAAAAAAAAGAATCGTGGGATGCGTGGCGGATTCGGCCCGCGCTTTGCTTAAATAAAGCCCCCGGGTGGGCCAGGTACTGGGGGCAGAAAAAAAATGTGGGGGGCCCCAATCCCCCCCACACTGCCCCAGGGACCCCCACCCCCTGGGGCTTTGCATACAGATTTACGGGGACATACGGCCCCCCGCAACCCTGGGAACTGCCACCACCTGGGGCTTTGATTTTTTACGCGGGGGGCATCCAAACCCCGAGGACCGCCACCCCGGGGCTTTTATTAAGTTTGAGTGTTTAAACACTCCCTGTGGCACATTTTAAGTTGGGGAATTAAGTCCCCTTCAATCCTGAGGGCCCCTGTGGGCCAACTAGGCAACCAGGTACCTCCAGTAAGCACCACAGGCCTGCGTTGCAGAGAGGTGGTCCAGGCCATGCCCCTTTTTACAACTCTGTGCAACGCAGCTCTGCGGCGCTTACTGGAGGTACCTTGTGGGATAGTTGGACCCCAGGGGCCCTCAGTATTCAAGGGGACTTTATCCCCCAACTTACAATGCGCCAGTGGACGTGTTTACGTAGTGGTGAAGGGAGGGGACGGGGCCTGAGGTGACGTGTGCAAACACGCCCTGTGGCGCGTTTTAAGTTGGGCAAATAATTCCCCTTCAATCCTGAGGGCCCCTGGGGGCCAACTAGCCCACCAGGTGCTTCCAGTAAGCACCACCGTGCTGCATTGCAGAGAGGTGGTCCAGGCCGTGCCCCTTTTTACACCTCTCTGCAACGCAGCTCTGTGGCACTTAATGGAGATACCTGGTGGGCTAGTTGGACCCAAGGGACCCTCAGGATTCAAGGGGACTTTATCCCCAACTTAAAACGGCTACAGGGCATGTTTGCATACATGCCACCTCAGGCCCCCCTTTACTAGTGTGCTAACGCACCCCGTGGCGCGTTTTAAGAGGTAGTTTTATTTCCCCTGCCCTGTTATGTAATAGGGTCTTACAGAGGAGGTCATGCAAATCACAGGGGTACCCCAAAGCATAGTGTTCTCTAGTGTATGTAGGTGTTTTCACTGTATTCTAAGTGTCTTTTAGCATAGCACTGGCTCTAAGCCTGGTTAGTCAGAGTCAGTTACCACCAGTACCTGTCTGAAAAAGTTATGGGCACAGGAGGACTTTCTGTTCCTCTGTTGGTTCTTTCTGCACATCTCTTCTACTTCCTGCACTTTTCTCCGTCTTTGTGGACTTCTGTTGTTCTTTCTGCATTACTTTTTTTTCTTTCTGTGCGTTGTTTCTTCTTTCATCACATGTCCTACCTCTGTAGGCATAGTTATAAATTAGCATTTAAAAAACCTTTGAAATTCACTGATAAAAACCATAGGTTTCACCCATGTTATATTTAGAAATTAGCATTTAAAAAACCTTAGAAATTCACTGAAAAAACCATAGGTTTCAGGGTCGTTATAGTTAGTTGGACATTTCACTCGTACAAAACCATAGAAATTCCCCCGTTATAGTTAGTTCAGCTAACTATAACTCGCACGCCTGCAATGCACTGCTGATGACGTCACATATTACATCACTCATGACATGGTCAGTAACATCACTCATGACATCACTGATGGCATGTCAAAGAGCCCTTGTGTTTATTGGGAGATTTTGGTACCTACAAGTAAGTACTTATGCTGAGTCTAAAGTTGTTGAGGAAGACTATGTTACCCTCATCTGTAAAATGTACACCATATCTCCTATAGATGTGTTCCATATTAAAACGTAGATTGTTGTTGTAAATGGACCCCATCCTATAATCTCTGAGATATGCAGAAACAGCTTTATTTACATGTTTCCTAGCTTTCTCAATCTGTGGACAAAATTGATTGGACCAGTTCCATTTCTGTCTTTGGCATATTTTAGAATAAACAAAGGCAGTTTGGGGGAAAAGTGACATACATTTTTTCTTTTTGCAGAGTTTTATATAGCGCGAACTAGACCCGAACCGAATCAGGTATCAGAGCGCTTTACATAGCACCAGTTACGTTATATGAGGACGGACACACATTCATTTTTAGGCACGGGGAGATTAAGTGATTTGCCCAGAATCACAGGAGGTTTTGGCGTCGTTACCGAGACTCGAACCCAGATCCCCAGGTCCGAGGTCGAGCGCCCTAGCCGTTAGGCCAACTCCTCTCCCCAATTCTCCAAATGGTGTCCTTCATAAGCATTTCCAGACCTACCCCAGTCAAAGTGCCTAGGTCATTGCCACCACAGTGCACAATTATGAGGTCAGGGTGTTGGAGATGCTAAAAGGATTTAACCAATGGCATCAATTGGTGCCACTTTAATCCTCTCTGTCCAATCCATTTAATGTCTACATTTGGCAAAGCGAAATATTTGTCAATACCTCTGTTTTCAGCATACATTTTGCTCCAGAAAATATAGCTGTGTCCCACAATCCACACTCTAAGCATCTTGAAGGGAGGTCTGGATGCACTCAGACGGTGTCTGTATGTGAAATAGGCAGTTTGAAAACTAAGATTTTTCTAAAATGGTGGATAAGATGCAGTGTTAAAAAAAGAAGAGAAATGATTGGCTGTTTGAGAACAATATAGACTGAAAAATAGGGTGCATGATTCTGTGTTTTAAAAGCATGTTTCTTATTGGTTAATAAAAACTGTTTGAAAGGAACATTACATAGGACAAGCTGATATTTTGAAAAGTCAAGCACACTTGCTGTTTGAATTTGCAACATTGTGTGCTGAACCTGTGACCTGTATGTTCAGTTGAGTGTTTCATGAACTGTTACTATGGTAACAGGCATTAAGCAGAATGGAGGTAGGGTTGAAATGTGTAACCAATAGAAATGTGTGTTAGCTTTTGAATTAATGTGGGAAGCAATGTGATTTGATATTTACATGTATATGTGAGCAGAATGAGAGGGAAAGTTTGCCATATTTTGGTTTTGCTAAGAGCAGTGCAGTACAGACATTCTGTATAAGAAAATCTGGTGTGTGATTCAGATACTTCTTAATCTACAAATCAATTTGAAAGGTGAGTTATTAATTTGTGAGGTGCTGTATGTGGTGCCTTTGTTTTTAATTAAACTACTGTGTTTCTCCTGCTAAAGTCCAGGGAATAGTCTTGCTTGTCTAGAATCAAACTGTTTGTCTGTGTGCATCCAGTCATTGCTTATGCATTCGCAGAATGAGTCAGGCGTTCACACTACAGTGCAGTAATGAAATGTGTAGAATGTATGCAATCACCTTACCCATTCCAGACTAGTGATTTTTGTCCTGCTAAAGTCCAGGGAATAGTCTTGCTTGTCTAGAATCACACTGTGAGTCTGTGTGCACTTGTGCAACCATTGTGGCCAAAGCTTGTGGTTACTTCATATATTTGCTGACACATAACTGCTGAAAAAGCTTTCCTGTTGTCAAGTTTCAGTAATATTAGAACCCAGTCTTTGCTTATGCATACGGAGAATGAGTCAGGCATTCACACTAGAGTGCAGTAGTGAAAAATGTAGAATAATTGCAGTTCTCTTACCCCTTCGAGACGAGTGAGTTTCTCCTGCTAAAGTCCAGGGAATAGTCTTGCTTGTCTACAATCAAACTGTTAGTCTATGTGCACTTGTGCAACCATTGTGGCAGAAGCATGTGGTTACTTCATGTCTTTGCTGATACATAACTGCATAAAAACCTATCCTGTTGTCAAGTTTCGGTAGTATTAGAACCCAGTCATTGCTTATGCATTCGCAGAATGATTCAGTCATTCACACTAGAGTGCAGTAGTGAAATGTGTAGAATGTATGCAGTCCCCTTACCCCTTCTAGACTAGTGAGTTTGAGTTTCTCCTGCTAAAGTCCAGGGAATAGTCTTCCTTGTCTAGAATCACACTGTGAGTCTGTATGCATTTGTGCAACCTCTGTTTTGGGGTAATCTCGGGGTAATTGACTTGTACTTGCTGTGCCTCTCTGAATCCGGGTTCTGAGAGGTCTTATACCACCTGCACAAGAGCAGGTACCGCCCTCTCTACACGCCCAAGGAGGTTTTAAACGAACACGGATAAGGTACTCACAGACCTTCTCATAATCAGGGGCAATTACCCCGAGATTACCCCAAAACAGAGGGTTACCCACAAATCTTTCACTATAGATTCTAGGTCCTGAAGAAAGCCAACTTGACCCCTTCTGGGCAGTTTGTGACTGAAACAGGTTGACCTTTTTACGGACAATATACAGCGCGGAAGCCACATAACTTAACTTCCTACGCACGCCCCAATTTTTTAACCAAGTTTGTTTTCCAGCCCTAATAAAAGTTTGTCTTGTCTGGCCAATCAAGCTTTTTATTAAGTACTTCTCACTTACATTTTCATCACTACTCACTACTGTACTAACCAGTGGTTCACCGCTGGGTGGAGAAAGCATACGATCAAACTCACGTTGCTAATAATAAGGCGGAGACCCAAGATACACCACCATTCGAGCCTTGGTAAGTGAATGAGGGTTTTTTTATCGGTATCAGCAACGAATAGTAAATAAACCCTGGTTACTCAGGACAAGTGATCCCTTCGCCCATTGATTCTTTGGTATTAAGAATAAGGAAGCCGAATGGATCACGGACTCTTCCTTCTCCCCATTTTGATATGACATAGTTCTCTCACCACCTACACACTTATCTTGCACACCTTCAATTACAATTTCAATTAGTTATTACAAAAAAAATGCTTAAATGGTTTTTATATACAATGTGTTTGTTTAGTTATAGAAAAGTATAATTTATGGATTTATAAAAAAATACATTTATGTATATTTATTTTTTACAGATATTTTTTATCGACATTAAAATAAACATATCATGCCTAAAGAAACAAAAAAGAGAAAAAGACAGAACAAGGTCTATTATTTCAAGAAAATTCAACAACAAGTATTGGATGACCAACAGCATCTGGGGAAAAACAATAAATTTTACGGTAAGAGAACGAAAGAAATTCATTAAAAAACTTTCAAAGCCTAGAAACAGTGTGCAGATTGTGAAAAATACAAAGAATGCTTCGACCAGAAAAAAGAATATGAATAAAAACAAAGGAAAAATGGAAAATTACATTCAAAAGACACAATGTATGGTAAAAGAAGGCAAAATCAGTATAAAGAAATCAGAAAAAAGATTTTTCATAATAGAGTTGATTTTAACTTGTTGAAAGATGTGAAGAAATATAAAAAGAACACTCTTTTATAAAAAGAAGAAGAATATTGAATCCATTGTTCAAAAGGCTTTTGAATTAAAAAGTAAATTATTCATTTTAGGTTTAAGCAGAATTCGATCCCTAGATAAACCAATCTATTTTATGAAGGCCAAAAGTAAGAAGAAAAGAGTAATTAACAGAACTATTTTTTGTGATATTTTTTGGGGTGAATGGAAACACAGTTCAAGTTCAGAGCCTTTCTTTAATGAAGACCATTAATTTATTGCATGCAGTTGATATCAGTGGTCGAGCTTATGAGGTTAGAAATGGTTGTCCAATTGAGAAAGAGTAGATGGTTCCCAGAAATGTAGACGAAGTGATAGCTGATGAAGTTCTAGTGAGACGTCCTAAAGCCCCAGTGTACACTTGGGATTGCAGTAGTATTTGTAGTATACGACAGGACTCTATTAAAATGTTATGCTATTTCTTACGAGAATATAGTAAAAAAAAGTGTTAAACAAAAGATTAAGATGTTGCAAGGACTAGATCCTTGCAGAGTGAGAAAAAATACTGGTTTGCAAGGTCATTCTTTACCTTGTCTTTCTAGAAAAGTATGTCAAAGTGTTTTTCATCATTTTAGGATGTTAGCAGTACATCATTCTGAAATGCAGAAGTTAGTCAGAAGATTGTATTACGCAAAAAGTCCAGCACTAATGTTAAATGAGTTGAACAGTGCTCTTTTGCGTGGGTCAGTATCAGATGTGAAGAAGGTTTGTGATGAAATTGAGTTTTGTTACTTTGCTCCTGGACAAGAGAGTGCTGAAACTGACACATTAATAGAGGAAAATGTTGAGGAGAATGTGCAACATACTACGACAAAAAAAATGGAAGAACAAATTACACAGTTTAAGGTGATTTCAGGTAAAAGGCCAAATTATTCTTGTATTTGTTGCCAGTGAAGTCACTTTAAAAATAATTAGACTTGGACTGTTAATCTATATTTAAAAAGTGAAAGAGAAAATAATGATAAGTGAAAGGAATTTGCAACTTATTGGTAGAGAATTGTTTTGATTTGGGTTCTGACCAGCGTATTTGCAAATATTGTTATAACAAATTAGATGACAATGAAAAGCCCGCTAGAGCTGTCCATAATAATCTAGAGTTGGTAACTATTCCTCCAGAACTGATAGATTTAAATATGTATGAGTCCACTCTGATTCAATGTGTGCACCAATTTCTAGCTATTGTTCGTATGGAGCCTAAAACAGGTAAATTGCCTCCTACAGATTTACAGAGAGAATTAAAAGGAAGAGTTGTATATTTACCCATAGATTTAAAGAAAAATATTGAAACTATTGCTGTTGAGAATGTAGAAAGGGAACCACTAGTTATTCTACTTAATGGTGTTCCTACTGAGAGTGAGAAAATCTGGCAAGAATTAGTGGATGTTAGGAAAGTGCAAAAGGCAACATTATATCTGATAAAAAACAATGATTACTACAAAAATGTGTATGTGGGAGAAGAAGAAATACTTTTAGGAGATGATACTGAAACGTCAAGTGGTCAAATTGAAAAAGTGGACATGTCTAAAAGTGAAGAAATCTATGAACATTATGGTGTACATCCACTTCATTCGAAAGAAGTGATGGGGAATACTATTGAATTATTCCAAATGAAAAAAGCGAAGGGAAGTCCCATGAGTGTATGGGAAAAAAGTTTGGAAGCTCATTGATTTCTGCAGGTGTTTCCAACAAGAAAAGGTGGATGATATGATGAACGATCTGTGCAGATTCCTGCATCTGAATATCAGACAACAAGATTGAATGCAGAAGATCCAAGCTTTCGACAATGTATCCCATATAAATGTCATCTCTTGTTTGAGAGTGAATTGTCTGGACTTTCATATGCAGTCAACCACATTTTGAATACAGTAGTACATTTTCAAAATGTTTCTGCAAAGGAATTTATGGATAAAGTACATCAGAAAGACAAGCATTTAGAATCTCAGCTGATTAATTTGATGGCATGTCAGCGTGGTACTAATGAATATTGGTACCGTTGTCATGGAGAACTTAAATGCATGCTAAGGAACTTAGGAACTCCTACGTGGTTTCTTACCCTAGCTGTGCTGAATACGCTTGAGATGATTTACTTGAATTTCTTCGAAAGGCAAATTCGAATATAAAAAATATTGAATACAAGGCACCTGGAGAATTGTGCTCTTTGGATCCTGATAATGTATGCAGATATTTCAATCATAGGTTTGAAACTATGATGTCTTTTATATGCAATAAAAAGAATCCTCCTCTTGGAGAAGTTGTGGATTTTTTTGGGAGAAAGAAGTATCAAGCTACAGGTGCTCCTCATATACATATGCTAACATGGATCAAGGATGTACCCAAATTTGGAACTGATTCGGATGATACTGTTTTGTCTTCTATTGAAGAATATGCCACATGTGCTATATCAAAAAGAACAGAAGAAAACAACTTAAGGCAACAAGTCTTACGATTCCAAAGTCATCGATGTGGAAAATATTGTTGATGACAGTACAAGTCTAAGGAAAAGTTTCATACCTAATGTCGTTTTGGATTTCTACTTCCTGTAATATCCAAAGGAAGAGTAAATAGTTTTATGTCAGCTGTGAGACATACCATCACTAGAAAATCTCCCAAAAATACATACAATTTGAGAAGAAGTGAAGAATCAAAATATATCAATGATTACAATCCAGTTATTCTCTCAATGTGGAATGCTAATATGGACATTGAGTATGTTGCAGATAACTCCATTGCTGTTGCCCGGTATGTGACATCCTATAATAGGCCTGGGTGGTAAATTTTGTTCCGCTTGCGGAATTTGCGATATTTTGACATTTTTGCCTTCCACAGAGAGCTTGAAAATATCAAAACCTTCGCAATCTGCCGTGAAACGGAGGTTTTTTCTTGTTCCCGCTTTAAAAATGCGTTCTTGCGAGCGCGGTAGTGACTTACCAGGTCCCTGCGTTTGCCGACGAGTTTTCCTATCTGTACGCGTGCGCCACGAGATGTTGGATTGTTGGTAAGTGGTCGCGCTAGCCCGTGCGAGTTTGCGATCGCAAACACGTCATTCAACCAGGAACAGGAAATAAGCATCGCAAGCAAGATGGCCTTGCCCATTAGCGACCGCATGGGCAAGTTAGAGGTAAATAACCCCGCGAGCATGCAAAAACACATCACGAATGGACGGGAAAAGCAATCTCCGCATCTTTACGAAAGTTCCGCATGCTCGCGGAGATTTTACGCAATTTCGCGATAGTTTGCGAAAGTCAACTTCGCAAATTCCGCCCACCCCTATCCTATATTACAAAATCAGAAAAGACGGAATTGAAAGAAATGGGGGAAGAAATGTCTCATGAGAAGAGTTAGTAAAAAATGATACACTTTCAATTTGAAGATGTTATCCCATAGAGAAATTGGAGTGTATGAATGCTCTGATTGGTTATCATCTGCAAGTTTATACTCAAAATCTAGAAGAATCATTTGGGTGAGTCTAGGTCTTGCTGCAACGCGAAATCGAATACTTAAATCTGTACAAGAAATCAAACATTTAGCAGAAAAAGAACCAGAAAGTACAGATATTGTCAAAACAAACATGTTGGACACATATTATCCAAATAGAAGTCATAATCTTGAGAACATCTGTCTTTATGAAGTGCTGCAATATTACACTTTTAAACGGAATACTACAGAAAACATAAATGAAGGAAAATATGCAGTGATTGGTTATGAAGGATGTTTGGTGAAACAAAGGAAAGGAAATTTGATTAATCACAGAAAACTGAGTTGTGATACTACTGATAAAAGGAAATGTTTCTATTTAGCACTTTTGCAACTCTTCAGACCGTGGCGTACAGTATTGGAATTACTTGGAGATTTTCAGAGCTATTAAAATTCCTTCAATGCTTGTAAAGATACCATACAATGTACAGTTTTTACAAATTATCTGAAAATGTTGAACGATGAAATTGATCAAGAAGCTACTATGGCAGCTGAGATTGCTAGAGACAGTTCTCAATACAGTCAAAGTTCTGCTGCACTGTGTCAAGATCTACTAGGACAACCAATTCTTGAAAATGAAGCGGCAATTGCAATGAATGAAGTGGAAACAGCAATGCATCAAGCTCAAGAAGATATTATAAACTTAGCAAACTTGGATGAACAACTAAATGATGAACAGAAAGTAATATATCACCAAGTGAGACAACAGATTGATCATGGATTTCTTCATGAAAAGAAAGAATGCACATGCACATCATTTCAACCTATCCGAATGTATGTCAGTGGTCAAGCTGGAACAGGAAAACTTTTCTTAATTAAAATATTGACCAGTTATCTACAGAAAACAACTGACTCACATTTGTCTTGTGTTGTAACTGCTCCAACTGGGTTGGCAGTACACAACATTATTGGAATTACATTGCATGGTTTACTTATGCTACCTGTAGAGCAAGAAAATAAATTGGAATATGATGAACTATCTGGAGAAGCTTGCTATGAAGTTTCAAGAGTGCTAAAGAAAATGAAACTTCTGATTATTGATGAGGTAAGCATGGTCTCAAAGTTAATGCATTGAATAATGCAGCAAATTCTTAAAACAGAGTATGATGTCTTATTTGGAGGAAAACATGTGGTAGTTTTTGGAGATCTACTGCAACTTACTCCCATAAAAGGACAACCAGTATTTAAAACACATACATGAAGACATCAGAAAGTCTTTGGGAAGTGTTTGAAACATTAACATTTGGTCATATTTTGAATACAAAGAACTCATTAAAAATATGCGACAGGCAAATGATGCTGATTATGGAAGCTTTCTTCAAGATATAAGAATTGGAGTTATGACAGAACATGGCAAACCAGCTTTGCAAAGTCGATTACTTACAAACTTGTTTCCAAATGAAAATATAGTTCCTGAAAAAATATATATGAAAATTGCAGAAAATAAATCTATAATCTGCTTAGTGCCAACACAGCGCGAGTTTTCTATATTCAATGAGCAACTTTTGAAGCTAGAAAATGAACAAATAATAAAATTGGAGGCTATTGATAAAATAGAGCATGAAGGAATTACTATTATTTTGATGGAAAAATTGAAAACAAAATTGGATATCTAAAACTGCTGGTTTAGAAAAGAATCTATATGTATGTATAAACTGTTGGGTAATTTTAAGGCGTACTTTGGATGTAGAAAAAGGTTTAGTAAATGGGGTAATGGGTAAAGTTGTTGATTTTGTTAATGATCAAAATAGAGATGGAATTGAATTTTTAAAAATCTAATTTAATCAAATTGAAGAAGTAAAACAAATTGGCCGTTGTTCAGTAAGTTTTTTGCTTGTTAAAGATTTATATGCCCGTAGAAAACAGTTTCCAATTTCTCTGGCATATGCAGTGACTATTCATAAATCTCAAGGATTAAGTGTAGACAGTGCTTTGGTGAACATTGGAAGTACCCTGTTTAAAGAGAGTATGGCATATGTTGCTTTGTCCTGAGTCAGAACTTTATCTGGATTGTTTTTGATTGATTTTGATGAGAGAAAGATTAGTGCAGATGCAAACTGTGTAAAAGAGTATAATCGGTTAAGAAGATCATATGCTTCCAATTTAGGTCAATATCCTGTATTTAAAAAGCATGTAGTAGGGTGAAAAAGAAGATATGAGAATATCTGTAGTGAAGTTATAGAGAAGGAAAAAAATGAAGATAATGTTCAGATTGCAAGCAAAAAGAAAACTATTGAAGAGATTGTTGGGTATCAGTTAGAAAATAGTTCAGGTATCAACTGCTATGCTAATGTAGTGGTGAATGTTGTTTTTGTTCTTGAAAGTTGCAACAGCAAATTATGGAGAATCGTGGAAAAAGATTTTGTTCCTTGTTGCATTGAATTTATGAAAAATTGAGTACTGATAAAAGTAAAATGCAAAGCATTTCTGATATTCGTAATCTTTTGGATATGTGTTCTGGTTCTACACAATTTACGCAGAATGTCCAATAAGATGCTCAGGAATTTCTAATGTATATGCTTGCAGTATTGGAAAATGAAGGAATAGAAATTGAAAAACTCTTTGGCCTTTGTTATAAATGGCAACATCAATGTGAAAATTGTATATTTACATATAGCACTAACATGGATACTGAAAGATTTATATGTTTGACATTACCAGACTGTAAAACAGTGTCTTTCAACAAACTAGTTAAATCAGCAAATCAAAACATAGTGTAGCCAATGCAAATCAGAAATGTTATCAACATTTTTTTATACGAAGATATGGACAATACATAATTTTAATGATACAACGTTGTACAGCTGATGGGAGAAAACTGGAAACTTTAATTAAACATTTTGTAGCAAGTCAAGTATCAATATCAGGAAGAACTTTTGTAGCAGTAGCAATTATTTTCCATGATGGTCCTTCCACAGCATCTGGACATTACACTGTTTATTTAAAATGCTATAAAGGATGGACAAATTGTAATGATGCACATTTGTTTTTTAAACATCGTTTGCCTCATGAATTACCAAATTCCTACCTAATATTTTCAAAACCAAAGTTTTAAGAACATAATTCAGCCTATGAGGAATTTATTAAAATGTATTAATATGATTAGTATTGGACAATTTCAGTATAAAGGATTTCAGGAATACCATTTGGCATAGAGGAAAGGTATACATTTTGAATTAAGGACTTTTTGTTGCACATTCTCACAGCATATATTTTTAAACAAAATTATTTACAGTGTATGAAAATTTAAAATATTTGTTCATTGAATTATTATTTGAATTCTTTCATATTCAAGTAAGAAAATTATTTTAGAAGGAAGCATTTTATATATGTGTGATTTGTATTATATAGTATGTTATTGAGGATTACGGGGCCTATTAGGATGGCGGACGGACCTGCGTCCGTCCGCCACCCCCGAGGTGGAGGGAACATCTGCAGCGTTCCCTCCATGCAGATTAGGATGTGACCGCCACCCTGGCGGTCACATACCCTATGTTTAACATTGCGGCGAGTACTGCTTGAAGCAGCGCCCGCCGCAAGGTTAAAAGTGCATGCTTTGCATATGCATGCACAAAGCGGCAGGCACCGTGCGGTGCCTGACGCTTTGCCCATGCATATGCAAGGGGGTACCATAGGTACCCCCCATGTGCACCCCCCACCCCCCAACACCCTGGGGACTCGTAACAAGCCCCCAAAAATAAAAGACCAGATGCTTTTCCACGGCGGAAAAGCCGCCGCGGAAAAGCATGTCTTCTGCCCCATCCTAATATGGCTGGCGGTGTCTGATAGACACCGCCACCATATCAGAGCTTTGGCGGCGGACGGTCTTCCTGACCCACCAGCCGTCCTAATCTGGCGGTGGGTCTTTGGAGCCTCCGCAGCAGTGAATCCGCATCCTCCGGGCCGGCGGTGGCTTCCGCCGGCCCGGAGGATGCGGATTCACCGCGATCCTAATCGGCCCCGTAGTTTTTATGGAATGTTCAAAAATAGCTTAGTATATTAAAAATATTTTTTTTAAACAATCTTATTGATTTTTTTTTTGCCCGCTGTTATGTGATGAGTAACATTGAAATCACTGTTTGTAGTGAAATTCAATATATTCTGAGAACAGCAAAAAAGGCAAACAAAATAATTTATATAATGTTAAAATTATGTTGTGTTGTAAAAAAGATAATATTATATATTATGAACTGTCTTTTTTCTTCTCTTTCACAGATCCTAATTCTAAAATATGAAATTTTTAGAAATTTACATTATAACAAACAACTGAAAAAAATGTTTAGCATTTTTTCATATCTACTAGTATCAAGGTAAGATTCACTAAATATATACTTATACATGTATTTTGCTCTCTCTTTGCAGAACTGAAATTAATCTAGTTATTAGTCATATACTTAAGGATTGGCCTAGTCACTAACCCTAATACAAATCAATTTATTTCTATACTACGTACAAAGTATTTATACACTTCAAAATACCCAGTTTATATCTATGTAGTTTTGGAATCTCTCTGTCATAGGATCCCTTGTGACCTGAAAAAAAAGATTTGATTGGCTAATAACATTTCCAATTGTAACTATTGAAGGATCAAAACCATTTCAATCATTGTTGTTGGAGCATCTTTGGAGATATATTTCTGTGCTTACCTCCTGTCACTCTCATGCAATTCTTCAATCAAGCAACCATCAATATGTTCTTATTATATCAGTCTGCCAATACCTAAGGACTTATGGGGCAGATTTAGAAGCATCCTGTACCAACAATATGTCTCTTTTTGTAACATAGTGATGGTGCCAGATACTCCTTCTTATTTACAAGGATAGAAAAAGGCACCCTGTGTAGCTTTTCTTCTCCATGTAAATACGACCTCATCATACATACCACAGAGCGTTGATGGGGCGTTCCATAGGTGTTGCTGTGGGTGTTTGCACTCAACACTCATAGAACAATACAGATCTCCAGATTTATCAGAAATTATAAATTTGGAGATGTGTGTGAATGCTGCACCATCCTCCACTTGGTGTAGCAAAACACAAGAAGAAGAATTGTTTTCATTTCTCATTTTTTCTATTTCAATAGACATTCTTGCACTATGGTGCAAGGATGCCTGTGTTAATGTATGTCTGCACTTTGTGCAGCTGTGCAGAGGGAAGCATAGAGTTGCAACATATGTATGTACACCTAAGAGCTTACAGTGTCATGCTGCAGCACTTCCTCAAAGTTCTGCACTTATACATTCACCATACACCACTAATACATTCTTTAAGTCAATTATGCTCTACACAAACATTCAACCAAACTTTCACACATTATCATACAAATATAGTTCTTTCTTTAACCAGAGAAGTTAGTTCTGAAAGTAACTTCTTTTTCTTATTTTTTTTAACTTTATATTTTTTTGTGTTTTTCAGAACAATTTTGTAGTTTTTGGGTGTTTTTTTTCAAAAAATAAAATTAAAAAAAGAATGAAAAAAACAGGAAACTTTAGGAATTATAACTCATTCCCAAAAAACAAAGCAAACAAAAAACTAGCAACGATGATGACGTTGCACAGCACAAACTGCCTCCACAGACTGCTCCCCAAAAGAAATGAGTTTGTTGCACTTCACGCAGTGCTGCTTCAAAAACGCGAATTGTGGACGTATGTCCGGTGGTGATGTGCTTGTAGAAGCTCCAGATTTTCCAGGAACTGCAGGTGGAGGGTTGTGTTCGGCTTTCCTACACTCTTCCCAAGCCAGATTCACCAGATGGAGAGTCTTAAGGTGCTTGTACATTGAGGCAGTACCACACGAATATTTTTTTTCAGCACTACCTCTTGATAAGACTCTTTTGCAGGTGACTTTTGTGGCATTCACCACCGACACAGGTCTTTGAGGACGTGGAGGTTCTGCAACAAATTCTTCCTCTGAAGAATGTTCTGAGTCCTCCTGTGGCTGCTGTCCTGAAGCCATGTTGTCCTGGTTTTCAAAAACACCACAAAAAAAATGATGGAAATAAATTTCTTCTAAGCACAAAGATGTCTCTCCAAAGAAGCTCAGCTCAAAGAAGAATGATTGAAATAGGTGGGGTCCTTCAATAGTTACAATGGTAAATGTTATGAACCAATCAAATCTTATTTTTTCAGGTCACATGGGGTCAGCGCACCATGCCCACTGGCAGCACGCACCCAACGCGACTTCGCAAAACTGTATTTAAAACTAATATGTTTATTACAGGTAAAAATATATTATTTTTATTAATAGCTTAGATAATGTTGTGCCCCAATATGTATAATAAAGACATGTATATATCATTTTTGATATACAATTTTTTTTGCAGGAGTTTCCCACCCACCGCGCCCATCACATATATGACGTCACGCGGAACTTGTCACCGCACAAGCGTTGTGTACAGTAATGCGCATGCGACGCGAATTCACGGGAGCTGGAGTTGCGTACTGGTAGCATAGCAATCACACACATCTCAGGAATTACACACCCGTCGCACACCCTAATCGGATCCTTCACAACATTCCTAAAATGGCGGCTAGGTTCTGCGCAGCAATCGTGACAGGTACGCTTTGGGTGCGCGACTCCAAAAAAAGTAGAAGAAAAAAAAAGTTAACAATATACATATATTAAAATAAAAATATAAACAAATAAAACAATATTTCAGTTTCAATATTTTGATTTTTTTTTTTCCATTTATATTAAAAATATATAATGTAATTTAGAAAAAATATGTAAAAATAAACAGTTAAAAAACTGTAGAAAATCAGTATAAAAAACATAACTATTATTACATTTAAAAATTATCATTTAGAAAACCTTCGAAATTCACTGAAAAAAACATAGGTTTCAGACATGTTATAGTTAGGAATTTGCATTTACAAAAACTTAGAAATTCACTGAAAAAAACATAGGTTTCAGGGCTGTTATAGTTAGCTAGACATTTCACTCGTACAAAACCATTGAAATTTCTCCGTTATAGTTAGTTCTGCTAACTATAACTCGCGCGCCCGCAATGCACTGCTGATGATGTCACATATTACATCATTCATGACATGGTCATGACATCACTGATGACATCACTGATAACATCATCCAGTGACTGTGTGTTCCTCTAAAGTTTAAATATGTTTGATATACACCAAGGTGTTTTGAAGAATGAGTGGGTGTATAAGTGTCTGGATGGAGGATTTAGTAGGTGTGTGACTGACTATATAAGTGGGTGATTAAATCTGTCTTACTGAATGCATGCGTTAGTGACTAAACTGTCTGAATATGTGTATCAGTATGTCTTTTGTTGTTTAAGCTGCTGCATGTGTTGGTCATTAGTTACATGAGTGTCTATATGGGATATTGATTGGTTGTCTGAGTATTTCTATGAGAGACTGAGTGTGTGTGTTTGATTCATTGGGTGTATGGGTTCAAGTGTGCATAAGGAAACAGCTGTATGGGAGGGTGAGTGTGTATATGGGTGTATTGGTGAGAGATTGGATGTCTCAGTGGTACATGTCCAAGTAACTATACATGTAAAAGGCAGTGTATGTGAGACTTGAAGTATATAAATGACTATGCATGAGAGTCAGTGATTGTGAGAGTGGCTGTGTGTGTACTTGTATCAGTGATTGTATAAGAGAGTAAGTATGTGTTAGTATATGTTTGAATAAGTGAGGTAGTGTGTGTATAACTGTATAGGTGAGGAAATGGGAGTGTGATTGATTCTTTGCATGACTGACTAGGTGTGTGAGTGTCTGTATAGGTGTATGAGTGCAGATGATAGTGTTGTATTAATGAGTGACTGTATGTATGAGTGATTGTATGAGTGAATGTGTGGATGTGTGTGTAGACCTATGAATCAGTGAGTGCGTATGTAGTAACTGGTACTGGTAAGTCGATGATTTTGAAAATGGTAGATTTTGAGGTGGATGATGTCATCAGTGATGCCATTTGAGATGTTATCAGTGATGTCACTGACCATGTCATGAATGATGTAATATGTAACGTCATCAGCAGTACATTGCAGGGACGCGAGTTATAGTTAGCTAAACTATCTATAACGGGGGAATTTCTATGGTTTTGTACGAGTGAAATGTCCAACTAACTATAACGTCTCTGAAACCTACGGTGAATTTCTAAGGTTTTTTAAATACTAATTTCTAACTATAACGTGCTTGAAACCTGTTTTTTTAAATTGAATTTCAATGGTTTTTTAAAAGCTAATTTCTAACTATGCCTACAAAGTTAGGACATGTGAAAAAGAGGAAGAAAAGCGCAGAAAGAAGCAAGACAAATTCAGAAAGAGGCAAAAGAAGTCCAGAAAGATTAAGAAAAGTGCAAGAAGAAGCAAGAGATGTGAAGAAAGAACCAACAGAGGAGCAGACAGTCCTATTGTGCTCCTAACTATTTGCTGACGGGTACTGGTGGTAACTGACTCTGACTAACCAGGACCGGAGCCAGTGCTCTGCTAAAAGGCACTTAGAATACAGTGAAAACACCTACATACACTAAAGAACAATATGCGTTGGGGTACCCCTGTGATTAGATTGACCGCCTCTATATTTGCCATGAGTTAGTGCCTGGGTCATTGCATGAGTACATGGGTAGTGACTGGATGATTAGAGTGCTGCAAGGACAGTGCATGGTGATTTTATAACTGCTTGGGTTTTGGCGGAGTGATTTAATAAGTACATGATGCTGGGTGGGTGATTTGAGGGGTGCATGAGTAGTGACAGATGGATTTCTGGAGTGCATGGGTACAACCTGGGTAATTTGAGGAGTGAATCAGTACTGTATAGTTGGTTGGAGGTCTGCATAGGTAGTGCACAGGGGAATGTAGCAGTGCATGTGTTAGTGCCTGGGCCATTCCATGAGAACATGAATACTGACTGGAAGATTAGAGTACTGCAAGGAGAGTGCATGGTGAATTTATAAGTGCTTGGATTTTGGTGGAGTGATTGGGTAAGTACATGGTGCTGGGTTGGTGATTGACAGAATGCATGGATACTGACAGGGCGATGGCTGAACTGCATGGGTAGTGCTCAGAGGATTGTAACAGTGCATGTGTTAGCGCCTGGGTCATTGCATAAGTACATGGGTACTGATTGAATGATTAGAAAACTGCAAGGAAAGTGCATGGTGAATGTATAAGTGCCAGGGTTTGGGTGGTGTGATTGGATAAGTACATGGTGCCACTGAGTGATTGGAGGAGTGCATGGGTAGTGGTAGGGCGATGGCTGGACTGCATGGGTACTGCTCAGGGTATTGTAGCAGTGCATAAGTTAGTGCATGGGTCATTGCATGAGTGCATGGGTAGTGACTGGATGATTAGAGTACTGCAAGGAGAGTGCATCGTGAATTTATAAGTGCATGAGATTTGCCGGAGTGATTGCATAAGTACACACATGTCACATCTGGCCCTGCCACCACTGTGCATATGCACTCCCTGGTGGGTTTTAATTTGGGGGATTAATTTCCTTTGAATCCTTAATTCCCCTTAATTTCCCAATTTAAAACACTCCACATGGTGATTTGCACACTTGTCACATCAGGCCATGCCCTTTCCCTGCACCACTGTGCAAACGCACCCCCTTGTGCCTTGTAAATTGGGGGATAAGGTCCTGAGGGTCCCTGGGGGCCAGCTAGCCCACCAGCTACCTCCAGTAAGTGCCACAGAGCCGCGTTGCAGAGTGGTGTAAAAAGGGGGCGTGGCCTTAAACCACCTCTCTGCAACGCAGCTCCCTGGTGCTTACTGGAGGTACCTGGTGGGCTAGTTGTCCCCCAGGGACCCTCAGGATTGAAGGGGACTAAATTCCCCAATGTACAAGTGCCAGGGGGTGCGTTTGCTGAGTGCTGCAGGGAGGGGGCGAGGCCTAGACCCGGTGCCTACTTTTTGTAAAAAAAAAAAGTAAAAAATAAGAATAGGGGCTGTGTGGCCCCCCCTTCTCTTTCCTTGTTTTGGCCCCTGGGGGCCCCATCCCCCAGGGCCTGACCCCCCTAAAAAAAAATGTAGGATGTGGGCTGCGTAGCCTCTATCAGCCCCTGGGACCTCATCCCTGAGAGCTGGCATTGCTTTTACACAGGTGGAGCTGCTGACATGCAGCTCCCCTTGTGGAAAAGCAATCTGGTTTGGATTTTCTAAACGAGAGCAGGAAACCTGCTCTCGCTTATAAAATCCAAACTGGTGTTTGCTATTACATAGCAAACAGCAGTGTCCCGGGGGTGGGCAATCCGGGACACTGCAGGAGCCGGCCCCGGGGGTGGCAGTCCTCGGGGCCATAAAGGGCTCCACCAGGGCGGCCTCCCTAGAAGTGCAAAGCCCCGGGGAGGTGGTGGTCCCCGGGGCTTGAGGGTCCGTAACACCCCCCAAATTTAAATACACAGTGCCGCTGGGAGGTGGTTGTCCCCGACACATGTGGGGAGGCCCGTGCCCTCCCCACACATTTTTTTATATCTGAACTGAGCCCCGGGGAGGTGGTGGTCCCCGGGGATGCCTGCCCCCCGCAACTCATAAATCTTGCCCCGGCGGGGCTGCGTCCCCCCTGCAACTCATAAAACTTGCCCCGGGGAAGTGGCAGTTCCCGGGCAGTGTGGGGGGGATTGGGGCCCCCCACACACATATTTTTTCAGTGTCCACTGGACTTGGCCCACCCGGGGCATTAAATACAAAAAAGCGTTCTTTTTATTTTCTCAGCCAGATTTGCGGCCCCATCGTGAATTCTGCAGATTTTTTTTTTTTTTTATTATTTTTTGGGCTCTAGTGGTCCTTGTGGGACCGCCAGAGCAGGCCTAGGGGGGCAGGGTGTTTCTACCCTGCCCCCTTTTTTTCACCTTTTTTTTCTCAGTTTTCTTGTGAGTCGATTCTACTGAGTCACAAGATGGTTGCCAACACTTCCTGGTTTGGAGTGTTGAAGGCCAATTAGAATAAAGCTCGTGGTTGGGAGGGGTCGCGACTCCACTGCGGCCATAGATATCGATATTTTTATTTTTTGATTTTCACAGGAACTACTAAACAGATTGGCATCATTTTACAGAAGGTTGCTATCTGAACCAAGAACTACCTTTTTACCAAAGTTCCTGGGCAGTGTGGGGGGGATTGGGGCCCCCCACACACATATTTTTTCAGTGTCCCCGGGACCTGGCCCACCCGGGGCATTAAATACAAAAAAGCGTTCTTTTTATTTTCTCAGCCAGATTTGCGGCCCCATCGTGAATTCGGCAGATTTTTTTTTTTTAAAGTTATTTTTTGGGCTCTAGTGGTCCATGCTACACCAGTGATTAAAGCTGCCTACCTTGCTCCGTTGTGTCCCTTCCATCTTTCCGTGAGTGTGAAGATGTTCTTTGGTGATATTCAGCGTGTCTTGCCTACGGCGCGCAGGAGGGACCCTTCCATAAAGAGTTTGCAGTTTGGTAGGCACCAGTGGCAACACTATCTACTTTCCGAGTGAACGGCAACTGCAGACCGCCACCCGACCCACGAAGGAAACATTACCGCTGTACAAGCAGTCCTGCACTGTTAGGAGAGGCATGGACACTGTGCCGGTGCCTCCGGTAAAGCCCGCAGTGGGAGAGTGCGGCTTGGAAGTAGGGGCAAGCAAGGCAGTTTGTTATTTATTTAGGTTGCCCGTCACACTGGACCTACGCTCACAATTGGCCTTCCAGTCTATGTGGACATTAAAAATCGGCCATCCACATCTCCTGCCCCAGCCAGACAACGTGCTGCATTGTGGTTATTGCAGTCTTCCAACTATAGCTGCAGGGGATTTGAGAGAGCACACGAGGGCCAGGTGTGTGTAATTCCAACGAAGGAGGGGCTTGATTGCTCAAAAATACCGAAGCAACATGAACAAACATTTGTAACGCTGGGCATTTGAAAAAGGAAGATGTTACTTCCGAAACGCGTCATGCTACACCAGTGATTAAAGCTGCCTACCTTGCTCCGTTGTGTCCCTTCCATCTTTCCGTGAGTGTGAAGATGTTCTTTGGTGGTATATATATATATATATATATATGCCTTGGTGTGTTTAAGAATGAGTGGGTGTATAAGTGTCTGAATGAATGATTTAGTAGGTGCGTGACTATCCGTATAAGTGAGTGATTAAATATGTTTAACTGAATGCATGGTGACTAAACTGTGTAAACTGAATCAGTCTGTCAGTTGGTGTGTAAGCGGTTACATGGATTGGTGAGTAGCTAAATAAGGGTCTATATGGGTTATTCATTGGTTGTCTGAGTATCTGTATGGGTGCCTGAGTGTCTGGGTGGGGATGTGTGACTTTGTGCATAGATGTGTGAGTGGGTGATTCACTGGGTATATCGGTTCCAGAGTACATCTGTGTAGGGCTGTATGAGTGGGTGAGTATATGTATGGGTGTGTTGGTGAGTATTTAGATGTCTCAGTGGTACATGTTTGAGTAACTACATATGTGAAAGGCAGTATATGTGAGTGTTGGAGTATATAAATGACTATATGTGAGAGTGAATGATAGTTCATGTTTAAATAAGTGAGGTGTTGTGTGTATAACTGTATAATGGGAGTGTGATTGATTCTTGGCATGACCGACTAGGTGTGTGAGTAACTCTATGGATGAGTGGCGGTGTGTGAGTGTCTGTATAGGTATATGAGTGCATAAGATAGTGCTGTATTGATGGTTGACTGCATGTATGCGTGACTGTTTGGGTGAATGAGTGGATGTGTGTATAGACCTAGGAATCAGTGAGTGGATATGTAGTAACTGGTATTGGTGTGTCTATGGTTTCGAGAAGGCTAATGTGTATTTTAGAGTGGGTGTATCACAGGTTATATTAGGGTATGAGGAGGTGCATCAGATTATCATGTGCATGACCATGTCATGAATGATGTAATATGTGTATAACATATGAATGATGTTATATGTGACGTCATCAGCAGTGCATTGCAGGTGACGAATTACTCTGGTTTTGTACAAGTGAAATGTTCAACTACCTATAACGTCCCTGAAATTTGTATTTTTTTTCAGTGAATTTTTAAGGTTTTTTAAATGCTCATTTTTAACAATAAAGGCCCTAGGGAGGTGGCATGGTGAGCAAAAAAGCAATGGATTTAACCCAGATCTCTTGACTGGGGGTGAATGTATGATTTATTCAGCATTCCGTCCAATATTTGTTTGCATAGCACTTTTCACCCTCAGTGGGATGGGTATGCCCAGACTTGGGTCCCTTGCTCACTGTGCCACTGGATTTAAGCTAGCCTGGCTGATGAAGGGTAATACCCAGAAACTGGCCCCAGGATGCTTGTTTCCAGTCCAGGGAGGACCTGGCTTGGCAGTTCAGTCTGGACTGTTCCCATGAGGCACACTGTCAAGACTGATTTGCATATGCCTGGGTCTATACAGGGGTGGCATGGTGACCAAAAGAATGATGGATTTAACCCAGATCTCTTGACTGGGGTGAATGTATGATTTATTCATCAGTCTGTCCATCATTTGTTTGCGTAGCACTTGTCACCCTAAGTGGGATTGGTATGCCCAGACGTGGGTCCCTTGCTCACTGTGCCACTGGATTCACTGGATTCAAGCTAGCCTGGCTGATGAAGGGTAATACCCAGAAACCGGTCCTAGGATGCCTGTTTCTGGGCCAGGGATGACCTGGCTTGGCAGTTCGGTCTGGACTGTTCCCATGAGGCACAGGGTCAAGACTGATTTGCATATGCCTGAGTCTAAACTGGGGTGGCATGGTGAGCAAAAGAATGATGGATGTAACCCAGATCTCTTGCCTGGGGGTTAATGTATGATTTAGTCAGCATTCCGTCCATCATTTGTTTGCATAGCTGTATGCAGCTTTAGGATTTCCTGCTCAAGGAAAGGAATCTTAGTAGCTTCATTTTGACCAGTTTACCCTCCCTAATGATCCAGTGGTCCTCAATTTGGTTACGTTCTTTGTTAGTAGCACACATAAAAGGTTTTAAGCCCCTCATCAAGAATGGAGTCTAGAACTGGATTATGAGAGGACATAATAGCTAATGGAGGATCATTTTTTCATCCTTTTGGGTTTGTGCAAGAAGACGTGGTCTTCACAGACGCAAGGAGACCATCTTGACGTAGTGAACATTGCGGGTAGAAGGAGACTTAACCAGTTTAGTTATGACCATAAAACAAACAATGATTGAAGCATAGCATGAATGTTGGAAAAGGGATGGTAGCAATCCTTAATATCAGTTTTGAAGTGATGTTTAGTTGTAACTATGGAGCTGAACTATGTGGGATGTACGATAAGATGGTGCTACAGCATCACATATTAAGTAGGCACCAACAAATGATTAAATGAAGACCACCATAGAATTTACATCCAACTAAGGTCTTTAGGAAAAAGAAAATCATGAGCGAGGAGCAGAGGAAGTATATATTGCTCATAAATTATTAGGGAACTGCAGTTAGCAGGTTCAGAGGCCACAGTCCAAGGTAATGGTAAAGGCCATAGAAACAATGGCTGTAGAAAGCAACAGTATGAATGAAAGTGAATTTCACTGCTGTTTTCATCAAACCACAGCTTTCAATCACTGTATCATAGCAAAAAACAAGGGGTTGGGTGAGTTGGAAAAGTTGGCGAAAGTGATGCACTTTAGTGTCGCACCAGCAAAAAGGTGACTGCTGATCTACAGGCAGACAAACAGGCCAACTGCCCCACTACCTGTGCTTAAACCACTTCCTCTAAAATCAGCACACTTACTGCCTCACAGCCAACTGCTGCCCTTCCCTGGGCACCATCCAATGGGGACTTCACTTCAGGGGCCTTCTGCCAAAATTAAAAACAATTCCAAACACCATTGCCTGCCCACTCCCCCGCCAGGTTTGCACCTATGGACAGCACCCCTCAATGTGAGGGGCAGCTTTATGGCATAGGAGAGTGACCCTCCAGGGTGGGTAAGGGAGACCCAAGAGCAAGACATGCATCCACCTCCTCAAACATTTTCAAGACATCATGTCTTAGAGTTAAAGAAAACAACATTTCAATTTCAAAAATCATAAATACTTGGATTACATGAATGCAAAAAATATACTTCTTTATGAACATAGATGAAACTAGACAAAGAGGTTCATAATGCTAAATATTTCCCCAAACTCTCTCACTTAGATTTATGATTGATCACCCACTTGCCCCTTCCAGCATTAGAGTCAGAACCCTTGTCCAAATTCAGTGGGGCCCTCACTGTATTCTCTAAGAACCAATCCCCACTGCAAACCACGGGGCAAAACCAGCTAATAGTCTCACAAAAAACATGTCCGAGGCATCCCTGAGAGACCCCCTGACACCCATTAATGTGGAGGACCCATGAAGGGCTTAGAGCAGTTGCATGAGAGCTCTAAGGCCAATGCGTGGGGTAAAACAAATGTTTTTTAAGAATTCATCTGAATTTGGAATGTCTAATGCGAAGGTGTCTACCTGTCTCAAGGCCAACCATGCTCCAACCCTACCACCGGCTGGCATAGTTCACCAACCTTACGGCCTCCCACTTACCTGCAGCTAAAAGGGTGAGATGCAAATGAAACCAATGTATCCACAAACAGTTTTTTACCCAACTAGGAGAAATGTACACTGTTCTTGTGAAAAAAATGATCCAGCCACAGGCAGCACATGGATTGGCTTCTAAATACCTCGTATTATGTATTTTTTGCATATGAATACTGAGGTGCTTCATTGTCTTGTTAACAGCCTTCACGGATGAGCTATGTCTCCATACTATTCGTTATGGTTGAGTCAGGGGGTCCTTCTTAGTTAACCAAGAAATTTCATTTAATCCAAAGTTGAAACAGATCCCTCATACAATGGTGCACCAAATCATTACCCAAGGTATGAGGAATAATAAGGCAGAAGGTGGAAGCCTCCCATTCAGAGTTTTCTTCACTGTCCATCTCATCTGGCACAAACAGCGTCCCCTAACACTCAACCAATGTAACCGAAAACCCACTTTATTTGTTTGGCCCCTAAATTTGCCCTGTCGAACCCAAACATGACCTCAGCATTTCTAATACAGATACATCCTCATGGTTACCCAGAGCCATAGAACCTAATATACAAAATGAGGAGGCAAAAGCAGTGTTGAAATTAATGCCATTATCACAGTCAAAATGAGTTCCTAATAACCCCAGTCACCTAAATGAGGTTTGGATGCACATAGCACTAGTAACAGTCAGGGTCTCACCTGGCACTGCCGAGGAGCTGTGGACACAGTTACTGATTTTTAAACCTCATGCGCTGCTGATTGCGAGCAGGCGCAATTTTATTGTAATCTTTATTTTTTCCCTTAACCTCAACTGTACTCAAAGTTAACAGGTCTGTTTAACTGCACTTACTTTTTAGGGGCTCTGGAGATCGCTGTGGGCTGTGCGCTGTGTGGCGGGCTCCCGCGGTTGCGGGCGCCATCTTGGCTTGGGTTCCTAGCCGAGTTTACATCGTAGCCACTCCCCCCACGCTACTCCCTACTTATACGGACAGTATGTGTCAGCGCAGCGGACGAGCGCAGCGGGCGCGACGAAGGCGCGCCGGAGTTGCGCCTGAGTTAAGCCCGTCTGCGCTCGTCCACGGCCGACCGGGGCCCGGTGCCTGTCACTCTGCCCATTTATCCATCAAGTACTCTCCGGTGGCCATGCACTCTCTCTGGCACTTATGTCCTCCCCCCCTACAGTGCTAGAGCGTATCGCTTCACTTGGATTATGTAACTTTCCCTCCGCACATTCACGTCCGGATGTGCTATTTAACCAGCTGCCTGATGCCCCACCACCCCTTGCTCACCTGTCACCTAGTCACGACTCCATCCCCCCTCGCACCTCCTGTAGCCCCCAGCCCACCACCACTGCGATCCTTCTTAACACCAGGTCTGCGGTCGGGCAACAGCTTGAGCTATTCCATCTGCTCGACTCCCGCCAACCCGACCTACTGTTTCTTACGGAAACATGGTTTAGGTATGATTCCCTTCCGAGCCTCTTAGCCATGCTGCCTCCCACCTACTCGGCCATCAGAATGGATCGCCCTGGGGGAAAGACAGGGGGAGGCGTTGCCCTGATTACCCGCACTGATTTTCTCTTCCAGATACTACCATCTTCCCCTATTTCCGCTGTGGACTGTCTAGTAGTCCGTTCTACCTCATTTGGGGTTCCCCTGATTTGTGTACTTATCTATCGTCCCCCTCAGTCCACCCCCCAATTTCTTACCTCTATTGAGGACCTATTGGCCACCTTAGCAGTGAATAATTCGGCAGTCCTGGTTCTCGGGGACTTAAACTATTGGCCGAACGACCCTGCTGAGGATGTAAGATCTAAGGAGTTTACGGCCCTGCTTATTAGCCTCAACTTCCTTCCCCAGCTTGCTACGCCTACTCATATCCAAGGCCATCAACTTGACCAAATTTGGACCCTTAATATCCCTACTAACTCCCCCACCATCTCGCTTTGTCCCTGGTCAGATCACTTCCTTATTTCTTTTGCACTGGACCTTGGACGGCCGCCCAAACCTCCCTTGCCCAAAAACATCTGGGTTAGAAAGTGGGACAAGGCCGACCTTCCCGGTGTTTGCTCTTCCCTTGTAGCATCTAGCCCTGAGCTTAGTGATCTATCCCTCCCTACTCAGCTCACAGCCATCAACAACTGGTTGTTAAAGGCGTGCAACAGCATTGTTCCCCTCAAGAGAGTGATCATTAAACGCGCCCACGCTGCCAACAGATGGTTCACTCCCTTCCTTAGGGACAAGAAGTTGGCGGCGCGCAGAGCAGAACGAGCGTGGCGGCGCACCTACTGCCCCCTCCTTAAAGCAAATTATTGCCTGGTACTCAATGAATATAAAAGGGACATATTAAAAGCAAAAACTGAGTATTTCTCTGGTAGAATCCTGGCAGCGGAAAATCAATCCAAGGAAATATTCGCTACAGTACACGAGCTCGCTGCTTCTGACAGGGTGATTTCTAAAATCCCCCCGTCTCAAGCACTCTGTAACTCCCTTAACTCCTTCTTTATTGAGAAGGTAGCTCTCATTAAGGCCAACATCCCTCCTTCACTACCGACAACGATCACTGTTCACCCGCTCCCTTCTGCTCCACTCCTCACCCAGCTTCCTCCCCTGACACGAGAAACCCTCCTCCCCTTACTGGCCCGGGTAAAATCGGGTTCACCTCAGGACATCGGCCCGGCATTTGCCCTGAAAGAGATCTTTTCTAACTGCTACTCCCCTCCACTCACATTAATCAATCATTCCCTCATAACTGGTATTGTCCCAAACGCCCACAAATCAGCAGTTATTATCCCGATCCTAAAAAAGGCGGGTGCCGATCCATCCCTGCCGGCTAACTACCGTCCCATTTCCCTTCTCCCTTACCTGGCGAAGGTCTCAGAGGCTCATGTTACCGGGACTCTGAGCTCCTTTGTGGAGTCCACCGGCCGCCTCTCCTCTCGTCAGGCGGGCTTTCGCCCGCTGCACTCAACCGAGAAGGTGGTAGTTTCGGTGATGGACACATTGAGGGAGGGCATTGACATCGGCCTCCCCCAGGCCCTGGTCCTGTTAGATCTGTCCGCCGCGTTCGACGCGGTGGACCATGACATTCTGTTGACCCGTGTCGAGGCGGCGGGCATTGGGGGCACGGCCCATGCCTGGCTCCGGTCCTTATTAACGGACAGGGAGCAGGCCGTCCATCTGGCCAACTTTGCTGCCCCCCCTCGGAGAGTGACCTGCGGCGTCCCCCAGGGTTCCTCCTTGTCTCCCCTGTTATTTAATTTATACATCTGACCCCTCATTTTTTCTTTACAGCAGATGGAGGTCTCGGTGTTCAACTACGCCGACGACCTCCAACTTATCTTCAACCTCTCCCACTCCCCCACTTCTGCCCAGAACTTCCAGAGGGTCATGCTTTTCATCCAAGATTGGATGAACTGCAACCACCTCAAACTGAACCCCGACAAAACCGAACTGGTTTTGACTGGGGGTGGCTGCAGTCCTTGGTCCTCTTCCTTCTGGCCCCACTCACTTGGCCCCCCTCCCTTTCCGGTTCCTACGGTCAAAACCCTGGGCATCTTTATCAACTCCCAGCTTTCCCTTCACTCGCAGGTTAACTCAGTGGTGTCTTCCTGTTTCTTTTCCCTCCGCACCATTCGTAAGGTTTCCTGTTTTTTTTCTGCTCCCGCCCTCAAGCTCATTCTCATGGCCATGGTGCTATCACGCCTTGACTATGGGAATGTGTTCTATAATGGCGCCCCAGACTATCTGATCCGCCGGCTTCAACTGATACAAAATCAGGCTGCCCGCCTGATTTATGGTCTCCCCAAATTTCACCATGCCACCCCTCTGTTGCAGTCTCTGCACTGGTTACCGGTGAAGGAGAGGGCCCTTTTCAAGCTGGGCTGCATCACTTATCAGGCTAGGTTGGGGACTGCCCCCGCTTTCCTTTGTGAAGCTATTTCATCTCATCTTCCGACCAGAGAGCTCCGCTCCGCTCACCAGGCACTCTTGTCAGCCCCCCGCTTCAGGAAGCAGAAGTCTGGGGGGGCAAGATTTGCGGTTCTAGCTCCATCCTTTTGGAACTCGCTCCCTCTTGCCCTCAGAGCTTCAACCTCCTATCTGGAATTCCGTAAACACCTTAAGACCTTCCTGTTTTCCAGATACTTAGCAGTCTAGCCTCCCTCTCTGCCTCTATTGGTTCACCGCCGTCTAGCGCCATGAAACCATCCCGGTAAAAGTGCGCTTAATAAATATTTTAAAATTCAAAAATTCAAATTCAAATTTCCACCTCCCAATAATTTTACAATAACTGGAACTAGATCACATCTCACAGCAGAAATGACAGCCCCAATCCCATAGAAATGGTAGCTAAAGTTAGAATCATCAATTCATTCCACTTGTGGGACCAAAGGCAAGAACGTACTAAATTGGAACTGAGCATGGAATGTAATGAGGTCACTGCTGACCTAGTGATAGAAGGTTGGCAATTTGAAGGTGATGTTGCCGGTGAGCGTACCCTCAGCTGGGGATGCTGTTAACAAATGCTGTTAAAGAATAAATACTCAAACTACAAAAGGAGAGTCCTTGAATCTTCACACTGGCGATCAGTTGTTGAAGGAGTTAAAGGAGCTGTGCAGAGGACAGACGGCCAGCATCCCCACCCCTGGAAATACGAATTGAATGAAATTCAGGCAAATGGTGCACATCCTGCATTAGTATACCGAGTTTACTTATAAGCGTTAACTTCCATTATTGGATTGAGAGAGACTGATGAGTGACAAAAAAAGAGAATGTCACGAATCAATTTGGCTAACTTTCTCGTTGACGTGTGCTATGCTAATGTTTCAGTGATGTATAACCCTTCTCGTAAAATCGACATTGGTATAGCCTTGGTGATGGCTGGATGTGAGAAACGTTGAGCAATATATGCTGAATACACGATGTGCTATATGCTGGATATATACAGTTTTTTAAATAAAATTACCGTTAAGAATTGCGACGCGAGGGCTTTGCCTGTGAGGTTGAGCATGAGCGCCCAGTGCAGTGTTTGTAGCAGCATGAGCTCTAACCACGAGCTCCCAGCGCGTGTGTCAGCGCGAGCTCCAACAAAGGAAAACTTTGCCTAGAACTATTCGGCTCGTCTGATACTCGGCACGCATATCGGTGTGCATCAGACTCCTTGCTGATTGCATCGCTAATTAAAAACACTTACTGTATCGTGGTGAGATCTCTGCGGTGATGCTCTCATCACTAGGAAGCTTCACTTCCACTTCCTGCACTGCAGTGACATCCTCTTCAGGAAGGCTTCTCTCTCTTCCTGCGGCGTATTAGAGGACAGAACCTTCATCTGCCATTAAAAGGAAACACATTACAACATGGGAAAATGAAGATGCATTAAAAGAAAGGCCATTCATTTTCTTTCATCTGGCATTTCAAGACACATTAAAGGAAAACATTACATTAGAGGAAAACGTTACAAAAAAAAGGAAATAAACAAGACTATTCAATAAGGATCCTTGGATTTCTTGTTTTAATTTTTTGTGTTAGATTGTTATATTGAGTTGTTATTTTAAGTACTTCTTTGAGCTTGTTGTGTTGGTTGTATTCCAAGAAAGGCCGATCAATCCACGTCTTCGCCTCCACCCTTCTTGTCATCTCGTGGCCATCCGCCTGTGCCATGGAAACAGTGGCAGAAGCTCTTTGTAACTTCTATATTGGCTATTGGTGGTGCTCGTTATGGGCCCCTCAGGAGGCAAGCAATTTCCCTTCATTATCTACGGATTGAAGGGAGGAGAATTTATGAGGACTTGCCTGAAGTGTCTTTGGGTATGGGTGATCGAATAAGGTTTACGAAATGTCTATACAAAATGCTTGATATTCACTCCACTCCCTAAACGAATTTAGTATTAACGCCATAAGTTTTTATCTAGAATACAAAAGCAAGATGAAGACATAGCATCTTATGTTGCTACATTGAGGGGTTTGGTACTGTTATGTCATTTTGAACAATTGACTAATTCCTTGATTAGGGGTCAAATAGTCAGATGTACTAATAACAAAAGAATTAAAGAGAGATTATTGATGAAAGATCCCAATTTGGAGGAAACCATCAAGATTGCAAAAGGGATGGAGCATTCAGTGATATGGTTAAAAGTAAAGGACAATTCAGGAGGTGAAAAGAAAGAAACTCTTATTGCTGAAGTGGGGGCTGTGCAAGGAAAAGGGAAGTGTAATGTGAAAAGGATAGGTGAGGGAAAATCAAAAAGTGAAATTCAGGTTATACAAAAAATTGGAGATTGGAGAGAGGTAAGATGTTTTCGTTGTGGTGCTCCAGGGCACATTGCATCCAGTGTGATATGTACTGCAAGAAGTGCAGTTTGTAGGAAGTGTGGCAAGTAGGGTCATCTTGTGAAAGTGTGTAGAACTAGAATAGAGTTTGGTGATTCCAGGCGGGTTCAACAAGTTGACCAACAGTTGGATGATTCTTGTGATGATATTCAAGAATTAATTTCAACGGTTAAAATTATTTCCATGATGGATGGTGAAACGCATGCTGGAATGTTATAAGGAATCCTGGTGAATGTGGCATTAAGCCTGAGAGCACTGACAAGTTGGAAAAGCCTCAATGTCATGTGCTCTTGGAAGCAGTGTCAGTACGAGTCTTAGTAGACTCTGTTAGTTTATTCGCCTTGAAACGTTTGAGAGTAACTGGAAGTGTACCAATAATCATTCAGTTTCTATATAGCTGTGCAAAATAGTCCCCCCAGAAGTTAGTTGTGTGCTATTGTACTACAATTTTGGGCGATTGCTTGTTGCAGAATTGCTCTCATGGTATTTTTTATTGTGAATTATTTTTATGTTTACTACGCCATCATCTATCAGCAAGAGTATGATTTTTGTGAAGTCGATCCGCGCACGGCACTATGCTTCAGCAAGGCTTTTACATGTCCATTGCAAGCCTCTCCCACCCTCAGATCGGATGGAACCGTTTGCACCCCTTACACCTAGTGGTTATGGCACCCATTAAGATAGGAACCTGGAATGTGCAAGGTATCCATAGCCCGGCGCTCCGCTACCTCATATACTCCTATTGAAAACGTTATCACAAACAAATAGCAGTCCTTCAGGAGAAGCATCTGCCCCAAGTAGATGTCACACACCTCCATAGACATGCTATTCTGCATATGCACGTGGGGTACTAGTGTGGGTAAGGCCGGTAACTTTGTTTCGGGTGATAGACACAATGGTGGATGGGGAGGGCAGATATTTTATAGTTAAGGGTGTGTTAGACGGTAGGCCAGTAGTATTGGCTTCACTTTATGCACCCAACACTGAGCAAGCAGCCTTCTTGGACCAGATATCGCAAAAACTATCTGCATGGCACGATACACCTATGATCTTGGGCAGTAATTATAACTGTGTACTGGATGTCTCCCTAGCCAAGTCTTTTCCTCCCTTGCCTGGCACAGCCAGACATGCAGCTGTGAAAGCATTGTCACACTGGGCTGAGCAGTGGCCCTTCGCTGATGTGTGGTGGTTCAGAAACCCGCTGGATCGGGTATACTCCTATTATTCTGGGGCACATAGACTCCATGTGCGCTTGGACCACTTCATGGTGTCGAATGATCTCCTACCATGTATCCCTGAATCCTCCTATATGGGACGCACACACACTGATCACAATCTGCATGTGATGGAGCTACAATGGGAGGCCGAGATACCACCGATCCCAATGTGGCACCTCCAGCCGGCTGTTCTCCTCTACGCACCTTTCCGAGATTTATTAGCCACCAGAGTTGAACAATACTTTGAAGAAAATGCAGGCACAGCCACGTCACTATTGGTGGAATGGGACACCCTTAAAGTGGTCATCAGGGGGCACTGTTTGGGGACATAGGCGGATATGCTTGTGCAATTAGAAAAGGAACTTACCACTTTAGAACGAAGACTAGCCACTAGTGAGCAAGCATCCATGGATGGAGCCCAGGGGTGGCTAGATATACACAGAGAGAAACATTTGCATCTGCTAGAGCGGTTGATATGTCTAAATTACGCCACTCACTCGGCATGAACGCACCATATGGATGATAAGGCAGGCAAGTTGCTTACATGGCTCATCCGCCAAAATGAGTCATCAGCGCCAATAATGGTGCATTTGTAATGCATTATCAAGATCTGTATAAGTCACATGCACGAGCTACGCCCCTAGAGCTACAGATTTACCTGGAGGGCCTAGATTTGCCGAGACTTACATGCACCCAAAGTGAAGAGCCAAATGCCCCTCTCCAATCAGAGGAAATTCGAAACAGTTATTTTTCGCTGTCCAACGGGAAGTCACCGGGACCCGATGGTCTACCGACTGAATTTTACAAGGCATACATTCACATTCTAGTGCTGCAGCTGTTAAAATTGTACGAAACTGCGCTCGATAACTCTACCCTTACTACCACATAGAATGAGGCCCTGCTAGTCTCCCTCCTGAAACCTGATAAAAATCCTGATTTCCTGGGTTCCTATCGCCCGCTGGCACTCCTTAATACAGACTATATTGGCTAGGCGACTTTCTCCCTTGGTAAAAACACTGGTACACCCTGACCAGAACGGTTTTGTTCCTGCCCGGTGCACCTCTCTTAATATCCAAAGGTTCTTCAGAGTATAGCAATACGCAACACACAGTTGGCCCTGATCGGGTTGCTTGGTTCTTGATCTGGAGAAAGCCTTTGATTCTTTAGAATGGCCTTATCTGGTGGCAGTTTTGGGCACATTTGAACTGGGAGAGCAGTATTTAAATATGATTTGTCTATTATATCAACGTCCCACTGTTCGAGTCCACACCAGTGGGTTTATCTCGGACTCCATCAGAGTGAGGCATGGGACATAAGAGGGCTGTCCGTGTCTCAGTTGCTGTTTTCTCTTGCTATGGAGCCCTTGGTGATGCTGCTCCAGGGAGATGGGGAGGCGTGGGACGTACGGCTGGGAGATGGGCTACACGCCTTTTCCTTATATGCGGGTGATCTGCTATAACATCTTTGGGATGTCACCGCGATCCCAACATCCATTGCGGACATACTTAGGACCTCTGAGGAGAAATCTGGACTCCGGGTTAACTGGGCTAAATCGGGGCTCTATCCATTCAGTACTGATACAGCAGAGGAAGCTGTAGTTTTAAATGGCTTTCCCCTCACATGGTACCCCATCACCTTCAGATATCTCATTATTTTTATATATCTGATACCCGATGACTTGTTAGAGGGCAATCTGGTAAGGGCAATCTCTGCCCTCCGAGCTCAAATGCAATTTTGGAAAACACTTCCTCTGAACGTCATGAACCACAGCACCCTTTTGAAAATGATTGTATTACCCAAGTTGCTATAGTATTTCGCAAATCTCTCACTTTAAATCCCACCCAGGATCTTTCAAGAGTTGGAACGGTTATTTCGGGACTAAATATGGAATAAAGGGAGGCCACGAGTTGCTCTTTGGAAAGCGTATGCTCCTACTGGTCAGGGTGGGCTGGCTGTCCGTAATATGGAACTGTATTATTTAGTCGCCCAACTCCAATGGGCAACAAAATGTCTTGACAGCAAGTGTCTGGAAGACACAGCGACTATGCACCAACGTTGGACCCACTCTCAAATCTGTCATCTGTTCCACCCCATTACGAAACTTCCAAGGCCCCAACAATTACATTTGGGACTGGCGCTTCAATGTTACAAGAGGAATTTATATCTCACCCATGCAACTCTTCCATATGCCCCGATTTTGCCATTGCTGGGTACACCAAGGGGTTTCTCTAGTGAAAGAGAGGGACCCAATAACCAAAGGGGTAGGGTACCAAAAGACAAATGTCAGTAAATGAGATCTCCCTTGGGCACTTTCAGTCTAAGGCATTCATTCACAAATTTACACAAACATATATTTTTTAAAAACACATGTGATAAACAAAGAAGCAATGTAAAAATAATATATATAAAGATACTTCACAATTTATTCAGAAAAGTACATTTAAAAACGTTAAGGTTTGTAATAAACAAGCCCTTCCTAGGTACACAATGCTAAAAACAGTAAAAATAAATTTGACCAAACATACATTGGGACAGACAAAAAATTAGGGAGAAATCATTCCTATTGGGAAAAAGGGAGATACAGAGTAGGAAATCAATTCAGCTTGGCGTCAGAATTATTGTCCCTAAATGTTTAAAGTAGTTCTCCCTTTCTTAAGCATCAATGCATTTCGGTGGGCACTTATACAATAACCAACACCTTCTTCAGGAAAACAATAAAACCATCCCATAAAAACATGAATCTGAAATTTAAAAAAACATAAAATGAGCACCAATGAATATGTCATACTAAATAGTTAACAATACATTTCATTTTACAGAACCTCATTGTTATACACAGAGCACATTGTGATATAAGAAACACAATCAATTCAAAACAAACCAAACAAATGAACACATATCTCTCCTAAGTATATCATTGATCAACATAGGAATTCATCATAACAATTTCACAATAATGCATACACATGATATAAATAATTCATTAATATTTATCAATTTTTATCATACCCTTGCACCTACATTGAATATAAAAGGGAGACAAGAATAGAGAGTAAAAATACCCTTAATTTAAGCTGAGACTAAATTGTTTATCCATAGTTCAACTCTAAACATCCATTATGTATAAACACAGTAATATAACCATATCTTTTATAGGGTTCCTTTTCTATTCATTGATTGAAACATATTAGACAAAGGAACAGCCATCCGTTGATTAAAATCCTCTGATTAAGGAGTTTATACTAGAGATTCATAGCTATCTGGCTTCAAATGTATTCCGTAAATCATTAAAATATTCTAACTATCCATATCAATTAAGCATATCAATTAAGCACCACGAACCTTATAAAATGTCGTAAGGTGGATTAAACGACTCAAGGAGTGAACAAACTCCTTACCAGCGGCTATCATAAGGACATGTTGCACACGTGGCGCTGTAACCTAAATAACAAATGCGCAAAAATATTATGCCATACTCTATACATATAACACATAGCTTAGGATAAAGATTGCACCTAATTGGGACTAACCTTCGATATCCTGCTGCATGAAAATAAGCTTGTTTCAGCGTCCTACTACGCAGCTTCTTATCTTAAAAAATAGGCTTTCTGGACTGTAAATATCGCCGGCCCTTCACTTATCGTGGCGTTCTAAAGAGAGAAATATGTAACTAATAAGAATAAAGAGCCAGCTTGCTACGGTCCCATATACATAACTAGAGTGGCTGTACATGTACTTTGCATACCTTTTCTTTAAAATATTGCAGCTCATTTAATGGGGCAGACTACTCCGGATAAAATTATAGGTAGCAAAAACAGTAATCCGATAGTACTCGTCCCATGGTGTAATTTCCTTTCACAGAACGTAAATATTCAAGCTTTAGGCTCATACAGACCCATGGGGTTGACTGGGTACATCGGACACAGCCCTGATGACCTGGCACGCTGCGGGGTTAGACACTCTGGGCAATCTATATAGAGACGGCGTACTACTGTCGTTTTAGACACTGGTTGAGGATGCTGAGTTGCTGGCAGGCCAATTCCTCCTACACACCTCCCTTCTGAAGGTTTTGTCAGCCGCCTGGGGGGACCTAACAGCCGAGCCACCGACACATCTACTATTACAATATCTGCATGTAATGGGGGCGGGATCACGCGTAGTGCATTGGATGGTGGAGGCGCTTCTTGCGCATACATTGAACCCGATGCAAAGACTCCGAATTAGTTGGGAAATAGAGGGCAGACCTGGGCCGATAAGGAAGGGGATGCTATCCTGCCGGGCTCCAGGTACATACCAAGAATCTCTAGGTTCAAACCCCTACAAATATTCTTATATAGAGGGCGTATCTATCACCTGACAAGATAAATAGATATTTCATATCGCCACCCCAGCAGCTGGATACAAACCTACTTCACATGCTCTGGGCTTGTGCATCCCTTCAGCATTATTGGCAGGAGGTAGTCACAACCCTTGCCTTCTGCACAAACATACCTCTGCCATTGTTGTAGAAGATTTGGCTTCTAGGGCTTTATGCCAGATCAAAAAACAATAAGGTTACCTCGAGATTCCGAGATTTAGATTTAATTACTGCGAAAAGACTAATAACTAAGAAATGGAAACATGCGGATCCACCAGAAGTGGTTAGCTGGAAACGCTCACTTACAATATGGGCACAGGCGGAGAGCACGGCGCTGCGCAGGGAGGACACGGCGGGACTTCGCAAATATCCTATTGCTCAGGGCTGGGACACTATACTCACTGCCCTTCATGCAGTGACGCAGTGGAGGATGATAATACTCAATCAACTGAACTTCAATAGACACATCAGTGTCTTGCCACTTGGCTAAGTGGAACTGGTACACTATGGAGCGCATACAATTAAACACTCATTAGTCCCCTGGTTCATAATGGGTAGTTATCCGTACCCTGTCTACCTCCAGATGTAAAGGTGCCCTCTGCTGTTTTGTAGTTATATGTAGATGCACGCATTGATTCAACCCCCGACTAAACGAGCCACTAAGCGGCAATGTATTAAAAATGCACTTTCATACTCAGTCATGTAGAATTGACCCTATTCACCATTCATAGATGGCAGTTTTTACATTATAAGTTTCAGTTTTGTTTGCACGTTCTAGAAAATATGTCTAATTGGTATCCTCCAGTGGCTTACTATTTCATTTTGCCACTATGTGATTCTTTTGTAAAATGATGTACAAGTCTGAATGACAGCCTTTTATATGTTAGGACTGCATATATCTCAGATAGTATGATGTTGGCTCTGATCGAACGTGTACTAGACATGATGTAAATGTATATGATTACACTTTATAAATCATGATGAAGCAATACATGTGAGCAATGGCACACAGTGACCTTCAAACACATATTCCACACAACATACATATCTGTAATCAAGAATAGCACACCAGTAATACTACCACACTGTTGAAATGCATATTGCTAATCGTTACATGTGTATTATATTTCTGCTGTGAACATTTGGAAATATTGTGTAAAATCGTGGAATGCTACTAGGTAATGAATATCATATATACATTTGTAATCTGCTATTTATTACTATTATTGAGTTTGGAGAGGGGGATGACTCACAAGAGGTGAAGTCGCAAGTGGGTCATGATGCCCCTCCCTAAACAATGGTAATAAATAGCAGATTACACATCTGCACATATATTTTATGCCATGGCTTTTTAAAATGCATTTGTTTTAACAAAAGGTATTTTACCAAAACAAGGATGTAAGTGGTTAAATGTGCCCATTAAGGTAAAATCACTTTGCAGAGGCCTTGTGGCTGTTACAGTGTTGTTTCCCTGTGTAAAGTTATTGCCATATGCAATCTAGGAGGTAGTAAACCGTGTTTTCTCATGTCAATTTCACTGTAATAAAATAACATAATAGTATTTGACTTTTGCACTGTAATAATATGGTAATACATTTGTGTAAGCTTGTTTATAAGTACAGTGGTTCTAAATAACGTTCTATTGGGCCACATATATTTTCATTACCATAACTTGTATATATATATATATATATCTTGCCTGTTTGATAATTATTTATTGTTTTAACTTTACAACATGATAAGGGTGTTCAATAAGTCACCTTAATCTCTATTTTGATTTATGGGAGCCGTCCGAAGAGCCCTCAATTTCAGCCGTTAGACTAAGCCCCGAAACCTGAACTTCCCGGTGGTAGGAATCGGACAGTTGTAGATGGTTGAGAACACTATCGTCCCTTATTTTGTATATTATTTATGTTCATACTGAGTTTTGCAAGTTGTAATTGCACTTGTACTGACCAAAAGATGAAAGAGTTTACTGGATACTGGGAAATCAGTGTGATTGTTCTATGACATACTGGTTCACTACCACACTTTATTTGCCATTAGGAGAGTGTGACTGGGCTCAGTCCACCCCTAAGTAAGAGATATTTCCCTGAATGGTAATAGCAGGTTTTAATACTTGTTTTTATTCACAGCAGTCATATTCTCTTGAATATAACTGGGCACTTTACATTTGCACTTTTTGGAACATAAAACCGAAAGACAAAGACCTGTGATTTTATCTGACGTCAGGAAGACAGGAGTGACCAACTAAACAGGGGTTTATCCCAAGATTGACTTCCGTTGTCCAAATTTGAATTATTGGAAACATAGCAAGTATAGCATACAAATAAAATGATTAGCTTTTGGAAGTTGTAGACATATGGCTATATGGTGTTATATACAGTGCCTATAGAGGTGAGATTGACACTGACAGATGATATAATGGCCCTATATGTTGGCTTTTGCTCACCGTATTTTTTGTCAAGGATTTAACCTTGGATGAGATTGTGCCATGAACAGACATTATCAGTTATCAACTTTTTATTGAGGCAGTGTTAAATTATTTGGATTAGCCATGTATTTTTATTGTCTCTTAGGTAAACGATGTTTATTGCGATGTTTTGTACATATGCGCATCCTGCAAATGTATTGCAAATTTTGCACATTGTTCCAACTACAGTTAAGCACTGTCTGTTTGGCAGTTGTAGACATATGGCAATATGGTGTTACATACAGTGCCTGCAGAGGTGAGATTGGCACCGATAGATGACACAATTGCCCAATATGTTGGCTCTTGTTCATCTTATTTTTTGTCAAGGATTTAACCGTGGACAAGATTGTGCGATGAACAGACATCATCAGTTATCAATTTTCCATGGAGGCACTGTTAAATTATTTGGATTTAACCATGTATTGTTATAATCTCTAAAGCAAACAATGTCTATTGCGATGTTTTGCACATATGCGCATTCTGCACATGTATTGCGAATTTTGTACATTGTTTCAATTATAGTTAGCACTGTCTGACTCAATGTGGCTTTTATGAAATTTATCCCATTTTGCACGATTATTACAACTGTCATATTGTATTTTAGTATGTCTTCTATTTTTAGCTGACAAACAAATCACATGATGGTTTTTTAAACATGCACAGTCCCTTTATAAACGGTGGTTCTATTGGTTTGCTTTGTCATGTGATCAAGGCTCGGAGGAGCCAAAACGTTATGATGGCAAAACTGCACGAAATAAAATTATTTGCACTGATTTACCTGGTCCGTGTCCGTGAATGCTGAGGAGTGGCGAGGATATAGCTGCTACGGCTGATCTGTGGATTGTTTTATATATATATATATATTCACTGAAAAAACCATAGGTTTTACACCAGTTATAGTTAGCTGGAAATTTTACTGGCATAAAACCATTGAAATTCCCACGTTATAGTTAGTTGGACTCACTATAACTTGCGCGTGCAATGCACTGCTGATGACGTCACATATTACATCACTCATGACATGGCCAGTCACTGGTTTTTTCAGTGAATCTAATAGGTTTTTTAAATGCTAATTCCTAACTATAACTGGTGTGAAACCTATGGTTTTTTCAGTGAATTTCAACGTTTTTTTAATAGCAAATCTCTATAGGTATAACGAATTTTATATTGTCTAATTATGTAATAGTAGTTTATTTTTTATTTTTTTATATTTTTGCCCCGGAGCTCTCCCGGGGCGCGTACCGATGCGCTCACCGGTAAGCGAAGTGCTTTGGCGCGCCCCGGGCGCGTACCGGTGACCGTCCCGTTAGCGCTATTCCCGCGAACGAAAACAACATCGTGACGTATCGCGTAGCCGCGTGATGCGTCATATGACGCACTACGTAAGCGCACCTGGAAGCTCCCGAGCGCATACGATCGCGCAACGTAAGCGCCGCCGGGCGCGCCTCGGGGCGCGTAGCGTAAGCGCGTCGGGTCATGTGACCTGAAAATAACACTTTTGATTGGTTCAGAACACTTTTGGTTTCCAAATGATGAGAAAGCCCAGGTCATGAGACCTGAAAATAACACTTTTGATTGGTTCACAACAGTTTTGTTTTCCAAATGATGAAAGACCCCACCTTTTTTCCTCATTCTCACTTTGTTGTTTGAGTGAAGAAGACCTGCATTCATTCTGTGAGAAATGGCTTCACTAGTAGCAGCTGCAGGTGCATCTGCACCACCACCACTTCCACCACCACCACAAGAACCACCACAAGACAACATTGGTGGTCAAGAAGAAGAGGAGGACGAAGAGGAGGAGGAGGAGAGGCACTTTCTGCCCGAGGACAATCCCCCATACATACCCAAGGAACATTTTATTTGGAACTTTTACAAGATACCAAGGGGTGCAAAAAAAGTGAATGCAGCTAAGGTGACTTGCCTCATCGGTGGCGAACAACTGTCAAGAGGGAACCCAAAGAAGAAGTACTCTTTTGGGAACCATACTATGATTCGACATATGCGGAGAAAGCACCCAAACAATTATTCGGCAGCAGAGGTCAGGGAACTGACCAGGAACCCTCCTCATCCTTCTTCTTCAAGCGCCTCCAATCAACCCACTCCATCGGGTGCAGAGGCTAGGGAGATGGTCCCTAATGTACAAACCAGGTTTGCAAAATTTGCATTTGTTTGCATATATTGCAACAAAACAATTTCATATGGTGAGCAAAGCTTCACTTTACTCAATCGAGCTGCAGACAACCATCAATGCAGCAAGCAACTTTAATTTTTTTCTATTTTTTTTTGCTCCAGTTGAGCTGTTTGCAATTCCCTGTGTTTTGTTTGACCCCAGAAAAACTACAAAAAAATATAAAATTGTTCAGAAAAACCAAAAAAAGTAAAAAAAATTCAAAAAAAACAATAAAACAAATATAAAACAACAAAAAGAATAAAAAAACAGTTCTTTTCAGAATTACCTCCAATTTATATAAAAATGCTAAATTTAAAAAAAACTCTGTCTTTCTTTTTTTCTCCACGGTACGCGTACCGGTACGTGTACCGGTACGTGTACGGGGCGCGCACCCCCCCAAAAAAAATAAATAAATAATGAGTGTGTGTGTGTGTGGTATGTGTGTGGGGTGTGTGTGTGTGTGTAGGATGTGTGGGTGTGTGTGGGGGGTGTGTGTGTGGGGGGTATGTGTGTGGGATGTGTGTGTGTGTGTGTAGGATGTGTGGGTGTGTGTGTGGGGTATGTGTGTGGGTGTGTGTGTGTGTGGGTGTGTGGGGGTGTGGGTGTGTGTGTGTGTGTGTGTGTGAGAGGAGTGTGTGTGGTGTGTGTGTGTTGGGGGTGTGTCAGAGGTGTGTGTGTGGGGGGTGTGGGGGATGTGTGGGGTGTGTCTGTGAGGTGTGTGTGTGTGTGGGTGGGAGGTGAGGTGTGTGTGGGTGGGGGTGTGTGGGGTGTGTGGGGGTGGGTGAGGGTGTGGGTGTGTAAGGTGTGTGTGGATGTGGGTGTGTGGGGTGTTTGGGTGTGGGTGGAAGTGTGGGTGTGTGAGGTGTGTGTGGGGGGTGTGTGGGTGTGAGGGGTATGTGTGTGGGGTGTGTGTGTTTGTGTGGGATGTGTGGGTGTGTGTGAGGAGTGTGTGTTTGTGTGTGTGTGTGAGGTGTGTGTGTGGTGTGTGTGTGTGTGTGTGTGTGTGGGGTGTGTGTCAGAGGTGTGTGTGTGGGGGGGGTGAGGTGTGTGTGGGGGATGTGTGGAGTGTGTCTGTGAGGTGTGTGTGTGTGTGGGGGGGAGTGAGGTGTGTGTGGGTAGGGGTGTGCGGGGTGTGTGGGTGTGGGTGGGGGTGTGGGTGTGTAAGGTGTGTGTGTGGGTGTGGGTGTGTGGGGTGTTTGGGTGTGGTTGGAGGTGTGGGTGTGTGAGGTATGTGTGGGGGTGTGTGGGTGTTGGGGGTATGTGTGTGGGGTGTGTGTGTGGGATGTGTGGGTGTGTGTGTGTGAGGAGTGTGTATGTGGGTGTGTGTGTGTGTGTGAGGTGTGTGTGTGGTGTGTGTGTGGGGTGTGTGTCAGAGGTGTGTGTGTGTGGGGGGGTGAGGTGTGTGTGTAGGAGTGAAGTAAATGATTAAGGGAAAGAGAATGAGTGAGGGAGCAAAGGAAGGGAACAGAGGGTAAGGGAAGTAAAGAAGGGGGACTGAAAGAAGTTGAATGTGGGAGGGGAGTTAGGGAAAGGGGAGTAAACATGGAGGATAAGAATAAGTGAGGGAAGCAGAGTAAAGAAATAGGAGTGAGGTAGGGTGAGAAAATAGTAGTGAGGTTAACGCAAAGGGTGATGACAAACTACATTTTTTTAGTCACACTTACCATATAATTAATGTAACTTTAATTACATTTTGTTACTACACTTTGTATCTGTGGAAGAGAGAAGAAAAAATATGTATTTTAAAATAAAAGATACAAATGAAGGGGTTAAAAATCATAACAGTGTATTTAGAAATAAAGTAAGAGTGAAGGACACAGAAAGGGAAATAAAGTAAGGTAGAAGGACAAAAAGAGGGAAAAAGAAATAGAAGGAGAGCAAATTACTAAGAGTAAGGCATATAGATTCACTTACAGAGAGGAAGAGAAGAAGAGAGAAATGAACTGAAGGTAAGAAAGATACTAAAAGAATGTGAGTTAGCAAAACTAAATCAGGAAACAGGAGTAAGTAAAAAGCTAATGACTGAGAGGGAAAGGAGTCTAATTAAGGATGCATTTAGAAGAATGAGGAATGGAAGATAACTGAGAGTAAGTGAAGGAGAGTCATAGAGTGAAGGGATGAAGGGAGAGAGGATAATATAGAAGGATTGAGGGAAAAGGAGTGAGGAAGTTAGTAGACAGAGAGACTAAGAGAAGGACTGAGTGAAGTGGAGTACAATGAGTAAGGGAGCAAAAAAAGGAAAGAGAGGAGAAGAGGACTAAAACAGTGATACTGAGAGAAAGTGATTCGGTGATGAAAGTAAAGAGAAGGACACTGAAAGATAGGAAATGAAGGGTAGTAATGGAACCAGAGTAAAAGAAATGGGATGAAGAACGATGAGAGAGGAGCAGTGAAGTTGTTGTAAGAGAAATGATAGAAGGTAGATAAACACAAGTGAACATAACACAAGGAGAGTGAGGGACTGAGGACATAGAGGTAGTGAACGGAAAATAGAGAGAAGAGGTCAAAATAAAGGAGAAAACAAAGATAAGCAAAGGAGAGTGGGTGAGTTATAGTGATAAAGTGCAACAATATTGGTGAGTGAGTAAAGAGGAATTACTAAAAGAGCAAAAGAGGAAAAGACGGAAAAGGGAAGTAAAACAGAGAGACTGAAAACTGAAAAGTGGTGCAAGGGAGAGAGGGGATGCAGACAGTTGAAATGAAAATGAGGGGTTGTGAAAGTAGTACAGTAAACGAATGGGTGTGAAACAGAGTGAGAGAAAGGCAGTGTGAGTGAGTAAAGAGACCTGAAAGAGAGAGGAAAAAGGAAAGTGAGTGTGAGACAATGGGAATACAATATAAATTACACAATACAAACTGTAGAATAATTTATACAACATGTTAGATAGTTTATTTTTGCTGTTCTCAGAACATATTGAATTTCACTAAAAACAGTGAGTTCAAAATATTCATCATATGACAGCGGAAAAAAAAACACAATCAAAAAGATTGTGTTTAAAAAAAACATATAAACTTACAAATCACATATGTACACTAATCTTTGATTCACTTACTTTTCCTTTAGGCCAAATAGTACATCATGAAAGTCCTTTACGTTGGAAGGTACTCTGCTGTTCTCTAAAAAATCCATTTCATCGACTCTCTAGAAAAAAAGCTCGAAGAACATCTGAAATATGTTTTAATGTTTTCATATACTCCTTCTGTTCAGTCATGACTCTTTGCTCATTCCTTCACCTTTCCTTAAGGCCAAATAGTGTCAGATGTATCAGTATATTTTCAAATTACTTAAAACAAACTCTAAAATTACCGTTTTCCCGACAATCTGAAAGAAAGGCTCAAACAACATTCTCACAATATTTAAATATTCATAATTCCATCTCTGGCTCTCTCATGTTGAACATTTCCTATAATACTGATATCACTTACTATGTGATCCACTTACCATACCTTTATGAGAACTATAATTTTTATATTGTCTTCATCACTTTTACGCACAATATAATTTTAAACAGCAAACTAACTTTTATTAACTGCTCCCGTCTTCATAGGGCAATTACCTTTACTTAAATTTTGGTTCTAAAAACACTAGGTATGAATTTTTTAAGTCAAAAGGCAAACGTTGTTTGAAAGTCAAATGAATGTCATTACAGTTAGTCCAACCTTTTCGACTTTTTAAATAGCATGTGTAATGCCCTGATGTTGTTGAAGGACCGTCATGATAAATAATAGCTACAGTTGCAAAAGTTCTTCCTGATATTGATAACTGAGAAGCCACAAACTTTTTAATAGAAGTTGACAATTTAGTTCCATCAGGTCTACATCGTTGGAACATTAAAATGACATATTTACCATAAGTTTGTAAAAATAATGTGGACAGCATTGCAGACTTACATTGGGTACACACCATATTGTGATCAGCTGCTTTAACTAGATTATTAAAAGACACTGATTTGCAGTCTGGTAAAGTCAAATATATAAATCTTTCAGTATCTATTCTAGTACTACTTGATAAACTACAGTTGTCGCAGTCATGCTGCCATTGATAAGAAAGGCTAAAATGATTTTTTATATCTACACCTTCATCTTCCAATACATCAAACATATACATTAAAAATTCCTGACAATCCTGCTGAATATTCTGTGAAAATTGATTTTGTCCAGAACATATGTCTAGAAGATTTCGAATTTCTGAAACACTTTCTATTTTTGCTCTATCACTGCTACATTTCTCAAACACAGAATTCAATAAACAGCAGAATGTTTGATCCCGATTTTCAACAATCTGTTCTTGTAAATTTTAAAGAAAAAAACAACATTAAGCACTACATTAGCATAGCAGTTGACACCAGAACTGTTTTCAAACTGAAATACAACAACATCTTCAACAGAATCCTTTTTCTTTCTGCTTACAATTACAGTTTCATCTACTTTTTGTCTTTTTGCTACTACCTCACTGCAATTATTCTCATTTCTTCTTTTTCGGCCTACCACACGTTTTTCAAACAGAGGATATTGAGGCAAATGTGGAGCATACTCTCTTCTTAACCTATTGTATTCTTTAACACAATCTAGATCAGCACAAATCTTTGTTTCATCACACTCAATCAAGTACAATCCTGGTAAAGTTCTGACTCGTGATAATGCCACATATGCCATACCCTCTTTAAACACAGAACTTCCAATGGTCACCAAAGCACTATCTACACTTAAACCTTGAGATTTATGAATTGTCACCGTATATGCCAAACAAACAGGAAACTGTTTTCGGCGAACATATAAGTCTTTCACAAGCAAAAATGTAGCTGAACAACGACAAATTTGTTGTATTTCGTCAATGCCATCAAATTTAATTTTTAATATTTCAATTACATCTCTATTTTTGTAATTCACAAAATCAACAACATGACCCATTGCTCCATTTACCAGACCTCTTTCAACATTTAAATTCCTTCTCAAAATGATACAACAATTTAAACACACATTCAGAATCTTTTCAAAACCAGCAGTTTTAGATATACTCTTCTCTAATGAATCCAATTTTGATTTCAAAATTTCAGACAAAATAATTGTTGCTCCCATATGCTCTATTTTATCTATAGCTTCCAGTTTCACAATCTCTTCATTTTCTAACTTTAACATTTTGTGGTTGAAGATGGAACATTCTTGCAGAGTTGGCATCAAGCATATCCCAGATTTGTTCTCAGTAATTTTCTTAAAAATATTCTCTGGAAGAATGTTTTCATTTGGATACAAATTTGAAATTAATTGTGCATGTAATGCTTCTTTCCCATACTCACTTACTTTTCCGATTCTTACATCTTGTAGAATATTTTTTATAATCTTCATCCTTTGCCTGTCGCATATTTTGAAGCAGTTCTGCATATTTGAAATTTAACCTTACTTACTTAATCTTTATTTCGATCACAAGATCATAAAAGATGTACATTCAATTCTATACAAAGTTTAAAAGCGTATTAAACAACATTAGTGATCGAGCTAAAAACTGGAGTTTAAAAATATGACATAATTTTGGGACTGTCTCAAGACTTCAGGTTTCCTAGCACATCATTTTTATACAGCGACATCGGGCGTACCACATAGAGGTTAAAAATTTAGATAAAGCAAATACTAGGGTGGGGGATAAGTCTGTCTTTAGGACTCTATAGGCGGGTAGAAAAGTTCTGAATCCCAGGTTCCTGAGCAAGGGGACTAGCCAAAATTTCCTGCTCCTTGCGTACCCCCTGCAAAAGAAGACAACATCTTATTTAACCATATATTAACGTTTCCAATGCTTCCTAGGCACTTCCTGGTATCTTCATGCGTGAGCATTTTAAACACTGGTTGTCCTTTCACGGGAGTCAACTGCAGTAGATCTCCAAAAACAATAATGTGTTTTCCTCCGAATAAGACATCATAGTCTGTTCTAAGAATTTCTTGCATTCTCAAATGCACAAAAGCAAGCATTAGATTTGAGACCATGCTTACCTCATCAATGATAAGAAGTTTCATTTTCTTCAGGACTCTGGAAACTTCAGAACAAGCATCTCCAGATAGCTTGTGGTATTGTAATTTATTATCATGCTCAACTGGTAGCATCAGTAAACGATGTTAGTAATCCCTTTAATGTTATGTGCTGCCAGCCCAGTTGTAGCGGTAACAACACAAGACAGCGGTGATTCAGTCCTTTTCTGCAGATAAGTTGCAATTGCTTTAATCAGAAAACTTTTTCCAGTTCCTGCTTCTACACTCACATACAGTCGTACAGGCTTAAATGATGTACATGAGCACTCTTTTTTCTCATGACTGAATCCATGTTCAATCTGTTCTGTGACTTCGTCATATATCTGTTTCTGCTCAATGTTTGTTTGTTTCACCAAATCTTCTAAGTTAATAACATCCTCTTCAGCTTGTTCCATAACTCTTTCCACCTCATCCATGGCAGTGGCAGCCTCATTTTGAATAATTGGTCCTCCTAGTGGATCCTGACTCAATGAAGTAGAACTCTGACTGTCTTGAGAACTGTCTCTAGCAATCTCTGCAGCAATTGTTGCTTCTTGCTCTATTTCTTCATTCAACATTTGCAGATAATTTGGAAAAACAGGACATTCTATGGTATCCTTGGTTGCATTAAAAGAGTCTTCGTAACAGAGAAAATCTCCAAGTAGTTCCTCTTCTGTACGCCATGGTTTAAAGAGTTGCAAAAGAGCCAAATAGTAAAATTCCCTTTGGTCTGGATTTTCGCAACTTAATTTTCGATGATTAATCAAATGACCTTTTCTCTGTTTCACTAGACATCCTTCACATCCAATGACAGCATATATTCCATTATTGATATCTTCTCTGATGTTCCTCTTATAAATATATCTTTGCAGAACTTCATAGAGACAAGCGTTTTCAAGGTAAGGACTTCTATTTGGATAGTATGTATCCAACATGTTTGTCTTCAAAATATCTGTACTTTCTGGTTCTTTCTCCGTCAAATATTCTATTTCTTGTACAGATTTCAAAACTCAGTTTCGTGTTGCAGCAAGACCTAGACTCACCCAAATGATGGTTCTAGATTTGGCATATAGACTTGCTGATGACAATCGATCAGAGCATTCATATGCTCCAATTTCTCGATGTGACAACATCTTCAGACTGTAACTGTATAATTTCTTGCTTAGACTCTTTTCATGTGAAATATCCTCCCACATTTCCTTCAGTTCTGTCTTTTCTTTTTTTGTGATGTAAGACGTCACATATCGAGCCACAGCAATAGAGTTGTCAGCAACGAATTGAATATCCATGTTAGCATTCCACATGGACAAAATCACTGGGTTGTAGTCGTTGATGTACTTGGATTCTTCGTTTCTTTTTAAATTGTATGTATTTTTGGGTGATTTCCTTGTCACAGTATGTCGTAGAGAAGACATCAAATTATTTACACTTCCTTTAGAAATCACTGGTCGTGGAAAGCTGAAACAACATTTTGTGTAGAACTTTTCCTTGTTTTTGAATTTTCTACGACAATACTTCCCACAACGATGGGATTGAAAGCGTAAAACTTGTTGCCTTAAACTGTTTTCCTCTGTAGTTTTCGGAACAGCACATGTTGAATACTCTTCAGTGAAACTCATCACTGTTTCATCCGAATCTGTTCCAAATGGTGCATCTTTAATCCACAACAACATATGTATGTGAGGAGCACCTCTCGCTTGATACTCCTTTCTCCAAAAGAAATCCAAAACCTCTCCAAGGGGAGGATTTTTTTTGTTGGTAATGAAAGACATCATAGCTTCAAATCTATGATTAAAATATCTGCATACATTCACTGGATCCAAAGAACACAGTTCTCCAGGTGTTTTGAATTCTATATTTTGTATATTTGCATTTGCCTTGCGTATAAATTGAAGTAAGTCGTCCCATGCATACTCGGCACAGCTAAGAGTGAGGAACCATGTAGGAGTTCCTAAGTTTCTTAGCATACATTTCAATTCCCCATGACGACGGTACCAATACTCGTTTGTACCACGCTGACATGCCATGAGATTGATTAGATGAGATTCCAAAATATTATCTTGCAGATTGACTTTCTCCATAAAGTCCCTCGCCGAAACATTTTGCAGATGTGCTCCACTTTTCAGTATATGATTTACTGCATAAGAAAGCCCAGACAAGTCACTTTCATACAGTAGATGAAACAAATATGGAAAACATTGACGAAACCTTGGATCTTCAGCATATAATCTTAAAGTCCGGTATTCAGATGCAGGAATTTGAAGTGCTTGATCGTCATATCGTCCACCTCGACCTGTTGGAAATAAATGTGGAAAACAACGAGCTTCCAAACTTTCTTCCCATACACTAATGGGACTTCCTTTTGCTGATTTCATTTGAAACAAGTCAATTGCATTCCCCATTACTTCTTTGGAATGCAAAGGATGAACAATATAATGTTCATATATTTCTTCACTTGTAGACACATCAACTTTTTCAATTTGGCCAGCTGAACAATCACTGTCTTCATCTGCAGCTGTTTCCTCTGCTCCAACACATACATGTTTGTAGTACTCATTGTTTTTGACCAAATACAACGTTGTCTTTTTGACTTTCCTAACATCCACTAAATCTTGCCAGATTTTCTTACTCTTTGTCGGAACCCCATTAACTAGAATAACCAGAGGTTCCTCTTCCACTTTCTCTACACCAATTGTATCAATATTTTTCTTGAAATCTAGAGGCAAATAAACAACTCTTCCCTTTAATGCTCTCTGTAAATCTGAAGGGGCAATTTCCCTATCTTAGGCTCCATGCGAACAATTGCCTGAAAAGGATGGACACATTGAATCAAAATAGACTCATATGTATTTAAATCCATCAATTCAGGAGGAATGTCTACCAACTCAAGATTATTATGAACAGCTCTTGCAGGCATTCTGTTTTGATTTAATTTATTATAACAATATTTACAAATACGCTGATCAGAACTCAAATCAAAAGAATTCTCCACCCACAAATAAGTTGCAAAATCCTTCCACTCATAATTATTTATCTTTTCACTTTTTAGATATAAATCAACTAATCTAGTTTGATGCTTATAATGAGTTCGTTGACAACACACACAAGTACAATTAGGCCTTTCACTTGATTTGACCTTAAACCTGGTAATTTCCTGGTCAAACTTTTCTGTACTTGAAATCTGTACATTGTTTTCTACATTACCTTGTATTACTGTGTCAATTTCTACACTGTCCTCTTTTTCACAAAAATAACAAATCTCAATTTCTTCACAAATCTTCTTCACATCTAATTCAGTTCCATGCAAAAGAGCACTATTTAACTGTTTAAGCTTAAGTGCTGGACTTTTTGCATAATACAACCTTCTCACTAATTTCCTCATTTTGTTATGATGCACTGCTAACATCCTAAAATGATGAAAAACACTCTGACAGACTTTTCTAGAAAGATAAGCCAGTGAATGCCCTTGCAAACCTGTGTTTTCTCTCACTCTGCAAGGATCTAAGTCTTGCAACATCTTCATTTTCTGTTTTAGACTTTTCTTACTATATGTACGTAAGAAATTATGAAGCACATCGATTGAATCCTGTCGCACACTACAAATACTACTACACTTCCAAGTGTACACTGGACCCTTAGTACGTCTCCCTAAAACTTCATCAGCTAACACCTCTTCTGCTTCTCTAGGCACAAGTTTCTCTTTTTCAATCGGACAACCGTCTTTCACCTCATATGCTCGACCACTAGTGTCAACTGCATGCACCAAATCATTCTCCTGGAAGTAACTCTCCTCATTAAAAAATGGCTCACAACTTGAACAATGCATCCATTCTCCAGAAAAAACTTTACAAAAATTAGTCCGATTAATTACTCTTTTGCATCAACTCTTTGATTTGAAAACATCAATTGTCTTGTTAAGTGTCCTAATTCTATTGATTACTAAAATAAATAATTTTTTTTTAACTTCAAAAGCCTGATCAACAATCTTCTCTACACTTTTCTTTTTCTTATAAAAAGCAGCTCTCTGTTTACCTTTCTTAATATTTTTTAACAAATTTAAAACCACCCTATTGCGAAACATTCGTTTACGAATGTCCCTAAATTAATTTTTCCTTCTATTCCTATACATATTATTGTCTCCTGCTGCAGTAGTAAAAATTTTTGGGGATCTCTCCTTCCTCTTCAAATTTGCTCTCTCCTTCTGTACATTCACATGTATATTATCATTTTGTTTGGATCTACATATGTTCCGAAAAAAAGACTTAGTTGCCTTACCAGGAGCTTTTTTCGCGTTTTTTGAAGTATTTGTTGTAGGAGACTGCTTTAATTCCGCTGCTGTTTTTGATTTTTTCCGCTTAGCATCTTTCCGTCTCCTCTGCCTTGAGGGCATATTTCCTTACTATTGAAATCTTGATTTCAATCTGTGGTAAACAAATAAAAAAAAACTCATTATAGACCACTATTACCAAACAACAAAGCAATGACAATAAGCAAAGACTATAAACACTATAATGCTTATACATATGACCTTATCTCTGTTTTTTAAATGTTATTCTAAAAAAATATTTCGGGGTCATGAATTGTTTTTACATTATTGACAAAGATTAGATAGTATATGCATGATTAAAAAAATATATTTGCATATTTCACAATCATATCACCTGTGTTTCCTCAGATTAGTAAGCAGATTGTACACATGAGGTAAGTCCTGTCCTGAGGAGCATAGGTGGTGAAACCGGTGTCTAAGAGTGCACTGGACTGGACTTCATGAAGCCTATCCCCCACTACACTCTTAGACACAGCCCTCACCTTCTTTCCACCCCTGGACAGACCTCTCTTCCAGTACACTCTTCAACACAGGCATCACTTCCTATGCACCCCTGGACAATCCTCACCTCATCTGCAATCCTGAATAGACCTCAACTCATCTGCACCATTAGACAGGCCTCAGTTAATCTACACCCCTGGACACGCTTCTTCTCATCTGCACCCTGTTACCATCAATTATACTGAATGTATTAAGGTCTGTCCAAGGGGCACAGATTAGATAATGCTTGTCTAAGGGTCAGAGGAGGTAAGTCCTCTCCATTGCACTCTTGGACACAGGCCTCAACTCCTTTGCACCCCTGGACATGCCTCACCTCATCTGCACAATCCACTTCCTAATTTGAGGAAACACAGGTGACATGATTGTGAAAGGTTCAAATATTTTTATGTAATCATGGACACACTATTTATTCCTTCTCAAAAATGTAAAAGCCATTGATTTGCCCCAAAATCGTTTTTTGAATAACATTTTAGAAACAGAGGGCAGGTCCTATGTACAAGCATTCCATTTCAGTACTGAAAACTCACTATTTTACAAAATACATTTCCTCTCTATTGCAAACATTCCTACCAAGCATTACCAAAAAAATTACACAAACCAACAGCAAAGAAGCTCAGTCTGCTTCCTAATCTGAGGAAACACAGGTGACATGATTGTGAAAGGTTCAAATATTTTTATGTAATCATGCACACACTATTTATTCCTTCTTAAAAATGTAAAAGCCAATGATTTGCCCCAAGATCGTTCCTTGAATAACATTTTAGAAACAGAGCGCAGGTCCTATGTACAAGCATTCCATTTCAGTACTGAAAACTCACTATTTTACAAAATACATTTCCTCTCTATTGCAAACATTCCTACCAAGCATTACCAAAAAAATTACACAAACCAACAGCAAAGAAGCTCAGTCTGCTTCCTAATCTGAGGAAACACAGGTGACATGATTGTGAAAGGTTCAAAGATTTATATGTAATCATGCACACACTATTTATTCCTTCTCAAAAATGAAAAAGCCATTGATTTGCCCCAAAATCGTTTTTTGAATAACATTTTAGAAACAGAGCGCAGGTCCTATGTACAAGCATTCCATTTCAGTACTGAAAACTCACTATTTTAAAAAATACATTTCCTCTCTATTGCAAACATTCCTACCAAGCATTACCCAAAAAATGACACAAACCAACAGCAAAGAAGCTCAGTCTGCTTCCTAATCTGAGGAAACACAGGTGACATGATTGTGAAAGGTTCAAATATTTTTATGTAATCATGCGCACACTATTTATTCCTTCTCAAAAATGTAAAAGCTATTGATTTGCCCCAAAATCGTTTTTTCAATAACATTTTAGAAACAGAGCGCAGGTCCCATGTACAAGCATTCCATTTCAGTACTGAAAACTCACTATTTTACAAAATACATTTCCTCTCTATTGCAAACATTCCTACCAAGCATTACCAAAAAAATTACACACACCAACAGCAAAGAAGCTCAGTCTGCTTCCTAATCTGAGGAAACACAGGTGACATGGTTGTGAAAAATTTAAATATTTTTATGTAATCATGCACACACTATTTATTCCTTCTAAAAAATGTAAATGCCATTGATTTGCCCCAAAATCGTTTTTTGAATAACATTTTAGAAACAGAGCGCAGGTCCTATGTACAAGCATTCCATTTCAGTACTGAAAACTCACTATTTTACAAAATACATTTCCTCTCTATTGCAAACATTCCTACCAAGCATTACCAAAAAAATGAAACACACCAACAGCAAAGAAGCTCAGTCTGCTTCCTAATCTGAGGAAACACAGGTGACATGATTGTGAAAGGTTCAAATATTTTTATGTAATCATGCGCACACTATTTATTCCTTCTCAAAAATGTAAAAGCCATTGATTTGCCCCAAAACCGTTTTTTGAATAACATTTTAGAAACAGAACGCAGGTCCTATGTACAAGCATTCCATTTCAGTACTCAAAACTCACTATTTTACAAAATAAATTTCCTCTCTCTTGCAAACATTCCTACCAAGCATTACCAAAAAAAGACACAAACCAACAGCAAAGAAGCTCAGTCTGCTTCCTAATCTGAGGTAACACAGGTGACATGATTGTGAAAGGTTCAAATATTTTTATGTAATCATGCGCACACTATTTATTCCTTCTCAAAAATGTAAAAGCCATTGATTTGCCCCAAAATCGTTTTTTGAATAACATTTTAGAAACAGAACGCAGGTCCTATGTACAAGCATTCCATTTCAGTACTGAAAACTCACTATTTTACAAAATACATTTCCTCTCTCTTACAAACATTCCTACCAAGCATTACCAAAAAAATTACACAAGCCAACAGCAAAGAAGCTCAGTCTGCTTCATAATCTGAGGTAACACAGGTGACATGATTGTGAAAGGTTCAAATATTTTTATGTAATCATGCACACACTATTTATTCCTTCTCAAAAATGTAAAAGCCATTGATTTGCCCCAAAATCGTTTTTTGAATAACATTTTAGAAACAGAGCGCAGGTCCTATGTACAAGCATTCCATTTCAGTACTGAAAACTCACTATTTTACAAAATACATTTCCTCTCTTTTGCAAACATTCCTACCAAGCATTACCAAAAAAAAGAAATAAACCAACAGCAAAGAAGCTCAGTCTGCTTCCTAATCTGAGGTAACACAGGTGACATAATTGTGAAAGGTTCAAATATTTTTATATAATCATGCACACACTATTTATTCCTTCTCAAAAATGTAAATCCATTGATTTGCCCCAAAATCGTTCTTTGAATAACATTTTAGAAACAGAGCGCAGGTCCTATGTACAAGCATTCCATTTCAGTACTGAAAACTCACTATTTTACAAAATTCATTTCCTCTCTATTGCAAACATTCCTACCAAGCATTACCCAAAAAATGACACAAACCAACAGCAAAGAAGCTCAGTCTGCTTCCTAATCTGAGGTAACACAGATGACATGATTGTGAAAGGTTCAAATATTTTTATGTAATCATGCACACACTATTTATTCCTTCTCAAAAATGTAAAAGCTATTGATTTGCCCCAAAATCGTTTTTTCAATAACATTTTAGAAACAGAGCACAGGTCCTATTTACAAGCATTCAATTTCACTACTGAAACCCATTGATTTGCCCTAAAATAGTTTTTTAAATAACATTTTAGAAACAGAGCGAAGGTCCTATGTACAAGCATTCAATTTCACTACTAAAACCTCACTATTTCACAAAATACAAATCCTCTATCTTGCAAATATTGATACCATGCATTTTCAAAAAGCATCACACAAACCAACAGCAAAGAAGCTCAATGTGCTTCCTAATCTGAACTCTCTATCTATATTGAATGAATCATAACTCACCTTTACAAATGCTTTGGGAGATTGAGAACAGTGTCAGATACACACACCAATATTTCTTTAGCAGAGCAAAAGGTATGTACTCCAGGCACTGCAACCATGAATGGCACAGAAAACCTCTAATTCTACACACATATCCCTCATGTTAACCAATTAAAACTCTTCCCTCTCTATTTTCAAACCAACACCCTTCCCCCCTCAGCCCTTTCTGCCTGTTACCATAGCAACTCCCTTCTCACTGACCTCTCAGGGTTAAAAGTTTATTCTACAATGTTGCAAATGAACTCAGCAAGGATGTTTGACCTCTCAATACACCAGCTTATCAGGTGCAATCTTTCTTTTAATGACGTTTTCTTAACCATTCAAATTACTTCTTTCACAGAACAGAACCATGCACCCTAACTTTCAGTTTTCAACTATCTGAATCCACCAATCATTGCTTGTGATTCAAGAGCACAGAAACTCCACAGTTTTTTTTGCAAACTCCTACTGTTCCAACTGCCATTTCATTCCTATACTTCATCTGACTGCACCAGAACCTCCTCTCACCATGTACTCTGTCTGGATTATTGGGCATAGCTACATTCACTGGGCTCAAAGGTATGCAGCTATCAGAAATTTTCACAACCTTGATTTACCAAATATGCACATCAAGTGGATTGGCCAAAGAGGATTGAGATGTCATCAATTGATACCATTGGTGAAAACCTTTTACCATCTGCCACACCCTGACCTCATAATTTTGCACTGTGGTGGAAATGACCTAGGAACTTTGACTGGGGTAGGTCTGGAGATGCTTTTAAAGGACACCTTTGGGCAATTGATGACACTTTTTCCACAAACTACCTTGGTATATTCCAACATATGCCAAAGACAGAAATGGAAGTGGTCCAACCAATTTTGTCCACAATTTGAGAAAGCACGGAAACATGTGAATAAATCTGTTTCTGCTTACATGAGAGACTATAGAATGGGTTCAATATACAACAAAAACTTGCGTTACAACATGCAAGATATCTACAGAGGAGATGGTGTGCACTTCTCAGATGAGGGGAATAGAATATTCCTCCTCAATTTAAGACTGTGCATTGGAACCTACTTGTAGGTACCTAAATCAGCCACAGAACCCAAAAGCTCTTTTCAGGGCTATCCTACATCTGATCACTCAAAATGATTATTTTACTCTAACTTTTTTCACTAATTTTCACCAAAGTACGTTCCCCGGTACGCTCCCCGGTACGCTCCCCGGTACGCGTACCGGGCGCTTCCCCCGCGAAAAATAAAAAAAATGGTTTTTTTGGGCCTATATGGGCCTCCTAAGCCCCCCTCAGAAAACCAAGGGGGTCAGGGGGTGTCTACCGTGTCCCCTTTTACCCATTCCCAACGTTGTTTGTCTTCCATCTGGTGTCTCAAATCTACCAAAACACAAGATGGAGGACTCCCGTTGTGCTTCCGGTACGCGTACCGGGGCGCTCACCGGTAAGCGCTCCCAAAATTTCTTAAAAGTTAATTTACATAAAAACCACTGGAGAGACTTTCACCAAATATAGAATAGGCCCTACTACATACCAGTCCCTACCATTTTCCCAAATTTGGTGGAATTCCATTGAGCCGTTTGGGCTGTAGCCCTGTCTAAATATCCTGAGGTAAATTACATGACAAAAACACATATGAAGTGTTAGGATTTACAACCAATTAAAATGTTACTTTCATTTTCCACTTTTTTTCCTGACATTTGATTGGTTATGTACATGAATATATATGAAAAATGAGAGGGAAACACGGCCATTTTGACTACAACTACCTGAGGTACATCTTGAAAGAATTTTCTCCATTTATCTTCATCACCTTTTAATAAGGTAAGTTGTTAATTTGTAAAGGGCACTTTAGGTTAATTTGTAAAAACGTTTTCTGATAGTTATTTACTGTCCCTCTGTTATAGTTATAGATTGAAATAGGCTTCTCTGTTATAGTTATGGATTGAGTTAGGCTTCTCTGGTATAATTATGAATTTACTTAGGCTTCTTCACATACACTTTTTTATATTTCTACTTCCTACCTCATACCATACACTGCCCAAAGATAACTTCACTGTTAAAAACTCAGAAGTACCTCTCTGAACTCAAACCCAACAGTGCCCTAACTCTACTGATATAGTTATTTTTTATGCAATTTACAGCAAGAAAATGGAAGATACACCACAGACCAACAATATTTCTTTCGAAATAACTGATGAGCAGATTCATTTCAAAATAACTGACGAAGAAATTCTTCAAGAAGATTTATTTGACTTCCTAGATGACTCTCTTGACCAAGAATTCATAAACTGTGTAGATAATATGGAATCATGCAGTACAAATTTGGAGGAGATTTCAGATAATGAAATGTTGCAAGTGTTATTAAATTATGAAAATTCAGAATAATAAATTAATATTTAATAATTAAAAATTGTTTGAGACATTATTCATTTTTATATATAATTCATGAAGTAGTGCCAACATGATTATAATATAAAGTGAGACTTACAGTATACTGTGCATACTATACAACTTTTTCGTGTTACATAATAAGTTTGCTCATAGTTACTTCCTTTCTCCTACTATATTATCTCGAATGTGTATTTGACATCTCTTTTTGATCTACAGCCTTCTTTCTCTCACTGTCTGTCTCTAATGCACCATATCACCATAAATTTTGTGTAGATTCAGAAGAGAGTAAAATATAATACTTGAAAATATCATAAGGGAGCAGGGTAGACTACCCATGATCCCATAGGCTTTCTCAAGGAGTGCTTAAAGGATCTGTTTCTGCTTTCCTGACAGACTATGGTATGGATTCCATATACCACAATAACTTCTGTAACAACATGCAAGATATCTACAGAGGAGACGGTGTACATTGAATTTAAGACTATGTATTGGTACCTACATGCTGGTACCAACTCTATGCAAAGCTACCCTACCTCTAAGCACTTTAAATTATTATTTTACTGTTTCACTGGGTTTTCCCCTTGGTACGCTCCCTGGTACGCTCCCCGGTGCGCGTACCGGGCACTCCCCCCGCGAAAATCGAAAAAAAGATTTTTTTTTTGCCCCGCGGGGCCCTTTTCTGGCCCCCACATCAAACCTAGGGGGACAGGGGGGGGTCTACCCTGCCCCCTTATGGTCATTTCCCCCTTTGTTTTTGCCACCTCTTGTGTCTTGATCCTACCGAGACACAAGATGGCGGCCTCTCCGGACTGTTTGGAATGTTGACAGACACCCGCGAGCCAATCAGCTTTCCGCGCGCGAACTCGCGTTACGCGCCGGCTGCGCTCCCCGGTGCGCGTACCGGGGCGCGCTTATAGATATATATATTTTTTTTAACCTAAATTACTCAAAATCCTCTGGAGCACATATCTTGAGACATAGCAAAGGCACATCGGGCTACCAGTCCCTACAATTTTGCCAAGTTTCGTGGGAATCCATTCAGCCGTTCGGGCTAAAAGTCCAACCGCCCTATGGAAATTAACATGGGGAAAACATGTTTTGGGACCCCCCTTTTATCTCGGCCCCCGCTTAACGAATCTCCCCCAAACTTTCAGGGAAGGAGTGGAGCGGAACTGGCCACCTAATTTAAGAAATTCGCGAAAATTCGTCCACCGGCGCTAAAGTTATTCCCAATAGAATGTTGTGGATTTCCTATGGAAACTAGGTCCTAACTATAACTACCTACTGGCGACCGCCAGTAGGTAATATATATATATATATATATATATATTGCAATCCAAGGACTCCAGTGCGAAAAAGGAATTTAGGCGAGCCCACAGCAGTTTGCAGCAAGTAAGTCTTACTTGCTGCAAACTGCTCGCCTAAATTCCTTTTTCGCACTGGAATCCTTGGATTGCAATATTGAGGCGGCGACGTCCGCTGGCGAAGCCCCGACTCGCTGGAAGGGTCCTCCAATTCCGTTCACCCTGCAATATATATATATATATATATATATATATATATATATATATATATATGTATATATATCTCGCATGGGTCGCGCGGGGAGAGGGGATTAATTTTAATTATAGAAAAAAAAGCGTACCTAAGCCGGCCCGATCTGGTCACGCGTCGTCTCTGCATCTCTGATCCTCGCAGTAAGTAGGTAGCCACCCTCCCATAAGCCAATCACAATGCTGCAATGGCAGCGTTGTGATTGGTGGGAACGGCTGCCTGCCAGGCGCCTAAGGGGAGGCCATTTTCTCCATGTAGGCTGAATGCAGTTTTCTCCATGTAGGCTGTATGCAGCCTACATGGAGAAAAAGGCAGAGTGGGCATGACCTCTCTTAGAGGGCTGACCAAACAGTCAAGGCCCACAACATTGGGATAGTCACTCCTCCCCTGCCCTGTTGCAGGACCGGACAAACCAACCCCTCTGCTTTCTTGCAGTGCGAGAAGCAGTAACATAAAATGGTATTTCCTCCTTTTTATGTTACTGCTTCTCGCACTGCGAAAAAGCAGTTGGGAAACGCTCTTCCGCCCACATGTAGGAGCCGCCCTTGTACTGCACTCTATGGTACTCCACAGTACGCTATCACACTCCATTTTATACCACTCCATTCTTCGTCACTCAACTGTACGCTACATCACTATATGCTATTCCACTCCACTGTATTTCAAAGAAACAGGAAGCGGCCTGAGAAACTGTCTGTGTTGTGATTGGTGGGAACGGCTCCCTGCCAGGCGCCTATGGGGAGGCCATTTGCTCCATGTAGGCTGAATGCAGTTTTCTCCATGTGGTCGCAAGTTTCAGTGACTGCAAGCCTGCTCTCTGTGCTGCAGTTAGATTTTTGGCAAAGTGGTTCTCATCTCTTTTCCATATAGATAACAAGTCAGATAGAACAGCTTCATGGAATGTGTCAATTCCATCATGTGGGGTTATGGGATTGGATTTTGACCTTGGTTTAAAATAATTTCTGGATCTTTTGCTGACCTCCATATCCATGCTTATTAAGAGATCACGATCCCTCTCCCAATTCCTAGTTTCTATCTGCATTTCCCTCATGGCGGCCAGGGCTTCGATATCACCAATGGAAATCTTGGCCTCCGTGGGGGCAGGGGGATTGACTGACTGTCTAGGGCCTGTGCCTTGTTTCAGGGAGTATAGTTTCATGAGCTTGAGTTTGCGCATTAATAAATAAAAGCAAATCAATGCGGGTTTTTGCAAAGTCAAAGTTCGCTGTAGGGCAGAAAGAAAGGCCTAGTTCTAAGACCGATCTTTCTTTAGGGGTAATTATGTGAGGGGAAAGGTTGATGATAGTAAAATTAGAATTAGAATGCTCACCCATCATTTGTTCTTCTTTGAACGCCTGATGCCTCTCCCATGTTATGTTTAGTTGACATTTTAAATAAAGTTCAAAAACAATGTTGTAATTACAATTGTACTGCCTTGTCGCTCGTACACTATTTATGAGATAAATCAATTTAGGGAATGATTATGCTGCAGGGGGAGAAAGGAATGGATGTATAGTACATTTGCCCTTCTGCCCTTGTACAGACGGGGCTATGGTATATGTGGGTTGCTTAGTGCTACGTGACAGAAGAGATGGAGGAGAGTTCGGGAATAAAGACTGCTGGATGGAAATTTCAAACTGAGAGAGCGCTGTTATTTTGGTTAAATCGCTGCTGATATTCAGTGCCGGTTGTGGCTCTACCAGCCCCTGTGCACCACCAGACGAAGGGCGGATTTCCCAGGAGGAGCCAAATCCACATTACACACACATATGTCGGCTTTCGTCAGGTTCAAAGGTCAGGCTGTAACATTGCCATTTTTAAAGACGTAATACAACACAATCATGGAAACGGAAAACATACTATGTAGTATGCAAAATGCTTAAGAATTGAAACGTCAATACTAAATAAAATCGTTTAGCATATAATCCATTAATAATCACAATGTTGCTCAAGAAACATTCATGATAATATAAACTTAATATTAGCATGAAAATTGCGAAGGAATAAATGACGTACAATTCAGGGCAATAAGGAGGCAATGAGTGATAAAATTCAAAGCTATGCACCCTGAAAGAATATATATATATATATATATTTTAGTATATATACACACACATTAGGCCATCTATATACGTATGTATGACTGCATCAGATTCTATTCACATAGAAATGACAGATCATGTTATATATACACACACATTAGGCCATCTATATACATATGTTCAATTGGATCAGATTGTATTCACATAGAAATAACAGACCATGTTACCATGTGGCCAATTGATTTATACACGGCCACCAATTACGGACAAGTGTCCACCTCCGGAGGCCATAGTAACAGGTACCTTAGGCTTTCTATTTACATATGTACAATTGCATCAAACTCTCATGACATATATATAACATAACACGTTACCATATGACCAATTAATTTTTAAACAGCCAACATTTTCAGACAAGTGTCCACCTCAGAAAGAGTGCCTATAGAGGGATGCATTACCTGTAGCTACAGTTGCAAAAGTATGCACCAGTACCATTCTAAATCAATTAATTTAATTGACTACAATTTGTGTAAGGCAACAGGACCTCGACCTACTTTCCCAGTGTATGAAGTGAAAACTAAATGAAAAAGTGAATAGTGACAAGGTGTAAATTTATGTGATAGCCTGTTAATACCTTATGAGTGCAAATTCAGACATGAAAAAAGGAATAAAGAGACCAGCCGGTCCCTACCTCCCTAAGCTCGAAGGCATCCATGATCAATGATCAATCCCAAGTGGGAATTAACCAATAAGTTAATCAAATATATACCAAAGAGCCATTAAGCCCATAAGAGATTGCCATAGAGCTACATGAAACAATAGCTTCAATAAGTGCAGGGAGTACCCAGATCAAAATGGTAAGAATTACACACCTAATACTCTACCCAATACTAATAATCACATTAACTAATATTCATATACACAAAAACGAAGACAGTTAAACTTATGCATCTTGGGGAAGACATGTACAATTTCCTATAGAGACATCAGGTACCCTTCAGTACCCTGACGTTCCCTGTTCTGCTCAGATTGAAATTAGACTTTATAGCCATTTTTGCATGTTTTTCTATTAGATTTTATGATCTTGCTTACATAAGACATGTCGAGGAATTGTAATGATTATTTCTCCAGTAGCCCCACATCTTAAGGCGATTGTATGGCTTACGCACGACTTATAGGCAGCATCGGATGATGCTTAGTTGACCCTATGCCTCTCGTTTTTGTTTTCAGTTATTGAGTTCCTTCACATGGATTGATCCACGTATCTACATCCCTTTTTCCCATTTATAAGTAATAATAGAATTATTCATTATTCTATATTACGAATATACACTGCTGCTCTATGAATATGACATATCATATTCTATATTCCTGTGTTTATGATAGTTTTTAACTTTTTTCATTTTCCTTTCATACTTATTAGTTTGACACTTGTTAAGCACTTTTTCACACAGTAGAGGAACACATTCGGGATGCCTTTGCCTATATAGACATAGATACCTTTGGATTCCTGCCTACAATCTAATAGTTTGCATATAGTTTATATATAGGAACTATCTAGTCCTTATTTAAGTATCGTTTTGTATTTGAACTATAGAAAGATTCCATGACGCTGTAACTATTCTGTGTATCTCTACTTCTCAATAGGGGTAACATCTTACGTTTAATATTCTCACTTGTACAATATTAAACATGTGTACATTGATGTAATATAGCTAGCAGTATCGAGTTCCATCACGTGACAGCAATGTCTGTAGGCCACAGTATTTTTATAATAACTAATGTAATTGAAATGTAATACTTACGATGAACTATTGCAAAGATTTAAGTATGGATGGTTCTGCATTTGAGCATTTTAAATTTAGCTTACTAAGACATGAGCATTAAGAAAGAGGGAATTTTGAAATATTATGAATTTGCGCAATATTATACATTTCTTTGTACACAAATGTATGATCTATGCTTTATGTATAACATACTGATGCCAGAAAAACCAATGATGTAATTACCTTCTATGTATAGAGATACCTAATTTATAGGCTTTTCACAGGCAAAGAACTACAAAACGTTTTCACAAGTATTTTTTCTATGTCTGCTATTTGCACAGTGACATCACTGTTTTGCGCCCTTTGTGATTTTTAAATGTCCGCCTTATCGCCCGTTTGTTTGTAGTGTACAAGGACACAGCCTGGTGTCCGAAACGCGTCTGAGACATGCATGTTTCCCTGCACAGTAAATACAAATCTGGCAAGCAACCTTTACCGTGTCCGTGGTCCTGCTCGGTGCAGCGAAGCACCTGGGAAGTGGAGTGTGTATATATATTTATATATATATATATATATATATATATATCACACTCCACACTTTCGCCGAAGAAAAAGTGAAGAGACCAACAGCAGGGGAGTATTTGAGAAAACGGCTTTATTCCATCACACTGGTAAATGGCAGTTCTCCTTCGCCCACTACAGGCGAATGCATTTCGGCGTCTTCTGCCTTCCTCAGCGCCATGGGTGTAAGTAAATCAGGAAGGTTCGTGTCTCTTGGATATAATAACCCGCCCTTCCTGATAAATTGCACACAGTCCTGCTCCTTAAAGGTATATGCCTCTGGTGGTCCGTTTTTATTACTACGCCTACCAGTCCCAGGATGCATTGTCCATTGTTCGTTGTTTAAAGGCTGTTGCGTGGAGCAGGTACATGAAGTTGCTAGGGGGAACCGTCCTTTGCCCCATGCTTGCGGAACACGCCGTCTCCTCATCTCCCCAACCGCTTTACCCCGCTGGCATCAGGAGCACTTTGGGCGGGGGCGAGGCAAAAATCAAGCCTAGCCCAGCGTGTGGCTGAATAACCACTACACCGCCATATCACGTCCCGAACCAGCAGGGGGGTTCTGGTGATTCCGGTAACCCGGATTATATCCTCCACAGAAGCGGAAACCAGCTGAACCAGAGCCAACTTATCAAAGCGGGGGCCTCTTTGCGCGTAACTGGAACCCGCGCTGAAAATATCACACTCCACACTTTCGCCGAAGAAAAAGTGAAGAGACCAACAGCAGGGGAGTATTTGAGAAAACGGCTTTATTCCATCACACGGGTAAATGGCAGTTCTCCTTCACCCACTACAGGCGAATGCATTTCGGCGTCTTCTGCCTTCCTCAGCGCCATGGGTGTAAGTAAATCAGGAAGGTTCGTGTCTCTCGGATATAATAACCCGCCCTTCCTGATAAATTGCACACAGTCCTGCTCCTTAAAGGTATATGCCTCTGGTGGTCCGTTTTTATTACTACGCCTACCAGTCCCAGGATGCATTGTCCATTGTTCGTTGTTTAAAGGCTGTTGCGTGGAGCAGGTACATGAAGTTGCTAGGGGGAACCGTCCTTTGCCCCATGCTTGCGGAACACGCCGTCTCCTCATCTCCCCAACCGCTTTACCCCGCTGGCATCAGGAGCACTTTGGGCGGGGGCGAGGCTGAAATCAAGCCTAGCCCAGCGTGTGGCTGAATAACCACTACACCGCCATATCACGTCCCGAACCAGCAGGGGGGTTCTGGGGATTCCGGTAACCCAGATTATATCCTCCACAGAAGCGGAAACCAGCTGAACCAGAGCCAACTTATCAAAGCGGGGCCCTCTTTGCGCGTAACTGGAACCCGCGTTGAAAATATCACACTCCACACTTTCGCCGAAGAAAAAGTGAAGAGACCAACAGCAGGGGAGTATTTGAGAAAACGGCTATATTCCATCACACGGGTAAATGGCAGTTCTCCTTCACCCACTACAGGCGAATGCATTTCGGCGTCTTCTGCCTTCCTTAGCGCCATGGGTGTAAGTAAATCAGGAAGGTTCGTGTCTCTCGGATATAATAACCCGCCCTTCCTGATAAATTGCACACAGTCCTGCTCCTTAAAGGTATATGCCTCTGGTGGTCCGTTTTTATTACTACGCCTACCAGTCCCAGGATGCATTGTCCATTGTTCGTTGTTTAAAGGCTGTTGCGTGGAGCAGGTACATGAAGTTGCTAGGGGGAACCGTCCTTTGCCCCATGCTTGCGGAACACGCCGTCTCCTCATCTCCCCAACCGCTTTACCCCGCTGGCATCAGGAGCACTTTGGACGGGGGCGAGGCTGAAATCAAGCCTAGCCCAGCGTTTGGCTGAATAACCACTACACCGCCATATCACGTCCCGAACCAGCAGGGGGGTTCTGGTGATTCCGGTAACCCGGATTATATCCTCCACAGAAGCGGAAACCAGCTGAACCAGAGCCAACTTATCAAAGCGGGGGCCTCTTTGCGCGTAACTGGAACCCGCGCTGAAAATATCACACTCCACACTTTCGCCGAAGAAAAAGTGAAGCGACCAACAGCAGGGGAGTATTTGAGAAAACGGCTTTATTCCATCACACGGGTAAATGGCAGTTCTCCTTCACCCACTACAGGCGAATGCATTTCGGCGTCTTCTGCCTTCCTCAGCGCCATGGGTGTAAGTAAATCAGGAAGGTTCGTGTCTCTCGGATATAATAACCCGCCCTTCCTGATAAATTGCACACAGTCCTGCTCCTTAAAGGTATATGCCTCTGGTGGTCCGTTTTTATTACTACGCCTACCAGTCCCAGGATGCATTGTCCATTGTTCGTTGTTTAGAGGCTGTTGCGTGGAGCAGGTACATGAAGTTGCTAGGGGGAACCGTCCTTTGCCCCATGCTTGCGGAACACGCCGTCTCCTCATCTCCCCAACCGCTTTACCCCGCTGGCATCAGGAGCACTTTGGGCAGGGGCGAGGCTGAAATCAAGCCTAGCCCAGCGTGTGGCTGAATAACCACTACACCGCCATATCACGTCCCGAACCAGCAGGGGGGTTCTGGTGATTCCGGTAACCCGGATTATATCCTCCACAGAAGCGGAAACCAGCTATATATATATATATATGTATGTATGTATGTAAATATATATATACAAGAGCCCGTGAGCTCGAAACGCGTCTGTTTTTTGCCTGAATAAACGAATTTACACGTACCTGGCTGGCGTGGCTTGTCTTCCTTTTGTGGAAAGAAGAGAGGATTCTGTGGATTATATATATATATGATCGATCAATGGATTTTAGCTCATAATGAACTTGTATTTTTTAGCGAAATTCAACATGTTTTAAAAATGTATTTCACATCAATTTTGAAAAATAATGTGATTTTGTTGGGTGCAACGCCAAGTATTTCCTCTATGTCTACACGTGTTCATGCACAGGTGGTTTTAATTTTATCACGTACTAGCACTTTAAAAGGTGTACCTTGAAGCTTTATCGCTGTCATGTGAACAAGGCTCCTTTGAGCCGAAACGTCTTTGACACTTTCTGCTGAATAAAGATTGAAACACCTCGAGGTCCGTGTCCGGTGTCCTATTTTGCCAGCTGTAAAAGCAGCGTGTGCAGGAGAGATACGGAGTTCACGATATATATATATATATATATATATATATATATATATTCCTCACCAAAATCGTCCTAACACGGAGTGTGGGCTTTCGACCGGCAGGTCTTGACACTATGACCAAGACCTGCAAGTCGAAACGCGTAGGTGTGGGGAGAGCTGTCGATGGCAATGGCCTTTGAAATAAACCTTTAATCTACTCAACTGGGCGAGTGCAAGCACATTTTGTTGGTGGTGGATATATATACATATATAAATATATATCTCGAGACATGGCAGTGAAATAGTATGTTATATTTATAACGTATAGACACACAGAGGCTGTCAGGCTTCTTCATTCATTGGTCCATTTAAATGCATTCACATTTGCATTACCCCACCTCCAGCCATTGGTTTTCTTCACTTTGAGTGATTGCATTTTCTTTTGTGTATGTGGACATTTGCCAAAAGGTTAGTGCACTTCAGTGACAGGGTTGGCAGGTCATTCTCTGCTTTAATTTCCTTCTATAAGTGGTTTTTATTTAGTTTTGCAGTAAGTCATTTTATACTTATGTTTCACAAGCATGTGCCTTCCACCTTTAAATGTTAAATGTCGTATACTTGTAAAGCACACAGCTGCCCCAGCAAAGGGGCGTCCCGGCGCTATATACCGCTGGGGAACCCTGTGGGATGGTCCCTACTGGGAATCCCCAAGGTGGAGCCAGGCATCCCCGGCGTTGATGGAGCCGTTGTGGAGATTAGGCAAGCTAATGCCCAGAGTTGCCGAGTGGGACCCCAGGTTAGAGTAGGCACCGAGGTGAGAATTGTCGAGTCCGCTGACCCTGGTCCACGACGCCGCGTCGGGAATTGAACCCTGGTCCCGGGCCAACTTCTGCTCCCGGGTCTGCCGCCTCTAACCAGTGAGCCACACCACTCCACTTTAGTCAGCAGCATTGTTATTTTTACATCTTTAGTACACATAGTGTATAATTCTAGAAAATTATATATTTGCTAAGGCCAGCCTGTTGGCTTTGTCAATGCTTGTCCAATATGCTACCACTGAATATATACGCAAACCAGCCTAGTTACAGTTCATAAAGGCATTAAAGAATACATGTTTTTGCGTAATCGGACTCATGCTTTTGAATCTTAACATTAAATAATAAAATATTAGTACACTGAAACCAACATTTTGAAATATGAAAACATACTGCAAAAGGAATTTGACTTAATATTAAAGATAGGAAGATAGGTTTGTACCTGGTGCGTGTTGCAGAAGAGTAAAAGTTAGATTATTTTTTTGCTGAGAAAAGCATAAGCGGAAGCATTCCAACATAACTCGAGGCTTTTTAAAACTGTATTTCAAAGAAACAGAAAGCGACCTGAGAAACTGGCTGTGAGAAAACTGTCAGGAATGAAAGAGTACTCCACAGGTGATAATATCAATTTGTTAAGACAGGCTAAGGGCTGAACTACAGCTGGCGAGTGAGCTGCTGTGATCTATGTTAGATGTAGTGAATTGTCCATTATTAGTGTTCCTGCAAAACAAATTAAAAAACAACGTATTTTCCCTTGTTGAAGGCAGGATATCAAGAGGTTAACCTTGAAGAAGTGGAGGCTGGACAGGGACCTTGTAGGAACAGTTGGGTCTGCATATTTCATGACAATCGCTATCTCTACCAGCCCTTCTGGCTCGTGCATGAGGCCCAGGAAGTTAAATATGCCAGAACTTGCCACGCAGTAATGAAATAAGAAGGCACAGACTTTGTACGGGAAATGTTTCAATTATTTATTCGAATCTTCATTACCCCGATTCACAGTCTTCTTCATGCCAGTCCTTACCTCTCGAGATGTCCCCGCCTTTGACAGAGAGCTCACCACGCCCTCGGATCAAAGATCTAATTAGCTTTTCTCTGTCTATGATAGCACTATAAAACGTCCTCGCCACACCACTCTTCCTCTTTATACCAAGTCCAACTCCGTGGAGGTGCAAGAAGAGAGGGAAGGAGGGAGGTGAACTGGGACAAGTAGGACTATGAATTACTGGTAAGTAATTGGAACATTAACCCCTTATCTAGACCGTACTTACCACTTGAGGATATACCATGCTGTGAGGCGCTGCACCGACAATGAGTAATGCTATAACACATTTTTTAACATCTACAATTACTTTATTGCTGCTTTTAGAACAGAAGAGGCAAAATTACAATGGACAGTATTTGTTAAATCCAACTTATAATGTTTAACAAACGTAAGGTGAAATGACCATGTACTCTCAGATTCTGCCCATGAAGTTGAAATTGCCCTGGTCAAACGACCTTGTACGTGAAAGGGAACATTTTAGTCCATTGAAATACATGCTTGGGACATTGCCTACTTCACCCAGCTACATATGGTCTGAGAAGTTATTTTCTTCCTCTTATTGGCAGACCATAGGAAACTAACAAACAAGTGTAATATCTGAAATCTTTCGTATGATCTAGATACAACGCTTTGGACCTATGGACATCCAAGGAAGATGGAATCTGTGAATCACCTCCGGCAGGGGCGCAACTAGGTCTTAATTTCGGGGGGGGCTAACATGGCAAATGAAGGGGCGTGGCTAATGTTAATCAATGGGGCGGGGCTAAAATGTCAGATAAACGGGATCGATTAATGCTCAGGTCAAGTGGAGAAAACATGCAACCCTAAAATTACCCCCTCGCACCCCAAAACCCATTACCACCCTGAACCCTGAAATCATCCACCTAGAACCCCAAACCCACGCCGATCCCTAAAATTACACCCTTACCCCCCAAAACCCATACCCACCCTGAACCCTAAAATTACCTCTGGCACCCCAAAACCCATACCCGCACTGATCCCTAAAATTACACCCTTGCCCCCCCAAATCCATTACCACCCTGAACCCCAAAATTACCCCCGGCACCCCAAAACCCATACCCACCCTGAACCCTAAAATTACCCCCTGGCACCCCAAAACCCATTACCACTCTGGACCCTAAAATCACCCCCTTGGAGCCCCAAAACTCATACCCACGCTGATCGCTAAAATTACACCCTTGCCCCCCCAAACCCATACCCACACTGAACCTTAAAATTACCCCTGGCACCCTAAAACCCATACCCATGCTGAACATTAAATTCTCCCCTGGCACCCCAAAACCCTGTGGCGTCACTGGGGTTGGTGTCACTCGGTGCGGGTAACTCATGGTGTCACCCCCTCACGACTAACCGCATGGACCACCTCTGTCAGAAATGTACGGCGCTAGGTACTGTCTTACTCCCTCTAGCTCCTTCTCTCTGTCTAGCTCCCGCTAGCTCCCTCTCTCTGTCTTACTCCCTCTAGTTCCCTCTCTCTCTGTCTTACTCCCTCTAGCTCCCTCTCTCTCTCTCTTACTCCCTCTAGCCCCCTCTCTCTTACTCCCTCTAGCTCCCTCTCTCTCTCTCTTACTCCCTCTAGCTCCCTCTCCCTGTCTAGCGCCCTCTAGCTCTCTCTCACTCTGTCTTACTCCCTCTAGAACTCTCTCTCTCTGTCTTACACCCTCTAGCTCCCTCTCACTCTGTCTTGCTCCCTCTAGCTCCCTCTCTCTGTCTAGCTCCATCTCTCTCTGTCTTACTCCCTCTAGCTCCCTCTGTCTCCCTCTGTCTCCCTCTCCCTCTGTCTTACTCTCTCTAGCTTCCTCTCTCTCTGTCTTACTCCCTCTAGCTCCCTCTCTCTGTCTAGCTCCCTCTAGCTCCCTCTCTCTCTGTGTCTTACTCCCTCTAGCTCCCTCCCTCTCTCTGTCTTACTCCCTCTAGCTCCCTCTCTCTGTCTAGCTCCCTCTAGCTCCCTCTCTCTCTGTCTTACTCCCTCTAGCTCCCCCTCTCTCTGTCTAGCTCCCTCTCTCTCTGTCTTACTCCTTCTAGCTCCCTCTGTCTCCCTCTCTCACTGTCTTACTCCCTCTAGCTCCCTCTCTCTGTCTAGCTCCCTCTAGCTCCCTCTCTCTCTCTGTCTTACTCCCTCTAGCTCCCTCTCTCTGTCTAGCTCCCTCTAGCTCCCTCTCTCTCTGTCTTACTCCCTATAGCTCCCTATCTCTCTAGCTCCCTCTCTCTCTGTCTTACTCCTTCTAGCTCCCTCTGTCTCTCTCTCTCACTGTCTTACTCCCTCTAGCTCCCTCTCTCTGTCTAGCTCCCTCTAGCTCCCTCTCTCTCTGTCTTACTCCCTCTAGCTCCCTCTCTCCGTCTAGCTCCCTCTAGCTCCCTCTCTCTCTGTATTACTCCCTCTAGCTCCCTCTCTCTCTGTCTTACTCCCTCTAGCTCCCTCTCTCTGTCTAGCTCCCTCTAGCGCCCTCTCTCTGTCTTACTCCCTCTAGCTCCCTCTCTCTCTGTCTAGCTCCCTCTCTCTCTGTCTTGCTCCCTCTAGCTCCCTCTGTCTCCCTCTCTCACTGTCTTACTCCCTCTAGCTCCCTCTCTCTGTCTAGCTCCCTCTAGCTCCCTATCTCTCTGTCTTACTCCCTCTAGCTCCCTCTCTCTGTCTAGCTCCCTCTAGCTCCCTCTCTCTCTGTCTAGCTCCCTCTCTCTCTCTGTCTTACGCCCTCTAGCTCCCTCTGTCTCCCTCTCTCTCTGTCTTACTCCCTCTAGCTCCCTCTCTCTCTGTCTAGCTCCCTCTCTCTCTCTGTCTTACGCCCTCTAGCTCCCTCTGTCTCCCTCTCTCACTGTCTTACTCCCTCTAGCTCCCTCTCTCTGTCTAGCTCCCTCTAGCTCCCTCTCTCTCGGTCTTACTCCCTCTAGCTCCCTCTCTCTGTCTAGCTCCCTCTAGCTCCCTCTCTCTCTGTATTACTCCCTCTAGCTCTCTCTCTCTCTGTCTTACTCCCTCTAGCTCCCTCTCTCTGTCTAGCTCCCTCTAGCTCCCTCTCTCTGTCTTACTCCCTCTAGCTCCCTCTCTCTCTGTCTAGCTCCCTCTCTCTCTGTCTTGCTCCCTCTAGCTCCCTCTGTCTCCCTCTCTCACTGTCTTACTCCCTCTAGCTCCCTCTCTCTGTCTAGCTCCCTCTAGCTCCCTATCTCTCTGTCTTACTCCCTCTAGCTCCCTCTCTCTGTCTTACTCCCTCTAGCCCCCTCTCTCTGTCTAGCTCCCTCTAGCCCCCTCTCTCTGTCTTACTCCCTATAGCGCCCTCTCTCTCTGTCTAGCTCCCTCTCCCTCTCTGTCTTGCTCCCTCTAGCTCCCTCTGTCTCTGTCTTAGTCCCTCTAGCTCCCTCTCTTCCTGTCTTTCTCACTCTAGCTCTCTCGCTCTCTGTCTTACTCCCTCTAGCTCCCTCTCTCTTTCTGTCTTACTCCTTTATCTCCCTCTCTCTCTGTCTTGCTCTCTCTAGCGCCCTCTCTCTGTATTACTCCCTCTAGCTCCCTATGTCTCCCTCTCTCTCTTACTCCATCTGTCTTCCCTGGATTTGTATAAACAAGAGTGCGAGCAACAGGTTGCGCTGTAGTGAAAAGCAAGCTGAAATTTGGAACTGGTTCACTGGAAAACTGAAGACTGTGCAAGATACTGAAAAATAGGAAACCATGCACCCTCAGGTGAGCTAGGCTGCTATAGAGTTGCCTTGTGAGCAAAGAAAATTGCAGTCAAGAATTGCAGATCTCCTGCGAGACGCTGGCGAGTGTGAACAGCATGAGGAACAAGCTTGCACAGGGAGCGACAGTAAAGGTGAGAGCAGATGTGAGGCTGCAGTGCAGATTGGTGTCACCCCATGTGTTGGTGTCACCCGGTGCGGTCCGCACCCCCCGCACCCACCTAGTGACGCCACTGCCAAAACCCATACCCACCCTGAACCCTAAAACTGCCCCCCTGCTCCCCTGACACTCGAAAACCCACACCCACCCTGAAACCTAAAATGTCCCCCCCTCACAAACCCAAAACCCATACCCGCACTGAACCCTAAAATGAACCCCATGGCACCCCAAAACCCATACCCACCCTGAATCCTAAAATTGCCCCCCTGACACCCGAAAACCCATACCCACCCTGAACCCTAAAATTAACTCCATAGCACCTCAAAAGCCTTAACCACCCTAAACCTTAAAATTACACCCTGGCACCCCAAAACCCATACCCACCGTGAACCCTAAAATTGCCCCCTGACACCCGAAAACCACACCCACCCTAAACTCTAAAATGTCCACCCCCTCACACCCTAAAACTCATACCTGCCCTGAACCCTAACAACCCCATGGCCCCCTAAAACCCATTACCACCCTAAACCATAAAATTACCCCCTGGCACCCCAATTCCCATACCCACCCTGAACCCTAAAATTACCCCTGGAACCCCAAAACCCATGCCCTCCCTGAACACTAAAATTACACCTGGCACCCCAAAACCCATTACCACTCTGACCCCCAAAATTACCCCCAGAACCCTAAAATTACACCCATGCCCAACAAAATCCATACCCACCCTGAACCCTAAAATTACCCCTGGCACCCCAAAACCCATACCCACGCTGAACCCTAATATTACCCCTGGTTCCCCAAAACCCATACCCACCCTAAAGCCTAAAATTACCCCTGGCACCCCAAAACCCACACCCACCCTGAACCCCTAAATTACCCCCCTGGCCCCCATACCAGTTCTGAACCCTAAAATTGCCCCCTGGCACACCAAAACCCATTACTACCCTGAACCCTAAAATTATCCCTGGCACCCTAAAACCCATACCCACTCAGAATCCTACAATTACCCCCTGGCACCCCAATTCGTAACCCATCCTGAACCCTAAAATTACCCACTAGCACCCCAAAAAATGAACACTACAAACTTACACTACATATTCATATTCGGAGGGGACTCTCCTCTTTAGAGAAAGATACATGGCCCTGTTCACCATTTATCTGGTGAGGTGTGCTGTGGATGTGAATTCCCTACAAGTGCATGGACAGCAGGGGGAATGGGATGTCCAGTGCAAGTGAAGCTTTTCCTTTGTAAATTAATTCCTTCTGGCGTCATAGCCCAGGGTTTGCTGTCTGTGCACTTGTATGGAATACACATCCATACAAGTGCACAGACAGCAAACCCTGGGTTATGACACCAGCAGAAATTTCTTTACAAAGGAAAAGCGTCACCTGCACTGGCCAGCCCTTTCCCCCTGCTGTGTGCATCTTCCCACTCCCACCCCATGCTGAACACATCAAGTGCTTAGGTGAAATCCCTGCCTTCAGGCAAGGATATCACCTCGGCGCTAGTAAAGGAAAACAAGAGGGGGGGGGGGCTGGGTGTTTACTTGATACTGTTCAGAGACTGGCTGGCTCGGGCTGCCGGGCCTCTCAGAATGCATCAATAACAATGACATTCTCAGCTCCGATGCGCAGTCATCTCAGTGCGTGTCAATTAGCCCGGGCTGAAGAAGACGACGGGGGGGGGCTGAAGCCCGGTGAGCCCAATGGGTGTTGCGCGCCTGACCTCCGGTTGGAAAAACAGAAAGAATGATCTCCTGAGAAAGGTGAAAAGATGACTGACCGTTTAGAACGTATTTAGGATCCGACTTAAGGACAACTCTGTCTGATATGTTTTTAAATACTGATATGAAATAACAAGGCTCGCAAACCACCCAACATCCTTGCTGATGTAGTGGCTATGAAAAGGGTAGTTTTTGATCATACCCAAGCCAAATCTGATTGATCTAGAAGTTCAAATGGATGCTGTTGCAATCCTTGAAGAATTTCTAATAAGTCCTGAGTAGGAAAAGGATTTAGAACTACTGATTGCCTAAGTCGAAAACTTCTAAGAAGTCTAAAAACGAATGAAGCTATCTTAGAGGAGTTGTTGAACTAGTTTCAGAGCTGTAATAGTCATCCATTGAGCTATCAGCGTAGCTGGAGCCAGACCTTGTAAAAAATATTCCCTTAAAAATTCAAGCATTTGATATAGATTTATCATTATTGGATTGAACCCCTTAGTAGCACACCATTTTTTAGATGTGCCCCATTTTCTTTTATATGATCCTAGAGTTGTAGACTTCTTGGAAGCCTGGATATCTCAAAACCCCTTGTTGGAACAATCCATCTTGTATTAAACTACCCTATAAAGCTCCAGACTGTTAAACTAAGATGTTGCAACTGGATCAAAGGCAGCGCTGGGAACTGAAGATGTAGAGGTTGCAGGGATATGTGGATGGGACAGGCTCATGAGTAAGGAGATCCATGGACATTGAGGTCAATATGGTGCCACTAAAATTACTGTCTTCCTCTCCTCCTAAATCTTCCGAAGCATCCTTGGAAGGAGACGAATTGGAGGAAAGCCATACAGGAGACCCTGCGGCCAAGGTATCACTAAGGCATCCACTGCCTAGGCCTGGAAACACAACTGCACTGTGCAAAATGTTGGTTGCATTGCATTCTGTCTGGACAAAAACAAAGCTACCCAGTAGGTTCCGAACTGACAACAGAGCCAGTTGAACCCCTGAGACTGCGGCTCAAGCTGTCCGCCCGGTAATTCAAGCACCCCTGAATATGAACTGCTATTATAGCTAGAAAATGAGTTCTGCTCAGGCAGATATCTGACTTGCCACATGATTGAGTTGTTTGCTGCTTGTTCCCCCAGCAGTTGAGATAACATCTTGCTACCTGATTGTCTGTGTGGATTACAACATTCTTGCCTCCTAACTAGGGAGAAAATGACCAGAGTGATAATAATGATGATGAACTGCTATTTGTGGAGTGCACATCTACTCTGAGGAGTGTCCTGTCAATGATGCAAGGGAAAAGGAAATTAGCTTGGAGAAAATGTTTTCAGCTTCTCTTTAAACCGCTGCTCGGATTCAGTTTGACGAAGGTCAAGGGGAGTTTGTTCCTGGCCAAATGGCTCAAATATGAGAAAGAATGACTCTACAACGACGGATCCTCAAAATTAAGGCCAGAGCTGGGTTAGAGGAACAGACCATCCTGGTTGGGAGATAAGAATGTATCCTAGACAAGAGGTAACTGGGCCCTGCAGTCAAGTACTAGAGTTTTAAACAAGGTGCGTTTACTCACTGATAGCCAGTGGGAAGCCATTACAATGAGTCGAGATGAGAGGAAATATTAGCTCTCAGCAGAAGCTGGGTTAGTTGGGCTAGGACTGGAAGACACATTGGAACATCCTTGGACAACTTTTACTTTACTAGCCACCGGCCCAATTCCTGTTTGATCTGGGATGTTACTGGATAAGCTGATGGTAAAGCTATGAACTCAGGAAACAAAACTACAACAGATCATTCACTAAGGTTTTGAGATGGTAATGGGCCCATGGGACTACACCAGTTGATGCTACCAGCCGACCCTGCACTCTCAGCCATTATCTCGCTGCTGCTGTAGTTTGACTGAGGATATTGATCATATACTGCTGAGGTGTTACAAATCTGGTTTGAGGGAGAAACACCCATCCAATCTGAGTGTTGAACCGGACCCAATAAAAATCTTAACCTGTTATGTTTGTAAATGGCTCTTCTGGAAGTTGATGACTAGAACCAGTTTCTGAAGGTTGTTGGGCACCACATGCACAAAGAGAAAGCAGAGATAAACCAATCATCAAGACATGGAAAGATTGAAATTTCTTTCAACTGAAGGCATTGCAACAACAGGAACCAGGACCCTTATAAATTACCTGGAAGAGGTGGCCAGACCAAAGGAAATGTTAGTTTCCATCAGCAAACCTCAGGAAGCATTGACTGTTCTAATGAATGGGGACACGAAAATAAGTGTTCTGGAGATCCACCTTTGCAAGTGGATTGCCCTTCTCAATTAAAGGCATAATCGACTGACCCGAGATCATACTGAATGTGTCGACAAATTTGTTAAAAGTCTTTAAATACAACACCTGTCTATCTTTGGCTCTAGGAAGAGAATGTGGTAAAAACATTCCCCCCTTCTGAGAGTTCGTCACTGGGATTACAGCTTTCTAACCATTAGAATATGAATACCCAGTAAAATAGCTCATCTTCCCACCAGATCTTTTGATAATGGAGTAGATCTGAACAGGTCTTGAGGGATAGCTGAGCAAAGTGATAACTATCTTTTACAATGTCGAGGACTAACTGATCCGTTATGCATTCTTTCATTGCCTGTAGAACAATTTCAGCCTTCCCCCACTTGTACATAGTCATTTTTGTTTTTGGTCTTGGTTCTGAGGATTGGTGTGTCTGGACTTGTTCCCAAATGCAGGCCTTCGACCATGGACCGGCCACAAATGGGACATTTTTCTTGGAAGTTCTGCGATAGGTGTTTTGAGATAAATACCTTTTTGCCTGCATATAGCTTGAAAACCTTAAAAATCTTTTTGTTTTCTGCCACCTTCTGTACCATTTCATCTAGTTCTGGACCGAAGAGTCTGGTTCCCAAGAATGGCAGCTTCTGAAATAATAACCACTGACTGAAGTCAAGCTTCCATTACTTCATCTATAAAAAATGGAGTCCAACAACTATTGCACCCGCAGAGGAGGTAGCTGCCCAGAGACTGTCAAAGGTAACATCTGAGAGGAAACTTGCCAACAACTACATTTTACCCAAGATGATAGTTCAGTCTTCATTTCCCGAAATAAAGTCATGCAAGACTTGTTTCAGCAACTTGTATTTGCTCTTATTGAAAAATTTGCAGCAGTGTAAGATATTTTAATTGTTGCCTCACCTTTCTTATCAAGCACACCTGCCAATATTAATTCCTCAAATGCTATTAATGACGTAGAGGCCATTGATGCTAAAGTAGTATTGACTTTCGGAATCTGGGGAAAATGAGTTTCAGAGTCTCTTAACAATTATCTTTTATTAAGAAAATGAAGAACGAATGTCTTATTCACATCTTTCCATTCTTTCAAAATTATTGCTTTAATGACATCATGCAATGGCAAATACTCCATGACAGCTCCCTTGTAATGGGAGTTAAACCTTTCATCCTCCAGGGTATGCTCCTCAAAACTTAGACTTCCTCTTATTTGGTTAAGGAGAACATGGAACTGGCTAGCTTGCACAAATGTCTTTTTTTATCTGTTTCTTGATCATCCTCCAAATCACCTTTTGATGTTTTAGCTCTTGGTACTCAAAAGGGCTTAGTCGACAGCTTCCTTACTCAAGGTCTGGAGTTATGACCTAGATATCTGGAAGACTTCATCCTCCCCAATTAGCTGCAGCTCCTCCAGATTTTGGCATTTGTAGCCTTTCTGCTGTGTGTAGAAAACAGGGATAGAGCATCCTACTTGGATCTTCATTCTGAGGGCATGGTAAACAGTGTTGGAGGCTGGACATTGCAAGAGGTAAGGACTGGGATGAGGAGGACTAGATGAGGCTGTAATGATGAGGTCGGCTGGTGTGGCTGGGAGCATGGGGATTAATACTGTCCCCGCTTCAGCAAATTCCACATAAAAAGGGGATGCTCATTGCTTAATTTTAGCCAGAGGTTGCAGACTGGCCAGTTTGGGGACTGACACATAATTGTCCTCATCTAACATAGATCCAGAGCAAAAGAGAGAAAAACACAAAAAGGAGAAAGAAGGAGGAAGGTAATGTCAGAAAAACAGCAATAAATAGAAAAAGCAGAGATGAAAAAGAAACTGTAAAAGTGTGATAAAAAGGCAGGGAGTGTCTGGTGGTGGGTTAAAGAGGCATGAGGTGGAATCGAGGCTATACAGCCTTGGTATTCAACCTCCTGACTTTCATAGGGCCAACGAGGAATTCTGTGCTAAACTTTCAGCCCCTGCACTTAGGCTTTTACCAGTTAAGCACTGGGTACACATACATATATACATATGGATAGTAATCCTGTGAGTGAACTCGATGTTGTGGGAGCCAAAAGCCAATAATCTTCTAACCCCCAATATGCAAACACCCCAATTGTTTTACTTACTCAGTTTAGGCTCCGAATCTTGTGTTGGTCTTGCAGTAAAAGGCTATACTCCTCACCCTAAAAAACTCATAGCTTAGCAGAGTTAAAACGATGTATTTTTTGTAATAATAATAGCAGAGATATAGGACCAAAAAAAAGGAAAATTGATTTATTGCAGAATCATTACATTTCCGGTCCAGAGAAAAATGTCAAATTCACCATAAAGGCTCGATTATAGAAATAAAGAGTCATAAACTCGACAAGTCTCTGAGTTAAACAGAATTATAGTAAAACCCTAAGAGTCAAACTCATAAAGAGTGCTGACAGCATTCCAACCAAGTCAAAAGTGCAATCGATAAAATAGAGTCACCTGCAAAAAACAAAAAGACCAATCTGATATTATGTATTCTTATAAAGCGAGCAAATGCCCAAGGGTGTCTTGGCTTGGGCAACTGTCAGGATGGATCATAAGCCCAACTGGCACACTGCTAGTTGGAAAACTGATAAGTTTTTAGTTCCTTCCTAAAGTGAAAATCATTGGTCAAGAATTTCCGATTTAAGGTAAGGATATTCCATCGTTTGGCAGTGCACCAAATAAAATTCCTGCCACTCCAGGAAGTGCGTTTGAATTTTGAGACCATTACAGTTTAAGCAAAACATTCGAATGGGAGTGTACCACTTGAACCTACACTTCAGGTATTCTGGGCCATATTCATGAAGGGCCTTATGTGCAATGAGGCGAGCCTTCAAAGAAATGTGTTTTCTGATCGGTTAACCAGTGGAACTTATACAAAGACTGGGACACTAACTGGATCTTGAGGATACCCAAGAGCACGTGAGCTGCGACATTCTGAAGAGTCTGGAGTTTGTTCAGCAGTTGCTGCTGCATAGTCATGTAAAGGGCATTGTAGTAGTCAATTTTGGAGTGCACAAGGGTCACTATTGCTGTCTTCTGAAGCTCAAATGGATGCAAGGAACAACATTTGTATTATACTTTAGGAAGTGACTGTGTTGATTGGATCTCGAAAGGTCAGCTTGCTGTCAAACATGATGCCTAGATTATGTTTATATGTTTATGTTTATGTTTGGCATTTATAAAGCGCGGCTTATACCCGAGGGCGTCTTGGCGCTGAGATTTGCAGAATTATTGGTCGGTGCGGCCTGTAGTGTCCAAATTGATTCAGAGATAACAATTATTGGTTAAACAACCATGTCTTTAGTTTCTTGCGAAACTGCAGGAGTGATGGGCTTAGTCTAATATCTTGGGGCAAGGTGTTCCATAGTTTAGGTGCCGCTGTGAGGAAACGACGATCACCCCATGAAACTGTTTTGGACCGAGGGACCATTAGTTGGTTGAGATTGGAGGACCGGAGCTGTCTAGGGGGCAGGTATCGAACCAACTGGTCCTTTAGAAATTGAGGACCTCTATTGTTTAAGGACTTGTAGACTAAACATAAGGATTTAAATTTAATCCTATTGTGGATGGTCAACCAATGTAAATCTTTTATTGTTCCTGATATTGCCGCAAATTTTGGAAGTCCGGAGAGTAGACGTGCAGCAGCATTTTGTATCGACTGCAACTTTTTAAGGACCCTGGCCTGAGTGTTTAAAAATAAACCATTGCAGTAGTCAAGGGCCGACAGAACCAGGGAGCTAACCAGAGTTTTAATGGCAGCTGCTGGTAAAAACGGACTTATTTTCTTGATCATGCGTAGCTTATAGTGTGCCGTTGATGCTACTTTATTCGCATGGTCTATGAAAATGAGAGCATCGTCGAAGGTGACTCCTAAATTTCTAACCTTAGCCACTGGAGTTGGGAGAGCTCCGAGAGTAGATGGCCACCAGGCTGAGGACCAAGGTGGTTCAAGTGGTCCAAAAATGACCACCTCGGTTTTTTCAGAGTTAAGTTTTAGGCTGTTTATCGCCATCCAATCTTCTATGGCCAACATTCCTTCTTGAAAGCGTTGAGCCACCTCCAGACCATCGCCTTTAATGGCTAGTACCAGTTGCGTGTCATCTGCGTATGAAGTTAGGCTCATCCCGTGGCTTTTGATGACACTAGCAAGGTCCGACACATAGATATTAAATAGTGTCGGACTTAGGGATGAGCCTTGAGGAACTCCACACGGCAGAGACAACTGAGCAGATTGGTATGTCCCCAAGGCGACAGCCTGGGTTCTGTCCTTGAGGAATGAGGCGAGAAATTTTATTGCCGTTTGTCCAATGCCCATATTACCGACACGGTCGATCAAGATCTTATGATCGACCGTGTCGAAGGCTGCAGACAAGTCCAACATTACCAGGAGTGCTGTCCCACCCTGATCTCGTATAGCTCGCACTTCATCTGCCGCCTTGATTAAGGCTGTTTCGGTCCCATGATATTTCCGGAATCCGAACTGTGTGTCATCAAGCCGTCTATAATTCTCAAGATACTCCGACAGTTGTGAATTCATAGTCTTTTCGACCACTTTTGCTATGGAGGGGAGACTGGCAATGGGCCTATAATTCTTCAGGTCACTTTTATCAAGGCCCGGTTTCTTTAAAAGGGGTTTCAGAAGTGTCTTTTTTTAAACAATGGGATAGGTTCCTGAACTGAGGATGGCATTGGATACCTGAGTAATTACTGGTATTAAGACGTCGACAACAGGGAGAAGGACTGATACCGGGCAGGGATCTAAAGCAGATCCCGTTTTAATAGAGGTAACAATGGTCTTTACTTGGTTATCGGTTAAAAGATTGAAGCTATTTAAGAGGGTTGTATGTTTATTGGGGAGCGGGAGGTTAGTTGTGTTGGACTTGGACGTAAACGTCTGGTAAATATCGTCTACTTTAGAGAAAAAGAAACTAGCAAGCTCATCACACATTTTTTGGGATGGAGGGGGAATAAGGTCGGGAAGATTACCGGACAAAATTTTGGTAATTTCATACAATTTTTTACTGGAGTGTTGAGCTTGCTCAATCTGGGCGAAGTAAAAAGACTTTTTGGCTGTTGCTATCATTCCTTTATAGACGGCAAGTGAATCTTTATATCGCTTTCTACTTGCCGCGTCATATGTTTTTCTCCACTGCCTTTCAAAGTGCCGACTGTGTTGCTTTTGTTTTTTTAATTCTTCTGTGTACCACAATGCTGTAGGCCTAACTCGGTTTTTAGATATAGACTTCATGGGGACCAGGAGATTGGTAGCATGGCCCACCCAGTCATGAAACTGTGATGTTGCAATGTTAGGATCGGGTGAGATCACTGGTCGCGTGATGTCTAGCTGATCTATCAGTTTTGGATGATTGATATTCTTCCAGGCTTTAAAAGGAGTGTGGGAAAAAGTTTAACATTTTTTATAATCCGTGGTTGGGACTCTTATAGTAAAAAAGATAGCGTGGTGATCGGTCCAAGACATTGGCAGAATGTCGGAAACTTGGAGGCCCTTAACATTAGAGAATATTCCGTCTAATGTGTGTCCTGCCTCGTGTGTGGATGAGGTCACCAATTGTCTGAGCCCTAATATATCCATGTCTGAAAGCAAGGCCAGAGTATCACTCTGGCTCTTGTCTTCCAGATGGAAATTCAGATCACCTAGGACCGTACAAGAGTCCTCAATGGCCAGTGACTCCAGTATGGAACTTAGGCCTGATAGAAAGTCTGCCCTGCCTCCTGGAGGTCGATAAAGGAGTATCCCTTTGATATTACATAGGGCACTAAGCTCAACTCTGAACTGTAAGGCTTCGCATGAAGTTTCTGGGATAGGTGATATTGTAATACCAAACCTTTCTCTGGCTATAATTGCTAATCCTCTTCCTCTTTTCCCACCTGTTCTGTCCTGTCTATAAACTTTATAACCAATGGGTGTAGCAACCACTAAATCCGGCTCGGAAGCTTTATCAGTCCATGTTTCAGTAATAAACAGTAGGTCTAAATTGTGATCAGTTATGAGTTCAGCTATTTCTTGTCTGTGTTTACAGAGGGAGCGAGCATTAATAAGGGCCATGGCTATAAGTATATCAGTATCTGTGATATATGTAATAGCTGAGTGTTTGAGCATGTTGTTAACTATCTCTTTGTTACAGTGTGCACAGTGCATCACATCGTTCTTGGGGGTTAATGCCATGTCGTAAAAATGACAGTCAGGTAATAAAGGTGGCCGTAAGTTAAGCAGCGAAGTACGTGAATAAACAATGTGACCAGCGTTATTAATTTGGCCATAGGTCATGGCCCTAGGCCCGGTCCCGGCGCGGACGGGCGCAGACGGGCTTGCCTTTGGCGCGCCAAGATTCCTTGGAAGTGTTCCCAGATCCTGTGGCCACCAAATAGGGAGCACCTCTGTCTTACCAGGGTTACATTTAAGGCAGTTGCCTTTTATCCAATTGCCCACTTCCATCATGCAGTCATGGAACTTATTAGCTGCATCTTGAACACCAGTTGAGATAGAGATTCCAATTTGCGTGATAAGATACAATATGGAACACACCAAAGGTGATAATGAAGCAGGCCAGGGGTGTGACATATCTAATAAAAATGGTGGGATTCAATAACGGCATCTGAAGTAGCCCACATGGGAGGAAAAAGGGGCTAAACAAACTCATTAATGGTGACTAATTGTTCTCCGTCATAAAGAAAAGAGTTTTAAATGGCCAAAGCAGTTCTCTTGATCCCAGTGTTGTTAGGACGATCAAGGAGCACATTGTGATTGGCTGAGTTGAACGCAGCCTACGGATCCTGCAAAGTTAGAACTGCTTTACTGCCATTGTACAGGATCACCATGATTTCCCCAGAGCCCACAATCAGTGCTGATTCAGTAGTGTTATTTCTTCTGAATCCAAACTAAGAGGAATCTAGAAGATGTTTTTTTGTTTAGAAAGGAAACTAATGCCCGGTTCATGGCCTTGTTTTCAATTTTGGCTGGCATCTGGAGTACTGAAATGGGGTGGTAGCTACTAAGTTCCCGAGGATTGAGTGTGGTTTTCTTTATTAAGAAACACAGAGACTATCTTCCAGACTTTGGTAAAATATCCTGATCTAAACATCTAATTGTATATGTTGGTGAGATGTAGAGTTACCAGCTCTGGGGCAAGCTGTACTATTGCTAGGGGACATGGATCAGATGGGGAGCCAGATTGTAGCTGCTCTGCCGTAAGAGGAAGTCTCCGTTATGATAGGAGAACTTAGGTCTTTAGTGGCAATTTTATTAGCTTGCTTGTTTGACAAAAATTCATGATAAGCCTTTTTAACTCTAGTCTGGAACTAGTTAGCAAGTTTATCGCCACAGGATTGATTACTACTTGAGATATTTTTTTGTTGAAATTAGTAAATGTGTAAACTGTCTGAAAAGTGTGCTTTGACTCAATTTTTTGCAATGAAGTAAGTTGATTTTTCGACGTGTGTGCGTGGCGGCCATTTTGACTGTTTGGGAGACTTCAGATCTTCGCTATATGTATCAGCCATTGTATAGTTTGGGCTGACATCGATTTTTTTCATGATAGGTTTATAACAGTTTCAAACCAACTGCGGATTTTACCGATCAGCTGTTACGAGGGACACGACTGTGGTAGGGCTTCCTGTCAGATTCCTTCTTATTCAATTTTGCTCATTTATACATATTTAAAAAAAAAAGGGAAAACCTTATTACTTGCCTTCGTCCTGTTAACCTATTACTAAATTAAACCCTTAATCAAAACCCATTTATAATGTCTGCCCCCAAACGAATATTGATGACAGACTAGAGGAGCTAGTCAATAGGGCTGTTGAGAAGGTACTCGCCTCAATTGATAAAATCACTCAAAAATTTGAGTCCTTTTCTCTCATGAACCCCCACCCTTCCACTAGTACTCAGAAAGAGGGAGCAATTAAGGCCCCTAAAAAGAGGACGCTTGGAGGCAAACAACCAAAAGATCCCAAAAGACCTAGAACCTCCGCTTCTCCTTTACGCTTTCAAGGCGGTGATAAGACTGGTGCCTCGGGCACTACATGTAGGCATGATCTAGGCCCTGAGCGTCCCATTAATATCCATAGCGAGGACAACTCTGACCCAGAAATTGAACTCTCATGTTCTTCTGGTTTCAATACTGATGTGGAAGAGGCACCTAGGGGGACGGGAAGCTCTGAAGAGGCTTCCAAGGCCTCACAACCCAACATGGGACTCTTAGACCCATTCGGTGACTTAATGTTCGACCCCTTACTAATAAAACACCCATTATCCCCGGAATGGACGTCTTCCCAGCATGTGACAGACTACCTCACCTACTGGCTGAGGAAAGAAATCCCTCAAGAAGTCAGGTTCTACGCTCCGAATGCCCGAGACCCTCCCTTCCCAATAAGATAGCTGCAACACCAGAACTAGACCCCAAAGTTGTGGCCTTTATAGCTAAGACATCCAGAGACCCCAGAAAGGGTATAGACAAGGGTTTAAAATCATGTCAAGACCGTCTTCTTGACATCGTTGGACCCTTTACAAACATTTTTTAAATGGCTGAATCGGCCTACCTGGGGGACTCCCCAGTCGATCCCAAAGAACTCAGGGAAAGGGTCCAACGGGCCATATGCCTGATCAGGAATACAAACACTGACCTCTCCACAGAGAGAAGGAAAGTGGTGTTATTCAAGATAAACCCCAAACTTATTGAACTGGCCAAAAATGATGCAGGCCCTAACTCTCAAGGCTTCCTCTTTGGTAAGGACTTCATTAAAGACATGGCTAAGTACTTTGGTGCTTTTAATTCTATTCAGAAGTCCCAGAAAGAAATAAAAAAGGTATTTCAAGATCGGGTTTTCACCCGGGCCGGGAGAATACAGGGTCGTTTCCACGGCCGAGGAAATTCTACTTCAAGACCCTTCATGTCCCGTGGCGGCAGATATAATAACAACAGCTTCGGGACCCAACAGTTCTACCCCCAGAGGCAGAGGAGTCGCAGACACCCCTTCAGAGGTGAACGAAGACAACCCACCTTCTCATCAGGTAGGAATCTGGAAAGACCTTTCTGATATGCCTCCAAAGGTAGGAGGGAGATTACGACAATTCGCAGGGAATTGGAACATAGTAACCAAAGACCCTTGGGTCCTAGAGACGGTCAGAGGTTACAAGATAGATTTCACCGACACTCCTTTTCAGACAAGACACCCTCTGGATATTACCTTTCTACAGAAAGACAGACTGCTAGTCTCACAAGAGGTACAAGAATTGTTAAAGAAAGGTGCCATTGTCGAAGGCAATGACCTGGGCTTTCTCAGCAATATCTTTTTAGTTAAAAAGAAAAACAAGATACAGAGACCAGTAATAAACTTAAAAGAACAAAGCCAGTGGGTAGTATACCAACACTTCAAAATGGAGGGATTACCCCTCCTGAGGGATATTTTACAGAAGGGAGACTGGTTAACTAGACGTGATCTAAAAGACGCGTATCTAACAATCCCAATATGGGGCCCCCATCAGAAGTTCCTTCAATTCACCTGGGAAGGGAAACTATTCCAATTTTGCAGCCTCCCCTTCGTACTATCATCTGCCCCTTGGCTCTTCACCAAGGTACTCCGACCTGTCACCGCATGGCTCAGACAGAGGGGAGTGAGTCTAATCATATATCTCGACGACATCCTCATAATGGCTTAATCAGAAAAGACTGTGTCACTTCACATGGATCTTACAATACGCCTCTTACAACATCTAGGGTTTATTATAAACACAAAGAAATCTTGTGTAACCCCAAGTCAACAGACACAGTTTCTGGGTTTTCTGGTAGACAACGTGAAAGCAGAGTTAAGACTTCCCACAGAAAAAGTAAGGAAGGTGAGGAAGGAACTCCTAAAGTTACTCAACCTAGACTACTTTCCCTTAAGGATCCTAGCGAGGATCCTGGGCCTACTTTCATCGACTATTCAAGCAATCTTCCCAGGTCCATTGTGAGCACTTCAGAGATTGAAGGCCAGGTCCCTAAGATCGACTCATTCCTAATCCCATCTGATCTCTCTGGATCAAGATTCCAAGGCCGAACTTCTCTGGTGGTTGAAGAATGTAGAAGCATGGAATAGCAGAGCCATTTTTGGGGAGGAACCGGACCTAATAATAGAGTCAGACGTGAGTTTAGAAGGATGGGGAGCCAGATGTGGGAACTCATCAACAGGGGGTCGCTGTTTCACCCAGAATTCAGCAAAATGTTGTGTAACACTACGGATGGACAATGTCTCCGCCGTGCGTTATGTCAGCAAACTATGGGGTCCTCGTTCCAAGGGTTTATCGGACCTAGCGAAAGGTTTCTGGGACTACTGTTTGAACGAAGGAATATCAGTTGTGGCGGAACACATTCCTGGGCTGAACAATGGTGTAGCGCACTGGTTCTCAAGGAATTTCAAGGACTCCAGCAACTGGAGACTAGACAGGCATATTTTCTTAACCATCCAGTCCCAATGGGGCCCCTTCAGGACAGACCTCTTTGCAGACCGTCTGAATACTCAATTGAGGAATTTCTTCAGCTGGAGACCGGACCCCCGGGCTCTAAAGGTGGACGCCTTCCTCCAAGATTGGAGGGATCTGGCCCCTTATGCCTTCCCGCCATTTGCATTGCTTCCCCGTCTATTTCTTCATGCTCAACGTTACAGAGAGAGCATGGTCTTGATAACACCGCTCTGGAGATCTCAGGCCTGGTTCCGAGATAGTTCTAGAATGAGTATAGATTTTCCCATTCTGATCCCTTCTTTCAGAGAAGTACTCTTAGGTCCAGAAGGGGACTCTCATCCACTGGTAGAACAGGGTCTTCTGGTGCTGACGGAATGGAAGATTTCAGGAGACAGTGGCGAATCCCAGGGCTTTCGTCAAATGCTTTCACACTCATTTCTTAGTCATGGGCATCCGGTACAAGGAAAGCTTATCGATTGGCATGGAACAAATGAGTTCGCTGGGGCCTTCAACGACGTTATGATCCCCTTTCAACTGATTTAGTTCACGTTGTCAACTACCTTTCAGAACTTGTTACATCCGGCCTATCTTACAGAACTGTTAATGTTTACAGATCTGCGATTTCTGCTGGCCATTCTTTGATTAACGGAATTTCCTTTGGGCAGAGCTTATTAAATAAGAAAATAATGAGAAGCATGAGAGTTCTCAACCCTCCTTCTGCTAAATATACCACCCTGTGGGATGTTTCTCTTGTACTTAGAGCTCTATCTTCTTGGGGAGATAATACTTCTCTCTCCCTTAAACGTATCCCTTACAAACTTACTGTTTTACTATGTCTAGTATCTTTTAGGAGAACCTCTGATGTTAAGGCATTAGATATTTCTAGCAGGGCCGTTCAACCTGAAGGTGTTTGTTTCTACCTCAAGAAAAGAACCAAGACAATGTCTTCCTCTATCTTTGACCCCTTTATTCCTCAGAATGAAAGACTCTGCGTAGTCAAATGTCTGAAAGAATTTGAATTGAATTTAAAAATATTTATACAGCGCGTGTACACCAAGCGGTTTCATGGCGCTAAACAGTGCTACATATCCAGAGGACGAAATGGTGCGGGAGATTGGGAGCATTAAGATGGGAAGGCCTGAGTAAATAAAAGGGTTTTAAGGGCTTTGCGGAAGAGAGAGTACTGGGGGCAGGATCGCAAGTGAATCGGGAGAGAGTTCCAAAAGGCAGGACCCAAGGTCGAGAACTTGGAACCCCCCATTTTTTTCGTTTATAACGGGGGATCACAAGAAGTTGGTGAGTGGATGAGCGCAGTTCTCTAGATGTGGTGTAATCATGAATGGCTGAGCTGATGAAGGCTGGGGCCAGCCCAGCCCGAACTTTAAACATGATACAGCCCAATTTGAACAGTGCATGTTGCTGTACAGGGAGCCAGTGCAGAGATCTAAGAAGGGGAGTGACGTGGTGGAATTTGGGAAGGTTAAAGACTAGCCGAGCTGCCTGGTTCTGAACCATCTGGAGGCGCCTCATGAGGTACTGTGGCATGCCACAGTAAATGGCATTACCATAGTCCAAGCGGGACGTTACCATCGCCAGGAGAATGAGTTTGAGGGCTGAAGGGGAAAAGAACCGGGAAACTTTCCGAATGGTTCGGAGGGAGAGAAAGGCTGAGGATACCACCGTGCTGACTTGGGAATGGAGGGACAATTGGTCATTGATTTTAAAGCCAAGAGTTTTAACAGAGGAAGAGGGAATGGGTGGGGAACCTAAGGAGGGGGGCCAAAAGAGAGGAGACCAAGGACTGGAGCAACCACCTGTCAACACCAATTCCGTTTTATCGGGATTGAGTTTCAGGTGGTTGTGGTTCATCCAGTCCTGAATGAAGGTCATAACTGAATGAAAATTAGATATTGAGGCAGGGGAAGAAGATAATGAAAAAATGAGCTGGAGGTCATCTGCATAATTGAACACGGAGACCTCACGCTGCTGTAACGCAAAAATAAGAGGGGCAATGTATAAATTAAATAACAATGGAGAGAGGGAGGATCCTTGAGGGACCCCATACTGCACTGGTCGAAAGTCGGCAGAATAATCCCCCAGTCGAACAGCTTGGGAGCGACCACTCAGGAAGGAGGGCAGCCAGACCAAGGCCGCACCCCCGATGCCCGCCACTCCGACACGGGAAAGTAAGATGGTATGATCCACCGTGTCGAAGGCGGCGGAGAGATCGAGGAGGACCAGGGCCTGGGGCTGACTAGTGTCCATTCCTTCCCTGAGGTCATCCAAGACTGATAGAACCACGGACTCCGTGGAATGGGTGGGTCGGAAACCGGCCTGCCTAGGGGCCAAGACACAGTTTGTTTTCCCAAAGGAGCTCAGAGTTTTTACTACGTGGCGTTCCAGTATCTTGGCGAGAAATGGGAGAAGTGAGATGGGGCGATAGTTAGCTGGAACCGAAGGATCAGCACCGGATTTTTTTAAAATGGGTAGGATCACTACTGATTTAAGTGAGGGGGTGACAATGCCCTGGGACAGTGAGCTATTTAGAAGCGTGAGGGGGGGTAAGGGACAGGAAGAGTAGATCTGTTTAAGGATATGAGCGGGACAGGGATCCAAGGGGGAACCAGACTTAACCAAGGGAAGGAGGGAAAGAAAAGTGTCCCTGGTAAGAAGCGGAATAACATCCAGGCACGATGTTGCTGGGGGGCAGTGAGGATTGATAAAAGAGGGGGACGGGCTGAGAATGTTAGTTCTGATAGTACTAATTTTGTCCAGAAAAAAAGAATTGAGGGAGTCACAGAGAAGCTGTGAGGGAGAAGGTTTGAGTGTGGACCTGTCCGAGTATGCAAGCTCCTGAACTATGGAAAAAATTTCTCTAGGCTGATTTTCAGCGGACTGAATTTTTGAAGAGAAATAGGCCTTCTTAGTTTCCAAGATGGAAATCTTATAACGGGCTGCAAGAGTGATATAGTGAGTTCTTGAATTGGGGCAGTAGTCCCTCCGCCAGGTGCGCTCCGCTCGACGAAGATTAAGTTTTTGCGTCTTCAAGTCGTCGTTAAACCAGCGGTTTGCGTCTTTTGGGCGCTTAGATGATATGCGCTTTAGGGGGGCGACTTGGTCACAGCCGGCTCGCAACCATTCATTGATGGTTGCCGCTTGATCAAGGGATGAAAGTCCTGCAAGGACCGTTCTGGACGCGGAGAGCGAGGTAGACAAGGAAACTACGTCTACACGGTTCCAGGACCGCGCCCAAGTATTTTTAACTGGAGGGGGCTTGGGGACCAAAATGAAGGAGAGGGAAAATGAAATGAGGAAGTGATCGGACCAGATGCAGGGAGATATGGAAAGTGAGGAGACTGGGCACTCTCTGTGCCAGATTTGGTCGAGGGTATGGCCCTGACTGTGAGTAGGAACATGAACCGCGGAGGTGAAGTTAAGAGAGTTAAGCGACTCTGAGAACTCCTTGGAGACCGTACACTCCGCGGGATCAGAGGGCCAGAAATTGAAAACCCCAAGAACGACAATGGTCGAATGGTTAACTGCCAGGGTAGCCAACAAGTCTTGGAAACTGGAAAGAAATTATTGTGGGGGGGACGGTGGACGATAGATAAGAACACAGGTGAGAGGGGGGGGTGAAGGTAAGTGAGCGGGCCACTAGGCAGTCTGAAGAGCCTAGGGGGTGCGAAACTAGAGGTTGGCACGTAATTTCTTTCCGAGCAATCAGAGCAACTCCCCCTCCTAGCTTTCCGGGAGGGCGATCAACTCGAAGAGCGTAGTAAGAAGGGGGAAGCATCGCCAATAGAGAAGGGAGGGAACTATCAGTATACCAGGTCTCGGTGAGGAATAGGAGGTCAGGTTTATGCGAGTCTAGTAACATAAATAGTTTGTGCTGATGCTTCACAGCCGATCTAGTATTAAGATACATTGCAGAAACAGAAACGCAAGAAGAGCTGGTAGAAGAAGATGTGGTGGGGCCGCTGGATGGAGGCAGAGATGAGGGCCGGGAGTCGGAAGGAAAATAAGTGGAAAGGCCAAGCCTAGTGATTCGAGATGATACCGAGTCATCTAAAGGCCAAGGGTCTTGAAGTCCGGTCAACTGCGCAGAGGAATATTGAAGGGGTGAGGCAGAGTGGCCTGCCCCTGGTCCCGGTCGGTCGCGGACGGGCGCAGACGGGCTTTCCTTAGGCGCGCCTTCGGCCGCAAACGTCGCGCCCGCTGCGCTCGTCCGCTGCGCTTCCTAGGAAAGCACATGATATGAAGCCGAGAGGACATGGGGGGGTGGGCGTGGCCTCCGAAGGGGGCGTGGCCTACGGGTGAGGCGAGGCGCTGGGGAAAGCGTCCTGCGCCAGGTCACCAACAGCGCTAAATCCGCTGTGAAATGCGAGCAGTTTCAAGGTAAGTGAAGTTTAAAAACACAGAATAAGTGCACAACAATTTTTAAAACAAACGAGCAATCTCCCGGCTGTTTTGCCTCAGGAGTGTAACACCATAATGGCGGCGCTTGCAGTCAGCGTCCCTATATAATGTTAGGTGGGCGTGGCCTCCGAAGGGGGCGTGGCCTACGGGCGAGGCGAGGCGCTGGGGAAAGCGTCCTGCGCCAGGTCACCAACAGCGCTAAATCCGCTGTGAAATGCGAGCAGTTTCAAGGTAAGTGAAGTTTAAAAACACAGAATAAGTGCACAACAATTTTTAAAACAAACAAGCAATCTCCCGGCTGTTTTGCCTCAGGAGTGTAACACCATAATGGCGGCGCTTGCAGTCAGCGTCCCTATATAATGTTAGGTGGGCGTGGCCTCCGAAGGGGGCGTGGCCTACGGGCGAGGCGAGGCGCTGGGGAAAGCGTCCTGCGCCAGGTCACCAACAGCGCTAAATCCACTGTGAAATGCGAGCAGTTTCAAGGTAAGTGAAGTTTAAAAACACAGAATAAGTGCACAACAATTTTTAAAACAAACGAGCAATCTCCCGGCTGTTTTGCCTCAGGAGTGTAACACCATAATGGCGGCGCTTGCAGTCAGCGTCCCTATATAATGTTAGGTGGGCGTGGCCTCCGAAGGGGGCGTGGCCTACGGGCGAGGCAAGGCGCTGGGGAAAGCGTCCTGCGCCAGGTCACCAACAGCGCTAAATCCGCTGTGAAATGCGAGCAGTTTCAAGGTAAGTGAAGTTTAAAAACACAGAATAAGTGCACAACAATTTTTAAAACAAACGAGCAATCTCCCGGCTGTTTTGCAGGAGTGTAACACCATAATGCCGAGAATACGAGAAAATAACTAAATATTTAAGATTGAATGAATGCCAACTTCTGATTTCCTATAGATTCCCTCATAAAGGAGTTTCTTCTCCAACCCAGGCCAGATGGGTAAAAGATGTTATGCATGAAAGCGTAGTGGATATATCTGTTTTTGGCGCTCACTCCCTCAGAGGTGCTTCGGCCTCTAAGGCCTTTTTTCTGGGAGGAGGTCTGCAAGATATCCTTAGGGCAGCAGACTGGTCAAGTGATAGTATGTTTAAGACTTGTTACTTCAGACCAATCTCTTATGCGAGTGATAATGTTCTTAATGCACTTTGAACTTGCATAATATGGCCTCCGTTTCGTGCCATAAAATGTAGATTTTTCACAGCCTGCTGGGCAAAAAAAATCTGGATTTTATTAAAGACACGGAGACTAATATTATCCCACCACTATGTATGCTTTATCCCTCCCTTTGTGCATGAGATATTACGTTATGCTGTTCCTTTTATTTTAGAATGAAAAGCTACTTTTCCTTCTGACCACTTTGGGAGAGCTATCTTCAGTTGTATTCCTGTTTCTACATGGTGATCTTTCCTCGCAGTTTTAACAAAGAAGGAAGATGGCTGGTCAGAAAGGGACTTTTTTACTTCTATAGAATGTTCATTGAATTCTATTTTCTCTTTAATTGTTGCTGCTGAGCGTGGCAATAAAGGAGTTTTGCATAATATTAGCCTCCGTGTCCTTAATAAAATCCAGATTTTTTGCCCAGCAGGCTGTGAAAAATCTACATTTTTCGACGTGGTTCATAGCTTTATAGACACTGATATTTTGTTGTTATTTATCTCTTTCACTGGTGTGATAATTTTTCCTCTATCTTTGTTTCTGTCATCGACTGCGTTGTTTTTGACTTATTAATTTGTCAGAAAACCAAGGGACTGTAGGTTTGCTTCTGCAGTGACTTGTGATTTTACTAGAGCTAGTCGGTCCACTGCAGAGTCCAACCAGTTTGAATAATTAGAAGTTGCTAAGTTCAGATCATTTGTGCAGTCAGGTTGAATTTCTAACAGGAACTGATTAAGCTGGACTGCTTCCATTTTATGCCACACACATGATTTGCATGTTTGACGTGTTGTACAGGTGGGGGTGGATAGTTAGGTATCCTCAACCTGACATTGACTGCCTTGTGGTGAGACCAAGTTGGTACAGTAGCAGTGACTGTTAATAGACGGTTATTGGAAAAAATCTCATCTAAAGAATGGGCAGCCAAGTGTGTAGAGGCATGCACTAGTTGGGAAAGGACTAGACTGGATATAGTGTCAACTAAATATTCAGTTTCCGTATCTGCTAGAGCTTCTAAATGAAAATGTAAAATCACCAAATAGGGTATAAGTGGATAAATGTAGACATGATTCAAAGAGAGTACTTACTGATTGTACAAAGGTAGTTTTTGGTACAGAGGAACAGTATATTAGCATTCCCATGAAGGGCTGATCCTTGGAGAGCTCTATTTTAAAAGAGAGTGCTTCGCAGTCAGTGGAAGACACAGGCACAAATGTGGCTGCTCTATGGTTACGGTATACCACTGCTAAGCCCCCTCCCCCTTCAGAATTTGATGTAATCTAAACAAGGAATAGCCCATTGGTATGGCAGATGAGAGGCTCATCCCTCGAGCAGCTCAGTCTTTTATGTAGTTGTGGCGTGAAACGGCAAGGAGTTCTTTTTTGTGTTTAATAAGCTTTATTAAATAATGAGAAATGCCACAAAAACCCAGCAGTATCAGAGTGAATAAGGTCAGCAAGAAGATACACAGAACAACTAGCAATCCGAAGGAAAGAAAAAGGGTATTTACATTTTAAAATAGAAATAAGGGGTAAGGGAAGAAAGGGGGAGAGGAAGGGAATACTCTTACAACTTAAGAACAAGTAAAAACAATCTCATAACAAATAAAAAAAAACAGCTTAACAATGAGAAATTAGAGAAGAAAAGAACAGAGAAATGTAAACATTTACGGAGGTTTAAAATTTACAGAACACTTATAGGAACTTTTTGTGTTTGCAAACTTATGTAAATATAATGTTAGTGGCAGCCAGAATAAATCTCTATTAACAAATGGTTTACAGGAGGAGGCAAATGCAAATCTAATCGATGATAATGACACAAATTATTCCACCAGTGCTGGATAGAAAGTTTTGTTGAGTCTTTCTAGTTAAGTACAATCCGTTGGAAAGCTAGAGCCAGCATAAGGTCAAATAGACCATGATTACGTGTAGGCAGATCCAGAGTTTCCAACAAACTCCCTGTGAAAAGACTCATATTATAAAGGGGAGTCTGTGTATTAAATATAAGAGAAATGTATAACCAAGCCCTCCCCCAAAAAGAGGTAACATTAGGGCAGAGAAAAAGAAGATGCATTAAACCAGCTGCGGAGGAGCCACAGGTCCAACAGTTCATATCAAAGGTATGAGAAAAGATAGCTACTGATTTAGGTGTGAAATATAATCTATGATATAGAAAGAACATAGATTGAGTAACAGAGGCAGATCTAGAAAGTTTAAGTGATCGGCTCCTGAATTTGTCCCAGAAACTGATGCTCCATACACAGCCCAAACCCGCCTCCCAGGCAAATTCCACCTTAGTCATAGCACTAGCAGGAACGGGAGTCAAGGCGTATTTATAAACTAGAAAAGCTTTAGGAAGAGTTAGAAGAATTTTAAGAAGATAATTTTCCTCAGAGGAGGATGGAATTGGAGGGAGTGAGTAAAAATACTTTGGAGCACTTCTACGGAGTAGCATAGATGATGCACTATCAGTTGGTAATTTATTAAAACTCAGTTTTGCACAGACAAGTTCTTGCAGAATAGAATCCGGCGGTGAAGTGTAAAATTAGTGTTCCAAAGCTTCACTATTTGCTAGTGTCGATTGATGTTGTTGAAGAAATCGTTTCTTTTTTTTAAGACAAAATCTTTGATAAACCCACAAGCTGTGGCTTTAAAAGAATCCCATAATATATGGGAAGGAAGATTGGGCTAATTATTAAAGGCAAAAAGATGGGTCCTGTAAAAGAGAATTATTAAAGCACCATGTATTTATTTATTTCGATTTAATATAGCACGTTATAACCCGGGGGTCTCTAAGCGCTTTGTCAGATATGCACAGCAGACATTCAAAGGGCCATCCGAAAGTTTACAGCCCCAGGAGGAAGGCCTGGGATGTGGAGGGAGCAAATCAAAGTCTGCAACAACTGGAACATGATCAGAAATGACAATATGTTCAATTGAGGCAGAAATAAGATTTTGAGATAAGTTTTGGGATAGAACGATGTAGTCTAATCAAGAAAAAATGTTATGAGGTGGGAAGAAAAATGAAAAGTCAATAGCATCTGGGTTAGATAACCTCCATCCATCAACGAGGTGAGATTGAGAGATGGAATTGAGAAATTGTTTGTGGGATTTGTGAGGAATGAAGCAAACCTGGGATTGGATGTCAATAAAAGGATCAAAAATCTGATTACAATTGCCTCCTAAAATAAAAAAAATCATCTCCTAATTGAAAACATTTTTGTGTAACAGTTGGCCAAAATGAATAGTCTGGCTGAGTTGAACAGTAAACATTAAATACTGTAAAGAAACATTATTAATGACAATCTCCCCTCCATATCAGTTTCCTGGGGTAAAACTTTAATTTCCATTTTTTATGACACAAAATAATTACTCTATTTATTTTGGTGGGAGTAGGGGAGACTAAAACAGAACCAACTCAACTCTTTTTCAATTTTAATGATTCTGCTTCTGTGAGATGAGTTTCTTGTAAGAAAACCAAATCTGGGTTATAAGAAGCAAGATGAGATCAAATTCTCTGTCTTTTGATTGGGTTAATAAAACCTTTTACATTCCAAGAAACAACTCTGAATGTAGATTAACAAGTATATATAAACAACAACACATTCAACAATGAAGCAATGAAACGAGCAAATAGGAAAAGGATGTCATTAAAAGGGAAAGGATTGATGAACTGAAAGATACCAAGAACACATGTAGAGCAAAAAGAGACACAGAGAAGAAGGAAGAGGCATATATAGGGAAAGAGATAAGTAGAATAAGAAAGAATTGCAGTAGTGTCAAGAAAAGAAGAGGGAAAACATAACTGAGAGGGAAGAAGGAGAAGGACAACTGTAATACGTACCTTCACAGGGGAACAGAAGGTAAAATGAGGAGTGGCAACGGACATACAGAGACAGCACATCCAACAAGGGGCAACGCACCACACCTGGATGCCGTATAGAACATACATAGGAGCCAGAACATGAGGCGGGCACACATTGAATTCCACAGAACCTGTAATAACAACAATAAGAAGTAAATAGGCGACTAGTCATAGAAACATGCTTCAATCTAAGCAATAAAGATCAAACATAACAGAAGAACTATTAAAGTCAAGAGTGGGAGGAGGGGCCAGCAGTCTCCATTGAGGATGTCGAATGGGAATTAATGAATTTCCTGAGATCTGCAGGGTCCTCAAATGAAGAAGTCTTATTCAAGAAGGTGACCTTAAGCAATCAAAGGTGGAATAAGCTATAGCGAGCACCAAGAGATCAAAGAGCAGGGTGAAGGTTCAGAATTCCTTTTTTTTTGTTTGGCAGTCTCAGATGAGCATCCTGAGAAATAAACAGCTTTGCACCAGAGCAAAAAAGCTGTTTCATAAGTTTAGCTGCATTCAGGACTTTTAGAAGTTTAGTGAATTCCAGAAATAAAAGAATTACTCTGCGAGATTTAGACGGAGCAGAAGAGGAAGATAGTCGTGGACCTAGTCTATGTGCATGTTGAATGTTTTATTTGGTCGTCGTGGAAAGGTCTACAAGCTGTGGAAGGAAGGTGGCAAAGAAAGTAACAGGGTCACCGCCTTCAAGTCCCTCAGGAAAACCATATGAGTGGAGGTTATTGCATCAGTTTCAATTTTCAAGGTCCTCAGATGATTTTTTTTGTTGCAACGCCTCTTTCTTCAAGCATGTAATTCTAGCCGATGAATCCTGTACACCACTGATCTGTTGCTCCACCAAAGATAAACGAGAATCCATATACGACCATTTGTTATCCAGAGTTTGTAGACGAGTATATGTCTCCTCAATAAAAAGTCTTAGCACACGTATCTCCTCCAAAACTTTGTCCAAGGAAACAGGGGATATAGATTTAGGTGGAGAAGGGCGGTCCTGCTTAATTCTTCTGTTAGTAGATGAAGATAATTGGCCTTAGATGCAGTAGTAGGTGAAGTTGTAGGATGAGAGGACACCGACTGCGCCATTTCCACAAATGGCTGTAAGGGCTTAATTAAGGAAATATTATGGGAAGAGCAAGAGACTGGTTTGGAAGAATGTCCCTTGATAGAGAATAGTAATTGTTTGCTGCTGTCCATGGACCAGCACAACAGCCATCAAAAGTTGTTTATATGACAAGGTACAGTAATTAGCGTAAGCACCGCACAGGTAGCAGATTCCCTTTAAGCAAATGTTCCTTCCAGTAGAAAAATAAGTCAATAATCAAAAATGAAGTAAAAGTACGTAAAAATTATAAAAAGCCACATTCCAGAATATAGCAAGGTGCTTTCTGAGAAAGTGTGCAGGCTGAGATACAAAATGGCGGCTGCTAGATAGTTTGCAGAGTCACCTGGGGTAAATAGGTCCACAGACAAGCAAGAAGCACACTTGAGTCATCCTTCTGAAGAGCAGGTGTTCCAACTCATGAAAACACTCACGAAGAGCTGAAAACGGCACTGGTACCACCAAAATCACATCAGTGGCTTACGGTGCTGCGCAGAGCTCCGCAGCTAGGTGACCATCTTGAGTTGCATCACGCAACTCCAGCAACGGCCAGGAGTTCTGGTTCTTGGTTAGGTCCAGGCACAGATCTGCATAGACAGGTTTGCCTTTAGCGCACATTTGGCATGTCAGCGGTGCAACGCTGTGCAGACACACTCTGGTGTTGCCTAAGTAGCCTGCCATCCAAGTGGTGTCTCCGGGAACATGGCGATAAGTCTGAACGCATCTTGGCGCATCAGATATGATAATAGGTGGGGAACAATAAAGGTAAACTGGATTCCAACAACCCCTAAGCCTTCACACAGGCTCCTCTGTGAAAGGAAAATAATGGAAAGCAAAAGCAACAGTTTCTCAATACCCAGGATTTTGCTATAAAATTCACATAAGCTATTAATAGCATCTGCAAATTCACCATGGTAGGACCATGATTGGCAAATCAGGAACAACAATGTATTATTTTAAATTGTGAACACTAACGCATTTCTTAAGGTTAAGGTAGGAGAAATCTTCTGTCCACTCCGAATTCTGTCCATTCCTCAGCAACTGTGCCCCAGAGATGTATTACTCAAAATTTAAAATTTTCCCAACAATGGTTCATAAAATTGGTACACTTGCAGCAGAATCGGAGTCCTTGAAAATGATACTTTGGGTACACGATGGAAGCCTCATTCACTAGAAACACTTCCTAATACAATGGTGTATTTTAATACCTTGGACATCATTCACTTGAATCTCAGAGGAAGCGATGGGAGAAATGAATTGTAGTGAGACACTGATTGGAAGGCGTCGATGAGCAGGAGCAAGATGAGCAGAAAAGTTCAAAACTGCACTCATTTCAATAAAATAATGTGGCTTACAATGTTATTACACTTTTAAGTGTTTTCGCAAATTCTTTTTACGTGCAATCTCATTAGGTCAGCATTTACAACTCCATGTATGTATTGAAATTATTAATATTCAAAAATCATTTTCACACGTGTTTGCACAATTGTACATTTTGAAATAAATGTATTACAATGGTCAGGTGAATAGGGCAGCTGTCCACCATCATGAAGATGGCAGCCTAATGCTGTTGAGAAAACAAAACGGCTCTGGCAATCATGCAGGGAGATTTTCATCAGGTGTTACTTTATGGCAGGCTACTAACAGTTCAGTAGACTATTCATCACAAGTGTAGCAGAATAGCTCAGTGGTACGGACAGAGAGGCCGACATGCAGACACATTTGGGTGAAATGGGGCAGCTTATAGATCACTGACTCACCATATTATGTGGAAAAGGCTGCTGTATTGAAACAGGTGCGTATCACATTAAATTCCTACCCCAAAGCCTTACAGAACTAAAATCTCACTATACAGTCAGTCATCTACCTTCCTTCTCCCTCCTCTAATCCACCCATGTATACATACCCTTTGAACTTTAATGTGATAACCACTGTACTTCTCTGATTGCCTTACTTTAAACTTCCCCTTCTGCTTAGCTGTGAACTAATTAACCCGTGCTCAACTTGTTATTCCTGTGATGTAATATTTTAACTCCAGGAATTCTTGTGTGGGCTGGTTGAGACCCTCCCTTTCTGCCTGCTTATCCTATAATAACCAAAAAAACCTTAAGGGAAGGCCTGCAAATTTGTGGGTAAATCGCCTCATCCTCACACCTGTCTCAAGCGACAAGCAATACAATAACTACCCCTACGCACCCTTTGCAACCAGCCTTTCTTATTCGTAACCATCAAAATTCAACCTGTCCTTTCCCCAAAAGGAATATAAACAGGGGTGGTTTGGTGGGACAAACTTGACCTATCTGCCAAGGTCTGCCAAATGGCTAACTATATACCCTTGGGTACATCCTTTACCAGATGTAGCCCAATAAAGCCCAGTCATCTACACTGTGCCTGATACCCCCAATACCTCCAGGGGACAGACCTTCCTTCAATCGTCTGTCCCCCAAAGCACTATTGGGTGAAATGGGGCACCTTAGAGATCAGAGACTCAACATATTGTGTGGAAATGGCCGCTTTATTAAAACAGGTGTGTATCATATAAAACTTCTCGTCCAAAGCCTTACAGAAATAAAATCTCACTATACTTTCAGTAATCTACCTCCCCCAACATGTTATTTCTATGACATAAAATGTTAACTCCATGACTTCTGTTGTAGGCTTGTTCAGATCCTCCCTTTCTGTTTTCTTATCCTATATTAGTCCTTAAGTGAAGGCCTGCAAACCGCCATCAGAAAAATTCACAAACCTGACTTTTTCTGCCTCGCAGTCCCCAACAGCAAAAAATAACTCCTGTATCCTCAAGGTCCTGACCAAAAACTTCCTCAAGTCCAACAAATACAATCTCCTCCCATATTCTGACAGATGTGCTCCGTCGTCCTTTAAAAAATCAACCTCCTTGTAGCGCAGGTCAACATGCTGCATTCTGCCTACGCCTCTGTACCTACAAAAATGTCGCATCTCCCTGTTCACCTTCCTCCTTGCTTCATCTATGGCTGATGGCTTGGCCTCACCTCTCCAACACCTTCTTGGTATAAATTCCGTCCATGCTATAAAACAGCCTGACATTGCTATTGAATTTCATTGAGATCCTGTTTCATGCACTGTAAAAGTGCCAGTCCTTTCTCCACTACCATGTAATTCTCTCCTAGGTGAATCATCAAAATGTCAGGGCAAGTGTTTCTCTACATGATCATATTTGGGTAACAACTCCTTCCCCTTCGTGCCACCCCTACCAAAACAGGCAACCATCAAAGAGGTGAGTTGAAAACCCAAATTCCTATCCCATAAACTGCTCCCTGCTCTCCTAGCCACCCACCTGCGAAGGAATGTCTGACAATCCACACTGACATGCCAGCAGCCAATGAGCCTGGTACAGAACCTGAAAAAGAAAACACACAAAGATGGAGGCAGCCACGCCACTGGAGACAACTAACATTAGCCGCGCAGACAGTGCGGCCAGGCTCTCGACCACCAAAAGATCAAAGCGCCCGGCCTCCGTAAGCAGCCAGAGTGCTTCGGTCACACGATCGTTCTGCATGTCGGGGTGATCTAGAAGCCGATATACTGCCACAAATGCCCCCATGTATGCTCAACCTACACCCATCTGCGAATACCACAACATTTTTTGCCGTAACTACAAACTTGACCTACATGCCAAGGGCTGCCAGTATGTGCACCAAATACAAAATGGTGAGTGGCAGACCAAATTGGCCATCCATATACCCTTGAGCTATGTCCTTTACCGGATGTAGCCCAATCAAGCCCAGTCATCTAGACTGTGCCTGAGTCCCCCAATACCATCAAGGGACAAACCTCCCTTTGGTCGCCTGTCCCCCAAAGCCATAATATCCAAGATACAGCATATTGGCTGTCAGTCAGAATTCTGAAAACAATTGTAGGTGCTTAGTGTTTAGAGCAGGCAAGGTAATGAGCACAAAGTAAGGGCCAGGCAGCCCTTATGTGCTGTTGCATTTTACAGTTGCTGCCGATATTACTCAGGGGTGGGGAGGCGGGTGGAGTCACACAGAGAGGGGAGCTTAACCCTGCCTTCTGCTTTCTCGCAGTGCGAGAAGCAAAAACATAAAATGGTATTCATAATACCATTTTATGCTTCTGCTTCTCGCACTGCGAGAAAGCAGTGGGGCAACGCTCCCCTGCCCAAGTGGAGGAGCCGCCCCAGGCATTTTATATTCCTGTGTAGATTGCAAATTGGTGCTGTAACAGTAAGATGCTACAATACCATGTGACAATAACAGACAGGCAACGACAAAAGCATTAGATCTGACTTGCATTATGAATACTGACTCAAATAGAAAAAAAGCATGCTGCAGTGAAAATACAATACAAAAACAACTGTGTTCAGTACACAATACATTAACGAGAACAATAATTTAGTTTGTGATATTTCAGTGTACTTTGAGTTGTAAAAAAGTCCCTCAAGCTTTGCAGCGCATGCATTCCATGGAGACGATTGATCCAAATAGCCAATGCCATGAGGTGAGAAAGAGTTTGCTCTTGTGGGCGGACCCAAAGCCCACTCTGTCTATTTCAAAGAACTGGTAACAATATTCAATAGAGACAGCTGCGGTCAAGCCAGGCCTATCGTACCTTGTTACAGCATCTGTTTTGGGAAGACAGTGGTTAGAAGACTGCTCTGTGTAGGTATTCTCTGGGCGCTTAATGCCATATCATTCCTTCCCTGTGAAATGAGAGGGAGCTGTGAGTGAGATAGGAGGCCTGACAAAAGAGGCAGCGGAAGAGCGATAGCAGCATATCCATATCACAAAAGCATATTACAGAAGGCATTCTGCTGCTTGAACTATCACAGCTAATTCAGACAATGAAGAGCTAATTAGTGGATGTGAGAATATTTATGGTGGGAGTGAATAGGCTGGGGACTCTGAGTGGAGATGCCACTCTCAGACAAGAGGGTGCTGTGTAATTAGCCGGCGCTTCATTCTCCGGCAACAGCTGGTATCCATTCTGTAAGTGCTGGCCTCTTCCATGAACCTTTGTATATGCAAGTTATTAATATCGCCTTTATCCGTGCATACTGATTATAACTATTACCGTTTCTCTCATCTTGATCATGGTATTGTGCTCTTGCCCCCTCTCCTGCGGAATGCAGGATGCTAATATACGAAAAAACAAAGGCGCACCCAGCCCACTCGCCAGCAGGGAGAATGGGGGGGGCAATGAAATTAGGATGCTCTGCTGATCAAGGAAATAGCACATAGAATAGTACAGCATTACAATACTGTACGCCTCACAGGGATCATCATGGTTCTTCAGTATACAGAATTTGCTAAACCTTTACAGGTGCATGTGTTAAAGCACTTTGACATAAAAGAGTGTATCTGTTTTTCACATGGTCACAGCTGCCGGCTTTAGAACATGGGAACCAGGTTCGAGTCTGAGCGTCGGCTCAATATCCTGTTATTCTGAGCTAATCATTTGACCTCCCCGAGCCTATCAAAAAAAATAATAATAATGATGTATCCTTGCGTTACATAACTGGTACTCATATAAAGGGCTCCACTACCTTTGGGTTTGCGCCATATAAAACTACTATTTATAAGTTGCTGCCCAGGGGCGTAACAAAACCCCCCGCAGCCCCTGCGGTGCGGGGGCCACCAGTCTTCCGTACATGAAGGCGGCCCCCTCAGCTCTTCTGTAGAGAGCTGTGTGTGTCTTGCTCTAAAGCAGCTGCAGTGTGCTGCCTGCTCTGACCTCCTAGTGCTGACCCAGGACTGAAGAGAAACAAAGTAACAAGTTACATTAATTCGCTTCAGCCAGAGCCAGGCCTGGAAAAGGTATCGGGGTTGGGCCCTCATAGAGAGAGCATTGTACACAGGGCACTGTTCCTCTGAGAAGTAATAAGGCAGCACAGAACTGACAGGGCCAGGAGAAGGTTTGCTGCTCCTTGTGGCTCATTGGAAGGTAAACAAGCATTTGCAATGCAATTTGTCTCGCATTTGTGAGAGTTACAGCTATTGACGTTGTAAGAACAATATGTTTACCTATGCGTTTTCTGTTTGGAGCGGAGTGAATGTGTGGTGTCAAGGGGACATATGTGGTTTGAATTGGAATGGTTAGTTGTGGAATTGTGTTGTGTGGATTGGATCTATGTGGTGAAATAATGTGGCATGGTGTGCAGTGTAACTATGTGGTATTGAGTGTACTGGAATTATGTGGCGTGGGATTGTGTGTCATGGAGGGGGATTGTGTGTCTTGGAGTGAGATTATCTGGAATGGTATTTTGTGTTGTGGAGTTGTATGTAGTGGAGTTTACTTATGTGGTGTGTTGTTAAACATTGTAGCATGATGTGGAATTTTGTGGTGTAGATTGGATGTATGTGGTGTGTTGTTGGTTTGAATTATGTAGTTTGTTGTTGAATTATGTGGTGTGGAATGGAAATGTGTAGAGTAGAATTGTGTGACGTGGAAGTGTGTGTTGCTGAGTGAAAATTATGTTGAGTGGTATTACGAGGCATGGTGTGAAGTGTAGTTATGTGGAATGTTGCCACGTTCCATAGACTGGATTTATGTGGAGTGTATTTATGCAATACGGAGTAGAGCATAATTATGTGGAGGTTAATTATGTGGTGCTGATTGGTGTTATGTGGAGTGTAATTATGTTGTGTGATGAATTGTGTGGGGATGAATTGTGGAATTGTGTGACATGTGGAATTATGTGGCATGGTGTGGTGTATAATTTTGCGGAGTGGAATTATGCAGCATGTTGCAGAGTTGTATTTTGTGGAGTGTAGTTATGTGTTTTGGAGTTGAATGTAAATATGTTGTGAGAAGTATAACTATATAGGCTGAAGTGGAATTATGTATAGTTGAATTGTGTTGTTTGGAGTGTAATTGTGTGATTTGGAGTGGTATTAAGTTGTGTGGAATGTTATTATGTGATGTGGAATTATGTGTTATGGAATGATGTGCAAATATGTGTGTTTCAGTTTTTAGGATATTAATTATGTGGTATGGAATGTTGTAGGGTTAAATTATTCATAGTTGAATTGTGTGGCATGGAATTATGAGATGTTCAAATGTCTGGTTTGTGGTAAAATTAGTTGGCGTGGATCTGAACAAGCTGTGCACGCTAAGGCTTTTATGTCATGGGTATAAAGCTGACCATTGTCTATTTTTCTTTGTAAAATTTACATTCTGGTACATTTCTGAACAATTTGTTAAGCTAAATTGTATTGTTGCATTGTGTGCGCAAGCAGGGAAGAACGAGTGTCTGGCACACATGCAAAAAATCATCCTACGTCTCAGTATTAATTTCCACACTTCTAAGCAGTAATTCCAATCCTAGAATGAGTTACCTGTTTATTTTACAATGACAGCCAGTAAAACAAGTAAGTGCTTTGCCAGCCTGTATAAGTAGCAAAGGTTTTAAAGGAACTTGTTTTCGTTCGAGTTTTCGTTCAAGTTATTGCTTGTCCCAGAAGGGATAAAAAATATCTCCAGATAATAATAGGGTTGTCAGTATGGTGCGATAGCAGACTATTGATACGTGTGGATATTGTGAGGACTGCGAGCAGCAAGTGCTTGATACGCTATTTGCATAAGAAAATACTATATCTTTTTTCGTTATCCTCCCTTTGTTATTAGTAAGGAAGGGGGAAGAGAAGCGTTGACCGACACCATTCAGTTACTCTCAGGGAGACAAAGAATGCTGTGGTCTGTGGTAGATGCCACCCAGAAGTCATAGGTATATGCATCAGGAGCTGCCAATGAAAGGAAGTGGAAATGCACTTTAGACGTAGTCGGTATTGATGGCTACTGTGTGATTGGAGACTTCGCTGGGCTGACAGTGGTTGGGGAAATGCTACGTTGTCACTGTCGATTTACTTTTGTGCATCATGCATTCTCTCTGGTGCTTGTCCTTGGGTACTTGCTGACTGGTGCTACATATGGGCTCAGGTTTGCTTTTGAAAGGAGGTATGGTTTAGTGGTGTATATAGTGTGAGTTAATGTTGGCGTGAGGAAACAAAAATCGGAACCTTTGTACATTTAATATTATTGTGAGCATCATGTAGAGGATGAAAAGTAGCAGGGACGGCTTAGATGCCATAGAGGCTAGCAGGAAGAACTGTTTTGGGGTGGTCAGTTGAAGCGATTGTTTCACATGTTTTAAACTACCACAATGGCATTGGGGAGGGCAGCAGCTGAAAGGCTCTGTCTTTACTGGTAGGCAATGGTTAGATGGGGACTGGCCATCAGTCTTTATGCCGGTGGTGGACAGGGGAGTAGTGGGCGGCAAACACGGGTTCACAGTGACATCCAAGGGGTAGTTTTAAAGGCATGCGGAAAAGCATAACTGTGGGTTTCGTAGGGGTGGGAGTAGCGTGTTATGGATGCGTTAGTAGCAGGCACGATGGCAGTGGCCTGTGTTTGGAAGTGGTTAACTGAGCGGGCTTTGCTTGGAGGTGGGTCATCAAGTAGGAGGATGTGTTTGGTGGGCCGGCTGGAGGCAGTGTTATGTAACTTTACTCGAGGGCCCAGCAGCAGTATTTACTGATGTATGTAAATTGCCCAATGAGAGTGCAGATATGACCAATGGAGGAATCAGAATCCTTTTTTTATGGCTAGGGTGAGCTCCTGCAGTATGGCGGGTCGCTGGCCTGAGAGCTCTTGACTGATGCGGCGAATGGGGGCCCCTTCCATGTACTTTGCGGGGGCCCCCTCATGTTTCGTTAGGCCTCTGTTGCAGCGAGTGTTGGACTGGATCAGAAAATAGATCCATCCTCCAAAATAAAAGTGGCCCCCATTTAGTGAATTCGATAGCTAAAAACATGGGCCATGTTTGGAAATTGGGGCAGTTTTGAAATTGCAAAGACATGCTGTATAAATAATCATTTGGCAAGGTATGGAAGACCAATGGATTTCAGCACTGCTGGTAATATTTGTTTTAATACCAGCAAAATCAACAATAACACACATTGGCAAATCCAATTGGTCTGGCTTCAAAGGAATGTTGTATGGTCATATGAAGCATTACAAGTTAATAGCATGGGAATAGATATGTAAAAGGTCATTTGACTGTTGTACTGTCAAGCCACATCTAAAAATCCATGTAGGTGAATGATTCCCTTCCTCCCATCTGTGCTGATTACCGAGAAAAACAACATAAACTATCTAGTTAACTAAGACACTTTGATAGCATTACAGTGTCATGTTTGTTCCTCTAAAAGTTCATGCTTAAGCAGCTGGATAAATTGAACGATCACAGCTGCAAGGAGGGCAAGTACTTTATTTGTGGACGTGCACAGCTTCTGCTCAATCAAAACATGTACTTCTGGCTCCCAACATGTTGGCTAAACCAAACCCCCTCTTCGGTAATGCTCACATAATTGCCTGCCGACAACTGCAATGTCAAGCTAGACCATAAATGCTGGCCACATCAGACCATATTTATAAAAACAACGGGGTTGATCCTGTGTCCCTCAGAACCTGGGTAATAGGTGATTTAGAAAATATTGGTTCTGTCGGGTTCAAACAACAATGATTTATCTAAACAGTTTTCTTATACAATGCTCCTAATAGAACCCACAGAACACCTCTGAAATATTGAGACAATTCCTTACAATAAATGAAAAAGAAATCCTGTATATTACTTTATACTGGTCAAAACAAAAACTTTATAAAGGGGTCCTAAGGGGAGCAATGATTAAAGACCGAATAGTACCCTACCCCCGAAGTCTAGCTAGAAAAAAACACACAAGGGGTACTAAGGGTCTGAAAGGCTGGCAGAGAAAGAGTCTACTTGTTAGACAACACAATTACTACCACTATAAAGTGTATAGATAAAAGTGGAGAGGAGAGAAAGGACATAGAAAGATGGAACTAAAAAAGACCCATCAGCCCACCCGTTGGCGGAGCTTCATCATTTGGGATTTTGTTCCTCACTGGTAACATCCAGAATCCTCACTAAACAATCATGAGGAAGAGCTGGCATCCAAATTACCGGTGTGTGCCGCCACAGGTGGAAGGTAAAGAGCTGTGGGAAAGGAAAAGTTGCAGTGCAAAAAAAGGGGTGTGGTGCAAGGATTGTGAGTGTAAAATTGCCTATGAGGATGCCAAAAGAACAATTTTATTAATAAGGCCACCCAAATGGCAAGATTAAAACGCAGAGTGAGGATAGTATTTAACAAATATAACTACCAAGTGGTCTAATCGCTGGTCAACATGTTTCAGCCACCAAATGGCTTTCTTCAGGATCTATGAATGAAACACTACTGCAGCGGTGAAAAACACAAATAGATACAACCACGTGTACCAGGAAGACCTACCCAATGGTTAGCGTCTGATTGGTTGAAGGTGTGGTCTTGTTTAGATATTATCCTCTCCTGCAATACATATAAACCATGCAGCAAACAATGTGGGCATATAATCAAACATACAGTTAGTAAAAGAACATATATCTGCATATTTCAGCCTCAAAAAACATTTATTTTGAAAACAAAACTCACCCAAAATTTGGATTGGGAATGGCCTCACCTCGCCTGGCACTCGCTCAGGTCAATGAGGCCCCGCTCTGAGAAAACAGAAAGTATCTAGTCAAACATCAACTCATTTGCGTGATGATACCAGTGAATGTTGTCTCTTGATCACTCTGTAGATCTAGGATTTCAAAGGAATAGGACGGCAAAGTCTACTAACCATGCTAGCTGATACCACTCGCTACTTGGCAACTTGCAAGTGTAGATGTTCCAGAGGACTAGCAAGCCCTTGGTGCCAAATATGCGAAATAAGGCAAAAAAAGGGGGGAGGGGGCACCCATGTGTGATAAAGAGTGCCTCATAGAACAGGGACATGTTGTCAAATAGTAACAACAAAAATGATAAAATTAAATGTAAATTAGGCCTGCTCGTAAAATTAAAATTAAAATTAATCCGCTGTAGAATGCATTGCTAGACTAACAAGGGATCAGGATTAGCTGTGTGTCGTCTGCGTAGGAGATGATGTTGAGGTTGTGTTGGCGCGCGATGGAAGTGAGGGGACTCATGTATATGTTGAAGAGGGTGGGACTGAGTGATGATCCTTGTGGTACGCCGCAGATGACTTCGGTGGCCTCTGATCTAAAAGGGGGGAGGCGGACTCTCTGGGTTCTTCCGGCCAGGAACGAGATGATCCAGTCCAATGCTTTTCCTTTTATTCCGACGTTGCTGAGGTGTTGTATAAGGGTGCTATGACAGACAGTGTCGAAGGCTGCGGAGAGGTCAAGTAGGATGAGGGCAGCTGTTTCTCCGTTGTCCAGTAGGGTTGTCGTCTGTCGTCTGATGCTGCGATGAGGGCGGTCTCGGTGCTGTGTTTGGCTTGGAAGCCGGACTGTGAAGGGTCGAGGGATTTGTTGGATTCGAGGAAGGCGGCGAGCTGACTGTTGACGGCTTTCTCAATGACTTTGGCAGGGAATGGGAGGAGCGAAATGGGGCGGTAGTTCTTAAGTTCAGTGGGGTCTGCTGTGGGTTTCTTCAGGAGGGCGCTGAGTTCGGCATGTTTCCAGCTTTCCGGGAAGGTAGCGGAGTTGAGGGAGCAGTTGATGACGTCTCTGCTCTGTTGAAAATGTGGTGGGGACATGGGTCGGTTGGCGATCCTGAGTGGATGGAGTTCATCAGGCGGATGGTATCTTCAGTGGTGATTGGGTTCCAGGTGCAAAGGTTGTTGGAGGGGGGTTTTAGTTCGGAGGTGGGTGGGGTGGACTGGTCATCAAAGCTGTTATGTATGTCAGCGATTTTGTTGTGGAAGAACGAGGCTAGAGAGTCGCACAGGTCTTGGGAGGGAGTGATGTCGTTGGTGCCGGCGGTGGGGTTGGTAAACTCTTTGATGATGTTGAATAGTTCCTTGATGTTGTGGGCGTTGTTGTCGAGTCGATCCTTGAATGCTGATTTCTTGGTGGATCGGATCAGTTGGGGGTGTTTGCGGGTGGCGTTCTTGAAGGTGGCCAAGTTGTCAGTGGTTGGGTTTTTTCGCCAGGCTTTCTCGAGGGTGCGACAGATCTTCTTGGATTTCTTAAGGTCATCATTGAACCAGGGGGCTTTTTTGCTACCTTGCTTGATTTGATGGTTTTTCAAGGGTGCTAATTCGTCAGCGCTGTGGGTGATCCATTGTGTGAGGTTGGTAGCTGCTTGGTTTGGGTCCGATGATTTGGCAGGAGGGTTTTGGTGAAGCGATGAGAAGAGCTGGTCGGTGGTAATTTTGTTCCAGTTTCTGCGGGGAATTGGTTGTGGGTGGTTGTGGGTCGTAGTCTTTTTGTAGTTGAAGTGAACGCAGCTGTGGTCCGTCCGATGGAGAGCTGTGGTGTGATTGAAGGAGATGTGCTTGCTGGAGGTGAAGATTGGGTCGAGCGTGTGCCCGGCATAGTGGGTGGGGGTGTCGACGAGTTGTTTGAGTCCGAGATTGGCGAGGTTGTCCAGAAGGGTGGTGGTGTTGCTGTCGTTGTTCTTTTCCAGGTGGAAGTTGAGGTCTCCCAGTAGAATGTAGTCCTCGGAGGGGAGGGCGTGTGGGCTGATGAAGTTAGTGATGTCTTCGCTGAATTGTGTGCGGGGTCCTGGTGGCCTGTAGATGAGGGTGCCTCTGAGTGTGGTCTTGGGGTCGGTGTGGATCTGGAAGTGAAGGTGTTCGGCAGCTGCGAGGTTATCGTCGGAATTGGTCGTGATGCGGATGGTGTTCTTATGGACGATGGCGATGCCTCCTCCTGTTTGGTTGATGCGGTCCTTTCGGATGATCTTGTAACCGTCCGGGATGGCTATGGCGATGTCGGGCGTTCATCCAGGTTTCTGTAAGAAAGGCGACGTCCGGTGATGTAGTGTGGAGTAGGTTCCAAAGTTCAATGGCGTGTCTGTGGACCGAGCGAGTGTTGAGCAGGATGCACTTCAGGTTGTTAGTGTCGGAGCTCTGTTTGGAGTTTGTGGATTTGGTGTGGGTCCTGATGCAGTTGAACTTGCAGGAGTGGCAGGTGAAGGGTCCATGGGTGTGTCCTGGGGCGGCTTGGTAGCAGTCTGGGAATCGGCCGGGATTAAGTGCTGAGAGGGTTGCGGCGTCGTACGTTATGCGGGTGGAGTGGGTTTTGCGGGGGCCAGGGGGTTTGGCGCTGGGCGCGGTCCAGGCGCGGACGGGCGTAGACGGGCTTACCTTTGGCGCACCTTCGGCGCACATAGGGCGCGTTCGCTGCGCGTAGGCTGTTCTGACATAAGTGGATAGTGGGGGGGCGGAGCGAGGGAGGGTCAGCTGGGAGGCAGGAGCGGGGTGGAGATACGGGCTGGGAGGCACACCAACAAAATGGCAGAAAAACAAAAGTGAAACAGGACGAGGTTGGGCACAAGCAGGGATATCGCTATAATGGGGGCAGAGGCACCGGCACAATCAGGCACAGATATTGTCAACAGGCAATGCGAACTTAGCAATATAGCGCTACAGTATCAAGCAAGCAATATAGCGATACAGTATCAAGCAAGCACTAATGATAATGCGCGCAATGTGGACTATATGCAGTAAGCGCTACGCTGTTAATCAGGCACAACAACAATTCTAGACAATGAGAGCAGATCATAAGGTATTGGCAGCAAAGCAGCAAAGCGCTACGATACCAGCTAGCTAGGGAGCGTGGGGAGCGACCGCTTCTGCACGAGCCTCGTTGACCTGAGCGAGTGCCAGGCGAGGTGAGGCCATTCCCAATCCAAATTTTGGGTGAGTTTTGTTTTCAAAATAAAACATTTTTGAGGCTGAAATATGCAGATATATGTTCTTTTACTGACTGTATGTTTGATTACATGCCCACATTGTTTGCTGCATGGTTTATATGTATTGCAGGAGAGGATAATATCCAAACAAGACCACACCTTCAACCAATCAGACGCTAACCATTGGGTAGGTCTTCCTGGTACACGTGGTTGTATCTATTTGTGTTTTTTCTGGTTCTTTTTGAGCACAGTTTTTTTCACCGTTGCAGTAGTGTTTCATTCATAGGTCCTGAAGAAAACCATTTGGTGGCTGAATCATGTTGACCAACGATTAGACCACTTGGTAGTTATATTTGTTAAATACTACCCTCACTCTGCGTTTTAATCTTGCCATTTGGGTGGCCTTATTAATAAAATTGTTCTTTTGGCATCCTCATAGGCAATTTTACACGCACAATCCTTGCACCACACCCCTTTTTTTGCACTGCAACTTTTCCTTTCCCACAGCTCTTTACCTTCTTCCTGTGGCGGCACACACCGGTAATTTGGATGCCAGCTCTTCATCATGACTGTTTAGTGAGGATTCTGGATGTTACCAGTTAGGAACAAAATCCCAAATGATGAAGCTCCGCCAACAGGTGGGCTGATGGGTCTTTTTTAGTTCCATCTTTCTATGTCCTTTCTCTCCTCTCCACTTTTATCTATATACTTTATAGTGGTAGTAATTGTGTTGTCTAACAAGTAGACTCTTTCTCTGCCAGCCTTTCAGACCCTTAGTACCCCTTGTGTGTTTGTTTTTATTACTTTATACTCTCTATATCATTTTATGAGTCAAAAAATCATATCTGTACATCTGTTCACAGGCCACATAGACTTGGAGCCCTAACGAACTTGAAAGAAATTATAGGGTTCCCAGATTGTACCAGTTGATGGCCCGTATGAAATAATACTCTGTACATACATGTATAGTTTATCTATATTTTGAGTTCATGAAATATGGATGTATTTTGTTGATCACAAGTTCACTATTCACTAATGTCACATTTTCTTGCACTATATTTGATATATTGACAGTTATTGTATATAATGTACAGAAATTATTTTTTGACTCAGAAAATTATATAAAGAGAGTATACAGTAATATACAGGATTTCTTTTTCATTTATTGTAAGGAATTGTCTCAATATTTCAGAGGTGTTCTGTGGGTTCTATTAGGAGCATTGTATAAGAAAACTGTTTAGATAAATCATTGTTGTTTGAACCCGACAGAACCAATATTTTCTAAATCACATCAGACCAAAAGCAGGACCACAAAAAAACAACAAAAAAACATCTGCCCACAACATGAAATGTCAGACCATCCAATCGGGTACTGCCTGGGAGTTTCTCCAGCAGAATACTTGTCCCTGATTGTAAGTTGCAGCCTGTGCTGAGAGTTGGACAGCCATTGCTCTCTGGCAGCACTGCAAAGGTTTAGGAATGGCATGTTTTAATTTATGTGTTTCTACCTCTCTGGTGTAGCGCAAACTTGTTGGGGTATAGTGAATAACAGGACGAGGCATGTTTTTAAGTCTGCACCCTGGTAAGTCCAAACCACCACCACTCTCAAAGCATATCACAAATAGGAACTTTGGGATTGAGTGGGACAGCTTTTGTATGCTACTTCTTAGGCATTTGCGGTCTGTGTGACAATAATTGACAGTAGGGGCTACCACTAGGCCTGATAGGCTAGTGAACTTGGCCTTTCTAAAATGGCAATTTGTTGTTTTTGGGACTCTTCAGTCTGAAGACTAAACGCTCAGAAATAATACTGCTAAGGAATATCAATAAAGTAGGGTGTGGGAGGAGGGCTGCCAGTCACAGCTGAGAAAACAGAGAAAGAGAAACTATTAAATAATTTAAAATAGGCCAAACACACAGAGATTAACACATAGAAAAGGTGAGAACGAGGAAGAAAGGTAAGAAAAAAGTATAGGTGAGAGGTAAATTGAAGAGATAAGTAGCAGGGAAAGAAAGTGGTGTTAAAGGAAGAAAACATGAAAAGAAATAAGGAAAAAAGGTAAAAAGTAGGATTGATGGGGAAAGCACAGTTGAAAGAATGAATGGATCGAATATTAAAAAGATGGACAGATTCAAGGGTGAAAGAATGAATGGAGTGAGAGGACTGATAGATGAAAGAGTGAATGGCTAGAATGATGAAGAATGGGCAGCTGAGGAAAAGAAGAGGCTAGAGAAAAGGATTTATTAATGGTTGAATAGATGTATGAAAGGATGGATGTGTGGATGGGTGGGTGTATGGAATTATAAAGGATGGATGGAGAAATAGATGAACATATACAAAGGTGTAATAATAGATGAAACGATGGATGGAAGGAGGATGAAAGGCGCAGAGAACTCTCCTAGAGGTATGTTTCAAGTGGGGGTAGTTTAGTCTTCAGACTACTCCCTCGGAGGCCTCATGCCTATATGTATTTTCCGCATTTTGTAGTGCAGTTTGGTGCCTAAATAACAGACATTTATGAGTTTGGTTCAAAAGTGGTTGGTATGTATACTTTCTCTCTTGTTGCTTTGGCAGGTGTAGGCACACATCAGCTCCTTTGTCTGAGTTTTGCACTTACATAAAATACATGTATGCATCAGCACTAAAATAGAGGGGTGAGGTACACACATTTGTGTCGTAAACATAAGCCCAAAGTCTGGGCAAGGATTGTACTGTTGAGGTGACCCCAGCCTCCATTAGAGGAAACATATGAGAAGAACTACCCCAGGACTGACATACAGCAGATGTCTTAGGACCTAATTAGCAGTTTGGCAGTCCATGGGACAGCCAAACTCATGGTAGAGGTGCGGTCCGACCTTCATATTACAAGTATGGAGGTCGGATCTCCAGAGAATTGCTGCAACCACCAGGGACATGCAATCCCTGGTGGTGGCACAGCAGTCTTGATGGCGCAATATGCTTGGTGGTGCCACTGTGGCACCACCAAGCATATTACAAGTTTCATCACCGCCAGCTTTTTCATGGCTGTTCTCACACCATGAAACTGCTGGCGGTGAGGAAACAAAGGGGGTCCTACAAGCCCTGTTGAACCTGTGCATGGGGGTGCATCTTCGGGGCATATATTATGCCCCCTTGTGTACGTGCATGCACCCATGTTACTCCAACGCATGGACTGCTTGGCGGTGTGGGAGCAGGGCGGTCGTGTGGCAGCCTGCTTCTACAGCGCCAAGCTCGTAATAGGGCCCTTAGTATTTGTATACCCTTTTGCGGGAAGCAACTGAATCACTTCTCCTTGCTGAGGGAAGTGGTTAATTATTAGGTCTGAAACACCCTTTTTAAATCCATTGTGATGGCCATCTCCCCATTTTTCTGCATTAATGGTTAATAAACCTGCAACCTATCTTACACTGCAAATACTAGCTAGTCGTTTTTTCCTTTGACTTATGACACTTTACTGGAAGTTAGGCTTTCTACTTTTGCTGTGAGGGCCAAAATCCAAAACATATTTGGCTACAAATCTTCAAGCCTCGAGAATGGAGACTGAAAAGCTCAAACTTGTATTGAAATATTCTAAACTTTCTAGATTTGACAAGGTCTTTTTATATTCAAACAATATTTGAGACCTTTTATTAAAGTGTTTGTGTGTGCCTCCTGGGTTCTATATTTTAGGGGTGCGTGCATTGTATGTTAAACGCGTCTTACACTAGACTAAATGTAAAACCTTTCTGGGATTTGTAGTCATATCCTATGTTTCATATGAGAAAGACTGTGACCTTTTTTCCATGCTTAGTGTTAAGTGTCAAGATGTTTTTCCACCAACAAAATTAATTATATTGGCAAGTTTTGCTTTACTGTAAGCATCAAATTACAGTCAGCTTCATTTGCCCGACCCTCACCAAAAGGATAGAACTCTGTGAGTCGACATTTGACCTAAATCATCAGAGGAGACTCCTGTCAATCAAGAAGCCTTCTCTTCCGGTTTTTAGGATGTTCTCTCCAACTGCTTCCAGAAAAGCATGCCCTTCGAGCGCCACCGTAATACAAGGGTCTAATTGACTGAACTAATGTAGCTCCATTGTAATCTTTTAGTTCTGTTAATACATGAAAAACAACGCAGATGCTTCAGAATTTGACTACTCATGTCTTAACCAATACATGCACTAGTGAGCACCTCTACCTCTTGGGGAAGATGATGGACTGGTCTAGAGGTAAGTCCAGAATTCATTTCAAAAGACTAACCTTAGCCGTTTTGACACTGTATGGAAATAAACCTGCCAACTTCAAATATAGCATCAATACATACATTCCAGCAAGAATAATCTGCTGCCACGACAAAATATTACACTTGTCACTTAAATACAGAATATATGAACCAACAGAAGGGCTATCTCGTTTCGTGTCTCCCAGTTGTGGACTCCAATTGGAAAAAGTCTAACCTTAAAAAAATCACAAATGTAATTTCCTTAGTCACACTATTCTTTACAAAACAGCGCTTTGTTTAGAGTTGGGTGGATACTGGCCATCTAAAAATGTCAATGGCACCCTAAGCATGGCTGATGGGACATATACGCCAAAAAGTGGGAGATGTCCCATTCTGCTCTGTCAGACTCCGAAAAGGCTGGCAATGCTTTGATACTCTGAGGGGTAGATTTTCAAACAAGTTCCGCTTGGTTTGTGCCACAAAAGTGATGCTAACCAGCGCAACATGTTTTTTTTGTAATTTACTTAAGTTTTGCACTGGAAAGTACCATAAAAGTAGTGCAAACCAGTGTGAAGCCCTGCTTTGCATCACCACCCCCTTTTGTACCACTTTGGCCGCCATAAGTGTGGAAGGGTATGCTCAGACGTGAGTCCCTTGCTCACTTTGCTGAAGACGGCTGGAATGCCAGAAACCGGTCATCGGAAGCTTGTTTCCGGTCCAAGAAAGGCATGGCTTGGCAGTTCGGGCTGGACTGTTCCCATGAGTCACAGGGTCAGACTGATTTACATATAGCCATGTCTGAACTGGGGTGGCAGAGTGGGCTAAAGAACGGTGATGGATCAAACCCAGATCTTTTGACTGGGTGTGAGTGTTTGATTGGTTCTGATGCTTCATCCATCACCACCCCCTTTTGTACCGCTTTGGCCGCCATAAGTGTGGCAGGGTATGCTCAGACGTGAGTCCCTTGCTCACTTTGCCACTGGATTCAAACAAGCCGGGCTGAAGACGGCTGGAATGCCAGTAACCGGTCCTCAGAAGCTTGTTTCCGGTCCAGGGAAGGCATGGCTTGGCAGTTCGGGCTGGACTGTTCCCATGAGGCACAGGGTCAGACTGACTTGCATATAGCCATGTCTGAACTGGGGTGGCAGAGTGGGCTAAAGAACGGTGATGGATCAAACCCAGATCTTTTGACTGGGTGTGAGTGTTTGATAGGTTCTGATGCTCCGTTCATCACCACCCCCTTTTGTACCGCTTTGGCCACCATAAGTGTGGCAGGGTATGCTCAGACGTGAGTCCCTTGCTCACTTTGCCACTGGATTGAAGCAAGCCGGGCTGAAGACGGCTGGAATGCCAGAAACCGGTCCTGGGAAGCTTGTTTCCGGTCCAGGGAAGGCATGGCTTGGCAGTTTGGGCTGGACTGTTCCCATGAGGCGCAGGGTCAGACTGATTTGCATATAGCCATGTCTGAACTGGGGTGGCAGAGTGGGCTAAAGAACAGTGATGGATCAAACCCAGATCTTTTGACTGGGTGTGAGTGTTTGATTGGTTCTGATGCTCCATCCATCACCACCCCCTTTTGTACCACCCCCTTTCGTATTGCATTACTTAGCATCAAAGGGCCCTTAGATGGGTGGTACATGGGCGTTCCTGTGCAACACCGACGCCTTTTGATCCAGAACCCTCTCTATAAACAATTGTAGACAGGGTTTAGCGCCAAAAGTTAATGCCACTTCAAAGAAAGTGCTAACAGGAGGAATGTTTAAATGTCTTCTTTTCTTTTCCTGACTTTGCATGTATGCTGCACTTTTCAGCACACATACAAAGTAGAGAGAGTTTTAAAACTTTGTCCAGGTATGGTATTTTGTACAGGAAGGCTACCCTTCCACAACAGTTCTTGGTATTTTCTTTATGACTTCCTTTAAGCCTTCACCAGTAAGTTGTTTGAGGTACTTGATAATCTTTTTGTGATCAGTCTCTTCAAGTGCATCAATGAAATCATCAAATGTCTCTATCCAAGCAGTCCATCTATCACCAATATTTTTCTCTTTGGCGGTATTGAATGGTGGTGGTGGTTTCAGGAAAGAGGCAGCATTGTAGACCAGTGTGGAACTTAGTGACACTGCATGTGGATCTATGTGGCTTGGTTCATGTAACTCAGTAGTGAGGCCTTGCGATGTGCTGGCCTCGAGATTATCTTAAATGATAGATGAAAGCATGGCTTCCTTCTCTGCCAGATGAAACATTACACTATTCCAAAGATATTCTTAAACTGTGATGATGGTTGCAACCCCTGTGCTTAATCTAGGTTGCAGCGCCTGGCACTGAGGTCATTGTGGCTCACTTTACTATGGTCAGTAAATAATTTGTTATCCTTATGTGTCTCTTTGCACACTATTTGTCTTCTTCACTTTCTAATTGTAATGTTATCTTGCACTTTCTCGATTAGTACTTTTCTTGACACATAGTTGACCTTTACCGAGCAGCACTTGTAATCACAGCGTTATTACTCCATACTAGGTATGGCTCTATGTTGCGTAGTAGCGTGGTTCCTTTATATATGGCTTGACCAACAGATTTACAACTAATGACCTGTAGATTCTCTGTAAATGCTTTTGTTTTCAACTACTTCATAGCGGCTGGAACTGCACTTTGCCTCCTCATGCATTCAACATTGATTCCGTACTTCGACGACAGCACACATGGTATGCACAAGCAGTTTGCTTAGACCACGGCAAGCTCTCTGAGCGAGCACTGTCAATCTTTGGGTTTCTTATCCCCTATCTCGCCGCCCTATGTAGTGTCTTTCCAGCCAGAGTACCCACTATTGACTAATCAACACAAGTTTAGTAATACATGTCTTTATTCATCTGCAAGTAACTGTGAACTAAACATTCTAAAGTAGCCTTCACTGCAATACATTCATTACATAATAGTTCTACAGTGTTCAGCAGAAGCCAAAAGGGTTCCATCATTGTTAATTCGCAAGACACTACAGCCACCTCTATGCATTAGTCCACTGACCAACGAGTCCTACTTAAAAGCAAACATAGACAAAGCACACACACCTCATTTCACACAAACATACACAAGCACAGATGTGGAATACACCAACCAGCACAAGCTCACATCGTCCGTATCATTGCATACTCACACCCCATCAGTAAACTATACTTCACATCAATAGACACATGAAAATATCATATCTACACACTACCAAACATTCTCCTCTGCACCCACCATTACAGTTAGTTATAACCACACGCATGAGCACATGTGCACCCACACACACACAAGCACTCACACACAGACACACAGCTTCTTGTTGTGCTATATCTTCTAAATATCTGAGAGAAACTTGCACTTCCACAACATCTGGTTCAAATATTTTCTGTGTATGAAGAAATGCTTGTGTAATCACTGCTGTGCACATGTGAGGGAAGCTTGCATTAGTGCTGCACATTCTGTGCATATTCTGTCTGTGTGGCTGTGAGGAAGCATGCGCGTCTGCTCTCTGGGTTGAACCTGTTCTGTGTGTTCCAGGAAGCAGCCACCTGTCCAGTGCCTGTTCTTTGGCCTAGGAAAGCTCTCACCGTCACTGCCAGTGCAGAATGTGTGCTGTGTGTTAGCGAAGGTTGTTAAAATCTCTCTATACAAAAACCACAACTTTTGGTATCTTCAGTACTTGTTGTATCCAGAGCTCAGTTGCAGAATCTGAACGCGGCAGACGGCAGCACTGAATACATTTTTACTAAATGAGACAGATGACATGACAGGGTGAAAATATTTGATTCCACCGAAAATTGTCTCAGCAGTTATATTTATTGGTGTAATTGCGTTCGTTGAATTTTCAATGCTAAAACTGGGATATCTCCTAAGCACACAGTCTTATGAGATAAATCACTTACATGTGCTTGAGAAATGGAGCAGTGAGACAAAGAAACATTATGCAGCTCATTTTTTCTATTTGCGTTAGCCTTTCAGCACACTCAGATAAGCTGAAAAATGGTTCGACTCTGTCACGATGCCTCGAAGTGTCCTTTCATCCTCATTTTATCTCGATCGAGCAGGAAGAGTTTAACATGAATGCAAGCGCATGCGTAGGATATTGCCCAAACTGCTCGAGTAATCAAACAACACCTCCAGGAAACAACAACAGACGTCGTAGTTTCTACCTGCTGAAGCATGCAATTAATATTCTTTGGAACATTGCAGGAGAAATGATTCCTTGAATAAAATAAAGCATCAAAACACATGCACTTGATGTTCGTTTGGTCTTACAAGTTTTGCTTAATGCATATCTGCACAGATCTAGGGGTGTGCAAAGTTGTGATGTCTTTCAGCTCCTATCATTGCATTTTTTGTATAAACAATGCGAGCTTTGCAAAGTACAAGCTTGTATAGTAGGACAACTAATCCTGGGTTGTCTGATGCTGCCAGGCAGCCTTCAGTTGCCCACGGGCAGTGTTCACGACTTTTGTACACCCTCACTCATATCCCACAGTTTTTTTCCCACTGTTCCTTTCCCCATGTCCTCCTGAACTGAGCTCCTGCCTCAACTCTTGAACTGTTTTCTTTCTTATGACCCCTCTAAAACTCAGCCGCACCATCCCCTGCTCCACTAATCAACACGGCATAGGTGGATCTATCAACTGAACGCCCAATGCCAGCACCCTTGTAAATAACTTCAACACTTCTGGAAAACTAAGTGAGCACCCAAATCACAATTAAAACTTGCAGGTGCCAGCAAAAGTCTTCAGTAGATTGGTATTCCAAAGACCTTGCTCACAATAAACAATCTATCCACAGAGGGGTGCTATAATGGAGAGAAAAAACAGAATTCCCAATGGCCTCATGATACTGCACTCCCCCCACACAATACACTGACAGTTCATCACATCAGCCAAAGCATAGTACTATACAAACACCACAACTTAAGTCATCAACAGAAGCAGAATGCTTTTCGAGACCATAAAGCACTGCATCAATACCCTTCAGGACCGTTCTATTTATCCCTCCATAGAAAAGTGGAATGTCGTAAACCTCTTCTCCTTTAAAAAAGTACAGAAGATTCAACAGCACATCAACAACATTGAGCCCATTTAATCTCTCACGCCCACTCTTTCCGTTTGAATTTCTGCCTTGGCCATCCGCCATAGCCCAATCTCTTGCAGATCCTGCTGACATGCTTAACTATTATCCTTCATCACAGCTCTCTCTGGGAATATTTGCTCACTCCTTTTCATCATTGTCAGTGCCCCCTCACTCAAAGCATCTTTCCAAAATCTCTGGGGGCTTCTAAAGATGCAAGTATTACATCCTGATTACCACACCAACTACTGGACCTTCACTCATCTATCATTTATTGGCATTTTAATTGAAAAAGCAGTCTATGTTCAACTGCAGGATCACATTAATGCGAATCATCTCCTGCAAGACTACCAGTTTAGCTTTAAATCCTGCTGCAGCAAGGAGACCGCTACCTTACACATCAGAGATGATGCCCTCCTGATCCCCAATGAAGAAGACCCTTGCCTCCTGATATTTCTTGACCTCTCAGCAAACTTCAACACAGTTGAGCATCCACCTTTATGTGCACCTTGGAGTTTTGAATGGGGTTTAACAGCAGTATTCCTCCTACCTTTCCAACTGATGCTAGTTTGTCAATTGGACCCTCCAGGTTCCAAAATATCCCTATCACCTGGGAAGTCCCAGTTATTGTCAAACTCTACATGGGGTTGCTTGGTGTTCACAAAACTGCAGATAACATACTACTATACTAGTCTCTACTGTTTTGCACATCCTGAGCCTCAAACATTGCCTCTCTATTATCCAGACCTACATAAACCTCAACCCAACCATGAGAGACTCCCTGTTATTTGCCAAGAACAACAAACAAGAAACATTACAAACCTGGCTCAATGACATGGCCATTGATGGCTTCAAACCCCATCTTTCATTAATTGGCAAGTCACTTAGAATCACCCTAGACACCAACCTCCCCCTCACGGAACACATTAACAAAAAAACAAAGACGGCCTGTCACCAGCTCTCTCTTTTAAACAAAGTGAAATACATTTTTTAGAAAGTTACTTCAGAAATGGTTTTCAGGCCCTCATACTCTTACATCTTGATGGTGGTAATGTGCTGTTTTAAGGCCTCCCAGACTCTACAGTTTACCGATCAAGGGCATTATACACACTGCTGCATGTCTCATTCAGTGCCTGAAGAAATATGATCACATCACTCCCATTCTAAAGGACCTCTTTCCATCTGTGGACCTAGGATTTAGCACACCATTTTGTATCCATCAGGACTGCCCCAATGCTGTTGTCGTTTTTCAAGAGATGAATATGCACTTCTTTAAAAAAAACTCTGCATTACAATGCATTACCGGTCCACAGACCAGCTACTCCTTCTGTTACCCAATTACGTTATTCTTGTCTTTGGCATTGTACAGCACTCCACTGTCTTTTGGCTAGGTTTGCTCTATAAAAATACGACATACATACACATATACATACCTACTGAATGAGGTCACATGTAGCCTCACCAAATCTTTTCACCTCTATTATCAAATACTATGTTTACTATAGGCTTTTTGGGGGGGGGGACAATAAATATATATTGATATTATATGTGTAAAATACCGAAACACACATCTATATATAGAAAAACCAAAGTATATCCGTTTGTCCTTTATGCATTACTACACCATTCATCCGATCGGCATGAAACTTTGGGTAGTTGTTGAGTACACTCCCGCGAAGGTTTCTGGCAAAAAAAAAAAAAAGAATTGTTAAAAGTTGTTGAGTACACTCCCGCGAAGGTTTCTGGCAACAAAAAATACAAAAAATAAAAAGAAACATTTGTTAAATATCGGCCCCCCCGGCCACCCAGGGCCATCATAATCTTTCCAATACTGAACGTTTACACTTTCCGGTGCGGCTCGCTTTTGCAATGACCATCAACAAAGCACAAGGACAATCGCTGCAAGTGTGTGGACTAGATTTGGAGAATACGTGCTTCTCACATGGACAACTGTATGTGGCCAGCTCACGCGTCGGAAAACCTTCTGATTTATTTGTCTATGCACCAGATGGAAAAACGAAGAATACCGTGTATCCACAAGCACTCGAATAAAAAAACCAGAATTAAAACAACACTTTGAAATGTTTTCCGTATTAAAATGAATAAGTTTCAATAAAAATGACACAATGTACATTGAATGTTATCATAACAAGTTTCCTTAAATTTCCTTTCTTCTGAGATCGCAGCAACGCGCGACGGGTAAGCTAGTATTTTCTAAAAAACTAAAATTAAAGTTGACAAATAATATTTTAATGGCCTTGTAATAAACAAGTGATTAGATTTTTAAGTTAAGGTGCTACCTTCCCCTAATGTTCAAACCCCAGCTGTTCAAACCCCAGTCTATTAATTCAGTCTTAACTCCCGCCCTTTCTATTACTTGATAATGCGTGTGTTTATAAACCTGAGTCCTGCCATGATCTCCATCCAGAAGGAATGTATTTTAGGGTAGCCCCACCAAATGTGGAGCATATACCCCACCTCACCGCAATCCCTCCAACACTTGTGACTCACTGTAGGGTAAAATCTGTGTAGCTTGCCCAGGTAAAGATACTACTCAAACAATAATATACAGTGTGCTTCCCTATGCAGTATGCTATGTGTAGTTTAGAGCAAAGCTCTCAAAAAATGTAATCACTGTCCCTGTGTGAGTTCGTCTCCCATGAGGGTTCCCCATTTATCTTTATATGGGTGGAAATGATCTATGACTGTTGTTGGTATAGCGTAGAAATGACTCCCTTCATTTTGGCAGCATGTTCAATCAATCAATCAATCATAGCATTTGTAAAGCGCACTACTTACCTGTGAGGGTCTCAAGGCGCTGGGGGTGGGTGGTGCTGCTACTGCTCGAAGAGCCGGGTCTTGAGGAGTCTTCTGAAGGTCATCAGGTCTTGGGTCTGTCGAAGGTGGGTGGGGAGGGTGTTCCAGGTCTTGGCGGCGAGGTGGGAGAATGATCTGCTGCCGGAGGGTGCTCTTTGAATGCGGGGGACTGCGGCGAGGGCGAGGCCGGCGAAGCGGAGCTGGCGGGTGGGGGCGTGGAAGTTGGGTCGTCTGTTGTGGTACGTTGGCCCGGTGTTGTGGCGTGCTTTGTTTGCGTGGGTGAGGAGCTTGAAGGTTATCCTCTTGTTGACGGGGAGCCAGTGCAGGTCTCTCAGGTGGGGTGTGATGTGGCTGCGGTGGGGGATGTCGAGGATCAGACATGCTGAGGCGTTCTGGATGCATTGCTGCCGTCTCAAGAGTTTGGTCGAGGCTCCTGCGTAGAGTGCGTTTCCGTAGTCCAACCTGCTGCTGATGAGGGCCTGGGTGACTGGTCTTCTCGTTGCGGTAGGGATCCACTTGTAGATCCTGCGGAGCATTCAGAGGGTGTTGAAGCAGGAGGAGGAGACGGCATTGACCTGCTTAGTCATCGAGAGGGTGGAGTCGAGGATGACCCCTAGGTTGCGTGCGTGGTCGGTGAATGTTGGAGCTGTTCCCAGTGCTGTCAGCCAACAGGAGTCGTCCCAAGCCGAAGGGGTTGATCCAAGGATGAGGACCTCCGTTCAGCTTCAGCCGGCTGTTCCTCATCCATTCGGTGACGGCCTTCATTCCTTCATGTAGGTTGGTTTTGGCAGTGTGGGGGTCTTTGGTGAGCGAGAGGATCAGCTGGGTGTCATCGGTGTAGGAGATGATGTTGAGGTCGTGCTGTCGGGTGACGTGGGCGAGAGGTGCCACGTAATGTTGAACAGCGTTGGGCTGAGGGATGAGCCCTAGGGTATGCCGCGGATGATCTCAGTGGCCTCGGAGCAGAAGGGGGGCAGGCGGGCACTCTGTGTTCTGCCGGAGAGGAAGGAGATGGTCCAGTCCAGGGCCTTCTCTTGGATCCCGGTGTCGTGGAGGCGTGTTCGTAGTATGCGGTGGCAGACCGTGTCGAAGGTGGCTGACAGGTCCAGGAGGATGAGGGCCGCTGTTTCTCTGTTATCCAGCAGGGTCCTGATGTCATCAGTGGCGGCGATGAGGGCAGTTTTGGTGCTGTGGTTGCTGCGGAACCTGGACTGGGACGGGTCCAGGATGCTGTTCTCGAGGTAGCGTGTCTTGAGAGGGTGGGATGTCATTTGTGTTGGAGCTGGGGTTGGTGATTTCCTTCACGATGTTGAAGAGCTCTTTGCTGTTGTGTGCGTGTTGATTAGGCGGTCTTTGAATGAGGCCCTTTCGGCGGCTCTGATGAGGTGATGGTGTCTGTGGGTGGCGTTCTTGTGGGCTGCGTAGCTATCCGGTGTTCGTTCGCGGAGCCAGTTCTTCTCCAGTTTTCGGCATGTTTGTTTGGAGGCCTGGAGGTCTTCGGTGAACCAACTGGATTTCATGGTGGTGTGACTGTTGGAGGGTTTCTTGAGCGGGGCGTGGGTGTTGGCGCAGTCGTGAATCCATTGTCTGAGGTTGCGGGCAGCGACATCAGGATTGGTGGGGTCGGCAGGTGGGCTCTGGGCGAGGGTGGTGGTTAGCTGGTCATCGGTGACCTTGCTCCCGCACCGGCGAGGCATCTGTTGGGTGCGGTGGTGCGTGGTGGGCTTCCTGAAGAGGAAGTGGATGCAGCGATGGTCGGTTCAGTGGGGTTCGGTGGTGTGGTTGAAGGAGACGTGGGGGCTTGCGTAGAAGAAGGCGTCAAGCGTGTGGCCGGCGGTGTGGGTGGGTGTTGTGATGAGTTGTTTGAGTCCGAGGTTGGTAAGGTTGTCGATCAGGGTGGTAGAGTTGGTGTTGTTGTTGTTCTCAAGGTGGAAGTTCAGGGCCTCGAGGAGGATGTAGTCCATGAAGGTGAGGGTGTGTGTGCTGATGAAGTCGGCAATGGAGTTGCTGAACTGTGTTCGGGGTCCGGGGGGTCTGTAGATGAGGGTTCCTCTGAGGGTGGTGTTGGGGTCGGTGTGGATCTGGAAGTGCAGGTGTTTGGCGGTGCTGAGGGTGTCGTCGGTGTTGGTCAAGACTTTGAGGGTATTCCTGTGGACCATGGCGATTCCTCATCCTACTCTGTTGGTGCGATCCCTGCTGGTGATATTGTAGCCTTCCAGGATGGCTATGGCGATGTCTGGTACTGAGGTCGGGCTCAGCCAGGTATCTGTCAGGAAGGTGACGTCTGGGGAGGTAGAGTCGAGTAGGTCCCAGAGATCAACGGCGTGTTTGCGGGCGGAGCGGGTGTTGAGGAGAATGCATCTTGAGGTAGTTTGGTTCTTTCCTAGTTGGTGGTTTGGCGGGCGGATGCTGGTGAAGCTGCAGGTCCGGCAGGTGAAGGGTCCTTGGGTGCCTCGGGGTGGGCCCGGTAGCAGGTATATTCTCATCCGGGGTTGAGTGCATGGAGGGTGCTGGCATTGTAGCGAAGTTAGTCGTTGCGGCGTTCGCTGGGGCCAGGGCTACTGGTGCTGAGCGTGGTCCAGGCGTTGGATACATTTCTCTGTTGTGGGGGGTTTCCTTTTGGGGGAAATGTTATATAGCGCGAACTATACCCCATAAATTGGGTGTCAGAGCGCTTTACATAGCACCATTTTCGTTACACAAGGACACATTCATTTTCTCTTTGGCACAGGGAAATTAAGTGATTTGTCCAGAATCACAGGATGTTGAGCGTCGTAGCAGAGTCGAGCCCAGTTCCCCAGCTACGGAGTCGACCGCTTAATTTAGGGCTGGGACACTCGATGTTGCAGTTGTGCATTGTTTAGTCTCTTCCCCCCCCATCTGCAATTCCCTTTTCTAGTTCATGTGTGATTCAATAACCCCCTTGTGGTACATATCAGTCACTGTGTGCTAATCTCCCTTGAGCCAAGGATCAAAAGGTCCAAGGGGAAGTGTTGGGGTGAAAGATGGAATGAATTGGATTGGGCTGCGTAGGAAGGGATATGTAATCCAATGCAGTTGTCTACTTGCCAAATCCCTGACTGTAATTTTGATATTCATTGTGGGACTAAGATATACATTGGCAGGTTTGTCTTGACTGGGTTTCTATATTAGTTCCCAAAGTGAGGGACCCACCATGATTCTGTCCATGTGTATTTTGTATGATTCACTGGCACTACATTTTGCTAGAACCCAAAGTTGTGCCGCTCTGAAGTATGTTTGCATATCTGGCAGAATGCTAGCATTAATCTTGTCCAATAATGATACTGGTATGTTAATCCATTGCTAGAAGTTCAGTCGGGTCTCTGTTAAGAGGAAAATCAGACCGGCTTTATAGAGAGGTCTAGTACATGCGCTTAGATCTTTACCTCCAAATAGGTAATGCCTTTTGAGGACCATCTGAAGCTTGTGTGTCCTTTTGTCACGTCTACCTCGAGCTGCGGTAGCATCGGATTCAGTATATCATATTTAGTTGTATTTATTTTAAACCCCAAGACTCTTTTGAAGTCTTCTAATTCCTACTGGAGTTTAGGGAGGGATTAGTTTGCACACGCATCAATATAGGCAATTGTGATTCCTTAATTGCGATTATTAAAGAATCGCAATTGCCTATGCATTTAGGAATTGCAAACAAATGTGCGATTCCTACACATTCCTTAATTGCGACTCGCCAATTGCGACTCGCAACTAAGGAATGGCTTCCCATTCATTCCTAAGAGGCCTAGCGGCCCAAAGGAATGAAAGAGAATTGCATACGCAATTTGTGAGTACCCAATAGATACACGCAAATTGCGTATGCAATTTCAAGGGTGCCAAAAGGACACTCTGATGCACCACTGATAGTGCAATTAAAAAGCATGTTGCACACACACATGACCCAAGGACATGTGTGTGCAACATAGAACTTTGAAAAATGCACTTTTGTGCATTTTTCAAAGTTTTTGCAAGTTATCATCAACTTTGAGTTGATGGTAATTTGCGTTTCATAAAAGCAAAATCGCAAATTATAATTTTTTGTTGGATTGCATTTAGAAAATCGCAATTTGCGATTACCTAAATGCGATTGCAATATAACTAATTGCAAATTTTGCGATTACTTATATAGCGATTTTTGCATTTGGGATGATGCACCTCAAATGCAAAAATTGCGTTGAAAAGGGGTACATTCTGTGAATCTGCCCCTTTGCGACCACAAAAAATCAATGATGCATGTGCTTCTATTACAACAAATGAACCCCCAGCTGACTCTAAGCTGAGCACATCAATCATATAGTCCCATATAGAGCTGAGTCCTATGCCAGCCAACCACGGGACCTGTTGCAGCTCGGTCCCACTGGAGATCCAGAGACTAAATTCAACACATAAGTGGAGGCAGCACCAGGGACGAAGTCATAAACTGGTCACTTAGTTTCAAAAGTTCTTTATTAATCTTCATAAAAACACTGGACAACAGCCAATACGTTTCATTCCTGTAAGAGGAACTTCCTCAGGGCAAAAAGTATGTATGTAGACTTGTAGGGTGGACCCAGAGTATTTTTACTACTTTTGATCTCATTGATACCCCATCTGTAGTTATGGCAGGGACTGACTGTGAGAAGTTGGGCTGGCATATGCTGTCCACTATTCTAGTGGGCACCTTGCACCAGTCCAAACGACCCTTTTTGATGGTAGGTTTAAAGACAACCTATATAGAAAGCTATCCTAGGTGTAGCTGTGAAGAGCAGCCTTCAGGCTAAGTCCTGAAGGAATTTAAAACAGCTTGACTTACCAGTCTATATTCTCATGAATGACCAAATGAAAGGAGAATCACACCAGGTATATATTAATAAAATATATGTATTTATTTTAAACACAGCCCTCTAGTCTCTTTATGAGGCTAGAGGCAAAAATTGTACATTCAGTAAACGTATTTAGCACACAGTAAATTAGCACAATATACGTTGAGCCCTTGGTGCATACCAAACCATATATTAAGAAAGTGGTTTAAGAACCACGACAGACATAGATAAAAGACCTAGAGCCTTTAGAACCTCTAGGGTCACCAGGAACCACCCAAGGTAGTGACATAGGGGACCCACGGGGGACGTGTGCAGTGTCTAAACACAGCCGCAAGTCACCATTAACTTCTAAGGGGAAAGTCGCGGTTGGAATTTTAAAGATTAATTACACTTGGAAGAGGACTTGGAGCAAACCCCTTTAGAACTAGGCAGTTCTAAAGTCAATACCCATGGGAGCACCGGAGTACTCGATTTACCTCACCCAGGGAAGCCGGGTGCATATGTGTCTTTTGATGTCGGGTTTCGTCAGCATTTTCAATGGCGATCTACTGCAAAGTACTGCTGGTGACCAAGTCGAAAGAGTCCGGTGGATCCAAGGGTGGATCAGAGATCTGAAGAACCTAAAAGCAGAGTGGACAGAGTCTGGGTAGGATTTCAAAGTGTTTGACACCAAACATGACATGTTTCCATGCAGCCATTCCAAAGTTAGCATTTACCGCGAGGTTATAATGCACTTAAGAGTATATGGTCTGGCTGCATCACAGAACAGCCTCAGAGAATAGATTCCTAAAGCTGCAGAGGAGTCCTGCTCATGCATGGGCACCCTCTCACACAAAACCAAGCACTCTGCCTTCAGGATTGATAAAGCCTGCCACAGCAGTGACTTATAGGTTTATATGTGTCAGTGATTAAAGGTAGCTATAGGTAACCTTTCCCAGGCTGCAGTAGCAGACCTGTGGTGCCATTTTGAAAGGCTTCCCAGGTATGGCATAATACATGCTTCAGCCCCTGGTAGGCCTCTGGGGTACCTATGCCCTTAGTACCTAAGATACCATATACTAGGGACTCACAAGGGTAACCCAGTAACCAAACTGGAGTTTACCTAAAGTACATGCAATTAATTTAGAGAGGAAGCAGATAGTCTGGGGTCCCGGATAGCAGGGCCCCAGCCAGACTAAAGTCGAAAAACAGTGAAACACCAGCAAAAAGTGGGGGTAACCACAGTAAGCAGATCCTACTCTCCTACACTGCCATGCTGCAGTTCCTTTTTCTCTATATTTCTGTACCCCTTATATTGAGCATGTGGTTGTTACTAATACTTACATATCTTACCAGAGGTCTGAGATCAACAATGGTGGAAACTAAATTCTTCAGCTTTTATAGTTTTATAGACGCTAAATACCCAGTGGCAGTGGGCTCGCGGTTGCTGTGGTCGCGTGTGGGTTCGCCTCGCATTTTTAACTGTTGGACTATTTTAATTTATTACTTTTGTTTCCCCTACCTTCTGCCGCTGTCTGTCCTCCTTGCTCCTTTCCCGCTCCCCTAGCCCCGGTCCGGCACGGCTGTGTGCCACTTGTTCCGGAGGGCTGATGGGGTTGCGGGCGCCATCTTGGGAGGGGCAGTGGTGGCCTACTGGTCAGCGCACTAGTCATTGCGCATCCAGTAATTTAAAAGAGACGCCCCATGCGAGCGCGCAACGGACGAGCACAGCGGGCGCGCCGGCGGCGCGCCCAAGGCAAGCCCATCTGCGCCCGTCCGCGGCAGGACGGGGCAAGGGGTACCCCACCATGCCGGATTTTACATTTATTCTTCAGCCCAGCTACACTCCCTCCAAGGCTCATGGCCACTGGCAATGTCTACCATCGCCCATATTGCTACTATAGGCCTCAGGCAGACACTCCCCATTTCCTCATCCATCCCCTGTGTGCCTTCCTTGCCTCCCCTTCACTCCTCCCCACGGGAGCAGCCCCCTTCTCCCTGTGTCGCTCCGGACATTTCGGTCTACCTCCTGAACACCAGGTCGGCCGTTAAACCCTACCACAAATTATCTGTATTGCTTGACACCCACAAACCGGATCTTCTGTTTCTTACAGAGACCTGGTTTGGTCCGGACTCTTTACAGACCAAACTAGCGGCTCTCCCCTCGTCTTATTATGTTCTCCGCGCTGATCGACCTATGGGGAAAGTAGGTGGCGGCGTTGCATTGATTGCTCGATCTGAGCTACATTTTCAGTTGCTATCGACCCCTCCCATTTCATCGGTCGACTATTTAGTCATCCGCTCTACCTCCCTCCAAATGCCTCTGACGTGTTTGCTGATGTACCGCCCTCCTCATTCAATGCCTCATTTGATTCCCGCGGTACAGGAATTATTGGCCACTCTAGCTGTGAACCACTCCTCTGTTCTATTGCTAGGTGATTTTAACTTTTGGCTTTCAGATCCTGCTGAGGACCATATGTCCAGAGAATTTACGGATTCCCTCTCCAGTTTTAACTTTTTATCCCATGTCCATACCCACACGCATATTCAAGGTCACATTTTGGATCAGGTTTGGTCGCTAAATTGTCCCGTTTCTCCCCCTATAGTCACTCCATGTACTTGGTCCGATCACTTTTCAGTTTCCTTTTTCCTCCATCTCACTTCTGTTAAAAAAACCCTGCTTTTAAGGAACACCTGGGCTCGCAATTTGAACCATGTTGATATGGTTTCCCTCTGCTCCTCTCTCTTGGCCTCAAGTCCTGATATCAAAGATCTTCCTTCTGCCGCTCAAGCAGATACGATCAACAAATGGCTTGCCAATGGGTGCGATCAAGAAGCCCCCCTGAGACGCGTCGCTGCCAGGCGTGACAATGACACGAACAGGTGGTTCAATGCCGAACTTAAAGAAAGGAATCTTGCGGTCCGGCAGGCAGAGCACGCTTGGCGTCGCTCCTACTGCCCCACACTTAAACTGCAATACGCTTCACTCCTCAACCAATATAAAAGGGCTATTCTTACTGCTAAAACTGATTATTTTTCCTCTAAGATTTTGTCCGCCGAGAACCAACCCAGAGATATCTTTTCAATTGTGCAGGCCTTAGCTTTCTCTGATAGAGTCACCCTTAAACCTTCCCCTTCCCAGGCCCTTTGTGACTCGCTCAATAACTTTTTTATTGAGAAAATTACCACCATTGAGTCTAACATTCCACCTCCCTCCTCCTCCTTTTCCGACCCTCAACCTCCGCCCAACCAGTTATCTATTGATCATATTCCTCCCCTGTCCCTACTTTTGAGGGTCAAGTCCGGTCCCCCTTCGGACACCTGCCCTGCACGTATCCTTAGACAAATTTACCAGGCATGTCCTTTGCCCCCTCTTGCTTTTCCTAATGATTCCCTTGCCCGGGCCATCGTTCCACAATCTCATAAATCTGCCACCATAATTCCCCTTTTAAAGAAACCTGGTGCAGATCCCTCCTCTTTGACCAATTATCGCCCTATTTCTCTCCTCCCTTTTTTAGGCAAAATTATGGAGCGTCATGTCACCCAAGTGCTTAGCGCCTTTGTGGAGGAAACAGGCAGGTTAGCCCCGTGCCAGGCAGGCTTTCGCCCTAGGCACTCCACGGAGGCGGTAGTCCTCTCTGTTATGGACAACCTCGGAGAGGGAATGGACACTAAGCTACCCCAGGCCTTGGTCCTTTTAGATCTCTCCGCCGCCTTTGACACAGTAGACCATTCCATCTTGCTTACCCGTGTCAGGGCAGCCGGCATCAGGGGCTCACCCTTGGTCTGGCTTTCCTCCTTTCTGAGGGACCGTACTCAGGCCGTCCATCTGGCCGACTTTTCTGCACCTCCTCGCAAGGTTCACTGTGGTGTACCGGAAGGCTCCTCTTTATCTCCCCTGTTATTTAATTTGTACATTTTTCCCCTTGTTTTTGCTTTACAGTAAATGGAGGTCACGGTGTACAATTATGCCGATGACCTCCAGCTTATTTTTAATATGTCCCCTTCCTCACAGTCCATTCACAACTTCCAGTCCATTATGATTTTCATCAGGGACTGGATGAGTCACAACCACCTGAAGCTAAATCCAGGAAAAACTGAACTGGTTCTTACATGTGGTTGCTCCAGTCCCTGGAACCCTACGTTTTGGCCTTCTTCTCTTGGTTCTCCTCCTGTTCCCTCTTCCTCAGTCAAGACCTTAGGAATAAAACTGAACAACCTTCTTAATTTGCACTCCCAGATTAGTTCTGTTGTTTCTTCTTGCTTTATGACTCTTCGTACCATCCGAAAGATCGCTCGTTTTTTCTCTCCCTCTGCCCTTAAAATCATTCTCTTAGCCATGGTCATCTCCCGTATTGACTACGGCAATGTTTTATACTGTGGTATCCCTGCGTACGAGTTACGGCGACTTCAGCTGGTTCAGAACCAGGCCACCCGACTTGTGCACAATCTCCCTAAATTCTATCACGCCACCCCGTTACTTAAAGCCTTACATTGGCTCCCCATTCGGGAACGCTCCCTTTTTAAAATGGGCTGCATTACCTTCCAAGCTCGGGCAGGGACGGCTCCTGCATTTGTTAACTCTGAAAATAAGCCCTATCTTCTCTGCAGAGAGTTACGATCCTCCTCCCAATTCCTCCTTGCGGTCCCTCGATTTAGGAGGAAGAAATTGGGAGGCATGAAATTCTCTACACTTGCCCCTGCTTTTTGGAATACTCTTCCTCTCTCCCTTAGGTCTTCCCCTCATTATTTAGAATTTCGAAAAGCCCTCAAAACTTTCCTTTTTTCTCAAGCCTTCCCCCACTCGCGGCCCTCTTCCTGCTCCAACCTTGGGTTTGCATTCTTTAGCGCCAAGAAACCGCTTGGTAGACGTGCGCTCTATAAATATTTTAAAATTCAAAAATTCTAATTATAGTTGGCCGTGTGCCTCAAAGACTGTTATCTTTTTGAGGTTTAAGCTTACCAAAAGTCTTCAAATGTATCCAAGCGCAATTCTTTTCCTCCTAAATTGATGCTGTAACATCTTCTCGCAATAATTTTTTAATACTTTATATGGGCGTCTGAACACTTGCTATTTCTCCAATTGCTTTTTACCATTATATACTTTGTGCAGTGATCTTACTTGTGTTTCTGTTCAAATAAACCCCTCATTCAGACTTTTACTGTTCTATTCTACGCTCCGGCTGCTCTTCTGAGAGTCTTTTTGCATGCTTTGCTGGATTCCTTCTATTCAATCTGTCACTCAGTTAAGTCTGAGACCCGTCTTGACTTGTGGCATGTATGAATTAAATATCCTTCTGTTGAGGCCGAAGGTTCTGCTATCATAGTCCTTTCTAACCAGTCCCTTATGTATATATAGTGTACAAGGAAAGAACTGACTATAGGGGCAAAGAGGAACAAAAGGAGGAGAAAATGGGGAAATACAACAGAACAAGATGGGAGGCTCTAAGACCTGGGAACACGTTCAGGAGATGGTAACAAAAAGTTAATACATTTCATAAATAAAAAAGACAGTCATCCCAGAAAAAGGAATATGAATGTTACTCATATCCTACAGGGCCTGGAACTGCTTGCACAGAGGAAATTAAGGGGACTGGTCCCACTGGAAACAACTGGTAATTGTAATATCCTAAACACAAAAAAACAAGCAGTAATTTTAGCTGGACTAACCCGAGGGAAGGGATATAAATGATGTAGGAGAATAGGGTCTGCTTCCTATGGTCACCCCCACTTTTTTCTGTGATTTTCTGTTTTTTTTACTTTAGTGTGGCTGTGGGCCTGCTAATCAGACCCAGAGCCCAGCTGTGCTCTCTCTAAATTGATAACATGTACTTTAGGTACATACCTGATTAGGAATTGGGTCACCTCTGTGAGCCCCTGTATAGTGTACAATAGGTACCCAGGGCATAGGTGTATCCAAGGCCTACCAAGGGCTGTAGCATGTATTATGCCACCCCTGGCTGGCCACCCAAACTGACACCACAGACTGATCACTCAGCCTGGGCAAGGTGGTGTAATCACCCCTTGCTTAGATATAGTATACCTATATCTACCCTTATATATAGACACATATGTAACTATAAGTCACTCCTATGGCAGGCCTTAACAATCCTGGAGGCAGAGTGCTTGGTTTTATGTGAGAGGGTGCCCTAGTATGAGCTGAGCCCCTCTGCAGCTTTCGGAACCATGTCCTTATAGCTGTTCTATGATATAGCCATACCATATACTCTTAAGTGCATTACAATCCTCGCGGTTAAATGCTAACTTTGGTTTGGCTTTATCAAAACATGTCGTGTAAGGTGTCAAACACTTTGGAATACTACCCCCCCCCACCAATTCTGGCAGCGGGGGTAGCATTCCACCATTCTAGAGGGAGAAGACATGTTTGTTACTGCTTTACTCGGTTAAAGTTAAACAGAGCCTCAGAATCACAAAATGGATGCTGCTGCCACAGACATGAGTCTGACCTCCTGCTGCTGGATGAAACTCCGCCAGGGGAGGCCTGGACAATAGGTTTCCTGCATTGGGAGGTGCTAGCACCTCCCCAGACAGGCTTTTAGTGTATTGGGGCAGGGAGGGCTGCAAAATGAGACACTGCCTGGGGCACACAAGGTGCTCCATGCATAGCCCGGTTCAAACCAGTTGCTGGGGAACTCCAGCCCCAGCTCTGGCACGAAAATGGTCAAAGAGAAAGGGGTGTAACCACCCCCTTCTCAGGGTCCACCCATAGGAGGGACCTAGCTAGTAATCCAGCCCCTTAGTTTGGTATAAAGTTAGGAGCTGTGTCTAGAGACATCAAATTACACTGGAAAGAAACTACGAAACAAAACTCTTGGACTTTGACATTCTATGCTGACTAGAAGACTGAAGAAGATCTCCCTTGTGGTCAAGGAGTGACCACCCTGTTCAAACAGGCACCACCAGTAACTTGCCAGTTTGCTTTGTCAATGCTCCCGACGGAACCCGACGACTCAGCTACCTAGGACTCGACTTCCAGACTTCTTGAACTCCGACCCACATTCACAGCAAAGCTGAGACCTGCGGCGGACACGAGAGACATGGGACCAGACTCCCTGGACATCCTGTAAATTGCTATGAGAATTGGGGATGAGGTTCTTATTACAGTACACCTTACAGTCAAAATATTTTAGTCTTGGCTAAAGTAATATGCCATCAGTAGAAAAGTCTAACTACTATACTAGCACCAATACAGATTAGCACAAAAAATAGATGAACAGGAATCCAAACAATCCGCAATCATTTTAGAGAGAATCCTCTTCAAATTTCATCAGGTCATTCTTTATTAATGTTCATAATTTCTTAAAAAGATCTCCCAGCACGTAAATCGCCAACACGTGTTTCGTCTTACACAGAGACTTCATCAAGGCTGGAATGTTAAACAATCCAAAGATAAAATTACAACTCAGTTTTTTTTTGTTCTCATTTTTGCACATAATACATACAGTACAAACTACAGAGTAAACAATAGGCAGAATACTCTATCACAAGTATAAAATCACAATATATACAAATCCCTACATAATAAAAACATGATTAATAGCACCCAAATTTTCCATGTCAAATCCAGAAAGAAACATATAGTGAAAAGATGTACATAATCAAAAAAATAACATTGTTAATCTACACCCTATACCAAAGATAAATCTATTTGAACAAAAGGAGGAGAAAGAAAGGGTGTGGACATATTATGTGTCAAAAATAAATCTATATTATAATAAGAATAACCCACCAGAAATAAAGTAGGTTGTTCTCTGTGGCTCTGTAAAATGAAACCACGAATAATGGCGGCGGATCGTGAATAATTTGATCACGTGGAAATAAATTGCGACACCTCCAATAATTCAGATCTAATATAGATAGAACAAATTATATACATAAGAAAAAAACATGAAGAGGAGAGAGATAGTGTCAAAATTAAATTAAAACATTTAAGCACAAAAAATGTAATTATACACTTTGTTAGAATGCCTTATAGTTCATTCATATAAATGAAACATATATGTAGGAGAGTGCAGAAGATCAGTAGGTCCAGGAACCGACAAAAGGTAGTACAGAGTAAGTATGGCCAACACTCGTAACAAAAAGACATACAAGTATGGACTGCTAAATGTATTAACAAAGTACAGAGATAACTGCACATGGCACTAGATCGACAAATGCATTGACCCAAAAAAATGTTGCTAATGTGTCTAATACGATCTGGCAAGATAGGTGGAAAATGCTCACCCTATGTACATGGAAGAAGAAAATGGGCTCAAGGAGTATATAGCAACATCGTTATTTAGACACAATATCAAATACATAGAAACCTCCACACAGAATCAGTGTAAACTAGTCTCAATAAGTATAATGAGGACCAAGAACGGCAGAACATTAATGGACCATATATTTTAAAAAAATCGTATATATTAGCATGAGGTGGCAAACGGTAATAAGCACTCACTAAGGCTTTTAACCACGGCTAACAGAAATGGCTATGTTGTCTGTTCAATACCAGACTTGATTAAGTAGTCCGCAAATGAAATTCTGAAAAAATATACAGTACGTATAGTAAGTATTAACCAACTATAAAAGGTTCCAAACATGGTAGGGACACAGTGTTGGATTACAGTGTGCATATGTCAGGAAAAACATTTTCAACCCTAATGAATTAAGAATTAAGAGAGCGGGTGCCCAGCGAACATATGTAACACATGGACCATATTTTTAATTTTAGGTATTGTGTTGGGCATGCAAAAGTCAAGGAGCTCACTTTAGTTAAAATATACGTCGATCCAATTTTGCAACCTGTATTCCCTATGATATCGTAGGGTATTGAAAAAACTACATATGTAATTGGCTCACCTTAGAGGCGTAAATTAGTAGCCAAGTCTGTTAGATTTCGTGACTGATGTTTTGAGGTCCGTTTCAATAAAGGTACTGTCCATAAGTTAAAGTATGTCAAAATTGGCAACCATGATAAGTCGCGTTCTAAGCAAAAGGGAAAAAAAGAGAGAAAAGGAAAGACTACCAAACATTAAGGACGGTTGCTTACAAAGTGTAGAAAATGAATAAATCAGGCATGGGAGACGACAGGCGCTTACCTAAAGAACAACAAACGAGCTCGGTAAAATGCTCGACCGCCCACAGCAACGAGAGAGAAATGTTTAAAAGCGCCATTATTTGTATTCATTGACCTCGGCTGTGTAGCATCACGTGATACGGAAGCGGTACTCGGCAAGAAGAATAATGAAAAGAGGACTCAACCAGAATCAAGGAAACGGTGGCCATCTTAGAGTATCAAAAGAGGCTGTGTAGCATCACGTGATACGAAAGCGATACTCGGCAAGGAAAACAATGAAAAGAGGACTCAACCAGAATCTAGGAAACGGTGGCCATCTTAGAGTATCAAAAGAGGAAAGTTTCTAGATAAAACCTAGCACTAATACACCCATAATCAAGAAAAAAATATGACCAAAAAACATACGTATTCTAGAGATGTGAAATGGGATGAAAAAATATATAGTGCCTGACCAATAATAAATAACGATATTATGTAATTAGAAAGTAAGACTAAATAATCATGGAGATATCAAAAAAATTCATATATAATGTGTAATACAGGAAGATATCTCAACATGGTCATTCAATACATTGTCGTAAATTACACAGCAAATAATTAAACATTACCATATAAATCAAGCATATTATTTTCTATTTCAAAAAGCAAGTACAAAAGATAGCTTTGCAGTTCCATATACAGATATACATTGGGGTTATGATTTTATATTTAGAGGAATACATGTAGTTCACGATCAGTGTTTAATCCCCTATCAACTGCTCTCAACTTGATTAACCACTGTGATTCCAGTTTCCTCAATGCAGCCACCCTATCACCTCCTCGGGGGTTAGCTTGAACTTCGTCAATACCATGAAATTTGATTGCTAGTAACTCTGATTCAGGATGTGCCGTATTATAGTGTATTGCCATGGGGTAGCTTTTGTTACAGTTGCGGATCGCTCGTATATGTTCCTGTATTCTCTCTTTTAGCGGTCTTGTAGTACTCCCAACATATATCTTGCCACACTTACAAACAATATAGTAAACTGTAAATTTGGTGTTACAGTTAATGAATTGATTTATGTGGTGGGTTTGAGAAGTATTGTACTTGAAGGTCTTTTTTTTGTCCTCTGCAAACTGACACACACAGCATTTAGTACATTTGAAGAAACCCCGGGGTTTATTTGGAAACCAATTGATCATGGTGTTAGCTCTAGTATCGACATTTACTATGTAGGGACTAATGATGTTTCTGAGAGTTCTTCCCCTCCTATAGGTAATTTTAGGTTTGCTGGCTAAATATGGGTCAAGTTCTGGATCCAATTTAAGGATCTTCCAATGTTTATTTAAAGTCCTGTAGACTTGATTGCTGTGTGAGTTGAATTGAGTGATGAATGCTATTTTATCATCTTTATTTGTTTGTATTTTGTGCTTTTTTTTGACTTACTTTTCAAGGTTTCTATTCTAGATACCTTATTAATGCGATTATGAGCGGAGTTTAGTATAGACTCTTCATAGCCCCTTGCCAAAAAAGGTTCTTTTAAATTAGAAATATCCTGCTGAAAGTCCTTTTCCGAGCTACAATTGCGCCGCAATCTGATCATTTCTCCATAGGATATGGATTGTTTTTGAGAAACAGGGTGAGCACTGCTAGCATGCAGTACTGAATTGCATGCGGTGACCTTTCTAAATAATTTACTCTCAAGAAGTCCATTGTTAATGAACAAAGTGATGTCCAGAAAATCTACACTAATTTTACTTTGGTTAGATGTAAAACTCAAATTGTAAGGGTTGTCATTCATGTATGTTACAAATTCAGCAAGGGAAGTTTCATCTCCTCCCCATATCAAAAAAATTTCATCTATAAACCGACACCAATAAATGATGTGGTTAGATAGTTCCGATGGACTTTGTCTCCATATATGAAATTCTTCATAGAAGCCCATGTATATGTTCGCGAAAGACGGCGCAAATTTAGCCCCCATAGCAACACCGGAGTGTTGGTGGTACCATCTATTGTTATGCGTGAAGAAGTTGTTGTTAAGAGCAAAACGGGTAAGTTCTAAAACCATCTCAGTATGATGATATAGGGTTGCGTCACGTTTTGATAGGAAGTAAGTCAAAGCTTCCATGCCCTTGTTAACAGGTATACTCGTTTATAGTGCACAGACATCTAAGGTGACCAGTAGTGCATCATCTGTCCGGGCTAAATTTTCCAATTTGTTAAGGAGATCTTTCGTATCTTCTATAAATGAAGGAAGATTACGCACTATTGGTTGCAAAGTAATGTCTATATATTCAGAGATATGTTCAATGGCACTACCAATACCAGAGATTATAGGTCTCCCAGGTGGCATGGTGGTACTTTTGTGCACCTTGGGTAAGATGTATATATATGCAGCCATTGGATTGGGATTATACAAATATTTGATTTCTATTTCGGAGAGTACCCCCGGACTGTGCCAGTATTGCGTTGATTGATTTCCTGGGTAGGATTGTGGTCGATTCTGGTATATGAGTTTACATTCATCAATTGACGATCAATCTCTCCAAAGTAATCAACTTTGTTGAGTAGGACAATATTTCCCCCTTTGTCAGCTTCTCTCATGACTATCTCCTTATAGCCAGAGAGTTGCTTAAGAGCTGTTCTTTCTTGATGATTTAAATTGTCACATTTAGTAAGAGAGACCCTTTCAAGTTTATCATCAAGTTTATATAGCTCTTCTGTGACAGCTCTAAAAAAACAATCTATCAGGTTGTCAGTAGGCAATTGAGGAACAAAAGTGGATTTATTTTTTAAACCACTACTAGTTTGAAGGTGACTCACAATACCTAAATCATCCATCACTTCATGAATGTCCGGGGGATTTTCAAGGCTGTCATCCACTTCTAACAACATTTGTACATTCTGAATATCTCTGATAGATTGACCACTCTCAGAAACTGAATATATAGGTATAGTTGACACTCTTTTGTTTGCATCAAAAAATTTCTTTCATTTGAGTCTGTGTGTAAATTTAAACAAATCAATATGCAGTGCAACAAAGTCAGGTTTGGTAAGTGGACAGAAATGTAATCCTTTCTTCAAAACACTTTCTTCTACAGTACTCAATGCAGTAGATGACAAATTAACAATAGAAACATCATTAGATTTTTGTACACATTTCTCTGTTATGGTTTTGTCAGGATTATCAAAGTTAGACACTAATTCCTCTGTACATGCGAGGCTGATCTTGTTACCCGTTTGCTGTCTTCTGTCCCTGTTTTGTCTGCCACCCCTCCTTGTTCTTTTCCTCCTGTGTTCTTTCGATTGTATACTGACTTGGTATCCTTGCGGAATCTCTCTAGTTCTAATAAAAAAGCAGAACCTGTGCCAGTATTATCAGAGGCTATTGCTGTGAGGGAAGATTCACTTCTGTTGTCACTAGTCTCACTAATACAACTAGAAAGATCAGAGTCACTTGCTGATATAGTGGCATCTGTTCTTTTGTCTTGGAGATTGGCTACACCCATTCTTGGTTTGGCTTCATCAAATTTTTTGGCGAAGGTAAATATCCTTCCATTGCGATAATCATTTTTGTCCCTTTTCAGCTTTCTAATATTTTTGTCCCTGATATATGTTTGATGTGAACTGAGTATTCCCTTTAGAATCTTATAGTTTTTCTCTGTTATTTCTGCTAGATTGAGTAGTTTAATCTCCTCTTCTATGGCATCAATCTCAGTTAGTAATTTTACCCTTTTTCGTGCGGTATGTCGAATGAGGATGTCAGTCATCCCGAATGAGGAACCAGATATTAAATGTTCCCATTCGCTAAGCAGGTCAGGATCTAAGTCCTCAAAGGTGGGGAATATTATCACACAAAATCCCCTAGGGATTTGTTTTAGTTCCAAATATTTTTTTAAGGTGGCCAAGTCCCACCATCTTGAAAGTTCCGCCTTGCGGAGCCTTTCTAATTTGACAAACAATTGTTTCAGACCCTGTGGTTTACTCTCTGTAGTTATAGATGATTTAGATTGGATCCCTTTTTCAGAGAAAATATCATTGAATAGTTTATCCCTATCATCCTGAAAATTGGCCATCTTTTATTCACTAGTCAGATAGAAAATGTGAGGAATTATGGTAAGAAATCTTACTCAGATCACGCGTACAGAGGAATTGAAGTGCCAGACTCACTTTAGACAGTATAGCAAAGTTAGGCAGTAGTGTTCACAAAGGAAACGTCTGCACTATTCAATCAAACACAATGTTTTTCTACCGATAATTTAAAGCGTGACATATTATGAAATTTCATATAAGTTTGGGTGCTAAAGAGCCTCAAAGCACCTACTACCTCAAGGTGCTATAGGTACACAAAGCTGTGAAACCAAACTATGAGAATTGGGGATGAGGTTCTAATTACAGCACACCTTACAGTCAAAATATTTTAGTCTTGGCTAAAGTAATATGCCATCAGTAGAAAAGTCTAACTACTATACTAGCACCGATACAGATTAGCACAAAAAATAGATGAACAGGAATCCAAACAATCCGCAATAATTTTAGAGAGAATCCTCTTCAAATTTCATCAGGTCATTCTTTATTAATGTTCATAATTTCTTAAAAAGATCTCCCAGCACGTAAATCGCCAACACGTGTTTCGTCTCACACAGAGACTTCATCAAGGCTGGAATGTTAAACAATACAAAGATAAAATTACAACTCAGCTTCTTTTTTTGTTCAGATTTTTGCACATAATACATAGAGTACAATTGCTAACTGCATAGACTCCTCAGGTAACTTGCAGTTGTGCATTGGGGCACGAGAAGCCCCAGACCCGAGCAACATCTGCACCAGCGCTCAGCCCTCCACACTCCGCGAGTGCCATGTGGGGCCCGCTCCTGCATTTCAGCTTGACTCATCTTCCCGGTTGCAAGCCCATTGGCTAGTGAGCCCCCTGAAGAAGATACTTTTAATTTTCAATGCTTGCCTGGTTGCTCTGAGCTTGCTCCAGTTTCCTTCCAAAAGAGAAGCACCTCAGACCTGGCTCAGACCTTGCTGGTCTGACCTGAAGCAAATCTTCATTTCCTGCATGGGTTGCGGTTACCAAGGCTTATTGGGTCCAATCTGGGTACCGACACCGCAGGCAGCTCGATCCTTTGTGGGACAGCTCGACTCCAGCTCCTGGTTGTCGTCGATGCCTCCTGGTTCTCGTGGCTGCAGAGACAAGCTTCACCTCTTCACCTGTTTGCATCGCGACATCACCTGGTTCCATCCTCGTGGCGACCCAGACTCTGACTGATGCGATCGTGCCCTGCAGCGGCCCTACTTTGCTCGAATTCGACAATTAAGGTTCCGGACATTCCCGTGGACCATAACCTCCCTCTTGCGGTGATCCTGAGGTCAATTCTTAGATCACGGCTACTACGTTGCCTCGACTACCAGTGACACCACTCAAACCTCCCGCAACCTTCCGGGTCTAGTCTACCCAACCGGGACTCTCAATCTCCACCGCGTGTGCTCGTCCCACAACCTTGGACCAGCCCCACGCCACAATTCGTGTGCAAACTGCACAATCCTTGGACCCTCCTTACGCCATCACTCGAGGTTGTTAAGGCTTGCATATTCAGGCAATAGTATGTTAGTCCTGATGATGATCCTCTATTTGTAATAGGATTGAAACGCCGTCGACAGTTGTGTAGTTACACATCAATTTTCCATTGTGTAACCCAATTATGTGTTTTACTACATGAGTACGGCTAGTCTGAGCCTTTCTTACTTCACTAGCGTCTCACAAAGTTTTAAATTGCCTGAGAAATACCCTACCCTTGTCAATATTGTTTTGTCTTGCCCTGTTTTATGTACTGGATGCAGGATTGTGTCCCACTGTAATTTTGTTCACTTTATTCATTCCTTATCTTTCCATTGATTAAATCAGTGTCCGGCTGGACACTTCCTTCACTATAGTGCAGATTGTTACCTATAAATTTATTTAAGAGGTTTTTACAGTCTAATTTTTCAAGAACCACTGTTGCTTGATAAATACTATTACCCCTGGTCCTTGATTACCTAGTGGGTTCCCTTGTTCCTTATAACCACTCTAATCTATGCCACTAGTCGACACCATTCCACTCTACTCTACTCCACTCCTCTGCACTCTACTATACAGTCGTCGATGCCACTGTACTCAAAAACGCTGCACTCTACATCACCCTACTTAACACCTCTCTACTCTATGCCACTGCACTCTACTCCACTGCACTCTACACCACTGAACTCTACTCTACTCTGCTATGCATTTCTGCATTCTATACCAATACACTCTACATTACACTACTCTGCATCACTCCACTCTATGCCACTGCACTCTGCAGCTCTCCACTCTAAACCAATACAATATATGCCATTGCACTATATGGCACTATATTGTACTCTGCACCACGCTATGCCACTCTACTCTGCACCACTTTGCACCACAACACTCTATGCCACTTTACTCTGAAGCACTGGACTCTATGACAATGCACTGTGTGCCACTCTACTTTGCATCACTGCACTCTGTGCCACTACATTTTGCATCATTCCACTTTATGCCACTGCACTTTCTGCCACTTTACGCCACTCTACTCTGCACCACTATACTCTCTATCACTCTACTCTACTCTGCACCACTTCACTCTGTAACCACTATACTCTACTATGCATCACTCCTAATCTATGCCACTGCATTATATGACACTGCATTGTATACTGCTGAATTGTATACCACTGCACTCTACACCACTGCACTCTACGCCAATGTAGTCTACACCAGTCCACTGTACTCTACTCCATTCTTCTGCACGCTACTCTACAGTACTCTATGCCACTGTACTCTACAGCGCTGCACGCTACGCCACTCTACTGAATACATCTCTACTTTATGCCACTGAACTCTACGGCATTGCACTCTACTCTGCAATCTATGCCACTGAACTCTACACCACTCTACTATGCACTGATGCTTTCTATGCCGATGCACTCTGCATCACAGCACTCCATACCACTCTACTCCACTCCACTCTATGCCACTGCACTCTGCAGTACTCCACTCTAAGCCAATTCACTCTATCCCACTGCACTCTATGGCACTATAGTCTACTCAGCACCAATATGCCACTATACTCTGCACCATTCTATGCAACTGCACTCTATGCCATTCAACTCTGCACAACTGCACTCCATGCCACTGTACTCTGTGCCACTCTTCGCCACTGCACTCTGCACCACTGCACTCTACTATACAACACTCTATTATAAATCACTGTATTCTACCACACTGTGTTGTATGCCACTAAATTCTATGCCACTGCACTCTATACCGCTATACTCTGCAACACTTTATGCCAATGCACCCTACACCAGTACACTCTGTTCTATGCCACTTCACTCTATGTGACTCCACTCTGTGCCACTCCAATAAAGGAAAATCTATCTACTCCACTCTACAACCCTCTACTCCACTCTTCGCCATTCCACTCTACAACACTTAACGCCACTCTCCTCTAAGCCACTCATTTTTAGCCATCCTGAGTAGGAGCCACGCTGATTTACAACTTGGCTAAACACATTTGCAAAACCAATAGCTTTTGCATAGGTGAGACCTACTTACTTATTATTGAGATCGATCAGGAGGAATGTTGGCCTCTTGTGAGTGATCAGACTGGAAGGATGTAAGAATGTTTATAGCATGCCCCTGTCTACTGATTTGCTGAAGGTGCAGTGTAAGCAATGGATGGTGCACCATATCAAAGGCAGCAGACCAGTTTAATAATAACAAAGCAGCACTGCTGCCTTTGTTTAGAGCCACGCACAGATCATCCTTTACAGAGAGTAGGGTTGTTTCTGTGCTGCGTTGGTGTGTGAGGGGTCTAAAACAGAATTGGTTTCCGAGAAGGCAGAGAGATGAGTGCTGAATGGGTATAGCAGTAAAAAGTTTAGATGATAGAGTAAATAGTGGGGTCTGCAGAAGGATTTTTTTTAATGGGACCTTATAAAGGGCTATATTCTAATCAGATGGGAGAGTAGCAGATGTCATTAGAGAATTAAGAATGTCAGTAACAGTAGAATGGATTAAAAGCTAGCTTCATAATCCCAAAGGAGTGGGAGCGGGAGCAAGAGGAGAGACAGATTTTATGTGTTTATGTTACTTTATAGATCAACATCACTGGTTCGAACTGCAGAGGATGTGCCTTTTTTCTGGCGAACATTCAACAATTTTGTTGAGCTATTGCATAATACAGATTTGCTGATCAGAGTACTTAACACACACTATGTTTCCAAACACATGCTCACAAATGTACAGATTTTTTTAGTTGAATAATCCTTTTGTAGTTTGGCCTATCTTTGAGAATCATAGCACGTACTGACATTGTCAAACATATTTTGCCTTGTTTAAGTCTTATACCACCAATGCAATGCCCAACTCCTGCCTGGGCCCCAACTCTGTGCACAGAGAGGCTAATACCACTTGAGCATTAAAACTGTAGTACAATGATAAAATGTTAATTAATGTAAGTATACCACAACTATACCCAAAAGGAAGGCATTATTTAGAGTTCTGTGGACTGGATACTCTATCGCAAATGTGGCCACTGCCGCATGGCCATGCTGGGCTGTTGCCCAGGGGGCCCGAGCATAGGGACCCCATGCAGACCAGAATTTAAAACTAATTTTCCATTCAAAAACATTCCTGTGAGTGGTTGTGTAGGAACGTCCCAGCCCACTGCTTTGCCCGGGGGCCTATAATGCTGTTAAGATGGCCCAGAATGTGGCGAACGTCTCATCCACCATATTTGAAGTACTTTATATCTTGTGACACTTGTAATAGAATGAATAGGATGTGTGTCATGTTTGGAAGGGATATCCTGTCAGCCAAACTAAATAAGACCCTATATCCTTGTTCTATCACTCCCACTATTCCTTATGAATCATAGTTTTAAATATTTTTTCTTCACATACAAACTCTCTCTGGACCTCCCTTCTGCCATAAGTGATCCGACTGCTGAAGACCCACTAAAGGATAATATTCGGAAAGAAGTGCTAGCCATGGAGAATGGCTGTAATAAGCTGGATCCTGACCTGGCTTTAGTCTTGAGGTACAGCTGCAGTTGCTTAGCAGTTAATTGTACTTGCTGCTGATACTGTGTATGAAACCGACCACAGCCCCTCCATCACCCCTAAGACCTGACATACAGGAACACCAAAAAGTCGGCTTATATTGCATTTGAGCACTCTACCTGTAAAGACCCTCTGTGGCCCTGATTTAGAATTTGGCGCATGAGGGACATCTACAGACCTAAATCAGGGCATGGGTGTCCATACATTAGTATTACATTAATAAACTCAAATATATTGTTACTACCAATTATTGAGAGCAATGGTTTCACTCAGACTTCTTTGCTCTAAATCTGAAACTGTGCTTATTAATACTGTGTTCTCAGTGCACCCATGATACGTGTTAGGCTTATAAATGTCATGCAAAGTCATGTTCGGAGCTATGTTTTGGGACTGCTGAGTCCATCACATCAGAGGTTGGTAATATTTGGACAATGAAAAGGGTGATAGAAATATGAGGCTCACCATTACTTAGGTCTGAAGCTTAAATTGGGCCAGTCCTGAAGACCTGCCCATGTACACCCTGTCCTAGACGACCAATAGAAATGTATGGAGTTTTTTCCCCAGAAGTGATGCCACATAAATCTATCAAACCCAATACAGGGCTTTATAGTTATCCTTTCCTCTGTCATGTACAAAGCAGTGATTTAAATGGGCCAGTACTGTCCGGTACGGAATACCGGCACTTTTTTAATTTGAGAGGGAGAGTACCGGCACTTCTCAAGAGAAATGCTATACTTTTAATTAGAGAGTACTGGCACGTCTCAGAAACAAGCAGATACTCTGGTACAGAGTACCTGCACTTTTATTTTTCCATTTTAAACACTGGTACAAAGTATTGAAAATGGATAAAGGCTAATACAATGTATCTTTCTTGCTTGCACATGTGTGTATGATTACCACTGAGGTGCTGTAATCATGTTATGGGACACAGCGCCTAACTGTTTGATAGGTGTGGGTATGTGAGAGATAGATACAGAAATTAATCACCTTAGCCACATGGGCAGTGGGAGGATGTGAGACCGTACACCAAAAAGGGGAGTAACCAGAGAAGGCCCAGCAATCCGTACAGCGACATGCACAGGCATGTATGCCATGGAATGACGTAAAGGATACCAAAAGGGCAAGAATGGGAATTGGGAATTGGAATTGGTGACAATAGCACCATTTATTATATTTTGTATTTATTTTATACCATCTGCTCCTGGACAAATAAACCCAGTTGAGGAGGAAGAATACGGAAGAACAATCAAGGCTTGCAGAAACTACACAAACTGTTTTTAATGTTCACATTTCAGAGGCTTTTAGCCTCACTTCCTGGCTCGTAACTTCACCCCATTCTCAATTGTCTGAGTGTATGTCACAAGACAATCAATTTCACAACTTAATACAGACACTTTATTTCACAGCCGGGCGTGTCTACACATAGACGCACATGCAGTTCTTTGGGCGAGGAGGCGATCCCTTGCCTATTACAATTACGCAGCGCCTGTCCCTTACAGACACTCCTGCGAGTGGGAATTTCGAAGCCTGTGGTTTCATTTTCCTCGCTGCATGCAGTGCAGGATTTGCAAAACTGAAATCACGCCTCAATTAGGTGTTAGTTGATGTGAAGTCTTCACAAAAAAGAAGCTTTAGAATCCAGGGAAAATAATTGCTGGCACAAATTAGTTGAACATGACATTAAACGTGTTTGTAAAGGTGAAATGCATTCTGCCTCAGTGAACACAACGACTGATTACACTCTCTCGGTTCAGTGCAGGAAATCTGGCCTCCTAGGATGCTGTCCAAAGCATCGCTCTGCATGCTACTGCACGGTTATTTACGCAGCTAAATACAATTTACAGAAGGGATTAATACATATTTGTTAAATCCTAAATCACTGTACCGTTGGAGCCCTCACAATTAAATCAGGTTTTAGCAAGAATAACTGGGATTTCAGGGATGCTGAAGCTCATGTTTTCAGCGTGGAACATTGGTCAACTTGGAAACAGATAGTTCCAGAGGGTAGGCCTGACTGGTGAGACCTTCAAGGGATTTCACTGATTTTTTTTTATACTAGTTTGCAAATATAATTAAAGACTCAAATCAATGGTGGTCAAATCAGAAAAATGCAAAAACGGGTGTATATAGAAAAAATATGTATTTTATACGTATTATTAATCAGACAGGGTACTCAGAAAGTATAGCAACAATGTTTCAAGAAGTACATAATACAGAAATGAAACAACTTCATTGTAGCAATTGTGTGCGCTTTTCTTCTTTGTTGTGATAGGTACAAAAAATTGAAAGAAAAAGCATAGGTCAATTTTTGATCACATATTGTGACTATTTAAAATGTGAATGAATAATAACGACTTTTTTGCTTAAAAATAGACCACCATTGATTTGGGTCTTTAATTATATTTGCAAACTAGTATAAAAAACCATCAGTGAAATCCCTTGAAGGTACCTGGTCCTTTACCCTATCACTCTCTTGCCCGAACCCTCAAGGGTATATTGGGTTGCCCACTTATTACATATGACTGGTGAGACAGACTGACCTTCCCCTGTTCATCATCTGGTGCATGGCCTGAAGAGTGAGTTGCTACATATCCTGAAAGGTTCTAATGAAAGGACCAGTGAAGGTCCCGTGGATGGGAGGCAGGTGGTGCAGGCACATGCCCATGATCGGCCTGCCGAGGATGAATCTCTATAAATATTTGTAAGGTGACTGTAGTTTTGGCTTTCAAGGGTGGATTTATTAGGGTCTCCACTGCTGGACTCAGTAGATTGTTTGACATTTTAGTTTGCCCAAGGCCCAATGGAAGGAGTAGTTGGCTATGGACACATACAGGGCTTGAAGATAGTCTAACATCTCCTGAGTTGCTGCTGCACAGAAACCTTCAACAAATAGGATGATGGAAAGAATAAATGAATTATTCTCAGTCAGTGGTGATAACCCCGGACCCATTCCAGTCCACCGTCTGTTGCCCACTGTGCCACTCTGCACAGACACCTACAATATTCAGATGTCATGGTACTGCTCCTGTAGGAGGGGACCAATATCTGGGCATACCTGCCACACTTAGGGCATTTACTGCTATAACAAGGCTAGTAAAGAAATGCTTGTAGATGCCCTAGGCAATGGGCATGCCCTGATGTGGTGTTGTGTTCTCTGTCTCACAGGACTCACGGTATATCTTACTGGCAAGTCCTAAGTCAGATCAAACCAGTCTGGGGTTATGTGTGTTGGCATCTGAAGGTGAGCTGGCCCGGTAGAACCGGCTGTTCTTTACCTATTGATTTTTCTGTTGAAGCAGGACCATGACTGATATGAAGATGACAGGTCTCTGTCTGGAGTGACAAAGTTGACAACATCAATGGACTGGAATGCAGCCTTGAGTGATTTGTTAGTGGCTTAGATTAATTAAAACATTCTTTGTATCGCTTGGTTGTATGTTGTGGCAGATGCCCTTGGTGTGGAGGGTATGCTCAGACAGGGGACCTGTGCTCGCTGTGTCACAGCACTCATGCTTGACTGGTGAGACATAAATAACCAAATCCTGTCTGGGGTTTCTAAAACAGAATTCTAGAGGAGACCTGGCCTTGAAGTTTCGGCTAGATTGTTCATATCGGAGCAGGACCAAGACTGATTTATTTATGTCTGGTCTCCCTCTAGAGTGGCATAGTCAGTGAAAACTTATGGACTGGAATGCGAAGCCGAGCTATCCCCAGAGGCAGAGATTCATTTAAACATTAATTTCAACACTTAGTTGTTACACCAGAACAGCCACACAATACTCTTCATTTGCCTTAAGGGTGTTGCTCACATACCTAGCAGTGTCACTGCAGGAAAAATGGATTTCCAGTTCCAGGGTAAAACATATACAAGTAAGTACCTGAAGGCTGGGAAGGAAGGCAGCAAAGAAGCTGACGACTAGAGTAGGCAGGGACAGGCTTAGATCAGGAAACTGAAAGTCTGTAAAGGGAAACTATAAGATAACACAAGTTCCATGACAAAGGACAACATGGGAGATGACCAGCTATCATAAATGATATATATCATGCTCATTGGATAGCGATCTCTCTGTGAGGTGAAAAGGTCTGATCAAAAGGAAGGAACAGATTATTCTCACAGAGTTCAGGGAGACACCTAGCAGCTCCCTTGGAGAAGGAGCACTGGATGGGTTGCTATGACAAAGGCACAAGCCTTGGAGTCTAACAGGCACCCTTGGAGGCTATAATTGTGAAAAACAAGGACCCCCTGAAAAGCGAATACTTGACAATTCCTAGGACAGGGAAATAAAATATACAAGAAAAAACTTCCTAGGCAATTACGAATTAATTAATACATATATCTAAATACATATAAGGAAAGGATGTATAAAGGTGGTATAAGTGTTATCTTATAAAGATTGCCACCTTTATACATTTTGTATATTTTATTAATTTGTAATGAAATGTGTATTTCAACCATGCTAATGTACTGTTTATGGTGATTTTAAATTCTTTTTAATATGATTAAAAATATGTTTTTCACATGATTCCTGCTGTTTATCCTTTCCTTATATGTATTCCTTATATTTCAGAATGTTTATTCTACCTAGGTGCTGTAATGTATATTGCTTCTAGGTACCAAGAGGAGGAGACTGATGCATGTTTCTGTCATAATCCTCCATAATAACACTTCTGATAAAAAATGGCAGTCAACAATAGCAGTATGTGCCATAGTTCTTTGTTAGAGGTAGACCTACATTTATTAAGCAATATATTTTGATATTCAGATTTGAGAAGCACTCACTTTTATTAAATCCATTACATGAAAAGTTATTAGCATGCTCTAATTCTGTCATAAATATTTTTTTAAAATCTTGCTAAAGCACCATTCTAGTTCAAATATTGAGCAGAGATATGTCTACGGAAAACTGAATTTGGCCATTGTAGAAATTATCCTTATATTTTCTGTCCCAATCTGAAATTACAGACCTGGCGAACCCCTTTAGAAGCATCAAGGAGGAAATAATGACTCCCTTAGTCTAAAGAGCCCTGACAGCACTAGCTTTTATTGGCATGGGCTAGCAATACTGCTCTATGGATCTGAACATTGTGGTATTACTACCTAATCTGCCCTCCTCTTAGGGACTGAAAATGTCTATTTTGCACTTGTGATGTTCAGGAGAGGATGATCCGACCCATTAAACACATACGTTTAGGCGACTTGAACCATTGATATTACCAGACCATGTCATAAGCTATGTCACACCAAATGCATGCATATTATTGGCTTAGTAGCTCACCCATAGCCCATGTCCTTTGGCCTTGAAAACAATGGCATACCCAACTCTTCAGTGACTTCATTAACTACACTTAAACACATCTAGTGGAAGAATACAATAGCACCATGTAGTCTGCTTACTTGTGATAGAAGAGAATGGCCTCAACATGACACACAGACCGGTATTCCCATCTTCTTTAGAACCTCTTCATTGCCTACTTTTATTTTTATTTATGCATTTATTGATCCAGAAACTCTATAACTATTAAGGGCACAGTGTACCTGGAGATGGCTCTGACTTTGGATTTTCACTGATCTTTTGTGGGTAAAAATAACTGATGTTCAGTAAGTGCAGCACTTTCCACCACTCACAGTGTGATCAATATTATCTGGTGAAAAAAGCAAACAACCGTAGCAAAAACTGATTGAACTGTGAGAGAATTAACTCAGATAACTCTTAGGTGAACTGATCAAGTTGACCTCACACAGATACTCCTCCTATCACGTTGACTTAATGGTTGTCTGACCCCGTGCAGCACTCCACTCCTTTTGCCTAGTTTCACACTATATTATACATGCATGCCACATACACACATGCAATTTAAACTTCCAATATTTGCACTGATAATGGATTCCCAAATTCCGTATTGCGATCATTAGGTACGCATGCTTTGTTCCTCCATGCATATTTAACACTAGGTTATGCCTGCTCTGGGATGTTTTTGTCCTAGCAGGTTCATCTGTGCTAAAATATATTTGTTTCCAGTGAGTACCGAGGTTAAATAGTAACTTCTATGCTCCCATTCTCCCTTTCCCCCGTGGCTGCTGAGAAGGGCGATGCATTTATCCACCTCTGCATACATACTTAGGCTCTCTGTGCCGGTCTACCACTTGACCATCCAGTCAAACATCAGTTGCCTCCGTGTCCTCTGGAGACTCCTGCAACTCTTTAGATCACGTTGGGTACTGTTGTCCACCGGTGATATCAGCTCATCACTGGGTGACCATGTGAAGGGTGCTGATATTGCCACAGATGCACTGGGTGAGTTGACAGGTCTGCATCGGTTATCATCCCATTATTTGCTATTAAGAGCAGAAAGTCATTCCGCTTCATTGCTTTAAATGAGGTTAGTATTCAGAATCGTGCACTGAGCAGGCACTAGGAATCAAAGAGTGACGCAAGACAGCTTGTTGACTCTGTGATTGACATGTGATGACACAATAAAAATTCATACATTGTGATAAATCGTTAAATTAAACTTATTCTACATATTTTCAGGTGTAGTGAAATAAAATGGAAATACTAATAAGGACAAAAAATAGTTTTCTGCACTTGCCATTCACTAGGGAGTTTACAGTGTCTACACCAACCATTTTTTAAAAGAAATATTTTGCTACGCTGACGTTTCTCTCATCTACAAATCTCTTAATGCAATATATTTTTGGTTAAATACTTTCCAAACACTTCTTTTGACATGATACTTGCGTTGCAATAATTGTGTTTAATTTTGTAATGCATTGTTGTAAAAATATTTTTATATATATATGTTGGAAGACACGTGGAAAATGCGCAAATATAAAGCAACTCTTAAAGAAAATGAACTAGCTGAAAAGTCACAAAAATTGAGTGCCACATGGGTGGACACTTAATCACCTACAATTTATTAGTTCACTGCCCTTTTATGGAATGGTGTAGCGCACAATTGCCAACCTTTTATGCGTAACAAATATGTGATAGATACATGAAATGAACGTGCACTTTTCTTGTGTGGTTTAACAATTAATGTAAGTGTTGGACTTCACATCGTTATTAAAGAGTGCATTCACTGTTAGATTAGAGGATACTCATATTGTGTGTTTTACCATAACGGATTCACAGTCTTGATTAAATAAACCGTAGATAATCTACTTACTATGAAGATGAAATTTGACTTCCATAATGTATGGTTTAATACCTTGAATAACATTTATTGATTAGCAAACTAAATAAAAACCATCCTCAGATATGCAGAATGTGATTTCACTTAAAATGATAAAGAATTTATGTAATGTGTGCACTGTTACACATATATTTGATATAATTCATTTAAATGTAGTTCCTAGCCATACTTACACATGATTATTTAAAAGATTTACTGTATGTTACATGTAATGTGAATCTAATGCACTGGTGTTTAAAGGTGCACACGCATATTAAATGTGCTATTGATTTAATGCTTTAACTTGTCTTGTCTAGGCCTGTATTTTACCATGCTGCATAAATACTGCTTTCCATTTTCTGCTAATGTGACATTTCTTGCAGGTATTCAATTGCATTGTTAGTTTGAGAGTAGATACATTACTGTACTAGCCATAGAGGAGAGAGCCTGAGAAGAAGACCTTGATGAAAGAACATGAGGAGCCAGAGCGTCAGCTGAAAGGCCTATTAAAAAATGATGCGATCTAACCTGTGCATGAGAAGGAGATGATATTCCCATACCCAGTGTAAGATTTGATCCTGCAGTTGCAGTCTGCAACATGAGAAATGGATGGGAACAATGGACCCCCGATGATAGGTACAGAGGGGTGTTACCCAGAAGACCCTTATGGCTAAGGTCTCGATTACGAGTGGACACCAGTCTCGCAGGGCGAGGTGGTGGCGGTCTTATATTAAAATTACAATGAGGGCGGTCGGACTGCCAGTGCCCCACCGCAGCTGCAAGGGAAACAATCGTTCCCTGGCAGTAGTACAGCGGTGTAGAGGCAGCAATATGCTTGACGGGACTGCTGCGATCCCGCCAAGCATATTACAAGTTTCCTCTCCACCACAGTTTCATGGCAGTTCCTCCTTCATGAAAACCGTGGTGGATAGGAAACAAAGGGGGCTCTTTGGAACTCCCTTGTGACTCAGGACCATGGTGTGCATACAGGGTGGCTCAACATGTGTCCCCCTGTGTGCATGCACCCTAGATCCTGCACGGCATGAACTTTACAGTCCATGCCATGCATGAACTGTTTTTGGAGTTACCATTGCGGTGGCTATTTTCAGAGGCACCACCATGGGACCGTAAAAAAATAAAGCCCGCCAGACACAAGAAACACTGGTAATTTGGCGGGCGGCCCGCCTATGGGTTTGGCAGTGCAGCGGCAGGGCGGACCTTGCCCCGCACAGCCAAACTGGTAATCAGGTTCTCAGTGTTCTCACTGTTGGAGATTCAGATTCTTTTTGACATCCCTTCAGAGACTTTCCCCTGAATGCTTAGAACACTTTGAGATGTTCAGACCTCTATGCTTACCTCTGATTCTTATTACGCTTATTCTCTGACCCATAGAAGGCTCTTGACGAGCTTCTGAAATGCTGACATCTTCCTGTTTGATTTTCACTTGCCTTGTTTTAATTTCCTTTATGGAAACTTCCCAATTTGTGAGATTTTTTAGGGTATAGAACATCCCTTTATCTGGAACTTTAGGTGTTTTAGCTATATCCACGTATGGACAACAAAACTTGTAACTCTTTTCTGAGTATCAAAAACTTCTCTTGCCCTTTTGTATTGCTGTGAATGAATTGCTTGCTTGCCTAATATTGGTCCGCCTTAATTTCTTCCATTGGTTGAACCTGCCTGTTGCTTTTTTGTACTTTTATAGCATGTTGTTAAGGGTCGTGTATCTTAACTTGATTTTGAATTTTTAATAAACTTTCTTAACTCTAGCTACTGATCACTGGTCCTCATTGTGTAGCCAAATGGGTTGCACTCTTAATTGAATTTGATTGATGTCAATGTTAACTCCCATCACCTATCAATCGTACTTAAGGGTCCTTCGGAGTACCAATGGTAAGCAAGTGTGCCCAGAAAATGTTAGATCAGGAACATTCCATAGAAACTATCTTTTTTAGAAGCTTCATTAGTCCTACATGCACATATGTGCTGATGACATGTTCCTTTGGGGTTTTTCATTGTTTTTCTTATTTAATTGCATTTTCTTTTTATTTCCTGTGTTATATTCAACACATTCAGTACTTTTATATTGTATCGATAGGACTTGAATAATAATTTCATTTCCTTTTGCATGTTTATATTTTCTTGTGATTCCTAAATTTTTGTGATTAGTTTCTTTCACATACCCCATTCTCTCAACCCTCGAATCGCTGCTCTTTGTCCATTTTCACTCGCCAGGCATTCAACTTTTTGCCACTTTTTTAGGTCGAAGCCTAGCAGAAAGCACAGCTGTCTGGTTGTGAAAAGACAACTAGGGGACATTCTGAAATCTTCCTTGGGAATGCATTCCACCCATTGCATACCATTGGCTTTGTGGTTTCTCACTCACATTCACTTGCTTTCTGTGTGCTGGCTTTATTTGTTTTCGGCTGTCCAGCATCTCTTTTTCCCTCCCATGGAACATAACCTGTTTACCATTACTTGTATTCTTCCACAAGTGCTTGCTTCATGTAAACAGGCCTTACAATGTTGTTCTTATTTTGTCACATTTGCTGTGCATTCAAAGATAGAGGTCAAATGTCAGGCTCTGTCTTTGGGGGAGATCGGTGTTTACTTTTCTTTTGTTGAGTTCAAATTTAGAGTATTTATGTGAGGATCTTGCTGGATACTGTGTTACTGTTTGTAACACACAAAATATAAATGCCTGTAAACGAACTGTGCAAATATTTCACAATATATCAGAATTAGGAAAGCACAAATGAAGCACATTTTTTGTAATTCTGAAGTGCGGTGGAAATACATTTGTTAATACGATCAAAACATTTAAAATCTAGGTGATTCCATTTCCATACGTTATCATTTGTGCACTGTATAGATTTATAAGTAAAAATGTATCTGCAAAAGTAATGTTAAATTCAGTTGAAAATGTGTTGTCTGTAATAGCAGTGTGCTACCACACCATGCATACTCCACTTTACGCCACTTCACTATGCAATACTCTACTCCACTCTATGGAAGTCTACAACACTCCACTCTACACCACTCCTCCCTATCTCACTCCACTCAACAACACTCCTCTCTATGACACTTCACTCCACGACACAATGCTCCACTCTATGCCACTCCACCCTACACCTCTCTATGCCACTTCACTCTGGGTCAATATACTCCACTCCATGACACTTTAGACCACTCCACAACCCTTCACTCTACTCCATTTCATTCTATGACACTCTATTCCACTCTACGCCACCCCACTCTATGAAACCCCATGCAACTTTGCTCCACTTTACACCACTCCACTCTACTTCACTCCACTTTATGACACTCCACTCTATGATACTTTCCTCCATACTATGATATGCCACTCTACTCTACAACACTCTATGCTCCTCCACTCCACTCTATGATACCTACTCCACTCTACTCTACTCCATGCCTGTCTACGCCAATCCACTCTGAGCCATTTCAATATTGCCCACTCTACACCACTCCACTCTATGCCAAATCACTCTACTCCACTCTAAGCAACTCCTTGCCATTCCACACTACTCCACTTTACTCCACTCTATAAACTCCACTCTGTGCCACTCTACAGCACTCTATGACACTCCACTCTATGATACTCCACTCTACAAGACTCCTCTCTATGACACACCACTCTATGTCACTCCACTCTACACCACTCCACTGTATGCCATTCCTCTCTATGACACGCTATGCCCCCCAATCTTTGCCCCTTCACACTACATCACTACACTCTAGGACGCTCCACCCTACAACACTCCACTCCACTCTAAACCAGTCCACTCTATGAATCTTAACTCCACTCTACTTCACTACTCCACTCTACGCCACTCCACTTTATAACAGTGTGCTCCACTCCACTCTGCGCCACTTTGTGCCACTTGGCTCTCCAACTGTCTATGCTACTCCCTTCTACAACACTCTACTCTACTCCATTCTATGCCTCTCTACAAAACTCTCTGCCACTCCACGTTATTCCACTCAATTCCCTCAATATCACTCCAAGCCACTTCATTCCACTCCATGCCACTCAACTCTACACCACTCTATGACATGTCACTCTACTCTACAACACTCTACTTGATTCTATGCCGCCCTACTCCACTCCTTCCTATGACACTCTATGCCACTCCACACTGCGATACTCTACTCAACCTGATGCCCCCACCCTACACGCCAATCCACACCACTCCACCCTATACCACCCCATTCTACAACACTCCACTACACAGAACTCCACAACACTCCACACCACTCTATGCCACTCCACTCTACTCTACTACTCCACTCGACACCATTCCACCCTACTCCACTGTATGTCACTCCACTGAACAACACGTTATGCCTCTACACTCTATGCCTAATAGAAATGGGATTTCTGGTTGGCCAGGGCTTGTGCCTAAGCCAGGCAGAAACCACCACTCTAGTCGTGGGAAGGGAGTTATACGCTGAAGATAACCCCTACTCACCCCCTTAGTAGCTTGGCATGGGCAGTCAGGCTTATCCTAGAGGCAGCAACACACACACAGAGCAGCAACAAACTAGGCACACTACAAAAGTACCCCCACACAAGGTTATATAAAAAAATAGCCTTTGTATTATCCAAAACACATTACAATCATAAGCACCCATTTACACTGGGCCAACTGGCACCAGGCAACAATTTACAGGGGATTATATACATGACAGGACCAATCGGGCTACTGTCAGAACCATCACAAGCACAAGTAATAAAAATGACACAACGAGTAACTACTGGTAAAATACTGTACTCAGCTTTAGCATTAGCAACATAAACACATTATGTCTGCATCACATTAGGCATAAAACACATTATGCATTTCCACATTAGTAATGCACCACAGTAACCCTAACACAGTGCATTCATCCCCTTTGCGCTCCCACCAGAACACAAAATGTCCAAACCTGAACCCCAGGCCAACTGGCCTTTCTCTGCAGCCCAAGGCCCTTCTTCCCAAATGTCAGGGCGTAAAGACGGGATCTTCCACTAGCCCTTTAGCTGCCTTGGCATCAAGAACAACTTGCATAATTCACTGGGGTATGGGGGCTGAAACTCACGCCTTCCACAGCAAGGAAAGAAAATGCCCCTGTGTTGCAGCTGCCCGCGCTTCTGCGGTGCAGCTGAGGAATCACCTTTGGCACTGCAGTGCCTCCTGAGCCCCCACTGGGACTCTAAAGACAAAATTGCCCAACGTTGCAGCTGCCCTCCAATGGGCAAGTCAGCTGTGAAGAAATCGGCACTCAACAGGCACTGGCACCACCGTGCCTTTCAAGTCCCACTCCGTGACTTATAGAACAAGAATTGCCCAAAAGGAAATCGGCTCAGGCACCACGGTGCCTCAGGGAGTGCCAATACTGCTCACTGTGAGCCCCACTCACCCGGTCCTCCCACGCTAGGGAAGCTCGGCAGCATCTCTCCTGGCAGGACACAACTCGCGGGGCTCTCACTGGTACACGAGGCCCGTCTTCTTCCAGGCAGTGGGCCTGACTTCCAGCTGCCTCCTTCCTGCCAGCCGGCCCCCGCCTACATCCAGGTGACCTGCCTGACTTCCGGCGGCTGCGGGGGCAGCTGATCGATGTCTCTGCTGATCACGCTACCCTCCAGCAATGCGGGGTGTGGTCCCGCTCCAAATGGACACAGACTGCGGGGTGGGATCCCACTAACAGGATCATGAAAATGTGGGGTGGGCTCCCGCTTTCCTTTGGAAAAGATTTCCTGTGGAAAATAGCTCTGCCCACGACCAGGCAACTTGCCTGCCTTCTGGGTCACCACTCGCGGTGCGGATGCCAATTTTCGGCAGCGCTACAAAAAGTGAAGCGCTGGAGTGCTTGTCACGCACTCCGGCCAGAAAAGGTTGGAGCCCACCCTCTGGGGACCTCTGTAGCCCATGGGGCTTCCTAACCACGGAGTAAGGGAGCTGGCACAGGGAAAATGAGGAGTCCCACTCCTTGGGACCAGCAACAGATGTAGTTCTCAGGAGGCGCTAAGTCCAGAGTTCAAGGGGCAAAGCTGGGCCCATTCAGGCCAGCTCACAGGGCCCTCCAGCCGGGAGGCAGTCCCTCGTGGTAGTTCCTTCTGGGTCCCAGCAGCAGCAAGTCCCCAAGTAGCACTAGGAAGCACACTTTCAAGGGGTAACAGCCCCAATATTTACAGTACACTTTCCTTTGTCTGAGCTGGCACAGGGCTTGGAGGAACCAGCCTCAACTGGTCTGGGGGGTGTTGAAGCACTCTGTTTACCAGGCTTCCACCCTCCTTTTCAGATGGGGCTTGGTCCTCATACACACTACAGGGGGGCGGAGCCAGCTTTTACCTAGGCAGGCACAGACATATTCACGGTCAGGGGACTACTCCTCCCACTACTCCAAATGCAGATCTCCTATTCAGCCTAGCGCTGACTCACCCAGCCCTCCCTGGAGCCACACACATCTCACCAGCCCCTGTCACTCCAGAGCCAGACATGCAATACACATCAGGCAGGCAGGCACATAGCACACAGATATGCCAACTTCTAAAAGTGGCATTTCTAAACGAGTGATAATAAATCTGCGCACACCATTGCGCAGCATTTATTATTACTATTCCAAACATACCAATCTCGACAATACTGCTCCTCTCATATCAGGAATTACCACTGAAACACTTATCAGGGAATCCCCAATGCATTCCTATGAGAGGGCAGCCTCACAGCAGTGAGAAACCAAAATGGCTGTTTGTCACTACCAGGACATGTCACACACTTAAGGTACATGTCCTACTTTTTACCTACAATGCGCCCTGCCCATAGGGCTAGCTAGGGTCTACCTTAGGGGTCACTGAATTGCAGTAAAAGGGGGGGTCACAGACGTGGCACACACTTTAGGTGACACGTCACAGCGGCAGTAACACTGCACACACAGGCCCTGCAATGGCTGAGGCCTCAGGAAGGTTTGAAAGGCTACTTTGGTGGGTGGTGCAATCAGTGCTGCAAGCCCACCAGTAGCATTTCATTTTCTAGCCATGGGTATCTGAGCTACCACTTTACAAGGGACTGACAGGTAAATTAAATATGACAAACAGGTGGTGACCAATCTTACCATGTGTATCACAGAGAGCACACACACTTTACACTGGACAGCAGTGCTAAAGTGCCCATAGTCCTAAGGCTAGGAGGAAGGCAAAAGGTTCAGGGATGACCCTGCAAAAAAGGCCAAGTCCAACAATGCCCCACCACTCTATGTCCCGCCTCTATTTGACTCTCCACTCTATGACAGTTTATTCCACTCTCCATCACCCCACACCACTCCACTTTAATCAATCAATCAATCAATCATAGCATTTGTATAGCGCACTACTCACCCGGAGGGTCTCAAGGCGCTTGGGGAGGGGGGGGGTCCGCTACTGCTCGAACAGCCAGGTCTTGAGCTGCTTCCTGAAGGCGAGGTGGTCTTGGGTCAGGCGGAGGTGGGTCGGGAGGGAGTTCCAAGTCTTGGCGGCCAGGTGGGAGAAGGATCTTCCTCCTGTTGTGGCTCTTCGGATGCGGGGGACGGCGGCGAGGGCGTGGCTGGTCGATCGAAGGTGGCGTGTGGGAGCGTAGAAGTTGAGGCGCTGTTGAGGTAACTCGGGCCTTGGTTGTGCAGGGCTTTGTGTGCGTGGGTGAGGAGGCGGAAGGTGATTCTCTTGTTGACCGGGAGCCAGTGCAGGTCTCTCAAGTGTCTGGAGATGTGGCTTCGTCTGGGGATGTCGAGGATGAGTCTTGCTGAGGCGTTCTGGATTCGCTGGAGTCTCTTCTGGAGCTTGGCGGTGGTTCCGGCGTAGAGGGCGTTGCCGTAGTCCAGACGGCTGGTGACGAGGGCCTGGGTGACCGTCTTCCTGGTCTCGGTGGGGATCCACCGGAAGATCTTACGTAGCATGCGCAGGATGTTGAAACAAGACGAAGAGACGGCGTTGACTTGTCTGGTCATGGAGAGGGAGGAGTCCAGGATGAAGCCCAGGTTGCGTGCGTGGTCTGTTGGTTTGGCTGCGGAGCCCAGGGCGGGTGGCCACCAGGAGTCGTCCCAGGCGGAGGGCGAGGAGCCCAGGATGAGAACTTCCGTCTTGTCTGAGTTCAGTTTCAGGCGGCTAGTCATCATCCATTCGGCTACGTGTTTCATCCCTTTGTGTAGGTCGGCTCTGGCGGTGGCAGGGTCATTGGTCAGGGAGAGGATCAGCTGTGTGTCGTCGGCGTAGGAGATGATGTTGAGGTTGTGTTGGCGTGCGATGGCCGCAAGGGGGCTCATGTAGACATTGAAGAGGGTGGGGCTGAGCGAGGAGCCTTGAGGAACGCCGCAGATGACTTCGGTGGCCTCTGACCTGAACGGGGGTAGACGGACTCTCTGTGTTCATCCAGCGAGGAAGGAGATGATCCATTCCAGTGCCTTCTCCTGGATTACGACGTTCCTGAGGTGTTGCACTAGGGTGCGGTGGCAGACAGTGTCGAATGCCGCGGAGAGGTCTAGGAGGATGAGGGCCGCTGTTTCTCCGTTGTCAAGCAGGGCACGGATGTCATCGGTGGCAGCGATGAGGGCGGTCTCAGTGCTGTGGTTGGCCCTGAAGCCCGACTGTGAGGGGTCGAGGGATCCATTCGTCTTGAGGAAGGCGGCCAGCTGCTTGTTGACTGTCTTCTCGATGACTTTGGCTGGAAACGGGAGGAGCGAGATGGGGCGGTAGTTCTTGAGTTCGGTGGGGTCTGCTGTTGGTTTCTTTAGTAGAGCGCTGAGTCCGGCGTGCTTCCAGCTCTCAGGGAAGGTTGCGGTGTCGAAGGAGGCGTTGATGATGTCCCGTAGCTGGGGTGCGATGGCGGCGTCGGCTTTGTTGAAGACGTGGTGAGGGCAGGGGTCGGTTGGAGATCCGGAGTGGATGGAGTTCATTGTGCGGATGGTGTCTTCGGTGTTGATAGGGGTCCAGGGGCTGAGGGTGGTGGTGGGGGGCGTTGGTGCGGTCGTGGGGAGCGTTGGTTGTGTGCTGAAGCTGTTGGGTATGTCAGCGATCTTGTTGTGGAAGTAGGAGGCGAGGGAGTTGCAGAGGTCTTGTGATGGGGTGATGTCGTTGATTCCGGCGTTGGGGTTGGAGAGCTCTTTCACGATGTTGAAGAGTTCCTTGCTGTTGTGTGCGTTGTTGTCCAGTCTTTCCTTGAATGCTGTTTTCTTGGTGGCGCGAATCAGTTGATGGTGTTTTCGAGTGGCGAGCTTGAGGGTGGTCATGTTATCGGTGTTGGGTCTCTTCTCCATGCTTTCTCGAGAGCTCGACAGTTCTTCTTGGAGCTCTTGAGTTCGTCAGTGAACCAGGATGCTTTCTTGCTGCCGGGTCTGCTGGGCGGGGTCCTCAGTGGGGCGAGGTCGTCTGCGCAGTTGCTGATCCACTTCGTGAGGTTGTCGGCGGCCTGGCTGGGGTTCGCGGAGCTGGCGGGAGGGTGCTGGTTCAGGGCTGCGGTGAGCTGGTCGGCCGTGATCTTGTTCCAGCTTCTTCGTGCAGCCTGTTGCTGGTGGTGGTGGATCGTGGTCCTTATGAAGCTGAAGTGGACGCAGCTGTGGTCCGTCCAGTGGAGTCCGGTGGCATGGCTGAAGGCGATGTCTTTGCTGGATGAGAAGACGGCATCGAGTGTGTGTCCGGCGAGGTGGGTGGGGGTGGTCACCAGCTGCTTGAGTCCGAGGTTGGCGAGGTTGTCAAGCAGGGTGGTGGTATTGCGGTCATTGTTGTTCTCCAGGTGGAAGTTGAGGTCCCCGAGGAGAATGTAGTCAGCGGAGGGGAGGGCGTGCGGGCTGATGAAGTCGGCGATGTCTTCGCTGAATTGTGTGCGGGGTCCCGGGGGACGGTAGATCAGGGTGCCTCTGAGGGTGGTCTTGGGGTCGGTGTGGATCTGGAAGTGCAGGTGTTCGGCGGTTGTCAGGGTGTCGTCGGTGTTGGTCGTGATGCGGATGGTGTTCCTGTGGATGATGGCGATGCCTCCTCCCGTCTGGTTGACGCGGTCCCTCCGGGTGATCTTGTATCCGTCCGGGATGGCGATGGCGATGGCGATGGCGATGTCGGGCGCTGAGGAGGCGTTCATCCAGGTTTCCGTGAGGAAGGCGACGTCTGGAGCTGTGGTGTCGAGGAGGTTCCAGAGTTGAACGGCGTGTCTGTGGACGGAGCGGGTGTTGAGCAGGATGCACTTCAGGTGGTTGCTGCTGGTGTTCGGCTTGGTGGGTGCTGGTGTAGTGCAGGTCCGGATGCATGTGAACTTGCAGGCGTGGCAGCTGAAGGGTCCGTGGGTGCGTCTCGGAGTGGCTCGGTAGCATCCCGGGGCTCGGCCGGTGTTGAGTGCGTTGAGGGTGGCGGCGTCGTATGTCCGGCGGGAGGGGTGGCCTCTGCGGGGGCCAGTGGTCCTGGCACTGGGCGCGGTCCAGGCACGGACGGGCGTAGACGGGCTTACCTTTGGCGCACCTTCGGCGCTCAATCGGTGCTCCCGCTGCGCGTGTCCGCTGCGCGGTCGCTCTGGGGACGTCATAGGAAGGGAGCCGGTCGGGAGGGTCTGCGGGGAGGCGGGAGCGAGAGCCAATCGGCTGGCGGGGGGGGCGGGGCTGCGGGCTAGGGCGGCGGGAAAAGCTGGAGCGGGCTTGGCGGCCCTCGGGTGGCTGGGGCTGCGGGAGGCTGGTGTGGGCTCGGCGGCCCTCGGGTGGCTGGGGCTGCGGGAGCAGGCACGGGCACAGGAGCTTGGGGGTGACCAGGCCAGAAGGCGCAGTGGACTTTACGCCACTTCACTCTAAGCCACGTAACTGTATGCCATTCCACTCTATGCCATTCCACTCTTTGGAACTTTACTCCACTCTATGCTACTCCACTCTACGATACTGTACTCCACTCTATGCAACTCTACTATACTCCATGCCACTCCGCTCTACAACATTCTATTCCTATCTACACAACTCGCTCTATGCCACTTTACTCCAATCTATACCACTCCACTGTACTCTAATCTACTCTTTGGCACACTACACCACTGTACTTCATTGCTGCATTCTACACCACACCACTGTACACCACTCTCTGCCACTTCATCTACTACACTCTTTGCAGCTCCACTCTATGACACTCTACTCTGTGACACTCTACTCCACTCAACAGTTCAGAGGAACGCAACATTAGTTCTCGCACCAACTCTTAACCCCCTCTTTCTCCCAATACTCAGAGAATCATTTTCTTAGTGGCAATATATTTAAAACATCTTCAACTGACCCTTGTCCCTGGTATTGGAAATAATGTTTATTTGTCTCACTACTTATTCTTGCAATACCTTTTGAACAGAAATGCAGTTTGTAACTAAAGTACAGTGTGAGGAAGCACTTTATGCAATAAGTAGACATTTCCCTCAAAACCCTTGAGTTTCGGTAAAGATACAATCCTTCATTTAATTTATTTGTGAATACATTATCTGAAATGATGTGATTCTATGTTAGAATTTCAAAATGTATTTGTGATTTGTATGAATGGGTGAAAAACTATCTGGTTACTAGAAAAAACGGATTCTCTAATAATGAAAAACAGGTACTCCTAATGGCATTATCTAGTTTTTCAATGTTTCAAAAGGGATACTTTTCTGTATGATAAATAAAGCACCTTCCTTTTCATTGTGACTGATGATGAGGCCCATCCGGTCGGAAGGTTTAAGAAGTACGCAGGAGTTGCAGTCTATCCCCACATTAGTATGTCACATGAATAAGCCCATAATTTATCGCCCAACACCAAGATTGTTGAAATAGATATGTTTTACTAGAGAAAATATGCCAGTGTTTACCTTCTATTGTTCTAGCATAATTATTGCATACTCATTGCCTGGAACAGCAGAGAATACATCCTTCCATTCAAAAACTATTATATATAAGTATTTTTTTGTTTTTTTGTTTAAGAGATTTTTATTAGCATTTTAGATTAAATACAATACATATGTTATACAAGAAAATTGGAACAATGAAATAAGGAGGAGAAGAAGGAAAACATATGCATGAGCAATAGGAACGAAGAAAGAAATGAGCATATAGAGAAGAGAAAAGGAAAAAAGGGGAAAACCAAGAGTATGGGAAAGAGGAAAGAAGAAAGAATGAAAAGAAAGCAAGTACAGAAAAAGGGAAGAAAAGGGAGAGAAAAGAGAAGGGGAGAATAAGCGGGAATACTGAGCATCAGTCAAGGATCAGATTTGGAGGAATATAAGTATTTTTAAACAGATTAAGAGTGCTACCCAACAATGCAGCCAACAAAATGGGCATTTCTCAATCAATTTAATTTTAGCCTGCATAGTTTGTGCCTAATAACTAAGGTCTTACTATTGCCCCTTATGAGAGCCTTCATAATGTCAGGAGACTGATGGCTGGCATGGGACTTTTGACTATGGGAGTATCAGGAAGGCCAGGTTTCAATGGTCTTCGTCTTCCAGAGGTAAGGGCGACCCCTTCTAGTAGCCATGAAGCAGCCGACGCCTGGTAGCGTTTAAGCAGATGGTGCCTTTCAGAAAGAGCCTGACAGAGGAAAAACCCTGAAGGCCATAAACATCATATAACGAGGCTCTGGGTAGGCGATTACGACAACAAAAAGAGAACTGAACCTCTAAGGACAAGGAGAATGTTGAAAAAAACTAGAACTGCCAAGATGCTAGGAAGAGGAAGAACTGGAATGAAGGAAGTGCTAAAACAACCTCCCAACAAGACATACCCAGATCGAGGGCACAGGAGATTGTATCGGTGGGCCGGCTACCATAAGGTAAGTTTATTAAAGCAGCGCAGCGGCTCGCATGCACTTCAAAGGGGATTTATGACGTTTCAACGCATGCTTTTACCACGCATGCCTTTACAACGCAGGTATTACAACGCAAGTTGTTACAACGACTTGCGTTGGGGGGCGCTGGATAGTGGAATAGTTTAATTTTCTATTCCAACTCCAGTCCCCGTGGATAGTAGGGAAGGTGTCGGATAGAAAATTAAACAATTCCCTATCCAACAGCGCCCTCCAGCGAAAGTCGTTGTAACGACTTTCATTGTAATTCCTGCGTTGTAATGGTAGTGCGTCGTAAAAGTTTCGTTGTAAACGATGTTCCCCCTTCAAAGGCCACGCTTGCACTCAAGCTGCTGTTTCCCCGGCCAGCCCAAGGTGTACTTGGGAACTATTGTCAAGCAGGGCGCAGGTAGCCACCCAAGAGACAACAGCTGAGGTAAGACTTATGTATGCAATGAGGTAGAGGTTCAAACAATAATCGGAAAATTGGGAGTATGATTCTTTTTAAAATGTTGACTTTTTATAACAGTATATTACATCTGTCTCAATTCATAAACTCTTTAATTGGTTTGTCAAAAGCCACCTTACTTACATATTACATGTAATGTATACATTTATCAGAGTAACTTACAGACCTGAAGAATGAAATGGAGAAGTAGAATTATTCAAGCTAGTGTTCAGTGCCATTATTGTAGATGTGTTACAATACATTTTGCAAAATACACTATTACATAATGCACTATTAAAATAAATTCTCTTAGAGATCCAGAAACAGGTTGTCTGAAGAGTGAGATGGCCTAGCAAGCAAGTATTGTCAAAGACAGTAGGTATTGCCTTATGAACTAATGCCTTTGCCAAGGCTTTTTGCTGATGCTAGTTAACATAAGCAAAAAAGTCACAAAAATGCAGACTCTCCCAATGGTTGTGTCATTCTGTAAGTGCATGCATGCATGAGGATGTATGCGTTCACATGCCTTACTACACATGCATGCTTATGGAGTTCCATGGCACCATTCTTTTTATTTACTGATCTAAGAGGACCGATGCCATTTAGATAATTAAATTCAAAAATATCTATTTTACGTACAATATATCACTTTTCAGATAGCTAAGTGGCCTGGCAGCAAATAGTATAAGTTGGACCCCTCCAAACAAATAAATAAATATTAAACGGCTGCAAGGGGTGCAGGTGCAATGGAGGAGCGTGTGGGCGGGTAAGCAACAGGGAGCGGGAGGGAGATGAGGGAATAATGGAGGTGCCCGAAAGTGTTTTATAGAATGTGTAGCGGCCAGGCAGCTGCCAGGCCCTCCGAAAAATGAATAATACATATAAAATAAAACATTTATTTCAAAGATTGAGAGGGGTAGTGACTCAACAGAGGAGCAGGTGAGCGGTGGGTAACGGGGAAGCAACAGTGCCTGTTGTTTGAGGGGGTATGTAGCATAATTGATAATCCGGAAAAGTGTTTGCTGTTCAGCCGTCGCTACTGGAGTAGCATTTTATCTGTCTGCAGCTGCTGTGCTCATTTTTACAAGGACTTCGCAACAGGTTTGGCCGCAGAGGAGGGAGAGGCGCCGGCCCCGGGACTGCGAGGACCAGCATTCTCCATCTACAGCTGGTCCTCTTCCCGCGTGAGCCGCGCCCCCTCACAGTGCCACGCCCTATCATTCTCAGATAACTTCTCGCGGCCCCCGCTTCGCGGGTGCCGCTCGTGAATCCGGAAAAGTGTTTGCTGTTCAGCCGTCGCTACTGGAGTAGCATTTTATCTGTCTGCAGCTGCTGTGCTCATTTTTACAAGGACTTCGCAACAGGTTTGGCCGCAGAGGAGGGAGAGGCGCCGGCCCCGGGACTGCGAGGACCAGCATTCTCCATCTACAGCTGGTCCTCTTCCCGCGTGAGCCGCGCCCCCTCACAGTGCCACGCCCTATCATTCTCAGATAACTTCTCGCGGCCCCCGCTTCGCGGGTGCCGCTCGTGAATCCGGAAAAGTGTTTGCTGTTCAGCCGTCGCTACTGGAGTAGCATTTTATCTGTCTGCAGCTGCTGTGCTCATTTTTACAAGGACTTCGCAACAGGTTTGGCCGCAGAGGAGGGAGAGGCGCCGGCCCCGGGACTGCGAGGACCAGCATTCTCCATCTACAGCTGGTCCTCTTCCCGCGTGAGCCGCGCCCCCTCACAGTGCCACGCCCTATCATTCTCAGATAACTTCTCGCGGCCCCCGCTTCGCGGGTGCCGCTCGTGAATCCGGAAAAGTGTTTGCTGTTCAGCCGTCGCTACTGGAGTAGCATTTTATCTGTCTGCAGCTGCTGTGCTCATTTTTACAAGGACTTCGCAACAGGTTTGGCCGCAGAGGAGGGAGAGGCGCCGGCCCCGGGACTGCGAGGACCAGCATTCTCCATCTACAGCTGGTCCTCTTCCCGCGTGAGCCGCGCCCCCTCACAGTGCCACGCCCTATCATTCTCAGATAACTTCTCGCGGCCCCCGCTTCGCGGGTGCCGCTCGTGAATCCGGAAAAGTGTTTGCTGTTCCGCCGTCGCTACTGGAGTAGCATTTTATCTGTCTGCAGCTGCTGTGCTCATTTTTACAAGGACTTCGCAACAGGTTTGGCCGCAGAGGAGGGAGAGGCGCCGGCCCCGGGACTGCGAGGACCAGCATTCTCCATCTACAGCTGGTCCTCTTCCCGCGTGAGCCGCGCCCCCTCACAGTGCCACGCCCTATCATTCTCAGATAACTTCTCGCGGCCCCCGCTTCGCGGGTGCCGCTCGTGAATCCGGAAAAGTGTTTGCTGTTCAGCCGTCGCTACTGGAGTAGCATTTTATCTGTCTGCAGCTGCTGTGCTCATTTTTACAAGGACTTCGCAACAGGTTTGGCCGCAGAGGAGGGAGAGGCGCCGGCCCCGGGACTGCGACGACCAGCATTCTCCATCTACAGCTGGTCCTCTTCCCGCGTGAGCCGCGCCCCCTCACAGTGCCACGCCCTTAGCACATGCTTGCTGATTTAAGTCCTGCCTGGTACGCGCATCGCGGGACGCGCGCGGGACAGAGCCCGGGGCTAAGCCCGGGCAAAGGGCGGGCCGTCTAAGGCCGTCCAAGGTCGACCAAGGACGGGACGGGCCACCTTATTTAACTTTTTATTTTCATGTGGTGATATATTCTGAACTGACACGAAAATATTTCTCTTTTTGTATGGATTTTTCCATCTAGTCTACTGCCTCTGTTATAGAGTCTTTTTTCCTAGGATAAGCGTGCCTAGTTACCTTTAGGTATCTGTCTGCTGCTTTCTAATACCACGGAACTCATCACTTACCCTACCCCCGGTAATTAGCATCATAACATCCTTTGACCGGACTGAGTCTAATTCGTATGGCATATAAAAAATTACGATCCCGTACCATTTTTATGAAGAGAATGGGTACTGAGGAAGCGGAAAGAAAATGCTCTGCGAAAGCAGTAAAAGATGGTCAGCTGATTGGAACTCCTGCCATCAGCAAATATTTTTCAGCTTTATCCTCCAAAAAAGATCCTTCTTCACCTGCCATAGATTTGCCTGCAAAATTGGAACAAACTCCAAGTAAAGAGATTTTGGACTTGTCTCCCACGGATACAAAGACCATTGCAACTATAAATGATCTCGGTACTTCTCAAAAACCTCAGGCTTCGCCCCCAATTCAGGAGTTTCAAACATCTATCCTCGATTCATCTAATTTTAATAATATCATGTCAACAAAACAAATAAATCAAATATCGGATATCGAGGATCTCTGTCCCAGTGATATAAAACCGATGGAAAATATATCCGAGATATTGTTAAATCCTGAAAACTCTCACATTGAGCCTCAAAAACAGCACTCTGATTTTAAAATTGATTTGGAATCATCACTGGATACATTCTTACCATATAATATGAACTCAACTAATATGGCGACACCAATTTCAAAGGCTCTATATACTCTACAGGAAATACTCGAATCAGTCCTTTCTTTTCTAAGTAACATTTTAGAAAACTCTGATCAGACTCTAGATGTTCAAATTGGCATTTTGAAGTTTTTGGTGGAAGAAAAGAGGAAAAAAGAAAAAGATCATAAGGATCAAATACTAAATAATACACAGATCCTGGAAGAAAGTAAAGAAGTATTCAAACCCTCTTCTCCAACTAAAATTTTCTCCTCTGACCCACAAAGTTCACGCGACAGCAGTACTCAAACTTCTGATCAGGATTTAGTCAATCAATCAAATGTTACTTCTAAGAAAGATAACACGGAGGACCGAATATATTCCTTAAAAAAATTGTTTCAAGAGGAGCCCCTAATAAAAACTAAACATTACCCGATCTTTTCAGTGCCAAAGAACACTAATATGCTAAAAGAAATAGATGAAGGAGAAGATACAACAACTCATCGTCCGGTATTAGTTGAAGTCGGAGACCAATTGTCCCCCAAAAAGAAAGGTAATAAAGAAACAAAAAGAAAATTAAGAAATAGGAAACCACTAAGAAGAATAAATAAAAAAAAATCAAGTAAAATCAGATTTAAAAATTCAACTAACGATCACAATAATGGAGAAAGTGAGTCGAACACAGCGATAACTGGTCCTATATTGGCAGAGGAATCATGTGAAATAAATAACAAATTACCCACGAAACTATTGAATCTCAAGGCTCCTGAATATATACCTGCCAGAATGAAAAGTAGTAACGAACAGTCACATATTGAAAGCGGGTCCGATAAGATATTATCTACTGGAGGCCACCAACCTATGACTAAATATTTGCAGTTCGAAGAACTTTTCCCAACTGATGATTTACCACTCAATAGAGGAAGGATAATCAATCTACTGCACCAGATCTCTATGCTCAAATCCATCACGAGTAAAGAAATAGATTTAGTAACATTCCCAATTAAAGAAAATATGAAAATCGTGAAAGTAGCCTTTTGGTCATCCGTTGTCCCTGGAATCATCGTGAGGGAAAAAGAAACATTACACAAACATGGTTACGATGTCATAGAAATATATCCAACTAGGAATTATACAACCAAATCAACTGGTCTCCAGAATAGTCTCTCTGATACCCGAATAAATAATTGGGATTCAAATATCTCTGAAAACGTTGACTCGGAGCGAATCAGTTCCAGGAAGGATATTCTGAAAATCCAAGTACAAGATGGCCAAAGGAACGTGTGGAGCCAATATCACGAAGAAAAAGAGGTCAGAAAAATAACTGAATCTTGGGCTTGGTTATCGGAGGCCTTAAATAGCAATAAACAGGCTCTGCGATTGCATTCTACTGTTTAACAACAATTTAAAGATTACCTCATGGAATATAGCCGGAAAAACCATCAATAAAATGAACATAGCTTTAAAAAATAACCCTGAAATTTTAGCCATGCAGGAAACATGGGCTGTAAAATCATTCAATCAGAAGGGTTACTATGTCTATGACATTCCGGCTATAGCAACAAATAGAGGTCATGCCAAGGGTGGTTTGGCTATTCTTTTGAGTGAGGGAAATCAATGGTCCCAGGAAATAATCAACTCCAAATCAGATAATTTCCAATGCATCAAGGTTATGTTAAAAACAAATAATTCTGACCAAAAAAAGGCACTTCTACTTTTTAACATGTATATTCCCCCAGGCTCTGTTCATGATGCTACCTTCGTAGAAACTATTGAATCAATAACCAAGATAATCGAAGAGCGAGATAATACAGCGTTTCTGATTGTGGGTGACATCAATGGGAAAATCTCTAATACAGAAATTGGTAAATGGGCTGAAACGTATGAAGATGAAGCAATTGATTTGCCTACCCCGATATTCCCTAAAGGAAAAATTGCGGACAAAAGGGGGAAAATGTTATTAGCACTACTCCCTAGCATCAATGGGTCAATCTTGAATGGATGTGTAGAGGGTGACAGACCAGCCTCTTTTACAAGACGTGGAAACAGATCCCTCTCAACCATTGATTATCTAATATGTAATATAGAGATAGTAGACACATTCCATTACTTGAAAATTTATTTCACGGACGATAGTGACCATGCGCTTCTTTGTTTAAATACAGGATGGTCGCTACATTCTTCCACATCGAGTCCAATTATGTATCCTAATGGGAATATTGAAATTAATAAAAAGCAAAGACGAATTTTTTGGAACTCTGGGACCCTAGACTTTATTAATAGAAAGATTTTACAAAACAATCTCCTATTAAAAATATATTCGGAGGATCAAATAACAAATTTTGAATGTATAATGACAAATCTTAAGACAATTCTGCTGAACAGGGAAAATCCACGTCAAAATAAGATTTATAAGAATTCTGATGAAAATGCCAATAGGAGGAAACTCAACAAACTTATACGAGGACAATTTCTAAATTATTCACCTACAACGCAGCTAGAGATAAATAAATTAAAGAACCAACAAAGAAAAGTAAAGAATAGCAAAAAACGATTGCTACAGGACAAAAACTGGGTGGATATTCACGAGGCGGCAAAGCAATATAACCAAAGGAAATATTGGTCTATGATAGCCAAAATAACTGGGTCTAAAAAGAAGCTTCACGCAATACCAGTACCACCTCATGAATGGGAAGCTTACCTAACTGACCTATATAAAGCAAACTCAACTCAAATAGAAAGTAATGCTGCTGAACATCGCATGGAAAAAAATTCAATATCAATCGAAAAAACTACAGCCTTTTCCATTGAAACACATATTAGAAAAGCAAAAAACACTTCTGCGTCAGGCCCTGATTTGATACCGATTAAAATTTTGCAATCTAACCCTAAAGAATGGAGTCAGATACTAACATCACTGTTTAATTTTATCTTTTGCACCAGAAGAATACCAGAATCATGGCAGGGAAGTACAATAATTCCCATTTATAAAAAAGGTAATCAAAACATAGCTAGTAATTACCGGCAAATTGCACTGATGGACGCAACAGGCAAAATCTTCGCTGCGGAAATACTTGATAGATTAAAAGATTGGTGCTTTTCGAAGGGAATAATACCTATGTACCAAGCCGGGTTTCGCCCCAATCACTCAGTAACAGATAATATCTCAATTCTTCAAACTATACTTGACAAATACATTGGGAGGAAATCGCAACCAGTGTATGCTGCATTTATAGACTATTCCACCGCATTTGACCGCGTTGATAGGTCAACATTATGGAGAAAATTGAGAAATCTGGGGATCTGCGAAACCTTATTACAATTAATAATCATGTTACACACTAATACCTGGTCCCAGGTGCAAATGGGAAGTGAGAAAGGTCTGACAAAACCAATCAACACTATGAACGGTTTAAAGCAAGGATGCCTTCTTGCACCAATTTTGTTCTCGCTTTATTTGAGCGATTTACCATCATGCCTACAACAATGCAACAGCTTGCCCCCGAAGGTTGCTTCTCAGAGCATACATGCGCTGTTGTATGCAGATGACATAGTTATGTTAGACCTTACTCCCTTTGGCCTCCAAAATTTATTGGATTCCTTAAATGTTTTTTCGAAGGATCATTTTTTAGTTCCAAACTTATCAAAAACTAAAGTGGTAGCGTTCTCTGGCCGGCAAAAAAGTGCCAAGTATTGCTGGAGCCTTGATGGGACAAGAGTAGAGGAGGTAGAAGAATACACTTACCTTGGGAGGATTTTTGCAAAGAACCTGCAAAATTCTAAACAAATAATCAATCTAAAGAAAAAAACTGAGATCCATGCAGGGGCGCTCTCTAGGTTGTATACTGCCACAGGGAATAGACATTTCTCCTCCCTGCTCAAAGTGTATAAAGTAAAGATACCCTCGGTCCTGTCATACGCAACAGAACACTTACCAATATCCCAATGGTCTTTTATGAACATAACAGAAGGAAAGATCTTGAAAAGAATATTAAAGGTTTCAGCATCAACACCTGTGCAGGCTATCAGACTGGAATTTGCACTTACAAGCTCGTACGCCACAGCTGTGGCAAATGTCATCCGATGGGCCTATAACATCTTGCATGCTAAAGAAGGATCACTAAGATTCTTGTTAAAGACTGAGATATTTAATTTAGACTCTCGATATCTTAATTTTTCCAAGAATATGTCTGAAGCATTTAAAATTGCGAACCTTACAAAAGAGATCTTGTTATCCTGGTCAAAATCCCAGTTAAAACTTTTCTTGAAATGCTTTACTCCAAGGTTAAGTTATGATCTTGACTTTATGCATTGTAGTAAGCTATCTACGTATAAAATGTTCATAGAGTCACTGGAATACAAGCAATTGAGGCCATATTTGGGGCTATGTCTTACTCATGGAGCTAGAAGGTCCATAACTATGTTGCGTTTAGGCATCTTACCTGTTTCCGTCTTTACATCTAAATGGTCACCAGGTCAATCTCCTCTATGTAATCTTTGTTTAGGTGGTGATCAAGACATTGTGCATATTTTATTTGTTTGCCCTAACGCAAGTGTAGTTAAAGCGCGGACAAGATATCTTCAACCAATATATCAAAAATGCAACATTACCACTGTAAATAGTTTAATATCTTTATGTAAACATCCAACAGAAGAATGGGTTTGTTATCATTTCTATAAATTTTTAAAATCTTTTCTAACTTTATATTGATGAGAATGCATATCCGTTGTAAATGTTTTTTAATTTTGTGGTGCTCAGCTGAGTACCAAAGCAAATAAAAACTTTTTGACTTTGACTTTGATAAACTAAGAAAACATATACCGTAATGGAGTACTTAATACAACGAAATGAGTACTTCCCTAAAAGTGGGCAGTGGAACGATACCAGTCAGCCAATCCACAGGTAAGTAATGAAAATATGCTCCAATGAACGGACAAACACAAGAAGAGGGAGGGAAGCCAATGAATGATAAGCATGCAAATGAGAGCGAAAATACAGCCAATCAATGATGAACAAAAGATGGGTTCTCTTGCGATTGTAAGTGTTTTTGCTATGGTCCACAAGATGTCTGGTAGGAAAATCCTAAAAACTATTTAGAAGGTATCTTGCTAGCAGTGGCGGCTCGCCCACTGCTTTCTCACCGTGCGAGAAGGCAGAAACACATGGTAGTTATTACCGTAATAACTACCATTTGTTTCTGCCTTCTCGCACGGCGAGAAAGCAGAAGTTAGAGTAGGCGGTGTTACTCGAGGGCAGCCTGAGAGGCTGCCAAACAGACAGTTTTAAGAACAGTGGGCAAGCCGCTCCCCCTGCCCTCGAGTAACCCCTCCCACTCTCCCTGCTCTCTGTATGCTGCAGCATACAGAGAGAAATGACGTTGGTAGGGCAGCCGGCCGAACCAATCACAGCGCTGGCTGCTGTGGAGGGGAGGGAGGCTGCCTGCAGCCTTCCTGTTGACGAGAGCCCAGTCTCGGGAGAAAAGTGGGAACTGAAGCCAAGGTAAGTTTTATTATATTTTATTATTTATTATCGTCGACGTCGCATGTAAAGTGCTCTGATGATACATGCTCCGTGTACCCTGTACATGTATCAAGTGCAGCTGGTCCTCACACTGATTTATCTTTAAAGTTTTGTAGTTTAGGAAAGATAAGTAATGTGGCACTGTTGTGTTGTGTAGTTTTACAGTAGTTTAGTTGACTATGCATTTCTTTATTTCGATTTGTTACGTTTCTGTTTCTTTAATTAAATATACATCATATGGAATCTCGATTGTGATGATAGATTCTGGAGCTATCATCTGCCAAGCTTGTTGCTAGTGGCTCCAGAGCGAATGGGGACTTTGCCTTGTCGAGGGTCGCGTATCTTCATGCACAAACTCACTGACTCTGCAGCGTGATCTGGCTTTGTGATTGTTTCTCCTATGCTTGATGGTACACAGCCAGAACTGCAAACATTATATAATTATTCGTTAACTTGCGGGAGTGAGAAAACACACAGTACGTCATTCCTGGGGCAGTTAAAGTCTGTTCCTGGGCGTTACACAGAGTGTACGCATGCCGAGACAGACTCCACACTGGCTTCCCCGGTCTCCACATGGCGTGTACAAAGTCCACCCCCCCGCGTGTTCACCCTCTTGGCCAGTCACGTGCCCCCTCCACGGGTGTTTTATTACTGCTGGGTATCGGATGGACCCAACGACCTGTGAATTATTAATCCCGCGCCTCTTCCTGCTCCCCCAGGTGCCCGCCGAGGAGCCAGGGAGCTGCTCCCTGCGCCCCAAGGCCCCCGAGATGGACGTCTTGTACAACTCCACGCTCAACATCTGCAAGGTGACAGACACCCGGGAACCGTGGCACGCGGAGAGACGGGGGGCTCGGCCCCATCTTCTATCTCCCTCGAGAAGAACCTTGTCCTGGGGTGGCCCCCAACCACGTCTTCATGAGCTCCACCCTCGTCATCTGTAAGGCGAGATGCCAGGTGGACTAAGCACAGGAAGGTTGGTGGTTTTCTGCTTTGCGCCAGCCTCCCTCCCCCCAGAGACCCGTGCCTGTTGTGGTCCAAGCCTCAAGCAGCGTGACCCACAGGGGCAGTTATGAGTGGGATAGCAGGTCGGGCAAGCGTAAAGCTGCTCCAGTGTGCATCAGACACCAGCTTATTGATAGAGACACAATACAAAATTGGTGACACTCATCCTGAACTTTTACGCCTCACTACTTTCAAATGTCACCAGCCGCCACTGCTTGCTAGTTAGAACAGACTGAATAATAGCCTAAGCCAAGGATACCATACATATTGCAAAATGATTGAGCTATCAGCAGTAAATATAACTCATCCCAAGTCATTTGATTGATTCCGAATCATGCCATCAATTTGCTATATTGAAAACCCAACTCATCTCCAGAAATGTAGATATCTTATTATTTATTGCCTTCTAGTGAAACACTTTTAACAATCAAATTCTTTTTCAGCATCTAAGCCCAGTAGTAGTAAAGGCAATATGCTCTTGAGAATCAATGTTAAATATTATTACAAGGTGAGTGTTGTGCAAGAGACTTCCAAATGGGATACAGCCTTTTTAAAGAACTCTTTAGTTATATTAAAAGAGACATTGCAAATTCATTAACATTTATTCCAAATTACGTTGTTCAAAATGTTGTTTTCTGCATATAACCAATACTTTGGGTGAATCCATAGAACAATAACAAATAACAGGTTTTAGCAGTTGTTCTAAAAAGCAAATGTAAACGTATTGATCAAAGGAAAAGCTAAACCATTCCTATTTAATTTGGAATGGATCTGGAAATGCCACCATGCTATCTGTAACATTATGTTTTTAATGTAAATGTCAGTTATGCTCTGTTCTGTTTTGTTAAGGAATTTGTTAAGCATGCAATTACCCTGCGGTGTCTTGGTGCAAGCTCTGTTCAGTAGACTGAAGGCGGTTAGTGTCTAATAAACAGCCACATTTCAGTAATATCTGCTTTTGACTTATCTACTTCCACTTAGGATATGTTAAATAAAATGATTTAAAATAATGGATCTACTATGGCCGGTTTTCTTGTACTAGGGCTGTATACCCTCCCTGTAGACCTTTCTTCTCTGTCTGTTCATTGTGAAATAAAGCACTAAAGACCCACCTGGTCAAATGAACCCCTCTGAGCTTCTGATGAGTCATAGTCTCTGTGTAATCCCCTTTATGACCTCTTGAAATATCTCTAAAGCAGCAAGCTGGTGATGTTGAGTACTATAAAAAAGAGCAAGACAACTAAAAAGAAATACACTTTCAGCTTGAAGTTGGTTATGTAAGATGGTAAGTGCTTTAGCCTGTGGGTTTCTGATTGATTTATCCTGTTTTGAGCTTATTTTCTACTGGGGCCTGTACTGTAGTATATAGAAAAAGCTACATTTCAATTCTCCCAATTGATTATTTCTCTCCACATTCCACATTACCCCTTGTCAGTTCTCCTCGTCATATCCATAACCCATAATGCTGCCTCGGCTCTACAGGGAAACGTTACCTAAGGTTTCCTTTATTTCCATTTTAGAAGAGCCCGCCAATAGGGCAAATGGTGCCTCCCCCTAATCACTTCCTATCCCTTCATCGTTCCAGATGGGGAATGCTATGATATTCGGCATACAGGTACGGTGTAATTTCTCTCTATTTTTTTACTGTATGCTTTATGTTTACAGTTTTCTTACCGTTGGGTCCTGCTGACAGGACTCGCGCATCTCACTCAGGTGATTGAGATGGGGTGGGGAGCCTTTTTGGATCAAGCCCAGGCAGCACACATGCGCTGTGTGCAAGACATGCTATATTCAGTCTATGGGCTTTAAGTACACCCATGCATTGCCATTGGTTCTTTGTTTTACTTGTCTTAAATGCTTCCTTTTTATTGGTGCATTTTTAGGTTTCGACCTGGCGAGGGGCAAAGCCCCTCCCAGATCGAAAACTATTGTCTACAGTAGGGATGTCGGCACCGCCTCTGCCTCTTATTGGCTAGCTCCATAAATGGAGGCTAGCCATTGGGAGACAGAGGCTGTCAATCGCGCTTTCTCTTGAAAACGCGATTCGGGGGCGTTTCTGGTGCTTTTTTTAAACCCCGCCCCTTTGTCCCGGGCCGCGCTGCGATTGGCTGCCGGCCCGGGACACCCCCCTGACGTCATTCCCGGGCCGCGCTGTGATTGGCTGCCGGCCCGGGACACCCCCGTGACGTCAGCTAATCACAGCGCGGCCCGGGACCTGACTTGTTTTAGTAAGCTTCGAATGTGCACGTGGGCAACACTACAGCTGGTCTAGACGCGAAGGGGTTAATGGAGAAAGCGGCGTTGCAGGCTTTACAGCATTTCTTGAAGCAGGCTGGTGTTTGTGCTCCTGCCACCTGTGGGAGGCAGAGCGCACCCAGCAATTACAGAGCCGCTTCCACAGCCGAGTATCGCCAGGCAGAGCACACCTCCCCGCAGCCATCCCTCTGCATACCGCACAATGCACAGAGACTGACTGTTCCAAAATAAGAATCTGGGCAGGTATGATGGCGGTGCTGGCAGCCGCCCAGAGGTCTCCGTCGTCCCGGGTGGGACCCGAGTGCTTGCCGATTCCCCCCGGACGAGCGACCGGTCCTTGGAGGTCGTTCAAATGGCGAGCGGCATGGCTGCCACCGAGCTTTACTCCAAGGTGAGTTCCCGCTGCTGCCAAAGAAGCCCACGCCTGTGCTGTTGGTTTTTATTCGCTGCGGGCGCTGCCGGTTATTTTGGGCAGGTGTGTCGGGCGGGGTGAGCCCGGTGCACGGCAGAGGGAGGGAAGTGGGGGCGGGCAGGAAGAGGATGAGACAAAGGAGTCCGAGCACTGGAAAGGAATGAATGAAGGATACAGTGGAGCCGCTCTGCGAGCGGGCCCTGTGCACCCGTGCCTCGGCACAGCTGCTGCAAATGACAGATGTAGCACAGCGACAAATATATCTGGCATCTGGGCTATACGCCGCTACGTGCGTACGTAACATCTAAGCTGTCTGCTGCAGCCACACACAAATAACATCTCTCTGCTCGTGCCCCAGACCTATGCCACCGGAATGCCTTTTCTATTGTTTTCCCCAATGTTGCCTTGACAACCGTTACCGAGCCGTGGAGCACCGAGGTTGCCGAGTCGATCAGCCTCGTGGTTTAGACCGAGTGCTCCAAGAAAATGAGGATGTTATGCAAAACGTCTGCGGCACCCGGAGAGTCTCCTCTCTCCCCCTTGCCTTTTTTTTCTCGGAGCTCCTAAGCGAACCACCCGCACTTTTTCCAGATGATAGGGGATGATAGGAGATAATGCAGCCAAATCCTCAGTGAGTTGAAAACGGGAAGCGGGAAGAAATAATGTAGCAACGAGAATGCAGTGAGAAAACGGTGAGGCGTAGAGACCCGCAAAAGAGCCATAAATCAAACCTAAGTCTCATGCACTCACAGGTCCTGCCCAGATACACCGCGGCATCTTAACATTAAAGCGGTTATAGTGTTTAATAACATATGCTTCTCTAGACACAGGCAACTGAAGCGCCACGTAAATGTCAGTGATTAACTGCTGCAGATAGGTGAAAGACAATATGCGACATACGAACAAGCAGGTGAGCAGACAAGCAAGCGGGCAGCAGCTTACGATGTGTAGGTGTGTGATACGGCTCTTCAAAGTACTTTTTTTCCACGGAGTTTCACACAGTCATCTTCTCCAGCCCTCTAATAGCTTTTGACCGACTTTTAGCTTACTGGAAGGTCACTGCCTGGGCTTCTTAGCTTATCTGTGTTATCCTATCCGTATCTGTATCGAGGCACGCCGTGTGCTTATCACCTGCTGATTGTCTTATCAGAATCTTATCAAGGCTTACTTGTTACTTGCTTGTTACTTGCTTGGTTGAAACAGTCTGACCCTGTCCGAGTCCGTGTCTATCCCCGGCAGACTCCGACAGGCCCCGACAGGCAGGCAGGCAGGCTCTGGCAGCTAAGGTGCATCCGATCCGCAAACTTTGTTTGCTGCTTGTTTTGTAATTCTATCCCAAAATAGCACAACGAAAGAACAATATAAAAATGCAAATTAGGAACATTACATTCTCAGCTGAAGCCAGTCTATTTGAATGAAGAAACACTTTACTACACTATAAAGTAAATCCTCCCTGGCTTGCACTGGAATTGCTGGATAGCAGGGTGGATTATGCGGTGCGTGAAGCCTCCAGTGCACAGATTTATGTCTTGAGTGACGTCACTCTGTGTCTCATCCTTTTGAAGTTGTTAAAGCGGCGGCTCTGGACCCGGAGTACAAACATGCTGCAGCAGTTCTTGGAGACTGTTCTAGTTGAGCGAGTCAGAAAACATCGGCTATTTTATTTCACAATAAGACATGGGAAGTATCTTTCAGATCTTGAGGAGTACCTTAAGGAAGTTCGTCAACAAAGACCGGTAAGTGCCTGAACCGCATTTCAGCAAGAGTTTTGAAGACATAATTATAACACGCATTTGCAATGTAATAGGTCTCGCATTTGCAGAAGTTTGAGTTATTGGCATTGTAAATAACAATGACTTATTTCTGTGTTTTCAAAACCTGGAAGCAGTGTGTAAACACGCACTTTAAACTTATAGTCCTTGCTTATGAGAAGCACGGCTGGCAGTAAAAGAGGTGCAGTTACTGGCAGCATTGCTTCTCCTAAGCAACGACTACATGTATAAAGTGTGTGTTTACACACCTCTTGTCCTTTAAATTATCACTCCACTTTAAAAAACATACCTAAAAAACATTGTCATTTACAATGTCAATAACTCCAACAAATGCGAAACCTATTGCATTGCAAATGCTTGTTCTAAATGTCCCTCCTTTGTGTGCTTAGTTTCTTCACCGGCGATTTAAATAAGGGAACAGTTTTGTTGCGCAGCGTGTGATGGCCACGCCTGCCTCTATGTTTCTGATGGCAAGAAAAGGTAAAACACATAGGTGGTGTCGTTTTTTATGAAACTAAGGTAAATTTGATAATGAGCTGCAGGCAAGAATTAAAATTTCTTGAACATAATTTGTAAACTTTAGTTAAAGTATTTGTTTACGATTGAGGTAGTAATATGAGAATACAAAACTGTAAACAGTTTAATAAACATAATTTCTAAAAGGCCGTTATTAAACTGAACGTCGTATGAAGTTCAGGATTTAAACTACACTATTCGGTGGATTCTTCAGTGATTGGCTAAAATGTTTCTTCGAGATGGTCTCCATTTTGTATATGCAGAACTCCTAATGGCTGTCCTTTTTCTATATCTTCTCTTTCCCTTTCCCAAGAATCTAGAGGACTGGGTGCTCTTTATGTGCTACCATATGACCCGGTATTGACAACCTGAGTTTCATACAGAAGAACATGGTGGTGGAAGCTGCAGTGGCGTTCCTTTTCTTGGAAATATTCAAACACCTGAACAACGAGGTATGCACAGGTAGGTCAGGGAGCGGGGAATGGAGAAGAGGCTGTGCAGGCAGTGGCAGAGATGGCACAGCAGTTCTTAGAATTGCTCAGGCCCATGATGATCTGCAGCTCAGCTGGATATGCTGATTATCTGGCCCATACTGACAGGCTGTGGATCAGTTTGTATCTTAGAAGAATTGAATACATGAACCACAGTCAGCCATGCCCTCGCTATGGGACAAGAATAACTGCTGGAACTGGAATGCCTTACACAAAATAGGTGTACCTCATTTTGTAAGACTGCACTGCTATGAAAAGAAATACCAAGCATGTGCATCATGTGACACGGTGAGGGAGGTGCTCTGAGCCTGGAAGTATAGGTAACACTGCAGCACTGAGGTAGAGCCAGGTGGGGTACAGAAGCAGTGGCTGATGAGGCGTCGGGCAGTCAGAGGTATGGAGGGTTGAAGGGGAAAGAGGGGTGCATGCAGTGACTCATCGTATAGGCTCACCCTTCCAGACAAAACTGTCTTCAAACCCTTTAGTCATTCACTTTTTATGTCCTCTCCATTGACCTTGCAAATGGCCCTCATATCATGTATCATAACCCTCCTGATATCCCTTTACTGAGTCTACCCCCTCAAAAAGAGTGACACGCCCTATGCTCCCACAGACACTCAAACCCTCTACTTCCCCCGTACTTGTTAGCATGTTCTCCATAGTCTGTCCCAATCTTTCAGTTCCGAGGTACCCATCCTCTCAGCCGTATATCTTATATTTATCACTGTACTTTAACTCCAACGTTTCCCTTTTTTCCCTATCATTCCCTGTCCTAAAATATATTTCTCTTGTGTCCATTAGGCATACTTTCTTTGCCTAAAATATCCTCTTCCCTGGTTGCTCAGGTTTTCCCAGTCTCTAGCTGTCCCTTTATTGCTATTCTTCCCTTTGCCAAACTCACCCGTTGCCTACTTTCCTCAACACTCTATGTATATTTTGCCTCGCACATGTCTAGACATTGCGCCTGCTCCCCAAACAATCTTCTCTTCACTCAACCATCTCCATATCCAAGCTTTCTTCTCTCCCCCAGCCACCTCCCCCTCGCAAACCATCTCCTCCTCCTCCCTCCAAAGCCATCTTCTCCTGTCTCACTACCCTAAGCCATCTCCTATCGCACCACCCAAACAATCTCCTCCTGTCGCACCCCCAAAGACATCTCCTCCTATCTCTCCCTCCGGCCATCTCCTCCTGTCTCATCCCTATCCATCTCTTCCTGTATCTCCCCCAAGCCATCTACTCCTGTCTCATCCTCCAGTCATCTCCTCCTGTCTCAACCCCTCTCCTAGCCATCTCCTCCTATCTCTCTTCGGTGTCAGTACCCGTTTACCAGTGGCATATGAAGTAACAGTGGATGTTGTAACACCAACGATATTGTGCTGTATAACTAAATGCTTATAAGGTCTCAAAACATTGTCATTTTTAACACCAAGAGTTCTAACTTTCACAAATGCGAGACCGATTGCATTGTAAATGCTTGTTTAAATGTGTTTTCTGTCTGGAGTAGAGCGTGAGTGCAGTACTCTGACTCGCTGGCCTCGGTGTTCATATACAAGAGCATGTAGATCAATAATGCACATGACCACCAGTGCATTTATTTGGGAATACAGTCTTTCAAGCTGTGATTTGGTTGCTTGGCAACTGATTTAAGCATGAAGACGCTGCTCTATCAGATCTTCATGAAACAATGGAGCTGATTCCCAGTAGTTCTGCAGCCCAGTCTGTAGAGGAGGAAGTCTTGTCAGTCTCTCACACTGAGGTACAGACTTTAATTGATGAAGCAGTCGTTTCAGCATTGACTCAATCAGCACGAATAAAGCACAAACTGTCCCCTGTGGATTCGGGAGTGGGTCCCAGAGGCAGATATGTGCAGGGCTCTCAGTTTCAGGACATGTTGAAACATGTTGAAACATGTTAAAGAGATGTTGGGCTTCCAGGAGAAGCAACTGATGAAGAATGAATTCAACCCAATGAGGAAGTCATTGAGGAGTCTTGTTAAAAGAATGGAAAGACATTGATAAGACCTGTTGTCCACTCTTCCAGGCAAAAAGATCTGTGTTTCAGTCATTCGAGAACAAGTTCCCACATTAGCCTAAAATTAATTTGATTTTGACTAGTTTGGTTTCATCTTTGTCTTTGGCCTCTGAATAGGTGTCTTTTATGTCAATTAGAGCTGCTACCTATGTGGCATATTGTTCTCAAACATTGCTAAAGGATTTCCAGCTTTTGTAAGATGCCCTTCAGGAGCAGAAGGCCATTACCTCCATTTTTTTAATATGGACCTTTTAGCACAGTTTTTGTCAGATGCCTCATTGGATTTTCTATGGTCTTTTGCTACTGCAGCTGGAGCTTCTATTGCTGCTCGTCACCATCTGTGGCTCAAATTGTGGGACCTAGATGAATCCCAAAAAGCGCTTATCCTGCTGATTCCTTTTATAGGCTGTTAGAAATGAGTTTTCTGCTTGGCTATGGTATACACCTAAACCAGGCAGAATCCACCACTCTAGTCGGGAAAACTACTAGATTACACGTCTAAAATAAGTCCTACTCACCCTCTTGGTAGCTGGGCATGAGCAGGCAGGCTTATATCAGAGTCAATGTGTAAAGCATTTTCACATAAACAGTATTACAGTGAAAACACTACAGATGGACACCACACCAGTTTTAGAAAAATATCCAATATTTAACTGGGTAAAACAAGACCCTAAATGATAAAAATCCAAGTTAGCTTAATATACAGTTCCTTAAAGTCAATAGCTCCATCCAGGGCTATCACAGCATCGTGAGAAAACGAATCCAACAGTTCTGGATCACCACGGAATGGAGGGCCAGCTACGGTGTAAGGGATACCAGTAAAACTGTACCTTTGGAGATGCAGGGCGTCGGACTTTGCGGTTAGCACCAGAGGAGTGGCGTCAGCAGGCGCCAGTTCCGGATGTTGGTGCAAGAGTCATTGTGCCCTTGAAGTCACACACATTGCAGGTTGAACTCCTTGAGTTTGAAGTCAGGAGCGCTAATGTCCGTGGGTGAAGGGGCTCCGGTGTGAAGCAGAGTGGTGCGATGTGCAGTGCCCTCAGGTTGCGGTGCAGGCAGTGGCTTGGTGATGGTCGGCCAGCGGCGTCAGTGAGACAGGTTCTCTGGTGCAAAGTGGGGCGGTGCTCATTGGAGTGCTGACAGGTTACAGTGCAGCAGCGTTGTTGTCAGTGTTGAAGTGCTGCCGTTGGTATACCCAAGGCCGCAGTGCGAGATGGGGCAATGCGGTGTGTGGAGCCCACAGGTTGTGGTGCAGGCAGTGGTGGTGCAGGCAGTGGTGTCGGATGACGACCTTTAGTAGATGACGCAGGCATTGGTGGGGCCAAGGCTGTGGTGAGGGACTGGGTGGTGTATCATTTAACGTACGAGCGGTGCCCCCAAACAACGGTGCATGCAGCAGAGTCGATGTCAGCTTGGAGTGGCAGCGTTCGTGAGACCAGTGCTGCGGTGTGAAGTGGGACGGTGCTCTGTGTTCCCTACGAGCAGTGTCAACATGTCGCAGTGCAGGCAGCGGCGTCAGTGACAACATCACAGAATTCTCAGGGATACTAGGGCCTCCGAAGTGGGTGCACTTGCCAGGTCAACATGGCAGTGAAAAACTGCATGCAGACACTTCAGTGAAAGATCTGAGAACACTTTGAACGGCTACTTGTTTGGGTGGCAAAATCAGTTCTGCAGACCCACTGGCAGTGTTTGATTTACAGTCCCTGGACATACAAAGTACACAGTACTAGGGACTTAGATGTAAATGACATAAGCCAATCATGGAAACCCAATCAAAACAAAATTTACATGCAGAGCATAGGCACTTTAGCACTGACTAGCAGTGGTAAAGTGCCTAGAGTCCTTAAACTTACAAAAACAAGATCAAAATCAAGAGTCCAAAAAGGCTCGGGGTAAACCCGTTGAAAAACCCAATTCAAACATAGAGGAAACATTTTTTTCTGCTCAGCTGAATGACTTGGTAAATAAAGAAGGCTGCTGAGGAGAAAAGTGTTCCATTTTATCCAAAAGAAATAAAAGTAGGCTCTTCGGAATAAACAGCCGTATCATACTTGTGCTCGGGGAGTCCCTGAGGATGAAAAATCCTGACTGCAGGTGCAGTTCCAACAGCAGCTTAAAGCAAACAAATGACACTTAATCTGATATGGTTGGAGGAAGAATAGCCCACTTTTTTCCAAATTGGCAAAACACAATTTTGCACAAATTCGTACTCAACATTGTCAGAATGGTTATCAAATTGTGTTACACACCCCCCCTGCCACTGATCTTCACATCCCTGTTCATCCAAGCTCTCAGAGCTTCACAGCTCTGTTTCACAGTAGCAGGCAATCATTTTCAGTTCAGTGCGTTGCCTTTCAACTAATCCTCCTAAGTGAGAATCTTCACAAAGGTACTTGCTCTGGTGGTTGCTCATTTAGTGGAGAAGTGTGGCTCAATGGTTAGAGCGGCAGACCATGATGCAGAGGTCTGGCCCGGGACCAGGGTTCAATTCCCGCCTCGGCGGCTCTTGGGCTCAATTTCTTCGGACCTGATCATTCTCACCTCGGTGCCTATTCCAATCATGGAGTCCCACTCTGCAACTCTGGGCAATAGCTTGCTTAATCTCCACAACGGCCCCAACAGCGCTAGGATGCCTGGCTTCACCTTGGGGGTGCCCAGGAGTGGACATTTCACAGGGAAAAGCCAGGAAGGGTTCCACAGCGGTATGCGTTACAGCGCTAGGACACCCAAGGGTATTAGTGCGCTTTACAAGTACAAATTACATTTTACATTTACATTACATTTACAATTGCTTGGGGTTCAATTTTTCCATATTTTGATGAGTGGATAATTGTGGCATCTTCTTTTTACAAGGCTCAGGAAGATGTTCAACTGACTATTCAATTGCTGTAATCTCTGGGACTGATTCTGAACTAGGAAATATTGAATCTACTTCCTGTACATCAGAGCCAATTCATCGGGCATTCTTTGATTCAGAGAAGGCAAGGGTTTTCCTGTTGGAAGACAGGGTAGAGACGCTCCTGTCCAAACTCCCTCACTTGCTGCAGCTGACAACAGTTACAGTCAGGCAATGGTTACAACTCCAGGGACTCATGTCAGCTTGTACAGTAGCTGTTCCTTGGTCACGTCCTCACCTCAAACCATTGGCTCAGCATGTTTTAGCTCACAGGTCCCCAACTTCCCCAGGTGACAATTTTCAAGTTCCGATTAAACTCACCATCATTCTAGATCTCCAGTGGGGGCAAAGGCATATATAAGAAGAGCCACTGCGAGTAGATTTTTGTTTTATTGTGACCTTAAGGGGTTTCCGGAGTATTCCCGAGGTGCTGGAGTTTCCATTTATGCTAATGGGAAGCCATTTCTATGTAATTAAACACAGTGTAAAATTAGGAAATTTAGAGCAAATGTATTGATCTCGTTCCACCATTGGATTATTCCCTTCTCCTTAACACTTGCCAAAAGGATCTACTCCTGCCCGTGACATGAGTAAATCTTTGACAAATTCCAAGATGGATATGTGCAGACAAAAAGTTTGTGACTACCCAGAAATAAGGACATTTGAGTGTGTTCCAAATTTTCAAGGCGTTCCTGGCCTGGAACACCCCTTCCCCACAGGCTGTGGGTAGCAACAGTGATTTTATCCAAATTTTAAAGGTCATTTGTGCCTGTAAATTAAACTTACACATGCAAAATGCTCTTTCAGTGGGGCCTTTATTTAGAGTCAAGAAAGTACATCTTACAAGTTCATTGGTGATACTTGGAACGAAGTTGAAGTAATGCTATGCCATATTTGTTCCCGTTATATATTTCATGACGTAAAATAATGCCACTGCAATGTCTCATGCTTTGGGTAGGTTACTGCGAATTGTGACTATTTGCACTTTACTCTTCTGACCTTTTTAATATTCCGCTCCCCAGCAGGCCAGCCATTTCTCTGCAGTATTTCAGTATTTACAGCCACGCTAAACTGCAGGAAAGGGACGTGCTGGGGCCATCTAATGACATTGCAGAATCTCTCAAAGGTCAGAGTGGCGTAATGGTAGAACAGTACTGTGTGTGGCTGGATTTATTAGAACATAAAGTCCCGATTTCGACAGTGCCTTAAGATGGAAATGAGTAATGGCTCCGCCTTGACACAATACTGATCTTAAACTATTATTCCTTAAAAGAGTATGATTTTTATTTCTGAGAGTTGTCTTATGTGTTTAATAACACACGACGACTGCCATCTGAGTGTGCCACTTGGTTGCACCATGTATAGACCAGTGCACACTTTACGGTACACTTCCCCCAGAAACAATCCAAGTTTCCTTTTTTATTTTTTTAAAGTATATTTATTGTTATTTGTGTCAGCAAGCAGCCATACATATCTGCACATTCAGGTTATAGACAAAATAAAGTCTTACTTAAACAATATATTGCAGCATAGTTCCATTTACAACCATAATTCAGTAATTCATTAATTCATATCCAATTTGACAAAGGAGCCCAGAGTTTCTGACCAAACACCTTTCTTCTTGCCCCTTTTGATTTATAAACTGTGGTCTCCAAAAGAAATATCGAAAGTAATCTAGATTGCCAATTATTGAAAACTGGTGGATCTGCATCAAGCCATTGTGTTTATTTATTTATTTATTTTTTGCATTTGTAATGCGCGCAGCTACCCACAAAGGGTTTCCCGGCGTTGTTATACGTAACCGAAAAATTGCCATACAAATAAAGAGAAACCCTTCCTCTGCTTCCGTCCTACCTCTGACACGATTTGCCTGCAGACCCATAATAACCATTTCTGCTGAAAATTTCACCTGAATCCCCAAACTGGCATTCAGGAAGTATTCGACATCAGTAATGAATTACTATAACGTGGGAATTTCAATGGTTTTGTATGAATAAAATGTTCAACTAACTATAACTGGTGTGAAACCTATGGTTTTTTCAGTGAATTGCAAAGGTTTTTTAAATGCTAATTCCTAACTATAACGAGTGTTAAACCTATGGTTTTTTCAGTGAATTTCAAAGGTTTTTTAAAAGCTAATTCCTTACTATAATGAGTTTGTAACCTACGATGTTTAAATTGAATTATTATGTTTTTTTAATAGCTGTTCTTTATAACTATTAATTATTATATTTTTTATAAAATGAATTAAATATTGTAAATTTTTCTAAAATGAATTTTTCAATGTATTTTTCCTGTGTTTTTTTTATCATTTTACCTCGGAGCGCTCAGGGAGCGCGTACCGGTAAGCGCAGCCGTACACGTAGCGTGAGCGCTATTCCCGCGATCAAAAAAAAATATGTATGTATTTAAAGTAAATAATAATGCAAAACATTCATTGGCATACTCATAAAAGTAGTATTTTTGATTATAAATAACCGTATTTTAACTTTAAACGCATTTCCGAAAATCTAGCCAAACGTCATTCCGACACGCCGCATAAGTGCCCCCGGAAGCGCCTACGTACGTGCTGCGTAAGCGCTCCTGGAAGCGCTCCGGAGCATGTCGCGTAAGCGCGTCAAGTCATGTGACCTTAAAATAACACTTTTCATTGGTTGTTCACAGTTTTTTTACAACTAACGAAAACCCCACCCATTTCCTTCACTACCTCTTTCTCTTTGGAGACAGCAAGACCTGTTCCCTGTTTCTCCTCTTCAATTCTTTGAAAAGAATGGCTGGAAGAGCACCAAGCAGCAGTGACTCTGATGAGTTTGTACATGAGAACCCTCCTCAGCCAAAAATTAAGGAGCACTTCATCTGGAAGTTTTTCACCATTCCAGAAGGTGAGAAGAAAGTCAATGCACCAAAGGTGGAATGCAAAATATGTCACACAATTTTATCACGTGGTGACCCAATAAAAAAATACAGTTCTGGCAACTCCAATATGATTAGACATGTACAAAGAAGGCACCCCCAGAACTATGCCCGAGAGAGTGTCAGGGAATGCACCGAGAGATGGGAACAGCACCTCGACTGGTGGTGCAACAGCTTCGGGGAGACAAGGTGGAAGAATAATTCCAAACAACCAGCTAGTCTTTTCACGCATCAAAATTCTATGCATGGACTACGATGAACTACTCTGTTATGGGGAGCAGAGCATTGAGCTGATTGCTCGGAAGAGAGAGGAACACCGCTGCCGTCCCCAGCCCTAATTTTTCCCTTTTTTTTTGCTCCTGTTGAGCAGTTTTGGAATGCTGGTTTTGTTTTTCCCCTGAAAAAAATACAAAAAAAATATAAAATCGTTATAAAAAAGTATACATTTTTTTTTTAAAAAGAAGAAGAAAAAAAGTTCTTTTCAGAACTAACTCCAATTCTCCAAAAAGAGCTATATTCTTTACATATTTAGCAATTCTTTTTTTCAGAGAATGTGTACTGAATAAATGAATGAATGAAATGAGTGAATGAAGAGGACAAAGTGACAGAGGGAACAAGTGACAGAAGAGGAGTGAGAGAAGGTGAGTTGTAAACAAGAGTGAGTCGAAGTGGAGTGAACGAACGAGAGTGACAGGGAGTGACGGAAAGAAATGAGTCAAGGTGAAAAAAGGGGATTGATATTGAGGGAAAGAGGGTGAGGGAGGATAAAGTAATGGGAGTGAGAATAAGATAAGGGGAGTGAGGGAGAAGGACGGTGGAGTGAGTGAGAGTGAGTTGATGACAGTAAGGGTTTGAAGATGAGTGAGGGTGATTGAAGGGAAGTGAGAGTGAGGGGACAGAGAGAGTGAGGGTAAGACAGACGGAGTCAGAAGAGAGCAGTGAAGAAGTGAGAGGACAGAGGGAATGTGAGAAGGAGTGAGTGAAGTGGAGTAAGGTGAGTAAGGTAAGGGGAATGAGTGAATGAGCGAAGGAAGGGAAGAGAGAGGAAGGGTAGTGCAGAAGGGGGACTGAAAGAAAGTGAGTGTGAGAGGGGAGTGAGGGGAAGGGGAGTAAACATGGGGAATGAGGATAAGTGAGGGAAGCGGAGTAAGAGAACGGGGCTGAAGGATGGTGAGAGAACAGCAATGAGGTTGAGGAAAGAGTGGTTGATAAAGGCAAGTGAGCATGAGACAAGGGGTATGAGGGAGTGAGGAGACAGAGGGAATGAAGAAAAGAGTGAGAGAAGGGGACTGAGTAAGGGAGCAAAGAAAGATAAGTGAGGGAGTGTGGCTGAGTTATAGAGAGTGAGCGTGAATGGAGAGGAGTGAGAGACTAAGAGGACGGAGAGAATGAGGCTAAGAGAGAGCGAGTGAGGGAAGGGGAGTGTAGAAGTAAGAGGACAGAGGGAGTAAGAGAAGGAGTTAGTGAAGTGGAGTAAGGAGAGTAAGGGAAGGGAAAAGAGTGAAGGAGCGAAGGAAGGGAAGAGAGAGGAGAGAAAGTAAAGCAGAAGGTCTGAAAGAAGGTGAGTGTGGGAGGGGAGCGAGGAAAAGGGGAGTAAACATGGGGATTGAGAATAAGTGAGGGAAACGCAGTAAGGGAATGGGGGTGTGGGTGGGTGAGAAAAGAGTAGTGAGGTTAAGGAAAAGAGTGTTGAGAAAGTACATTTTGTATGTCAAACTTACCTTATAAGTAATGTAAACTTAATTACATGTTTTCAGTAAATTTAATATCTGTGAAAGAGAAAAAAAAGTAAGTTATTATATTTCACAATACAAGAGACAAAGCAGGAGATTAAAAGTCATAAAAGGGTAGTAAGAGATTGAGGAGTGAAGGACACAGAAAGGAAAACAAAGGAATGGTGAAGGTCAGAGAGAGTGAAAAAGAAATAGAGGGAGAGCAAATTACTAAGAGGATATTGAGATGGATACATTCAGTGACAGAGAAGAAGAGAAGGAGAGATAAATGAAGTGAAGGTGAGTAAGATACTAAAGGAATGTGCATTAGGAAAATCAAGGAAGAAAGGGGAGTAAAGAAAGGGGAGCAAGTGACAGGGAAGCAGGAGTGAATGAGGGTGGATTAATGACAATGAGGGATGGAAGGTGAGTGAGGGTGAATGTAGGGACGTAAGACAGTGAGGGGACAATGGGAGTGAGGGTAACAGAGAGGGAGTGAGGGAAGACAAGTGAGAATATGAGAGAACAGAGGGAGTGTGAGAAAGAGTGAGTAAAGGGGAGTAAGGTGAGTGAGGGAAGGGGAATGTCTGAGGGAGCAAAGGAAGGAAAGAAGGAGAAGAGGAGCGTAGCAAAGGGACTGGGAAAAGGTGAGTGCGTGAGGAGAGAAAGAGGATAGGGAGTTAAGGATGATGAATGAGGATAACTGAGGGAACTGGAGTAAGGGAACAAGGGTGAGGGAGGGTGAGTGAAGGGCAGTGAGGTTGAGGAAAGAGGGAAGATAGAGGGAGGATAAAGGCAAGTGAGCATGAGACAAGGGGAGTGAAGGAGTGAGAACATAGAGGTAGTGAAGGAAAGAGTGACAGAAAGGGACTAAGTGAGAGAGCAAAGAAAGGTAAGTGAGGGAGTGTGGGTGAGTTACAGGGAGTGCGCAAGACAGAAGAGGAGTGAGAGACTTAAGGGACGGAGAAAGTAAGGCTAAGAGAGAGAGACTGAGGGAAGGGGAGTGAGGAAGTGAAAGGGCAGAGGGAGTGACTTAAGGAATGAGAGAATTTGAGTAAGGTGAGTAAAGGAAGAAGAATGAGTGAGGGAGCGAAGGAAGGAAAGAGAGCGGAAGGGAAGTGAAGAAGGGAGACTGAAAGAAGTTGAGTGTGGGAGGGGAGTTAGGGAAAGGGCAGTAAACATGGGGAATGAAAATAACTGAGGGAAGTGGAGTAATGGAACGGGGGTGAAGTAGACTGAGAGAAGGGCAGTGAGGTTGAGGAAAGAGGAGTGATAGAGGGTGGATAAAGGCGAGTGATTGTAAGACAAGGGACTGAGGGAGTGAGGACATAGAGGTAGTGAAGGAAAAAGTGAGAGAAAAGGACTGAGTAAGGGAGCAAAGAAAGGTAAGTGAGGGAGTGTGGGTGAGTTATAGGGAGTGAGCGTGATAGAAGAGGAGTGAGAGGACCGAAAGAGTGAGGCTAAGAGTGAGAGAGTGAGGGAAGAGGAGTGAGGATGTGAGAGGACAGAAGGAGTGAAAGCAGGAGTGAGTGAAGTGGAGTAAGGTCAGTAAGGGAAGGGGAATTAGTGAGGGAGCAGAGAAATGAAAGAAAGGAAGGGGAGTGAAGTAGAGTGACTGACAGCTGAAAAGTGGTGGATGGGAGAGAGGGAAAGGGCATTGAAGGAATTGGGAATAAGGATAAGTGAGGGAAGTGTAATAAGGGAAGGGAGAGTGAGAGAAGGCCAGTGAGGGTGAGTTAAGAGGAGTGATAGAGGGTGGAAAAAGGTGAGTGAGCGTAAGACAAGGGGAGAATAATATATATTTGATAATAGAAAAATATAAAATAATTTGTACAACATGTTATATGGTTTATTTTTGCTGTTCTCAGAATATATTGAATTTCACTTAAAACAGTGACTTCAATACTACTCATCATATGACAGCGGGCAAAAAAAACTACAATCAAAATGATTGTGTTTAAAAAACCCATACAACGATTCAATAAATAATGTAAAATTTAGAAAAAACATATCTTAACTCACTTTTGATCCAAGTACTTTTCCACAAGGCCAAATAGTATATGGAAGTCCTTTTCTTTGGAAATTACTCAATAGTATTCTTATTCTTCCATTTACCAGAGTTTCTGAAAGAAAAGCTCCAACATCTTTTACATTATGAAACAATAGTTATATTTCCACCTCTGGCTTACTTATGATTAATATTTCCTATAATACTCACATCACACACAACGTGATACATTTACACTACCTCTATGACAACTTTTATTACTTTTTTTATTTTATTATCTTGATCACTCTCACTCGCAAAGTAATTTTGAACAGCAAACTAAGTTTTATTAACTGCTCCAATCTTCCTAGGCCAATTACGTTGTTTGAAAGTCAATTGAGTATCATTACAATTACTCCAGCCTTTTTGACATTTAAAAAAAGCTCTGTAATGTCCTGATGTTGTTGAAGGACCATCATGGTAAATAATTGCTGCAGTTGCAAAGGTTCTTCCTGAAATTGATAATTGAGAAGCCACAACATCTTTAATTAAAGTTGTCAATTTAGTTCCATCAGGTCTACATCGTTGGAACATTAAAATTACATACTGTCCATATCTTTGTATAAATAATGTTGATAGCATTGCAGATTTACATTGAGTACAGACCATGTTTTGATTTGCTTCTCTAACTAGATTATTAAAAGAAAGTGATTTGCAGTCTGGTAAAGTCAAATATATAAATCTTTCAGTGTCTATTATAGTACTACTTGAAAAGGAACAATTATCGCAGCCATGCTGCCATTTATAAGAAAGGCCAAAAAGATTTTCTACATCTACACCTTCATCTTGCAATACAACAAGCATATACATTAGAAATTCCTGACAATCTTGCGGAATATTCTGTGAAAATTGATTTAGACCAGAACATATGTCTAAAACATTTCGAATTTCAGAAACACTTTGTATTTTTGTTCTATCACTGCTACATTTCTCAAACACAGAATTCAACAAAGAACAACATCTTTGATCCCGATTTTCAACAATCTGTTCTTGTACAGTTTGGAGAAAAAAACAACATTAACCACTACATTAGCATAGCAGTTGACACCAGAACTGTTTTCAAACTGAAATCCAAAAACATCTTTAACTGAATCCTTTTCCTTTCTGCTTGCAATTACTGGTTCATCTACTTTTTTCCTTTTTAGTGCAACTTCACTACAATTTTTCTCATTTCTTCTTTTTCGGCCTACTACACGCTTTTCAAATAGAGGATATTGAGGTAAATTTGGAGCATACCCTCTTCTTAACCTAATATATTCTTTTACACAATTTACATCTGCACTAATCTTTGTCTCATCAAAATCAATCATATACAATCCAGATAAAGTTCTGACTCGAAATAAAGCAACATATGCCATACCCTCCTTGAACACAGAACTTCCAATATTCACCAAAGCACTATCTACACAAATATGCCAAAGAAACAGGAAACTGTTTTCTGCGGACATATAAATCTTTCACAAGCAAAAATCGGGCAGAACAACGACTGATTTGTTGTACTTCTTCAATACCATCAAATTGAATTTTTAAAAATTCAATTCCATCTCTATTTCGGTAATTCACAAAATCAAAACATGACCCATTGCTCCATTTACTAAACCTCTTTCCACATGTAAATTACGTCGTAAAATTATACGACAATTTAAAGATGCATACAGAGTCTTTTCCAAACCAGCAGTTTTAGATATTGTCTTCTCTAAAGAATCAAATTTTGATTTCAACTTTTCTGACAAAATAATAGTTGCTCCTTCATGCTCTATTTTATCAATAGCTTCCAGTTTCACAATCTCTTGATTTTCTAACTTTAACATTTTGTTGTTGAAGATTGAACATTCTTGCAGAGTTGGCATCAAGCATATGACAGATTTGTTTTCAGGAATTTTCTTAAAAATATTCTCTGGGAGAATGTTTTCGTTTGGAAACAAATTTGAAATTAATCGTGCATGTAAAGCTGCTTTCCCATGCTCACTTACTTTTCCAATTCTTACATCTTGTAGAATATTTTTATAATCTTCATCCTTTGCCTGTCGCATATTTTGTAGCAGTTCTGCATATTAGAAATTTACCCATATGTTAATATTTCCAATGCTTCCTAGGCACTTCCTTATATCTTCATGTGTAAGCATTTTAAACACTGGTTGTCCTTTCACTGGAGGTAGCTGCAGTAGATCTCCAACAACAATAATGTGTTTGCCTCCAAATAACACATCATACTCTGTTTTAAGAATTTCTTGCATTCTTAAATGCACAAAAGCAAGCATTACATTTGATACCATGCTTACCTCATCAATGATAAGAAGTTTCATTTTCTTTAGGACTCTTGAAACTTCACAACAAGCTTCTCCAGATAGCTTGTGGTATTGTAATTTATTATCATGCTCTACTGGCAGCATCTATAATCGATGTAAAGTAATCCCTTTAATGTTATGTGCTGCCAACCCAGTTGGAGCGGTAACAACACAAGACAGCGATGACTCCGTTCTTTTCTGCAGATAAGTTGCAATTGCTTTAATCAGAAAACTTTTTCCAGTTCCTGCTTCTCCACTCACGTACAGTCGGACAGGTATAAATGATGTACATGAGTACTCTTTTTTCTCATGACATAAACCATGCTCAATCTGTTCTGTGACTTCGCCATATATTTGTCTCTGCTCAACGTTTAGTTCTTTTTCTAAATCTTCTAAGTTAACTACATCCTCCTGAGCTTGTTCCATGGCTCTTTCCACTTCATCCATGGCAGTGGCAGCTTCATTTTGTATAATTGGTCCTCCTAGTGGATCCTGACTCAATGAAGCAGAACTCTGACTGTCTTGAGAACTGTCTCTAGCAATCTCTGCTGCAATTGTAGTTTCTTGCTGTATTTGCTCGTTCAACATTTGCAGATAATTTAAAAAAAACAGGACATTCTATGGTATCCTTGGTTGCATTGAACAAATCTTCATAAGTAAGAAAATCTCCAAGTAGTTCCTCTTCTGAACGCCATGGCTTAAAGAGTTGCAAAAGAGCTAAGTAATACAATTCCCTTTTGTCTGGAGATTCACAACTCAATTTTTGATGATTAATCAAATGGCCTTTTCTTTGTTTTACCAGACAGCCTTCACATCCAACTACAGCATATACACCTTTATTGATATCTTCTGTGACGTTCCTCTTAAAAGTAAAGGTTTGCAGAACTTCATAGAGACAAATGTTCTCAAGATGACTACTTCTATTTGGTTAGTATGTATCCAACATGTTTGTCTTTAAAATATCTGTACTGTTTGGTTCTTTCTCCGCCAAATACTCTATTTCTTGTACAGATTTCAAAACTCGGTTTCGTGTTGCAGCAAGACCTAGACTCACCCAAATGATTGTTCTAGATTTGGCATATAGACTTGCTGATGATAACCGATCAGAACATTCATATGCTCCAATTTCTCGATGTGACAACATCTACAGACTGTAACTGTATAATTTCTTGCTTAGACTCTTTTCATGTGAAATTTCCTCCCACATTTCCTTCAGTTCCGTCTTTTCTGATTTTGTGATGTAAGACGTCACATATCGAGCCACAGCAATAGAGTTGTCAGCAACATATTGAATATCCCTGTTAGCATTCCACATGGACAAAATGACTGGGTTGTAGTCATTTATGTATTTGGACTCCTCATTTCTTCTTAGGTTGTATGTATTTTTAGGTGATTTTCTTGCCACAGTATGTCACAGAGAAGACATAAAATTGTTCACTCTTCCTTTCGATGTTACTGGACGTGGAAATGCAAAACGACATTTTGTGTAGAACTTGTCCTTGGATTTGTATTTTCGACGACAGTATTTTCCACAACGATGGGTTTGAAAGCGTAAAACTTGATGTCTTATATTGTTTTCTTCTGTACTTTTCGGAACAGCACATGTAGAATACTGTTTAATGAAACTCATCACTTTCTCATCTGAATCTGTTCCAAATTTTGGTGCATATTTAATCCATAGCAGCATATGTATGTGAGGAGCACCTCTTGCTTGATACTCCTTTCTCCAAAAGAAATCCAAAACCTCTCCAAGCGGAGGATTTTTTTTGTTTGTAATAAAAGACATCATAGCTTCAAACCTATGATTGAAATACCTGCATACATTAACTGGATCCAAAGAGCACAGTTCTCCAGGTGTCTTGTATTCAATATTTTCAATGTTTTTATTTGCCTCTCGTAGAAATTGAAGTAAGTCTTCCCAAGCATACTCAGCACAGCTAAGAGTGAGGAACCATGTAGGAGTTCCTAAGTTTCTTAGCATACATTTCAATTCCCCATGACGACGGTACCAATACTCGTTAGTACCACGCTGACATGCCATGAGATTAATTAGCTGAGATTCCAAAACACTGTCTTGCAGTTTCACTTTATCCATAAAGTCCCTTGCCGAAACATTTTGTAGATGTACTCCACTTTTCAGTATATGGTTCACTGCATAAGAAAGTACAGTCAAGTCACTCTCAAACAGTAGATGGAACAAATATGGAATGCATTGACGAAACCTTGGATCTTCTGCATATAATCTTAAAGTCCGGTATTCAGATGCAGGAATTTGAACAGGTCGGGTGTCATATCATCCCCCTTGACCTGTTGGAAATAACTGTGGAAAACAACGAGCTTCCAAACTTTCTTACCATACACTAATGGGACTTCCTTTTGCTTCTTTCATTTGATACAAGTCAATAGCATTCTCCATTACTTCTTCGGAATGCAATGGATGAACACTATAATGTTCATAAATTTCTTCACTTCTAGAGACATTAACTTTTTCAATTTGCCCAGCTGAGAAATCACTGTCCTCTTCTAAAGTTGTTTCCTCTTCTCCTACATATACATTTTTGTAGTAGTGATTATTTTTTACCAAATACAACGTTGCCTTTTTGACTTTCCTAACATCCACTAATTTTTGCCAGATTTTCTTACTCTTTGTCGGAACACCATTAACTAAAATAACCAGAGGTTCCTCTTCTACTTTTTCTACACCAATTGTATCAATATTTTTCTTAAAATCTAGAGGTAAATAAACAACTCTTCCCTTGAATCCTCTCTGTAAATCTGAAGGAGGCAATTTCCCTGTCTTAGGCTCCGTACGAACAATAGCCTGAAAAGGATGCACACATTGAATCAGAATAGATTCATAGGTATTTAAATCCATCAATTCAGAAGGAATGTCTACCAACTCCAGATTATTATGAACAGCTCTAGCAGGCATTCTGTTTTCATTTAATTTATTATAACAATATTTACAAATACGTTGATCAGAACCCAAATCAAAACAATTTTCTACCAACAAATAAGCAAAACCCTTCCACTCATCATTATTTTCCATTTCACTTTTTACATATAAATCAACTAATCTAGTCTGATTCTTATAATGTGTTCGTCGACAACACACACATGTAAAATTAGGCCTTTCACTTGAATTGACCTTAAACTTTGTAATTTCATGGTCACATTTTTCTGTACTTGAAATCTCTACATCCTCTTCCACATTACCTTCTATTAATGTATCAGTTTCTGCACTGTCCTCTTTTTCACCAAAGTAACAAAACTCAATTTCTTCACAAATGTTTTTCACATCTAATTCAGTTCCATGCAAAAGAGCCCTGTTTAACTGTTTTAGCTTAAGTGCTGGACTTTTTGCATAATACAACCTTCTCACTAATTTCCTCACTTTATTATGATGTACTGCTAACATCCTAAAATGGTGAAAAACACTCTGACATACTTTTCTTGAAAGACAAGCCAGTGAATGCCCATGCAAACCTGTTTTTTCTCTCACTCTACAAGGATCTAACTCTTGCAAAAATTTTATTTTTTGTTTTAGACTTTTCTTAGTATATGTCCGTAAGAAACTGAGAAACAAATCAATTGAATCCTGTCGAAACTAGAACTACTACTACAATTCCAAGTATACACTGGAGCCTTAGGACATCTCCCTAAAACTTCATCAGCTAACACCTCTTCTGTATTTCTAGGCACAATTTTTTCTTTTTCAACCGGACAACCGTCCTTCACCTCATATGCTCGACCGCTGGTGTCAACTGCATGCACCAAATCATTATCCTGAAAGTAACTTTCTTCATTAAAAGATGGCTCACAACTTGAACTATGTTTCCATTCTCCAGAAAAAACATCACAAAAATTAGTCCGATTAATTACTCTTTTCCACTTACATTTTGATTTGAACACATTGATTACCTTATCTAGTGTACGAATTCTATTGATTACTAAACAATATAATTTTTTTTTCACTTTAAATGCTTCATCCACAATCTTCACTATGCTTTTTTTTTCTTGTAAAAAGCGGTCTTTTTTTGATACATCTTTACATTTTTTAATAAATTTGAAACTATTCTGTTATAAAACATTCGTTTACGAATTTTAATACATTGATTTCTCCTTCTATTGCTTATAGACAATATCATCTCCTTCTACAGGTCTAACATTTTTTGAGGGGCACAGTTTTTTCTTTATATTTACAGATGGGTTATTCTTCTTTGAAACAACATCTTTTTTTTGACATTTCATTAACTTCCTTAAAAAGTCCTTAGTTTGCTTACCAGGAGCAATATTTTTTTTCACTGAAGATTGTGTTTTGGATGAGTCTTGTATTTCTGTTTTCTTGGACCATAAATCCTGTTTATATTTCTTTTGACGTCTTTCCTTTGACGGCATATTCTTTTATCTTTCTATAGATGATTACAATCTGTGGTAAAGAAAAAATAACATATTATAGACCACTACAAACATACTACATAGCAATTACAATAAGTAAATGATATAAACACTAGTTTACAACATAAGTTACTTTATACCACAGCAACTGTGTCACAGTAACAGTGCAGTACAGTTTCATTATTAATCTTACTCTCTGCCTGCACCATCTCACTCTGTGCCTGTGTCTTATGTCACTCTGCCTGTGTCTCATCTCACTCTGTGTCTGTGTCTCATCTCACTATGTGCCTGTGTTTCATCTCAGTCTGTGCCTGCCCCATCTCTCTCTTTGTGTGTGTCATTTCTCTCTTTGCGAGTCTCATCTCACTCTATGCCTGTGCCGCATCTCACTCTGTGCCTGTAGCTCATCTCACTCTGAGCCTGTGTCTCACCTAACTCTGTGCCTGTGTATCATCTCACTCTGTGCCTGCCCTACCTCTCTCTCTTTGTGTGTGTCATTTGTCTGTTTGCGTCTGTCTCATCTCATTCTGGTAAATGTTTTATGGTAAAAAGCATAGCTTTAACATTTTTGACAAGGATCACACTGAGTGTCTGTATGAAATAAGGAATTATATTTTCACATTTGTCAATAATGTCACCTGTGTCTGCTCACAGTTTGCATTTCTAAGGTTAAAGGGTACTTTGTGCCTGTGTCTGACTTCACTCAGTGCCTGTGTGTCATCTCACTCTGTGCCTGCCCCATCTCTCTCTCTTTGTGTGTGCCATTTGTCTGTTTGCGTCTGTCTCATATCATTTTGGTAAATGTTTTTTGGTAAAAAGCATGGCTTTAACATTTTTCACAAGGATCACACTGAGTCTCTGTATAAAATAAGGAATTATATTTTCACATTTGTCAATAATGTCACCTGTGTCTGCTCACAGTTTGCATCTCTAAGCTTAAAGGGTACTCTGTGCCTGTGTCTCACCTCACTCTGTGCCTGTGTGTCATCTCACTCTGTGCCTGCCCCATCTCTCTCTCTATTTTTATGTGTCAGTTGTCTGTTTGTGTGTGTCTCATCTCACTCTGGTAAATGTTTCATGGTAAAAAGTATGGCTTTAACATTTTTGACAAGGATCCCACTGAGTGTCTGTATGAAATAAGGTATTCTATTTCACATTTTTCAATAATGTCACCTGTGTCTGCTCACAGTTTCCATCTCTCTAACTCTCATCAAATTATTCACCCAGATCCATTTAAAATCAAGCTTGACTCACAGTGTGATCTTAGGCACATGACCAGGATGTTACATGTAATCTACTATGTCTGTCTCTGCATGCAATCTGTGTGTCTCTGCTCATACTATTTCACTGTCTCTACTGGCAAAAAACAGACCACATATATATAAGCAAGACATAACATTCCTTTTTCATTTCAACGGCACATCCTGGATCTTGATTGCACAGCGTAGCGCCTATTAGTGAAGTAAGAGGCCTAACAGACATGCTTCCTAAGATTCCCTACTAGTACATATGCTAAAGCCTAACTGACTTTAAGAATACATGTATTTTCATATTTTTAAACACATCAACTAAGAAAATTATTCACCCAGATCCATTTAAAATCAAGCTTGACTCACAGTGTGATCTTAGGCACATGACCAGGATGTTACATGTAATCTACCATGTCTGTCTCTGCATGCAATATGTGTGTCTCTACTCACACTATTTCACTGTGTCTACTGGCAAAATAACAGACCACATATATATAAGCAAAACATAACATTCCTTTTTCATTTCAATGGCACACCCTGGAACTTTATTGCAGAGCTTAGAGCCTATTTGTGAAGTAAGAGGCCTAACAGACATGCTGCCTAAGATTTCCTACTAGTACATATGCTAAAGCCTAACTGACTTTAAGAATACATGTATTCCCATATTTGTAAACACATCAACTAAGCAAATTATTCAACCAGATCCATTTAAAATCAAGTTTGACTCACAGTGTGATCTTAGGCACATGACCAGGATGTTACATGTAATCAACCATGTCTGTCTCTGCATGCATTATGTGTGTCCCTGCTCATACTATTTCACTGTCTCTACTGGCAAAAAACAGACCACATACATATAAGCAAGACATAACATTCCTTTTTCATTTCAACGGCACACCCCGGATCTTGATTGCACAGCATAGAGCCTATTTGTGAAGTAAGAGGCCTAACAGACATCCTGCCTAAGATTCCCTACTAGTACATATGCTAAAGCCTAACTGACTTTAAGAATACTTGAATTTCCATATTTTTAAACACATCAACTAAGCAAATTATTCACCCAGATCCATTTAAAATCAAGCTTGACTCACAGTGTGATCTTAGACACATGACCAGTATATTACATGTAATCTACCATGTCTGTCTCTGCATGCAATATGTGTGTCTCTGCTCATACTATTTCACTGTGTCTACTGGCAAAAAACAGACCACATATATATATGCAAAATATAACATTCCTTTTTCATTTCAACTGCACACCCTGGATCTTGATTGCACAGCTTAGAGCCTATTTGTGAAGTAAGAGGCCTAACAGACATGCTGCCTAAGATTCCCTACTAGTACATATGCTAAAGCCTAACTGACTTTAAAAATACATGTATTTCCATATTTTTAAACACATCAACTAAGCAAATTATTCATCCAGATCCATTTAAAATCAAGCTTGACTCACAGTGTGATCTTAGGCACATGACCAGGATGTTACATGTAATCTACCATGTCTGTCTCTGCATGCAATATGTGTGTCTCTACTTATACTACTTCACTGTGTCTACTGGCAAAAAACAGACCACATATATATAAGCAAGACATAACATTCCTTTTTCATTGCAACGGCACACCCTGGATCTTGATTGCACAGCTTAGAGCCTATTTGTGAAGTAAGAGGCCTAACAGACATGCTGCCTAAGATTCCCTACTAGTACATATGCTAAAGCCTAACTGACTTTAAAAATACATGTATTTCCATATTTTTAAACACATCAACTAAGCAAATTATTCACGCAGATCCATTTAAAATCAAGCTTGACTCACAGTGTGATCTTAGGCACACGACCAGGATGTTACATGTAATCTACCATGTCTGTCTCTGCATGCAATATGTGTGTCTCTACTCATACTATTTCACTGTGTCTACTGGCAAAAAACAGACCACATATATATAAGCAAGACATAACATTCCTTTTTCATTTCAACGGCACACCCTGGATCTTGATTACACAGCTTAGAGCCTATTTGTGAAGTAAGAGGCCTAACAGACACGCTGCCTAAGATTCCCTACTAGTACATATGCTAAAGCCTAACTGACTTTAAAAATACATGTATTTCCATATTTTTAAACACATCAACTAAGCAAATTATTCACCCATATCCATTTAAAATCAAGCTTGACTCACAGTGTGATCTTAGTCACATGACCAGGATGTTACATGTAATCTACCATATCTGTCTCTGCATGCAATATGTGTGTCTCTGCTCATACTATTTCACTGTGTCTACTGGCAAAAAACACACCACATATATATAAGCAAGACATAACATTCCTTTTTCATTTCAGCGGCACACCCTGGATCTTGATTGCACAGCTTAGAGCCTATTTGTGAAGTAAGAGGCCTAACAGACATGCTGCCTAAGATTCCCTACTAGTACATATGCTAATGCCGAACTGACTTTAAAAATACATGTATTTCCATATTTTTAAACAGATCAACTAAGAAAATTATTCATCCAGATCCATTTAAAATCAAGCTTGACTCACAGTGTGATCTTAGGCACATGACCAGGATGTTACATGTAATCTACCATGTCTGTCTCTGCATGCAATATGTGTGTCTCTACTTATACTACTTCACTGTGTCTACGGGCAAGAAACAGACCACATATATATAAGCAAGACATAACATTCCTTTTTCATTGCAACGGCACACCCTGGATCTTGATTGCACAGCTTAGAGCCTATTTGTGAAGTAAGAGGCCTAACAAACATGCTGCCTAAGATTCCCTACTAGTACATATGCTAAAGCCTAACTAACTTTAAAAATACATTTATTTCCATATTTGTAAACACATCAACTAAGCAAATTATTCACCCAGATCCATTTGAAATCAAGCTTGACTCACAGTGTGATCTTAGGCACATGACCAGGATGTTACATGTAATCTACCATGTCTGTCTCTGCATGCAATATGTGTGTCCCTGCTCATACTATTTCACTGTGTCTGCTGGCAAAAAACAGACCACATATATATAAGCAAGATATAACATACCTTTTTCATTTCAACAGCACACCCTGGATCTTGATTGCACAGCTTAGAGCCTATTTGTGAAGTAAGAGGCCTAACAGACATGCTGCCTAAGATTCCCTACTAGTACATATGCTAAAGCCTAACTGACTTTAAAAATACATGTATTTCCATATTTTTAAACACATCAACTAAGCAAATTATTCACCCAGATCCATTTAAAATCAAGCTTGACTCACAGTGTGATCTTAGGCACATGCCCAGGATGTTACATGTAATCTACCATGTCTGTCTCTGCATGCAATTTGTGCGTCTCTGCTCATACTATTTCACTGTGTCTACTGGCAAAAAACAGACCACATATATATAAGCAAGACATAACATTCCTTTTTCATTTCAACGGCACACCCTGGACACTGTTTGCACAGCTTAGAGCCTATTTGTGAAGTAAGAGGCCTAACAGACATGCTGCCTAAGATTCCCTACTAGTACATATGCTAAAGCCTAACTGACTTTAAAAATACATGTATTTCCATATTTTTAAACACATCAACTAAGCAAATTATTCATCCAGATCCATTTAAAATCAAGCTTGACTCACAGTGTGATCTTAGGCACATGACCAGGATGTTACATGTAATCTACCATGTCTGTCTCTGCCTCCACTATGTTTGTCTGTGCTCATACCATCTCACCATCTCTCACCATCTTACATCTTACCCAAAAACATATAGCATAGTAAATCATTTTACACACAGAGCACAGCCCATTTAAATGATCAGTACATTACAAGGCAGAAACCTGACTCATTTCCAAAATACATTTCCAATATGCACCATTTGTTTTTTTGCCAGCATTACATAGAAACATGAGACACAATGCAAGAATAAAGAAGCCCAATATGCTTCTTAATCTTCCCCATAGTAGATACAGCAGTCTATCTTTATTAAAAGAATCATTACTCACCTTTAAATATGCTTTTGAGGATTTAGAACAGTGTCAGTCACACACACCCGATTTTCTTAAGCAGAATCTCTGAAATGCACCTGAAGCACTGCAACCACAAATGGCCCTGATTCCCTGTAATTCTTCAGACATATCCCTGAACTTAACCAATTAAAATTCTTCCCACCCTATTTCAAAACCAAACTAACATTTTATTTGGTTCTACATTTCAACACTTTGAAACTCACATAATATTCACCCATACCCCCAGTGCTCATTCACCCTGTTACCATGGTAACTCCCACCTAACTCAGCACACAGTTGAAAAGTTCATCATACTATGTTGCAAAAGAATTCAGCAAGGGTGTTTGACCTCTCAATGTAGTAGCTAATCATGTGCAATGTTTCTTTCAATTACTTTTTCTCAACCATTAAAATGACTTCTTAAAAAAAAAAACATGCACCCTAATTTTCAGTGGAGAATTTTAAGAAACCACCAATCATTTCTTGTTTTTCAAGTGCACTGAATCTCAACCACTTGGAAAAGCCTGCTGTGACAGGCGAAATGCCTCTCTCTTTGCTGAGTCGGAGAAGGTATAATTCAATAAAGAAGCCTTTACCTGAATAGCCCTCGAGTGCATGCTCTTTTTCCTGATGGGGAGTAGAGGTTCTTTGGTTAATATATATATATCCTATGCTTAAAGACTTTACTGTTTAAATGGCAAAAGACTTTGTCATTTTCTATCTCGGCGTGGATAGCACTGTGCTAATCCTATGCTTAAAAACTTTGATAGAAAAACAGACATTTGAGGTGAGCAGATCTAGAGTGTCGCTGGTGTTGAGAGTGCTCTAACAGGAGCTGCTTTCCACCTAAACTGAGACCTACCCAGAGTTCTCTCCTTCTTTTTTGCATAATTTATGCGTCACTCTATGCCTGAAAGGGTTTTGTTTTGACTTAATACTGGGTGCTCCCTTGTGTCTGGACAAAGCTATACCTCTCTGAAGAGCTCTAATTAGAGCGAAACACTGTGTCAGGGGTTGCTTTTACTCATTTCAGGTTGGCTTGAGTTGGTATTTTACCAATTCAAAGCTGTAATATTGTGCCTGGAGTGATAAATGGCTTTTGTTATTTTACAGCTCGGCAAGGACTGCACTGTACTAGTCCTATGCTTAAAGACTTTGCTGTTTAAATGGCAAAAGACTTTGTCATTTTCTATCTCGGCGTGGATACCACTGTGCTAATCCTATGCTTAAAAACTTTGATAGAAAAACAGACATTTGAGGTGAGCAGATCTAGAGTGTCGCTGGTGTTGAGAGTGCTCTAACAGGAGCTGCTTTCCACCTAAACTGAGACCTACCCAGAGTTCTCTCCTTCTTTTTTGCATATATATATCTATATATATATATATATATATCCTTTCGAAAACGGCGTTCCAAACGAGCGAAGGTTTTCTACCGAAACGCGTCTGTTTGATGGAGTGTCTGTTTGCTGGTGAAAATAAATAACCCGTACCATGATGCGTTGGAGCACACGCCCACTGGGGCGGACCTTGCAGCCTTTATCAGGTGTTGCTCACTATTGACTGCCATTTCCTTTGCTATCGCCTGTGATCAAGAACATCAGTTGTTTGAAACGCATTGGGCAGTACACAGACGCTGAGTCGATCAAAGGCTGAGAGAGGTGCTGCGGGCTGAGGGTAGCTGGAGTGACTCCGCTAATTAAAGTGGAAACTGCTTTCTGAATAGCTGAAGGGTCAGTTGTGAACAGAGTGCAAGGGGAAGGGAGTTCCATAACTTTCCCCCAGATAAGCAAGCGTTCTACTGCTCCAGTTTACTCTTTTAATTCTTGGGGCCATGACCATGTGCACAGAGCTATATATCTAAGGTTTCTGTTTGGCATGTACCACGAGAAACGCTATTGGAAATTAGATGGGCCTGTCTTGTGAAAAACCTTATGCATTAGGCACAGAGCCTTTAACAAGATCCTCTTCTCCACTAGTAACTAGTGAAGGCCATGCAATAGATGAGAGACTGGTTTAAACGTCAGAATTTTCAGAAATCTTCTTGCTACAGCATTCTATAGGGATTGCAATTTTTATATCAGTTATTTTGAGGTGCCTAGATAAAGAGCATTGCAGTAATCCATTTTGAAAGCAATGAAGGTCATCATTACAGTCTTCTGTAAGTCAAACGGAGTGAATGGGAAGATTTGTTTGAGAACACGGAGCATGAAGAAACCCCCAGAGGTTACTGTATTAATTTGTGCAGAGCAGCACAATTTGGTGTCAAAAATGACTCCCAGGTTTCTTGCCTCCTGCACTGGCTTGGGAAGGTTGCCCAGCTCCGACGGCCACCAGGACACATTCCAAAAGGAGGACTCTCTCCCAAAGAACAATACCTCAGATTTGTCTTGAGGCAATTGCTCCGCATCCAACTTGCTACTGCCGCCATACATCTGCAGAAATTGTTTGCATCTTTCTCAGCCTGTGATGAGATGGATACCACTATCTGTTTATTGTATGAGTAGGACAGTACAGACAGACCAAAACTCTAGATGAGCTTTACCAGGGGTGTGACATATAAGTTAAAAAGAGTTGGACTAAGTGCAGAGGCCTGCAGCACCCCACAGGGGAGGGAGAAAGGGCTGGACTTTGCATCTCCCATCTCTACTCGCTGTGCTCTGGCTGGCAGAAATAAGCTCAGCAGATTTAGTGCAGAGTTCCTAAAGCCTAAGGAGTGCAATGGTGGACCGTATCAAAGGCGGCGGAGAGATCCAGTAGTATTAATGCCGCACTGCCGCCTTTGTCCACCCTGACTCAACTGCGGCCACCAGAGCTGACTCTGTTCAGTGGTTTGCTCTGAAACCGTATTGGGCAGAATCAAGCAACAATGAGTGTCCAGAGAAGATAGAATTTCCTCATTCATGGCCTGCTCTAGAAGCTTGGCGGGGAAAGGAAGCCAGGAAATTGGTGTATAGCTTTCCACCAGCTTAGGGCCAAGTAGGGTTTCCTCACCAGGGGAAGAATGGAATTTTTTTTCCAGATATTTGCGTAGTGCCCGAAGCAGAGTACCTCATTTAATAGATCTTTGAGTGGTCCCCCAGAAGGCTGGCCACCTTGTTGATGATCCAAGGGGGACAAAGATCAGAGGGGGCACCTGATTTGATAGAGCCCATAAAACAGGAAACATCCTTTACGACGCAACTTTCACTACGCAGTTCCTTTACAACGCAGGTTTTACAACGAAATTCATTACAATGAATTGCGCTGGGGGCACTGCAGGATAGGGAATAGTTTAATTTACTATCCAAGACCCTCCCTACTATCCACGGGGACTGGAGTTGGAATAGTAAATAAACTATTCCACTATCCGGCGCCCCCCCAACGCAAGTCGCTGTAACGACTTGTGTTGTAAAACCTGCGTTGTAAAGGCATGCGTAGTAAAAGCATGCGTTATGATGACATACATCCCATTAAACTGATTGTTCCATCCCACGAGAGAGGAGAGAGCTTCTCAAAGACAGGAGGTACACAGGACCCTGTGGATACGCCCAGGTTCAGAGCCTCATCCTGAAGAGGAGAGAGATCAGTACTGACAGCATTCAGAGAAAATGCTTGAAAAATACAGTTGACCTTAAATTGGAAGAATTCCGCCAACTTATTGCAGAAGGGTGCATCCGGACTGAAGATGTTACTGTTGTTCTAATTAGACACATTTTTGACCGTTTTAAAAGATTCCCTCATGGAGTTAGCAGCTAAGCTGATTTTTCCTGAGAAAAACTTCATCTTTTTGGCTTGTATTAGCTCTTTGTACTACAAAAGATTTTTTTTCTAATTGGTTTTTTCATCAGGAGAGTACTATTTCCTCCAGATGCGCTCCTGATGCCTGCATTTGAGCTGTGATGCTTTCAGTGCCGGTGAGAACAATGGAGCAGATGGATTTTTCCTATGGCTCTACAGAGTTTTTTCATTCACCACTTTAATGCATGCCGCGTCTAGCCAGCGCACGTAGCTGATTGCTACACATTCTATGTTGTTAACAGGAGCTGGAGCTGATTTAGAAAGACCATCCAGTAAGGCTTCCACCTTCCTATACTTCCAAGGCCTGTTTTAAATGGTTCTGATTGCGCAAATTAATTCAGCTTTCTTGCACGGGGTTGTGACTGAAAAGAATATGGCCTTTTGATCAGACCATAGGAGTGGCAGGATCTTGACTATTTGTAAATCTGTGTTGTTTGTGAAGTATTCATCCAGCGTATGATTAGCTGTATCGGTGGGTACCTCGATTTGTTGGTGTAGGTTAAAGCTATTAAGAGTGTCAACCAGGCGCCCAGTATCTGCATTGGAGGACAACTCTAGGTGAAAGTTGAAATCCCCGAGCAGTGTGAAGCTTGTATGCGTTGCACAGAATTCCATAAAGGACTGGATTTTGTCAATGAAACCTGATCCTGAGTGTGGTGGACAATAGATTAGCATTCCATGAAAAGTGTATGATTTGTTCAATTTAATGCTAAAGTTGAACACTTCACAATCTAAATGAAATGTTGGAGAGAAATTAGCCTCAAGCGAGTTGCGATAGACAATCACAAGCCCCCCCTCTCTGATCTTTTCTGTCTAGCCTTTCGATGTTAAAGCCATATGGGATAGAAGTCTTAATGTCTTGATCAGACATGCTGTTTGCCCAGGTCTCAGTAAGAAAGGTAATGTCAGGATCATGCTGGATCATGAGATCTGCAAACACATATTTATTCTTAATGAGTGATCGGGTATTAAGAAGCATAGAGTGGGATGCCTTTGATGCCGTCTGCCTATTGGTTATTTCTCTTGTGTGGACTCTAGGGGTGACAGGCCCTGACCAAACACCTATGCTGGGGGAGAAATTACATACATGACACTTGTATTTATTTGAGCCGCCACACCAGTCATGAGGGAGACAGTGGCTATTAGATCCGATATGTCCTAAGGCAAGGAGTTAATTCCCCATGCAGCAGGTTGGTGAAACAGGGGTTCTGGCCCCTGGCGCTGTACAGGCACGGATGGGCGCAGACGGGCTTGCTTTGGTGCGCCTTTGGCGCGCTAGCGACGCACTTGCTGCGAGTGTCCACTGCGCGCCCGGTCAAGTACTACTACTACTCGTGCCCCCGCCATGCAAAAGTTTCTCATCAATAATTTCACAGCAAATGTTGCAGTGATATTACCAATGATACCATAGAAGATGTTATGAGTGATGTAATATGTGAGGTAATTAGCAGTGCTTGAGATAACCCCATTTATAACTGCAGAATTTCTATGGTTTTGTGGGTGTAAAATGGGAACATAACTATAACATCCCTGTAACCATTGTTTTTTTCAGTGAATGTCAAAGGTTTTGTAAATTTGATTTTCTAACTATAACGTCCCTGTAATCTTAATTTTTGTCTATGAATTTCTACGTTTTTTAATGGTATTTCCTAACTATAATGTCCCTGTAAATTTTGGTACTTGAGTGTCTGAGTGAGTCTGTGAATGGGTGTTAGAGTTTCTGAGTGGATCTGTGAGTGGTTGCATGAGTAGCTGCAGGAGTGTCTGAGTACATTTGTGATTGGGTGCGTGAGTGCTTGAGTGGGTCTATGAGTGGACTATTGAGCGTATGAGTGGATCTGTGAGTGCGTGTGTACGTTTCTGAGTGGGTTTGTGGGTGGGTGTGAGAGCGCTTGAGTGGGTTTGTGTGTGGGTGCATTAGTGTCTGAGTGAGTGAATATTTAAAAAAATAATTCAGCCAAGTTTGTGAATCCACTGCGGTGGTGTACACGGGGGGCCTGTTGAGCGCCGCTGAGGCTTCGTGAATCCTCGCCTGTGGAATAAAAATTATTTTAGGACGTGTTTTTACCCATCAGGGGGCCCTCACAGTCCCCTTTATTGCAACCTGATATTTAAAACTGCAGCTACAACTTTCTACTTAAATTGTGGCCATCGATTCGGGATAAAGCTGTTGGTGCATGCATTTGCGGAGCATCGCGGTAGATTCGCAAAAGATACCTGCCTCTAGATATACCCATTTGCTTTTCCTTCAATATCTCAAAAACTACTGAGCGGATTTACACAAAATTACACAAGAACTCTCTCTGGACCAATATCTAGCTTTCTGCTCAATTTGTTGTAATTCCGTTCAACAGTTCGGGCTGTAGTTGTGTCTAAATTCCCTATTAGAAATCACATGGGGAAAATGTGTTTTGGTAACCCCCCCTTCTTCTCGGGCCCTCACTTGACGAATCGCCCCAAAACATTTTATACAGCCGCTGAAGTGAGTGGCAAACTAGTTTTGAAAACATCGTGAAGATTTGTCAAACAGCACTAAAGTTCTTAGCAAAACAAAAACATTTTTCCTATGGAAACTAGGTCATAATGTAATCCCTACTGGCCAGTAGGTCATATATATTTTTGATATATAATATTATATATAATACTATATTATATCTAATACTGGTGGTCACCGGTAGGGACTAAGGGCCAGATGTAGGTAATGAAGATTTACCGATTCTAAAATAACGAATTTTACCGATTCGGTATTTTAGAATCAGTAAATGGGATGTAGGTATTTATTCGGTAAGTATTACCGAATCAGTAAGATTCGGTAATTACCGAATCGTTATTTACTGATTCGGTAATTCCCATTCATTCCTATGGGCCTGAAGGCCCATAGGAATGAATGGGAATTACCGAATCTGTATTTACCGATTCGGTAAAAGGGGGGAACATATAAGGGTGGCAGGGTGTCACTTTGACACCCTGTTGCACCCCTGAATTGTGCATGGGTGCACATGTGGCCCACATACATGCCCTAAGGCAGAGTTCTTCAATCTGTTGGGCGCGCGCCCCTGGTGGGGCACGACACCATCCCAGGGGGGGTGGGGCGCGCATTCCACTCCAATCTTACCTTTGTTTGGAGAACTCTGGTATGCCTGGAGGGGGGTGCGAGGGTAAATCAATGGGGCACGACGTGCCCATTCTTTTGTCTGGGTAACTCTCCCAGGAGGGGGTTAATTCACGGAGCTTACAGCTTCAGCTGCAGTGCAGGCAAGGAGTCTCCTCTGCTAAAAACGAAAGCAAACAAACAGACACGCTTTTGGTTTTAGCAGAGGAGACCCCTTGCCTCCCACTGCAGCTGAAGCATTTCAGCTCTATGAATTAACCCCCTCCTGGGAGAGTTAGCTCTTCCCAGAAAGGAAAAGTTTCCAGAGAAGTTTTAAGGCAGCCCAGGGCCCCAGCCTTTCAAAGGGGGTGGGAGTGAAGAGAGTGGGGGGAAGGGGTGAAAGAGCCAGCCCTGTTCTACAGAGTCTTGCCCTCATGACCTTGAGTAATTTTTAAACACAATGTTGTAAATAGCGTTTTTCTATCATTCATATTTAATGTGTAAGAGTCTACTACAGACATTTTGCAGACAAAATGTGTTATACAAGGAAGACATAGTTGATGCTTTTTTTCATTTTATGCAACTAACATCCATTGACAAAGCCTATTCTCATGGATTATTGTAGGTCTAATGTTACTGGATGCAATGATAGAAACAGCAAAATACCAGTCGCTGCACATTATGTTCAGTACATATTTTTAGCTTCAGTGTTTTAAGACACACCCTTAATTACATCAGACAGGCCCCTTGGAGAGACCCCCAGTTTTTTCATCCCACTTAAAGCCTTAGAAACAACACCATGTCACAGTCACCTGAGGTCCTGACACTGTGCATCATGCATGACTCATAACTTCCAAGTTTTCAGATTGCCTATGTACAGGGGCATAGTGAACCCTCCCCCCCCCCTCAGCCCACCCCTTGCTTTAGGAAATACAGCAGGGGCTAAGTTCTTGATGGGCCTCTCTGTCTGCAACTCTGCAGACAAAGGCTTAGCTCATAATTAATGTGAAAAGGGGGGTGAGTGAATAAGTGAAGGAATGGGTGAATGGCTGAATGGCTGGATGGATTAGTGAAAGTATGAATGGGTGAGTGAAGGGGTGAATGGAAGGATGAGAGAAAGGATGGATAGATGAGTGAATGAGTGGAAGGATGGATGAGAAAAAGGGTAAATAAATAGATGTATGGGTGGAATGGTGGATGTATCTGTTGAATGGTGGGTGGAATGGTGGATTGGTGGGTGGAATGGTGGATGTATGGGTGAAATGGTGGATGTATGGGTAAAAGGGTGGATGGATGAGTGAAAGGATGGATAGATGAGTGAAAGGGAGGATGGATAATGAGTGAAAGGGTGGATGGATAATGAGAGAAAGGATAGATGGATGCATGAGTGGAAGGATGGATGAGGGTAAATAGATGTATGTATGGGTGGAAGGGTAGATGGATGGGTAAAAGGGTGGATGGTTCAGTGAAATGGTGGATGGATCAATGAAAGGGTGGATGATGGACAAGTCAATGGGTGGATGGATGAGAGAAAGGATGGATGGATTGAAGTATTGATAAGTGAAAGGGTGAATGAATGAATAGATAGATGGATGGATGAGTGAAAGGGTGAATTTAAGGATGGATGAGTGAGTGAGAGGAGGGTAGATTGACAAATGGATGGAAGAGTGAAAGAGTGGATGAGTGGTCGATGGATGGATTCATGAGTGGATGAGTAAATGGATGAGTAGGGGGATGGGTGAAGGGTAGATAGAAGGCTGGGTGGCTAAGTGAAAGGAGAATGGAGAGAGAAAGGGAGTATGGATAGATGGATGAGTGAAAACATGGATGAATGATTGGCAGAATGGATGGGCAAATGTGTGCATGGATGAGTGAAAAGAAGAATATAAAGATGGATAAGTCAAAGAATGCATACATGAGTGAAAGGGAGGGTGGAGAGCAGGAAGAAAGGATGGATTGATGGATGGATGAGTGAAAGGTTGAATGGGTGAACGGATGAGTGACTGGGTGGATGGATGAGTAAGTGAAAGGATGGCTGGATGGGTGAAAGGGTAAATGGTTGAAGGTATAAGTGGAAGAGTGGGTGAATGAGTGAAAGGATAGCTTGGGTGAAAGGGTAAATGGTTGGATGGATGAGTGAATGGATGGATGGGCGGAAGAGTGGATGGATTAGTGAAAGGATGGATTGGGTGAAAGGATGGATTGGGTGAAAGGATGGATGGATGATGGATGGATGAGTGAAAGGGTGGATGGAAGGATAGATGATGGATAGGTTTGCAAACGGTTGAAAAGGTTTGGATATGGATGGGACACAGATGGAAGGACAGACAGAATGGTGAAAGACTGAATGATGGATGAAAGAATTAATAGATGACAGAATGTACATGATAAATGGGGAGGGTGTGATGACTTACTTTGCTTTCTTGGTGCCATAAGAGCTGTAGTTCAGAGTGGGAGGTATTTAAATTGTCTGGCTACTCCCTTGCCTAGGTGTTACTATTCTGTATTCTATGTGTGCTCATGTGTGGGATCTATACATCATGCATATGACATTTTGCGTGACATCCATCTGCTACTTGAATGCAAAGCCCCCATAAGCAAAGTCAGGTTCCATATTTTAAGTTCCACTTAATGAAACACCCATAATGTGTTCCCTATAGTGGGTTCATCACAGCAATCCTCCCTTTAGTTCACTTATGCATTGTGCTTTACATCTTACAATTTATTTATTCATTTATTTATTTATTTATTTATTAAGGAGTTTGCGAGATTGGGTTCCCAGCACTTGCGTTACTAAAGACTAAGGGGCCGATTACGATAGCGGATTTCCCACATCCACGGGCCGGCGGAAGCCACCGCCGGCCCGGAGGATGCGGGAAATCCGCCGGGGAGCCTTGCAAGACCCATCGCCATATTAGGATGGCTGGTGGGTCTTACTATCTGTCCGCCGCTTTTCCGCCGCGGGCGGATTCCGCCCGCGGCGGAAAAGCATTAACATGGCTGGCGGTGTCTATCAGACACCGCCAGCCATATTAGGATGACTGCGGAAAGATGCCTTTACACGGCGGCATTTCCGCCGTGTAAAGGCATACGGATTTGTGTTTGGGGGCCCGTTGCGGACCCCCAGGAGTTAAGGGGGGATGGGGGGTGCACATGGGGGGTACCTATGGTACCCCCCTGCATTTGCCTGCACAAAGCGGCAGGCACCGCGAGGTGCCTGCCGCTTTGTGCATGCAAATGCACAACTTACTTTTTTATCATTGCGGCGGGTGCTGCTTCAAGCAGCAACCGCCGCAATGATAAAAATACAGGATGTGACCGCCAGGGTGGCGGTCACATCCTAATTTGCACGGAGGGACCGCCGCTGCCCCTGCGGATGGTCCCTCCTTCTCTATGGTGGCGGACGGACTCAGGTCCGTCCGCCATCATAATCGGCCCCTAAGTACCATTCAAGACTGGATGTGGAACACAACCTGAGGATGGCAGTAGCAAAAATCCACCCACAGATTGATAGTCTAAATGTGGCTAAACACCGGCACACCCGTCACATTCATGTTGGTGGTGTTATTATTAATCTATGTCCTGTGTAAAACAAAGTATCCTAGTAAAAAGAATTTGCGCACATTTTATCTTGGAAAATTATGTTTTGAGCTGTGTAATACGCCTCTGTCATTTCACCACACCCGCTCACAAACCTGCAGTTTACTAAACACTCTTATTGTGTTGAACATTATTTGCCGGATATGGCCCGTAATATGCGCGTGGCAGTCGATCATGTAGTGTACCAGATTCCAGAAATTTCTGTCAGGTGGTGGGGGGGCCCAACATCTAAACAAATTCAGCTGGGGGGCTCAAACTAAAAAAGTTTGAAGACCTTTGCCCTAAGGGCATGTATATCTGTCACATGGCACTGTTATTAAATGCAAAATTGTTTTTTTTAGGGTTTTCATAATTTACCACCAACTTGTAGTTGGTGGTAAATAACAAATCCTTACAGGTGAAAAGCGCTCACTTGAGTGCTTCCTACATTTCAGATTCGGTAGTTTACCGAATCGGTATTTAAGAATTCGGTAATTTACCAAATTCTTAAATACCGATTCGGTAATTTACCGAATCTGAAATGTAGCCACCTACATCCCAAATGCCCCATACCGGTCGGTAACGGCCGAAATTCGGTAATTTCGCCCGTTACCGACCGGTATTAGGGTTCCTACATCTGGCCTTTAGTGCTGGAGGAGTGACATGCACACTCCAGAGTGCGTACACCACTGGGAGTGGGTATAGACTGTTTGGTAGGCCCCCTGAGGCCACCCAAACCAGTCAAGCACACTCTGCCCTTCTCCATGCAGGCTGCAATGCAGCTCTAATGGAGAAAATGGCCTCCCCATAAGCCTCTGGCTGGGCGGCGTCCTGACCAATCACAACGCTGCATTCAGCGTTGTGATTGGCTCAGGGGAGGGAGGGACCCTGGCTTCCTGCCTCTGCTTCCTGTTCCTGGAGAGCAGGAGAGCAGAGAAGATGCAGGACCCGGCCGATGGGAAGGTAAGTTTAATTATATATATTTAAAAAAAAAATTATTACCCCCTGCCAATCCCCTCCCCGCGCAACCCCCTCACCCTCCACCCACGGGTCATGCCAGCCCCGACTGGAGCTGGGCCACTCTCAGTGCTGGATTCTATGATGCTGAAGTCCCTCGTCGGCTGGTTGGTTGTTACGGCATTGGACTCAAACAAGCTTTGGTTGCTGCAAGGGTTACGGTACCTCGAATATTGGTCGAGGATGGCTAGGGTTGGTCCTTTAATCTTCACACTCGGAGCACAGTGACCTTCTCCTGGGTGGCTGCAGCTTTGGTGGACCCAGATGTTGCGGTTGTTGCCTGCAGTTTGCAGGGAAGTGCCTTCTCCACTTCAAGGGAGATGCTGATGGCTTGACAAAGTGCTTCAGACCCTCTGAGACTTGCGGAGGATGCACAGCTCCAGGATGAGTCAGCTTGCAGCGTTTGTCAGCACAGGAGCAGGCAGGCATGGTTTGGTGCCAAAGTCCACCATTAGTCTGCAGTTCTCACTTCTTCAGCTGTTCTTGGTCCTTCTTCATCTTTTGTCAGGGGAATCTGAGTTCCTGGTGTCAGGGGGCCACCTACATAATGAATTTAGAGATGTTAAGGGGAGTGAAGGGAAGTAGCCAATGCGCTACTTTCTCTTGGGGTCACTACCCCACCTATATGAATACTTCCTTTGAGGAGTGGGCAATGCATAACCTTGTCTCAGAGTTCCTAAGTTTACCAAAAACAAGATGGTGGAATCCTTCTTCCATGGGGCACATCAAGCAGCCCACCTTAGGGGTGGGACTGGCTTGTTAGTGCACCATGCCTCTTTGCATAACTAATTCACCCCCTGTCCTAGCGCCAGATGGGCATCAGAGCAGAGGGTGGCATATCAAAGATGGCAGAGACTTTATAGCCTCTGACTTTGGTATGCAGATTCACTAGCTGTCCTCACATGTAATATAATGGATACTGCCTTAGGGCTATAAGGCCTGCTATAGGGGTGAATTACACATATTGCATGCAGGGCCTGTGGGCATGGCCTACAGAGTGTGTGCCATGTCGTGTTTTCACATTTGACTGCACCATTTCACGCAGCCTGCAGTGGCAGTTGTGATGACCTGCCTCCCTAGGTGTTCTGGTTCCATGTTTGAACCTAGAGTGTGGAACCATTTGATATCAATGTTCCTCTAACTTGTAAATTCCATAATTGTCAGTTGTTAGCTGACTGTTGGTTGGGGCTGAATAAATATTACCTACTGAACATAAACCTGTGGAAATCCTACTTTGTTACACTGGCGACGTTTGAGGGTGGGATCTACTCGTGCAAATTAGCTTCAACAACAGGTGAATAGCTAAACATAAAGAGAAAATCTCACGTGACTGCTGTTTCGATGAAAGAAGATTTCTTCACATCTTCAAGGAAAAGTTGTGGCTCAGCGAAAGAAACGCAGTGAGGAACGTTGAGGAAGACGAAAACACGACGAAAATTGGCTGCGGTAGTCGTTTTCAGTGATTTATGAAAGAAAATAGAAAAAAAACGGAGTTTGTATGTGACGTCGATTTTTGAGGGTAACCTCCCTAAGAAAATAGACTGTTTGTTGGAAGAAATGGTGGCGGACATCTTTGAATGCGAGAGTTTCAAGAATGAAAAAACAAGCGAGATTGGCAATAGAAAGTGATACTATTGTTTCTTGGCGGCCATTTTAAGTCGGGAAAAAGAAAACAAGCTCGAGTAGTCACAGAAAGAAGCTCTTTTGTTTCGTGGCGGCCATTTTGACTTGTTTAAAAAAAAAAAAAAGAAGAAAAAGAAAGCCCAATCCACTTTGGAAACAAAACTGAATGTTTATGATGGATTGGTGGCGGCCATCTTGAATTTTTTTAATTGTTTTTTTCGTTTTTCTGTTATTTCAAGAAGACAACAACGGGTAAAGAAGCAGTTTGGAGCGTGACATTGTGGGAATACAAATTCAAATGGTAAAAGAAGAAAAAAGGACCTGTTGTACGAGATACGAGTGAAAACAGGAAAAAGAGTAAAGTCAGAGGGGCTTATTGGACGGAGTAAGTGACACGAACGTGAAGAAGTGACAAGAAGTACTGAAAAGGAAAAACAAACTCAACTTTCTAGTTATACATTAAGAAACATGGGGCCTGTCAACGGTGATGGGCACACCTTTTGAGGGAAGGGAGGAGGAACTTTGTTGTTAAAAGTTTAAAGGTGAATAAGGTTTAAGTGTGTTAAGTGGATTAGGGGCAGTAAAATGCAGAATGTAACTGCACCTCCTTTCTTTCTGATGGAACCAGGGGAACCACTGATAAGGTGGAAAAAATGGAAGAAAATATTTGAAAATTACGCAAGGGTGTGTGGTGCAAATTTGAGTGGTGAAAGGAACCATGCTTTATTGATGCATTGTTTGGGCGGTGAAGGCCAGGAGATTTTGGAGACTCTTCCAGTTATTCCACAGGCAGAACAAAGAGGATTGAATGAGTATGAGATATGTGCTAGGCAGTTGGATTTACATTATCTTCCTAAAGTGAGTACCATCATGGAAAGGTACTATTTTGGGTTACGAGAGCAGGGTAAGGAAGAGAGTGTTGAGGAGTATATTACTGCACTAAGAAAGTTGGCTTCTAGTTGCAAGTTTGGGGGTTTGGTGGAAGAACGAATTAGGGATCAGTTTGTTTTGAGATGTGTGAGTGATAAAATAAGGGAAGAGTTATGGCTAAAAGATGAACCTGCACTGGAAGAAGTAGTAGGTATTGCAAAAAGGGTTGAACACATGTTAAAATGCGTTGGAGAACTGAGCAAGGAGAAAAAGGATGAAAAGCCAAGTAGTTCTTCAACACAAGAAGTGGTGTGTCAGGCTGTGAAGAGAGATGATGAGAAGAAAAAAAAAGAAGTGTGCGAGGGAGAAAAGTTGAAAGGGGAGGTTGACGGTAGTATTCCTAAAATACAGACAAGTAAGAAATTCACAACACCTTTTCAAGGAACGTGTTATAGATGTGGGAAATATTGGCATATGGCAAATGCGAGAGAGTGTCCTGCCCTTAGGTTCAATTGCAATGTGTGTGGTAGAAAGGGACACATTGGTAGAAATTGCAGAACAAGAGTTGGGAGAGATACGAAGACTGAGACTAAGCTAGTTAGTTTTCAGATTAATGATGAGGTTGTAGAACATCCTTCTGATTATGTGTTGATTGGGGAAGCAAGTGTGTTGATGAAATTTGATTCATGCTCACATGTTACTTTCATTTCAAACGATGTGTTCGAAAAAGTGTTTGGAAAGGAAAAGACTTTGTGTAAACCGGATATAAGACCAACAGGTTATCAGGAACATCCCATAAAAATAATGGGTTATTTTTTTGACTGCATTGAATATAAAGGGAGGTATACGGAAGCAAAGATTTATGTGGTAAACAGGGGAGATAACTTGTTGAGTTGGTCTCATCAAGCAAGGTTGGGTGTGAGTCTCAATCCAAATGCACATCCAGTTATTCAAGTACAGGCTGTAGACAATGATGAGAACAAGTTTATAAAGAATTTTAAAGAGTTGTTCAGTGAAAAACTGGGATGTATAAAGGGTTACAATCACAACATCAAACTAGAGTTGGGTGCGGTGCCTGTTGCTGCTAAAGTGAGGCGCATTCCAATTTGTGTAAAGGATGCTGTGAGTAAAGAGATTGAGAAGTTGTTGTTGACTGGGGTAATACAACCAGTAGAAGCAACTGAATGGCTCGCACCAATTGTAGTCGCGAAGAAGCCTAATAATGAGATTCGGCTGTGTGTTGACCTTCGTGCTTTAAATAAAGAGGTAATAGTTGACAAGTACCCTTTGCCAAACATTGAGGAGTTGGTTTCTACATTAGATGGGGCATGCTATTTCACCACCTTGGATATGGCTTCGGCCTATCACCAAGTTCCGCTAAAAGAAGAGTGTCAAGAACTTACTAGTTTTATCACACCAATGGGCGCATTCAAGTTTTTAAGAATGCCATTTGGGCTGGTTTCGGCAGCCTCGGTATTCCAGAGAATTATGGAAGATATGTTCAAAGGAATACCGGGGGTAAGATGTTATCAGGACGATGTTCTCATTTCTGGTAAGAATGGACAGGAACATGATGAGAGAGTTTGCCTCGTGTTGAAGAAAATGATGGATGTTGGATTAACTTTATGACAGAGCAAGTGTAAGTTTGGTGTCAATGAGCTAGATTATTTGGGCCACCACATTTCAAGGAAGGGCATATGTCCAAAAAAGGATCTTGTAGAAACAATTGAAAAGTTGAAGGAGCCATGTTCAAAAGAAGAGGTGTCATCATTTTTGTGCATGGCGTAATTTTACAATAAGTTTGTCAGAAATTTCGCAGATAAGACTGTTAATCTTAGGAAAATCATGTGTAAAAATTCTGTGTTTAATTGGACTGAGGAGTGTAGTAGAGAGTTTGATCAGGTGAAGATGGATCTGAGGAATGCACCAAATTTGCAGGCGTTTGTTCCAGGGGATCCGACGTTTATTGTAACAGATGCTAGCAGTAAGGGTCTGGGTGCTTTGTTGTTACAGGTGAGGAAAGACAAAGAGGTCCTAATAGCTTGTGCTTCGAGATGTTTGAAGGGGGCGGAGTTGAATTACTCTGTCATAGAGAAAGAGGCGCTAGGTATATATTGGACTGTAAATAAATTCAGGAAGTTTGTTTGGGGTTCCTCCTTTACCGTCAGATCTGATCACAAGCCACTGAAGGAGGTGTTTGAAAAGAAGGGGTTAGACTCAATCTCAGCAAGAATTAGGAGATGGGTAATTTCTTTGCAGGAGTTTGTGTTCAGGTTTGAATATATTCCTGGAAAAACTAATGTCTCGGCTGATTGTCTGTCTAGGCTGGTGGATATGGTAGAGAATGTGGAAGAAGCTTTGGCTGATGATTTTGAGGGTGAATTAAAGGTGTGTGACGTTACTTTGGGGGCGGTGAAGGAGGATGCTTGGAGAGAAGAGCTGAGTAAGGATGAAGATTTAAAGGAAGTCATTAAATTGTTGGAAAGTGGTAAGTCTCGTTCTTTAAAGAAACCGTGGTCTTTGATTGCTGATGAGTTGGCAGTGGTGGATGGTTTACTCATGAGAGGTACTAGGTTAGTTCCACCTGTTAATCTCAGAAGTGTTCTGGTGGACATGTCTCATGAGGGACACTTGGGTATTTCAAAGACGAAAGAACGCTTACGAATGAACTTCTGGTGGCCAGGTATTGATTTGTTGGTGGAACGTACCGTTAGGGATTGCTCTTCTTGTCAGGCAAGTGATAAAGTTTTGAGGACGAGGTCTTCTCCAATGGTTTGCAGGAGGTTGCCAGGGTCCCCCTGGGATGAAATTGCAGTTGACATTGTGGGGCCTTTACATGGTGAGCATCAAACTCCTTTTATGTTGGTTTTATTGGATTTGTATTCTAGATGGGTTGAGGTTAGTTTGGTGAGGGAGATTACAAGTGAGTCTGTTGTTTCCTTTTTGGAGTCTATCTTTAAACGTGACAGTTTTCCGAACTCTATTCTTTCTGACAATGGGCCACAATTTTGTTCAGGGAAAGTTGAGGAGTATCTCAGTAAGTGTGGCATTATTCACAAGAGGATTTCTTTGTATCATCCTGAGGCAAATGGTGCTTTGGAGAGACTCAACAAAACTTTGAAGTAAAGCATTCAGTTGGCAAGGGTTAACAATTTGGACTGGAGAAAGGAGTTACAGAACAGAATTTCAGCATATCGATTCTCTCCTCACTCAACTACAGGGAAAACTCTGTTTGAACTTTTCAAGGGTAGAGCACCTAACACTTGTTTATGTCCCGCCTGGATGGCTGCAGACAAGGGTGTAAAAAATAATGAGGTGGGTGCATGGAGAGAAAGGGAGTTGAAACTACAGAGGAAAAGGAAAATATATGTTGATAGGAGAAATTCTGCAAAAGATTCCAAATTCTTGGTGGGGGAGGTAGTTAAGATCAGGGCTCCTGTGGGCTGTCAAAACTGGTCGAAGTTTTCTGTTCCTAGAACCATTGTGAAAATTTTCAAAAATGCTGTAAAGACGGAGGATGGTCGTATCTGGAACAATAGTCGTGTTTCTCATTTTGGGGGAAAAGGGAAATGTGATGACTTTGTTGTTGTTCCTGATTTGTGTTCTAATTATTCTCACAAGAGTGTGAGAGTACGCAGGCCTCCTGTTCACTTGCGTGATTATGTCTAGGTATTTTCTTCTTTGTTTTTCCTTATCTTTCAGTTGCCTTTTATTACTGGACATATAAACCTGTTTAGTGTTTAAGAGGGAGAAGTGTGATGACCTGCCTCCCTAGGTGTTCTGGTTCCATGTTGGAACCTAGAGTGTGGAACCATTTGACATCAATGTTCCTCTAACTTGTAAATTCCATAATTGTCAGTTGTTAGCTGACTGTTGGTTGGGGCTGAATAAATATTACCTACTGAACATAAACCTGTGGAAATCCTACTTTGTTACAGCAGTCTGTATGAGTTTGGTGGTGGGCCCCTTAGTGTGGCACAATACATGCTGCATTACTTAGGGACTCTTGTTTACTACCCATGCCCTAGGTACCAGGGGTGCCATTTACTAGGGACTTTCAGAGTTGCTAATAGTCTTGCCAGTTGGGGAACAATTGCACCATTACCTTGTTTTAGGGAAATAGCACTGACACTGTGGACCTGGTTAGCAGGAACCAAACGCACTTCAGTCAAAATTGCATCAAATACCATGCAAAAAGTGGAAGAGACCATGTCATAAAACGGCACTTTCCTACAATAAATGATCCCATCTCAGCACAGAATCGAAGGGGACCCCTAAATACTGGAATGTTTTAACTCTATGTATTGGAGTTCTGCAAACAAAGTGAGTCTTTATTTTGACAGAGCGGGGACCGCAGATGATAGACAAACTATTTGGAAAGTTTAGTGTCAATCTCCAAGTCCTCCATGAATCATCTGAATGAGTTCAATAATACTTGCTAATTATTGGCTGTTCAAGCCTTTAAAATGCATCATCTGTATAGAGAAGTAAGGGCTGTAGACGTGACCCTATCTGTGGCATCTCCTGCCCCCTTGTTAATAAATATTGCTTCAAATTGCCAAAGTACATTGTAAAGAGAAAGGGGCTATCTTTAATGAGTCTGTTCTGTACACTTCCCTGTGGCACTTTAGCATATGTGGGCTTTCATGTCTGTATGTAACTATAGCAAAACGTGGACTATAGAGTGTCAATGCTGATGACCACCATTTTACCCCTTAGCCCTAATTGTTTCGCAATTGTCATGATTACATGCGCTTGACAGATCCATAACTGCCAAGTGTTGTGCACTGTCTCTGACAATCATGTATTTAGAACTCATCAGAAAGATGCTGAGGCACTGTTCAATTGGGCATAAGCACTGGTAAAAACCATATTGTATGTCTAATAAAATATAGTTTTCATGAGCCAATGATTCTAGTTTCGCCAATACAACTCTACCTGCAGCCTTAGCTACTGAACTCAATAACGAGATCTGTCTGTAACAAGCAGAGTCAGCTCTGTCTCCCTTCTTGTAGATGGGATTAATAACCGACTGGGACCAAGATCTGGCCAGTCCTGTCTTAGCAGCAGCCCTGAGTATGTTCTTAACTAATGATGCCCAAAGATCTAAATTATCTTTGGAAAGATCCATGGGACTCCATCAGGGTTTGGTGCCTTTCCTGATAAGCTCTTCATTATAGCCAACTTAATGCCTGCTATTTCAAACTCCACCTCACCCAGTGATTTTAAGACTGCTACTTCATCTGTGTTTTTTCCCAAAATGATTGTTGTTGTATTTGAATTGATTTTACTAAAATGCTTTACCACTGTGTTTGTGGGAAAATTATTGTCAAACCAGGGCTGAAGTGGCCTTGAAATAAAGTGAGTTTCCAACTCTTCAAAAGCACTGAAATCTCTAATTTCACTAGCAAGGATTTGTGAGGTCCACATTTCTCACCTTATTAAACTTTAACTTTAAACTTTTTTGTGTTCTAATGCCATTTTTATATGCTTCTCGACATTCCTACCTCACCCAGGGCAAAGGATTGTGGGCCTTGTGGTCCAGAGGTTCCCAGCAAGACAGCAGTCTTTCAAGTATCTTACACTGAAGAATCAAGGAATGTGCTGTGTAGCGTTAGTGGCCTCCTCTTCCACTTTCAACACCACACTTGGAGCAAAGGATATGGGCCTGTGGTCCAGGCCCAAAGCAAGATGGCAGTCTTTACATTAACGTTACAATCATAACTGCATGGTGGAGGTAAGACACTTGCTTTTTCTTGTCAGACACATCAATGAAATTTACATATCTAGGTGGTAAAGAAGCAATACACTCAACAACATGAAGTATTGCAATTCCTGATAAAGCCACAGAAGGATAACTCCAAATAGATTCACATGACGTCAGGCAACTGATTTGACAATAATCTTATTACAATCATACTATTCTATTTGCCCATTTAGGGCTGAACATATGCAGAGCCAACCTTTGCATACATAACATCACTTTAAACTGAGGAGCATCAGTTAGACCAAAATACATCTTTTAAGGATGGCTTCCAAGGCCATGTCTGAGCTTGGTTTGATAGATGTTTGGCGACTTCGACATTGCGACACAAGGGAGGGCACGCATGCTACACCATCGTATGGTAGTTGGTCCAGGCTGGACTACTGGCTTTTAAGTGAAGGGGTGAATGACTGGGTTACAGAAATAATTTCTCTCCCCCGCACTTTATCAAATCAAAATCTCGTTAAACTAAATCTAACAATCCACACTAACATTCACCGGCCATTTACATGGAGATTCAAACCCGAACCCTTGCTGGATCCTGTTTACACAGAAACAATTCGAAATGAAATTGAACAGTTTTTTTTAGCTAAATGTAGGTGCTGTAGATAGTGCTGCAACTTTATGGGAGACCTTCAAGGTCATGATAAGAGGGGCATGTATTAGCACCCTGGCAGGTATTCTTAGAGACATTAGAGGACAGCTTACAAAAAATGGAGAAAACACTATCACAACTTGAGAAGGATTACACTGCAGGACCATGTGACGCCACACTCTCTCGCATTCATGAATCACTTTTATCATATGACGAAATGGCGACCACAGAGACACGCTATCTACCCAAATGTCACGTTGCCAGGGCTTATGGGGAAGGAGGGAGGCCAAGTTGCAATCTTGCTAATCGGCACAAATTTAGAACTGATCACCACCATATTACCAAAATTGTAGATACCCAAGGCAGGGAGCATTACACACCACAGGACAATTCCGTGAATGTTAAGCCACCTTGTATAAATCAAGAGGGTGTGCGGAATCTCTGGATCTTGCTGAGTACCTTTCGGATATTGCCTGTGCCTGGCTGTCGGATGGCCATCGTTAGTATCTGAGTCAGCCGATTGAGGTTACAGATGTCCAGGCGGCAATACAATCCCTGTCGAATGATAAAGCTCTGGGTCTCGATGGGCTCACGGTAGAATTTTTATAAGGAATATGCGGAACTCCTCACAACCCATTTGCTTGCAGTTTATAGTGAGGCATATGAACTCGGGTGTCTTCGTCCTTCACTTCGCCAAGCCTTGATTATTGCTCTATTAAAAAGGATAAACCGCAATCGGAATGTGAGTCATACAGACCGCTATCCTTGATTAACATGGATACGAAAATCTTAGCGAAAATTCTCGCTGATAGACTCCAACCTCTCATGCCCTGCTTAGGCCTGCCCGACCAATGTGGTTTAATACCAGAGAGATCCACATCCAACAATCTTCATACACTATTGGCCATGTTCCATGTTCTGGATCCAGCTCTCTCTGCGGCTGCTGTAATGTAAGAAGCAGCGAAAGCATTTGATTCGATCGAATGGTGGTACATGTTTCGTATATTACAGCATGTGGGTTTTTCTGCGACCTTTATTGGCTGGGTGAAACTTCTATATTCTGATTCCACAGTGCGAGTAAGGGTGGGGGACTTGACCAGAGATTATTTCCAGATAGAACGGGTTACCCGGGAGGGCTGCCCGTGATCACCGCTACTATGCTCTATTATGCTGGAACCTCTGGCATGTTTAATCTGTCAGTGACATAGGGAGGTGGCTCTTAATTTCATCCATCATCTAGTAGGCGTCTCTATGTATGCGGACGATATGGTTCTGTTCGTAAGAGAACTCCACCATCACCTGGCCCCTCTATTGCGTGAATACATAAGATTTGGCTTGTTCTCCAGATTGACCATTAAGTGGGACAAATCGGTGATAATACCCCTAACTGAAAGCACTACCTCTCCTAGTCTGTAATACCCGGTACTGTGGTCTACAGACCCTGTTAAACACTTTGGCATTTGGGTGCATCGGGATCCTGTGGTCGTCATTCGTGAAAACTACGGGAAAGCATGTACAGCCCTGGACCGCCAAGTGGACAAATGGGTGACGATGCCACTGTCGCTGGTGGACCGCATTGCTGTCATAAAGATGATAGTTTTACCACGCTCTATATACCTTTTTAGTAATATTCTCATACAGCTTACCAATGTTATTTTTACAACACTACGATCCTCGCTGTTGCGGCTTATCTGGGGAGATTAACAGGCCAGGGTGGGATGGGCGATGCTGACGTTAGACTACGCAAAGGCCGGATTTTGCATTCCAGATCTGTACATTTATTATCTTTGTGCCCAGGCGCAATATGCGTATTACTGGTAGACCTTCAAAACAATAAGGATGTGTAAATAAACAATTAAATGTTGTAATTTAACTCCACAAATCGTGAATGCCCTGTTTTAAAATGTATAAGTCATTATCTAGTGAAAGATAATATATCTCTCTGTGAAACAAGTTTTTCATTTGCTGACAGAACCAGCAAAATTATACAACATTGGGTCATTTCACTCAACTAACGGAACACTTCAATTAGAAGAAGTGTTTCAGCACAAATGTGACAAGACAAAAGCTATGTTGGTTTGCTCAAATGGAAATATGAGAGGCTTGCATAAAAATACAATTGACAATTATAAAGGAATAATATGTAGTAGTTGGGTTCTCCTGTAAGCCTCTCGCGAGTAGCTAAAGTTATATTCGGAGTTCCAAGTAGATGGTTTGTGAGTAGAGTTTTGCGTCTTGTAGTGGTGGTGGCAACCTCAAGATTCTGTGTTTTTAGATTATGAGGGTAATAGCACTTGGCTAGTTTCTTGGTTTCTGGTCTTTTGCAATACGAATATTTCTTCTTTGGCTGTAATTAAATCTGATTGTAAAGCTTTAGTCTCAAGCTTTACTGATATGATCTCCTCTCGCATTTTGGTTATTATATCCAAAACATGGCCAGAGTAGTTTTGGAATCCATTGCTCAGGTTGGATGACAATGTTGACCAGGCAATTTGTCGGAATGCACTAACCTTGAATTCTAGATACATTTGAACAATACCTCTCTCTATCCACAGCCAACCATACGCAATAGCAATATGTTGTGTTAGAAGTAAACTTGGTAAAAGGGGAATGGGGCAAGAGAGAAACCAGAGATACTGAGTATCATCACTCCGACTTGTCACTCTGCTGAGCACTGACTACTTTGGTTGCAGTGGATATCTAAAGAAACAAGCATTATTTCTAGTGCCTTGTCACACTAGCAAGTTATCAATCTCTATAGAAATTGTGTACTTTCAGATTATTGCTATGTCTCATAATTTCTGTGTTTTAGTAAAACATTGAGAGTAATAGAACTGGAACACAAATAATATATATGGAATCAATGTTATTTCAACCCCTGGAATAATGGCACCCTCTATTTGCTGATTAAAGTAAATGCATCTGGTTTTGCTGAGCGTTCAACATTGTCTTTTTGTAAAACTGTAATATAAAATACATTCATCAGTATTTTATTGTTCTCACAGATACCAATTAAAGCAGTGCTGCACTTAATCTTGTATCGGGGCGAAACAAAGGCCCCTGCAGCTGCAACCCTTGAAGGGAAGCCCCATTAAGCTCAAAGTCAATGAATACCTGTGAGATATGTGAGACTCAAGAGCTCCTCATCACATTCTGCAGGAGGCACCATCATTTAGCGTTACACCACTGTCTTGTACCCTACGTGGCCGCTGATGCTTATTCTCTGTACTTCTCGCGTGATGAAGTAATCAAAATTATGCTATCCCAGAAATCTGGGAAAGCACCAGGGTTGGAAGAACCCTGGATGTAACTGTTTAAAATTGAGCCATAAATGTGGGGTCAAAGTGTTTAAACTATGTTAGATGCACTTATACCTAGGGAACTCATTCCATTTGCATGACTTGGTGAAGAAATCATCTGCATATACAAACAGACGCATACGTTTAATTGATAACATGCAAAAATATTTTTCAAACTGATACAGAAAAAAGTAAAAGATTGACTTAATAAAAAAATGTACTCCTTCATCTTCAGATAGGTTTTAAAGAGAATATGAGCAAGCTAAAGTCTTGTGTTTTTTTCTGCTGATTTGGAAACATGTTTTATTAAAACACCTGGTCCAGTATACAGCTTTTGTTGATTTAAATTGGCATTCAACACTGTCCCTCAACATTTGTTGTGGAAAGTGCTCAATTAGATGAATGTTTCTACAAACATTTGCGTTCTAATTATTCACCATTGTAAGGTGCAGTGGGGCCCTAATGGATAAACCGGAGCACTTATCTATAGTAATAGGGGTGTCCGACAAGAGTGTATATTGGCAACTAATTTATTCACCCTATTTGACAATGGTGTCAGCACCCACCTTATGGAATTTGGGCATGATGTTCTTGACCTTGCATACTCTGCTGTTTGTTGAATTGTAGCATCTTCATCTATAGGTCCAGCATTTGTTGACAAATTGTTTCTGAGATTTGATTAGAACGAGGCTTAAAATTAATGCACAATTTACTTGCTTATGAATAAATGCATGAATCTGAAGGCATATGATTGGTTGCAAAAGGAACCTGGAAAACAAGGTATTTAAGAGGATTCTAAGATCGAATCATAAAGCAAAAAACACTCTGTATTTTGCTAGGATAGATTCACATGCCATTTCGACAACACTGGTGGACTATAAGACCTAGGCACAGGCAGTTGCTTTGTATGGTTTGGAACTCTGAAGGATAACTGATTTATGAAGAGTGAAGGCAGTGGATAATTGATTTTTCAAAAAACCTGCTAAGATTACGTAGGAGTACTCCATCAGTACCACTAGCCATCAAAGCAGGTATTAGAAACAGGGACTACAGCACTAGGTTGAGGACCTGCTTGTATTGGCTGAAACGTTGGACAAATGAGATACCAAGGCATTATAGTACAGCAGTGTAAACGAATGTGATCATGTGTAATACACAGAACTTTTCCCTTGGTTTGGCACATTTGTCTAAACCTTATACATTTGTTTTTTGCCCATTCTTATAGCTGCCACTTCAACCCAAACTTTCAAAAGAATCTAGTGCAAGTCAGTGGATCAAATGATGAGAAACCACCCATGGCACTCTTACAAAGAGGTTTCTACACCATAACTGCTTGCAATAGTTTGAATCATATCTGGGTGTTATTGAGCAACACTTTTGCACTTGAAGTGCAGATTAGGCAATTTGCCCCTATCTACTTTTGCTTAGAATGGTCTAGTAATCATCTGCTCTCAATCCATTGGTCCTATGGAGAGAAAATACCTGAGACAGAAATCGTTCTTTTGTTGTTTAGTCTACTTTACTATAAACTCAGAATGAAATGGATCATACCAGTGTTACACAATATGGGCTAAAGACACTACCTGGCTGCTTTCTCTTTAGCCAAATAAGTTATCTTTGCCTCTTTGATTTCCGCTCTGTCTCGATATATATATCTTGCTTGGGCGATTAAATCAAACTGCTAATCTCTGACATCAAAAGATACTTTTACTTCCCACATATTGTGCAAGAACACATGCCTTGGAGCATAATAACACTTTAATTCCATTTTATGATTTTATCTATAAAATACTGATATCAGTACGCCCGAGGAAATCCTCACCACAACAGGCTTTACCTGCTCGTCGCCGTCAGTCTCGGGGAGATTGCAACGCTTGTTCCTGCCGTCCCAGCGGTCCCGGGAGGGGCTGCACACCATCATCGCGTCCTGATTGTGGGCCATTGACTCAGGAGGGGACTATATTTCCCATAGTCTTCCTGTCACGCCTGTCTTGAAAAAGATGGCACATTACTGATAAAAAGCCATCGAAACGTGTCGACGCCCAAAACCGCACAATCAAGCAATAAAACGTATCCTGCAAACAACATAAATTAAGCGGGTCCAGGATTTAGTTTGTGAATTGTGGTCTTGATGTGTAAACTCTTACGACAAATTGTACTGTCTATGTTTGTCTCTCCCCTTTCCATGTAATTTTTTTTTTCATGTTATTGTTTTAATTCAGTTGATATTTTGTTGTCTGCAATACTAGGTGTAGCAGGAGATTTATGAACTTTAGATGAATTTTAGATGAATTTTGACTGTGATGATATCGTATATGGTGTTTATGGAATTATAATCTGTTTTTAAATGTTTTTATGCTATGTTTCTAATACAAAACTAATATATGGGCGAACTTCTCAGCATTTCCGCCAAGGGCATTTTCTGATTTTACTGGCGTCATAAAAACACCCGTGGGCCCCCGCGGCGCAGGACGCCTGAGGAAAACCTCACCACAACAGGCTTTACCTGCTCCTCACCGCCAGTCTCGGGGAGACTGCAACCCTTGTTTCTGCCGCCCCAGTGGTCCCGGGAGGGGCTGCACACCATCATCTCGTCCTGATTGTCGCCATTGACTCAGGAAGGGACTATATTTCCCATAGTCCTCCTGTCATGCCTGTCATCGCGTCTGCGCCCAAACGCCAGAAGGCGTCATAAAAACACCCGTGGGCCCCCACGGCGCGGGACGCCCAAGGAAAACCGCACCACAACAGGCTTTACCTGCTCCTCACCGTCAGTCTTGGGGAGACTGCAACGCTTGTTCCTGCCGCCCCGCGGTCCCGGGAGGGGCTGCACACCATCATCGCGTCCTGATTGTGCACCATTGACTCAGGAGGGGACTATATTTCCCATAGTCCTCCTGTCACGCCTGTCATCTCGTCTGCGCCCAAGCGCCAGGAGGTGTCATAACAACACCCGTGGGCCCCCGCGGCGCGGGATGCACACAGGCTTTGCCCGGGCAAAGCCCGGGCCAAGGGCAGACAGTTCCCGCCCGTCAGCGGCAGGCAGAGGTTGGGCTGGTCCCCCCCTGTCATTTCAACTACGGGACATAAGGTACTGTTCTGACGCTATTTTTTGTAGGACCATTTGTGGAACTCATCTGGGAACTTACCTGGGTATACCTGCCATTGTAATTACTATTGTTGGGGGGGCTATTGGTTGTGAATATTGCGTCCGGATTACCATCTTATTGTGATAATTTGTTTCCGTTATCGACACACTCAAAATGGGCAACAGGAAATCAATGGAGGGTGGTGGGGCAGCTGGGAACAAGAAAGGACAAGCATTTACAATGCAATAGGTCTCGCACTGACATTGTTGTGAGCTATTGACATTGTAAATGACATTGTTTTTTTTTTCTTTTGTAAAACATAAATAAAAGGCATTGTAATTTAAAATGCTAATAGTCAAAAATTTTGTAAATGTGAATGCATTGCATTGCATTTACACGAATGTGAGCTATTGGCATTGTAAGTGGTAATGGCTTTTATTAATGTTTTTTTTTTAACAACATCAATATTATGGTATCACTATGGGGACTGAATATGCCATGGGGAAAGTGTATCATAATGCGGGCTGTGGGTGTAGGGCCTTCTCCTAGGGACACTGCGAAGCACTGCCCCTTTGATGAGGCAGGAAGGGGGTGTTAAGGGGGAGTCGTACTGCACCATGGTGTTAGTGTCAGGGTGTAGTGCCTTCTCTTAGGGACACTGCGCAGCACTGCCGACCCTAATGACGAAGAAGGGAGTCGCACTACACCTCAGTGTCAGGTTGTAGTGCTTTCTCTGAGGGACACTGCGCAGCACCGCCTGCCCTGATGACGCGGAAGGGCGGAGTCGCACTGCACCACAGGGACAGTGTGCAGCACCTCCCCCATGAAGACATAGAAGGGGGAGTCGCACTGCACCACAGTGTCAGGGTGTAGGGCCTTATCTCAGGGACACTGCGCAGCACTGCTTCCATGATGACATGACGTAGGAGGGGGGAGTCGCACTGCACCTCAGTGTCAGAGTGTAGTGCCTTCTCTGAGGGACACTGCGCAGCACTGCCTGCCCTGATGACGCTGGAGGGCAGAGTCGCACTGCACCACAGCGACAGTGTGCAGTACTGCCCCCATGAAGACGTGAGAGGGGGGAGTCGCACTGCACCACAGAGTCAGGGTGTAGGGCCTTCTCTCAGGGACACTGCGCAGCACTGCTCCCATGATGACATGATGTAGGAGGGGGGAGTCGCACTGCACCTCAGTGTCAGGGTGTAGTGCCTTCTCTGAGGGACAGTGTGCAGTACTGCCCCCATGAAGACATAGGAGGGGGAGTCGCACTGCACCACAGTGTCAGGGTGTAGGGCCTTATCTCAGGGACACTGCGCAGCACTGCTCCCATGATGACATGACGTAGGAGGGGGAAGTCGCACTGCACCTCAGTGTCAGGGTGTAGGGTCTTTTCTCACTACCTCCATGATGACGCAGTAGGTGGGTGACCCACAGCCGCGCTCAGGTCTAGGAACGGGCTCTTGAGGTGTGTGACTAGGGGCGATGGCAATAGAAACATCCAGAGGTTTCTCCGCGGGGCTAGGCACTACCTTGGCAGGTGCGAGGATGTTTCCTTTCAAAGGAACGGCTGCTCGGAATTTCCTCAGCTGTCTACATGCTTGCTAATCTCCCCCATCTTCTGTGCGCTCACAAGGCGCTATCTATGCCGAAGGCAACCTGGAATCTGTAGTTTAGTTGCCTGTTCTCTTCCCTGTAAAGGCTGGCTCCCCTTTGACCACGGTAACCTATAGACTCCTTAATGTCTGTAGGGGCTTATCTGGACCCGTACCCCCTTGCTGATGCTGACGGGGTGGAATGCTTCCCCTGAATTTCTTTTGGCTCGGAACCCAGAAGAATATTCCACAGTTTTGCACTAACAGCTCCAGGTTATGCAAAAAAGAAACATGTACAGATGGAGGTAGTGGGGCAGGTAGGGGAAGGGGTGCGAGGAGAGCAGAAACACGCAATGGAGAAGAGGGGGCTAAATAAGACGGAGAGAGAGGTGGACAGCGAGACAGAGACAGCACATAGAAGAAAGAACAATATACACAGAAGAAGAAATATGTGCAGACAGAGAGACAGCTGGGGAGGAAATGGAAAGAATGAGTAAAAGAAATAAGAAGTAGAAATTAAAAGACAGTGGTTGGGAGAAACCGAGAGATGGAGACAGAAAGATTAAGAGAGCCTGTTTATCAGGCGTGAACAGCGCCGCGCGCCCCTCTGCAGACTCCCCCTGCATTCCAAAGGAGCTGCTCACGAGGCGCGCGATGCGATCCGATTCTTTCTGCCATGCAGAAAGCAGCAGAAGTTCACGCGCGCAACGTTACGTTATCCTATGGGACAACGCTGCGCGCGCGGCCAGGTCTTGTCTCCACATTCCAACTCGTTGTCGGCTGAGCGACAGCTATAGTGCTCTCTGCGAGAGCACGCTTTCGCGCGCTTTTCGCAGCAAGCCCTAAAAAAAGGTTACAAAAGTGAGCAATGTGGCTAATAATTGCGTCCTCGATAGAATAGAGGTAATAGTTTCGAAATGTGAAGAGATTTTAGGGAATAACAATGAAGCATCTGACATTGGCCCAGATCATCAGGAGAATGGATTACATAGTAATCCTCAATGTACAATTCCATCTATGTTTAGGAAACAGACCCAACGACACACAAAGCCAATCACCCACAGCCCTCCGGTAGAGGGTATTGAGAAATCTCCTCGACCCCCATCCACCTCACCACTATTACATCGAAGTAATCTAGGGGACGCAAGTGTTAACCAAGGTGATGAGAACCCTGCCCCAATTATCTGTGCCAAAAGATTTGCAGTACTAGAGCACCTGCCAGAGGGATTTGTACCCACTACATGGAATGAATGCAACTCTGCTGGCAACCTGGCAAATAGATGTGGTTGTAGGGATATTAATGCGGGGCTGCTGCAGAAAGTGGACTCACTACAAAAAGAGGTGGACCTTTTAAGGAAAATGGTGGAAGCCTTAAATTGCAGGATTAATCTTTCCATTCCAGCTCCACTCCAGCTCTCCCTCCACATGTTCTCCCCACTGGAATAGGGTGGCAAGGGGTGTTCATTCAGAGAGGGATGGTGGGTCCTCTTCTAGGCTGCAAGAGCTAAGAAATATCACTCCCCCTATGGCCCCAATTCCAATTTGGAAAAAAGTCTATACTAACCCACTGAAAGTATCGGTGGCTCAATACATCCCTCCATCCTCCAGCATTCTGAGGCATCAAGCACAACCTCCTATGGCTTTGCCCACGGATCCCCGGGCAATGGTATACATGGTGAAAGTCCCAAAACCCCTCGGTAGCCAGGAGTATGAATGCAGCGAGTCCCTTCGCAACAAGGTAATACACTGGCTGCGGCATGTAAGGGGCTGCAGGTCCATAATTCGCGAGGACATCATGAAAGCGAAGAGGATTGCCTCGCAAAATTCTGAGCTGGATTGCATTGAGCTAACGCTAACTGATGCGGTTCTTGCTGAGAATCTGTTGGCCTTGGAGTTCCGAACCTCCTCTCCTGAGCATTCTGCCATTCAGATTAGACATTCCCCACTCTGGGTATTACCGGGGGTGATAGATCAAGATAAGGTAGGGAGAGGGGGGGGGTCTGGCTTGAATCGGGTAGATTGACTGAAATTAAGGGACACCGATAATATCATTACTGCTTCAATCGCATCGAGGTGTAGGGAGTCCAATGCCTTCGCTAATTCTCCAGCTGCAGGGAGCCCCAAGGGTTAGGGTTTGGCTGTAGAAGATGCACAGACAGTGCTTGGTGATTTAAATAGTGTAGCAGTTGAGACCATGATCACTAGGATTGATACATCAACTCTCAATATCCTTTCGTGGAATATAGCGGGGCTAGAGAAGAAATTATTGCTCCCCGAATGGAATAGTTTTGTTGAAAGGTTTGAGGTATGTCTATTCCAGGAGACATGGAGCCTAACTCCGCTATATAAACCCGGCCACACTTCTTATTGTATCCCGGCAACTAGTTCAGGTAAAGGGCGCCCCTCCGGGGGATTGCAAATTTGGATTAGCATTGGCCTTAACTGGATGATTACTATCGCGGGATATTCTGCATTTGACTGTCAGAGGTACACCTAATGGTACCGCCCTGGAATTATTTAACATTTATGCAAGAGGTTCTCCAGGTGCCCAAACATCATTGACCATATCTTCCTTGGAAAGTATACTATCTTCCATCTCTCCGCACTCCAATATAGTAGTAGTTGTGGACTTCAATGTTACATTTGAACCCCTGAGTGAGGATGATCTCCTGGGAACCGCAGAAGAAGATGCAAAATGGGCTATTCCGCCTCTTAATTTAGATCCTATTAAAAAGTGGTCCCAGAGAGCTATTCAAATTAATGCACTCACCTTAGGGTATGGCCTAAGAGCTGTGAATGGGAGAACGCGCTCCGATCCTAACGGAGCAAATACTTTTAATAGGATAAGTTCCCCATCCAGAATAGACTATATTCTTATTGATGTCCGACTCTGGGGGGACTTGGAAGCCATGGTAGTTACGCCATCCATAGACAGTGACCATAATCCTTTTTGCCTCCAAGTAAACAATATCTGGTGACCCTCTGGGGCTAAGGCATGTAATCGTCCCTTAATGACAACTAGAGAGGTAATTCCTTCTAATTGTAAGCGACGTCTTAAATGGCACAAAGTTTCCCAAAAAGAAGATAAAATGCAAAGCATTAAGGAGGTCGTTGAACTTATGAACAGGGAACTAATGGTACTCCCCAGTGATATGGGGAATCAATTTCATTTTCAACATTTTTATCAAGATTCAATTAATAAGCTCAGCTCTTTTTTTATTGTAGAAGGGAAATTGGCTTCTAAGTATGATCATGTAAGGCCTACTAACCCATGGTACTCTTCCAATTTCAGGGAAAAGAGGGCGACCTTATCTATTGCCATCAGAACAAAGAATTCTCCAGCAATTAAGATAGCCAGGAAAGATTATTCCAAGGCCCTGGAGGAAGCAAAACGTAATTGGGACGAGGCCCATTGGCAGGAACTCAAGCAGGCCTCGGTTCAGAGGGACGCAACTCTATTTTGGGATCTAATTAATTGAAGGAATAGGAAAGTATCCGATCCAATCCCTAATCATATTACAGGCCAGTAATGGCAAGAACACTTCTCCAATCTATATTCGGGAGAAGAATGTTCTGCGTCCCCCAGTGTGGAGATTTCCCCAACTATCTTAGGTGCTCCCGAGTTACTGGACAGTTTTGAGCTCCAAGAGGTGGAGCTAGCTATAAACAGCATTGCTGCAGGAAAGGCAGCGGGTCCCGACGGTCTTCCCGGGGATTTGCTCCGGTACGATCCTAAGCCTTGGGCTCAATTTATCCTCCTCATAATGAATCTGATAGTAAGGGGATTTCCTTATCCGGACTCCTGGAAAGGTGCGGAGGTCGTCCCAATATTTAAGAAAGGAAATAGGGAGGACCCTGCCAACTACAGACCGATCAGTCTGATTGACGTGATCCAGAAGGTGGTTGGCAGGGTGCTCCTTATGAGGATCAGAACATGGATGGAGGACGGAAACATCTTGTCCCACTACCAAGTGGGGTTTAGGCAGAAGGTGGGAACAATGGACCAGGTGTTCAGATTCTTTACGATATACTGGAAAATAGTGACCTTAAGGAAATGTAGTCTGTACGTAGCCTTCATAGATCTGAAGACTGCGTTTGACCTGGTGCCCCGGGACAAACTCTTGCAGGTCCTTCAACAACTGGGTATCCCCTCCCAGATCCTTGACTTTTTAAAAGGGCTGCATAATGACAACTATGCAAAGGTCAGGTGGGGATCCCAGGGGCAGCTGACAGAGAGGATCGTGGTGAACAGGGGAGTACGCCAGGGATGTGTGTTGGCCCCCACCCTGTTCTTACTATTCATTAATGGGGTGGTGGACTACCTTAATGAGGAACCAACAGACGCTCCTACCCTGGCGGGAGAGAAGATCCCAACTCTCCTGTTCGCCGACGATACCCTCCTGATATCCAAGACACCGGGTGGCCTCCAAAAAATCTTAAACAGATTTAGCTCCTTTTGTAATTCTCAGGGATTGATAATCAATACAAGTAAAACCAAATTGATGATTGTCAACCCTTCTAAACGGTTTAGAAATGGCATTGTTCTAAACGGTTCCCCTTTGGACGTGGTGGAGTCTTTTGACTATTTGGGAATCTGAGTTTCTAAAAATATGAAATGGAGTTCCCATCTCGCCAAGATGCTCTTAAACCACAAGCGGGTGTCTGGGGCCATCACTAGAGAGCAACATCTATCAGCGAGTAGGCCAGTAGCCCCGGCACTTGCAGTCTATGATGGTAAAGCATTATTTTCGGCCCTTTATGGGGCCGAACTTTGGGGCATGGAGAATACTAGTGAGCTTGCTAGGTCTGAAAATAAGTTTTTTAGAGACCTTGTTTCCCTTCCCATCTCTACTCCCCTAAAGCCTTTGTTTTACGACATGGGAAGGCGCGCTATCCAGGATATTGCACGCCTACGCCCGCTGCTCTTCTGGGCGCGCATAAGAAGGCCTGCCGATTTGTCCAACTATGCTGCTGCCCTTGACGAACTGGTCCTAGCCGACACAGGGAGTAGAATCAAATGGTTGGTTGACCTTAGACTACTCTTATCTGACATTGGATTTAGTGAGGCTTGGGCCAGCCAGACCCCACCTACTAAGCAGGTTCTAAAACGTGCTTACTGGGATTGGGTGCAGTTACGCGAGCTATCTAATTCAAAAACTGGGAAACTTGCTGAAGGGTTCTTTGAGCACAAAAACATCTGCAGATTAGAACCCTACCTTGACTTTATCCAGGTTCCCAGAGACAGGGTCCTTTACATGAAGATGAGATTAGGGACCCTGCCACTTAATAACGTGATAGCATCTTGGAAGGGGCCTAATTTAACACCTGCTCCTTGTCCAAGCTGTGCACATCCCAATGAGTCCATTGCCCACTTTTCCTTCGCCTGCCCGGCATACGGGATGGCTAGAGCAAAATGGCTCAAACGAATCTGCAAAATGCTAGGCCCTACGAATCATTGTGCTGCGCTACGCATCCTAAAAACTGATACCTCTTTTTTGACACTGATATGTGGTGTAGCTAAATACCTGGGATGCGCATGGCTGACGCGAACAAAGATTCAGGCGAAAAATGTAAAAAGTTCTAATACCTGAGATATGTATGGGCGATAGCTATGATAAAACCAATGTCTTAAAAGCAGAATGCCTAGTGCAAAAAATATCATGGCTTAATTTTATTACATTTTATTAGCTTTGTGTAAATGGATTTCCCTTCTTTTTTATCTTACATCTATTTTAACCTGTACATATGGGGTTTTTAAATGTTTGGAACTTTATGTATACTGTGATGCTTTTAAATGTTGCATGTCTACATTAACTGTTTTTTTTATCATGTACATGCTTTTATGATACATTTTTATCGAATAAAGCTTATTACTACTACTACTACTGATATCAGTAAGATTTGACCTTGTTCAATTGATGCTGCTGTAATGTTTGCATGACTGCTTTTAACTGACATTTTTTTATGACTTTTTAATATTTTTTTATTGATACGATTGTTATGTTTTATGGGTAATGTACTTAAAATAAACATCGATTGACTTGTTACCAATTAATCACTTCCGTGAACACCAAGCCTTCCTTAAACATATCAATTGTGAATATTTCAACAGTCTTTGAAAGAGAATTCTATGTTTCCTCCTTTTATGGGATCCAAAAATGTAGTTTTATGTTCCTTCAATATAAACTTAGTATCAGTACATTAAACTTTTTAGGTTTGTTTCTAAAAAAAGGCTTAAATCCATCATCCTTCTCCATGTTCAGTGTCAGCTTCCAAAAACGCTTCCAAAGAGAACAGATCTTCAAAATCCTGGTAGCAAGGTTCGGGTTACAACTGCAAAGTATCTCAGATGCTCAGCAAGAACCACAAGGAAACCTAATCTGAAAACTTCAAAGTGGTAAATGCAATTTCCAAACAACTTGAGAGTTCAGAGGGCTTGTGGGAAAAAGGTAGTTTGCATTTGGGCATCGATGCATAGTGTGTCTTCCAGAGACGCAAAGCCCTTTTACAAGCAGTGCAGATGTTGCAGGAGCACTACCAGCCTTTCCTTCCCCAGAATGAACCCAGAAGTCTTTGATTTTAGATTATTGTACTAATACTTCCACTAACCACAGATTGGTGAGCCCAAGCCACAGAACAAGACCCCTTGTTTACAGCCTGCAAAATGTTGCAATGAAGAAGAGATCAGTTAAGCTATGGTTTCCTGCCCTGAGCTCCCCACATATGTCTTAAACACTTCCAAAAGCCAACTGGGTGGGCACCCTGCTTGTATGTATGTCGGTGTTAGGACTGATGTCCATTCAACTAATCTGAAAATATTTTTTTTGATTGCATGCATATGTTAATGATAAACCCCATACAATGACTCAATGCATGCCTTTATACACCGCATATCAATTCTTCGAAATTCAGATTAAAAATCAAACATGCAAAATATATGCAACCTACTGGTAACATAATCAAATTGACCAATTGACCTATTTAATTATTCAGTGAGCCTGATTACCCATCTCTTCTTCCTAATCATACCATTTCCACTACATAATGCAGTATGCAATTAACCAACACTTTACATATCACACTCATCGTTCTCATTAGAACAAGGAACAAAATCTCAGGCCCAGATTAACAAACATTTTGTGCTGGGTTTGATGCAAAACTGTGCAGCATATTTTTTTATTTATAATCCAGCACATAACTTGTTTTGCTCTGGAAAGTTGTCTGAAAGTAACACACAGCAGTGCAAATCGTGGTTTGTATTATGCTATGTCAATGGGCCATTCCATGAGCAGTACATGAGTGTTCCCATGCAGTCATTCATATCTACTAACACTAGTAGTCAGGGTTTTGTGCCAAAAATAACATCACTTGAAATCAGGCATTAACAAGCATTGACATAGCCAATAGGTCTTGCCTTTGGGACCTTATAAGTATTTAGTTATGCAGCATAATATCCTTGGTGCAACTATAGCAACTGTTGCACGACTAAACACTTAAGCGGTCCCAAAGGCAAGACCAGTTATGACACTCGAACACATGGTGGCACTGCTCATTTAATTTAGGGAGGAGCATAACAACTGTTGTTTATGAATAGAATATTCACCAAAAACTACCAATACCAGCCTCCCCATCCATTCCTTTAGCTTTGTGGACCTGGAATAATGTAAACTGTTGCACTTGTGGGGGAGAAAGAGGATTGGTTGTTTTGGAAGGGGACAGTGGCAAAGGGTGGTTAGTGCAATGTGCAGTGGCCTCCTGGTCAGGGCCCTGGCACTTATTATTTTACAAATTAAGCATTGCAGGCACTGCACTACATTAGCCTTTACCAGTATCTCTCCATAAGACCAGGGACTGCCTCACAGAGCCCCCTGCACATCCGAATAAAGCAGAGGAGTGAAACAGGGACAGGTAATGAGCTATGAACTCTGCTCTGATTCAGGATGCCAGTAGACTGTCGTCAAAGGTTTCTAGCATCGGAGGACCAAAGCTACAACAAAGCACAACAAAAATATTGCTATCAGAGACTCCTCTTCTGAGTAGACAGAGGCAGAGTTAGCAATGCAGGGGGCATAGGTATCCAGATTTACAACTGTCCGATCCCTGGCCCTTCGTGACCCTGTTCACAATCACAGTAAAAACGGTAATCATTTTGCAAGGATGATTAATACTTTCATCTCGGTGGAAAACTGGCTTCCATGAGCTGTTCTTTTTTAAGCAATCGCACGCACAGGGAGGCATGGTGGGGTGGTGGAGGGCTTGGATAGTGAAGCCTATGTGGCCCCGCGTTACGCCACTGTTTGGAATGTTTGCTACCTGGACTGGAGCTCCCAGAATGCACTTCGGTGGGAGCACTATGCCAGCCTGTCTTGCAATGAGAGAATACCTTGCATCTGTGGCAGAGCGTGGAGCTCCTAAGTGCACCTGCAGTTTTGCGCGCGGGAGTGGCTGGCGATTGAGAGGCAGCGGAGGCTTCCCATTGGTGGATGGGCAGCCAGGTGAGGCTTGTGAGCTACTTGTGAGTTCTGATGGGGTGGAGAAGCGTGGCTCAGTGGTTAGAGGGGGCAGACCCGGAAGCTGAGATCGGCCGTGGACCAGGGTTCGCTTCCCCGCCTTGGCAGGTCTCGGGCTCAAAAATTTCACGGACTCGACAATTCTCGCTCCGGTGCCTACTCGACTCACGGGGTCACACTCTGCGACTCTGGGCAATAGCTTGCTTAATCTCCACTACGGCCCCTCGCGGCGGGATGCCTGGCTTTCACCTTGTGGATACCCTGCCGGGGTATCTCACAGGGGAATACCAGGACGGGTTCCCTAAGCAAGCGCTTAGATACCGGGTCGGTGATTTGCGCTATATAAATACATGTACATACATGGGGTGAGGGCGATTTTCTCCAAATTGTTGCACAGGTGAGCACACGCTCAGGATCATGGTATGAGGGGTATGTGGACCTGTGGTGTCTCACAAGCAGCGTCAGAGCGGAGTAACGAAAACTGGGTAACTTCAGTCTGTTTATGGTAAGTGACAGTTTGATATACAGAGAGGATGCACTGGGACTTTATATGTTTTATTCTGTAGAAACGTGGTGGCAGAAAATAAAACGTGGTGGCAGAAAATAGTCGGTCCCAGATAAAGAAAGTAGCAAACGCACAAGGAGGACACCAGGAGAGAAGAGAAAGACGGAACAATTGTGATTGACGGACTGAGTATGAACTTGGAAAAGTGGGATAAGCAGGCAGGGGGGGGTTGCTGGTGGATTAGAGAGGCCGAAATGACCAGCCAACATACAGTAAGTTGCCTCAGCCCTGCACTTGTGGGCAAAACTATGAGCCATGGAGCTTGTTTTATTTATTGTAACGCATTCATCGGTGCGTTGATAAAGTGCTGCCGACTGTGCGCTTCAATTCACAGTATAAGTCGACATTTCAATCTGGTCGGTAGAAAGCGTCTCAAGTGCGCCCGGGTCCTCTTTGGTCATGTGATATTCCTCGCCGCCCAAACGGGGTCTCCTGAGTATCTGGGCCAATGAATAAGTTGCTAGCCTAATACATTTCTGAAAAAGGGGAAACCAGACGAATGTGGTGAGCTGTGTGGCCGTTGTAAAACTAATTGGGGATACCATAAACAGCAGAAAGGAGACTGAGACTTGAAGGGCATCTTCGTGAGGAACGGAGCCGATGAGGAGGGTGCCTGCGCGATTCCCTTGCTGGAGCGAGCAGCAAGACGCGATAAGTGATAACATATGGCGCCAGTTGCTCGCTACCACAAGGGAATCGCCAAACGTGCACGCATTGTCATTAAGGCAATGGATTGCGTGCACGTTTTTGGGCGAAAAAGGGAACTGATGGCTAAAGGTCTCTTTCCTCCGCAGCGCATGCGAGACCTAAAAAGGAGGATTGCTTTTATTTTTCCTAACTTTTCACATTTTGCCTGTGTCCTGCATTGTTAAGCACACATCCAAAGCAGGAAATCTTTCAAAGTTAGTCAAAGCATAGTATTTTGTACTGGAAAAACATCCTCTAGTCCAAAGCCCATGCTAGACCCAGGCATATGCCTTTGTACTATGGTGCAAACGAAAGTGCGTGGCACTCAGCAGCCTAATGGTGTGCCAGCTCTAGGGAGAGACAAAACAGAGCCATATATTTGCAGCAATTGTACTTTCCTGCTCTCCCCCTCTCACTCTATGCAGCACAGCAACTTTGGGTGCTGTGTTGTGTAAAACTTTTGATAATATGGGCCTTAGTGTTGTCATAAAGTGTAAAAGCAAAAATGCATACATATTGTTTCCCAAAAACACATTTTAACTAAGAACTAGTTATAGGTGTCTGATTTTATTGTCAGAAACCCACATAACCTTTCCTAGTCATTTATTAAAAATGGCAATTTAAAAGGATGCCAGTCCATATCTGGACGTTTTAAATCGTCTGCCAAAAATAGTTTAGAACATTATTGTTGGCTTAATACAATATACATCAAGTTCTTAGGCAGCTCCAGGGCAATATTTTCTGTGCTGTAGTCATCAAAATAGTTGGGAGCCAATATCTTTTAGCCATGTTGTACAGCAGCGTGGCTGTGCAGCATGGCTAAAGGTAAAGTAAGAAAAACAGGCTATGATGCGGCCAGCACTGGCACCGCGTCAAAGTGATTTGTTTCTGGGCAAGACTGGAGGGTCCAGCAAAGATGGAGCAAAGGGGTGGGGGTACGGGCAAGCCGTGATGACTGGAAGGGGTGGGCCGACGGGGGGAACATCACGGAGAAGAGGTGGGTGGAGAGTTTATAAGTAACATGGAGAAAGGGTAGGTGGGAGGGTAAGAAGCACCACAGACAAGGGGCTGTGAGAGGGGAAGAAGAAATTGTTCCTCAATCACAGCAGCAAGGAGCAGACTGACACCAATCAAGAGGAAGCAATGTTTGCTTGATCCATGCTCTACAGAAAGACAAGGAAGGGATGCCCGACATGCGCTGGCCAGTTAGGAAGCAGCAAAGAAGAGTGACAATGAAGCCCAAGAATGGTAAGCAATGGAAGGGTACATAGCCCTACACCAGAGGTCTTCAAACTTTTGGATGCCGAGACCCCCCTGTCAACATTTTCAAATGTAAGGACACCCTCCTGACAAAAATTTCGAAACCTCTAGGTTATGAGGAAGGTGAGGACCAAATATTCGACAGGCTTGACTAAATTGTGTGAGTAGAAAATGTAAATAATATTCTGTGATGCTGCGTATTTTGGGGTAGCATTGCTTTATTATTTAGAATTTATTTAAACACAGTAATCCTGAGGAAAGATTTCACCCCATCAGTACCAGTTTATAACCAAAATACAGCAATTAACATCAGAAAGATGTCTAGTCAATCTCTGTGAAGGGCCTCCCAATCCCATGGCCGGGAGCAGCAAGGGTACATCCAAACCATGGCGGTCTTGTGCAGAGTTAAGCAGTTTACCCATGCCCCTTTCCTCTCACCCCCTTCCTTCCATCCCTCTCTTCTCTCTTCTCTCAACCCCGGATCCCTCTCTCACATTGCAGGCAGATGGTTATTAGCCCTAGGACACCTTTTGGTAACAGTAGCGCACTACAAATGTAAATAGGGCCTACACTGTAAACTAAAGTGATACAAAGTATGCTAAATCAGCACATGTGTACGTTTTATCAAGATTAACGATTAAGATTCCTGGTAGTTCATGATTAAATAAGCGCATTCAATTTGTCAAAGCATAAAGAATGCCATTCCTTAGAATTAGTGTTTTAATATATTGAGTATTTCCCAATGAAAACTACCTCTATCTATTTCAGTTTTCATCTTATTTTAAACTCTGAAATATTCTGGCATCAGGAGACATCGAGTCTAAAGATCCATTTCAGTTGCAAAGTTGCAATGTGAAAGGATGCTGCTTCTTGTTGGAGGACTGATTATGATAATTCATCAATGTAACTTTGCTACTGGAATGACTCCACAGATGACACTCCTTAGCCTCCTATGGTGTTGCTTACTGTTTTCAAGGCTCATGGCTTCCAAAATGTAAAAAGCATAAGGGAAAAAAATACTTCCAAATAGTTAAAAAAATTTATTCAGGCATTCAAACACATTACATCGATCCAATCAAAAGGCATGCCTGGCTACAACTGAAGAAAAGGAGTTACGGAAAATTAATGCTGCAGTGTGTAAACGTTGTTTAAACCTAAGGAAGGTTTTCTTGTTTGCTCGTAGGTTGCAGTTTAGACTTAGGTCACTGTGAAAGGAAGCCTATTTTTGCACACTATGATGGATTTTCAATATTGTGCAGGCTTGTAGAGTGAGTGCAGGGGACCACGCAGTTTTGACACCCCAAAACTGAACTCACCACGGCACCCACAGTTTCGATACATCAGAGACGGAGTTAAACCTGAAATTCATGAGGAAATGTGCCTTCGAAGTAAGGCACATCCCAACACATCAAAAATAACAGAAATGTGGCAAATTAAGTAAAGGGGCTCGCTCAACTGAGTTATATGTAAGCGGAGTCGTATTGCGAAAATTATAAAGTTCAGTGTGGGTGAATTGACATGCAGGCTCTCAGCAAATCGAACATTACAGAAAGATGCAAAATCAAAAATATTTTAAGTCCCAAATGATCAGCAAAATCAGGAAATAAACATTCTTTTCGCATATGAAATTAGCAGAACTGAAAAATCACTGTTGTTTGATACAATTTTTTACTTTCATAGCAAATCAGAGCAGATTTTCATGAAACGTCATATTGCCTTGGGATCTCGGCACTATCCGACTACCTGAGTAATTATTCTGCCCCCTCTATACTAATGTCATCTGGAGATGGTGGAACAAACCAGTTACATGAACAACAGCAAACTCCTATGAATGAATAGGGAGTAGTAAACTAACAGAAGGACCTTAAAGAAATAGTTGCATTTTTTTACTGCTTCGCGGGAAGATATTTTGAGAACATCATTAACAATGACAATAGAAATAAACAAACATTATTCTACTTGACTACGTTCTGTAATAACGAGACAGTGAGATGTGGTCGGTGCAAGGCTTTTCTCCTTGTCCTTTAAAGGCCAGCAGATGATGGCGAAGGGATACCACTTGTGTCACTAATTGGCCTCAGGTAAGGTTTGGAGGAATTTTAAAACTTCAATATCCCTGGCCCTTGGGGAATGCAGGATTTGGGTTACGTCATTCCTTTTGGACTAGCACTAAACAAATTTCGTGTAGCATCCTCTGGCCTACGGACATGGTTAGGGATATCACATTCTATTGTGACCCTTGGGCCAGGTCAGGGAGGATTACTGCAAGTTTCGCCCCAGTCCTTCCATTAGGATTATACATGTGCACCTCATCTCTTGGGCTAGGCCAGAGTCTCTTCTTCAACCAAATCCCCACGCCACAATGACCAGACCAGAGGCTTGTAGTAAATCCAATTGCCTTGTCAAATAATCCCCTTCAGACATTTTTGATGATGAAGTGTTATGGCAAATGTAAGTTTGTCTATTGCCTGTCGTCTTTCGCAGTAAGTCTCTCGCAGTACTGCTTTTCTTTCTCTCTATTTCTCTCAGTGTTTGTGATCATAGGGAGAGTGTTTTTTAATCACTGTGGACTTTTCACCACAAGAAAGAAAATGCTCTGTCACATAAACAATATTGTAATGGTGTAGCATATGGTTTAGAGTACAGTAGCACATTTTCGTTCATTTCCCTCCCTGAATATTTAAAATATTTTTGTTTAGAATCAAGTGCAATCAAGTGTAAGGAGAACAATATGTCTGCCATCAGAAAATTTTCAGAGGTGTTTGGCCCTTTCCTCCTTTCTCTTCATCTTCTTCTCCTCTTTATTTAACTTTCATCTTTCCATTTTCCTTTCAATCCATATTTTTTTCTTTCCGTCCTTCTCTCCTCCTTTCATGTTTGTCTTTATGTTCTTATTTAATTATCTTTCCGTCACTCTTTCCATTCTTTTAGAATTATTTTCTCTGCCTTCCATCTAATTAAACAACCGTGCTTCCTCATCCAATTCTTTCTATCCTTGTTCATCTTTCTCTGTGTCTTTCCTTAGTTTTGTCTTGCAATCCATCTTTTGATATTTTTTCTCTATTTACATTATTCAGTCTATTTTCCCTCTTTCCTCCTTTACTTTCTTTTTCCCAGTTATCTTTATTTCTTTATTTCTTTGTTCTTTCCTTTTTTCTGTCTTTTTCTATTCTTCCTTCTATTCTTTATTTCTTTCCCTTCTCTCTTTTCCAACTTTCTATCCTTGTTTCTGTTCTTCTTTCGATATGTCAATCCTTTCTTCAACACTTGTTTTTTGCTTCCATCTTTGTTTCCTTCTTTGCTTTCTTCTTTCTTTCCTTCTTTCATGTGCTTGCATTTAATTTGTGGGTATCTTCATATCTTAAATAGATCATAAAAGTGCAAGATAAAACACATGTAGATAAAAACAGATATCATAAATAATTTCCCTTAATGACATTCTCAATTCTTTGATTTTTGATAAAAACATTAAAATCAAAGTTGATCCAATACAAGAAACTTTCAGATTCAAAGGAAATGTAGAAACTGGCCCCCAGATTATCACAGCTACCCAACTGGCTCCCAGCCATTGATTATCTGCTGTGAATGACCATCTTAAGGAAGCAGCACACATACATATCTGGCCTCTTTGACATTTGAAGAAAAGTTAAAGCCACTCTACATTTCTGAAAGGCTAACTTTTTCAGTGTGGGTTTAAGACAGAGCTGAAAAAATGTATGATAAAAACCACAGAAAAACATCAAATGAAGCAAAGGTTGTTCCGCCCTACCATTGCAAGGTCAAGAGGGCAACACAATACCCCATGCGTTACCCTGATCTTAAAAACATAATATAAGCCAAATCATTCCCGACCTAAATCTAAAAAGAAGGGACCTCTACTAGAGGGTTAACTTTATTGTAGGATATAGAGGAGTATCACCTATTGCCAAAGCGAAGTAATAGTGGCGAATGGTGTGTTTGCAAACATCATCCTGAATCCTCTGTAAGGAAGTGCGTTCAGCCAACCTCTGCTTAACAACCTGTTTTTCAACATTCGTAATTAAACCGGGAGTACTAAACAGTTGAGGTAAACCAATTTCAGACAGAGATTTGCAGACGTAATTCAACCAGGGAATAGAAAGCCCCTTTTCCAGACTCAGACAGTCCTTCATTACTGCTCTATTGAAACTTGCCTCATTATTACTCCACATGCTAAATTAAAGCAGGAGGATGTCAATTTAATACTCTCTGAAATGTATTCTAAATTCAGCTCAGTGTGGAGAATAAAGTTATCACTTGAGGGAGGAAGGTTCAACAATCTCCTGCAAATTCTATTTTCCTCTATTTGGATAGCAGCAACTTTGTGATATCCCAAACCTCGGCTCTGTATGGAGCTGTGGGAATACATTGCATTTTATACACTTTAATAAATGGCAAAACTGTGGATCTACTATCCTTCTTACCAAAGTGAAAAAGAGAGCCCACTGCCCTTCAAAGTTTCCACTGAGCTGTTTTTATTTGTATCTGGCAAGAATGAGTTGAGTCAAACATCAGGCCAAGATTACAGAAATTACCAACCACGCTAAGGTGTTTTTCACTCAGTTTCAGAACTGTCGGAGCGTTCCAGGTCTGCATGCCATAATAGTGATTTCTCAAAACTTGTTTTCATGTCTAAAGTACTCATAAATGATACAAAACATTCCACCAGACTACGCAATGCACGAGGTGTTCTAGCCAGCAAAACAGTGTTGTCGGCATATTATAAGGCCGGGACAGCAGAGTTGGCCATTTTCGGCACATCCCTGGTCGAATTAGTTAAGAAGTCATTCAGATCATTAATGAGCAGAATGAAAAGTAGGGGTGTCAGCTTGCACCCCTCACGCAATCCACTGGCTAGTGGGAAAATATCAGAAAGTTCACCAAACTGGCCTATATTGTAGTCTGGTGCCCAGATTTTCGTGAAGACCATGCAAGAAGTTGACTAATCTGACATCTACCCCTGATTTAATTAACATCAGCCACCACTTATTTCTGTTACACAATCAAAAGTGGTTAACAAGTCCATGAAGGCCAAGTAAAATGATAAAATAACCAAAAAGAATCCATCTCAGTTACTTTAAATAATTTTTAGTAATTTTATCTTTCATAAAAAAAGGCAAAAAAGACCTCACAATTTGTGATAAAGATGTGTGCCCTAATGATGCATAGGGAAACATTGTGTGTTTTTAAAATAACCCTCACCCACCAAAAGGACCCTTGGTGGCATGCTTCATCATTGGGTTCTTCCCGCCCGCTACGGGGCATGCTACAACCTACGGAGACGTGGGAGCACTTACGAGTGAAATCACTATGTGTCGTGCTAATGTGGGAGTGGAAGGGTCAGGAAAGTGGCAAAGTGGTGAAGTTTAAAAGTTACCTGGCTATGTGGAGAAACTACTATTTAATACGTTCCCTAGCTGGTAGCGTTAAAAGAGGGGAGTGGAGTCAATATTCTTCTATGGGATACCCCCTCACTAGTCAACATGTTTCAAAGCCATCCCCTTTGGTCTTTTCTTCAGGACCAAGTTAGATCCCTTAACCACTCTTACGAAAATGGAATCACAATGAGGAATACTGTACACTGTAAGCAGGAGTCATGAGTAAATATGACATGTAATACTATAACCAATTGTTATTGTTTCTTAATAATTATTATAATAATAAAAGCATCATTGTAAAAAGTGTCTAAATATTAGAGGCCTTTTATTTGCTCTTGGAATTGTCTGCATTTCTGTTTTTCTCTGTTCCTGCACATGGATTTTCACATGGATTTTTTTGTCACCCCTTGACCCCATCAGACAGCCATGTCTTGGTATCATCTTCCTCACAGTGTTATTCAAACTCTTCTGCTACTGACTTGTGGCATGTAACTTGCAAATCACAGAGCATAGCTAAGAAGGGCCATAAAGAACAATGTATTCATCCCAGTGGCAGCAGTAAGTGTGTAATTGATCGTCCTGTCAAAAAACACAGTGATTCTATAAATACACAATTTAGCTTCTTCTTGAACCTTCCTGCACAAAAACAATCCTGGGAGGCTTTTTCCTCTTCCTGTTTGTGCTGCAGAATGGTGCACGAGGAAAGAGGAAAAAACACAGAGAAATAAAGTTATTTCTCCTCGTTGCACCTCTCCTGTGAAAGCAGAAGGTTTTGGTGCATCCCCAGGTTTACATGGTCTTGTAAATCTTTTTTTTTTCTTTTTCGTCCTCATACTGCCAAAACTCATGATGGGATTCCTCCAATCACTCCATGCCGTCCTTTATCGTCCCTTGGGAGCGGCAGGGGAGAAAGAAAAATGAGCTTTTCCTCCGAGATAATACCGTTTTCTTCTCCCACTCCTGTTCACATATCTTGGGGCACCGGGATGTTACTTGGGAGGCCAGGACCAACGGTACATTGGCTTAATCATAGGACCCACTCATTCTCGTGCTCTCTCCATTTTACTAAAGCATCCCAGATCTTGCCTATGCTTCTTTGATCGCAAGCCATATCTGATTCACTAGTATAGATAATGTTCTTCAAGCATTCGGCGAAAGTCGGGGGAGTATCTGATTTCCACACCCTACAAATTTCCCTCTTTGCAAGGATTACCACGTAAAACACAAAGTTGGATACAGATGAATGCATGCGATAGTCATTTGGTAAACCGAAAAAGATCATGCTGATACTTACTTCTATCGGTCTATGCAATACAGCTTCCAGAAAGTCACATACCTCCATCCAGTAAGGTTTTATTCTTGAACATCCCATGAACATATGGTTGTCATCGACTGCACGATACTTGCACCTGGGGCAGCTATATGCATTCCCTGTAACCTAAGATAACTTTTTTGGGGACCAATAGACTCTGTAAGTGGTGTACAGGTGGTTCCTCCTAAGTGTGTCTGGTTTTACTATGCCCTGCAACATAAGAAAAGAGTCAGACCATATTTTATACACATCAGTGTCACTTTATGTCTGAATTTTTCCCCCCACAGTCTTGTAACTTCAGACTCTCCATCATCATCAGACTCTAGGAGCGCCCAGTACCAGAAAGAGACTTTCTTTTTCCAAGTGCCTGTTCTGGTAATTAGATCGGCTTTCCAATTTGCCTCTTCCTTATACCAGTTCTGCGTCGCCCACCAAGAGGATAACTGATAAAACTTAAACCATGTCAATGTTCCTCCAGTTAACCCACTGAGCGCCTCCCAATGTATTAGCTTAGAGTCTTCTTGAAGGTCACCCTAACATCTTACACCTCCCATTTTTAGGGGCTGAAACAATTGATCTTGTAGACATTCCGGAGTGCCAGGGGAGTCCCAAACTGTAGCCTGTGCTGCATAGTATGGTATTTTCAATCTTTTTCTGATATACATCCAATTCTTTAAGGCAGCTTCCAGTATCTTTAGCCTAACTTTTTTATAGAACTTCGGGTGTCCGTACTTATACAGAAAGTATTCCTGCCCTCGTTCCACATCTTTTAACATTGCCTCAAACAATAAACCCAATGATGATGAATCAGTTTTATTAGCCAACATCCTAACATTTTTAATGGAAAGCATAACAGCAAGTGAGTAGGTCTGGTAAGGCTAACCCCCCCCCCTACTGTAAGACCTCTTCTTAACTTTTTCCATGCTATCCAAGGACTTTTCGTAGCCCAGATGAACGTACCTATTTTACCTTGTAACCTAGCTATATCTTCTATCCCAAAAAGCAAAGGAACTGAATTAAATAGAAATGTGATTTTTGGCAAGATAATCATTTTGACACGATTGACCCTACCATAGATGTTCAAAGGGAGATTTACCCATTGTGTTGGTAAACTGGTAACCTTTTGAAACCCACCTCCAGATGACTTTGGGAATATCTTCTAAATTCTGAACTATCTAAACCCCTAGGTATCTCATTTGACTCTTTGCCCCCTGACTTCCAAAGGCTTGATTCCATTCCATTTTTTCAGTTTTTTCCTTATTGATTTTATACCCTGAAACTTCGCCAAACTTTTCGGCTTTCTCAAACAGTCTAGGTATTGCCTCTGCTGGGTTTGATGTATATAGGAGCAAATCATCGGCATAGAGAGCAAGTTGTAGCTCTAACTCTCCCATTTTGAGGGGGTGGATGTTATGGTCTGTCTTAAGCCAGCCAACAAATGGCTCAATGTACAAATTGAATAATAATGGTGTCAAGGGGCACCCTTGCCTAGTGCCTCTTGCGATATTGAACCAGTCTGCCAGGGCCCCGTTCACCAAAACCTTTGCCTTAGAGTTGGAATATAAGCACTTCACCGCCTGGACAGAATTATTGGGGAAACCAAAGCTTTTTAATGTCTCACACATATATACCCAATTGACCTGGTCGAAAGCCTTTGCAGCATCTATTGCTACTATCGTTAGAGGGGCCTTCTTAACTTTAGCCATGTCTATGGCCCCCATTGCCTAAAAGGTTAGTATTTTGGAAAAGGTAGTGCCGATTTTAAAAATTATATTGAGGGAGAATGTACTCCTGATTCATGGGCTGAAGCGAGAGTGACTTTGATTTTAAAACCTAACAAAGACCCACAGAAGATTGAGTCTTATAAACCAATATCTTTATTAAACTCGGATCATAAGATCTTTGCTGGCATATTGGCAGCAAGGGTGGCAAAGATTATTAAGGCTGTAGTTCAGGCCGTTAAATGATGGTCTTGTAAATCAGGGCCAACGTCAAAATCCATGGGTTTTGCATTGGAACATGCACCGCAAAACCCATGGAATGCCTCCCTAGTGCAGAAAAAGGCAACACAACTATGTGCGCTGCCTTACCTTACTCCATATCTATGAGGCCATTCAAAGTCAAGCAAAGTGGCATTGGGTGACCTAATGTAGCAGGGTTTCTGTTCTCCCACAGAACTGTGCACAGAGGATTGGAACCTCAGCGAATTAGGGTGACCCAAAACTCACCTTAGTACCCAACAAACCCCTTACCGAGCTAGCTACAGTGTCTCATTGGTCATAACAAACTCCCAATGTTTAGACAAACCAGAACATGAGCTTACAATACCTCAGGTTACGTGGAACACATGAGCACTCTTTCGTTATACAATCATTTCAAACCAGAACATGGAGTAAAGAAGAACACGTGAGCATTTGAAATGTTTATTTACTAATGCCGTCTTCTCAGGCGCAGTATCTTAGATAATACAAGGAAACATATTATCAGAAGCAAAGCTATCAGCATAGTTACTAGTCCATAAAAAGTGAATGGTGACAGCATGTTAACATGCTGTAATTGAATAAGAGTTAACAACACTTATTTCTCACCCTCCCTAACTCACATATTATATTAATAGCTAAGAAGGTCTCTTTGGGTTGAATTAGGGCGGGCCCATACCTCAGGATCCTAGAATGAAGAGATCACATCAGCATACAACAGCTCTCTCTGCATGCGAACAGCATCAAGTGTGTTTGTGTGTGTCCAGCAAAGCAATATAAAACCCGCCTTAAAGCCAAAGTTGGCAGAAGCTGCACCTATGTTATGTCTATGAAGGCGCGAAGATCAGACCTCATAACAATTCAGTATCTTGTTGTTCCTGAAGCTTCAGCACTTTCAGTACAGACATAGTTTATTGAGCAAAGCAGATATCAGAGTAATAACATATTATTCTCATGTAAATCACAACGAACTACTAGGTTGAAAGCTAAATCAACAATTAAGTGTCGTGTGCAGAGGCAGCAAAAGGAAAAGTGGCGTTTAAACATGTAATGTGCCTAGGCTAACTTAACGCATTATAAAGATATATAGTAGCTATATGACACCCCCCCATGATCGGAGGACGGATAAGATAAGATAAGATAAGGGCAACTTCATGAAAGCAGAGTTCAACAACCATGAACAACCTTATAAGTATAAAAAACTGCAGTAACCAAATCAAAATATAAAAAATGTCACAAGCACTCAAGCCAATAGGACTGGGAGGTGAAAAAATGCAAAAAAATCGGGCATCATCAAAAACCAGGAAGTCTTTTCAAGGCAAGACCGAATATGCAAAATATGCAGATACAGCCTCCAACAGGAAATCACCGTCTTCATCCGAAAACAGTTCAGCCATCCAATTCAAAAGAGGAAAAGAGCAAACGTGTTCTCCCAACACCGGAGCCTCTATTACCATGAGAGGACAACTCGGAGGGTTTTCAAGAAAGCTCATTGCCAAGAAATCCTGCGCTGCTGTAAGAACGTTCCAAGGACCCATTAGTCCATGCATCGCTGCTAAGGCCATAATCCTGTCGCCAGTGCAAACCAACTCGTGAGTAACGATGGGACTCATCAGCTGATTAAAGTCGACTTCAGGAGAAACCGGTCCGCAGAGACACAAATCAATGGCCCAATCGAAGTCACAGCTTAGGCAGTGAAATACAGGCTGGACACAGGTGAAGTAGGAAAATCGAAACGATAATCCATATGCCGTGCTTAAAATCGCAAGCGGCAGCGTGCCATAATATTCAAGCATTCGGTCACGAAACAGCGCTAGGAGGGGCCGGGCTGCTCCTTCCACACGTGGGGCATCCATATTTAAGGAAGCAAACAACCACTAGAACGGCTGCCGCTAGTGCCAGGATAACCCGGAATCCACCAAATAAACTCGAAAAAATGGAATGGAAGAAAGCAGGGATGACTCCAAAGATTTTTTCAAATGAAGTTACAAGACCACTTCTAACAGACTTAAAAAAATGCGCCAGCCCATTTGTGGAGGACGCGTTGAAGATAGAATGTACCATCTCGCTGAAATGTAACGGTAAATCAGTATTTAAAAGGGCCTGAACTTCTGTCCGTGTATTAGCAATGTGAAGAACGAAAGTTTCCCTAGCCGAACTCAAGGCCACTTCTTTCTGGGACAATAGTGCCCTTATTCTGCTCATGCCGCTGAATTCTGCTTTCAAGGTTGGGATGCGTGGCCAAATGGAAACCTCCCTATTCTCATGTGTGGGTGGGTACAGGACATTCCTGCAGCAAACGACACGCTCAGTTACGGTTACCACATAAGCTACACCTTTAATTAACCCGCAACAATCTTCATTATTTAAAAGTAAATAACTTCCGTTCCCTAGTAAGGTAAAAGTCGGTGTGATTGCAGGAACCGGAGTCCCTTTTAAAACACAGGCCAAGTTCGGCCGGTCTTGGTTACAGGAACCGTGCAATTGTATATGCCTACACATTAGCGAATGATCTGGTGTTTCTGTACACTCCTCCCCATTTAGATAAACTTCCTGGCCGTCTTTCAAACATCTATAAGTGAAAGGAAGGGACCAGACTTCATGGAGAAATGCTCTACCTAAAGGGCTCATAGCAACCTATGGCAACATATCGCATACAATTTGTAAATTTATTCAGTGCAAAAGGCAAAGTTATTAAACCGTGGATAAGCCACGTTGCATCGTTGGCCTCTGCCACAGAGAAAGGCAAGGACTCCAATTTCTCAATATGTAACATAGAAAATGAAGCATCTCGCATGGAAAGCAAGCGCTGCTTGTCAGTCAAATTAAAGGGAGCAAAGAGAGAAGAAACATTCATGTAGGTCCATGGCACCTTGCCAGCCTTCAACGTTTGAAGGGTCCATGCAAATTGCATGACAGAACGTAATTGATTTTGACCATGGTACAACACAGACACTTCATCATGCACAATATCCACTACAGAAGACACAATATTATCCAAAGTGTAAATGCGGGAAGAAAGCATGTTAATACTATTATCTACCACAGCAAGCACCTTTTCTAAATTTGCCTGATCTATAGCTCTAAGGCGTGACGCAGCCTCAATCTGTGATGTCTTCCAGATTTCATTGTAAACAGCATATATCCATCTTTTTGATCTACCACTAGCCGGGCCCTTTATGAAATCATTTAAATCTATATCATCATTCAGCTTCGCAAGATGTAATTTAACTGCAGACAATGTTGAATGTTTCAGCCAATTCTGACACAATTTGCCCACAGAGTAAGTTGTGACAGAATGCTCAGTTTCAAAACGTGGATCAGGTCTGACCTGTGTAAAGCCATCAGATAAACCCAGAAAACGGTGCTGGCATGAATCTGCACTTCTGTGCCACACTAGCCAACCTTTAGGATCCATACTGGATATGTTAAAGGATGAATTCAGCAATAGGGTTTGTAAGTCCCTAATCGAAAACTGAGTATAATTACTCCAGCCAGAATATTCTTCTAACTCTGGGATGGTCGGATAATTTAATTTTTTAGATGTAGCCAATCCAAAGCAAGTTGTCTGTGAAATAGAAGAATTCAAAAACAACATCTGATTCGGGATGAGACAAGCACGGTGCAAAGCCTCAGTGCCTTGTACCTGCCAGTTCCTAGAACCCCAAACTGATTTTAAGTCAATAGTCTCCTTCCATAATTCATAGCCTCCTACAGCCAGCTGATCAAGAAAGGATCTTGAATACAACAATTTTGTATCGGTAAGTCTAACCTTGGACATAGGCTTCTGTGTCATTTTAAAATAAAAGGACTCGGGATTAGACTGATTGAAGTCAGTAAAATAAGTGTACCTTTTCAAAAAAGTACTCGAACTGCCTTGTTTAGGAGCTGGGCAATGCTCCCATTGTGTATAATTTACAGTATTCCTTCTGGACGCTGTTTTATGTAAGAAGTGATTGCCAAAATGTTGAAAGCAAAACAAATCACCATAATTAGCAGATTCTAAGTACAAATCTTCTGCATCAAAGGCAGCATAGTATTTCAATTCAGAAAACAAAGACTCTACGGCCTGAACATCCCAATCATCAGAACGAATGTTTTGTTTCACAACATCCCCCATGTTAACCCTAAGCACATTGGGGACATTAACAACCTCGGTAGGGCCATGAATTTGAAACCTAATGGCATCCCACACTATCCCATCAAGGACAGGCCAAGCAGTGATGTTAACAAATGTCAAGTCTCTTTTCAATCTGTGTGCAGAATGCGATGAGGAAAGGGGGGCCAAAGTTCCATTTAGATGTCGAATGCAAGTTCTTTCTTCGACATAGTGTCCATTCATAAGACGGAAAAAATAAAACACAAACCCAATTGACATAAAAAGGTAAATTGAAAAAAATACCAGCCAAATATATGTCCAAGGCGGAATTAAAAAATGTTTTTTAAACAAGCTGGCATAAACTGCAAAACGTGAGGGTTTCTTCGAGGCAAGGGAAACAGAGTCAAATGAAAATCTGGATTCTGTGGCCAAACGGGCTTGCAGGTCAGGCATGGACAAGTCAGTGGGGTAAGTATAGTCTATTTCAGCAAGGTCTGTACCGGGCAAAGTACTTAATAAAGGACTGGAAATAGCAGGCAACTCGATTGCCACTTCAGTTTCATGATTAGAAGCAGTGGGCAAAACTGAATTTCTCACAATGGAAGGACAGGAAACAGCTGGTGTCATGCTAAGAAGAATCGGCCACTCTGTGTATCTTGACATTGTCAATTGAGATAAACCTGTTTTCCTTACGACCAGGAAGTGGTGGTAAAATGACTGTTCTTGTGCCCTTCACTCCAAGGACTGGAACCGGAGCTCGATAGGAAGGACCAAATTCTTTCTTGTTATCGATCTTCTCTCGAACCAGTTCTCCAACTTGGGGTAGCCAGCCGACTACCGGGATCTGCAACGCAACATCCGACGTGGAGGGCAAATGTTCCTTTGCAAGACTGTCTCTGGTCTTTTGTAGATTCTGTAAAACAGTACAATGTTCATCTACGTCAAAGGTCGTGGCGCGAGCCACGTAGTCTAGACCGTCAAGGTCAGGGACGAACATCTTGATGCCAAAGAGCATTTCGTATGGGGTCCGCCCACCCAGAGACCTTCTAGGGAGATTATTAAGAGCACGCTGCACGCCATAGAGGTGGGCTAGCCAGTTTCTGCCAGTGCCTATAACTCGGGCTGTCAAAGATTGCTTTAAATCACGGTTCATTCGCTCCACTACACTGTTACCCTCAGGTCTGTAGGGAGACGAAAACTTGACTTGGACCCCCATCGAATGCATGGCATCCTTATACGCCTTAGAGGCGAAAGCCGGACCCTGATCCGAATGGAAGGTACCACAGGCAAAAATCCCTACAAAGATGCGCAAATCTCTAATGACAGTCCGTGAATCAGCGCTGCGATGGGGCCAGACCCACACAAAGTGTGTGCATGAATCAACTGCAACTAAGATGTACTTATACGCAGTGTCAGATGAAAAAGGACCGCAGTGATCTAAATAAACACAACCTAGTGGTTTATTAGATATGTACAACTGAGTCTGTGGCGGACGCGCAGCTGTCGAAGGTTTAATCTGCTGACATATGTCACAAAGAAGGACATAATCACGCGTCTGCTTGTACAGTCCCCGCCACCAGAAACGTTGTTGTAATTGAGTTACAGTGGCTGAGACGCCCGCATGCGCAGACGCCACACCTTCATGAGCCGCAGTAATCAAGTCTGCCCTGCGATCCGTGTTGGGAATCAAACGTTCACCAACATCAGGAATTTTCACAAAAGGAACCTTTTCGGGGCTTAAGTGGTATGTGTACTTCGAAGGGAACCCCGAAGGATGTTTACCTCCCTTCTCAGTGGCAGCAACAGCTGCCAAGATGTCACTATCAATCTTACTTTTGGACCGTGTAACTGCTGCAACTAAGTATGTAGACACTGCTGATTTCGCTGCTTCATCAGCAAGCGAGTTACCGACAGCGTGGACTCCCATACGCTGGTGGCCAAGAGTATGAATTACAAAAACGAGCGGCAACGAAGCCTTAAGCTCTGCCACTCGAACCCAGATCATTTTATGTTTTATTGTGCTACCTTTGGAATCACGAAAGTCATTCTGAATCCAAAAGAACAAGTTTTCATTGTAAGACTGGGCACAGTAGAAAGAATCACTTACAATAAGAGTAGTAACACTAGGATCTGCGTACTCCAACGCTAGTAAGAGAGCACAAAGCTCTGCCAATTGTGCGGTGCAATCTCCCAGTGGCAACGTGTGCACTTCCCTGGATCTGAACTCATCGTTCAACATAGCACCTACCACAATGGCGCATGCGGAAACGTAGGCATATTTAGAGCCATGCGCAACCTGCGCCGAACCATCAGTGTAAATGATGCAATGGAAGTCCTCCAAAGGTCGCATAGCTAGAGGAGCAGGATGAACAATCTCATACTGCAAGTACTCATGCGACCGCAACGAGGCGCCAAAAATAAACGTGACATCCGTGGACGTCAAGGACGCAGCCCACTGAATCCACCGAGGGTGCAAAGCTTTTGAATTTGGTACACTGGCTTTCGTGACTGCCTCCAAATGAGGACAGGGTGTTACAACCAACATGCGTTTCCCCTGTGACAGAGCTCGTTCCTTAAGAATAGCCATCTGCACAGCTGTTAAAACCTTTTCCACAGTGGGAAACCGCATCTCAGCCGAAGTGTACAAGTGTGACTTGTAAGCAATAGGAACTGTGTCTCCTTCATTAAAAGTGAGGTACGTGAAACCCACCGTCCCTGGTATTATTCTTATCACCAGGTTGGTATGGTTGTCACGAGTCAGTAAGAACTTAGAAGCGAGCAGATCAGCCTGCAAGGATTGCAAAATGGCTGAATGCTCAGGCAGCCAGCATGATTTCGAAAAATTTGGTTGTATCAAAGCATACAAAGGCTTGATACGCTGGGCATATTCCGGAATGTATGTCCTCCCGAAATTTAAAAAGCCCAGCAAAGACTGTAATTTTTTCAGTGTAGTTGGAGCGCGCAGCTGTGCGCATTTCTCCAAGAAGTGAGGAGCCAAACCTCTACCTTCATTGTTGATCTCATAGCCCAGAAACAACACCGTGCGTTCAGCAATGTGCGATTTAGCGAAGTTACATTTGTAACCCATGTCTGCAAAGTTACAAATAACAGAATTTACACGACACAGATGCTCCCAAATATCGTCGTCTGTGAGATATATATCATCCACATACGAACAAGCATCTGGGTCGAGTGCCTCCAGAATAGAGACAATGCGTGCGGTAAATATACCAGGACTATTTTATAGCCCATTGGGAGACGCCGGAATTGTTTTTGGACCCCAGCGCATGTAAAACTGGTCCATTGGGAGCTAAAGCTGTCCAATCTGTGGGCATAGAAACCGTTGGATATGTCAAGCGTTGTCTTAAAACGCTTACGCACAAGACTATCCACTAGGGCAGAGCCGTGAGTATTCTGTACTGCACAGTTACGTCAATGCGAGTTCAAATGCCGGTAATCCAATACCAAACGATATGATCCGTCAGGCTTGGTCACAGTAAAAAGAGGATTATTCATCGGTGACACACACGTTTCAATAACTCCCTGATATTCTAATTGTTCAAGGATTTCCGCGACGGAAGCTTTGGCTTCACGCCGAATGGGATATTGAGGTTGAGGCTGCGGCTGAGACCGCAGCGGAATTTCGTGGCAAGGGGATAATTTGTCCCAACCACATTGGTTACGGTACAGAGCCGGTGCGAGAGCCCGAGCCCACTCTTCTGCAAAATGCTGCACATGCTCTTTCGAGACAGTGTTCGTGAAACTGGGGAGGATTACCTCCTCCCCTCGCGGCGCCGCGAGCACAAAAGGTGGGGGCCAGTCAGCCTCCGAAAGCAAGACAGATTTTCCCAAAACACCCCTTTTACGGTACGCTGTATGTCACCTTCAATTAACAGGACAATTTCATAAAGTCTTTCAGGGGGAGCAAGTCTTGTATCGGCTGTTTCAATCACAACGTAGACATCAGTCGCTGTCACCCTCAGTAGTGGACGCAGCGCCTCTCTGACTATGGTAATCTCCGCCGCGCTGTCCAGCAAGGTCAGAGCCCATGTCAGATTCCAAAGCCGCGTTCTCACTATCTGTAGCATATCGATGCGCTGTTAAGGCTGCGACTTTCTTTTTCGCAAACTGCGGTCTTTTCGGCGTAGAATCCTCCTGCTTCGCTGCGCCTTCAATCTGGCGGGGCTGGCCACGTCCCTGTTGGCCACCACGTCCCCAACCACCTCCTCCTCCACCGGTTTTCGGGGCCGATGAGTCCTGAAAGGAACGAGGAGAGCGTTGATCAGAAACCTGAAATCGATCAGGCGATTTAATCATCGCGCGATCGCGCAAATCATAAACTTTTTCAGTCGGCGCAGGAACTTGTATTGCAGGATAAGAATCCTGAGTCTGCTTTTGTTGCTTCCCCTGTGTCTGTCTTTTAGGCCAATCTTGTTTTTTGGACTTGGGTTGGACATCTACCGCAGCAGACTGTCCTTGTGGTTGTTTTTTCTCCTTGACAGGAAAATATTTCAGACCTCTACTTGTGCGGCCAATCGTATTATATGCGGCCACAACTATCTTCGCTAACTGTCGGGGTTTATCGGCATGGGGCAGAGCAGCCAAAGCATTCGACACCTGAAAGTTCAACGCATCGCCTTTAATATTGGAGAGTATGAGATCGCTTACTATCTCAAACGAACCACACAGGCGCATACCCAATTCAACCGCTGCCTCCGGTCCGTGATCATCCTGAACACGTTTAACGATCTCAGGCAGTGCAGTCATAGACGGGGTGCCGAAACACCTCGTATAAACGGCCGCAAACGTTTTTCCCCAGCTTTCACAGTCAACAAGTTCAGGAGTTAAATCCTTTGGTAAAGTGATCGTCAACATTCTATGTTTATCAGCAGGAGTAGAATTCGGAAACACAGCCTCCAGCTGGTCAAACTTCTCGGCAAGCCAGAAAGGGAAGTCATCGTTATCAACGGGACGCTGACCAAAAACCGAATTGACCATAACCGGATTTAGGCGTAAACCGCCACGTTCCGTTTGAACGGCCGCACCCCCGGGGGGACCACCCGGGAGATGACGACCTAAGTATTGCACTAATGTACGAATCACAGCAATCGAGACAACGTGTAGTCTACGAATATCCACAAGGGGACAAGCGCCGTGATTCGGGTGCGGGGTGAATCCACCCAAAGCAGGCCAATTTGTACCTGGAATGGAAAGTGGACCTAACCTCGCAGCTGACAAAGAGTGGGGGAGGGCGCCATCAAACCAAACGCGATGCTGCCAATGATCAATAGGTATTTCCAGTGCCCTGTACGGTGTATATTCAGCCGGTACAGGGGAGGGTGTGTAGTGGAGGAACACTTGAGAATTCGCGTCCACCTCCGGAAATGTGACCCACGAGTAAAATAGCTCGAAAGGGTACCCCGGATCTGCACACACCACCAAAATCACAGCCATGCCTTCCAAAGGGACTTGGTAAGTTTGTAAATGGTTGCGCACCGCAATGCGACTATGCTGCGCAATGGCCACAGCCATGATATCACCGGAACTACTGAATAGCAAAGAAAACTTTGTAGCACAACTGGGTAGTAAGTCAAGGAAACCGTTTTAGATAGATTCAAGCTTGAAAAGACCTATTTCAAAAAATAGGTAGGTTTCACCGACACCACCGTTTTCCGGACACGATAGTGAAGGGGTTAAGGTTTGAACGATATACTACTCGAGTGTCATGATATAAGACCACCAACGTTTGGGCGCCATGTAGCAGGGTTTCTGTTCTCCCACAGAACTGTGCACAGAGGATTGGAACCTCAGCGAATTAGGGTGACCCAAAACTCACCTTAGTACCCAACAAACCCCTTACCGAGCTAGCTACAGTGTCTCATTGGTCATAACAAACTCCCAATGTTTAGACAAACCAGAACATGAGCTTACAATACCTCAGGTTACGTGGAACACATGAGCACTCTTTAGTTATACAATCATTTCAAACCAGAACGTGGAGTAAATGAGGACACGTGCACATTTGAAATATTTATTTACTAATGCCGTCTTCTCAGGCGCAGTATCTTAGATAATACAAGGAGACATATTATCAGAAGCAAAGCTATCAGCATAGTTACTAGTCTATAAAAAGCGAATGGTGACAGCATGTTAACATGCTGTAAATGAATAAGAGTTAACAACACTTATTTCTCACCCTCCCTAACTCACATATTATATTAATAGCTAAGAAGGTCTCTTTGGGTTGAATTAGGGCGGGCCCATACCCCAGGATCCTAGAATGAAGAGATTACATAAGCATACAACAGCTCTCTCTGCATGCGAACAGCATCAAGTGTGTTTGTGTGTGTCCAGCAAAGCAATATAAAACCCGCCTTAAAGCCAAAGTTGGCAGAAGCTGCACTTATGTTATGTCTATGAAGGCGCGAAGATCAGACCTCATAACAATTCAGTATCTTGTCGTTCCTGAAGCTTCAGCACTCTCTGTACAGACATAGTTTATTGAGCAAAGCAGATATCATAGTAATAACATATTATTCTCATGTAAATCACAACAAACTACTAGGTTGAAAGCTAAATCAACAATTAAGTGTCGTGTGCAGAAGCAGCAAAAGGAAAAGTGGCGTTTAAACATGTAATGTGCCTATGCTAACTTAACGCATTATAAAGATATATAGTAGCTATATGACACTAATAAATATGATTTTGTGGTTTTCCCCACCAGAGCGTCACTAAAAATGCCACTAGGGAGGTGCAAGGGGTTCCAAATCTGCCCTTTTGTTTGGAGACTTCTTTTCGCAAATAAATAGAACAGCTGAGTTTTCTGCATTTGTAGTTAGTGCCTTATGGTGGTGGGCAGGGTACACCATCGGAAATGCGATTGTCCTCCAGACCCTTGGCCCGCCCACTAAATTATAAGTTGAGCTGAACATCAATATATTTAGGCAGTGCCCTCGCTAGCTCAACACAGTAGTATTTAGAGCAGATGGCCTAATATATACATTTTTCTGTCCATCACCACCAGGTAAACACTGATTGTCATGCACAGAAAAATAAAAAAGATTCCATGGTGGTAGGGGCATTATTTTTGTCATTTTTCAGTAACAAACTGCTGCTTTGGGATTTTGGTGGGCGGCTGAATAAAAAGACAACAACCACACCCCAAGCTTTCAGTGCCTTCACAGGAGATTAGTTTGGAATTGGGATGGTAGAAGCGCTTGGAATTTATTTTAAACCTCATTTTCACTGATAGACAGCTGGTAATTAATTGTGAGTGGATTATGGTGAAAATCAAAGTCAAATTGATCAAAGAAGCTTGCCCCTTGAATGTCTGCGTAATAACAATGGTTATGGCTATGTACATGATTGTCCTCCAGACCCTTGGTCCGCCCACTCAATTATAAGTTGAGCTGAACATCAATATATTTAGGCAGTGCCCTCGCTAGCTCAACACAGTAGTATTTAGAGTAGACGGCCTAATATATACATTTTTCTGTCCATCACCACCAGGTAAACATTGATTGTCATGCACAGAAAAATAAAAATGATTCCATGGTGGTAGGGGCATTATTTTTGTCATTTTTCAGTAACAAACTGCTGCTTTGGGATTTTGGTGGGTGGCTGATTAAAAAGACAACAACCACACCCCAAGGTTTCAGTGCCTTCACCGGAGATTAGTTTGGAATTGGGATGGTAGAAGCGCTTTGAATTTATTTTAAACCTCATTTTCACTGATAGACAGCTGGTAATTAATTGTGAGTGGATTATGGTGAAAATCAAAGTCAAATTGATCAAAGAAGCTTGTCCCTTGAATGTCTGCGTAATAACAATGGCTATGGCTATGTACATGAATGTATTTATTTATATTTTGTAGATGGCCCTGATGAAGGGAGCAATCCCAAAATGCATTGGGCCTTTTTAATAAAGAAAACGTGACATGTGACATCCACTGTTCCTGTGTTTTTGTGAACATCTCTGCACAGTAGTTGAATGAATAAAATGGATTGAAGAAAAGTTTAAAATGGTCAAAAAGAAATTGAATATAAAACGGAATAAGAGAATAAAAAGAAAACAGTAATTAATTGATTTGATTTATTCGGTCTTGTGGCTGTGTTGCCGGTATGGGATCAAACATTTGGTCCCTTTGTGTTCATTTCAATTACAGCGTAATTGTGCGGAGCGCTGAAGAGGCATGCACGCCTATATAGTTCTGAATAACGTTACATGTTGGAGAAACTTTGGTTAAATAATGAGTACGCATCTTACAATCTTTTCATGTTTTTCACATAACTCTTCTGTCCTCACTAAGATTATCACCCATTGATTAACTAAGAATATGGACATTGAATAACTAACAAAAAAACGGACTTGCATGTTGGTGAATAAACACAGGAATGTGGTTTTCCGATCACAAACAATTGTCACAAGTCAGAGAAGAATATGGACATTCAACGCATATTGAAAAGTGGACAAGATAGTCCTTGTATTATAAACTGTTTCCAGAGTTTAATTTCACAAACTATTTCCAGACTGTTTTTTTTTAATACTTTGTATTTTCGGCAGGGTCATGTGAAGGAGGCTTTGGGGCATAAATATTTAAGTAAATTTGACTACTTCCTAGAATTGTGGCATTTGAGGTAAAGAGCCGGGAACAACAGCTTGTGAGGTCTGGAATGAGGGATTCTGGAAAATGTAGTTTTACCTTGAGACATGGCTCAACAAAGGGTGGGTTCTGAACGAGGGTAGTCTGTCATCGATTTCAGCTCTCTTATACACATCACCTTGAAGGAGGTGGGTGATGTGTTATTAGGTTGAGTGGCATGTAACAGCTGAGGCATTTCACAATTGTGTAGGAGAAGGACACTGCAGCTCCTCATGAAACACGAATGGGATGTTAAGAAATTGTTCAGGCCGGTCTTTGGAATGCGGGTAGACTGCATCTCCGGATGTCATCAGAATAGATGAGAATCAGCGCTCGTCACAGTAAGCTCTTCATAGGTTTAGTTTGGAATGGGGATGGTAGAAGCGCTTTGAATGCGTTCACGAGGCACCTTAGCTTAATAGAAAGGGTTCAAAATCAAGATAGAGGGTTGTGTCTAACCGCACGCGCTTGTTTGAGTAAAAACAACAGGGAATGTTGCCGATGACTTACAAAGGATAAGTGCTTATTTTTAATCTCATTTTCACTGATAGACAGCTGGTAATTAATTGTGAGTGGATTATGGTGAAAATTAAAGTCAAATTGATCAAAGAAGCTTGTCCCTTGAATGTCTGCGTAATAACAATGGATATGGCTATGTACATGAATGTATTTATTTACTTTTTAGATTCCCCTGATGAAGGGAGCAATCCCGAAATGCATTGGGCCTTTTTAATAAAGAAAACGTGACATGTGACATCCACTGTTCCTGTGTTTTTGTGAACATCTCTGCACAGTAGTTGAATGAATAAAATGAATTGAAGAAAAGTTTAAAATGGTCAAAAAGAAATTGAATATAAAACGGAATAGGAGAAGAAAAAGAAAACAGTATTTAATTGATTTGCCCGTATGGGATCAAAAATGTGGTCCCTTTGTGTTCAGCCATGGAGGAGATGACATTTGCCAACTGCCAGGGTCTAATCAGGCCCTTAGTCTTGAAGACGTATATGTATAACATTTAAAGACTTTGAACAGTACAAATTTGGTTCATAATCACATGGTGGCCTAGTCCACTCACACTGACGAAACAAGAAAGTTTTATTGGTTTGAGAACATATTGAGAACAGAGACTCCACACAAACATTATCATAGACTTTCTAATGAAAATGCTTACCTGCCCTTACCCAAGAAATAAGTTGGAATTACAACAAATATAGTGAAAATGTGTATACTAACTAGAGACTGAAAGTAGAATGCAATGTGGAAGACTAACCATGAGAGTATTCATCCAGTTTTATAACAAAACATTGGGTAACGTTGGATGTATAGACTTACAGCACATGTGGCAGGTCTTAATGATTAGGAGTGGCATCTACTAGGATAATAATTGAGTCAGTCCCTGATCACCTTCATCTGATGTAGTTGTGTTTAAGTTCTTTCAGTTCTGCAAATACTGTCCTCTTGTAATGCTTGACTGATTTAGTTTCCCATATACTTCACCATGTTCAGGTTAGACCTTAAAATATTTGTGGAGGAATATATACTCTGACAATGACGATGACTTCCAACCCTCAAGATGCTATTAATGTGGACTAGAGAAGATCATTCTTTCAATGACTCAATCTGGTTGTGTATTAGAATATGAGTAATTGACAACTTGATACCCATTAGCATTATGGTTTGAGAACATCTGATTCACGAAGTCAGGTGAAAAAGGTAATTTGAAGAACATTTCCTTATATTAAGACTAATGTCGATAAAGGTTGAAAAAAGATTGCACTATTTCAGGGAAATAAAGTTATATATTGAGATAACGATGACCTGTCTTGAAAAGGCTGGAATAAGACAAAACTGTAGTGGTAATTACTTCTTATATGTCTTGAAGAAGAAAGTGCTGTCAATGGATAATACAATGAGAGAATTTGGTACAAGGTCCTAAATGGAATATCCGGTGAGCCTTTGTTTCATTATTTATTGCTTTCCAAACACCTGGATGTTATCCCACCTGATGTGGTCAGCGACTGCGCAGGTATGAAAATATCCATGCTTGGCACAGGACCCTTTGATTCACTTGTGTCCAGAATACCAGTAGATTAACATGCAATGTCTTAAGTAGTAATCCCACAGTATGTATTTATGACTTCCATTGTTGTTTATATACATTTCCCAAAGTTACTAGTTCAAAATCAATCTTAATAGATTTACATCATTCATAATAGTGTGGCACCTGAATATCTATCCTCTGGCATAAAAATTGTGTCCAAATATAATCTATAAAGTTACCACCCCATTGGATTTAATCATAGAAAATCTAAACTGATTGGACTAAACATTTAGTAAACAACACTTATGACATTGGTTTTTAAGTCAGATGATATTTCTGTATATGATATTTTGACATACAATCATCTTAATATGGTTGAAAACCACTGAAGCCACTAACGGTTTGATTTCATGTGATAATAGTAATGCACTCTTCATGTGATAATAGTAATGCACTCCCAGTGCCCGTTACTACGCTGACAGAGCATGCAAAGTTTGTGCTAATTAACACTTTTGCACGTAGTACAGTACCAAAATAGCATCTAAATGAACAACATTCTCAGATGCTTTGAAAAAGCAATTTTACATGCTTAACAGCCTATAACCAATTCACAAAAATGAATTTTTACAATGAAAACAATAGGTAATGAGAGAGCTGATGATTTTGGGGTCCCCCCTAATCTAGGGGGAGCACCAATCAGATGCCTTGAACACAAAGAGCATAAACAAAAAGCACATTTTGTTGAACTTCAGTGGTGATCCCATCATTTTAGGACTACCCCAAGCACAGTTATTGGCAAAAAAACAATCCCAACCAAAGGCCCTGCAAAGCATTATGGGACAAGATTAGCAGTGGCAGTGAATATTATAGTATCCAATATCAAAATAATTCTACAAAGAGCTGCAGTTCCACTAGTCGTCCCTAGATGCCCCTCACGAGTCAAATGCAAAGCATTGAAATTATTCTTACATCAAGCTGCAGTTCCACTGGTCGTCCCTAGATGTCCCTCACGAGTCAAATGCAAAACCATTGAAACCCTTTCATCAAGCATTTGCATTTGACTAGTGAGGGACATCTAGGGACGACCAGTGGAACTGCAGCTCTTTGTAGAATTCTTTTGATATTGTATACTATTTAATATTCACTGCCCACTGCTAATCTCATCCCATAGTGATTTGCAGGGCCTTTGGTTGGGAATGTTTTTTTGCCAATAACTGTGTTTGGGTTTGTCCTAAGAGGATGGGACCACAGCTAAATTGTTCAATAGGATGTGCTTTTTTGTTTTCAAGGCATCTGTTTGGTACTCTCCCTAGGTTAGGGAGGATCCCAAAATCATCACATCTCCCACTGCTTGCCAATTTTTCAGTTTCACCTTTGTGAAAGTACTATATGCACTTTAGCATATAAAGATAGAAAAGCTTATTTTATCATATCTGGTCATGTACAGGAAGCTTTTTGCAAATATTTTGCAATTTAAGCACAGTACAGACAAGTACACAGTGCCTTCAGCTGCGCAAAGTTTAAAGTATACTACATGAAGCTATGTGAAATGCTGCTACGCAAACTACGCCCAGGCTTAGTTAGGATAGAATGTGTATGGTCGTAAACTGATTCACACTGTTTCTTTATCCGAGCCGCAAATCATAATTTAATCGGGAGTAGTCATACTGCGTTATGTTTTTTTATTTATTTTTATTTTATTTTAGTTTTGAGACCAAGCATTTAACAATACAGAGATTAATAAACAAAATTATATGAATATATAGTCCTTCGGTACAACAAAACATTCCTGGAAATAAGAATAAATAAAGAAAGCAACACATGAATAAAATAAGCAGAAGAACAAGAAATTACAAAGGAAACAGTAATACAGAAAAAAATGTCGGAATTCCTTTAACCGACCCATTCGATCACCGGCGCCCAAATCCTACTTGCCAATTGTCGCCTCCTTCCCCCTTTACATGAGAAAGCAGAAAATTCAAGCCTATGGATAGCTAACAATCTTGCTCGCCACTGCATGAAGGTTGGAGCTTCCGAGGAAAGCCACTGAGATGTTATACAAAGGCGAACCTGCGACATAGCTATGAATATAAGGGCTGATTGATATAAAGAATTCCTGCCTGTTGAAATATTACCAACATCAACCCCAAATGTCACTAATGCCGGGGTCAATACAAAACTAATCTTAAGTATAGAATTAATAAAGTGCTTAATATCTTCTAAAAACCCGGCAAGAGATGGGCAAGAATGAAACATGTGTATTATGTCAGCAGCCAGCAACCCGCAACGAGCACAAGCATTACCCTTTATGGCCCCCTACTTTGCAATCTTAGCGGGCGTGTAATATAGATCTAACATTGCCATATAACTTTGAGTCTTAAGTGAGCCTGATACCATAACCTGACTGGCAAATTCTAGCACCGGAGTTAGATCAATACCTGTCTTACCAAGTTTCAATTCCCACTTAGCGCTTTGGGCGGTCAGATCATCCGGCAAAGTAGATAATTGGTACTATATCCAGAATACCTGGTGTTTTCTTCTGATGTTTATAAATAAAGCTTTGAATCTGTAAGTACTTAAAAAAGTCACGTGGAGATAACTTAAATTTATTCCTGATTTCAGTATAAGGTAAGACTTGTCCATCCTCCACTATATCGGCCAGCCCATAAACGCCCTGCCTTTGCCAACTGTACATTATATAATCTTGAAGAATACTAGGAAACACTCGGGTAGCTTTAAAAGGCGTATACAAATTTAAATTTGGTATAGTCAGTTTCCTCCTGATTATCCGCCAAATAGTACATGCAGCGATTATGACTTTGAAACGGGTTCGCTTATAATAGCTTGGCTCCAGGACCTCAAGTAAAATGCCCTTTGCAGCAGAGCCTAACCCAATCTCAAAAATAGTAGGGCGATTACATAATGGTACATTCGCTTTATCACCACAAATCAGCACTCCCATTACTTGTAGCATTGCTGCCCAATAATACATGACGAGACTGGGAACCGACCAGCCCCCCCGATCTCGAGGAAGGCACATCCATTTAACTGAGCGACGTGAGCGCCTGTATCCCCACAAAAACCTGTGACACACCCTGTCTGCCTTATTCAGACTCCTTTGAGAAAATAAAAGAGGAATGGTCCTAAATAAGTATAAAAACCTAGGAAGAATTAACATTTTAATGACGTTGCAGCATCCATATAAGGATAGATGTAGACTATCAAGTCGCTCTAATTTAGTGTTCACTGCATCTATCACAGATAGGATATTGAGATCCGGAATAGTATCTACTGCGGGACTTATACGCACACCTAAATACGTAGCTTCAGAAACAACTGGGGAGTCAGAAATTAGCATACCAGGCGTCTGAACCACCTGAGTCTTTGAAACATTGAGCTTATAGCCCGAAACTGCCCCAAAATGCCCAGCAAGCTCCTTAAGTTCCCTGAATGCAGATGAAACGTCAGATATTATAACGACTATATCGTCTGCGTAAGCTAGCAGATTATACGAAGTATTACCAGCTCTTATCGGTACTATACTCTGATTAGCCTCAATTTTAGAAAGAAAGGGGTCGATATATAGGGCAAACAGCAGGGGTGAACCTGGGCACCCCTGCCGCGTGCCCCTAGTAATAGCAAAAAAGCCGGTCTGCTGTCCAGAAATACGTAGTTGGGCTCTTGGAGAGATATACATTGCACAAATCGCCTGTATGAATTCAGCAGGGAATCCCTTCCATTTAAGTATCGCCCACAGGAACCCCCAGGAGACCCAGTCGAACGCCTTCTCGGCGTCCAACAGGATCAACCCGAGGGGAGAATTCGTAGCATGAGCCCAATCTAGTAATGCAATGGAGCGCCTAACATGATCCACTGTGTCCCGGCCCAGAATAAAGCCATGCTGGTACATGGAAACCAACGGGGTGATCACTTGCGCAAGTCGGTTTGCCAATATTTTTGAAAATATTTTCGAATCACTATTAATTAGAGAAATCGGCCTAAATGACGATGGTAGTAACTCGGGTTTACCTTTTTTTTTAACAAAACTATGGTTGCATTTTGCCATGACTCAGGTACTATACCCTTCTGGGCGGCTCTTAATACCGCAAGGAAAAACTGTCCAATTTCCTCTAAAAATACCTTATAAAATTCTAATGGGACTGCATCTGGGCCAGTAGCCTTCCCATTAGCCAAAGATTTTACAGCGAGCTCAACCTCCTCCCATTGAATGGGCGCGGCCAATAGCCCAGCCTGTTCATGAGAGATAGTAGCAGTCTCAATGCCTACTAAAAAGTCTTCCACAGCCCTATCTATGTTTAACCTGGAAATATCTTCCCTATAAAGAGAAGAATAAAAATCCAAAAACACTTTGTTGACCTTCTCCTGGGTATCATGTATTATTCCATGTTCATCTTGTATTTTTACAACCTGGCTCTGTATACTTTGCTGACAAAGTCTTTTGGCAAGGACCCTACCAGAGTTCTCCCCGAACTCATATAACTCTGTACGGTATTGAAGATACTTTAATGCTAGGTCCTGACCAAAAGACTCCAACAAGCGGGCTTTCAAAATTGCTACTTTTTGTTGGCTGAGCTCTATGCCACGTCCATTCTTAATATTTAGAGTGAGTTCGATTTCTGCCTCCCTAAGCTCTTTCACACCAATGCGCATGCGCTCTTGTTCTAACTTCCACCTATAGGAGGAGAAACTTTTGGTCTCACCCCGCAGTCCGGCTTTCAGAGTATCCCAAACTACTTGGTCTGTAGCCGACCCCCTATTAATATTCAGAAATTTGGCTACCCATTTTTTGATGTGTAAACAATATTCCTCCTCAAATAAAAGCTTCCTTTCAAACGTCCATTCCCTGGGAGGTTTCCTAGTTCGAGGCCAAGGGCATTCAGCAATCAGTGGGTTGTGATCCGAAAGAAGCCGCCGCGGGCAAAAAATGACGGAGGCAGCTGCCACCAGTTTTGACAGAAAAACAAAATCTAACCTAACATTTTTCTTGTGAGGTATGGAATAACACGTAAATCCATCTTCCGTTTTATTATGTAAAAACCATAAATCCTCAAGGCCATGTTCCTGAAGAAGAGCCTGAAGAGCTTTAAATACTTTTGGCGTTCTCCCAACATAATTATGAGCTCTGGCTAAATCAAAATCACTTGGAATATTAATATTCATGTCTCCACTTAAAAAAAGTGGGCTAGGCCGAACTGCTAATTCTACGTCTAAATATTTGAACACATCAGGATCATCTACATTCGATCCATAGATATTACAAATAGTTAAAGGTTTACCAACTATACACAGTTCAGCTATGGCCCACCTACCCATTCTATCCCCCAATGTCCTTTTACATATACCTACACCACGCCTTATAAATATGGCTACCCCTCTAATTATAGAGGTCTGTTTAGAACAGACTAAATTCTCAAACCCATAGAGCCTAAGACACTCCCGCTTCCCCCACGGTACATGTGTCTCCTGTATACATAGTATGTCCAGTCGCATAGAATTAACAATTTTAGAGAACAGAGCCCGCTTTTTAGGATCATTAAGGCCACATACATTCCAAGTACCTATAACAAGTTTATCCTGCCCCATCAAAATATAGAAAAATCAAACAAAGATTAGCTTTCCTCAGCCTTAATAATGTACCGTGATGCCTGCAGGCCGTCGTATAAACAGATTGAGCTGCCAATTCTGCAATATTAGTCTCAATTCTTTTTAATTTTAGAACCTACAAACCCTCCCCCCCACCCTGTCGCTCCCTACAGCACCCTCCCCCCCATACCTCCACCACCCAGATTGAGGCTTAAGGACCCTGTCCTCAGCGATGTCGAGGTGCTACAACCGTTCCCCCACCCCATCAAATTCCCTACCACACTCATATGTCACTCTCTTTCTTCTCTCTAAAACAAATTGTTTCTCTACTTAACAAATTTATCTTAAGTTTTAGACACCCTGTTCTAAGAACAAATCAATGAGAACTGTAGGTTACAAAACTACATGGCTAACGGGAAGCAGAACCTATATATTGCCTAAGACATAAAACACAAGAAAAAGGGTCTTCCCCTACATTGCCTACACATACATTACATTACATTAACATCATTGACACTTGAGTAAATTCCAGAGCAAAAAGAGCAAAGTGCCTAATTATAGCAGCAAACATACATGAAGAAATACTTATCCTTAGAAAGAGATATGCACTTATTAATACTTCAGTGAATAACCTAACCAGTGATTAACCGTACCCTCCACCCAATAAACCCAGTACAATCAAACAGAGAATTGCAAAATCCCTGTATCAGCACCCAAAACAATATAACTTATTTCTTAATATTCTTCTCTAGGTCCTTTAAATAGTCCTGCGCCATCCCAGCGGATGTAAAGAACCGCGTTTGACCATTACTGATGACCTTTAGTTTAGAGCGAGTAAGCAAAAAAACCTGGCCTCCTATTGCTTGAAAGGGGGCGATTAATTTCCGCATTTGCCATCGTTCATTGACAGTCATTGGGCAGAAGTCCGGGCGGACAAAGAACTCACACCCCATACCAAATTGTTTTTTCTCAAGCCTTGCCAGATCATAAAGAGCTTCTCGCAGCAAATAGTTATTCAAGCAAATTAGTATTGCCCTTGGATATGAGTTCTGGCCACCCTGTCTCTCACACTGTCGCACCACAAACGGGAACCTATGGGCATGGATTACTTCCTTTTCCCAGTTCCATGAGGCCAATTCTGGAAAATCTTCATTGAACAACTGGACAACAAACTTACGAGGATCTGCCCCCTCTCTCGTTTCTGCAATTCCTAACACGCGTAGATTGTTACGGCGTGCTCTATTCTCTAGGTCTGTGAGCTTCCAATCCACATCGGCCTTAGATTTCTGTATGGACTCTACAGCGGTTTGTTGTTTCACTAAAGTATCTTCTACAGAAGACACTCTCTCCTCTACTTCTGCCACCCGTGACGTTACTTCAGAACAAGTTTTTATTAGCCGCCGAACAGTGTTCTATATTTCCTAACAGCTCCTTGTGTTCGTTGTCTCTCAGTTTTAGTTTCACTACGGTGAGTCATTACAGTCTTATAGATCAAGCCAAGCGTAATTGAATCCTCATCCAGCTCTTCATCCAAATTGATCTGTATCACAGGCTGGATTCGAGCACGCTGTGCTCCTTCACTGATATCCGTAATTTTCCTCACCATGTCCTGAGACGGAGACAGTTCAAATTTATTCCTTCTTCATAATCTGGGAGATCCCCCCAGTCCCCCAAATTGCTAGCACTATCCAGTTCATGTTCCTTGTCAGAAAGGGTCGTTAGGTCTGACATTGAATAGAATTTGCCATCTGACTCAGATTCGAGGCCCTTGTCCATACCATGAGCAGATAGTTCACTATTAATTCTTGGCTGAGGGGCGGCAGTTTCCATTACCATTGCCGATGTTGTTACCGGAGCAGAATTGCCCTTTGTCACTACAGAAACTTCTTTTCTGCCAGCACCCACTGTAGTGGTTATGGGAATACTACGGGGGTTTCCACATTATTTTTCTCCATATATTCCTGGGCCGGCTCCGCAATTTCTTTCATCTTGGTGCCCCACTTTTTGACAAAAATTGCAGCTACCGTTTTTTGTTTGATAGGTGTTTCTTGAATCTGGTGGGCTGCTGAGTCTCGATACTGAGACTGTATGGCTCCCAAAGCCCCTTGCCCTTGTTTCGCGGTCTGCACATTAACATTTCCAATGCCAGCCACCATACTACCGGAACCGCCATTGTCACTGGTAGTGACCATCTTACAAACAGCCCCCCGAGTTTTGAAGCCACTATCAACAGTAGCATTCTGTTCTCCGCCCGTTAAAGTCTGAACCGGTGTTTCAACATTCACACTGCCTTTATTCCTCGCACCACCCCTTCCCTTCGGTGCCATCCTTGCCACAGCGAAGAGATAAAGTCTATTGCAAATTTTAAAGAGCTTGGGAAAGGTGCTTCAGCCAAAGTTAATATTTAGATGTTAAAAATAGATTCTTCTTCCCCCTTTACCTGGAGCGCCTCAGGCAGAACAGAGTCCGTCGCTTCTCAGATCCGACGTACAGAAATCCTTCGGTAGGTTGAGGAGCTGTGCCGGTATTACGCCGCTGTGAGCCTTTCAAGACTTCATTCCGCCTTACGACTTGCGACTCGGAAACTGAGCCGAGCAGAGGATGCAGTGGTTCTCACGAACAGACAAAGCAGAAAAAGGCAGCGGTAAGAGAAATGCAAGTGATTATCCGCCTCACTCAGCCCAGCATAGCCGTTATCTTGATACTTCACTCTTGTTCTATCGATTGCACCCAGCTGGGTCCGCTAGCTGCTTGTGCCGCGGAGTCCGCCCCTAGCCGCAGGATAGGTCTCCTTCACACGCCGATGTACTTTTGGCGAAGCTGTTACTGATCCATAGCTTAGCGGAGAAAAACAACACTGTAGCGGCTAAAGCAGGTCAGTAACGGGCAGGTTGAATCTCGTTCTCCGGCTGTTGTTTGGGAGGGTAATCACCGCTGGTAGGGAATTTTACCGGGGTCATCAGAGGAGCACCTCACTCGGCCACAGTAGCGGCCGCCATCTTGCCTCACATCATCATACTGTGTTATGAATGTAAAAACTACATTATAGGAGATGCAAGTGTGAAATGTCATTCTTATTGTCAGGAGGAAGTCTCTTTAACTAGGCAATCTGTTCCTAAAAAGGAAACATTCCCTTTGATAAGCACAAGGGAGCATAAGTGAGTTTCTTAGTTATCTATGTTATTTTTCTTTATTATTAATAAGGTTCATGCCCCAGTGTAACCCTGTAAAGATGCCAGGTAAAGAGGGAATTCCCAAAGAAAAAAAGGAGGAAAGGTCATAGCAGGAGCAGTAACCAACCAGGAAGTAGCCGAAATATATCATTTCTTTTTTACTAAAACTGCCTTAGTGATTTTATTTCCCATAAATGCTGAGAAGGTTTGCCAAACCATAGAGAATCCATGATCACCACAGGATTTATAATTCGTCCTGGGGACTATGAGCAGATAGCTGTCTCTAGAACAAAGAGTGTGAGGAAGGCGATACGGTGAAATCTTCCGAGGTCATTATAGGCATTTATATGTCATATATTATACATCAGAGGCAGAATCCTAAATTCAGTTGTGCCTCCTCTGATAGCCACTGGAAAGCCGTTCTGTAATCGGAGACTGAAGCTTTCAGACCATGTTGAAATCATGGCAGCTGATAATTATAATTGCCAGCTAATAGGGAATTGCTGTAGTCTAGTTTGAACTTGATAAAGATCCACACAACCAACGCATAACAATTTGTGGGGAGAAAGAGGATGACTCAACAGAACTTGCATAGCTGAAACCAATAGCCTTTCAATTATTTTCAATGTTGAACCTAGAGTCATGTCCACATTCCAGAGAACCATAGATGTTTTATTGTGTCTGAAAAGTAAAATCCGACTCCGAAGAAGCTAGTAGTACTAGGGAAGGACACTAAGAACAGCGGAGGTGCAACACTTCCCGTAGCACCGCTTCTCTTTTCTTCTCACCCAATAATAGCTCATTAGTTCTGAACCAATCTCTAAATTTTTGTTAGGCTTCAGTCGGGTTTAGTGAATAGATCAATTGGGTCCAACACTTCCAATTAGAGCAAGGTGTTGTCAGCATATGAATGAAACTTGCGAGATGGACTAATTAGCTAAGACAGACATTTAGTAAACGTGGTGAAAGTAAGGAACATTGGGGAAGGTAAAATCATTGTTTTTGGGCATGAAAAATAGTCCAGTTTCAAGCAGTGGGAGAAACCCACAATAAACTCAGATTAGGTTTATTGAAATTGATGTATCTATCTATAACCTAGGATCCCACATTTCATGAGTAGGTGTCATTCACCCACGTATAACAATGTACTTCCTGTACTAAAAGGGAGCCCATCCGCCCCTCCCTAACAAACTGTTGGATGGATGAGACAAACGTATAATGAAGCCTGCCCCGTAAGTTGGTGGGTTAGAGTTTGTCTTAATTTTTCTGAAGAATGTTTTGACACACTACTAACTTATATATCGGGTTCCTCAATCCAGGTAATCCCAAGTGGGTACTCCCTAGGCCAGATATTTGTTTGTTTTCTGAATTTATTGAGAGGGTGCTATTTTGTGCAGCCCAGTTCCCTCTTTTTTCCTTCGGTGTTGGAAATGCAGCAATAGGCCAGAATTTGGCAAAAAAAAGTAGGATCTCAAGAGGGCTTTCCTGTGGAGTGGTAGAATTATTGCTTTTTGAGAGTGGCAGGATTATATTTAAAGCCAGAGAAAGACTTAAAATCTTAGCCATCACTTGATGGAAAGTGTCCATATGAATTTTGGCCATTACAATCTGTGTAGAATTCTGCTGCCTACATAGGCTTTAGTACTTGCAGAGACTCCATGAATTCCATAACCAGAAAGTGTCGGAGCCTAGGTACCCGGGGTGATTCTTGAGCTTATCATTCATGGGATTCCCCACTGTAATGGGAAGAGAATTTTTAATATCTCAAAATGACTTGATATAAAACAGATTAAGATCTTCTTGCTTGTTTGATCACAAAAGGACTAAATTGAAAATTCACCGCTCGCATTTTGTTTCCTTGTACTCAGACCACAGTCTGACTTTTATGGTGATGCCTGGCTGCAATTATGCGGTTTGATACAGGTTTCGCCTGTTAATTTAAATTTCATCATTTCATCTTTTACTAGTTTGGTTTTTATTGACAAGTACTTCACCTCGCTTTTAGGGGACCCTGAACCCATGATAGGGGTTGCTGGACCCCGGTTTTGTGTCTTTATTTGTTCAATCACATATCTCAGCTGGCTCTGACTCGCGCTTCTGTTATTGGCTACTTCTCGGCCATGCCCCATGCCATAACTTAAATATGACCACAGACCGTGGACATGCGCAGCGGTGCACCAAAGGCAAGCCCATGCACGTCCGCACAGCGGCCAGTGTCAGGACCCATGGGCAATTTTTTAGCTACTCTAGAGATTCCCTCCTACAGCTTTCTCCTGGAGTAAGGCCTCTCCTTCTAATCTCTTTCATTTCAACTAGGTGGACTCTAACTATGTTTGTACTACCTGCAAGTTCACCTGCTCACTGGAGGGTTCTCCAGGCAAATCTACATTTGCTAACCAAAGCTGCATTCCTAGTTTGTATGTCAGCTAGTCTAATAAATTAACTTGTATCTTGCTGAACACGAGATCGGCAATAAAATGCAAATATGAATTCTTCCACTACCAGGACGACAACAGCCCAGATTTCTGTTTCCTAACTGAAACATGGGCAGACAAATCATCCGACCCAGATAAAGCGACTGGCCTTCAATTAAGTTGTGCAATCTCCAGACTAGCTAGGGTTGGAAAACAGGGTGGTGGCTTGGCACTTATCTACAAAAGTTAACTAGACTTTAAATGGGAACCATTTGCGCTGACCGAGGCAGAGGTGCTCGCTTTCAATTGTAAATTAAATGACCACACAAGGTTTCATGGCCTTCTGATCTACCGACCACTAGGTCATAGAGTAACATTTTTGGAAGCCATAGCTGTTAGATAACTGCATTCATGTTGCTAATTTCACAGTTTTAGGAGATTTTAATTTTCACTTAGAAGAGGTCCATAACAAAGACACAATACAGTAAATTGATAATATGGCAAATGTAGGTCTCAAGTTACTAGTTAAGGCTCCAACACACATTGCAGGGCATACTTTGGATGCAGGTTTCTCTAATTTCCAGGGACTGTCAATCTAAAGTATCCTTCCAGTCACATGGTCAGACCACGTGTTTAACACATTTACCATCCAGGTTCCTTTCTCTAAGCGGATTGAGTTGTGTATTGGGATAGGTAAAAACGTTTGAGCTCGAAATAAATGGGACAGACACGAGTTAGCAGCTATTCTGGATTCGTATCCTCCCTTAATGATGGGGGAAGTCGATGCATGAGCAGATATGTTCTCTAAATGGATTGAGGAAGGAGCAAATAAGCTAGCTCCCCTCAAACAGGATAAAAGCTACAGATCTCTCACCACAGCAGGTTGGTGCTCCCCTATGCTTAAGGAGCTAAAGAGACTGTGCCGGAGACAAGAAATAATATGGAGGACCAGTTATCCATTGGATGAGAAAGTAAAATGTAAGAAGCTTCTATCTGAGAGAAAAGCTAAAACAAAAACTGCAAAAGCAACATGTAGAAGATGTCTACAGGGTTTTCAAGGCAGGAAAATGGAAAACTTCAAGCTCTATAACTCCTGTTGCCAATATTAACTTCGCAACTTTATGCAATTTTCCATCTCTTACAACTGGCAAGGCTGCTCAGTTTATTAAACTAACCAATTCTGGGGCCCTGACCGATCCCTGTCCAGTGAGACATTTTTCATGACCTGGCCTGTACTTTGGCCTCTGCACTCACAGCTCTATTGAATACTAGCTTGGACCCTGTATTTTTTTTATCAACCTGGAAAAGAGTTTCTTCCTTTGTTAAAAAATACACGCTAGATCCTAGTGAAGTGACAAACTATTGCGCCATTTCTAGACTTCTAGTACCAGCACAAATCCTCGAGAGACACCTCAATGTGGTTCTCTCTAACTTTCTGGAGGAGAATGATATTCTTAATGGATCACAATTTTGTTTCAAGATGTCACACAGTATGGTATCCGCTCTGGTTGTGACAACCGAGGAGATTCGTGGAATATTGGATGGTGGGGGAAAGGCTGTGGTGGTCTTTTTGGACCTATCCGCTGCCTTTGACACCATAAGTCATCAAGTTCTGAAACATAGACTCATGAAGATTGGAATTAAGAACAATGCCCCGTGGTATTGCCCCCCCCCCCCCCCAGTTCCTGCACAGTGTGGCATGCATGCCACATCGTGCAGGAACATGCAGTCCGCGCTCTCACTGCAGGAGTCTGCATGTTAGGCTCTCCTTTGAGCCTAACAGACCGCCCCAGCACCACCCGCCTCACCAGGATTACACTCGTAATCCAGTGGGCAGGCACACCACAGCTTTGCCGTTCCTCCAGCAGACTGGAGGACTGCCAATACAGGTAATAAGGCCCCTAATCTCTTGGCATATTTTCTCAGCAGCAGAACTCAGTCCAACTTATTTGGAGACTTTACTTCCAACACATTTTTTCTTTGCAGTGTGGGATCCCACAAGGGTCCTCACTCAGCCCTACACTGTTTAACATCTGTGTTGCTCCACTAGCCACCTTGATTAGTTCTTTTGGATTCAACACAATATCATAAATATAGATGAGGTAGCTACGAGATTTAGGTGCTGTATGTCAGCCATTGTCCACTGTATGGACAGCCAATGCCTAAAACTGAACTCCAACAAGACAGAGGTGCTCCTCTTTGGATCAGACTTATCATTTTGGAGCCCTTCATAGTGGCCTTCCATACTGGGCCCTTTACTCACCCCAGTCACCAAAGTCAAACATCTGGGAGTGACCTTCGATTCTAAATTGAAATTCAAAGAGCAGATTTATTGGTTGATTTCTTCTTGTTTCTACCTCTTAAAAATTAAAAAAAAGTGCTACCTTTCATACCCACAGATTTACAGACAACTGTGGTTGTCTTTTATGGTTAGACTACTGCAATGCTATTTATCTGGGCATTCAACAAGGGCTGATAATAAAGATTCAGAGACTGCAGAACGCTGCTGTTCATCTCTTGAAAAGCCTTAAAAAACTTGAATCTGCTGCTAAAGGGCTCAAGGAACTACATTGGTTGCCGATCAAAAGCAGAGTTGCATTGAAATCACTCTGTATGCCACACAAAGCCCTGCATAGAACAGGCCCAGTTTATCTGAGGGGAAAAAATCCTGATACACCCACAGAAGATGTCTGCGATCTACCTCTGCTAAGACCATGGTAGTCCTTAAGATTTGATGAGCCACCTGGTATGGCAGAAGCTTTGTGCATGCTACTGCTCTTCTCTGGAACCAAATGCCACTGCACCTAAGGTCACGGTCAAACCCTAGGATCTGTAGAAAGCACCTAAAAACGTGGCTTTTCGCATCGCTTGTCTAAAAATTCTTATTCAATTATGTTCTTTTGTGAGTTTGGAAGAGCAGAAGTCAGCACCAAGACACCTTAGGGCATTCTTTGCGCTTTACAAATTTAAATGAAGTCAAATCTATTGGTCTCCACGCGAAGTGCAAAGAAAAAGAGAAAATTCAGAACTATTTCTCTAGCTCTATTAACAATTGCAATGGTTCTTTTTGACTGGAGTTTCTTTTAGCATCAGGCACAGCTTTTCTGTAAATGGTCAGAGCCAGGATACCCTTGTGGGTGAACTAGTGGGCTTTACAAATACCCATAACATAACATGGAGCAAGCTGTTTTCCAGGACTCAAACTTTGTAACAAATCGGGAAGCCTGCAAAAGGGGTTTTGCAAGGCAGCCTGTTTTTTCATCGGCCCAGAATGGTACGAGAGAACATTCCTCTATCTCATAGGAAAGGCTTTTGGGGAACAAGCTGTTTACATAGCTCGTTAAAGTTAAAGTAAATGTATTAATGAGTGAACTGACCAATAACATTAGGACAGTATACCATTCTGGTGGGCACTGTATTATAAATAAGGAGGTGGAATATACTCTATACACATATAGTTTCTTTTCCTCATGATGCGTAGTGACACTTGTTTTACTGGTTTTAATTGTTTTTGCATATAATGTTCCTTCATAGCTTTTATTTTCTCTAAGTCCTGTTGTGATATAAACAGTTATATGACAACACTGAAGAGTGTATTGTTGGTACTGCCTAAAAGATAAGGGAAGATGCATACAGCAGAAGACTGGATTTTGACTGTTGGCTCATGTTTTTATCTTGTTATTTCTGATTTATAATAAAATTATGTTTACTTACCTCTATATATAATGTTACTTTTCATCGTATGAAGGTTGACCTTTGGTAGAGATAGGCACTGAGGGAGGAGGGTTGTACTTGGAAGATGATGAAGAGATATATAATTGAAGATTTTTGTCCTTGTTGTTTGAATATCAGTCCATACCACACATGTTTTTCCCACTTGGGTATTACAACTAATGGTACCAGAGAATATTCCTCTGGCACCTAGGGAAAGTCTTTTTTGGGATCAATCTGTTTACAGAGCTCATTAAAAGATAAAATAAATGTATTAATGAGAGAATTGATATATATATATATATATATATATATATATATATATATATATATATATATATATATATATATATATATATATATTATATATACATATGTATATATATCTATACTACTATAATAAAGGAAGAACTTTGAAGCTTTGAGGCTGGTAAACACGGGAACCATAGCGCCAATCCACACACCCGATACATCGTTGGAATTGTCAGGGTGTGCAGATGTACATAGGCTATATAAAGTAAAAATGAAACGTTATTTAAAAAATTTAACATAAAAAAAAATAGTCCCCTGGAAGTAGCGCTGGCCGCGACATGCATGCTGACGAGGAGGAGCGGCGGACATGAGCGCGGGGTGGAGCGGCGGACAAGCGGGGAGGAGAGGAGGACAGACGGGGAGAAACGGTGACGAGCGGCGAGGAGCGGCGGTGAAGTCAGGAGCACGGGGATGAGCGGCGGCTCAGGTAAGGCTCCGGGACACGGACAAAGTCGGGGAGGGAGGGGGCCGGGGCGGGCAGTTGGCCCTGAAGAATGGCGGCTGAGGTAAGGCTCCGGTTCCAGGACACGGACAATGTCGGGGCGGGGGGGCCGGGGCGGACGGTTGGCCCTAAAGCCTCATTGCCCCCGGACGACTTCAGGCAGGCTGCTAGTGTATATATATATATGTATATATATATATATATATTTCTGCTCAAGGTTGTCCAACGTATGGGAAGCACTCGACTGCAGTGTATATAACTTTATTCAGGTATGGGCAACTCACAACACACTGAAAGAGTCCAACAGTTGTTCCGTCGCCTGACAAGTTTCGAAGACAGAGCTTCTTCCTCAGAGGCTTTGCGGAAACATGACGCGCCGAATCACTTCACCTTGATACATGCATACTGCCACGCCCCCGGATGGGGTGCTCCGATGAGACTCGCGTTGCATTATAGGATTTGAAGTGCCGTATTAACCGCCAACATGGCTGCACTGCTTAAGCTGCTACATTCTTAAAGAACTCTATATGAGCCCCAGAATGTGGAGTTGCCCTCAATCCTTCACTGTAGTTCACACACAAGGCTTCGCAGCCGTCGACTCGTGGCACCCTCGATTTCGAGGGGTGGTGCAATTCCCGACGGCAGGACTGCCGCCTACTTAAATTCCTGCTCAAGGTTGTCCAACGTATGGGAAGCACTCGACTGCAGTGTATATAACTTTATTCTGGTATGGGCAGCTCACAACACGCTGAAAGAGACCAGCAGTTGTTCCGTCGCCTGACGCGTTTCGAAGACAGAGCTTCTTCCTCAGAGGCTTTGCGGAAACATGACATGCCGAATCACTTCACCTTGATATATGCATACTGCCACGCCCCTGGATGGGGTGCTCCGATTAGACTTGTGTTGCAATATAGGATTTGAAGTGCCGTATTAACCGCCAACATGGCTGCACTGCTTAAGCTGCTGCATTCTTAAAGAACTCTATTTGAGCCCCAGAATGTGGAGTTGCCCTCAATCCTTCACTGTAGTCCACACACAAGGCTTCACGGCCGTCGCCTCGTGGCCCCCTCGATTTCGCGGGGTAGTGCAATTCCCGACGGCAGGACTGCCGCCTACTGAAATTGCTGCTCAAGGTTGTCCAACGTATGGGAAGCACTCGACTGCAGTGTATATAACTATATTCAGGTATGGGCAGCTCACAACACGCTGAAAGAGTCCAACAGTTGTTCCGTCGCCTGACGCGTTTCGAAGACAGAGCTTCTTCCTCAGAGGCTTTGCGGAAACATGACGTGCCGACTCACTTCACCTTGATATATGCATACTGCCATTCCCCTGGATGGGGTGCTCCGATGAGACTCGTGTTGCATTATAGGATTTGAAGTGCCGTATTAACTGCCAACATAGCTGCACTGCTTAAGCTGCTGCATTCTTAAAGAACTCTATATGAGCCCCAGAATGTGGAGTTGCCCTCAATCCTTCACTGTAGTCCACACACAAGGCTTCGCAGCCGTCGCCTCGTGGTCCCCTCGATTTCGCGGGGTGGTGCAATTCCCGATGGCAGGACTGCCGCCTACTTAAATTCCTGCTCAAGGTTGTCCAACGTATGGGAAGCACTCGACTTCAGTGTATATAACTTTATTCAGGATGGGCAGCTCACAACACGCTGAAAGAGTCCAACAGTTGTTCCGTCGCCTGACACGTTTCGAAGACAGAGCTTCTTCCTCAGAGGCTTTGCGGAAACATGATGTGCCGAATCACTTCACCTTGATATATGCATACTGCCTCGCCCCTGGATGGGGTGGTCCGATGAGACTCGCGTTGCATTATAGGATTTGAAGTGCCGTATTAACTGCCAACATGGCTGACTGCTTAAGCTGCTGCATTCTTAAAGAACTCTATATGAGCCCCAGAATGTGGAGTTGCCCTCAATCCTTAACTGTAGTCCACACACAAGGCTTTGCAGCCGTCGCCTCGTGGCCCCCTCGATTTCGCGGGGTGGTGCAGATCCCGACGGCAGGACTGCCGCCTACTTAAATTCCTGCTCAAGGTTGTCCAACGTATGGGAAGCACTCGACTGCAGTGTATATATCTTTATTAAGCATGGGCTGAAAATTCGTTCCGCTCGTGGAATTTGCAGATTTTCCACAATATTGCGATCTGCGAATCTCGCGTAATCACGGTAAAATCCGCGAATCAGCGGGGACCAATTTTCAGCCAAGCACTTACAGGGTTACAGCAGCAGGTGCAAAAGTTGAAGCTAATTTTTTGTAACCTTTTACAAAAGGGTTACAAAGAAATGAACTTCAACTTGGGCACCTGCTGCTGTAAGCCTGTAAGTGCTTCCTGGCGCCTCGTTGCCTACTTGCAGCTATTCTCTGACCCTGCTCTGACCCTTGAAGCAGGGTCAGAGAATAGTTACAAGTAGGCAATGAGGCGCCTGTCACGAAAATTAAACCTCAACAGGAAGCACTGACAGATATAAAAACAAGCATTTGGAATGCAATAGGTCTCGCATTAGGAAAGTTTGAGCTATTGGTCTTGTAAATGACAATTTTTTTATTTATGTGTTAGTTTTGAAAATAGCTAAATTAATAGCTTTGCCATTTACAATGCCAATAGTTACAACTTTCACAAATGTGACACCTATAGCATTTGTAATGCAACATGTTTTATATTTACGTGACATAGCTGTATTGATATTACAAATTAGAATGGCTTTTAATTTTTTTAAATAATACTTAAATAAAAGAGATTTTAATTTATAATGGCAATAGCTTAAACTTTTGTAAATACATTTTGTGAAGATTATGTTCAGTGTATTTTATTGTGACGAAAATCCAAGAACAGAAGTGAAATATTAACATCTTTTTGTGACATTTGTAATAAAGTTTGAAACATTGAGAGAACATATTTGAACCAGTTGTTGTTGAATGGTTGCGCAGATTGATGCTGTGGTGGCGCTGAGTGGTGCTGTGGTGGTGCTGAGTGGTGCTGTGGTGATGCTGAGTGGTGCTGTGGTGGTGCTGAGTGGTGCTTTGGTGGTGCTGAGTGATGCTGTTGTGGTGCTGAGTGATGCTGTGGTGGTGCTGAGTGGTGCTGTGGTTGTGCTGAGTGATAATGTGGTGGTGCTGAGTGATGCTGTGGTGATGCTGAGTGATGCTGTGGTGGCGCTGAGTGGCGCTGTGGTGGTGCTGATTGGTGCTGTGGTGGTGCTGAGTGATGCTGTGGTGGTGCTGAGTGATGCTGTGGTGGTGCTGAGTGGTGCTGTGGTGGTGCTGAGTGATAATGTGGTGGTGCTGAGTGATAATGTGGTGGTGCTGAGTGATGCTGGGGTAGCGCTGAGTGATGATGTGGTGATGCAGAGGGCAGAAAGGCACAAAAAGCAGTCTAACAAAGGGCAGAAAAACAAGGGAAAAACTAGTCTAACAGAGGGCAGAAGGGCACAAAAAACCAGTCTAACAGAGGATAGAAGGGCAGAAAAACAAGGGGAAAACGAGTCTAACAGAGGGCAGAAGGGCAGAAAAACAAGGGAATAACAGAGGGCACAAGGGCACAAAAAACGAGTCTAACAGGGGGCAGAAGGGCAGAAAAACAAGGGAAAAACGAGTCTAACAGAGGGCAGAACGGCAGAAAAACAAAGGAAAAACGAGTCTAACAGACGGCAGAAGGGCACAAAAAACGAGTCTAACAGGGGGCAGAATGAATCCCGCCCTGCGTGTTTGTCCACGAAGATGCCACCTTTTTGTGCAATACCTCTACTCAACTGGAGTACTTTCTACTGTCTAATCAGTAAGTGCTCCCTCGTTGGCTAAATGTATAGGGACAGATTTACAATAACTGGCGCATGTGGCAAAAACGGCACAGATGCGTCACGCATCTGTGCCGTAAAAGCAGCGCATTGCTGAAGCTGCGTCGCGCTTGCGACGCAGCTTCAGCAATGCTCTGGGGGGCCCTATCTTCCCAATGCTGCATCAAGCCTTGCGCCTGCTTCAAGCAGGCGCAGGGTTTTGACGCAGCATTGGCCTAAAAGTGACTGAGTGAAATCTTGTAGATTTCACTCAGCCACTTTTAGGAGACGTTCCTGCGCAGGAACGCCCTCCCCTGCGCCGGAACGCCTCCTGATGGCGCAGGGCTTTACAACGTGACGCATCTCACAGATGCCTCACGTTGTTAATACCCAGCACCATGGCGCATCTTTTGTGCTGCCGCTGCGTCACAAAAGGTCTCGGTAGAGGGTGGCAGTGGTGAACTAGAGGGTGGCATTGATGAACCAGAGGGTAACAGTGATGAACCAGAGGGTGGCAGGGGTGAACCAGAGGGTGACAGTGCTGAACCAGAGGGTGGCAGTGCTGAACCAGAGGGTGGCAGGGGTGAACCAGAGGGTGGCAGGGGTGAACCAGAGGGTGGCAGTGATTAACCAGATGGTGGCAGGGGTGAACCAGAGGGTTGCAGTGGTGAACCAGAGGGTGGTATGGGTGAACCAGAGGGTGGCAGTGGTGAACCTGAGAGTGGCAGTGGTGAACCAGCGGGTGGCAGTGCTGAACCAGAGGGTGACAGTGGTTAACCAGAGGGTGGCAGTGGTGAACCAGAGGTGCTGTGATGAACCAGAGGGTGGCAGTCGTGAACCAGAGGGTGACAGTGGGGAACCAGAGGGTGACAGTGCTGAACCTGAGGGTGGCAGGGGTGAACCAGAGGGTGCTGTGATGAACCGGAGGGTGGCAGTGGTGAACCAGAGGGTGGCAGGGGTGAACCAGAGGGTGGCAGTGGTGAACCAGAGGGTGGCAGTGGTGAACCAGAGGGTGACAGTGCTGAACCAGAGGGTGGCAGTGGTGAACCAGAGGGTGGCAGGGGTGAACCAGAGGGTGGCAGTGCTGAACCAGAGGGTGACAGTGGTTAACCAGAGGGTGGCAGTGGTGAACCAGAGGTGCTGTGATGAACCAGAGGGTGGCAGTCGTGAACCAGAGGGTGACAGTGGGGAACCAGAGGGTGACAGTGCTGAACCTGAGGGTGGCAGGGGTGAACCAGAGGGTGCTGTGATGAACCGGAGGGTGGCAGTGGTGAACCAGAGGGTGGCAGGGGTGAACCAGAGGGTGGCAGTGGTGAACCAGAGGGTGGCAGTGCTGAACCAGAGGGTGCCAGTGGTGAACCAGAGGGTGACAGTGCTGAACCAGAGGGTGGCAGTGGTGAACCAGAGGGTGGCAGGGGTGAACCAGAGGGTGGCAGTGGTGAACCGGAGGGTAGCAGTGATGAACCAGAGGGTGGCAGTGGTGAACCAGAGGGTACTGAGCCCATACACGACCGCATCGGTGACTTCGCAAAGCAAGCGGCCCGCGAACACGCGAAAAGCCCCGCAAACACGCGAAAAAACCCAGCGAACCCGCAAAAAACTCAGCGAAAACGCAAAAAAACGAAAATCAGCAAATTTGCACGAATTCGCAGATTTTGCAGATTGCGAATTCGATTTCGCGCGAATTCGCGGAACGCGAATTCGCAAATTTTGCCCATACTTAATTAGTAGCATAAAGACAGTGTGCAAAGGATAGCAATAAAGTGCAGATAAAGTGCTGTATATACATTAAGCAGACAGCAAGACTAGCAGTATCATTGTGCAAGATCGCAAGTTGTAAACTTTGGACTAAGTGCAAAATCGGCAGTTGCATATTAGGTAAATCCTCTTAAACAGGCAATACATGTGCAAAAAACAGCAGTATTCTATAAAAACCAATTAGAAAGCAATTGCAGATATATTACATGTACTAAGATGTATTCATAGAGGCTCGTGAGCGTACCACAGATTGCAAAAATGAACTTACTCGGAAAATCATATCATCACTACCTAGCTGCAATATTTCATGATATGCCAGATTAAAATCAATAATGGCATGTACCTTAAAGTAAGGGATTAAATACTGTTTAGTGTATCTGACATAAAATTTGCAAAAAAAACAGGAAGTGTAACAGTGTTTGTTTACTACCAATGCCACATGGACAGCACAACTTCTCCAAATTATTATTAAAACCAATCGGAAAACAGAGTGAGTATTTTATGCTGCCATCCCTGAGACGAAAAAGTAGGCTCCTATTCCATCTCCCGATATTTTTCCTGAGATGTTCCTGTGGCATATGATATTCATTGCCTGATGACACCAAGATGGGGATGTATCTGATAATTGATGGTTTACAGATCTCAATATTTCCTCTTTCCTTGCAGTATAAATCATACAATGCCCCTCTCACTGTTTTTAAATTTATACCGTCTGTGGCTAAGGGGTGGAGAAAGGTATGCTCCAGCTTCACGCTGGCTAGGCTATTTTTTAATGCACCAAGCCAAGGTATGCAGCTACCCCTATCACACTTAAGGCAATCTGTAATTACCTCTTGTGTTAAAATTGCAGAGGGATTTCGCCACATCTTAAGCCAGAATAATGCTGGCCGGGATTTGATAAAATCCTCCTCATAATGTAAATTTAATTCTTTATGGCATATATAATTTGACGATGAGATTTGTGCCCCTAGTACCTTTCTACAAAATCTATTTTCCTCGGTTTGGATCCCGCTACAATTTACATACCCCCACACTTCGGCACCATAAGCCGCCGTTGGTACACATTGGGATTTATAAATCTGTAATAAGGGTATCACCACCTCTACCTGCTTAGGCTGTCACAGGCTAACAATAGAATTAACCACCTTACCAAGTTTATTTCTGCCATGGGCTACATGTGCTTGCCATGATCCTGAATCTGAAAAAACTAAACCCAAGTAAGGAAAAATGCTAGTGCTTTTTAGGGAATCATTTCCCGACATTATGTGATTAATGCAATGCTTTTTTGGCCCACAGGACATTATATATGATTTTTTAAAATTAGTACAAGGGTCCAAGTCTGCCATGAAAGATACAAAACCCGTAATTAAAGTGTGAAGTGCTTCTGGTGTGCGGCCCATAAGGACTGCATCATTAGTAGCATAAAGACAGTGTGCAAAGGATAGCAATAAAGTGCAGATAAAGTGCTGTATATACATTAAGCAGACAGCAAGACTAGCAGTATCATTGTGCAAGATCGCAAGTTGTAAACTTTGGACTAAGTGCAAAATCGGCAGTTACATATTAGGTAAATCCTCTTAAACAGGCAATACATGTGCAAAAAACAGCAGTATTCTATAAAAACCAATTAGAAAGCAATTGCAGATATATTACATGTACTAAGATGTATTCATAGAGGCTCGTGAGCGTACCACAGATTGCAAAAATGAACTTACTCGGAAAATCATATCATCACTACCTAGCTGCAATATTTCATGATATGCCAGATTAAAATCAATAATGGCATGTACCTTAAAGTAAGGGATTAAATACTGTTTAGTGTATCTGACATAAAATTTGCAAAAAAAACAGGAAGTGTAACAGTGTTTGTTTACTACCAATGCCACATGGACAGCACAACTTCTCCAAATTATTATTAAAACCAATCGGAAAACAGAGTGAGTATTTTATGCTGCCATCCCTGAGACGAAAAAGTAGGCTCCTATTCCATCTCCCAATATTTTTCCTGAGATGTTCCTGTGGCATATGATATTCATTGCCTGATGACACCAAGATGGGGATGTATCTGATAATTGATGGTTTACAGATCTCAATATTTCCTCTTTCCTTGCAGTATAAATCATACAATGCCCCTCTCACTGTTTTTAAATTTATACCGTCTGTGGCTAAGGGGTGGAGAAAGGTATGCTCCAGCTTCACGCTGGCTAGGCTATTTTTTAATGCACCAAGCCAAGGTATGCAGCTACCCCTATCACACTTAAGGCAATCTGTAATTATCTCTTGTGTTAAAATTGCAGAGGGATTTCGCCACATCTTAAGCCAGAATAATGCTGGCCGGGATTTGATAAAATCCTCCTCATAATGTAAATTTAATTCTTTATGGCATATATAATTTAGCGATGAGATTTGTGCCCCTAGTACCTTTCTACAAAATCTATTTTCCTCGGTTTGGATCCCGCTACAATTTACATACCCCCACACTTCGGCACCATAAGCCGCCGTTGGTACACATTAGGATTTATAAATCTGTAATAAGGGTATCACCACCTCTACCTGCTTAGGCTGTCACAGGCTAACAATAGAATTAACCACCTTACCAAGTTTATTTCTGCCATGGGCTACATGTGCTTGCCATGATCCTGAATCTGAAAAAACTAAACCCAAGTAAGGAAAAATGCTAGTGCTTTTTAGGGAATCATTTCCCGACATTATGTGATTAATGCAATGCTTTTTTGGCCCACAGGACATTATATATGATTTTTTTAAATTAGTACAAGGGTCCAAGTCTGCCATGAAAGATACAAAACCCGTAATTAAAGTGTGAAGTGCTTTTGGTGTGCGGCCCATAAGGACTGCATCATTAGTAGCATAAAGACAGTGTGCAAAGGATAGCAATAAAGTGCAGATAAAGTGCTGTATATACATTAAGCAGACAGCAAGACTAGCAGTATCATTGTGCAAGATCGCAAGTTGTAAACTTTGGACTAAGTGCAAAATCGGCAGTTGCATATTAGGTAAATCCTCTTAAACAGGCAATACATGTGCAAAAAACTGCAGTATTCTATAAAAACCAATTAGAAAGCAATTGCAGATATATTACATGTACTAAGATGTATTCATAGAGGCTCGTGAGCGTACCACAGATTGCAAAAATGAACTTACTCGGGAAATCATATCATCACTACCTAGCTGCAATATTTCATGATATGCCAGATTAAAATCAATAATGGCATGTACCTTAAAGTAAGGGATTAAATACTGTTTAGTGTATCTGACATAACATTTGCAAAAAAAAACAGGAAGTGTAACAGTGTTTGTTTACTACCAATGCCACATGGACAGCACAACTTCTCCAAATTATTATTAAAACCAATCGGAAAACAGAGTGAGTATTTTATGCTGCCATCCCTGAGACGAAAAAGTAGGCTCCTATTCCATCTCCCGATATTTTTCCTGAGATGTTCCTGTGGCATATGATATTCATTGCCTGATGACACCAAGATGGGGATGTATCTGATAATTGATGGTTTATAGATCTCAATATTTCCTCTTTCCTTGCAGTATGAATCATACAATGCCCCTCTCACTGTTTTTAAATTTATACCGTCTGTGGCTAAGGGGTGGAGAAAGGTATGCTCCAGCTTCACGCTGGCTAGGCTATTTTTTAATGCACCAAGCCAAGGTATGCAGCTACCCCTATCACACTTAAGGCAATCTGTAATTATCTCTTGTGTTAAAATTGCAGAGGGATTTCGCCACATCTTAAGCCAGAATAATGCTGGCCGGGATTTGATAAAATCCTCCTCATAATGTAAATTTAATTCTTTATGGCATATATAATTTGACGATGAGATTTGTGCCCCTAGTACCTTTCTACAAAATCTATTTTCCTCGGTTTGGATCCCGCTACAATTTACATACCCCCACACTTCGGCACCATAAGCCGCCGTTGGTACACATTGGGATTTATAAATCTGTAATAAGGGTATCACCACCTCTACCTGCTTAGGCTGTCACAGGCTAACAATAGAATTAACCACCTTACCAAGTTTATTTCTGCCATGGGCTACATGTGCTTGCCATGATCCTGAATCTGAAAAAACTAAACCCAAGTAAGGAAAAATGCTAGTGCTTTTTAGGGAATCATTTCCCGACATTATGTGATTAATGCAATGCTTTTTTGGCCCACAGGACATTATATATGATTTTTTTAAATTAGTACAAGGGTCCAAGTCTGCCATGAAAGATACAAAACCCGTAATTAAAGTGTGAAGTGCTTTTGGTGTGCGGCCCATAAGGACTGCATCATTAGTAGCATAAAGACAGTGTGCAAAGGATAGCAATAAAGTGCAGATAAAGTGCTGTATATACATTAAGCAGACAGCAAGACTAGCAGTATCATTGTGCAAGATCGCAAGTTGTAAACTTTGGACTAAGTGCAAAATCGGCAGTTGCATATTAGGTAAATCCTCTTAAACAGGCAATACATGTGCAAAAACAGCAGTATTCTATAAAAACCAATTAGAAAGCAATTGCAGATATATTACATGTACTAAGATGTATTCATAGAGGCTCGTGAGCGTACCACAGATTGCAAAAATGAACTTACTCGGAAAATCATATCATCACCACCTAGCTGCAATATTTCATGATATGCCAGATTAAAATCAATAATGGCATGTACCTTAAAGTAAGGGATTAAATACTGTTTAGTGTATCTGACATAAAATTTGCAAAAAAACCAGGAAGTGTAACAGTGTTTGTTTACTACCAATGCCACATGGACAGCACAACTTCTCCAAATTATTATTAAAACCAATCGGAAAACAGAGTGAGTATTTTATGCTGCCATCCCTGAGATGAAAAAGTAGGCTCCTATTCCATCTCCCGATATTTTTCCTGAGATGTTCCTGTGGCATATGATATTCATTGCCTGATGACACCAAGATGGGGATGTATCTGATAATTGATGGTTTACAGATCTCAATATTTCCTCTTTCCTTGCAGTATAAATCATACAATGCCCCTCTCACTGTTTTTAAATTTATACCGTCTGTGGCTAAGGGGTGGAGAAAGGTATGCTCCAGCTTCACGCTGGCTAGGCTATTTTTTAATGCACCAAGCCAAGGTATGCAGCTACCCCTATCACACTTAAGGCAATCTGTAATTATCTCTTGTGTTAAAATTGCAGAGGGATTTCGCCACATCTTAAGCCAGAATAATGCTGGCCGGGATTTGATAAAATCCTCCTCATAATGTAAATTTAATTCTTTATGGCATATATAATTTGGCGATGAGATTTGTGCCCCTAGTACCTTTCTACAAAATCTATTTTCCTCGGTTTGGATCCCGCTACAATTTACATACCCCCACACTTCGGCACCATAAGCCGCCGTTGGTACACATTGGGATTTATAAATCTGTAATAAGGGTATCACCACCTCTACCTGCTTAGGCTGTCACAGGCTAACAATATAATTAACCACCTTACCAAGTTTATTTCTGCCATGGGCTACATGTGCTTGCCATGATCCTGAATCTGAAAAAACTAAACCCAAGTAAGGAAAAATGCTAGTGCTTTTTAGGTAATCATTTCCCGACATTATGTGATTAATGCAATGCTTTTTTGGCCCACAGGACATTATATATGATTTTTTTTAATTAGTACAAGGGTCCAAGTCTGCCATGAAAGATACAAAACCCGTAATTAAAGTGTGAAGTGCTTTTGGTGTGCGGCCCATAAGGACTGCATCATCCGCATATAAAGGTAGGGGAACAATTTACCATTAATTTTAGGTACATCCAATGTCAGTTTGGACAGAAGATTATTTCGTTCATTTATATAAAGAATAAAAAGTAGAGGGGCTAAGACACAACCTTGTCTAACCCCTCCACCAATTAAATATCCCCGGAGACCTCTCCTTCATTGTTTATCCTCACCCGAGCTTTCAGGTCTCTGTGCAAATACGCCAAAAAGTGAACAAGTGCCTCATCCAACCCATAATTTAAAAGAATCTCCCATAAACGCGATCGGTTAACAAAATCAAAGGCTGAGGTTGAGTCCATGAAACCCAAATATAGTGGATCTTTTTTAGCGATGGTGTATTTACCCAATATGAGATTTAAGTTCATACACTGTTCCACAGTTCCAACATTACTCCTAAAACCCAACTGACAGTAATTTAGAATTTGATTATCCTCTGCCCAATTCCTGGTCTTATTAAAAACAACCCTGCCCAAAATAAGGGTATTATCTATCAGAGATATTGGCCGATAACAGCTAGGGTTGGATCTATCGCCCTTCTTAAAAATGGGCACAATAATACTAGTTGACCAGGTTTTAGGGATTGTGGTATTGGTCAAATTATTAAAAACATTACATAAAAGAGGGGACCAGAAGTCGGGTTCAGATTTGATAAGATCAATTGATAATCCATCAGAACCCGGGGCTTTATTCCCTGCACTTTGATATATGGCAACTTCAACTTCAGTTATTGATATAGCAACCTTTGTAACTGGGAGATGGCTATCAATGGTCATTGTGGGAGCTGTGTATATTCTTGAAAAATGCTCCTCCCATGACTTACTAGCTATATTACAGTTTATGGGAGTGATGTTTAATCCTATAGACCTCATAGCTTTTACCTCACTCCAGAACCCAGTTACATCTTTAAGTGCGGCAGCGCAGGCGAGAGAATCCCACCGTTCCTTCAGTATCTCCTCTGCATGCAATTTAGTTGCTTTCTTATAGCGCTCTTTCAATGCTCTAACCAAAGTCAGGTCCCTGTGTTCCCCAGCTAATGCTTCACGAAGTTCTCTGTTGGCGCGGGAACAAGTGCCATCGAACCATCTAGGGTTCTTACTCAGGTTTGTGACAGGTTTAGAGATTTTGTGTTTAATGCCAGCGCATAACCCGGTAAAGGCCTGGACAATCTCTGTACCTGAGCATCTACTAGACAAACAAATAGGGGGTAGGATTTTATAGTACGTGCAAGTAGGGCCTTGTTATCTATGCCCTTCCAAATCACTTTGAGTTTGTCGGTCAATGCTACCAGGTTCTTTGCCCCTATTTCCTTCCGTTTTATAAATTTATTAAAAAGCTGATGCTTGTCAAAATTGGGTTATGATCACTGTAACTAGTGCCTAAAACTTCAGCCTTGACTAAACAATTCTCAAGAGAGGAGGATATAAAAACATAATCGATGGTAGATGAACAGCCACGGAAGGTAGGCAATAGGCCTTTGTCTGACTCACATCCAACCTTGTCCATTACATTGATTAAATCCCGAGTGGATAGGTAATTGTACAGTTCTTCCCCTCTTTTACATGGAATTACCCGGACAGGTGTAACAACAGGGTTATTCATTCCATTGTACAAATGTGCATTAAAATCCCCCCCAAACAGATTCCGTCCAATTTGCCGTACCTCTGTTCATCTGCCAAATTATCAATAAATTCAAATAAGTTAACAAAATTCCTACCGGGTAGTGATGTAAAATCATTGTTATAAAAATTTATTAAACATAACGTAATCCCATGTGAATAGATCATAGCCTGAAAGTTTCCATCATTTGTCTCCAGGGGTTTTATATTATTTCCTGCAGTGATCTTTATCCAAGTGGATAATCCCCCACTAGGTTGATCAAATTCAGGGCTGGGTACAATATTATTTATTGTAGCAAACAAATCCCTCAAGAAACAAAGCGCAGGTTCTCTTGGAACATTAAGACGTCAAAATTACTAACCAAGTTAATCACCTCCGCTATATTCATTTTAGATTTTAGACCTGCGATGTTCCAGCAAAGTATATTTAGGTTTTGGTCTGAAGGTCTGGGTTCGATAATGACAGGACAGATTGATAGCGGTTCTACCGAGGAAACTTTTTGAGGGATATCAATAGACCTAGGTTCGATATCAACCGGACAGGCCATTAGTAAATCCATTGGCCCTACTACAATATTCAAAGGTTTGTTCGGTAGTCAGTCCTGTCTTTCCAGGTCAGACACAGCGGTGAACCGGTTATATGTAGAGTGTATCGGGGTGGCTAAGTTACAAGCTCTCTTGGGGGTCTGTAAAAAAACCAATGATAATGAGGTTATGAGGGTTGGAGTGCTAAAGTGGTCAGTTTGGCCTTTCAATATCCATTTCACCAGGGAAGGGTACCTAAAGTTCACAACTATACAGTCATCCATAATGTTCTTAACTGAAGGTCCTACCCATCCCACCCGTCGCACCATCAAAATTTCGTTAGCAATCTCCCACCCCGTCCCCTTGTACTTAGATAACCAATCAATACACTTATTTTTTAGTTGGTACCAGGACTCTCTTTGATTTTCTTTCAGTGGAGGTACGCCAGCTAGAATTACGACATAGGGGCATGCTTCCGGGGGCAAATGAAGAACAGCCTCAGCGTGTTTTTGAACCTGTGTATCAGGAATGGGCTTACTATTTAGGCCTGTCACCGATTTCGTGGAGGCTGGCAAAGGCAATGCAGGCGGGGCTACTGTAAGTGGTGGAGTATTACTAGGGGGCCTAATATCGACAGGTGCATTTAACAAAGGCTATCAAAAAGAATTCCTTTCTGTGTTAATGACTTTCTGTTGGTGACCAATAGGCCTACACACCAATATCACCTTTTTAGTGTTAGATAGTGACACAGATAATTATTTCTGCGCTCCGTGACGTAATGACGGCGAACCCGCGTTTCATCACTAAAAAACTACAAAAATGGAGTCAGGGACCGGCCGGGCAAAGGTTAACATCAATAATTAGATAATAGCTGCCAATTAAACAATCAGGGAGATGAGAGATCCCTATAAATAACCCGAGCCTCCTTCCGCTCTCATTCCACCCACGGGAGAGAGGTTGTGTCGGACGCATCGTGATACTGGCAAAAAGGTAAGCTGTATGTGTGAGGGAGGCGCAGTCGGGTAGTTTGGTACATGGAAGGGATGGGGTGGATAAAATGAAGCACAATGCAAGCTAATTGTAGGAGCTTGTTTTGCTCTTAAATCCACCCACGCATTTGGGATATTGATCCCAGTAGAGCGTGATCCTATTAAAATAGGAGGGATTGTCCGAAGTAGCCTATAAAACTCTGGGACATTGCTACAGCATCAACGGGCATGTGTTTGCTGCATTAGCATAATAAGGGTATCGCCATTAAATGCGATCTCCTATTTCGACTTCACTTTGCAAGAAAATTTAAATGAGCAGTACAAAATACAGGAATTACACTGTGCAAGGGGTAGAATACGATGCCCGCAATGTATGTCTTATGTCTAGCAATACAAAGTGACGCTACGTTGGGTACAAAGCGCGGCAACGTAAGGCGGCAATAATCGGAGCCACCTCGATGTCGAGCATGAATCACCACAAATCCATAGAGGGGGTGCTCACGTAATATTTTAATTAAGGGATCCAAGAGGTCTAGACGCGCATTGAGTATGCTTCTTGTGTCTAGGTGACCATTGGAGGAGCAAGAAGCTCAAATCGTTTGATTAAGGGTAAAGATTGAAACACCCCAAGGACGAGACAGAAGCGCATATAACCCTGCATCAAGTTCTATCAAGTGATCGTACATATGACTCCATCGGTATGTATTTGTATGTAACCTGATTTAGAAAACAAGAGGGGTACTTAAAGATATAGATGGAAACAAACAACATGATCCCTTAAATTTCACAGGCATCATTTAAGCCCGCGTTGAAATGAGACTCTGCGCAGATTGAAAGTCGCAAGAACGAAATTAGACACAAGGAATACTAGTCTCCCCGTTTTTAAGTAAGTGTGAATAAAGATAATTCTTACTCTTCTCCCTACAATTGATAAGAGGCAGTATCACTAAACAGTTTACCCTCTCCATTATAGAAGCCGTGGTATACACATATTATTAGTAACCACGAAGAGGACTAAGAATATACATTTTCTGAATGGTCCAGAACGTCAAGTGAAAAGACCGATGGCAAAATAATCTAAGTAAGATTGTCTTTCGATATAATACAATTAAACTAATAATATTAGTGACACGGTACTAAACATGCACACAACTAGATAGAATGCACTTTACTCTCAATCAGACAAATGATACTAATTGTATGTATTCGTTTTTTAGAATGAAGAAATATTGTTTTTAAGTAAAGCTCTGTCCTTAAGAAGGTGTTATAACAGAACAAAGCACCGAAACGCGTGGACAAAGGACTTTTTTCTACTGTTTTATATTGATGTTATAATGCTATATTTTTAATTTGTGATTTATGTTCAAAATTATTTACTCTGTATGAACTATTTACTCTGGGGTAGGAATTGTAAAAGGAATTGTTATATGAAGTGGAGAACTTGTACCAGAGTATATGATTACAAAAAATGTCATGTAACATGTGAATTAAAAAATGTTTTTAACAAAATTTTATAAAGAATAAAACTTGAGAGACAAAAGTAACTTCAGTGTTGTGCAGAAATAATTATCCGTGTCACTATCTAACACTAAAAATGTGATATTGGTGTGTAGGCCTATTGGTCACCAACAGAAAGTCATTAACACAGAAAGGAATTCTTTTTTATATTGTTTGATACCCAGTCCTTTCTGGTTTTCTGGGAAACTCTCTTTTTTTGAAAGCATTTAACAAAGGCATCATGCTAGCCATAGTACTAGACGTGAGATTAGGTGACAGGCTGTTCTTTTTACCATCACACTTTTCACATGCATTATTAGTACCAGAAAGTATACAAGTACCACTTCCCCCCGCAGTGCCCTTATTAATTGCTTCCATGTCTTTTAAGAGCCGTTCACCCCTAATTTGGTCAATAATAGTAACCCCTTTTCTTTTGGCATCCTCTTTCTTCACCAAGCTTTCCAGTCTATCCAAGCGTTTAAAAATAGCATTAAATTGTGTATCCATTAGACTTTTCAAATGATTAAAAGTAGAGTCCACTATAGTGTCAATTAGATTTTCATTTGGCCTTCCTTGTATGCCGTTTGCAGATCTTGTCTCAGTTTGTGTGCAGATGGAATTAAATACAGCTTCCGTTGTGGTCAAATCTACAGTGCTGTCGTTTGGTTGCACAGTCGGACTAACTGACGCCCCACTTGTTCCAGTCGCTCTACGTGACCACATACTCAGAGGGGTAGGTTGAGATTTATTGCGGGGTGGTTGTTTCCTCTTATTAATAGTAATTTTTGATGGTCCTCTCTTCCTTTTCTCCCCCACATTCTTTGTAGTTAAAGCTAGGTTGGTAACGCTGGTATTAACTTGGAACCCCTGCTGGCAGTCTGGAATATCTATTACATTTTTATCAGTCACAGAGCCCGCAGGTAACTTTTCATGATGGATAGAATTATTAATTATTATAGTAGGTGATAACGGCGGAGGCGCCATTAGACCACCCCTCTCTAGACATGTGCAAATGAGATGCTAGTTGGCCCATAGAGAGTCTCCTCTCAGTGATTTCAATCTCCGAAGTCACCATGTTGACAGCGTTTTCAAGCATGCTTTCAAAGGAGGAAGTGGTAATAGTGGAACTCTTAGGGCCCGAGGTGGTTGTAGTAGCTATACGTTTCCCCATAGTACTTGTTTTACACTCACCTCACTCAGGAGCTTAGGGAGGGGGCCCAGCCCAGCCTCTGCCTGCCCCTGACGGCCACAGATGGTCCCGCCCTTGTCCCGGGATTAGCCCGGCGCTGCCCATGCGCGTCCCGCGAGGCGGGAGGCGTTCTGGTCTTTTCAAGCGCCTCCGGGCGCTGCGGTGGCATCACAGGTGTGCCCTGGCCCCCGGGGCACCTGGGAGTTGGAGTCCTGGCGTAAGGAGCACGCTGGATTCAGGAGCCGTTTCCCTCGCGGCTGGGACTGCAGCAAGGCAGGTGCTGCCCAAACGTTTTCCCCCGGAGCTCCCGGCGCTCCGGTCTTTTCAAGCGCCTCCGGGAGCTGCGGTGGCATCACAGGTGCGCCCTGGCCCCCGGGGCACCTGGGAGTTGGAGTCCTGGCATAGGAAGCACGCAGGATTCAGGAGCCGTTTCCCTCACGGCTGGGACTGCGGCAAGGTAGGTGCTGCCCAAATGTTTTTCCCTTACTACTATGAGAGATTATAAGCCTGTGATGCAGCAATATGCATTAGAACATATGTCTAATCGACTTTTTCCCTGTGGGAACAATGTTTCCCGGATGGAGGAGCCCCTCGGGTGATATATGATATCCTAGATCGGGCTCATAAGTTTGAACTAAGTCCGGAGGATGTGTATAGGAATGTTGAGACTTTAGTAAAATATCGAGGGCGAATGTTTTTGAAATGTCTAAATTGGGATTCCCAGCATCCAATGCGGGAAGTACATCCCATTTTCCTTCCTGAAATACCCGAATTACGAGATGACCAGAATGTGGTTACTAGAGCTCGTGTGGAAGCACGATTTCAAGAACAGTGGGTCTACACCCCATGGAAAAGAAGTGAGGTCCTTTCCTTAAAATCACAACTTCCAGACCCTCGGAAAAATCCTACGGCTTATTGTAAAGAGCTGACGGAGGCTGCTTCTTCAGCCGTCATGACCCTAGCCAATATAGAATTATTTTTTGGACTTCTGGTACCAGTCGACGTATGGCGTCAAGTACATGACCAGGATCATGCTGCCGAGTTGGGAGGGACGTGGGAACAGGTTAACGATTGGGACAAGGACCGAAAACCGAGTGATAAACCCTGAGCTGAAATAACAGATCTACCGGCTAAAATAATTACTTACATGCATTCTTTGATTCCCCCTCGGAAGGTAGACTGGGATAAGTTGACCGCATGTAAGCAGAAAAAGGAAGAGAGTGTTTCAGATTTTTTTACTAGATTCGATGGCGTGTTTATCGACTTCAGTGGTCAGGATCAATCAGCAGAAGGCGGCATTCGATTGTTTGTCAATCGGTTTGTGACTAATTTATTGCCTGAGCTCTCGGCCCGATTGCAAGCTGCCGAAAGCACTTGGACTACCTCTACGCCTTCGGTCATACTGAGCATGGCTCATTATTACGAGCATAGGGAGAATGAGAGTAAGGATAAAATAGAGAAGAAAGTTAAGGATCTAAAAACAAGAGTACTGATGCAGCAAGTCGTTAGAGGACGAGGGGGAGAGAGAGGCGGTAGAGGATTCACCCCGAGGGGGATGGGAAGTGGACGAGGCGGATGTCCGGCCGTCACTTTAGGAAAAAAACAATGCGCTTATTGTAAACAGGAAGGACATTGGTGGGCTCAGTGTCCACTGTTATTGGCTCAGAATGGGGCTGTAAGAGGGAGGGGAAGAGGTCGAGGTGGAACAGACCGAAGTGACATGAGACGAGAGGAAGTAGCCCTTAGTAATTCTGGGAAAAATTGTTTCGACAATCAGAAAGGTAGGCAATATTACAATGAAGACTGTATGTTTGGGGGAACGGATGGGTATACCTATGCATAGGACAGCCGTGGACAGAGTGGGGACCGAGTGTCTGTACCCGTCGATCAGCAAGGACCTTATGTGAAGGGGCATTTGATGGGAACTTCTGGGAACTTCTTGATTATACGGGTGCGATAAATAGTACCATTGCTCATTCACTGGTCCCAGGGGCTGCTCTGTCCGGGCAAAATAATGTTTCAGTAGGATTCTCCGGAGTCCCGGTGGTGAGCCCCATCCCGTTTACTATAGGTCCAATCACAGTGGACTCTCTGTTTCTGCTTACCTCGCAGTGCAGGGAGAATTTATTAGGACTGGACCTGTTGAAAGATTGAATGCTAAGCTTCATTGTTCTCCTGATGGTGTATATTTCACAATACGCTCTCCTGACCGACAGAGTCGGCAGTGTTTTGCTAAAAACGAACCCCTCCCTCCGGAGTTGGCCGCTGTTCCTTCCACGTTATGGGCAACTGGGGAGGCGGATGTTGGCATGCGCGCTAGCGGTTTTCCCGCTGTACGCGGCGGTTTTGAAAAACCCGCGTTACATGACGAGCTGAGCTCGTCATGAGTGTACGAGAGGTGTAACTCATGACAAGCTCAGCTCGTCATGAGCATCGAAGGGGTTAAATATCCCACCTGTTTCCATTACCTTAAAACCGCATGCAAAGTTGCCCCGAATACCACAGTATAAAATATCACCAGCTGGTGAGCAAGCTTTACGTTCTATTATACAAGATCTGATAGACAAAGGTGTGGTAGAGGAAACTGCCGCCAATATTTGTAATAGCCCTATTTTACAGTTCTTGAAAAAGGCCCCCACTGCAGATGCGTCTGAAGATATCGATAAATATCGTTTTGTGATTGACCTGCGGGAGGTCAACAAGATTGTAGTACCCCAGTACCCTGTCGTGTCAGACATTACTACTATACTCAAAATGATTCCCCCAACTGCAAAATATTTTTCAGTAATTGATTTAAAGAATGCTTTCTTCAGCATTCCTATTCATCCAGATAGCAGACAAATATTCGGCTTCTCATTATCTGGTCACAGCTTCAGGTTTTGCCACGCCCCTCAAGGATATACAGAGAGTCCTAGTATATACAGTCAAGCTCTTAAAGCTGTAGTGTCTTCGAAACGCGTCAGGCGATGGAACAACTGTTGGACTCTTTCAGCGTGTTGTGAGCTGCCCATACCTGAATAAAGTTATATACACTGCAGTCGAGTGCTTCCCATACGTTGGACAACTTTGAGCAGGAATTTAAGTAGGCGGCAGTCCTGCCGTCGGGAATTGCACCACCCCGCGAAATCGAGGGGGCCACGAGGCGACGGCTGCGAAGCCTTGTGTGTGGACTACAGTGATGGATTGAGGGCAACTCCACATTCTGGGGCTCATATAGAGTTCTTTAAGAATACAGCAGCTTAAGCAGTGTAGCCATGTTGGCGGTTAAAACGGCACTTCAAATCCTATAATGCAACGCGAATCTCATCGGAGCACCCCATCCAGAGGCGTGGCAGTATGCATATATCAAGGTGAAGTGATTCGGCACATCATGTTTCCGCAAAGCCTCTGAGGAAGAAGCTCTGTCTTCGAAACTAGTCAGGTAACGGAACAACTGTTGGACTCTTTCAGCGTGTTGTGAGCTGCCCATACCTGAATAAAGTTATATACACTACAGTCGAGTGCTTCCTATACGTTGGACAACCTTGAGCAGGAATTTAAGTAGGCGGCAGTCCTGCCGTCGGGAATTGCACCAACCCGCGAAATCGAGGGGGCCAGGAGGCGACGGCTGCGAAGCCTTGTGTGTGGACTACAGTGAAGGATTGAGTGCAACTCCTCATTCTGGGGCACATATAGAGTTCTTTAAGAATGCAGCAGCTTAAGCAGTGTAGCCATGTTGGCGGTTAATATGGCACTTCAAATCCTATAATGCAACGCCAGACTCTTTCTTGCTGAACTGCTGAACTGCAGGGAAAAACAGCAGCGCTCCCTCAGCGCTTATCGTACCAAACATATTTCGGGCTTCCTAACCCTTGGTCTCTGGTATTGCGAAGTCACAGCTGCGCCAGTTTCTTGCCGCACTAGCAGCATGTAGTTATAGTTCCGCCCAGTTGTCGTGCCCTGCAATTGGCATTCTGGTCCTCGTAGTGTGCAGGTTTGTATAGTCCATAGTGGGATGCTGTGATGACTTACACATTGTTTACAGCATGTGTAGAGCGTCGCTGGGTCCCTGCTCATTTGTCTCAACAACACGGTCACGCTGTTCCATGCACGTGGTAATCTTCATCTTCAGCAACAAGGCTCCTCGCCACCCAGGCAGGAACCCCGCTGCTGAAGATGCGGCTCCTAAACGCGGATGAAGATTACCGCGTGCATGGAACAGCGTGGCCGTGTTGTTGAGACAGATGCGCAGGGACCCATCTGTGTGAAAGTCTGTATTAGTCTCTCAGTTGGTGTGTAAGCGGCTGTATGGCTTGGATAGTAGCTACATGAGTGTCTATATGGTTTATTGATTTGTTGTCTGAGTATCTGTATGGGTGCCTGAGTTTCTGTGTGGGTGGCTGGGATGGTGTGTGACTGTGCATAGATGTCTGAGCGGGGTGATTCACTAGTTGTATGAATTCAAAAGTCCATCTGCAAAGGGCTGTATGGGTGAGTTAGTGTGTGTATGGGTGTGTTGGTGAGTGAATGAATGTCTCAGTGGTATATGTGTGTGTAACTACATATGTTTTAAGGCAGTATATGTGAGTGTTAGAATACATACAGGACTCTACGTTAGAGTAAGTTATTTGAAGAGTGTGTATAAATGTCTGCTTGTATCAGTGATTGTATAAGACAGTAAGTATGTTTAGTATCTGCATACATAAGTGATGTGCTGTGTGTATAAATAACGGAGTTGGTGTGTATAACTGTATACATGAGTGAATTGGTATGTGATTGATTCTTTGCATGACAGACTAGGTGTGTGAGTAACTCTATGGATGAGTAGCGGAGTGTTACTGTATGTATAGGTGTATGATTGCATATTATAGTACTGTATTGATGAGTAACTGCATGTATAAGTGACTGGATGTGTGTACAGACCTAGGAAATAGTGGGTGGTATGTAGTATATGGCTTTGTTGTGTGTATGGTTTCAAAAATAGTAGTCTATATTTTAGAGTGCGTGTATCAAACTTTGTATTAGGGCATCAGTATATACATCAGATTTTCATGTGGATGATGTCATCAGTGATGTCATTTGAGATGTCATCAGTGATGCCACTGACCATGTCATGAGTGATGTAGTATGTGATGTCATCACCAGTGCATTGCGGGCGTGCATGTTATAGTTAGCTCAACTAACTATAACAGGTGAATTTCTCTGGTTTTATATGAATCAAATGTTTAACTAACTATAACGTCCCTGAAGCCTATGTTTTTTTTTGTGAATTTCTAAGGTTTTTTAAATGCTAATTCCTAACTATAACGTCTGTAAAACCTATGGTTTTTTCAGTGAATTTCAAAGGTTTTTTTAAATGTTAATTTCATATTTTAATGTTTATAAAACCTATAATTTTTCTATTACATTTTTAAATATTTTGGAACTCCATTATACTTCTTTTTTTTACTTTAAAAATTATGCATCTCTTTTTTTTGAGAGAGAAATCCGTACTCCCATATCGGTAGCGTACCAAGCTCCATCACCATGCGAATTCGATCCACCATATTGCTAAACTCGTAAATGATGTGCATTTCGTATCCGACGGGTTTGTGACACCGCATCCCGCGGATCATCATATTTGCATGAAGTCGCCCCAGCTGCTACTTTGGTATCCAACGAGTACGCGGTACCAATCCACGTGTTATGTCATGTACGTATGGGGTCACGCCCGCTGTGCGTTGCGTATGCGATGAGTGCACGCCGCCAGGCCCTCTGTTACATCACAGATGTATGGTGTTGTGCCTGGTACGCCATTCCCTCTTTTTTTTGTCTCAAAAGTATATCTAAATAACTTTAAATAGTATATAACAGCAAGTGATAATCTAGACTATTTTAAATATTTATATATTTCTAACTGTAATAAACTTATATGAAGATATATCTATTTTCTCAAAATTGCGTCTGGTGCGGCCTCCTTGCATGCTTGGTGCGCAATTTCCATGTGACCTTAAAAAAAAGCATTTGATTGCTTCATAACATTTACCATTGTAACAGTTGCACGACCCCACCCATTTTAGTCATTCTCTCTACAATGTTTGATGAGACACCACTTCACCTTAAAAAGCTTTTTTGAAAAGTTTTTTTTCTGTGTACACATCTCTTATACTACACACAACATGCAACGATCATCTTGATCAATATTCATGGTCTGTACACTAAGCCTTCCACGTGTGATAGCCATGCATCTCAAACGTTACATCAAAAAACAAATGTGTGTTACACAATGCCCCTGGTGTGTGTGTGTGTGTGTGCATATTATTGTGCTGCCTTTCGGCCTGGGTATTGGTGGCTCTAAGGACTATCAGCAGCCACGGGCAGAGTGCACATCCTAGATCACATGTGACAAACAGGAAACAGTAATGTGTAGATTTGTAGTGCTGTACGCTCTGGTGTCAGGCTTTACCAATATAGTAGTGTGTCATATGTGAGACTTTCAGATTCACGTTTGACATACATTGCTTGATTGTAATGAGCATTAGCATTGTATATGGCGTAGCCTCACAGCTGATCCTCCCTCCATCCGAGCACATTCACATGTGTACGGTTCGCGATAGCAACACTTTCAATAATACCGCACACCATTGACATGCATGTCTGTACATATCCACAACCTTGACAACGACATGTAATGTTTGCCATTCAATCTTTTCGAACAGCATCTCATTAGCGATAGTTGCCGCCCTCCCGATACATGCTACATTAATATAAACTGCGCATTCTGCTACGTCAAAATTGCAAAAGAAAACACACATAACTACACTTCCAGGCCAGGCAGGAACTGAACAACGCCCAGAACCCCGGAACAATTATTCACACCCCTACGCTGGCCTGGTGTACGCAAGCCCAGCCCACTTTGCGTACGTATAAATAGGATAATGACGACACCACATGTTCCAGTTTTTCCACACTGTCTCAAGTGATATGACCGCATCCACCTCGCATATCACAATGCGCAATAAAAAAAAAGGGTTCCATGACGTGTACACCATCCTGCAATCAACACTGCAACTGAATTGTGAACACTGCTGCCCGTGGTGTTTGCACACACAACAATGACAGCAGGTGAGCAGTGGGGCCTGGGTGCACAGCGGCTCCAATTGAGCGCGGTACTGCGGAAGGGGTGGGCTGCATCAGCCGGAGTGCGCAGGTGCGAACAAGCTAAGTTCCATGCGTAACGATGTGATCTCTGACCTCATTCAGTCACATCTCTGTCTCATTTTAAAGACCTGCTGGACCGTACTGTAGGCCTGAGCCTGCGGGCAGCGCTGCCCTACAGCCACGTGTTGAGCACTGTGCTGCGGGAGGGGTGGGCTGCATCAGCCTGGGTGCGCAGGTCCGAACAAGCGATGTTGCCGTGCGTAATGATGTGATCTCTGACCTGATTCAGTCTCATCTCTGTTTAATTTTAAGGACCTGCTGGACCGTACTGTAGGCCTGAGCCAGCGGGCAGTGCTGCCCTACAGACACTTGGCGTTCCACCACTGCATTACACTCGCACATTATGCTTCTAGCATGCGCTCTGTTCCTTTGTATGTAAACGTTAGCATAACATATTATTATTTAATCATGTGTATTCTTGTGCACTCCAACTCCTCTTTGAACCACCATTACCACTAACAGTTGGTAGATCGTACTTCAAAAACGAAGGATGCACTCAACTGGTGTTTTCTATTAAGCTTGAAATAAACCTTCAATAACCTCCAGACGTTTCCACCATTACATTATTTCTCCCTTTTCAGACACTGAGTGCTCACCCCGTCATGATGCCCTCGGCATTCTGATGCCTTGCATCGTGGTATCAAGACACCGTCCCCGACTGGAGACCTGTTCTCCCACCCTACAAAGGTACTTGCACCAACACGTCGTTGGACACACCGATGGTGGCAGGAGAGCAGTGAAGCCTCAGTGCGCAAGACCTACAATTGAGCACAGTGTGGGGGAATGTGCTGGGGTGCAGCACCCTGGGTGCACAGATGCAGGCAATCGATGTTCCCGTAGCTAATAATGTAATCTCTGGCCTTATTCATCTGTTTCATTTTAAGGTTTTGCTCAACCACACTCTTTCTTTCGGACCCCAGCGTCCTAGACAAATGGGTGACGGGATGCAAACACTCTGACGCTCTGTCTCCTCCTCCCTCTGTTCTTTTGACTCTCCCTCCCTTTCTCCCTTCCACCCACTCCCTCTTCCTCCCATTCTCACTATCTCCCTTTCATTCGGACTACCTTTCTTTTCCTCTTCCACATGGCACACAAACTTATGTTTCATTTTTGTCTTTCAGGTTTTGTACGCTGCTTCTGGAGGAGTCCCACGCACATATTTCATGTTATACTGTTGTTTGTTCTAATAAACTTGCGTTTCCATTGATTTGTGTTGTTTTAATAAAGATAATTTTTTTTCCAATAAATAGGTGAGTGTATAGGTCTTCTTTTTCTGACAACACTTGTCTGTAGTTTATTGTGAAAATGGTCTGTTTATAGGAGGTTTTGAGAGAAAACATTTGTAATTTTCCAGTGCACCTACCAAATATAAACCAATAGACTATTACATAAATGAAGCCTGCGTAATTCTACTACTGCAAGGGTTCTATGCGTGTATCACTTTATAACACCATGAGTACTGCCCGTGTGATTACAGAACAAATAAGGCACTGCCATGGACCACCGAGACTTCAGGGACTGCTGAGGCCCACCCTGCATATTTAAGTAAAGCCCGGAGGGTGGTGATCACCGGACTTCAGTTGGCTCGAAGCCCCCTGAACAATTAGTAAGCAATACCCGAGAAGGTGGCAATCCCCTAGGCTACGAAACCTCTCTGTGCCCTACCGCACCTAATGTACATGTAACATTAAGATCCCCGGTCCTACAAAGACCCCGCGATATAATATTAGGATTAGCCACAGAGCATTACCCACCAGGAGCCTAATTTAAATCAACGAGTGAGACCCGGTTTTTTTTTTCTCCATTTTTACCATCCGGATCCGCTCTATTAAAGCGATACGAGGTTTTCCTCCTCTCGTTTCAGCTAGTCAAACAAGGATTTGCTATCACAGGGTAGAAACCATGCACCCACACTCTAATAGCAAACATAAATGTCCCGCGGATGCACACCCGGGACATTGTATGAGCTGCACCTGGGAGGTAGCGCTCCCTACGACCATAATGCATTGGTTAGTATACCGCATACTAGCACTACTTACACAGGTGTAGTACAGCAATCAGAGTGCAGTGAAGAGGCAGAGGAAGCGCAAAATCTAAAAATATAAATCCGACCAGAGGTTGGATGACATAGGTCAATGAGCCGACAACCCTGGGATGATTGGAAACAGCTACACGAAGAAATGGGGTCTTCAGCACAACGCAAGCAACTTTGAAGTATTGGTGAGCGCTGCCTTCTTTTTACCTTCTCCCGCTCGTTGCCAACTTTATGTAGTGTAGAGGCAGACAGCAGTGGATTCGATAAGGAGATTTATTGCAGGAAAACAAGACACCTTAAACACCCACCAATAGGAGCAGACAGCAAGGCAATCGTCTTCTCCAGCACCGTGTACAAACTCCCCAAGGTTCCCCTCATGACAGCCCTACATTCTAACATTACATACTTACATTCTCGTAGAATTACATACTAACATTCTGCTATGTCTTACATTGGAATACTACACAGAGCACATGACTTTACAGCAATGAGCTCATGGTTTCATCCAGGAGTCTTAAAACCGGTAGGGGTGAGTAGTTCACTTCCCACTCCCTGTATTATATAAACGCAAACTAACACTACTTCCACAGGTATACTACAGCACCCAGAGCTCATCACTTTACAGCAATGAGCTCCCGATTTAAGCTCATGGTTTAATCCCAGAGTCTTCAGACCAGTAGGAGAAAGTAGTTCGCTAGCCACTCCCTATATACTATAAACGCATGCTAACACTACTTACACAGTTATACTACATCGGCAAGTATCCTACAGCGCCCTGAGCCCATCACTTTACAGCAATCAGCTCGGTTTGATCCCCGAGTCTTTATGCCGGTAGGGATGAGTACTTCGCTTCCGGTATAGTATAAACACATGGTAGCGGTCAGTAGTTCGCTTCCCACTCCCTGTATAGTATAAACACCTACTAACACTACTTGCACATGTATACTACAGCACCCAGAGCCCATCCCTTTACAGCAATCACCTCGGTTTAATCCCCGAGTCTTCAGACTGGTAGGCATGAGTACTTCGCTTCTGGTCTAGTATAAACCCACGATAGCGGTCAGTAGTTCGCTTCCTACTCCCTGTATGGTATAAATGCGTGCTAACACTACTTGCACACGTATGCTACAAAGATCAGAGCACATCACTTTACAACAATGAGCTCAAGGTTTAGGTTCTCGGTTTCATACCCGAGTGTAGCAGCATATCACCTCAACACCATGTCACTCTGAGCAACACCACACTTTCAGACCGGTAGGAGTGACTACTTTGCTTCACACTCCCCCACAGAGCTTACAGTGCTCCTACCCTCCTTTCCTACTTTTTCGCCCTTTTGTCCCCTTACTCGCTTCAACGGAATCACAAAATAGCGGTCAACAACTCCTAGTTGCAACCGCTCGCAGCGCTCGCAACCAATAAGCAGCAAGCTGGTGCTCGTAACGCCTCAGCCAATCAGATGGCCGAATTCCCAAATATCGATCTCTGTAAATTTCAATATTTCTCCAAACCTACTGAATGGATTTACACCAAATAAACAAAAGCTTTCTTTCTAGACCAATACCCTTCTCCCTGCCAAATTTGGGGTAATTCTGTTCACCCGTTCGACCTGTAGCCTTGTCTAAATTTTCCTATGGAAATTACCATGGAGAAAACACGTTTTGGGACCCCCCTTTTTTCTCAGCCCCCCCTTGACGAATCACCCCCAAACTTTCAACAAAGTATGTCCTATCTATAACTACCTACTGGCAACCGCCAGTAGGTTTTATATATATGTATATATACATATATATATATATATATAAGCTGCCTGCTTGCAAAGTCCTTAAGCAGTCCCAGTCACCACTGCCTAACGTGTTTCAAACAATCTTCATCAGAGGCTTGGGCAAAGGAGAAAAACACGCATACACCTGAACTGAGGTATTTAAATTTAATTGATTGCACGCCGTACATCAGCTGCTCATATGAGCCTGCGCATTGCATTACGGTACCTACAGTCCGGAGGGATATAGATATCCCCTTTCAATGTGCGTGAAAAATGTTCTGCTAGCAATTTAGGCCCCCCAATGGGCCCTGGCGAACAGGTAGGTTCTGTATTCAGTGTCAGTTACTCTACATAATGAGGCTTGATGGATGCGCACCCAGTGGCCCCCAGATTCTCGGGGTGGTTCTCTCCCAGCAGCATGGTGTCCGCTAATAGATCAGGCTCAGACTTGTACCAACAGGCAGCAGAAACTCGAGCTTCTAGATCGAAGATTTAGCCGCAGCTTGAGGCCCGTGACCGTGCTCGAATTCCTCCTGCCTGTTGGTACAAGCCTGAGCCTGATACTTGCATATTTTATTTTTTAAAGGAATTGAAAAAAATATATATATATTTTATTTTTTAAAGGAATTGAAAGATATATATATATATATCTTTCAATTCCTTTAAAAAATAAAATATGCAAGTATCAGGCTCAGGCTTGTACCAACAGGCAGGAGGAATTCGAGCACGGTCATATATATATATATGTATATATATATATATTTTTAAAACCATACCAACTACTGTGCCAGAGAATATAAATAAAACCGGAGCGAAGGAACTGTTTAAGCGCCTGGAAAAGTACAGCAAGCGCGAACAGTCTAAATGGTGGGAGTTTACCTCATTAACCGGCTATTTGGATGTAGGGCGGGTGCCGCACGGACTGCGCATTATGTTAGCGCCCTCCTATGAACAGCCTGACCCAATAATGCTATCTGCTTGGGTGCTCTGCAACTTAGATAACTCTAAACGTTTAATGGCAATACTTGTCCAGTTTGCTGAGAGCGACAGAATTAAGCTCTTGGAAGAAATCACTGCAATCGAGGCGGAAATTGACAAACTGCCTCCTTCTCCAGAACTTGATAAATATAGAACAGAAATGAATACATGCCTAAAACGAGAGGAGGATATTATCAAAAGGAGAAAAGCATTTAAATTCCAACGCGACAGACTGGACTACGAAAATGGCCAGATTTTTAGCAGCTGATGTATGGCGTGCAATCAATTACATTTAAATACCTCAGTTCAGGTGTATGCGTGTTTTTCTCCTTTGCCCAAGCCTCTGATGAAGATTGTTTGAAACACGTTAGGCAGTGGTGACTGGGACTGCTTAAGGCCTTTGCAAGCAGGCAGCTTCTAGATCGAAGATTGGGCCGCAGCTTGAGGCAAGTGACCGTGCTCGAGTTCCTCCTGCCTGTTGGTACAAGCCTGAGCCTGATATATGTAAGTACATCTATAATATCTCTTTCTCTCGCTCTCTCAATATATATATATGGTTGGTGAGAGGATCTGGTTCTCATCACAGAGCACTGCGTGACATGGACAACCAAGGTTAAATTATGGTTACGTTTTATTGATGACTTGTTCGTTGTATGGGATGGCAATGCCAGTGAGGCTCAGGATTTTGTGCAAGCCACATTTTACAGCAAATATTAGCACAACACAAGTCAGTTTTCTGGACACTAATGTATACATAGCGGAGAATAAGATAGAAACTAAACTATACCGCAGGGAAACGGCTGGCAATTCAACACTCCATGTGAGCAGTTCCCATGTCAAACATTTAGTGACTAGTATCCCCTATGGGAAAATGCTTTGTTTGAGGTGTATCCATAGCAAGGAAAGGGACTTAATGGCAGCTCAAGCCAAAAGTAGACTGCAGTTTTTAGATAGGGAATACTCTAGACAAGTCATTGACAATGCAATCTTAAAATCTATGCGTAGAAGCAGACATGAGTTGTTGACTGGAAAACTGATCAGCCATTATGAAACCTCACTCAGAACAGACACTATGATCAAAGAAACCAAAAATGAATTTAGAATAGTCATCCAATACAGCCAGCAACACAAACAGCTCCAATCTATTATATCCTGTAACTGGCTCATGGTTCTTAATGACCCAGTGATCTGACCCAAATTACCCAAGAGACCGTCCATCACATACAGTAGGGGCTGATCAATGTGAGATGATCTAGTCAAAACCAGCCCTGAGATCATTGAGGCAACAAATTGGTTGCAAACACATACAGGTTTCTTTAAATGCAAAACCTGTAAGGTGTGTTAAAAAGGAGACAAAAAAACAACTTACACTACTCCATTCGGTGACAGGAAACATAAAATAACTAAGCTACTTATCTGTAAAATCGAATTTGCAGTATGTGTCTTAACTTGCCCGTGCAACCTACAATATGTATGGAGCACCAAAATACAAGTGCATAAGAGGATTCTACAGCACTTTAGGGCAATCAATAACCAAGACAATACTTACCCAGTGGAACGCCATTTTAAGATCAAACATCAATCCAAAAGTCAGGAACTTAGGTATTATGTTATAGACTCGATACCACCAAGTAGAAGGGGCGGCAAAAGAGAACACAAACTGCGCCAGCTTGAAACTAGATATATATTGGAGCTGAATACCAAACAACCATCAGGGTTAAACGTAACTGAGGATCTTTTTACTTGTCTTTAACTGTTTAACATCATATCGACAAATTTTAGTAATTTTTAAACAATTTCCAGGAAAATCTTAATAATTGCATTATGAGTATGGGTTTTAAATTGTGTTGATCAAGTATTTATTGATCTTTTAGTATTATATTTATACATATTTATACATGCATACATTTATATTTAAGCAAATTCTATCTAGTATGGATTATACTATATTGCTCATGTGATATGGATTGTAATGTATACTTAGGCATATGTGTATACATTGGGAAATGTCATTGATTACATCGGAGATACTATGAGAACCTTAATTAAACAAGAGTATCAACATCCCACTGAACTCCAAACCCAAACTTAGGTTATAACGGGTATTTAAACTGAAAGAACATAAGAAATATAGATAAGAAATTAAATGATATACAAAGAAAAACAAAAGAACATATTGGAGACCACCATTTGACTCAACACCTCAGAGCAGGTAACTGGGGCTCCAGTACCATGATTTAACTGACTATAGATACGTTGCTGTATCAGTCTATACTCAAAACATAAAAAGCTATTATGCTGTGTACTCGGATTCACAATACTGTGATTTTCAATATGCACTCACGTTTTCACTTTAGCACTATTTTGCACAAACTAATTTCTTTTAGCATACGTATTTGACAATAACATGAACCTGACGAAGATTCCAGCTATAGTATCCGTTTGAATGACAAAACAATGTAATTCAAACTATTCAGGTTTTTCATTCATATTTTATTACTATGATGGTGTCATAAAGTGTAAAAGATTTATGAAATGATTATTTAAAATCTTTCTTTCATGTCTATTGTACAAAAGTACCACATGTCTATCGTTACGCTTGCACTAGTCACTTTAAGAAGCCTATGACAATGTCGAACTATGTGTTGTGATCAAGGCCCGAGGAGGGACTGAAACGCATCATGGCGACTTGCACCATTAAAGAATAAATCAGCACAGATCTTTGTGGTCTATATCCGTTTTTGCCATAGAACTTGGAGGAGAGAAGCGGGCATGAACAAACTGCCCCAAGTCAACTTCACGGCTCCAAATGCTTTGATTTCCTAAGCGACAGCGTGCAATTCTCATTTTTACCCTAACTCGTTTTTCCTCTGGTGTGAGCCTTGATCACAGGTGAGCGAGGTTTACTTTGATAGGATGACCAGCCTTTAAATGCAAGTGGGACATATGCAAGGTTCTTTGTAAAATACATAGACGATCATGTAATTCAAAATACACAATGCAGTCTGTCCAATTCCGGGTTGAATACCGTTTAAAACTGCTCTGGTTTCAGTACTTGATTTACAGCAGTACTGGTAAGTTTTTATGAACTGTTTTTGCATTTTAAAATGTTGAATTCATTGCTCGCAAGAATTCATTACTCCATAAAGTAAACAATGCTAAATACGAGAAAGATAGTTTTTACTTTAAGTGAAATTGTATTTATTCTTTCTATATTAACCAAACTTAAAATACACAAACATTACAAATTCTTAAATTATAGTTATACCCTAAATGTATAATTTGCGCATCACCTTGAAATCAATATAAATGTATTTATTGTTTGTTTGGAAACCAAACTTAAACTACACAAAAATTTACATTTCTAAACGTATACCTTTCAATTTATAATTTACACTACACCTTCAAATAATTATAACTCGCACTTCTCCATGCACCGTGTATTCAAGACGGTAGCCAGACTACGTTAATTATAACGCACACCTTTTCTTTGCACTGCTTATACTGTTTTATAGCATTAGCTAAGGCGAGGATGTATACTATCTAAAATAATAGCATCTACAAGAACGGTTATGACATCGCAAATCATATCTTTTGTGAGAACACAGTGCTTGTTAGAGTGGTGGGTTATAGTTAATGTTGTGATGCTACCAAGTTGAATACTCTGTGTATGGAAATGAGTTATAGTTAATGTAGAGTGGCTTAGAGTGAAGTAGAGTGGAGTTGAGTGGCATAGAATGGAGTCATCTACAGTGCAATAGCATACATTGGATTGTCGTACAGTGGAGTAGCATATAGTAGAGTGGGGTACAGTGGAGTGGCATACATTGGAATAGCTTACAGTCCAGTGTTGGACACTGAAGTTGCAGACAGTGGAGTGGAATAGCATAGAGTGTAGTGTCATAGAATGGAATTGCATACAATGGAATACTGTACAGTCAAGTAGCATAGAATGATGGGGCATGGAGTGTGGTGTACTTGAGTGTGAAAGTCAAAATATCAAGTCAAACTGAATTTATTTTGGCAGATTGTCATAAAAGAACAATATAATTAGATATAGAATAAAGATAAAATGGATAAAACACAAAATATTTTCTCACAGTCAATCTAATACAATTCATGTCTTACATGTGCAATCATGGCATAATACAAAGCAAAAACAGTCCATCGGTTAAATAAATACAAGAGCAGGATTGACTAAAAAAGTCCCAGTGAAACAAAGTAGCCATTGCAGGATAAGAACTTGGATATAAGAAGTGAAATACGTTGACCCCAGGACTATATACCATAACTTTTTACTGGAAATATAGGGCCCTTAGGGGACCAGTGTACCTCAACCACTGCCTCGCATATCATGCAGCCCCACCAGGGATCACCGCTCTGCCCAGCATCCCCTGGCCACTGTTCCATGCATCTGCAAGACCACGGCCAGAGGAAGATCCTTCTCCTACCTCGGAACAAAGACCTGTAATACCCTGCCTCTCCACCTTATGCATTCAGGATCACTGACTCAATTGAGAAAGGACCTCAAGACCTGGCTCTTCAAACTCAAGACCTGGCTCTTCAACTGAACCACAGTGCCTTAGATGGATCAGCAGTCTCCTCCCCCCTCCCCCCCAGTACCTTGAGACCCTTATGGGTGAGTAGTCGCACTGTACAAGACACTTCATTGATTGATTGAATGATTCTTCTAATGAGCCATATCCAACCCAAACATTTGGCATTAGCGCAAGCAAACAGGGGGTGGGACCTGATCTTAAGATTCTGAGGGTGGTACAGTGGCTACGTGTGCCCAATTGCTTGTAAAGTGATTTGATCCAAGTTTGTCGGGGGGACAACATAAGCTGGACAAAGAAAAAAGACATAAGCAATAGATTGAGCAGCATGATTGCAAGCCGGGCACATGTTGGTATCTTTGTTCGACCATTTACTAGTGAAAGATTTCAAAGGCAGTGCATCAATCTGAAATTGGAAATAATGTTTCCTGTCCAATGGAACTGAGATGGTATCCCAATATTGTCCTAGTGCACTTGTGCATTTGAGATCAAGAAACTCTTCTGACAATGTAGCTCTGGCAGCTTTGGCTGCATCGTGCTGCATGACCATGACCAATTAAGCTTTTTTAGCAACTCTTTAAACATACTATAGGCTCAAGACGGAGCCTCCCAGAGCCCTTTCAAACCCAGTGAGATAGTGACTTTTTAAAATGTGAGAGCCGCTAAACTTTGTTAAACCTATCAGCATTCATAACACCCTGCAAAGTCACAACCTAGTGTCTTAGTTTGGGTGTGGTACAGATCCTTTCCAAAACAATAAGTGGCTCAGTGTAGCTGTGGGTTCAGTCGCCTTCGTGCCCATGTCAAGGAGCAGTGAAAATAGTGGGGTGATTGGTGAGAAATCGGCCAATTTACTTAGGAACTTGTTCTCTGATCTTGCCAACCCAGTGCAGTTGGAAACCCTCCAAAGTTCATCAGAAGACATCGGTTTGGTAAAGGACACAGAATGCTCTTTGGAAATAACACCTGCTATATGCAGGTGTTATTCATCTTTCTCAACGTGAAGTTTCCAGGGCATAGTCGACAACAGTTTGATGCCCAAGTAGCAAATGAGCGACCGCTGAGCCTGCCCAGGCGAGGTCGCCCCCACTCCGCTGCTCCTGCCCGCTGACTGCCTGAGCTCTGCTCTGCTGCCTCGTTGCTGCCGCCTGTTCACTCTTCCCCCCTCCTGCTGCCTCGTTATTGCCTTCTGCTAACTTTTCCCCCCTTCTGCTGCCTCGTTGTTGCCTCGGTGTCTTCTTTTTCCCCTCTGCTGCTGCATTCGTTTTTCCCTTCTGTTTTGCCTTTTTTCCTTCAGTGTACCCCTTACCCCCCTTTTGCTGCCCTCCCCCTTCCTTGTGTGCTGCTCCCTTCCGCCGGACGACCCAGCCGCCGCTGAGCCGCCCTCAGACCTCCTTCCCGCCACAGACCTCCGCCGACTCCGCCCCCCTCCTGCCCATTGGCCGCCACGCTCCCGCCACCCAGCTGACCCGACCTCCCGGCTCCTTACTTATGATGCCCCCTGAGCGACCGCGCAGCGGACGCACGCAGCGGGAGCACCGATTGAGCGCCGAAGGTGCGCCAAAGGTAAGTCCGTCTGCGCCCGTCCGCGCCTGGCCCGCGCCCAGCGCCAGAACCCCTGGCCCTCCCCGCCGATGCAAGACAACCTGACTGACCTACGACGCCGCCACTCTCAACGCACTCAATGCCGGCCGGTCCCACGCCTGCTGCCGAGCCACCCCGAGACGCACCCACGGACCCTTCACCTGCTGCACCTGCAAGTTCACCTGCCTCCGAACCTGCCCCGCACCCGCCAAGACAAGCACCAGCAGCAACCACCTCAAGTGCATCCTGCTCAACACCCGCTCCGTCCACAGACACGCCGTGGAACTCTGGAACCTCCTCGACGCTACATCACCGGACGTCGCCTTCCTCACGGAAACCTGGATGAACGCCTCCTCTGCACCCGACATCGCCATCGCCATCCCGGACGGGTACAAGATCATCAGGAGGGACCGCATCAACCAGACCGGAGGAGGCATCGCCATCGTCCACAAGAACACCATCCGCATCACGACCGACGCCAACGACTCCTTCGCCGCAGCCGAACATCTCCACTTCCAGGTTCACACCGACCCAAAGACGACCCTCAGAGGCACCCTCGTCTACAGACCCCCGGGACCACGCACACAATTCAGCGAAGACATCACAGACTTCATCAGCCCACACGCCCTCCCCTCCGCTGACTACATCCTCCTAGGGGACCTCAACTTCCACCTGGAGAACAACAAGGACCGCAACACCACCGCCCTGCTGGAAAACCTCGCCAACCTCGGACTCAAGCAACTGGTCGACACCCCCACCCACTACGCCGGCCACCCGCTTGATCCCGTCTTCTCTTCCAGCAAGTACATCACCTTCAGCCACGCCACCGGACTCCACTGGACCGACCACAGCTGCGTCCACTTCAGCTTCAAAAGAACCACGACCCACCACCACCCGCAACAGGTACCTCACAGGAATTGGAGCAAGATCACCGCGGACCAGCTCACCACCTCCCTCAGCCAAAGCCCACCCGCCAACACAACGGACCCCAACGAAGCAGCCCGCAACTTCACACAGTGTCTGACCGCCTGCGCCGACGACCTCGCGCCACTAAAGAACCCTCCCAGCAGACCCAGAAGCAAGAAGGCATCCTGGTTCACCGACGAACTCAAGGACTCCAAGAAGACCTGCCGCACCCTCGAGAAAGCCTGGCTCCTCAACCGGACCACCGACAACATGACCGCCCTCAAACACGCTACCCGCATTCACCACCAGCTCATCCGCACCACCAAGAAGAAATCCCTGAAGGAACGACTGGACAACAACGCCCACGACAGCAAGGAACTCTTCACCATCGTCAAGGAGTTCTCCAACCCCAGCACCGGCACCAACGACATCACTCCGTCACAAGACCTCTGCGACTCCCTCGCCTCGTTCTTCCACCGCAAGATCACCGACATCCACAACAGCTTCGGTGCACCACCCACGCACCCAACCGCCGAACCCACGCCCCCCACCGCCACCCTTCGCACCTGGACCACGGTGACCACCGAAGACACAACCCGCACGATGAACACCATCCACTCCGGATCACCAACCGACCCCTGCCCACACCACGTCTTCAACAAGGCCGACTCCACCATCGCACCCCAACTCCGGAACATCATCAACACCTCCTTCAACACCGCCACCTTCCCGGAGAGCTGGAAGCACGCCGAGCTCAGCGCCCTCCTGAAGAAACCTACAGCAGACCCCACCGACCTAAAAAACTTCCGCCCCATCTCGCTCCTCCCTTTTCCTGCTAAAGTCATCGAGAAGATCGTCAACAGACAGCTGACCACCTTCCTCGAGACGAACGGATCCCTCGACCCCTCGCAGTCCGGCTTCAGAGCCAACCACAGCACCGAGACCGCCCTCATCGCAGCCACCGACGTCATCCGGACCCTGCTCGACAAGGGGGAAACAGTGGCCCTCATCCTCCTGGACCTCTCCGCTGCGTTCGACACTGTCTGCCACCGCACCCTAGTCCAGCGCCTCAGCAACATCGGTATCCAAGAGAAGGCACTGGAGTGGATCATCTCGTTCCTCGCCGGAAGAACACAAAGAGTCCGCCTCCCCCCGTTTCGCTCCGAGGCCACCGAAGTCATCTGCGGCGTCCCGCAAGGATCTTCACTCAGCCCCACCCTCTTCAACGTCTACATGAGACCTCTTGCAGCCATCGCACGCCAGCACAACCTCAACATCATCTCTTACGCTGACGACACCCAGCTGATCCTCTCCCTCACCAGAGACCCCGACGCCGCCAGAACCTGCCTACACGAAGGGATGAAAGACGTCGCTGAGTGGATGAAGGACAGCTGCCTGAAACTGAACTCGGACAAGACGGAAGTCCTCATCCTGGGATCTTCGCCCTCCGCCTGGGACGACTCCTGGTGGCCCCCAGCCCTGGGCACCGCACCCAAGCCAACCGACCACGCACGCAACCTGGGCTTCATCCTGGACTCCTACCTCTCGAAGACCAGACAAGTCAACGCCGTCTCCTCATCGTGCTTCAACACCCTACGTATGCTTCGCAAGATCTTCTGCTGGATCCCGACCGAGACCAGGAAGACTGTCACCCAGGCACTCGTCACCAGCCGACTAGACTACGGAAACGCCCTCTACGCCGGAACCACAGCCAAGCTACAGAAAAGACTCCAGCGCATCCAGAACGCCTCCGCCCGACTCATCCTGGATGTCCCCCGACGCAGCCACATCTCCAGCCACCTGAGGAACCTGCACTGGCTCCCCGTCGACAAGAGGATCACGTTCCGGCTCCTCACCCACGCACACAAGTCTCTCCACGACCTGGGCCCTAAGTACCTCAACGACCGCCTGACCTTCTACACGCCCACCCGCCAGCTACGGTCCACCAGCCTCGCCCTCGCAGCCGTACCACGCATCCGAAGAGCCACCGCCGAAGGAAGATCCTTCTCTTACCTGGCTGCCAAGACATGGAACTCCCTCCCCATCCACCTTCGGCTGACCCAGGACCATCTCGCCTTCAGGAAACAACTCAAGACCTGGCTGTTCGAGCAGTAGCATACCCCTTCCCCCAAGTGCCTTGAGACCCTCCCGGGTGAGTAGTGCGCTATACAAATGGTATGATTGATTGATTGAATGAGTCCTCCCTCTCACGTGTTTTGCCACCTAGCAGCAATTTCCCTTTGAATGATTTGTGAGGATTGAATACCATCAATTTGTTTTTTTGCAACATTACTCTCCAAACCATGAGTAGTACAAAACTCCTCAAAATGGGACAGCAGCTGTTGGAGGCCACTGAGTTTTTTTAGATTAACAGGGTGACATCAGCAAACAGTGAAATGGGCGTCTTCACTGTAGCTAGATTAGGGGAGCCGGTAGAAAACTGGGTGAGGTAGTGGAGTATGCAATTTAGATATAAAGAAAACAGTGTGTGCCAGAACACAGCATTGCAGGACCCCTTTTCTAAACACGGATCCACTTAGTCAGCTTTCCCTGGTTACCCCAGTGAATTCTGGCGTATTTGCCTTCTGGCAAACGTATTAACAGTGCTAATAAGTCAGGAGGCCTACACATGTACTTGAGGACCTGCCACAGTTTTGTTCAAGGGACTAGATGGAAAGTGGATTTGAGGACGACAAAGGTAACATACAAGTTGCCTCTGCCGATCAGAATCTTCTTCCAGTATATCAGCAGGAATCTGAACACCTGTCAGTGGTGCTGATTTTCTTGCAAAACCCAGGTTGAAATGATGACAAAATATCTTTTTAACTGATCGAGTGCTGAATGTTGTCCAATAATAGATGACAGAAGATGCGACATCCTGTATATCTCAGTGCCATGTAAGAGGAACTTGAATGTCAAGAAAAGCTTGGCTTTTCTTTAAAACCTGTCCGCAGAGTCAAAGGTAATAAACTTATGTCATCAAGAAGAACGTGCCGCTCTCAAACCTATGGCAAACCTCGTCTGCCGGTTGCTGAGCACCATAGATGCAGCCACAGCTGCTTTTAACTGGAGAGCAGCTGTGCCCCCTAGTTGTGGTGATTGACGACATGTGTACAAGGGCAAGTTTATTGGGTGCAAGATGGTTCTTTTCCAAACTTGGCTTGAATGTATTGATCATCCCTGCAGAGTACTGGATGGTTGGGTAAAGGGCAGCCAGGTAACAGTCTATCAGGGGTTGTAAAATTTGATTATATTGGAGCACTTGTATACTCCTTGCTTTCCAGAGCTGTGCCATCATCTGATTGACAGCAAGCTGACTGACCTCAAAAAGCTTGCTCAGGAGACAGACTGCTGGATGAGTACCAGAGTCCGCATGGTACAGTTGTATCCACGACCACTGGGTAATCATCGTACTCAGGGCACAAGTCGAGGGTACATGTGGGTAGACGGTGTCAACCCGCTCTTTTCACAGGGTGGATGCTGTTTACCCTACCAAGAGGTTGGACTGCACAGAAATATGGTAAACTTGTCCAGGTGTGATTTTCAATACACCGGGACACATTCAGCAGTGCTGGCATGTTCCCGAGCAGTAACCTACAGGGGAGGAAGGCATTTATCATATTCCAGTTGGGCCCATAACAAAGGATGAAGTTAAGGCTGATCGGTCCATAATTGGCAGGTGAAGACCTGTCACCCTAACAAATGGGAATAACTTCAGCCGCATTCCGCGAGTCCAGGATAGGGACGCCCTTCGCAATGGCATTAGCTGAGGCCAGGATGGATTTAGACCAATTCTCTCTGTCATTAAATAAATCTGCAGGTATATCATCTGACCCCAGAGCTCTAACACTAGTGATGGCATTGAGAGAGTCAACAATGTCACCTGACTCAAACTACAGACCAGACTGGCTGGAAGAATCCATTCCAAATGACACCCGCTCATTAGGATCTAGAGGTCCCTCAGAATATAACTTTGAAAAGTGATTGCTCCAGGCAGATATAAATATAACATTTTGGGTAGGGAGGCAGATCCATTGCTGCCTAAGGTGACCAAGGACCAGAACTTGGTGGAATCATTTTAAAGGCTAGCTACTTTTAGGTCTTCCTACCTCAGGTTGTCCCATTTTCTTTTAGCTTGATCAAGGCCAGCTTATACATTTTCCGCAATGAGCAGATTTTTTGTGGGTCCTTTGTTTTTTATGGCCTTAACCAGTAGACTTCGAGGCTGCCTGCATTCTGTATTAAACCAACTAGATGGTCTGGGCATACAGTTTGATGAGTGAACTTCAGCAACACAAAAATATGATAAAATGTGTGAAGAGGCTACAACTTAAGTCACTAACTGAGCTGACATCCCCATCTCTGTTAGAGCAACTAGTCATCTTTGCTAAACATGATTGTAATCCATAGGAGATGGATGCTAAAATACTAGGGTGGTAAGCAATTTGAGCCTGCGCATAACATCAGTGGGTACAATAGGCCTAGCTGAGGAAGGCAGATGGAGGTCATTAGATAGCTTACCACGGAGGGCTGTCATGATAAGATATATCGGGTTGTGAAAGCTTGAAGTTGAATTGAATTGAAAGAATATTTATATAGCGCCCATGCTACCCGGAGGCCTCGCAGCGGCTATCGCTCGAATAGGTGGGTCTTCAAAAGTTTGCGGAAGGCAATTAAACTACGGGTGTCTCTTATTGATTGAGGGAGGGCATTCCATAGTTTGGCCGCTGAGTATGAAAAAGAGCGGCCTCCCCACCTAGCTTTTTTTATCTTCCTGGTCATGGCTAGGATTTGGTTACTAGAACGAAGGGATCTGGAAGGTTGATAAAGTACTACCATTGAGTGAAGGATGGTAGGACCTATCTTCCAGATGGCCTTATGGGCTATGCATAGTGCTTTAAACTGGATCCTGGCTCCCATAGGAAGCCAGTGCAGTTGATGAAGGGCGGGCCTAGCAGATTGTCTCCTCGGGACTTGCAGGAGTAATCTTGCGGCACTGTTCTGTACCACTTGAAGTTTTTTTATTGTGGATAATGGGGCTCCAAGGTACAGGGAGTTCCCATAATCCAGCCGGGACAGAATCAACGCTTGGATCATGGTCCTGCGTGCTTCAAATGGTAGGAGAGGAAGAACTTTCCGCAACATTCTTAACAATCCATAGCATGTTGATGCTACGACAGTGGCTTGGTGACCTAGATTGAGTTTATCATCAAGCCATACGCCCAAACTCTATATATAGGGTTTAGGTGTTGGAGGTGGTCCCAGACATGGGGGCCAGATGGGAATTGGTGGAGTAGGAGAGGAGTTGCCTAGTATCATAATCTCCGTCTTATCTCCATTGAGGCGGAGACAAGAATCCTTCATCCATCCGGCTACGGCTTCAAGACAAGGTGCCAGTCTGTCAGAGGATGTCCCATCATGGCCCAAAGATACCACTAATTGGGTATCGTCAGCGTAGCTGACGATCTCAATGCCAAAAGGGTGAATGACGGCTGCCAACGGTTGCATATACACGTTAAAAAGCGTTGGGCTTAAAGCCGATCCCTGAGGGACTCCGCATTTCAGAGCTTGGCTAGATGACACAACACCTCCTTCAAAGACTTGGAAGTGGCGGTTACTAAGGAAGGAGGTGAACCATTTCAGAGCAGCACCCGACACCCCGCTCATTTTGAGTCGGCTGATCAAGATGGAGTGGTTGACCGTGTCGAATGCTGCGCTGAGGTCCAGCAGGATGATCGCTGCTTCTCCTCCCTTATCCACCAGTTTCCTCGTCTCCTCGGTCACTCGTAATAAAGCTGTTTCTGTCCCATGGTTTGGACAAAAGCCAGTTTGAGTATTGTCCAGCAGATTGTTAGATTCAAGGTAGGCTGTAAGAATATTATTTACATGTTTTTCTAGCAATTTGCTAAGCCATGGTAACAGAGAAATTGGATGGTAGTTTGATAGTAAGGAGGGGTCCAAGCTGGGCTTTTTGATTAGTGCCTTTACCATAGCACATTTCCATGTGTGAGGGACTGTGCATGTTGATATAGAAAGATTTAAAACCTCCAATATAATGGTTTGGACAACTTTCATGACTGCCTTCAATTGTTTAGGTGGGGCAGGATCCAGCGGAGATCCTGAGATGACTTTACTGATAATTACATCAAGTGTGTCTAAAGTTAGGGGATTTAGATTATCCAACATGAAACCATGAGTAGGATCAGCAAGATTTTTATGTAGTAAGTCGTCTTCATTCAAAAAGAAGGCATCATATATTGTTTCAATTTTCTCTTTAAAAAATATTGCTAATTGATTACAACGTTCAAGCGCTCCTTCATTCACAGGACAGGTTTGTGGCGGGGTAATCAGTGATTTAGCTATTCTGAAAATCTCTTTTGGGCAATTTGCTGACTCCTCTATTTTATCCTCATAAAATTTAGCTTGAGCTTTTTTAATTTCAACTTTATAGCTCCTAATGGCTTTCCTATATCTTTGTTTAGTTTCTAACGAGGGAGCTCGTCTCCAAAGCCTTTCTAGCTTGCGGCAGGATTGCTTTAGTATTCTCAGTTCAGAACTAAACCAAGGAGCCGGATTTTTTCTAATGCAACTCTGAATAGTGACTTTGGGGAGGGTCAAGTCTAATGTCTCTTGGATCCAAGTATTGAAATTGGTGTCTGCTTCCTCAACGTTTGTTCCAACTATAGGCTTAGTGGCTGTTAGGGATGCTTGCCATTTATCCAAGGGTAGCCTATCCCATTTTCGGTCCCACGTTATCTTTGGGAGTTGTGCCCCTCGGACATTTTTTGTAACCAAAAATAGGGGGACTAGAAAATGGTCAGACCATGGTATGGGAATGGGATCTCCAGACGTGACATTATACAAATTACTGAATACAGGGTCGAGGAGGTGACCTTTTTCATGTGTTGGCAAAAGACATTTTAGATTAGCTTGCTCTAATGACCATGCCATCGACATGTGGCCAGTGTCTCAGGTTGACTAATATATATTCAATACTGCTCATTTGGTGTGGTTTGTTGAAAGTAAATGCCCCTTCGTATTGGATAGTGGAGTGTCATAAAGTGGAGTGGCGTAAAGGATAATAGTGTACATTGTAATGATGTAGAATGGAGTGGTGTAGAGTGGAATGGGGTAGAGTGGAGTGGCATACAGTGGATTAGCGAAGAGTGGAGTGGTGTATAGCAGAGTGACATGAAGTGGCATGGAGTGGAGTGGCTTACTTTGGAGTGTTGTAGAACGGAGTGGTGGACAGTGGAATAGCGTATATTGGATTGGAGTACAATGGAATGGCATAGAGTGGAGTGGCATACAGTGGAATATCATAGAGTGGAGTGTCCTACAGTGTTATGTTATGTTAACTGGGATTTATAGAGCGCATAATCACAGGCAGGTCTCTTAGCGCTGCGAGAGAGTAACTAAACCCCGCCAATAGTCAATCTACAATAGGCTTATGCTGTGCCCTGCGCCTCCATAAACAGAAGAGTCTTGAGTCTTTTCCTGAAGGGGAGGAGGGTGGATTCTTAGCGTATGCTTTCTGGCAGCCTATTCCATAGTTGAGGTATCAATACAGGAAAGGCTCTGCCACCTTTTGATGTTGTTTTGAAACGTGTGTAGGCCAGTAGGCCTGCCTTGGACGACCTGAGTGTTCTTCCAGGCACATAGTTCCCTAGGCACTCCTTGATGTATACTGGGGCCTGGCCATGAATGGCTTTGTGGGCGATGCAGAGGCCTTTGAACCTCGCTCTCTGTATAATGGGGAGCCAGTGAAGCTGCTGCAGTAAAGGAGTAACATGTGCCCGTCTTGGGAGCCTGAAGGTCAGCCTAGCTGCATCGTTCATGGCCACTTGTAGTTTACTAAGCAGTGTCTTGTGGAGACCAATGTATAAGGCATTGCCGTAATCCAGTCGTGACACATTCATTGCCGACACGACCATCTGTAGTGTGGCAAATGAGAGGGAGGGGGTTAGTTTCCGCAGTTGTCTCAGTAAGCCCACGCAGGTCCCAACCAAAGTGGAAACTTGGTTCTACATGGAAAGTTCGCCTTCTATTTTGATGCCTAAAGCTTCAATAGGGGGACAAACCTGGCTTCCTTGAGGTTAGCGGGGACACGACACATCTACAGAGATCGATTAAGCAGGTCAAGGACCTCCCTCTCTACTCCAGGTAGGGCCATTCCGAACAACCTTGGTGGGAAGGGGTCTGCAGGTGAGACTGATTCGACACAGTCCACCATCAGTGGAGTGGGTAGAGTGGATTGCCATACAGTGTAGGAGGGTACAGTGGAGTAGCGTAGTCTGAAGTGTCATACAGTTGACTAGCATATAGTAGAATAGTGTACAGTGGAGTGGTTTACAGTCTAGTGGTGTACAGTGGAGTGTGTTCAAGTGGAGTAGTGTAAAGTGAATAACAATGAGTGGAGTGGTATACAGTGGAATAGAGTACAGTAGTGAGGTATGGAGTGAGGTACAGTGTAGTGGCAAAGTACAGTGTAGAGTGGAAAATTGTAGAGTAAAGTGTTGTACAGTGGAACTGGGTAGAGTGTAGTGGGGTAAACTATAGAGGCATACAGTCTAATAGTTTAGTGAGGCATGTATACAATGGAGTGTTGTAGAGTGGAGTGGCATACAGTGGAGTAGTGTGAAGTGGAATGGTGTAGATTGGAACAATGTTGAATGTTACTGGCATAGAGTGTAGTGACGTAGAGTGGAGTTTCATACAGTGGAATAGCGTAGAGTATAATAGGGTATAGTGGATTGGGGTAGAAAGGAGTGGCATAGAGTGGAGTGGTGTGGAATGGAGTGATGTACAGTGTAATAGTGTACAGTGGTTTGTTATACAGTGGAGTGGTGTGTTGTGGAGTGGTGGGGTGTGCAGTGGAGTATCGTACAGTGGAGTGCTGTACATTGGAACAGTGCCCAGTCTAGTGGTGTAGAGTGTAAAAGCGTATAGTAGATTTGCATAGACTGCAATGGCATAGAGTGAAGGGGCATAGAGCAGACTGTGGTAATTTAAATATGCGTAGCGGGAAAGTACGTAAACGTATATAGATGTAATGTGGCAGGATAATAAATTATTAGGTGTAAATAGTAATTTTTGGAATAGATATTAATAGGGTAAGTAGTGTTAAATCCATATGTTTTAAAATACTTAGGGCCTAATTACGACTTTTGGTGGAGTGATTCCCCGGCAGTTCCAACTGCCGTGGCACCACTCTGCCGAAGGTCGCAGCCACCTGAATGACAGGTTACGACCTGTGTTGTGGTCTGGCGGGCAGTGTGGTGGTCCCTCTGCTGTATATCTTTCAAAGTTCCTTTGGAGTGTGTGGAATTTGAGTCGACTGTTCAGGTATACTGGTCCGGTGTCGTGGAGGGCCTTGTGAGCGTGGGTGAGCATCTTGAAGGTGACTCTAGCTTTGATGGGGAGCCAGTGGAGTGTGTGCAGGTTCTGGGAGATGTGGCAGTATCTTGGCAGGTTGAGGTCCAGTCGTGCGATGGCGATCTGGATGTTCTGTAGCTTGCGTGTAAGGTTTTTGTTTTTTCCGGTGTAGAGTGTGTTGCCGTAGTCGAGTCTGCTGGTGACCGGGGCATGAGTGACGTTCTTTCTGTGTTTGAGGGGGATCCATTTGAAGGTCTTGCATAGGAGGCAGAGGGTGTGGAAGCAGGAGGACTAGATGGCGTTGATCTGGCGGTCCATTTTGAGTTCAGAGTCCAGGATGATTCCCAGGTTGCGTGCGTGGACTGTGGGGGTGGGCGGACTTCCAAGGGCGGGGGGTCACCAGGTGTCGTTCCAGGCGTCGGGTGTGGGCTCATGATGAGTACTTCTGTTTTGTTGGTGTTTAGTTGAAGGCTGCTGTTTTTCATCCATTTTGCGACAGCTTCCATGCCTTCTCGAAAATTGTGTCTGTGGGTGTTGGGTTTGTTGGCTTGGGAGAGGATGAGTTGGGTGTCGTCTGCGTATGACACAATGTTGAGTTGGTAGGTACTGACGATAGGGGCAAGCTGAGCCATGTAGACATTGAAGAGTGTAGGGCTGAGGGATGACCCCTGGGGTAGTCCGCAGGTGGTTGGTGTTGGGTGTGAGAGGACAGGGGGAGGCTGATCGGCTGCATTCTGCCAGAGAGGAAGGAGTGGATCCAGTTGAGGGCCTTGTCTTGAATCCCTTCATCGTGGAGTCTATGTATTAGGGTGCGGTGAGAGACTGTGTTGAATGCTGCTGAGAGGTTGAGGAGGATGAGGGCTTCTGTTTCTCCTTTGTCCAGTAGGGTGCGGATGTCGTCTGTTGCGGCAAGGAGGTCGGTTTCCGTGCTGTGTTTTTTTCTGAAGCCGGATTGGGAGGAGTCGGGGATGTTGTGCTCTTCAAAGAATGTGGCAGGTTGGCTGTTGATGGCTTCCTCAATGACTTTCGCTGGGAAGGGGAGCAGGGAGATGGGTCTGTAGTTTTTGATGTCGGTGGAGTCCGCTGAGGGTTTCGTGAGGAGGGGGTTAATCTCGGCATGTTTCCAGTCGTCGGGGAACATTGCTGTTGCCAGGGAGCGGTTGATGGTATGGCAGAGCAAGGGTGCAATGGTGTCAACGGCTCTGTGGAAAATGTGGTGGGGGCAGGGGTCCGTGGGGGCTCCAGAGTGGACTGAGTTCATCGTCTTCAGTGTGTCCCCGGTGGTGAGGGCTGTCCAGTTGTTGATCGTTGGCTTCATGGTGTCGGTGGTTGGTGAGGGTTCAGTGTGTTGGTTGTCTTCATCGAAGTTGTCGTAGGTGCTCTTGATTTTGTGGTGGAAAAAGGTGCTGAGTTTGTCGCAGAGGTCTTGTGAGGGTGGGATGACGGTGGACTCGCTGGTAGGTTGGGCAAACTCCTTGATGATGTTGAAGGGTTCTTTGCTGTTGTGTGCGTGAGTGGAGATTCTGTCTTCGATCGCCTTTTCCTTGTTTTTCTGATGAGTTGGTGGTGGAATTTGGTGGCGGCTCTGAAGTTGTTGTGGGCTTCTGTGGATTTGCTGTTCCTCCAGTCCTTTTTGAGGTGGCGGCAAATGTATCTGGACTCTCGAAGTTTAGTGGTACGCCATTATGCTTTCTTGGCGTGGGTGTTGTTATTTTTCTTGAGGGGGCTAAGGTAGGCGCTGCCGGTGCTCCATCTGTGCAGGCTCTGTGAAGGCTCTGCCCCCTTTCTCAACCAATCTGCACAGGGGCTTCCTGGGGTACTACTGGATAGGGGAGCAACTCCCCTTGGCTGATGAGGATCATTGGAGGCCAAGAACCCATACTTTGCAAAAAGGAAATCCCTCACAACTGGATTGCTGAAAAGGCATCGGCGGCCCACCCCCTTTCTGAACAACTCTGCACAGATGCCTCCTGGCATAAAACACACAAGAACCCCTCGGGTCTAAAACAAATACCTGGGAGACAGATAAGGCACTGGCTATAGAGAAGGCATTTCTATAAAGGACGGATTCCCTCACCCACCAGAGGTGGCCTGCTTCATCATTGGGAGTCCTCCTCGCATCATGAACCCTAGTCATGATGCGGGCTGCAACCTCCTCGCTGCGAGGGAGGAGCTCAGGGGTGTTATACGGAACCGCGAGGAGGTAGTAGCCAGGAGAGGAGGTAATCTTGAAGACTGTTTGACTATAGGTGCTCCTTCCCTCTCGTTTTTCAGGCTCATGAGGCATTGAATGGGCTAATTATAAAGCCATACCAACCAAAATACCTATTTGGGTATAGTATATAGTGCATGTAGAATGTAAAGCATGTCACATAGTATTTACGTCATAGTATTACACGATTTTCATTTTGAAATTTTGGGTGTAGAAGGGATCTCTTTAGGTCCTGATGAAAAGCCAGGGGAGGGCTTCAAAACATGTCAACACAGGAAGTACTGCCCATGAAAGCTCAGTACCTCTATCCTATTCCCCATTTATAATAATATCAGCTGATAGGAACATAAAATTTTGGTTTTCCGTAGAGCCAGATATTTTTGAATCAATCACCACTTTCACTCACTCTTGACCCTTCCACTCACACTCCTACACCACACATAATATTGTTAAACAATCAGTGCTCCCACGTAGTCGTAGGTCGTAGCACACCCTGTCCGCACACCCCGTCCCGTAGTGGGACGGGAAGACCCCAAAGATGAAGCATGCCAACAACGGTCCTTTTGGTTGGTGAGGGGTATTTAAACAAAGCTGTGTGTTTTCCATCACTTTAGGAGATACACAAGATCTGGAGGAACATTACTTTGTCTTTTCTACTAGGGTGGATCCCATTGTTTAATAGTTGTGTTATGAGAGGTGCAGTGCTGGAAGTGAAATGGTGTAAAACTAGCTACAGGGTTTACCACATCATTTTATTCTGGCTACCATGTTTTAGGATTGAAAACAAGAAATACAACAGAAACAATTAGATCATGTCGTATTGTGCTCAGATAGACATGTTTCAGCCAGTGAACCGTAAAGTGTTGTGGCTTTCTTCAGGATCTCAAAATGGCTACTGCTGTGAAAGTGATGTCATTTGAATTGTAAATAAAACAATACAAAACCAGTAATCCATGCAGAACTAGGTGGTTGGATTCACTGGTAGTACCTGTATGGGGAAAAACAGACATATTGAGTGATATATGAAATAATAACAATTTATAACAAACCAGCCAAAAAGTTAGTTTGTAAGTCATCCAGGTAAAAAACAACTACATTGTGTTAAATTCAAGAGAAGCGATTAACCATCACATTGCAAACCCAGAGCCCTGACCTATATAAGGATATGCATGATTGTTTAGAAAATGGTAAGCAACGCTGAGTGGTTATCATGAAACAAAGGCACTTACCTGCAACTGACATGTCTCATGCCTCAACTGTCCTTAGCATTGAAGCTTAAGGTGCAAGCGCATGTTCAACCAGAGCAGACATGGTTGTGAGGTTAAGGAACAAGAAAATTAAAGAAGTTGCCAGTGTGAAGCAACACACATAAAGGACCACATACACACATAAAAACAGGGGGGAACAAATCAACGTAAATGTATGATTTAGAAGGTACTGTTAGAGGCCAGACAAAACTATGCTGGCTCAGTGTTTAGTTGCTGAAGGCAAAGAGACTGTCAGGAAGAGTAGCGGGACAAGGAGAGAATATCTAGGTGTGTGATGACACTTTACAATAGTGTAATGAAGGTATTTTAAAACAGAATTGAATGCCACATAGTAAAAGAGGTACTCGTAATTTGAAATAATGCGAGCGTCACTGTATCTCAAATAGGCCTGGGCGTAGTCCGCGGAGTTTTGCTAAGCAGAACTCCGTGAAGTTACAAAGCACTCCATGATGTTCTGCGAGTGGCGGAGTGTAGTGAAAGCTGCAGTTTGTGCTGGTATTTCTGCTGCTCGGGTAGAAATTCTACCCGAGCGGCAGATCGCGCTCGCGAACTTACCGTTCACGGTTGCGAGCAGGGAAAAAACTCTGCTGCACATCACAAAGCAAAGTTTTCTGCACTCTGCGAGCTCCACGGAGTGCAGAGTGCAGAAAACTCCGCAAACTCCTCGAACATAGCGAAGTTCACCGACAAGGCCTAATCGCAACAAACAGTATGTGAAAGCTCAAAGGGATAAATTACAATACTCAGTTGTACCTGATAATTACTCAGAATAATACTCTGAAAAATGAATCCCGTGTGTTTTTATGGAAATTATTCTGGCTTTGCATAACTTCCAAATGACGCTCCTGTCAACAGTTTTCTTACTTCGGAATACCTATACAGCATTTTGTTGCTAGGCTCGGTGGGAATCATGGTAGAAGACAGGGGTGGATTTGATAAAGGGTAATACAACCATCTATTTAGGTGACTGTGGGAGTCTAGCAGCTTCTGTGGAACTGCCAGAACTGCAATTTCCTGAAAATAGAAACCCTTTTTTTTCAAATCTCAAAGTCTAAGAACATCGTGGCGATGCCTGAAAAAAGCCAGGGTAATACAATAGGTCTGGAATTTTACTTAAAGAGTCTCTTCACTCCCTGCTGAGTTTAGGCATGGAATAACTCACCATGTATGCATTCTATTACTTATCCTTGCAGTCATAAATCAATTAATCTAGGACCCGATGTAGGTAGGATTGATTTACCGATTCATAATTACCGAATTTTACCGATTCGGTAATTATGAATCGGTAAATCAGAGGGGTGGGTATGTAGGTAGTCCAGATGTGCTGGAATACCGAATCGGAGGAAAATCGGTATTTACCGATTCGGTAAATACCGAATCGGTAATGCCCAATTATTCCTATGGGCTTCAAAGCCCATAGGAATAATTGGGCATTACCGATTCGGTATTTACCGAATCGGTAAATACCGAATTACACAAGGGTGCAGGGGGTGTCACTTTGACACCCTCTGGCCCCCCCAAAAGAGGCTCGGGTGCCATGTGGCAGGCATACATGCCCTAAGGGCAGGTGCATGCACACCGTAATCGGTATTTTACCATCAAATTGAATTTGATGGTAAAATACCGATTCTGTAATGCTTGTGGGACTCAGAAGAGTACCACCTACATATCAATTTTACCGAATCGGTAAAAATACCGAATCGGTATTTTACAGAATCGGTAAATTTACCGATCGGTAAATTTACCGATTCTGTAAAATACAGGTCCCTACATACCATTTCTCAAATACCGGTCGGTAACGGCCGAAAATACCGATTTTCGGCCGTTACCGACCGACCTACATCTGGCCCCTAGTCACTAACTCATTCTTACAGTCACCAACTACTGCATCCAGAATGAAATACACACAGAAATTCCACAGTCATTTGCAACATAAATAAAAGAATAGAAGTATAAAACACAAAACACGTTCCTTCCTAAATGTGGTGGGCATATGCTTTCAATAAGTAAATTAACATTGCAGCTGACAGCCATCTTGATATGCTATTGTGCATAGTGTATGAACTGTGAAATAACAACACATCTTGAAAGATCTATTGCCTTCAACATATCATTTTGAAGATAAATATACCAGTTCTACTGCCTTTGCTATGTCATGCTTTTTTTAAAAAAACAAGGCAAAACTCTGGTGTCTGTTGTAACTTTTCTCAGTGAGCTAATTAGGCGTAAAGGCTTTACCATAAGCTTGTTACTTTTACCAACATAAGCCTATCAATCAATCATAGCATTTGTAAAGCGCACTACATACCCGTGAGGGTCTCAAGGTGCTAGGGGGGAAGACTTCTACTGTTCGAAGAACCAGGTCTTGAGGAGTCTCATGAAGGTTAGAAGGTCTTCGGTTTGTCGGAGGCGAATGGGGAGGGTGTTCCATGTCTTGGCAGCGAGGTGGGAGAATGATCTGCCGCCGGTGGTCACTCTTCAGATGCGGAGGACGAAGGCGTGGTCTGCGGAGTGGAGCTGGCGGGCGGGGCTGCAGAGTCCGAGTCATCTGTTGAGGTACGCTGGTCAAGTGTCGTGGAGTGCCTTGTGTGCATGGTTGAGGAGGTTGAAGGTTATCCTCTTGTTGATGGGGAGCCAGTGCAGGTCTTTCAGGTGGTGTGTGATGTAGCTGTGGTGGGGGATGTCGAGGATCAGGCGTGCGGAGGCGTTCTGGATGCGTTGGATTCATGTCAGAAGTTTGGCTGGGGCACCTGCGTAGAGTGCGTTACCGTAGTCCAGTCTACTACTGACGAGGGCTTGGGTGACTGTCCTCCTAGTTTCGGTGGGGATCCACTTGAAGATCCTGCGAAGCATGCCGAGGGTGTTGAAGCAGGAGGAGGAGACGGCGTTGACCTGCTTTGTCATGGAGAGTGTGGGGTAAAGTATGACCCCTAGGTTTCGTGCGTGGTTGGTGGGTGTGGGGGTGTTCCTAGTGCCGTTGGCCACCAGGAGTTGTCCCAGGCTGAGGGGGTGCAGCCGAAGATGAGGACCTCTGTCTTGTCTGAGTTCAGCTTCAGCTGACTGTCCCTCATCCAGTCGGCGACAGCCTTCATTCCTTCGTGGAGGTTGGTTTTGGCGATGTTGGGGTCCTTGGTGAGCGAGAGGATCAGCTGGGTGTCATCGGCGTAGGAGATGATGTTTTGGTCATGCTGTCGGGCGACGTGGATAAGTGGTGCCATGTAGATTTTGAACAGCGTTGGGCTGAGTGATGAGCCTTGGGGTGCGCCACAGATGATCTTGGTGGTTTTGTAGCAGAAGGGCGGGGGAGGCGGATGCTCTGGGTTCTCCCGGAGAGGAAGGAGGTGGTCCAGTCCAGGGCCTTTCCTTGGATTCCGGCGTCGTGGAGGCGTGCTCTTAGTGTGCGGTAGCAGACTGTGTCAAAAGCAGCTGACAAGTCCAGGAGGATGAGGGCAGCGGTTTCTCCATTGTTGAGCATGATCCTGATGTCGTCGGTGGCGGCAATCAGGGCAGTTTCGGTGCTGTGGTTGCTGCGGTAAAAAACGGACTGGGATGGGTCCAGGACGTTGTTCTCTTCGAGGAAGCTGGTTAGTTGTTTGTTGGCGGTCTTTTCGATGACCTTCGCCGGAAACGGGAGCAGGGAGATGGGTCGGAAGTTCTTGAGGTCCTTGGGGTCCAGCTCCCCCGAAGGTCGCTGTCTCAAAGGAGATGTTGATGGTTTTCCGGAGGTGGGGTGCGATGGTGCTGCTGTCTTTGTTGAAGATGTGGTGTGGACAGGGGTCTTCCGGGGATCCGGAGTGGATGGTGTTCATTATCTTGATGGTGTCGTCATTGTTGATGTTGGTGAAGGCGAGCAGGTAGTTGGTGCGGGTGGTGGTCGTGGGAGCGGGGGTGTTGGATGTTGCCGAGGTGATGGCGGTGTCAAAGCTGTCGTGGATGTCTGCGATCTTGCGATGTGAGTCGCACAGGTCTTGTGATGGTGGGATGTCATTGGTGTTGGAGCTGGGGTTGGAGAGTTCCTTCAAGAGCTCTTTGCTATTGTGTGCGCTGTTGTCTAGGCGTCTCTGAAGGCGGTCCTTTTGGCGGATCTGATGAGTTGGTGGTGTTGTCGGGTGGCGTTGCTGTGGCCTGTGAAGCTTTCCGGTGTTTTTTTGCGGGTCCAGTTTTCTCTAGTTTACGGCAGGCTCGCTTGGAGGCCTGGAGGTCTTCGGTGAACCAGCTGACTCTCTTGCTGGTGTGGGTGTTGGCGGGCTTCTTGAGCGCGACGAGGGTGTTGGCGCAGTCGGTAATCCATTGTCTGAGGCTGCGGGCTGCGGTGTCCGGTTCGGTCGGGTCTGCGGGTGGGCTCTGGGCGAGGGCGGCGGTTAGCTGGTCCTCGGTGATCTTGCCCGAGCTGCAGCGAGGCATCTGCTGGGTGCGGTGGTGTATGGTGGGTTTGTGGAAGGTGAAGTGAATGCAGCGGTGGTCGGTCCAGTGGAGTTTGGTGGTGCGGTCAAAGAAGACGTGGGTGCTCGCAGAGAAGATGGGGTCAAGCGTGTGGCCAGCGGAGTGTGTTGGTGCTGTGACGAGTTGTCTGAGTCCGAGGTTGCTGATCAGGGTGGAGGAGTTGGTGTTGTTGTTCTTCTTGAGGTGAAAGTTCAGGTCCCTGAGGAGGATGTAGTCCGTAGATGTGAGGGCGTGTGTGCTGGGGTCAGGGTCCGGGGGGGTCTGTAGATGATGGTTCCTCGGAGGGTGGTGTTGGGGTTGGTGTGGATCTGGCACGGACTATAAGCTGCCCCACAGGGAAACTTTATATGTATATTTAGCACAGTTTACGAACAATCCACCCTTAAAGGCCCATTGCATTTAACCTATGCATTTCAAAGTATATACATCAGACCTGCGGCCTTTGTCATAACATTTAATAATAAACAGATCATTGGTTTGTACACAATTATATTTGGTATAATAATATACATTATTAAGTATTGACAGTGTGCAAATTGTGTATTCCCAGTATGTGTCAAATGCGGGTAACAACACCAAAAGCCTTAGGTTTTGCACAATAAATAGGTCAGGTCTAATTCTCTAATATTTCATAATAAGCAAGTTAGTCTTTATAATTGGCTTATCACCATAACCAAATAAGGGCTACAGTATTTAGTATCAGCTTTTCCACAAGGCAATAAGTGTAATATAAAAAATTTGTGTTTGTACACACTGCCAGCCCAATCCAAATGCGAACATAGTGTATCACATCAGACTAAAAAATGAATATCTGTGAAAATGATGCCATGCCGGTGCCCTAGATTTGGACATGAGGGGGCTACTGCCATGGTGTTCCCTGAGTAGAGGTGCAGGTATCTCCCACTGGGCTGAGGGGAGTCCACTGGCCATTCATTGTTCTAATTTGAATTTTGCACATGGGGGAGTATGTGAAAGCAGCTTCCTATGCTTATTGGCTGTTGGGATCAGCAAGATCGCCTGGGGATCCCACCGAGTTGTTTAATGTGCAGGTGGTCCTGCTGGGCCTCCTCTGTGCCCCTGCGGGCCTCTGATGCAGCTTCTGCCCCCAAGAACCCAAATCTTATGTTTGCACAGTCTCCTATCTCTTTTTTAGGGATGAAGAGAATATTTTATCAAAAAATGTGTTTCTCTTTGACTGTGTATTCTTTTGCCACCTTTATCTTAGATGCATTTTGACTTATTTGCCTGGGTAGAGTTGTGGTTGGCCACAAAGCAAATAGACATCTTGGCATCAGGATGTCAAAGTGAGGCAACATCTACATTGATTTGGCTGTAAAGCTTATCTCAAGCTTAGGGCAGTGGTACTGCAGTGTTCAGGGAGGGGCCAAGGCAGGAGTTACCATGATTGTCCCTAGCTCTCTGGGGTACCCCATGTCACTGTCCTGGGAATGATGGGAGTAGGTGCTTTCACCAGGCAACTGTGGTACGGCCCAGTTGCCGAGACCCATCTCCCAAAGAGTGCTGGGGGGATTCACTCTTTGAGTTGTCTCTTGCTTAGTTGGTTTAGGTTTCAGCATGTTGCCCCAGGCTTCATTGTGGTCAACAAGCAGGTGAGTTATTTTATTTTATATTGATGTGTATTGTGCACTAATCACCCAAGAGGGTATCCAGGCTCTTGGGCAGGTGTGTATGTGTGAGGTTCCCTAGGTTCTTATATGAGGAGACAGGTCTTCAGCTTCTTGTGTAACACAAGACTTGAGGAGGACACTCTGATGTGTTGAGGGAAGCCATTCTATGTCATAGGAGCAATGTAGGAGAATGAGCCACTTCAATTTTTGCTTTTGTGGATGCTGGGAATGTGTGCGAGTGGAAGTGAGGCAGAGAATAGGTGTCGGGTGGGTTGGTGAAAGTGTGTAGAGCTTTCCGTATATTCCAGTCCTGTGTTTTGGAGGGCTTTGTATGTGCACGTGAGAAGTTTGAAATGGCTGCGCTAGTGAATGGGGAGCTAGTGAAGCTTCTTGAGGTGGGATTTAATTTGGGTGCAGCGTGGGAGGTCAATTATTAAGGGTGGGAAGTCAAATCCTCTCCGCCGGTGGAGTGCTCAGAGTTTTTGCCACTCTCTGCTCCACTTGGATAGCGCCATCCGGCAAAAAGACTCTGCTAGCCGCCGGCAGAGCGGAGTTTACCAGCGCTGTGGTGCACTACTGTGCTCACTTTCACCCGGTCCCTAGTAAGCAAGGTCTACCCTTGGCTGCATTATTTACTATGAAAAGGCTGGCATAAGGGCAAGTAAAGAAAGTCTTTGCTTTGTCCGTGAATTAAAAAGTCTGTATAAACAGATGCTGCACACTCACAGACTAGTAATAATCAGCGCTAAGCAATTCAACATTATCACAGTACTTAAACTACACCCACTGCAGTGACAAAGAGGAGTTTTGAAGAATTCTATGACACGCTGGTGCTTTGTGATGCTGCAACAGGAAGGAGAGCTTACAATGGAGAGGCAGCCACAGGAAGTGATGCCCTCATAACATGAAGTGTCAGGTGGTTCTCGTTGGTTGAAGTCTGTCGGTCATGGTGGTGCGGGAGAAGTGAGCTGAAGGAGGTACAGAGAGTCCAGACTGCTCCACAGCACTGGTCTCTGTTGCCTAGCCGATAAGGGTTTCCAGGGGAAACGACCTTAACAACGCGGTCAATACACTGCAATACATTTACATTGTTGCTTTTACAACGCAAGTCGTTACCATGACTTGCACTGGAGGGCACTCTAGACTAAGGAATAGTGCGATTTACTGTTCCAACACCTTCCCTACTGTATGCAGGCTGCAGTTGGAATAGTAAATCAAACTATTTCTAAGTCCAGCGCCCTACAGCGCAAGTCGTTGTAACAACTTGCATTGTAAAACAGCAATGTGATGAACCGCGATCTAAATATTTGCGTTGTAATATCATACATCCATTTCCAGCTGCCTTAGCTGGGACGACACTGAGAGGAACTCTGGCCAAAGCTTCGCCTTGGTGAGCGGTAAAGGAGCTCATGGTTATTTGTGCTGATTAGACACTCCTGCGTTCCCAGGCCAAAACAGAGTGGGCTGCATTGAAAAGTGGCTGTTGGGGGCTTTTTTCAACACTCGGATATGAAAGCTGAGATGCAAACTCCCTCTTTTCAAGCACGTTACCGCGTCTGGGACAAGGAGAGGAAGATTGGTCTGCACTAAACTAAACAGGGCGGGAGGGGAGCGAGAGGCGGTGAAAGGAAATGCTACGGGAGGAGAAAAGTTCAGAGCAAGAAAACACATGCAAGAAAAGAATATCAGAGCTCTGCTAAGCCTGGACTCCGGTGCTTTATGGAGGGCGAAGCATGCCTTGGAGAGCAATGCCGTGGAGAGCAAAGCATGCTCTGCGTGTAAAACTTCCTGATCTAGGCAGCTTGTTTCATTCCTGCATCTGCTCGATGTAGAGTGATACAAGGTCAGTCACTGCCAGTGGAGGGTGGGCAGTTGGGCACCCTTGGTGGGTGGGCAGTGAGCACCATGTGGTCTAAAAAAACAAAAGCAGTTTCAGCAGAGCTAAGCGAAGCATTGTGTTTGGCCAGACTTTGTGCCATGATTAACTGTGGTGCCTTTGTGATGGAAAAGCCTGCTGGTTGGAGTATGTCTTATTTTTGTTTACTATGTAAAATATTGCTTCCTTTGACTGTATGTTTATAATGAGATGTACTTTTGAGTAGGGGTGACTCCTCCCACTCGCGGAACTCTGCGGAATACCACAGAGTTTTTATGCAACTACGTGGAAGTCTGCATAGTGCAACTCCCCGAGCTCCGCCTTATGAGTCTCACAGCGGTGTTCTTGATGGTCTGGAGTCTGTGTAGGAGTTGTTTATAGATTCAGGTGTAGAGAGTGCTATGATAGTCCAGTCTGCTGGTAATGAGTGCTTGTGTGATGGTCTGTCTGGTGTTCTGAGGCAACCATTTGAAGATCTTTCATAGCATGTAGAAATAGGAGGTGCATGCTGTATTGACTTGAGCTGTCATATTGAGCTTGTTGTCTAGGATGATCCCTAGATTTCTTGCATGGTCTGTTGGAGTCAGTGTTGGCACTAGCTCTAAAGAGAACCAGGTGGAGTCCCATAGGAGGTCTTGTTGCCAAAAATCAGTACTTCTGTCTTGTCGGAGTTGAGTTGCAGGCAGTTAATTTGCGTCCATTCTGTTAGCATGGTCATGCAGTTGGTCATGCATCCTGGTGGTGGTTGTCTTCCCCATCATGAATAAGATGAGTTGGGTGTCATCAGCTTAGGAGATGATGGTAGTGACTTGTGATCGGATGATATTGGACGGCCATGTCATGTGTGTTGCTAAAGGGTACGACTGAGGGCTGATGCCTCATGGACTCCAGATATCAATCTCTTGGTCTTTGATGTGAAGGGTGACAACCTGTCTCTTTGGGTTCTTCCTGTGAGAAGAAACAGATCCATTGAGAGCCAAGCCTTCTAAGCCCATCCCCTGCAGTCTTCTGATGAGGGTGTTATGGGAGATAGTGTTGAAGGCAGCGGAGAGGTCGAGCAGGATGAGGAGTGCTGTTTCTCCTGGGTCTAGGATGATTCAAATATCATCAGTGGCCACAATTAGTGCTGTTTCGTTGCTGTGGTACTTTCTGAATCCTGATTGTTGTCTAGTAGATGGTGAAGTTCGATGTGGGTTGTGATTTGCTTGTTGATGGGCTTCTCAATCACTTGCACTGGATAGGGGAGCAGATATATGGGTCAAAATGTGGTCAGTTGATTTGGGTTGGCTGTGGGCTTCTTGAGAATGAGGTTGATTTCTGCACATTTCCATTCATCTGGAAAATTGGCGGGAGTGATGGATGCGTTGATGAAGTAGCTCAGGGTAGTGCTAATTGGTGATGTTCCCAGGTTGTAAATATAGTGGGAGCATGGGTCTGTCGGGCCACTGAGTGGACGGTCTGCATGATTGCTGCTATGTCATTTCTGGTGAGGGTTGTCCATTTGGTCAGGTGGCCTTCTTGTGAAAGATATCATTTGGGGGACCTGGAGGGTTACCTGAAACCCAAGTCAATTAACTGGTGCTGTAAGGGCAGTGATGTGTTTAACAATGATTAAAAAACACAGTTAGGTGCTTGATGGTTAGATTATTGTCAACATTCAAAGATGTCATTCCATATAAATAATAATGTTTATTCTGTTCTCTTAAAGACATTTGTAAATAAATACAGCCTGAGAATAGTCAATTTACCTACGCAATACCCAGACTCGTGCAGTCATTATTATTGTGGTTGTTTATTCATAATGGATGTCATGCATACTTACTTACCTTTGGGCCTTCGTTGCCCCAAGGCTGAGACCGGTCACCACCTGTAAAACAAGGCATCTTTTACCACAGCATTGCTTGCCCTTACTTGACTGTGCATTGTATATGTAGTGTATTTTGTAAAGCACCCCAAGCATCCCAGTGTTGTAGGGGCCGTTGTGGAGATTAAGCAAGCTATTGCCCAGAGTTGCAGCGTGGGACCCATGATTAGAGTAGGCACCGAGGCAAGAATTATCGAGTCCGCGGACATTGAGCTCAAGACCCCGCCGCGTCGGGACTTGAACCCTGTTCCCGGGCCTGATCTCTGCTTCAGAGTCTGCCGCTCTAACCAGTGAGCCACACTTCTCCACTCATTTCACCTTGAAATATCATCTATTGCTTGTTGACCCGAGCAATGCCCAATCAATTGGCAAAGCTTTCAAGCTTTAATCTATAGACACCAAAATTTTACATCCACAACTCAATGAATAAGAAATAGTCTCCCAAACAATAGCGAACTATATAAGGGATAAAGAACCCCCTGCCATAAGATAATGATATTGCAAGCCATAGAGAAATTCCATAACCATATACCTTTATAAGGGTAGGGAGCTCCGAGGTGACTTGCAATATCCATATCATGTACGTCTGGGGGTACTTAATCCCATATAATACATGGTCACACCTTCACCTTCACCTTTCCCACAAACCACTTAAAACTTTGACGAGTAGCTCTTTCATATGAAAAAGCAAGTATGCTTACAGACATGAAGAATAAAATCAAAACTTCTAGAGCATAATCACAACTTAAACATGTTAGTTATTTGTTGCAAGCATAGTATAAACAGTTCAATATTTCAATTAAAAAAAGCTGCAGAAGTGTGCAACATAGAGAAAGAAGCAGAAATATTCTAGTTTTTCTCTATCTAAAGAGTGTAGAAAATAAACATTCTCTCTGTTTTCCACTGTAAGCTATTAAAATAGAGCAGAAGAGAGAAAAACAACCTTCCATTTTTTGCTTTAAGCAGCTGCTTTAATTATGCTCCATGACCTGACCTGCCTTTCACCTCCGCTGCTGCCTCTGAAAGCAAGCATTGTGCTGTCCGAATAACCTTCTTATGTATAGCTGTCACAGAGACCTCTATTTGTTGAAAGTCATAACTCCTTGCTATGATATCACAAACTGGTTTTTGACTGTTGAGATGTCATAAAGGCCTTCTAGGCCAGGTGACAGGGCTCTCTGAGATCCTGTCAGCACAACTCTGCTTGTCTGCTTTGACTGAAAGCAGAAAGCCCAGGGAAGGTCCTGGGGTTTGATAAAGGATAGCAGGTAAGATATGTAGTTGTTACATTTGCATCAGGGAGGAGAGGCCATGCTATGTATAGCTCTCCCATTATCCTCTGACCCTGCGCAGTAGTTGAAATGAGAGGGCAGATGATTTTGGGGCCATACATAACATCAAATTCTAAATGGGTAAAAAGTGAATGTTTTTCACCTCAGGGTTCCAAGTGACATCATAGAAAACTCGAGCTTCCCTCTCATTGTCCACATGACGCTATAGTTCTGTATGTAATAATTAGATTCTGACTCTTTATAGCGTTACAAGTTGCTGATTACAAAGAAATGAGTGACTGCCGTTTATGCAGGCATTACAGAGCCCCATGTATTGTAACACAATACCACATTTACGAGGTCTTAAGATGCTCGTGGTCTATCAGAAGAAACGCAGAAAAAAATAAGTAAAACATTAATTGTTTCAGTTTGCTCAGCGTGCCTGAAAAATAATTTCCGACGGTCTGTCATTCTGAAGGATAACTGCGTGGAAGATCTATATTCCCTCTCATAAACAAAATCAAGGCATATGGAGGAGAAAATTATCTTCTCTGGATGCAGCGCTAATGATCCAGAACTTGTTAATGCCTGTCATAAAATAGCAGGCAGGCGTCAGACGGAGGCCTGTGTGTTTGCCTTTAAGGCTAAACTGCTCCCGCTGTTCGCCTGTCAGTGTCACTCAGCACAGGGAGGTCTCCCGATGTGTAAATGTCACTGTCTTCCCAACAGACTGCTAAACTGAGTCTTCGGGATGCCGTCGCTGCAGGCCTCCTCCCAGGCAAATAACATTTTGTATTGGGCAATTACATCTTTCTGAGAGCCCTGACACCATCACCTCTCAACCCGCCTTGAGACAAAATGCCAGCATGTGGACTGGAGAGCCGGGTAATATGCAGACCACTCCCGCCTTATTTAGAATGATTGCGATACTCAACCAAGACTTGAAAACGTGTATTTGCTCAATTCTTTCTTTGGTTGCTTTCCCGACATTTGTTCTGCATTCTGGTCAGAACAACCTCAGTTTAGTAGCCAGCGTTATTACTTAAATTGTTAATAGTAATAGTTGGGTTACAGGCAGCGCACTTCTGCTATTTCTAATGCCTCTATATAATAACACGTGACGTTTCATGTTACTGAGTTTCATGGCACAAGTCCTAAAAAAAGAAGTGGGGGGGATTAACCAAGTCAGGCAGTATGCAAGTGACATCATGGCCCAGGAGATCACAGTGCGTGATATCGCACGTGGCATCACTGCCTATGATCTCACCGGAAGTGACATTGGATCTTGAGACCTCACATCTGTTTAGCAGGTCTATCATGAGTACATTTGAGTGCATTGCAATATTTAACAAACTAGATTTTGCATTGGGGTTGTGCCAAAAAACTGTTGCAACCGCGATGCAAGATCTGGACCTCAACATTTACATTTATTTTTTAAAACCCTGACACAAACAAATAGGCAACAAAGAGAAAAGTGGCAGTAAATCTGTCCTGCTTAATTGGTTGAAAAGTCTGTTATTTAAAATGTGTCTAATGAGTTTAAAGCACCTGCTGCAGAGATCTTTGTGTTCCAGCTAAATCGCAGGGAATAATGATAGTACTGATGAGATAACTCTGGAGGATAACATATTTGTTGGAATGATCTTTGTTTTGTCTAGTCCCAGTTTTGAATCAAAGTAGCATAGAGGGTTAGTATGTCTTCTGCAGAGCACATTATGTAACACTCATATGACAGATTTTGTTTTATGTAAATAGGTAAGTGGATTACTGCTTTTAACACAGAGATCCTTTTGTGAATTGCAGTTCATAAATTGTAATCCTATTGTATGTAGCACAGTGTGCTATGAAGAACATGTGGCTCCTACACCTTGTAACCTTCACTTTCTTATGTAACACATCCTTTACATTGATTTGCATGCAAATGATTTATTGTCAATGTATAATGTGTATGTGTGATGTAAAGGGATTTTACATCCTGCATTGAGATGAGTAGTGGTAAAGTGCTACAAAAGAAATAAAACATAGTGGTAATTAAATTATGTGTTTAAATACTGGAACAAACCAACACATCTGACTTTTCTACAGTGCATGTATATCTATTACATACAGGGACTCAACAAAGTCAAAAGCATGCCTGTCATAGGTACTTGTGAAGTGATAACAAAATGTGAGCCTTTGTTTCCCCTCCACTGCATCCTCGTGTGAGGCTCCCAATAGCTCCCAGCCAGGATACTCCAACAAAAGGAGGCCTGATGGCCCCTTAACTTCGACTTTTGTTATGATCACAACTAGAATCTGATTAGCCCTTCCTGCCTGCACGCTGCTGCTCAGAACAAAAGCAGACAATGTGCAGACACTGCTGAAAGTGTTGCGGTTTCGGAAAATTACATAGAGACAAATTTAGAATATTTCATTGGGGCCCAACCTCTTGGTAGGGCAGACCACATCCACCCTGTGAAAGTAGTGGGTAGATGCCGTCTACCCACGTGCACCCTCGACTTGTGCCATGCTGACCTTACCGGAAGGCTGGGTCTGCTTTATTGGCAACACATTTGTCAGTGGCACACATTCAGGTCACTAGGCCATGCGTACGCTGTAAAAGAAGTAGGAAAATAGAAGTAGTGGTAGAACGAGCATTGTGAAAGCCAAGCCGTCTCTCCCGTCAAAACTAGGCCTGGGTGGAGTTCGCGGAGTTCCTCATAGCGGAACTCCCGGAAGAGACAAAAAAACACAGTGGAGTTTCACAAGTGGCAGAGTGCAGCGCAAACTGCCATTTGTGCTGATCTTCCTGCCGCTCGAGTAGACTATCTTCCATAGCGGCGGCTCGCACTTGCCAACTTACCTTTGGCGAGCGCGATTGAGGAAAAAAACTCCACTGCACTACGCAGAGCAGAGTTTTCTGCACTCCGAGACCTCCTCAGAGCGCGGAGTGCTGAAAACTCCAAGAATGGAGCGAGTTCACCGCTCAAGCCTAACCAAAACTATTGGATTTGCAATTGGTTGCTTTGATGTTTTTTCATGCTGTAAGAAAATCCATTCAAAGATATCTACCATGGATGCACACTCACTAGCAGCGGAAATCTTATAATAGATCTTCTTAGAGTAAAAGAAAATTGTTTCAAAGATGGCCACTGTAGATGCATGTGCACTCACGGAGCCAATAGATATGGTCATGCAGCCACGCAGTAGAATATTAAAGCCATTATCTATTTGCTTTAGCAGTGCTTGTGTTTTTTAGGCTCTGCTTCAAATTGCAGGGGAGCAGAAGAAAGAAGTTCTCCTGAAAAAAGCATGTTATTCTAGCTCAGAAGCAGGCCACAGCTACAGCTTTTGAAAAGATTAGGAATTGCTTTAGAGAAAGACGCTAAAGAATGCACTGCCAAAGATGCGTCCCACACTCATAATACACCCTCAATAGAAGCTTCTTCTAATTTCTTCTTGTGCACAATGATTCTTGTGAAGTGATAATGTAAAGTTACCTGCCCTGAATGGACGCTTTGGTTCTGAAGAAGTAGTTGTAATCCACTCAAGAACGGGAAGTGCCCAACTCCTAGCCAATAATCATTTTTCAGCAGCCGTGACGCGGTGAGAGAACTATACAAATACATTTCAATGAATACATTTAAAAGATCATTCCAGAGAAGAGAGTTCCTCTGAATGCTATTGTTTAGTTCCCCGAAGTCCAAGCAACATTTTCTTTCAGAACTTTGTCACACTTTCCACTTCCAAAGAATTGATACTTATTTAAGCAGGTTTAACCACTGTTTCCTGTTACCTGTGGACAAGTAGCAGCTAGACTGTGTTGCATTACTGTTATGTACAGCTGCCATTTTATGTAGTGGAGTTTATATTAGAAAGAAATAGGTATGAGTAAAATGCAAACACATTCACTTTTATCAGTCAGTCAATGAATTATCAATTATAGTTTTTATAGCATGACTACTCACCTGTGAGGGTCTCAAGGCGCTGGGGGGAGGGGGTGCTGATCCTGCTCTGGGGTTCAGTCGAAGATCCAGGTCTTGAGATCCTCCCTGAATTGGGTCAGTGATGGAGCTTGCCTGCGGTGGAGAGGTAGGGTGACCAGGTCTTGAGGGACAGGTAAGAGAAGGATCTTCTCCAGGTCCTGGTCTTGCAGATCCGTGGGATGGCGGTCAGGGCTAGTTGGGCGGAGCGGATATGTCTGGTGGGTACATGGAATGTGAGGAGGTGGTTCAGATATGCTGGTCCTCCATCGTGGAGGGTTTAGTAGGCATGTGTGAGGAGCTTGAAAGTGACTTTTTTGTTGAATGTGAACTATGTTGTTCTCGCAGGTGTTCGGTGATGTGGTTGCAGCAAGGGATGTTGAGGACCAGTCTGGCTGTGGCATTTTGAATGTTATGTAGTTTCCTAAGGAGTTTCTAGGTGACACTGGCTTAGAGTGCTTTGCAGTAGTCAAGTCTGCTGCTGATGAGTGCATGGGTGACCGTCCCTGGGTGTGTAGGGTGTTCCTAGTGCGGCAGGCCACCAGGAGTCATCCCAAGCAGAGGGTGTGGATCCCAGGATGAGGAAGTCGTTGGTCTTCTTCAAGTTAAATTTGAGGCAGCTGTCTCTCATCCAGGTGGCAACGACCTTCATCCCATTTTGGAAGTTGTATTTGGTGGCTGTGGGTTCGTTGGTGAGGGAGAGGATCAGCTGGGTGTCATCGGCGTAGGAGACGATGTTGAGTTTGTGGTTCCTGACAATGGCTGCAAGAGTGGCCATGTAGACGTTAAACAGGGTAGGGTTCATGGATGAGCCCTGGGGCACTCTGCAGCTGATCTCTGTGGGCTCTGAGATGAACTGTGGTAGTCTGACTCACTGCGTTGAACCGGTGAGGAAGGAGCAGTTCCAGTCCAGGCTTTGTCATAGATGCTGGCGCCATGTAGTCTCATGTTTAGTGTGTGGTGGAAGATGGTATTAAAGGTGGCCAAGTGGTCCAGGAGGATAAAGGCTGCTGTTTCGCCCGGGTCGTGGAGGGAGTAGATGTTGTCGATGGCGGTGAGGATGGCAGTCTCGGTGCTGTGTTTTCTTCAGAAGCCGGACTGAGAGATATCCAGGACATGGTTGGCTTCAATGAACTCAGCGAGTTGTGTGTTGATGGCCTTCTCAATGACCTTGGCTGGGAAGGGGAGCAGTACGCTTCTCTGCCAGTCTCAAGGGTCTTAGGTCAATTTCCACGTCCACTTTTAAATAATCCAGCACCAATTGCAACCATGCTCACCCACCCACTTCCCTAGAGCTTGTTAATATACTTGATTAGTAAGGAGAGCAGGGTCATCTTAAGGGTTTTTGGGGCTCCTGGCAACCCATGTTTTTTGGGGCCTCCGGTTTATATTAACTTAGCATTTTATTACCCATTTTCTGCTACTTGAATCCCACATGATGTAAACAAATTTTCAGAAACAGGGTCCACCCAGGGCCCAACAAATAGTTAAGATTATACTGGACAAAGAGAGATAGATTAAGAGGTAGAGGTAGACAGAGAATGAGAAAGGTTGAGCTACAGGAATACACTGAGGTGAGCAATAGGTAAAGTTTACCCAATGCTTAAAACATCTCTGATTAGGAGAGATCTTGCCGTAGGTTGTACACTAGTTGATCACTGAGTGACACAAAGATCTCCTGAGTGTTTCTAAAAAATGCGAGCACCTGCTGAACAGCTTCAGTGTACACCTACAGCACTGCTTGAGTCCTCCTCTGTCTCCATTTAACAGGGACCAGCTGTAAAGACAGTGAGTTGTAACTATGGCTTTCAGCCTGTAGAGCATGATATCAACACATGCCTTGCCCTCCATATGAATAATTTGCTGATGCTGAGCACAGCTGCAGAAGAAGCTTTGAAGCCAGTAGGGAGAGAATTAATTCTGACCCCCTGATATACCTCTCAAAAGAATTGTTGTCCAGAGATTTTCTTTTCAATTTGTGTTTTGGATGATTAGAGAAGTAATTGAGCTTGGGTAGACATTGATGATCTGGGCTGATTTGTTCTGGACACATTTTTTAAAAATGGCAGATGTCTTGCAGTGACAATGTTATATGTCAGGAACGATGAGACCTATATACTTTATTTTGGGGGGTCAAGTAGTCTTATAGAGGCAGAAAATAACTCCTTGGAGCAACTCTTCTACAATTTTCCAAAATGGCGGCTATTATACAGGAAGAAGACACAGATATAGAAATGAAACAAATTATAATGGTTTTGAATCCTGTTATGTATATGCCAAACAATGTATGCGATATAAATATGAAAAAGTCATGTTTAGCACACCTGTTTTAGACCCATTTTCATAGTTCACTTTATTTATTTGTTTCTGATATCGCTTGTGGTACGTTTGCAGAATGTTGAACCTTTGAGAGGAGCATATCAACAGGGACATCTGTTTGTAGCACAGGCTTTGCAAGTACATGTATTTGTAGGTTCTGTGGGTAGAAGCTTTAGAAAATCCTTAGGGTTTTGCACCCCATTAATATATTCCCAACCAAATTCACATTGATGTTTCTCTATATATGAATGATCCAAAACATTCACACATCTTATGAACAAGTAGAACACTCTTTTAATGTGTCCAAGCACAGAATATGATGCCAGTAGAAGGTCACTTAGCGGTACAGATCTCTTGAACTTACTATACCAAAGATTGTCGAATGTGTGACAGTCAGAACTCATTTTCCACACATGCACAATGTATTGTTCTACGTAAAGTCACATTCTTCGTCTGTCTCAGCAAACCCTTTTAGAAACTTTCACATTCCGTCCATCATCTTGTGTGTGTTGTGAGAAACTTCACAGGTTCAGCAGTTAAAGCTCCAAACTTTGTTCCAGTTTCGCTCATAGTGTTATCACCTGTAAGAACATGTGCCTTGATAATCTGGGCATATCTGTGTCAAGTTTCTTGTACAGAATATGAAGCGGGATTAAGTGCCTGTTCCATATTGTATCCATAACTCTGACAATCCTTGACTTATGAACATTGCAACAATTTTTAGTACCACAATAATAACATCTGTGTCATTTGACAGTACAATGACTTGGTTGGAACCATTTTGAACAGCCCACTTAACATGGGGCATAACACAAAGGTCAGTTTCCTCCAATTTGCTGTTAAGTTCTTCAACAATATGGCCCGTACCTTTTGAATTTATCTCTGCAGGCACCGACTCCTCATTGACAATCATTCCACTTGCAATAATTTAAACTTCAGTGTTCATGGAAGCATTAGCAATGTTTTGATGAGTTAACATTTCCAAGTTTATCTTGGTTGATGTTGATGACCAGAATTTATCAAGTTGCACAGGTACATGTGTTGAATTTTTGATGCAGGCACGGTCAGTTATTCCACGTGAAGACATTCATCTGATTCTCTCACATTCTTTGATTGATAGTTCAAGATAACTGTCAAAGACAATGTGGAGTTCTTGCTAGGTGCACCCTGACTTTGATATCTGTAGAACAGTCTGCATGACCTCACTGAAGTTTTGCATGGATGAAATTTTGCCCATTCGCAATTTTGAGATATAGTCTACAACAACAGAAGTTTTTAGTGAGTTCACCTTGTCAAATTGAAATTCACAGGTGAAAGTTTTTTTTGAGCTCTTGTACAAGTTTGTGCTTCACTGGTTTGATTGCAGCATTTCCCTCAAATAATGCTTTGTTGGAATAAGATCATGTGACAGAATATCCCTGATAAATTCACCCCTTTATTTTGCTACATCCATCTCTATATGTGCTTGCCAAAGTTGTTTTTTTGTAACCTGTTTTGAAGTGGCTGGTTGGACAAAACTCTTACTATGGCAATTAAAGTGTGGAACTTTATCTTTAGTGATTATGTCAAACAGCCTTTTCTCTATAAATACAAATCTCTCCGGCTTCAGTTCTGCATATAGTTTTGATGCATGTTCCAGGACATCTAGTAGAGATGTCTTTATATTGTTATCGACATGTTGCTTGGTCACAAAGTTGTGAAGTTGCAAAGGCTCAGTCATTTCAAAGGGGTTTTCAAGTTAATGCATGAACTGAAGAAGGCTGTCAACATGTTTGTTAAAACGTTGCTCTCTCTTTCCCACAAGTTCGTGGTGGGGAACAGTTTTGCGGGGGTCAATTAATTTTGAATTTGCCATCTCTCTGAAAACATTGCAACTAGAAAGGACTTCTTGGTAAACTAGCTTCCATTAAGTAACATATTCACTTTTACTTGTCTGACCAACAATTCCCTTGGAGCTTTCCTGTGATCTCTGGATCAGCTGTTCCAGAATCATATCCGGAGGCACAGCATTGAACCTTCCCTCTGTCTTTCACCGCAAAATGTCTCTGGTTGTCTTTTCTGTAGAGGAGTGTTTTTTCACCTCTAGCTTCTTCACTCTTTCCAAATACCAGGACCCAAATCTCAGGTAGTTTATGCAATCAAATTCGCCAAATACAGTAAGACGCTAATCACCTTCCCTATTAGCATGTACCAAGTTTTCCACTAGAGCTATCATGTGTAAAATATTTCCCCAGTACTTGCAAAGTTCAATTTTTTCCTCACATTCTTTGACAAACTCTATGAACTTGGTTTTCAGGATTTCTAATTTTGAGTGTATTGAACGTTGCCTGCTTTGCATTATGTTTTTTCAATGAAGTGCACACTGTGGCCTTTTTACTCCTGAAATAAGCTATGCAAAACCTAATTTGTCATACTTGTTCCACAAAACATTCCAATGCACTATTTCTATTCCCCAGATATGATGAGCATACTTTGTAACAAATGAACATAATGATGTCTGCTCAATACTGACGGGACAGTTTTGTTTCTAAAGATTTCAGCCTCAATAAGTGCATTGCACATGCCATACCCCTGAGATCACTTCCTGCACACCGCAATGCAACTTTTGTCATGTGGAAAATGCCCATAATTGGATAAAGATCATAAAATTCTATTTGATTGCTCATAAAAATTTCAGCTTTAATAGGGAAAACACCCTAATCACAGAAAAATGGCAGGAAAGGCCAGTCTTCAAGCTAAGCATATACATTTTAGAAAATGTGTAGAGCTGTGTATACAGTTGCGTAGTTTGTTACTGGAGATGGTATTACTGGTAAAAAGCACACCTTCTTCGTAGTGAAATCCAAACCATGGAGGAACTGGCTTTTCTTCACCCTTGAGTCCGCATGGAATAAATGATAGGACAAGTTCATTTAAATCAGCTTTGCGGACCGCAGCATCAGGTAGAAAAAGACCCATGTCCTCAATTACTTTGAAACTTTACGGGAGTCTGGGATGTGTTGATTGCTTGTAGTGATTTTGCACATGCTGGCAAGGCAGGTGGGTTATAAGATTGCAGCTTTGTTTGTTTATGCCTACACAGCTTCTTTTCCTGCAGCTACTTCATTGGTACAGTCTTGAAAAAGCACCATGGCAGTATCATATGTGGTGGATGTTCCAGACAAAGAAGCTGTCTTCAAAAGAGCAGCAATTGTAAATCTTTTTTGCTGTGATGTAATTCCTAAAACATGATTCAGAAGAGACAGTACAGTTGGACAGAATAAGCCTGTCTGTTCATGGGATTGACCTCCACTTTTTCGCTTATATCTTCAAACCCATCGTCAATGTTGTCGGTTTCTGTTCCAAGCTCAATAACTTTGAAACAGAACTTTGGAACAGAATCTTCCAAATTTAGCTTGTTACAGTTTTGCATTGCTGATATTAAACAATTATTTAAACAATGTTTAGACAACATCAAGCATTCTTCTTGACTCCCATGATTTGCAGTGCTCTGGGGCATCACAAAATTTGTCATGAAGTTCAAATTCAAAATGTTTCAAGATGTTTCTTGAAATAGTTCCTGCTGATTTTACTGCATCCTGTTATCCTATTTTGGCATACAAAAACTTCAGGAGTCAAATTAGCTGATAACAACATAAGTGGTCATTCTGACTAAAACAAATTATGTCATTGTACATTGTCACCAGAAAAATCTTAATTTCATTATTAGGGTCATCAATGTTGACCATTATTTCTCTGATCTCACTGAGTGTGAACTCCTAGCCACCACTGAAGAGTGGCTTTAAAACTCAATTTGCTTCACTGAAGGCTGGCCGTCATTGTGCATTCATTATTTTGAATGTGTGCATGCATGCAGCTCCGGTGGGCCTACAAGTCCCTCCAAATACATTCACCTATCTGCTTAGGTCAGTTACAAGGCTGAAAACATCGTCTTGGAAGAAACTAGCTACAGATAAAAACATGCTTGCCCTTTGAGACTCACCTACTCTGTACTTTGTTCTTTTGTCAAACTATTTGGCCCTTGTTCTGGCTAAAGCACAGTTAACACATTGCAGATCCTCTGCTTTCTGATCTGTTGTTGGAGGCAGACGAGTTGTAGCCATGGATCTTCTAAGTGAATGGGTTTTGCATTTGGTTGTCCTCACTTTCTCAGAAGACTTGAATTATTGTTGTGATTCACTGGTGTCTGCTATTTTTTTGATAAATTTTTTCCTGTCTTTTTTTCCATTTTATATGACTTGTAGTACTTCTTTTTTCAATGATAAAAAATGTGACTCTCTTCACTCCATTAGCTTCAATCTTTTGTGAACTTCCTCTTGCCATATTTCTACAGCATCTTGAACTCTCTTCTATCCAGCTGCAGTTTAATGTTAGCTTTTCTTTCCGATTAGTTTAGCATATGACACATTTTTCTTTGTTGAAAAAGTTCTCAGATTTTGTAGTTAGCAACTCTCTGTCAGGAGGTGAGGATCCTCTGCTACCAACTACTTCGCTCATGTTTACAAATTTCAATCAATGGGAAACCTGAAACAAAAACAATATTCAAATAAATTACCAATAAGATGGCCAAAACACATCATAATAGAGCCGCCATTTTAGAAAATTGCAGAAGGGTTGCTCCGAGGAGTTATTTTCTGTCTCTATAAGACTACTGGACCCCCAAAACCCATGTGTTGACACCAAAATGAAGAATACAGTGCTCATGGTTCCTGAAATATTACATCATCACGGCAAGAGATCCACCATTTTTTAAAATGTTGTCCTGAAAAATTCGGCCTGGAGTAGCAATGGCTAAATTACTTCTCTAATGATACAAAAACACAAATCAAAAATGAAAATCTCTGGACAACAAAATTGTTATGATGGTATATCAAGGGACAAGTACTAAATGTAGAAATACTCTTTTAAAATGCCCTACACCCTCCTATCCCCATTCAAAGCAGCAAGGACGTGACCTACAGCCCTCTGAGGGTACGGCATTAGAGGGGAGCTTTACCATGGTCTTTCTGCTTTGCATTCTGGTATATGTAATATTGAGTTTTCCAATAAAAATCAGGTAAATACTGAAATGCAAAGGGAAAATATAAGGAAAGCCTGAGATCAACCTACAAATGTTGTGTCATATCATGTTATGTTGATATATAGAGCACACTATCACCCCGGTTGATATCCAAATTACTTACTGAAATGCAGATATCCAGTGATTGCCCTTATGTGCCCTTTCCACTGTGGCAGCTATACAGACACAGGATCTGTTAAAAGTGTGAAGAGGTTTGGATGTACAAAACAATTCCAAGAAGTAAAATGAGGAAAAAATACCGTCAGGTAATCAAATACTAAAGGTTGCAGCCTTCCTAGTACTGTATACTGAGAAACACTCATAAAAATGACTTAAGTAAGAAAAATGAAATTACTTGTAAGGAACATACTGGGTGCACATTGTGGAAGCTGTGCTTGTCTCCATACAGTATAGACACTTTCTTTGGTACATTTCCAATGCAAACAAACTCAAATGTTTCATTTGATTCAGAGCAGTTACAATAGCCCTCCTGCACGCAATGTTGAGAATCTGCCCATTTTTTTTTCAATAAACATTTCATTAGGGTCAGATTGGCTTATAGGGAAATCTGACAGAGCCACAGGGGTTGGTCTGAAAGGCCAGTGTGTAAGCAGGTTTTTTGGGCTTTTTGTTGACCAGTTTTATGGTCTTCTGGGACGATTTTTAGTATTGATTCCCACGATATTTCTACAAACATTGCCTGCAGTAAGCACAAAAGCAAACAGTCTCTCAAACGTTGCAAACAGCTAACTAGTTTCTTTACAAGTTCAAAACCCCTGATTTAAAAAATATGCGAGCAGCTTTTGTTAGCTATATGGAGTCTACTTTATGTTGGTGCCCAACCTACTTTCTGTCCCAGATCCACCCTGTCCATCAGTGACCAAGCAGTGCGACTTATTTGGGTTAGGTTACTTTCAGGCTCTGTTACTGCTGCCTTCAAAGTAGACTACAGTGTTCCAATGTGAATCACAGTAGCATGAAGGTCTACTAAGGGTTTTCATCAACACCGCCCGCACTGTTATATTCACAAGCATTCTTGAACATGTCTAATGGGACAAAATATCTAAATTGTCTTGAAGCTTCCACAGTTGTTCCTGCATCTTAGCTCACTATAGCCTGGTGCAGGGATAGAATGGAGGAGCTTGGGGACAGGAATTAATATAAAATGCATAAATAAAAAAGCAAAAAAAGGTGGGAGGAGAGAGCCATATGAAGGAGGGAAGTGGCTTTTTGGGTGAGAAAAGCAGCACAGCAGGAAGAAAGTTACAAGACACATGCACTCCCATGAAATACATAAGCAACATGAAAAAAGCATTGAGAAAGCCGATAGGTATCTCCTTTGGGACCTAGTTACTTTGCCATTGCCTTTTAGCAGCATGATCTCTGCAGCATTGTGACAAGGTAAAGAAAAGGCATGTTGAGGTGGCCCCGCTGCCAAATCATTTTGTAGGCGCACACATGGTCTATTGCCCAAACATTTCAACAAAGTGACACAGATGCAATTTGCTTTATTTACTGATATGAACCTGAGATGTAAATAAAAAAAGAAACACAAGTAGCAAAAAAGTGCTTTTAAGGCAGAGAGGCCAGTAACAATTTGCTGCCTGGTCATCTTCTCCCTTCCGCCCCCCTTTAAAGAAAGTCTGCAGATGGGGCGAGAGGCTTCAATGGACAGCGGGGGGGAGGGGGGCTAGGGGAAGCAGTTGTCAATGGAGAAACATTTTAGTGGTCGGTGATCCAGGTCGGGTTTTGAGTTTGCAGTGGAGAAGTGAGGAGCAAGGAACAAGGACGCCGAACCGCTGCCTCCCGCTGCCGGCCCTACCCCCAACGCCCCTCAGCCCTAGGGCCCACAGACTTCACTTGAACGGGTCTCAGCGGGAGCTCTTGTTTACGGCCCGTGGCTGATCTCGCTGGTCCTGCATTCCAAGCCAAAAAGCGCCTGCAAAGCTTCCTTAATTACTTCTATTTGGACCGAGAGGGGGTGGAGCAGAGAGCAAGCTTTGTTCAGCTCCCCCCGCAGTGTATCGAACAGCTGCCGGTTGGGGGGCTACGGGGGAGTGCGGCAGAGCGGCAGAGAGGATGAAAGGCACAGCTCCACAGCCCCGCAGCAGTAAGGCAGAACGGCAGAGGGCAAAGAGGCTCAACAGTACAACCCCAAGGCAGAAAAAGCAAATTTGAGCCGGCACTTATGACTAAGCTAGGAATTGGTGGTAGGTTGGCTGCACTACCTGCGTGGGTCAGATAAGTGAATCGTGCGGGACAGCCCACCTGACTCACCAGATTCAAGGTACGAGATAAACACCGAGCTGAAGACAGAGAGGAGGAGTGCTTTCATTGCCAAAAAAAAACCCAGCAAGACGTGGCGGAAGCAAACAGGTAAGCCTGTGAGGAAGAGAGTGAGCGTAAGAGTGAGAGAGGGAGTGTGGCCCCCAAGCCAAAGGCAGTGGAGTGAACTGCCCAGGAGAGCCCAGCCCTCAATTCAGTCATGTTCAACAATCTGGAAATGTCTCCTTTGCTGTTCCTGTCGCAAAACAAGGTTCAACCCAGCAAGATCCTTGGCACTCCAGACCTTCCGGATCCTCCATTCCCGGACAGGTCATTTTCCGAAGAACAACCTGTTAGTTCACCTTTAGAAGGATTACACAGTCACCCTCCACCATCAGTTTGGCGACACCTGCTAAACACCCTGCACACTATTGGCAAAGCAATGAACTACCACCTGCTAAGTTAGACACACAGGTAGACCTTATAAATATTTTAGCCAACTACGTCCAGGGGGTCGAACAAAAGTTGCAAAACCTCAACAACTTGATCACGAGGGTGCAGCGAGATCACGAAACAACATACCAACCACGCCATTGTCACTGCACCCAAAAATTAGACCAACTGGCAACAGTTCCAACCCTAATAACGGAAATATTGGGGGTCGGCAGCAGCGCGCCAATGAAGACTGTACCTTCTCCCAAGAAAGCAACAGACCCATTGAGGGAAGTTGCCTAGGAATGTCTCAGTACTCGAAGGGCCCCTAACAATAAAGCAACAGAGTCTACCACAGAACAAACTCAAGAAATTATGGATACATCTCAACAACTGAACGGACAGGGACCTATGAGTGCCCCATCCATCTCACCCAAGGTTAACACCAATCAGTCGTCAGCAAATCAATTAAAAGCATTAACTCCATTATCCAAGCGTGAGAGAAAATTTTTGAGGAAGGCCAGAAACCGCAAACAACTCAGGCATTCAACAAAGGCAATTGGCACAACGACTGAGCTAGAAAGAACTGAAAGTGAAGTCATCACCTCTTCAATCCTAGGGGAGGCTGGAACTGCTGAGGACCACTTCATTCTTCCCACAGAATTGTTTGTTGCTTGAAGCACTCAAAATCGCACACAGCGGAAAAAATTCCACCTGCAAAGGTATATGGAATATTCAATCCGGTTGAGCGGAAGGGAAAACACCATCTCACAACTCAGACTACACAAACTAAGAAGCTTAAGCTAAGCAACAACACAAAAGAACCTATAATAAATAGCCTGAAGGAGGCCATCGGGCCTAAAACAACAGAAACCGAAAAGAGGCCGAAAACAGAAACAACAAACACTCAGGACAGGGAGGTAGTGTATCGAACTACATCATGAGTGATGATAACTCATTACAAAATCGCATAAGTCATCACCAAATTTCGTTCCTTTCAGATTCAGGGCGAATCACTGTGGATCTGCAATCCAATCAGAGCCCGGTTATCGAAAGAGGACCCGCCCACTTCAACCACGATCAGAAGTTGGATTTTATTCCCCATTACGTTTCAAGGGGAACTCATGACATCCTCAACAGAAGCGCACTATTGAAATTATTTAAAGCCCTTCCATCTCTGCGTCATAGTAACACCAGCAACTTAGAAAGCATAGAGTTTAGCCCAAACTTCAATTCAATTGGCCAAGAGATCACCACAGTCACCTTCCTTGACAGCTCCATCATTGAGCAGATCTGGCGCAACAGGACTCACTCGCCAAATGGGGCATTGAGGTAAAAAAAGCCAGCCTTCAACTGCTACCCAAGCCCACTTCAACCACCCAACCAGACAGAGGGCTTGCTCAGAGGAGCCAAAGGCCCAGAACAGGACAGCCCAACGAAGGTAATAACCCAAACTTTAAGAAAAATCACCATCACTTTTTCTCACCCAGAAGCAGTTAGGCCCTTAGGCACCAGGCGGATAAATAGAGCCGGGACCAGCAACACTAGGGCATGAACACTATCTTCCAAAGCCCCAATTTTGAATCAAGGTTGCGACATCTGTTCCTGGAATGTGAACGACCTAAATGCAAAACTGAAAGTCCCTGATTTTATGGAATTCATCAACCAATATGATCTACTTCTCCTCCAAGAAACATGGCAGGCAAATTGTACTCCTATAGTAGGTTTTAAAGAATATCTAAATCCAGCTAAGAGAGTCTCCAAACACGGAAGAGCAAAAGGAGGACTCTCCACCTTTGTTTCGACTAACATCCCATGTCATGTTATCGCCATAGATCTTGATTCAACCTGGATGCTATGTATTAAAATAGTTGTGTCGCCCTCTTCTGGCTTGTTAATATTGAATGTTTATATCCACCCTGCTTCCAAACTAAAGAGGTCAAGAGTGGAGAAATGATGTGCCACATTAGCCACCCTCAAACTCGCTCACCCGTACTCTAACATCATACTTTTGGGAGACTTCAATATGAACCTACTTCATGGAGGGGGAAAAAGTAAAATTGGTGGCCCATATATCAGCAAACTACGAGATTTCCACGGAAATAGATGTGCAGCTCTTTTGGAAGAACTCTCAATGCACATGCTAAACACACGTGGTCTGATCAACCACCCTCCAGCCTGTACAAGGGTTACACAAAAAACAGGCTCAATCATCGATTACACTTTTACGAACTACGATATTTTACCATACATTTCGAATTTTCAAATACAAGATAGAGCAGAAAGTGATCATTTACCACAAACCTTCAAACTACTCACAAATACACCAAGGTTGATAACAAATAAGGTGATGTCTTCACAATCTCGATGTTTTAATCTAAAGAGCCTTACCTGGAAAAAGGAAACTATTGGTGACATAATGGGCGTATGTACCACCCTCTTGGAGAGCATCGAAAATAAATCATTGTGCATAAAGGCATGGGAATCCTTTGTTCTTAAACTAGACAAAGAACTCCCAAGACAGGGCAAAGCAAGCAAAGCAGGAGCTTCACTTGGGGCAGCATGGTTCACAAACCCACCCAATCCACCCAAGAGATCCTAAGCTTAATAGGAAAAACCAGAAAGGAATTAAAAATGAACATCAAGGAAGCCAAGCGAGATTATAGAGAACTCACATGGGGGAAACTCCTCCATGCCAGCAAGAAAGGAGACGCCAGACTCTTCTGGGGTATAATCAACCAGCTGTCAAATGGCCAGAACCGACACTTCAACTCGGATATAATGGAGGATACTTGGCTATCCCATATTGATCAAACATACAATGCAACCTCCACCCCAGTTCTAACAAATCATGGGAGGCAACCTGAGAATGGGGATCCCAAGCAGGAATAGTCGCTGAATCACCTAAGCCACTCCCACAGGAATTTGCTAGCCAGTTCACGCAAGACCAGGTCTATAAGATCATAAAATATCTAAGCCAAGAGGGAGCCCCGGGACCAAATGGTCTGCCAAATGCCCTATTTCGGCAGGACCCAACGTTCTGGAGTGGTATTCTGACCGCACTTTTTTCACATGCTCTAGTAACTGGCTTAATCCCGGATTCATGGCGAGGAAGCATTATAAATCCTATATACAAATCAGGCCCTCGTGCTGACCCCTCCAATTACTGAATGATTGCATTAATCAATGTTGAGGCCAAGATATACGCAGCAAACTTGTTGCTAGATCTAGAGGATTGGGTGGATCGTACAAACTTGATGCCAAACACGCAAACGGGATTTCGGGCAGGAATGGGCACCCTCACAAACATCTCGGCGGTAACTCTTCTAGCCAATCAAGCCTATGCAAAATTCCGCACCTTGTATGCATGCTTCATCGATCTCAAAGCAGCATTCGATAACGTTCCAAGGGCAAAATTATGGGCTAAAAAGGAAAGTTGGGGGGTGCCCAGAAAACTACTAGAAGCCATAATCAACTTGTACACGCACACGTGGGTCCAAATAAAAATAGGCGACGGGCGTACTCTAACAAAAAAGATTTATACATCAAATGGACTAAAACAGCGGTGCGTTCTGGCTCCCTGCCTATTTAACATCTATACTGCAGACCTTGAGAAGTACCTCCAACTCACACAAACCAACCCCCCAAAACTGGGCAAAACATCGATACCTAGTCTCCAATACGCGGATGACATAGTCCTCCTAGCCCAAACACCCATAGGCCTACAGAGATCGATATCTCAATTAGGTACCTACATTACTTCCGCCCAACTTTCTATTATTCATCAAAAAACAAAGGTGCTATGCTTTTCAAAACCCCAGAAAAACAGGAAAAAGGCAAATTTACTTGGAATTTAGATGCAAACCCAATATCCCAGGTGGATTCATATAAATACCTGGGGTTTCATCTTGATCACAATCTAAATTTTAAGTCACAACTGGAACATGGCAAAACAAAAGCTAAACAACTCCTCTTCGCCTTTAAAACTGTTCAGAAGAAGCTAACAGGCTGCTCAACAGGCCATCTCCTGAAAGTAATCACTGCTAAATTCCTCCCCTCCATATCCTATGGGTCAGAAATTTTTAAAACAAAAGATGCCACAGTCCTAAATCAAGCGCAGTCCATTCTCTTCAAGAGATTGTTTTCAATTCCCCAATAAATCTCTCAGGCTCAAATTCGATTGGAATATGGCCTCAAAAACCAGATACCAGCTAGAAAAGGGGCAATGGCTAAATATTATTGGCGGATGAGGGAAGCCGATGATAACACCCTGGCCCACTTCTGTTGGGAAGAGATAGAAAAACAAGCCAGGCTAAAGAATTCAATTGTTACCATCTTAAAAGAGTCACTTCTGGCCCTTCAACTAGAGGAATCTTGGCTCTCAATTCCCACATACTCTGGATTCAAAACAGTAGCGAATAACGCAATTAAACAGGTCTCTTTGCTAACGGACAAAACTACCTTTGCCATGAAAAGTCACGCATGGGCCGTGATACAATCATATCAGTTGCTGAAGCCCCAAGCATACCTATCTGAACACTTTTCACATCACAAAAAGCACTTTTTGATGTTACTGCGGTTGGGCTCATTTCCCACGAAAGACCTAACTCCGAAGTGGATATGCAGCTGGCCGACCAAAGAATGCCGCCTCTCTGGACAAGGAGAAGAGTCACTGCTACACCTGCTATGTATTTGCCCCTCATTACTAGAAATGAGAAAAACATTGCTCCGTGAGTTGTTGAGGAAGCCACAATCAAGGACATGCAGAGGGGCAGTCATACTATGTCTCGGAGGCTCGTCAATTCAACTATCTTGCAGAGCCATAACCTTCTGGCAAATGGCGGCAAAGGAACTGGATAAAAAAGCAAATGAAATAACTGGAGCAGTCCAGAACTGAGCGGCCTGCTCAATTTTTAATTAGCCTTGCCATCTTGCATTTTATTGTTTGTAAAAATGTTCAAAATAATATTTTATTTCACAATCAGACAATTCTAAAGCTATTGCTCGTCGCATCTTAAGCACCTGATTGCCTTACCTACGTATTTTGAGCATTATCAAACATTCCCCAAGTTATATTTATAATGTATTATAGTGGTGTATACCCTTTTATGATTTTAATGAAATCAAATAAAAGTATTATGACTGACTGACTAGTTAGAAGGTAAGGCAGGCAGAAGCACATGAGGGTTGTTGGTGAGCACACCATGGATATGTTATCAAAAATAGGGCAGAGGTGGGGAAGAGAAGCACACAATGGAGATAGCTGAAAAACACATGCACTCCCACTGAGTGATTAACCCTAAAGTGAAAAAAGTAGTGCCTGAAAAGTAAGCAATAGATGGACATACATTATGAGGTTATGTTCCAGGGTGGGAACAAACACACAAGAGGAAGGAACGCTCACACAAGCTAACACATAAGAAGCAAGCAACGGGACTGACAATCAATACAACTAATAGTAAGCAATGTGTTGTTATAAACCCAACATAAGCTGACAATGGTATTTAGACAAAATATCTGAAACAAATTAATGTGTGGACTAAACACTGTGTCAAGAATATCTAGGACAAAATATATAATTCCACGTATATGTACCTTGACGATATATATCTTCAAGGTATGTAGATGTGGAGTTAAGAATAGTAAATCTATATTTACCTATTTTCACTCACTTTCTGATATTTTGGTCCTCGATAATTTTGACCCGCTATTCCATCCACACAATATTTCTGTTACTGATATTCTGTCAGTGTTCCATGACAATAGATATTTTCGCAACTAGACAGCTTGTGTTTTCTGATAGAGGAGATCTGTGGTAATAAAAGTGAGCAGTGAAAAGATACAAATTAAGATTTTGTGCTACAGGGAAAGAATGCACAACGGAAGACAAAACAAGCCATCAAGTAAAAAGCAAGATGGACAAGAAATTCAACCAATGGTAAACAGTGGCAGGATTCCTACCACTGCAAGTTGTTGGGAAACTGACAATAGGGCTTTTGTAACCAGACAGTTTGTGCTGACTGGTAGGTTTGACCTAAGAAGAAGTATCTATACACCACAGACACTGCAACCTCCTATGAAGGGGTTTCACTCCAGAATCAAGGCATGACTGAAGCATGAAGAAGACCCACTTTTCAGTTTCATGATTCTAAACTGAAGCCTTCAATGCCTAAAGACAACCAGGTGTGAAATATACTTTGTCAGTCCAAAGATGAGTACTGTCAAAGTTGTTCAAGTATATTCAACACAGACTTGCGGGTCGTTGTCAATGTGTGAAGTAATATGTGGCAGCTTTTGGTCAGAGGGAACCCTAGGCTAAACTGAATTTAATTGCGCAACATCTTTTGTCCTAGCTGTGGTCTATGACTTAATTAATAAGATAAATGAAGAGCATCTCATTAATTTAGCAAACATGCATTTTCATTGCATCTTGGTACATGTAGTCATGTATTTATAATAAGGTCAAACAAAACTGCATGCAGAAGAAAGCAACGTGAAATCTCAGAACTTAATAAATACACTAATAATACAAGACACTAACTCCATACTTTGCAATATTGAGTGATAAGAAAGAGGTATGATTTTTCAAGTTTACAAAACATTAATTAGCATTATTTGGATGTAGGAAATCCACCTTTTCTGCATGGTCACCCCAGGTTTACCACCTTTTGCTGGACCATATATTTTTTCTTGCCAAAGAACTCTGTGTACTTTACCCCTGGTAGCCAGAAGTAGAGTGCCTATGCTCTCCCTTTAAACATAGTTAATGATTGGCACATTTAACTTTTCTGTAAGTCCCTGTTGTATAGTATAAAAAGTGCAGCCACAGCCTGGATGTTGAATGCCACCTCAGGACTGCAACACCTATTGCGTCAACAGTGCAAATATGACTACAGACCTATAATGTGTTGCATGAATGTTGCAGTAGAAACATGTAGTGCAGCTTGTTAAACTAAAGCTTCGTGAAGGAAAAAAAAATTCCTTTTTAATATGAGGAAGCTTTATGTGGACAAGGTAGCACACAAGGTAAGGTGAATTGTGTTTAAATGTGGCACATCTAAAAAATTGATACTGCTATGTCCCTACAGTGACAAGGCTTAAAAAGATAGTTTCACTGTGGTGGGACTAGCTGTCCTATGTACATTAGGCTGACCTGAATGGGCAGAGATGATTCCTCTAAACAATACAGAACATTCAGAATGTGTGCTATAGACATCCTTTTTGACCCTGCTTTTATCCTACCAAACATCTGTCTCTGGGTTTGTTGTGGATACAGTGCCTGCCTCAAACAGGATTTTAGTGTTAGATACAGTACAATACAATAAAATGTATAAAGTGCGTGGCTGCACCTGAAGAGGCGTCCCTGCGCTAGAGGCTTAAAAAGTGGAACAGGCAACTAATCAAACAAGAGAACTGGAGGCCTATATATCAAAGCGATAAGTCTTCAGAAGCTTACAAAAAACGGGTTCAGTAGGCCCGAAGCGACAAGTCAAAGGTAATGAGTTCCAGAGTTTGGTGGCCAAGAAGGAAAAGGAGAGACAACCTCTTCTTGCCTTGTGTACCCTGGGAATACATACAAGTTTTTGGCCACTGGAGCGCAGCAATCTCCCTTGCTGGTAGGGATGCAGTCTTCTTCTAAAATATAAAGGCTCTTTTTGCTCTCAAGCTCTGAAAGTGAATATAAGACCTTTGAATTTGATGCGGCTAGCAAAGGGGAAGTCAATGTAGACTGTTCAAGTAGGCCATGATAGATGAGAGAGCCGGCATCTTCAGGATCAACCGAGCTGCAGCGTTCTGAATAATCTGCAGGTGGAATGGCAGATACAATGGTAAACCCTAAATAAAGGCTATTCGCATAATTCAGCTTTGAGGTTACCAAGTCATTAATGACCGCTGTGGAAGGACATCGGGATTACTACAGTATACTCCCCCACACACCTTTCTATCCCATACAGCTCATGTTTAGTGTGGATAAAGACTACCAACATCTTGAAAATCCATTGACACATGGCATTTTGAATCTGTTTGCATTAAGGCAACCAAGAACTTCAGCAAAAGTAGGTAGGTCAGAGCCTTTGAACTTTTACCCCATTGGTTAGGGAGGGGCCAGGAGTCACCCTCACCCACTACTGTTGTTTGGCATAAATTTGGCATACCATGGCACCCTCTTCCGAACCCTCTCCGGACTGGTGTAGATTAGAAGAGGTCTGGACCAGCTGTCCGTAACCTGAGAGGAGGCTGAAGGACATGTTGCCTCTTTTATTCAGGCCAAAGAAGTGGACTCCAAGGGTCAGTTAGCTGGCCTCCTGTGTGGCTAAAGGGAGACAATAAGCTGCAAGAGGCCTTTTGCTGGAAGTATCCAGCTGGACCTGGACTAGACCCTGCTGCTGGTCTCTGCCTGATACCCTGTGAATCTTGAAGTGCCCTCATGTAGGTCCTGGGGAGCTTAGAAGTATTGGGACTTAAAAGACAAGGTAACATCTTTTACAAGGATGAAGCTGCTTAGTGTATCTGACCCACACTCCAGAGCAGTTAGCTTCAAATTGTGTTTGTGTTCTGCCTACTGGGACTATAGATTATCATTTTTTTTTAAATCATATCACTGCATCCCCCTTATTGGATTTTGGTCATTCTGGTGTCATTTAGTTTAATAAATTTTACTTTTTCAGATTTCTATTGTTTGGCATTTTCACGTTATTCCTTTTATGCTACTGCATACATAGTTTACACACTGCCCAAAGTTAAGATTGTTACCTCTGTGCCACAGCCACCAGGCAGTTGAGCTCAGGTTAATTTAGTGATTTTGAGGGTTCACCCTGACAAGGTTTGTGATTATTCCATGAGGTGGGTAGTCACCCACCCCAAATAATAATCAAAGTTCTTGAGGGCGATAAACTAGAATTTATATAACATACCCTTTGTCCAGTTACAGGTACACAGAAAGTAGCAAGTCACATTATACACAATTGACCTGCATCAGATAAATTAAATCATAACATAAAAGTGTGACTTTTATGGTATGTGTCCAACTCTTACCTTGCCAACAGTTTACCAGCAAACATACTTGTGTAGGTAGCCGACAGCCATACATTTCAGAACATTTTTACATCCTTTAAAGTCTTGATTGTAATTATCTTTCTGTTCAGCCTCAAACTTGTTTCACTACATGTTAAATCTGGGCACGCTGTAGCAGCAAACGCCAGACCTCTTTTGTGAGAGCTCACTGAATACAATGAGCTTCCATACAGTGTATCAGTGGCAGGCTCCAGACCTATCTTCTGTGAGACATCTGGACACAGTGACTCAGTGGTCTTTCTTTTTTTTTTTTTTTTTTTTTTGGGTTAAAAACTTTTATTGAGCAATCAGATAAAAAGTACAGAGATGGGCCTACAACCACACGGGCTGGCCGCTAATTTGCAAAGCACGTACCATGCGGTAAACAGTAATCTCCGTGGCCAGGCCCAAATCACAGATTAAATATTGCACAAAGCATATGACAGGACACAACAGTTTTTTTTTCTTAAACATTAAAATAACAAACCAAAACAAGGCGAATGTAGCAATCACGTCAGCTCAGATGACAGAGGGGAAGTCCACTAATCAGGAAGATAAAGGTAAATCAGTGAGACTCGGCAAGGCCGGGGGGGGGAGGGGCAGCAGGGAGAACAGGAAAATCTTAAAAAGAGAATGAAAGATTTCGGGAATGTCAGCCTAGGGAGACAGGGTAACATCGGATGTGTCAACCAAGGGAGGGGTACAAATGTCTCCACGATATGCATTCCACTGACCCCAAATTTTAGTCCACGCCCTGGGTCTGCCCCTAGCCACATAGACGGTCTTCTCTCGAAACATGGACCAGTCCATGTTATCCTCCCACACCGAAACGTCCGGAGGTCTGGATGCGCCCCAAAGTTGCGCTATGTCCCGCTTCGCGACCATGTACCCCAAAGTTGCCCATCTGGTCTGGGCCACAGAATAATCGGTGGGTTCCCACATGTTCAACAGGCATCGTCGGGCCTCAGGCCACAGGGCAACACCAGTCACGACAGTCATCACATCAAGTACATCAATCCAGTAGGCCGCCACCAACGGGCATTCCCAAAGTATATGCATAAAGGTAGCACTCACCCCACAGCCACGCTTACATAAGCCATCCGGGGAAAAACCCATTACAACCAGGCGCGGACCAGTTACATACACGCGGTGGAGGATCTTAAGTTGCACCAAACGAAGACGGGCGGGAATGGCTACCTCCTTAGGAGAAGAGAGTGCTGACTGCCAATCCTCGTCATCTAAGTCCAATCCGTCACCGACCCACAGCTCCCTAAGGCGGACCAACAGGTCGGCACGACTATGAATCCGTTTTTTATAAATAAGGGAGATAGTACTATCAGGCAGGTGTCCATCTAGTATACGATCTTCAAGGGGGGAAGACTCGGGCAGGGTCACACCAGGAGTTAGAACTGAGGCCAGGGCATGCCGGACCTGCAGATACCGAAAAAACTCTCTATCACTCAAGTCGTATTCTGCCTTAAGGGTCTGGAATGACTTCACGCTACCTTTCGCACAGACATCACCCACCTTACATATCCCAATCATATCCCAGCGGTCGAATCCCTTAATAGACCAGAGACACCCCAAACGTTCAGAGGCATAAAGCGGCGTCGCCAGTGTCAATCGATTCTCCCAGCCCAAACTCACATGCGCGGCGCGCCACACAGTGACTGCGATCCTGGACGGGCCCACAAGATGGCGCCCGGCCAATCTAGAATAAAGCGCTCTATTAAAGTCCCCTCCCGGCAGCTGGAGTCTATCCATCTCAAAGGCCGGATCCCGACCCGGTGAATACATCGCGTGGTTGATGGCAGACAGCTGGGCAGCCCAGTAATATCTCTTGATGTCGGGGAGCGCCATGCCCCCGTCATACCAAGGGATGGTGAGTTTCGCAAGGGCAATACGTGGACGCCCGTCCCAGATCAGTTGTCTTTGAAGACTCTCGATCTCTCGGAAATAGGTAGCGGGAACGTCGTCATAAGTATTCTGAAGTGCGTAGAGGAACCGCGGCAAGGACATCATTTTAAACAGGGCCGCCCTGCCCAGAGGAGACAGGGGCAGCTTACGCCAATGGGCCACATCTAGTCGCAGTCTAAGAAGCGGGGGAAGGAGATTGCGCTCGAATCGGAGTGAGGAGTCCAGCGTAATAAAGATCCCCAAATACTGGAAGCCAGACTGGACCACCTGGATAGGAAATCTGTCCGGCAATGGGGGCAAAACACCCGAAAGAACATACACGCAGGACTTAGCCCAATTAATAACTAGGCCCGAGTTAGCTCCAAACGAGGTAAGAACATCAAATAAAACATTTAGAGATTTACGCGGGGAAGTAAGATATAAAAGAATGTCATCCGCGTAAAGTGAGACGCGGTCCTCAAAGTCCGGTGACCAACGGATCCCCTTGAGTGAAGGCTCCCATCGAAGCCACGCAGCTAACGGTTCCAGGGCGAGCGCAAAAAGCAACGGAGACAAGGGGCAACCCTGACGGGTCCCCCTACCAAGGCAGAAGGGGACAGAAACTCTACCGTTCACCACTACCTGCGCTAAGGGTTCAGCGTATAACAACTTCACCCAACCGATAAACTCAGGACCAAAACCAAATTTTTCAAGAGCAGCCATAAGATAGGGCCACTCCACTGTGTCAAAAGCCATCGAGGCATCCAACGAGGCCAAAATGGCCGGTTCCGTCAGAAGCCCCGCCCTCGCAACAGCACCGTGGAGACGACGTAGGTTAAGAGCCGTGTTGCGATGTGGGATAAATCCGGATTGATCCGGATGAACCAAGTCACTAATGACCGTCAAGAGGCGGGTCGCCAGGAGCTTAGCCAGGACCTTGGGCTCAACGTTTAACAAGGAAATGGGCCTATAAGACGAACAAAGGTCCCGCGGTTTACCGTCCTTGGGAATTACGACTATCGTAGCCAGACGCTGATCATACGGGAGAACACCCCGTTCCCGGGACTCCAAAAACATGTCGCGAAGATAGGGCGCCACCTTATCAGGACGTAGCTTGTACAGTTCAATTGGCAACCCGTTCGGGCCCAAGGCTTTGCCCGAACTGAGTGAGCAAATGGCAGTAGCTATCTCGTCAGTAGTAAAAGGGGACTCCAACGATTTACAATCTAAGTCGGAGACACTGGGCAAAGCTATATCGCACAACAGAAGGCGAGAGTCAGCAACATCCCGTCCAGACACAGGGGTATAAACCACACGAAAATACTCAGCAAAACATGCAACTATTCCAATCGGGTCCGTCACTCTCACACCATTCGATGATTGAATCACGGGCACCACACGATTCGCCCTCTCCTTCTTATCCAACCACGCCAATAATTTGCCCGCCTTGTCCCCCACATCATACAGACGACCCTGTTGCTCCCGGAACATCTGTTTTGCCGCATCCGTGACCAAAGACTTATAAGCAAATTGTTTCAGACCCAGGGCATGGAGTTTATCAGATGTGACTTCCGACTCTAAGGCAGCCTCCCTTTCAGCAATCTCCCTCTCGAGGTTCACCACCTCCCGATCCCTCGCCCTCTTGGATTCAACAATAAGGGAAAGGGCCTGTCCACGAATCACTGTCTTAAAGGCCTCCCACAGGGATATCGCAGAGGAAACGGATCCCTCGTTGTCCAAAAAATAGGCGTCCAAAGACTTAGTCAAAAGGTTGCGGGTCTCGGGGGAGGTAAGGTACCATGGGTTGATAGGAGCAACCCGGCCCGCCGCCTCCACCCCCATCTCAAAACAAAGCCAGAGCGGAGAATGATCGGAAATGACCCGGGGGAGGTGTCTAATCTCACGCACCGCCGGCGACTGGGCCGCAGGCATCAGGAAATAATCCAGTCTAGACAAACTCCCATGGGCCCCAGAGTGGAAAGTGTATTGAAGCTGAGTAGGATGCATAAGCCTCCAGCAATCCACCAAGCCAAACGTGTCCAGAAACCCACCCAGCCACTGTTGGGCCGAAGGAGTGTCCCTAGGGGGGTGGCGATCGTGTAGACCGGAGAACACAGAATTAAAGTCACCTGCAATGAAGAGAGTACTATTAGGGAGGTCCAACAAAACACGGCCCAAATCGGAAAAGGTAGAAGTCTGCAGGCCGGGGGGCACATAAACAGCACATAAGGAGAGGGTACGACCCTCATAAGACCCACAAGGACAGCATATCGCCCCCGATCATCAAGGATCACATCATCAATAGCTAGGGGGAGGGAAGCCCGAACAAGGATACCCACCCCCCTGGAACCCGTGGTAAACCCCGAATGTGCGGCAAGGCGATAGCCCCACCTATTCATCGCACGACAAGTATTGCCCACCTAATGAGTCTCCTGCAGAAAAACAATATCTGGAGATAAACGTCGTAAACATTTCAACACCAAACTCCGCTTAATACGATCCCCCAGACCATTAACATTCCACGAAACAAACCTCAACCCGCTACCCCCCATCCCACACAGCAACGCCGAAATCCCTCCTCCATGAGCATGACATAAAAACCATCAGTAGCAAGATAAAGTCGCCTTGAGAACATAACACACAAACATCGAACTTCCCAACCACCTACCCCCCAACAATCAAGAAAACACCCCCCACCCTGCACCCCTGCAAAATGCTAAAAAGCCACCCCAACATGCAGTGTGCCTGTCGCCCAAGAACCCCCATTCTACAAAAAGACCCCGGAGGAGGAAAGGCTCTGGCCCACCCGCCACCCCGATCAAGACAGATGACGAGGAAAACACACAAACAGTAGAGGCACTTAGGCATAGAATCCCGGAAGAGTTTACTCTATACGAGGGCCCAGGCGTAGACGAATTGTTCAGCTCTCCACACCACCCTCAGCACCACCCGGGTGGGCGTCGGACTCAGTCACAGGAGGTCGGCCAGGCAGAGAGTCCAGCCAGTCGGTCACAGAATCTGGCCGATCAAAGAAAAAGGTTCGGTCATTGTACTCCACTCGCAGCCTGGTCGGAAACAGCATAGCGTAGCGTAACTCCATGTCCCGAATACGCTTCTTGACACCACGGAAGCCCATACGCTGTTTCTGGACCTGTTGAGAAAAGTCCGGATAAAAGTTCACTGTGGCGTTCTCAAAGGCCACCGGACCCTTCACACGTGATGCTTGCAGGATAGCGTCCCGATCCCTATAATGGAAGAGTTTCGCAACAATAGGCCTCGGCGGGGCACCTGGCTTACCCTGGCCCCCCGGAACTCGATGGGCACGCTCTACTGCGAAAAATTTACTCAGTCCAGACGGAGAGAGATAGTTTTGGATCAGGTCCTCAACCAGGAGATCAACAGAGTGAGGTTCTGGATTCTCCGGAACGCCAACCACGCGCACATTACAGCGACGTGCCCTGTTCTCAAAGTCCTCCAAGCGCCGGGTCATTAAATCGTTCACCCTACGGAGATTACCAATCTCCGTCTGTATCTCCGAGACGTCCGCCGTGAGGCTGGATGACTTGAGATCCAATGATTTCACCTTCTCATTGGTTTTCGATAGGTCGGCTCGAATCAAGTTCACATCAATGGCCACGGTGTCGATTTTGTGGGCCAAGGCCTCGTATTGTTGGCCTATCGTCTCCCTCATGCCAGAAATGGCGCCCATGATGTCCTGCAAGGACGGCTCCGTTGACGCGTCCACGATGTGGTCAGCAGCACTTGGACCGGGCAGGGCGGCTCCGGGGGACCCCTTCGAGTGGGTGTAACGGTCCATAACGTTAGACTGGACCGGGCCCCCGCGCAGGGGTGTCTTGGTCCTCCGTGTCTCTCGGTCCCCTCTGCCCGCCATGTTGGAAACTGCGTCACAAAGAGATTCACCAGGCTCGATGGAATGGGCACAGGAAGATAAGGCCTTGGGATCAAAGAGCCGCCAAAAGGGTACCACCAGGATAAAGCCAATCAGTTAGGAGAATAAGCCAGCCAAAGGCCCGACAGCCGTCTCGTGTCCCGGACCCAGCCCAGGACCCAGCCCAGGCCAGACTCCCCTGCCAGATGTCTCAATCTGAGGCAGAATCGAAACCGAAACTTAAGAGGGGGACCCACAAGTCCAATCCCCCTGCCGCTGTTGTTCAACTCCAAGACGGCCACAGAGCCTCACCAAGTCCCGGGCGTACCTCAAGGGCGGATCCCAAAAGTTCGAATCACCGTAACTCCGGCACCCCGGGTCAGAATCAAATTCCGAAAGTTCCAGGACGATCAGCCCAGCTTCCTCTACACAAATCCTCGTGAAAAGTCAGGATATGTTCAGGATATCATGCCGGGAGTGGCGGGGGTCCGGAGAGCGCTGTGCTCACGCGGCCATCTCGGATGCCCGCCAAGCTCCTCCTCTCAGTGGTCTTTCTTGACATTGCCCTGTGAGTATGCACATGGTGATAGCAGGTCCCAGGTCTCTCTCATGCGAGACTCAGTGACCCTTCACTCACAGTGTCAGCTGGCCTCAGGCACATTCCATGTGAGTTCTCTCCAAACAGTGGCTCTTCCTGTCACCTGGAAGTGCTAAACTTCTTTCCTGTCAGGCGATGGGGGCCCCTAAGCACTCAAAGCCGCAGACTCTGGACCTCTTCATTTGAAGTGCCTGAACACAGTGACCCTTTACACCCAGCATCCACAGGCCTGTCGTCTGCGAAGCTCCCAGACATACTGGACCTTCCTTGTACCAGCAGACCCCAGGTTTCTTCTCTAAAAAACATGTGGCTTCTTTTAATCCTTCTTCTACTGAAGACACGGATCATACTACAGGTCTCACTGTTTTCATGCTCGCCTAGTCCATATTTCCCTAATGCCCACTGTCCCTCTGTCCCATCTCAGTGACTAGGAAACTGCTTGTAATCCAGCGAGCCCAGTGAAAAACTAGATTTGGTGGACATGGAGAGGAATGCAATTAATACACCACACACAAAGCTCTGGATTGCACACCTTTTTTCCTCTGCATACAAACACACAATGTTCTCTGTTATGTACTTCCTCTGTTAAGTCCACCCAGAACTGCAAGGGTCCTAACACACATAGTCTTATGACACTACATCTTCCCCCTTCTTTTTTTTTTTTGATATATTTTTATTTTATTGAAATTAACAACAAACAACAAGACATAAATCACAAGGCAAAAGTACAGTGGTGGTGATCCTGAGTCCATGTGGGAGCAGCTCCGAACAGTACAAAGCGTACAGTATAGTTAAAAAGTAATAGTGAGGGGGGGAGCAGCTAGGAAACAAAGCAATATATACAGTCGAAACAAAACACTAGGAATGCCAATTAGGGGGACAAGGGGACATCAGAGGTAGAATCACAAATATACTGTCTTTTCCCTAAACATGCACCAATCTATATTTTCCTTCCACGCCAGTACAGTGGGCGGTCTGTGGGAGCCCCATAGCTGTGCAATATCCCTCTTAGCAATCATGTTGCCGAGGGTCGCCCAGCAGATCTGAGAAGCATTATAATCGTTAGGTTCCCACACATTCAAAAGACAGCACCGGGCCTCGGGTAGAAGCAAAACCCCCGTGACATATTCCATAATATTCCATAATCGCATGCACTCGGGACCAGAAACCAGCCACGCTTACACAGCCCATCCAAAGAGTAGCCCATTCGAACCAGACTCGGACCAGTGACATACACACGATGAAGGATCTTAAGTTGGATAAACCGAAGGCGGGCAGGAATGGCAACCTCTTTAGGCGAGGACAAAGCAGACTGCCAGTCCTCGTCGTCCAGTTCCAATCTGTCGGCAATCCATGAAGCCCTGAGGTGCGCAGTGAAATTGTACTATCAGGGACATGGCCGTCCAGGATACGGTCCTCGAGAGGCGAGGATAAGGGAATAGCAGTTCCCACAGCAAAGACTGACAGCAGAGCATGACGCACCTGAGCATACCTAAAGAATTCCCTGTCGCCAAGCTCATATTCCGTCTTGAGCACCTCGAAGGTCTTCACATTTCCTTTAGACCAGAGGTCACCTACCTTACTTAGACCAATCATGTCCCATTTATCAAAGCCTTTCGTCCGCCACAAATTGCCCATACCTTCGGAAGCATACAATGGAGTCGCGCGCGTCAACCTATCACACCATCCCAAGGCCGCATTTGCATCGTGCCTCACTCTTACAGCGATTTTCGTGGGCCCGGTCAATGTCCTATGAAGCCCCTTAGAATATAGCGCTCTATTAAAATTCCCACCGGGCAAGAGGTGCTTGTCCATGGCAAAGGACGGGTTAGGACCTGGAGCGTAAGTTGTGTGGTTAACAGCACTTAATTGAGAAGCCCAATAGTAGCGCTTGATATCTGGGAGGGCAATGCCTCCATCGTACCACGGAAGCGTGCGCTTAGACAAAGCAATTCGCGCACGTCCGTCCCAGATCAGCCGCCTCTGCAGGTGCTCCACTTCACGAAAATAACTGGATGGAATGGGGTCCAAAAAATTTTGGAGTGCATACAATAATCTGGGCAGCGACATCATTTTGAAAAGAGCTGCGCGACCCAGTGGCGACAAAGGCAACTGCCGCCATTGTGTAGCAATACAAAAGGGGGTGGTTACGGACGGAGCATCCAAATCAATCAAACACTCACACCCAGTCAAAAGATCTGGGCTTAATCCATCACCGTTCTTTAGCCCACTCCGCCACCCCAGTTCAGACATGGCTATATGCAAATCAGTCTGACCCTGTGCCTCATGGGAACAGTCCAGCCCGAACTGCCAAGCCATGTCTTCCCTGGACCGGAAACAAGCTTCCGAGGACCGGTTTCTGGCATTCCAGCCGTCTTCAGCCCAGCTTGCTTGAATCCAGTGGCAAAGTGAGCAAGGGACTCACGTCTGAGCATACCCTGCCACACTTATGGCGGCCAAAAGCGGTACAAAAGGGGGTGGTGACTGACGGAGCATCCGAATCAATCAAACACTCACACCCAGTCAAAAGATCTGGGCTTAATCCATCACCGTTCTTTAGCCCACTCCGCCACCCCAGTTCAGACATGGCTATATGCAAATCAATCTGACCCTGTGCCTCATGGGAACAGTCCAGCCCGAACTGCCAAGCCATGTCTTCCCTGGACCGGAAACAAGCTTCCGAGGACCGGTTTCTGGCATTCCAGCCGTCTTCAGCCCGGCTTGCTTGAATCCAGTGGCAAAGTGAGCAAGGGACTCACGTCTGAGCATACCCTGCACACTTATGGCGGCCAAAAGCGGTACAAAAGGGGGTTGTGACGGACGGAGCATCCGAATCACTCAAACACTCACACCCAGTCAAAAGATCTGAGCTTAATCCATCACCGTTCTTTAGCCCACTCCGCCACCCCAGTTCAGACATGGCTATATGCAAATCAGTCTGACCCTGTGCCTCATGGGAACAGTCCAGCCCGAACTGCCAAGCCATGTCTTCCCTTGACCGGAAACAAGCTTCCGAGGACCGGTTTCTGGCATTCCAGCCGTCTTCAGCCCGGCTTGCTTGAATCCAGTGGCAAAGTGAGCAAGGGACTCACGTCTGAGCATACCCTGCCACACTTATGGCGGCCAAAAGCGGTACAAAAGGGGGTGGTGACAGACAGAGCATCCGAATCAATCAAACACTCAAACCCAGTCAAAAGATCTGGGCTTAATCCATCACCGTTCTTTAGCCCACTCCGCCACCCCAGTTCAGACATGGCTATATGCAAATCAGTCTGACCCTGTGCCTCATGGGAACAGTCCAGCCCGAACTGCCAAGCCATGTCTTCCCTGGACCGGAAACAAGCTTCAGAGGACCGGTTCCTGGCATTTCAGCCGTCTTCAGCCCAGCTTGCTTGAATCCAGTGGCAAAGTGAGCAAGGGACTCACGTCTGAGCATACCCTGCCACACTTATGGCGGCCAAAAGCGGTACAAAAGGGGGTGGTGACGGACGGAGCATCCGAATCAATCAAACACTCACACCCAGTCAAAAGATCTGGGCTTAATCCATCACCGTTCTTTAGCCCACTCCGCCACCCCAGTTCAGACATGGCTATATGCAAATCAGTCTGACCGTGTGCCTCATGGGAACAGTCCAGCACGAACTGCCAAGCCATGTCTTCCCTGGACTGGAAACAAGCTTCCGAGGACCGGTTTCTGGCATTCCAGCCGTCTTCAGCCCGGCTTGCTTGAATCCAGTGGCAAAGTGAGCAAGGGACTCACGTCTGAGCATACCGTGCCACACTTATGGCGGCCAAAAGCGGTACAAAAGGGGGTGGTGACAGACAGAGCATCCGAATCAATCAAACACTCACACCCAGTCAAAAGATCTGGGCTTAATCCATCACCGTTCTTTAGCCCACTCCGCCACCCCAGTTCAGATATGGCTATATGCAAATCAGTCTGACCCTGTGCCTCATGGGAACAGTCCAGCCCGAACTGCCAAGCCATGTCTTCCCTGGACCGGCAACAAGCTTCCGAGGACCGGTTTCTGGCATTCCAGCCGTCTTCAGCCCGGCTTGCTTGAATCCAGTGGCAAAGTGAGCAAGGGACTCACATCTGAGCATACCCTGCCACACTTATGGCGGCCAAAAGCGGTACAAAAGGGGGTGGTGACGGACGGAGCATCCGAATCAATCAAACACTCACACCCAGTCAAAAGATCTGGGCTTAATCCATCACCGTTCTTTAGCCCACTCCGCCACCCCAGTTCAGACATGGCTATATGCAAATCAGTCTGACCCTGTGCCTCATGGGAACAGTCCAGCCCGAACTGCCAAGCCATGTCTTCCCTGGACCGGAAAGAAGCGTCCGAGGACCGGTTTCTGGCATTCCAGCCGTCTTCAGCCCGGCTTGCTTGAATCCAGTGGCAAAGTGAGCAAGGGACTCACGTCTGAGCATACCCTGCCACACTTATGGCGGCCAAAAGCAGTACAAAAGGGGGGGGGTGACGGACAGAGCATCCGAATCAATCAAACACTCACACCCAGTAAAAAGATCTGGGCTTAATTCATCACCGTTCTTTAGCCCACTCCGCCACCCCAGTTCAGACATGGCCATATGCAAACAGTCTGACCCTGTGCCTCATGTGAACAGTCCAGCCCTAACTGCCAAGCCATGTCTTCCCTGGACCGGAAACAAGCTTCCGAGGACCGGTTTCTGGCATTCCAGCCGTCTTCAGCCCGGCTTGCTTGAATCCATTGGCAAAGTGAGCAAGGGACTAACATCTGAGCATACCCTACCACACTTATGGCGGCCAAAAGCGGTACAAAAGGGGGTGGTGACGGACGGAGCATCCGAATCAATCAAACACTCACACCCAGTCAAAAGATCTGGGCTTATTCCATCACCGTTCTTTAGCCCACTCCGCTACCCCAGTTCAGACATGGCTATATTCAAATCAGTCTGACCCTGTGCCTCATGGGAACAGTCCAGCCCGAACTGCCAAGCCATGTCTTCCCTGGACCGGAAACAAGCTTCCGAGGACCGGTTTCTGGCATTCCAGCCGTCTTCAGCCCGGCTTGCTTGAATCCAGTGGTGTTCGCCCTAAGTGTGGCTATGTCTGAAATGGGGTGGCTGAGTGGGCTAAAGAATGGTGATGGATTAAACCCAGATCAGTTGACTGGGGATGAGTGTTTGATTTGCTCAAACGCTCCGTCCATCATCCCCTTTTGATTCGCTTTGTTCGCCCTAAGTGTGGCAGGGTATGCTCAGACGTGAGTCCCTTGCTCACTTGGCCACTGGATTCAAGACAGCCTGGCTGATGAGGATTATGAATCCGAAACCGGTCCCAGGATGCTTGTTTCCGGTCCATTGAAGACATGGCTTGGCAGTTCGGGCTGGACTGTTCCCATGAGGCACAGGGTCAGACTGATTTGCATATAGCCATGTCTGAAATGGGGTGGCTGAGTGGGCTAAAGAATGGTGATGGATTAAACCCAGATCAGTTGACTGGGGGTGAGTGTTTGATTTGCTCAAACGCTCCGTCCATCATCCCCTTTTGTATCGCTTTGTTCGCCCTAAGGGTGGCAGGGTATGCTCAGACGTGAGTCCCTTGCTCACTAGGCCACTGGATTCAAGATAGCCTGGCTGATGAGGATTATGAATCCGAAACCGGTCCCAGGATGCTTGTTTCCGGTCCATGGAAGACATGGCTTGGCAGTTCGGGCTGGACTGTTCCCATGAGGCACAGGGTCAGACTGATTTGCATATAGCCATGTCTGAAATGGGGTGGCTAAGTGGGCTAAAGAATGGTGATGGATTAAACCCAGATCAGTTGACTGGGGGTGAGTGTTTGATTTGCTCAAACGCTCCGTCCATCATCCCCTTTTGTATCGCCATTGTGTAGCGTCAAGCTTAAACCGGTGAAGAGGGGGTAGCAAATTGCATTCGTAGCGAACTGCGGGATCCAAGGAAACATAAATCCCTAAGTATTTAAAGCCAGTGTCAGCAATTTGAATCAGAAATCAACTAGACAGTTGAGGGAACTCACCGGACAAAACGTAGACGCTCTATTTAGTCCAATTAATAATGAGACCCGAGTTCTTCCCGAAGGAGGTCAGAACATCAAAAAGCACATTAAGGGATTTCTGGGGGGATGTAATATATAAGAGGCTGTCGTCCGCATATAGCGAGATTCGGTCCTCAAAGTCGGGAGTCCACCTAATGCCTTTCATTGAAGGCTCCCAACGGAGCCACTCCGCCAGCGCCTCCAAAGCAAGGGCAAAGAGCAACAGGGACAGCGGGCAACCCTGCCGGGTGCCACGCCCAAGTGTGAAGACACCGGAGACCTTACCGTTAACAACCACCTGGGCGAGGGTTTTTTCATAAAGAAGCTTCACCCAGGCGATGAATGTCGGACCAAACCCAAATTTAGAGAGAGCCGCCCAAAGATAAGGCCATTCTATAGTGTCAAAAGCCATAGTGGCATCCAAGGAGGCCAAAATGGCCGGTTCAGTAAGAGTCCCAGCTCTCGCGAGAACTCCGTGAAGTCTCCGAAGATTAAGGGCGGTATTCCGGTGTGGAATGAAGCCGGATTGATCCGGATGGATCAAGTCACTAATCACCATAATCAACCGATTAGCTAGCAATTTTGCCAGTATTTTGGGTTCAGCATTCAGTAGAGAAATGGGCCGATACGAGGCGCAGCGATCGCGCGGCTTACCCTCCTTGTGGATTACAACAATGGTAGCTAGTCACTGATCAACGGGGAGGGAACCAGAATCGAAAGCCTCAAGGAACATACTCCTTAAGTAGGGCGCCATTTTGTCGGGGCGTAACTTATATAGTTCAATGGGCAGACCATTAGGACCCATTGCTTTGCCAGAACGAAGGGAACGTATGGCAACAGCGACTTCTTCTATAGTAAAAGGTGCGTCCAGTAGCTCTCTATCATCATCAGAAAGGTCTCGCAACAACAATTGGGAGTCCTCCTCGTCCCTGTCACTAACCGAGGCGTATACAGTTCGGAAATGGTCAACAAAGCACTCAACAATACCAGCTGGGTCAGTAACACACTCACCATCAGGCCTTTCAATCACAGGGACGACACGATTCACTCTCTCTTTCTTGTCCAGCCACGCAATCAGTTTACCAGCCTTGTCGCCCAAATCATACATCCTGCCCTGTTGCTCCCTATTCATCGCTTTCGCTGCGTCGGTCACAAGGGCCCTATAATCAGCTTGTTTCAAACTGAGAGAATGCAATTTAGAACGAGTAACATCACCTTCAAGATCACTCTCAAGCACAGTTATTTCAGTTTCGATGCGTACAAGTTCCTCACATTTAGCCTTCTTGGAAGCAGCAATCAAAGATAAAGAATGTCCACGAATGACAGTCTTGAAGGCCTCCCACAGTGAAACAGAAGAAGAAACAGACCCCTCATTTTCATCGAAGTAATGGTCAATAGATTTCAGCAGTGCAGAGCGGGTTTTAGGATTGCAAAGATACCAGGGGATTATAGGAGCCACTCCACCCTCGCCACCCACCCCAGCCTCGACACAAAGCCACAGGGGGGGAGTGATCAGAAATGCCCCTGGGAAGCTGACGGATCTCTTTGATGGAGGGCAAGTGCGCTGCTGGCATTAAGAAATAATCTGACCTGGAAAGACTACCATGGGCCCCCGAGTGAATGGTATATTGGAGCTGCATCAACCTCCAACTATCTATAAGGCCAAAAGTGTCCAGCAGGTCAGCCAGCCACAATTGAGACCTAGCCAAATCCCTAGGAGGGTGGCGATCCAAAGTGCCAGAGACCACGGAGTTAAAGTCTCCTCCCAGGATCAGAAGACCCTCAGGAAGACCCAATAAGAGCCGCCCAAGGTCAGCAAAAGTCGACGTCTGCAGGCCCGGAGGGAAGTATATTGTAAGTATGGAAAGCATCTTACCCTCCCATCTACCGGTGAGCGCAGCATAGCGCCCCTTGTCGTCGAGGATTACATCATCAATTTCAAAGGGGAGAGAGGACCGGATTAGAATGCCCACCCCTCTGGAGCCGGAAGTGAATCCAGAGTGAGCGACCAGTCGGTATCCACGTCTATTCATAGCCTGGCATGCGTTACCAATTAAATGCGTTTCTTGCAAAAAAACAATATCGGGGGAATGACGTCTAAGGAACTGCAGCACAACCCCTCGTTTTATCCTGTCTCCCAAACCATTGACATTCCAGGACAGCAGTCTCAACTCACTACCCCCCATCCCCGTGAAGGAAACAGAGCACACCCCTCACAGGACCCAATGATTGAGATGGACAAAAAACAATACAATGCCTTGCCGAACAAAAAAGTAAACAAACGAACTCCCCCCCACCACCCCCCAACTGGAACCCGTTACAATGCCCCCCACCCTGCACCCCTGCGTACGACTCAAAAGCCACCCCAACTTGCAGTGTGCCTGTCCCCCAATCATAAAACTAATCTACACAAAGAACCCAGGAGGAGGAAGAGTCCCCCTACACCCCCGCCACCCTCGGGCCGATCCAGAATAGAACAAAAGAACAATTATCCAAACCCAGCTGACAAACAGGCGGAAAGTTCAGTTCAGACGTCGGGAACCATAATGTCACTCTTGCTCCGGCGAGCCACCGTCAGCGCCACCGGGGTGCTCAGTTCGATCATCTCTTTTTGGCAAGGAATCAAGCCAGTCACTGATATTGTCCGGACGATCAAAGAAAAACATTTGTTCCCCATATTCGATCCGCAGTCTGGCTGGAAACAACATGGCGTACTTAAGGTCCAAATCGCGCAGCCTTCGCTTCACTCCCTGAAACCCCATTCTCTGCCGCTGAACCAGTGGAGTAAAGTCGGGATAGAAGTTCACAGTGGTGTTTTCAAATTTCACAGGGCCGTTCTCCCGAGAAGCCCGAAGGATAGCGTCCCTATCCCGAAAGGGGAAGAGTTTGGCAATCGATAGGCCCGTTCAACAGCGAAGAATTTACTGAGGCCGGCGGGGGCGAGGTGATTCAGGACCAGGTCTTCCACCAAAAGGTTGGTGGCAGCATCCTCTGGAGTTTCCGGAACACCTATAATGCGTATATTATTACGCCGGGCCCTATTTTCAAACTCCTCAAGCCGACGGGCCACCAAATCCTGTGAAGAATGCAAGTTGCCGATCTTAGTCTGTACTTCCGTGACATCAGTAGTCAGGCTGGAGGTCTTCAGATCCAACGCCTTGACCCTTCCATTGGTCTTCGCCAGGTCCGCTCTAATCAGCGTGACATCGACAGCCACCGTATCGATCTTGGAGGCGAGGGCCTCGTACTGTTGTCCCATGGAGGCCTTCATACTGGTGATGGCGCTCATGACGTCTTGAAGCGATACCTCCATGGGTGCAGCAAGATCTACCGTGGGGTCTTCAGGAGTTCGGCCAGTGCCACTGGGGGATCCCTTAGGATGAGTGTAGAGATCCATCACATTGGTTTGAGTTTGCCCCCCATGGAGAGGCGTTTTCGTCTTGCGCTTCTCAGTGTCCGGTCTGGTGGCCATATTGGAAACAGTGCCCCTGAGGGGCCCTCGAGACCTGGTGAAAATGGCCGATCTCAATGAGGCCAAAAGTACACGAAATGGCGCAAAAGTAAAGAAAATGCCAATAGAGCCGGAAGCCAGACACTCACGGAAGAAGGCACTCAGCACTAAAGCGAAATCAAGCCAGATCCGGAGTAGATCAAAAAGAATGCCAGTCAATCAGAGCCCGGAGTAGGAAAGTGAAACTGAAAGTTGAAGTGAGGCTGCCTGGGGAAAGACCCCCTGGCCGTTGTTATTCAACTACTCCTCGGCCTGAAGATCAGCAGAGCCCCCAGCTTCGTCCCGGGGCAGGCCGTAAAAGTACGAGTCGATGTAAAAGTGGCCCCCGACATCCGATTTCAATTTTGAAAGGAATATTGAGATCAGCCGAAGATCGCCTTCAGAAGCCCATCTTCAGAATCAGGATATAGGCAGGATATTTGCGAAGGGCGGCGCGGGTCCCAGGAGCTCTGTGCTCACGCGACCATCTTGGGTGCCCGTGAAGCTCCTCTATCTTCCCCCTTCTTAAATAAAAAGTACAAACAACAGTTACATTATATTTTATCGATAAGTCATCTAGGCGCCTGCACTAGTGGCCAGATCTTGTGGCATGAAGTGGTCGAGATGCAATTTGTCCATGCACTGATGGTACAGATTCTGATGCTTGATCTCTACTTTCAGGCGGGACAGCCTCATTGGTGATTGCAGGAGTTGACGAGCTCAGAGGTGGGTGCTTAAACTATGATGAATCATGAGTGATGGACTATCCAGTATGATGGGCCATCACCATGTGTCCTTTGCATGTCACAATCCTCAGAGGATAGGCTGCAAATGGAGTGTATGTTTTCCGGTTTTGTTTTACCAGGACTAAGTCACCTTCATTGAAGTGTGTGTCTTGCGCCCTCCAACGCCCATTAGCATACATCTTCATTTTGCACTTTTGAGAAGTGTCGGTGACATAAACCTTATCAGCACTCACGGAATGGTCTACTGTCCATTGTGGCAGTTTGGTTCTGATGGCTCTCCCAAAAAGGAAGATGGTGGGACTATCACCCATTGTGGAGTGAGGAGTTGAACAATAGGCACAACGGCCTTGACACAGGTCTTGCTTTAATTCAATCCCCTCCATTGATGCTCACTGAATTACTCTTATGAGGGTACCCGTGAATTATTCCAGAACACCATTTGTGTGGGGCCACAAAGGTGTACTCTTTTGATGCTTGATATTCATTCTGACTAAAAAAACTCTCTGAATTCTTTGCCGTTGAACAGCTGACCATTGTCAGATTTAGGAATGGCGGGGATACCCCATGCTACAAAGATGTTATCCAGCCACTCAATGACCTTGTCATGGGTTTTTGATGATAATTCCTCTACCAACGTGAAATGTGAATACTCATCAATGACTACTATGAGATGATGTCAGTTTCCTATGGGCCCAAAGAAATCAACTGCAACTCTTTCCCAAACCTGTGTCGGAAGGTCAGACATTGTCAATGGATATTGTGTCACTTTGGGGGAAAGGCACTTGCAAAGATGGCAGTCCTTTACTTCCCTCTCAAGTCACTGATATAAGCGAGAACCACACTCGATGTCTTAGGGCTCTGTTGTCAGCTTCAATGCCACAATGTCTTTCATGGGCTCTTTCAATTACCCGTTGTCCTAGGCTCTCTGCTCGCAGGTATGACAATTCTTGAGCCTTTCAATACAACGCCTTGCTTGGTCACAGACAGTTCATTTTGTACAATTCTGATTTTTTTTATTTGACATTATCCACAAGAGGTCCAACACTCCTATCCAGGTCAAATTATGTCTTTGAGGATAAGCATGTTCTTGTCAGCATTGGTAGCATCAATAATCTGTTCAATGGAGCTGCTGGCATACTGGACTTCACAACAAAGTTAATGTACTTCTTAGCTGTTTTGGATGTTGAACTGTGACGATGTAAAGGTACTTGTGAAAAATAATCAGCAGGGTTCTGGTCTTCACCCAGCTTCTGTACAATTGCAAAGTCATACTCTTGCAATCTCAAACCCTCCTCTCAATGTGAGGGGGCATCTTGACCTTCGGATTTCAGAAACTGGAGACAAGCTTCCACTTACATAGGCCACAATGTGTCTCTGGGCATTCAGATGACCATTATATTGAGCAAGGATTGCCCCCAGTCTCACTGGGCTCGCATCTACTGTGAACTAGTCTGTAGTTTAGAATCAAAGTAGGCCATCTCAGTTATATTCTCGACTGCACGTTATATTCTTTTGAAGCTTTGATCACATTCATCAGATCATTTGAACAAGGAATTTTGTTTTGCCAGTTCTCTCAATGGAGCATAGGTCTTTCTTCGAATTTTCCTTCGTACAACAAAGCAAGAAAAAGCCAAACATATAATCTTAACCATTCCCTCACAACCCCTCCCTCCAACCCTATCATCCGCTGATCCAGCCCTCATTATATCCATAGACATTTAGCATAGATTACAAAACAGGAAAAAGTATATATCTTGCCCCAGTGTGTTATATAACAGTTAATTGTATCCCCTTTCCCCCACAGGAGCTCCCCTTCACTATCCCTATTCATTATTCACATGGAACCATTTCATGAGGGGAGCCCAAATTGCTAACCCTTTAGCTTTCGCCCTGGGGCCTCTTCTAGAGTTAACAGCTCTCTCCAACCTATGTACTGCAAGAAATCTTCCTAGCCACTGTTGGCCAGATGGAGGAGCGGGATCAAGCAATGAGTGGCCAGGCAGAGTCTAAAGACTGTAATGCAATGAAAAGAAACACTGACTCTGATGTCAGGATATAGGATGTCGAACCACCAGTACAATCAATTGAGATTATAAAACAATTTCCCTGCCAGCATGGTTCCCAGCATACTGCTCACATCCTGCTTCACAGTATCTAGCAAGGGGCAGTCAGTGAACATGTGAATGCTATCTGCCGCTTGACAGCCACATCGGGGTGTTGTGAATCTATCTAGGACCCTAATTAGATATCCCTGATTCATGCCCTTATGTGGTTATAATAAAACATATCCTTATAAAGGCATAGGAATCATGTCCATATCTAGTCATAGCCCATGCAGTCCAAATACGGCAAGGCTACTCCCATAGACTCCTAGAAAGTACAAAGTGTTCTTTAAACAAACCAAGCCTCCAGCAGCCCGGGAAATCCCCCTGCTTTTGTTTTGATTTGCACAAGAACTCCTGGAGTCCAGAAAGAACTGTTAGTTCTTAGTGACGTCTTATATCCAACCTTACATTAAACAAGGCACCTTTCAGGTATAAATATACCAACGTTGCCTTAAGCAAACACACGGTGGTTTGGAGTAGAGCGGCTATCTACTTCCCCGATGCCCAGCTGATGCGAGAGCCGAAGGACGCCGACCCTCCCTTGACACACTGAGAGAGACGCTGTCTTTTCTCTTGCTGAGAAATCCAGCTCCGGTATTTCCAGTCACCCTTGCGTGTTGCTGGGAGATCGAGTCCTGAGAGAGAGATACAAGACCTCCTGCATTCTAGAACCAAGGTACGGAGCTGACTAAACCCTTAAGAGATTTCTTGATTCATATTCTTGGCAAAAACCAACTTAACTTAAACTGCAACTTACTTACTCCTTCCCACGTATTAGGCTTAGGTCAGGTACACCGGGGTAGGCCTATATTAGAAGCACCAGTTGAGTATGTTAATCAGTGTTTTTATGTATGTATATATTTTATCCATTTTAAAGTATAATATGGCTAAGACACCATATCAATGCTTTTACAGTATTATTTTATAATACTCCTCTTACTGTACGCACTTTACTTTATGATAAGTTTTACAATTGTGGCAACTCATTTCTCTTGCATGAGAAAGAAGACTGCTCAATAAATAACACCTTTTATTGAAAACACCTGTCTCTCTATTTCTCTGCACTCTGGTGAAACTAAGTATGCACAATTGACTGAGTGAAATAGTTGTCTATTGTTTTCACACGACTCTAGAGATATACTCTTTATTCTGAGGGAGCAAAGTTGTCATGGTTATGCGGTTGTCAGAAACGAATCCCTTCTTGTCTAAATCAGGAGAGTTAACTCTTTCCTGAACATTCGAGAACGTTTCTAGTGACCTCTGAGCTAGCTGGCAAAACTAATTAAGTCTAATATAGTCAGTAGAGACCTAGATGACCTCAGTCCTACGTCTACACTGCTGTTGATAATATTCCAATGCGCAGAGCCTATTGGGAATATAGGAACTACGCTACATGGCGCCCAACGTTTGGTAGGGCGATAATCTAATGCAAGACATTAGAGTAACTCAGTCGTGCTTTTTCACACAGACCCCTTCTTCCGTAAATACTCCAAAAGACGTCTGGAGTGGGTAAAAGGTTAATATCCGCCGGAACTTAGTAGGATGAGAATCCTATGTATTAGTTTTTGGTTTAGTCAACGTTGAAGGATACAGTGTTCCAAAATATTGTGCACCTAATCTTTGTTTCCCTTGAAACTTGATCTGCAACAAAAAACTTTCTGTTAGTAAAAATGACGGAAAGTGAAGACGAAAGGGAGGAAGCTAGATTAGCAGCTCAACTCCTAGCGGATGACACAAGTCTCCAAGAAAATGACCCGAATGCTATAAACTAAAAAACGTATAGAAAATGGAGTATCATCACGAGGTGGTACAGTAATAATCGTGGTAGAGGCCCATGAATATCGGCAGACAGAGGTATTCTATTCATGGATACATTTTCCAGCAGCACACGCTGTGACATACGAATTCCACTAATACAAAATAGAGGAATCTCCAGAGGAATACGCTCCTTTCGAGGACGTTGAAATCCCACTAACTTACCAAGAGCACCTGCTCTGGTTTAATGGCGCCCTAAAACATCAAAATCACATCACCAGGCAAGGTCCACTAGGTAGACCAGGAGCCACGTGGCCGGTTCTAGCCAGCTACACACCACATCCTGACATTGAAAAGATGTCAAGTAAAGAACTTTTAGTTAAACTAAAAGAATTAACAAAGGCATACAGAGAATTCGTTCAATTGGCAATGGACGATATAACATACCTCTAGAAATTGAAAGAAACAGATATAGCAGAACAACCTTTTGAACTTGCCAGAATCATAGAAAAATCCTATGAAGAACTAGGAAGAGATAGTTTGGGTGGGAAACCAGTAAAACCCCAACTAATTTAAAGTCCTGAAAAAACATTTATTAAAAATAATCTCAACACTCCAAAAAAGAGTTGGGAGGGAAATAAACAATCCACTCCCAGAGAAAAACGATTCCAGTCCAGAGGAAGGTCTCCTCAATGGAGAGATAGATCTCCAGAACGAGGTGGCAAGTCTCCCCAGAGGAAGCCCTCTGAGAAAAGATACAACCTTAGAGATAGGGATAAATTGAGAAAACCTGACAGATATCAAGATATTGATATACGTCCCTCTCGATCTTTTCAGACTTCCTCACAGAAATCGGAAAGAAGAGGACGGTCAGAACACAAGGAAGAGTACGTCAAGTCCAAAGACAAGGAACCTGCTCATCAAAGTAAAAAATTACAATTTCCAAGAAAGAAGGTAGCCAGTATTAAAATAAAACATGCCGAGGATACTGAGGACACAACTGAAAAACTGAGAGTGGGCCCAGACAGTGCTAGACAGCGCAGCAGAAGTAACCATAGCTCACAAGATCATGATGAATCTTCTGGAGACAGTGGACACGAATGAATACATTCAAGTGGAAACTGCAGACACCAGAGTTAGCAAACCCCATAAATTATATGAAATAACATTGCTTATAGAGGGGGACAAGACTATGAAAATAAGGGGTCTCTTTTGGGATAACCTTTCGAAAGGCTATGACATCCTGTTAGCTGAGAAAGACTGGCCACCAGAGTTTGGCAGGGAGTGCCCTCATGGCGAAGAAATGATTATGCCTGCCTTCTCAAAACATATTCCAATTCATAAAATATACACATTTGCTAGAAAATGGGCAATGGCCAAAGCTCCTGCATTATATAAAAATCATGTAGAATGGGATGAGGATTCTCCTCACCATAAAATCCAGTTAAAGAATCAACCCACTGCACAAAGGCAGTATCCTGTTAAGCAAGATCTTAGATCAACTTGAATACCAGGGGGTGATTGAAACATGCACCTCACAAATGAACAATCCTTTGTTTCCTGTCTCCAAGCCAGACAATTCATATCGTCTAGTTTTGGCCTACAGACACCTAAACTCCTGCTGCAAAACATTTGCAGTACAAAACTCACACAGTGCAGAACTAATGAATAACATCGTGCGCAAAAAATATAAAACGACATTAGATATCTCAAATGGTTTCTTTTGTCAAAACATTGCACCTGAAAGCACATATTTGACCGCTTTCTCAACAATGGGGTCGCCAAAAACAATTCTGTCGACTCCCACAGGGATTCAAGAATAGCCCAGGATTATTCTCAGCAAGGGTAACAGAGTTACTACAAATGTATGATGATGAGGCATTATCATATGTCGATGATATCTATCTTACAGACGACGACCTGGAGACACACTTGAAAAGAGTGAACACCATAATACTTGGGTTCACAGCTGAAGGGTATCAATTTAACTTTAAAAAGTCACGAATTGCCCATCTAACTGTCCTGTTTTTAGGATATGAACTATCAAGTGAAGGCAAAAGCCTAGCAGACAATTTCTTAGAGAAATGTGCTGTACTCCAAGCTCCAAAAACGCTGAAGAACTTACAATCAATACGAGGTTTCCTGAATTTCGGAAGAACATACATTCTAAATTATGCAGAGAGGGTTAAACCTCTCTATGAATTAATAAAACCTGATTTCAAACCAATTAATTGGACTCAGAAACACACAGAAATTTTAAGATCATTACAAGCAGACATGTTAGCTAAAACAAAACTGCAAACACGCGCAAATGAACGCAACCTTGTAATCCGAGTCATCCCAGGAAGATGTGGATTCACGTATCTACTAACCTCTAATGAGGGAGAAACGGTACCAATAGCTTATAAATCACACTTGTACACACAAGCTGAAATGAAATTCACTTCTACTGAAAAAATTCTAACTGCGGTTCAAACTGCTGTAGCAAAAGAAAGAGCCCTAGCCCAAGGCAAGAGCATATCTGTTTTAACAGCAGTATCAGCCCTTGAGGCAGTGACAAGACCACACATTCCGAATGCAGTGGCATTAGATCCAAAATGGATACAATGGGAAAATTCTCTTGCTGCAGAAGAAGTGAAACATGCTTTTGACCTGAAAATGAAAAGACTAGAAGATCTAGAATATGAACAAGAATATCCTCTGCCAATCGAAATTCTGCCTCTCGAACAATACACCTGTGTGATTTACACAGACAGATTTGCACAACACTACGTTGTGGGAAAACAAACTTACAATGCAGCGTGCGCGATTGTTAAAGGTCGCTAGCGCTTTGGTAAATTCAGGCCGATAATCACCAAAACTGAATCACTCAGAAACTGTACAGCTCAGTGAGCTGAAATAAGATCTTTAAAGATGGCGCTTGAAAATGCCGATCGCGAATTCCCCACACTGATAGTGTGTGATTCGCATTACTGCGGCAAGTCTTACAATAGTGACATGAAGACATGGATCAAAAACGGTTACAAAGATGACACAGGTGCCACAATAAAGCATAAAAAGCTCTGGGAACAAGTGTTCTTTTGCAGAAAGAACTACGAAAGACTCACGTGATACATACACTGAGTCATCAACGTGATGGCGTTCACGTTGCAGGGAATCCATTGGCTAACAGAGCCACAGCGGCAGCGGTTCAACCGGCTTCCGTAGCTACAAAAAAGCGTACTAAAAAACATATAGACGGTGAAACGCTACTAGCAGTAAAAGCCTCAATGGAAGGCGTTACCTCTAAATTATCCACTCGGAAATAAATACATAATTGATGCAAACTCCGTTACTTTTGCTCAAATCCCTGGAGTGGGGGATAGAGTAATTCCATACACAAATCAGAGGGCTTACTTGATTCAAGAAGCACATATGGGACAGGGTCTGAGGCACCAAGAGATCTTGAAATCTGTAATAGAATTACAATCACAATACTGGTGGCTGGGGATGAACGTGCAAATTTACAACTTTGCAACTAATTGTCAGAACTGTAACAGAGATCGCAGTTGTGAACCGGACCAGACCACTGCCAGGACTCCATTATTAGAAAGCATTAGGCGATCTATACGCAAAAATCCAGAAGGAGAGAGGCGATCCCATAATTATTAAGACTAGATTCACTTAAAATGTAGGCCCCAGCACTCGGCTGACGCCAGAACTGTTATAAAAGATTTGCAAGTCTTTATCGGCACATACGCAATTGGCATGCTACATTCTGACCAGTGTCCTGCGTTTAGCTCTCGAGCTTACAAAGAGGCCATGACCAGCATGGGCATTGCATTGCGGTACTCTTTTATCTTCCATCCTGAGGGAAATGCGGTAGTGGAAAGAAAAAACCGTGACATAAAGCAATCTATAACGGCCAGGGTATTAGGTTCGGGTGATGGGTGGGTCAAACATTTAACAAGTGCCCAACGTAGTCTTACCAATCTGCCAAGAAATTCTCTAAAAGGTATCACTCCTTACGAACTATTGTTCGGCACTAGAATGCACATTCAGGACTTAGATTGTCAGACTTCAGTGGTAGAAGACAAAGCCTTTGATATCAAAGATCGTTTGGCTGTTTTACAGGACTTAAATGAAACAAGAAGAAGTCTGAGTAATATAAAGTTAAAGCCAACAGCCACTGAAGAGAAACCACCTGTCCCAGCAAGACCTGTCTGGATTCCAAAGATTGGGGATCTAGTCAGAGAGAAGATCGCGGTGAAGAAGTAATTTGGGCCTTCTTACCGAAAAGCAGTACCTGTCTTAGCTGTCAGCGGAACAAGATCAGTAGTACTACCGCCCCTTGCTGGTAAAAAGAAGAACAGATTTATATCCATCGACCTGGTGAAACCACAATCATGTGGCCAGTAATAAGTAGTAGGCCCAGTGGGCTCCCAAGAAGTAGCAGTAGACCAAATCTTGCTACAATCCAAGAGGTTCAAACTGAGAGACTAATCACTTTTGATAAACCTGCAGTGAACAAAAAAGGACTATGCAACAAAGCCATGGAAAGTGTGCCTCTTGAAACCCAAATTGCAACAGTTCGTCAAGAAACATCTGTCTACAACGATGTAGCCTCAGACTATGCTAATGAAACAAAGAAAATTGCAATGACAAATGAGAATCCGGAAGCAATTCTAACAATTGACAGAACTGCATCTGGCTACTTCATCAATTTCGATGACTTTTCTGATGATCCAAGTGAACATGAAGAAACGCCAGCAACAAAAACTTTTAAAGACAAAGTAACTGAACTCTTTCACCAACTAAAAGAAACTTATCTGATTTCACCATGGATTGAATTTTGGATTGTGTTAGGTGTACTTTTCCTCCTGCTTTGGCTCATCATGGTTTTATGTTTGAGTAGATTTATTGATGGAAAAAACAGTACAATGGACACAGCAAGCCAGAACATCAACTTGGTCCTAAAGCCTCACAGATCCTCTCACATCGAGAAAAGAGAACTGTCATCAGTGAACATCACAGCAAATCCAATACCCGGTGGGGTAGCATGGGACAAAACGGATTATGAAATCTATGGCCGATTGAGCTCTTGAAATATCTACATCAATTTAAGGTTTCCTTAAGTGACTTTGTGACACCAAGTACTTTCTCTGATGATTGGGACTTTGAAAATATTAATAATATGATGTCAGATTTAGTAATGGCAGCCAAATTCACAGAACATGATTATTTACAGGGTTCATCGAACTATGAAGAAATGTACTGTTTTAACCACTATGGTCATCACTATTTGCATAAATCTGCTCAACCTAGAAATGTTTTAAAATATAATCAATGGGAACATTGTCCAACACCGCCAAAAGGCAGTTCAAAAACATTTTATGAGAAATTCACATACTTCTCAGGGTTTAACACAAGTGGTGCAGAAACGTTTTATTTCAACAAACAATGTTGACAAATACTAAATTGATATATTCAGAAACATTTTATGAAAAAATGATTACATTTGGTTTTGAATTTTGGAAAAACAACATTGAAACAAAAACAATCTGGAGTTCAAAAGACTGGCAGGTACAAGGTCTAGAAGCATTATTTAGAGCCTGCATGATCCCAGAACAAATAATATTCTTGAATGACACCATTCAACAGACAACCTGTCTTAGTTTAGCCAAGATAAAAGACTTAAACAAACCGTCAATTCCGAAGCCCATACCTGATAGTAATAGCACTACAGATGTGGAGATAGACGTATCCCATATTTTACACCAAAACAGAACAAATCCTGATTGGAGAAAATGGTTGATCTGGCCCACAGACACAAATAACTGTCAAGATAGATTCCTGAACAAAACACAGGGGTTTAAACAGACCAGGACAGACCCAAGATATTCCCAGAGACAACATCCAGGGATAGTTACAACATACAGTGTAGGAAAATTATGCCTCGAACGGCTACAGAAATCCACACTGGCTGAAATTAAGCAACACTTGACTTTACTTAAAGACGGTGCTGACTTGCGTGATTTCATACTGGGACCACGCAAACAGCGTCAAAAACGTTTCATATACACCGGTATATACGCTGCTTACAACGAAGCTTGGAAAGTTACACAAATTGAAACAGCTGAAAAAATATGAGAAATTGATCGTATAAATTTGGAAAAATCCCTTTCTGTAGTAGACAATGGGTTAACGACTCTGTCCTCCAGAATATATTCACTGGACAACATTGTATCATCTCCTTGAGATATAATAGAGCAGGACTTGCTAATGCTACAACATGGTCAGTCCCAATTACGTTCTATTGTACAGCTAGGCTGGACGTTGCAAAACCTGCGTTCAGGCTACGTGCAATGGCGTCTAATCAATGTAACGTCATTATTCTCTATCTTTAACCTTACTGATAAACAAATCAGTTTGGCACAAAAAGGAGCAGACTATCATATTCTGAGCATTGAAAAACTTGAGAGATTACCATTGACAATGTCAGAGAGACCTGTCATTGAATGGATAATACATGGAACGATTACAATCCCAATAACAACTTTCCAATTTAAGTATTGCCAAAAATATATACCAGCAGGCCTGTATGAAAGGTTGGGTAAAGGATACATCAAGTCAACATGGAATTTACCTTATAGACACAAATGTTATAGTGAAGGGAAAAAAGAGGTATTTCTTAGTGGTAACGATTGTAAAAAATCACTAAGTGGTACACTTCTGTGTCAAGGTATTAACTTGCATGGAGCCTGCGAAGGTTCATCAAATAACCTTTTATGTCACCTGCACAGCACTCCTGCAACACAGATAGAGCCATTTTTCAGACAACTTTCCAACGGCAGTTATGTTCTAATAAGTGACCACAGCTGGTGTGGCATGGTGCCAGGAAAAGTCTATCTCGTGAGCGTTAGTTCCATGGTCACTTTCTGTATGCAAGTATTGTATCCAAACAGCAATCCAGACATGGAGGCGGCAATATGGCCTTCTTTTAATATCTCTTCTATTCGAATTGATACTTTAAGCAGAATGAAGTCCATTCTTTTACAGACAACTGTGCCTTTAACCTCGTCCAAAGAGACGTATGATCTGCAAGTTGCAAGGACAGCAGCAGAGATGCATTCCCTATTATCAACAAATTGCCTCGTGCATTTCGTAGAAATGTTAGGTCAAATCTTGAACATGTCTGATACCAGTGGCATCGCACATGTATTTAAGACAATTTTTTCAGGACTGTTAGCACCCTTTGAAACAGTTCTGGGCATTTTCCCGAATTTTGTCCATTCCTTTTTCGGCGGCCTGCCTCTTCTTTTGGGACTCGTAGCAGGAATTTTATTTTTGATCCTTCTGCTCCGATATGGCAAGCCAAGCCACAGACAAAACTCCAGCTACAATGAAAGAAACGATCTTAGCAATACGCTACCGAGACCGAATCACTAAAGTCCTCAGATTAGCCCGGCTAAGAGATCTGAGTGCAACATGGTTTCTTTCATTCAGACCAATCTGGCAAGATTGCATCTTACCTGTGCTTCGATGTCTGCTATGCGGAGAAGAATGCGTATTTGATGTCTGTCTTACACTACCATCAGCAGTACCAATGGATATCGATACTTTGCTAGGTCCGGTAACGACTCATGCAACGTGTTGTCCCCAGCGGCTACTTATTCTGATGACGGCATTTATTGAGATTTCACCGTTACGAGTAGTTGGCGGTGAAGTATGAGAGGAAAGCAGCACCAAACACGTACAACCTTCTGTGAGCATTGCTGATCCCGACATCGATGATAGCAATCATTCTCACATATGCACAATTTCAGCATTTTCGAACTTGATCGAACTTTCACCTAATGTTGTAGACCAATTTTTCGCAAGCCTGTCTGATATGATGTTCTCCCCTGAACAAAAAGAATAACTTTTTAAACAACGAGCACACAGCGTTCCCTGAACTCTGAATTCGGCCTTCAATTTTGATAAACAAAACTACTGAAAACATTTGGAACTATTTTTTCCCCTGAAAGCGAAATTATTATTTTTCCTTTTTCAAAATATTTACCTTTTTTTTGGCACATGGTACTCTGCTTAAAGTAGAACTATTCTTAAAGAACATAGCTTCTATTGTTAGTGATACTAGAGACAATATTTTACCTCAGCCTCTAGCATATGTACAGTATTGTATAAATATGTGATGAAATGGTCTCTACCTTCTTTTCTGTATTTAGAGCCATTTCATGTGTAATTTTCGCAAATCATTCAGCCATTTATATATGCATTTAACTGAATGATACTACTGCTTAAAAAACGTACAGTACCAATACTCATTTTTCGTGTATATACCATACACCATTTTCAAATGCAATTTATGTATTTTGGGGTGGGTTGGAAAACACATGCATCGTTATATGTTTAGTATTGCTTAGTATTGCTTAGTATTTAGTAATGATTGACATAATACGTGGAGTGGGTGTTGTGAATCTATCTAGGACCCTAATTAGATATCCCCGATTCATGCCCTTATGTGGTTATAATAAAACATATCCTTATAAAGGCATAGGAATCATGTCCATATCTAGTCATAGCCCATGCAGTCCAAATATGGCAAGGCTACTCCCATAGACTCCTAGAAAGTACAACGTGTTCTTTAAACAAATAAAGCCTCCAGCAGCCCGGGAAATCCCCCTGCTTTTGTTTTGATTTGCACAAGAACTCCTGGAGCCCCGAAAGAACTGTTAGTTCTTAGTGAAGTCTTATGTCCAACCTTACGTCAAACACAGCACCTTTCAGGTATAAATATACCAACGTTGCCTTAAGCAAGCACACAGTGGTTTGGAGCAGAGCGGCTATCTAATTGCCCGACGCCCAGCTGATGCGAGAGCCGAAGGAAGCCGACCCTCCCTTGACGCACTGAGAGAGACGCTGTCTTTTCTCTTGCTGAGAAATCCAGCTCCGGTGTTTCCAGTCACCCTTGCGGGTTTCTGGGAGATCGAGTCCTGAGAGAGAGATACAAGACCTCCTGCATTCTAGAACCAAGGTACGGAGCTGACTAAACCCTTAAGAGATTTCTTGATTCAGATTCTTGGCAAAAACCAACTTAACTTAAACTGCAACTTACTTACTCCTTCCCACATATTAGGCTTAGGTCAGGTACACCGGGGTAGGCGTATATTAGAAGCACCAGTTGAGTACGTTAGTCAATGTTTTTATGTATGTATATATTTTATCCATTTTAAAGTATCATATGGCTAAGAAACCATATCAATGCTTTTACAGTATTATTTCATAATACTCCTCTTACTGTACGCACTTTACTTTATGATAAGTATTACAATTGTGGCAACTCATTTCTCTTGCATGAGAAAGAAGACTGCTCAATAAATAACACCTTTTATTGAAAACTCCCGTCTCTCTATTTCTCTGCACTCTGGTGTCATATAGCTACTGTATATCTTTATAATGCGTTAAGTTAGCATAGGCACATTACATGTTTAAACACCATTTTTCCTTTTGCTGCTTCTGCACATGACACTTAGTTGTTGATTTAGCTTTCAACCTAGTAGTTCGTTGTGGTTTACATGAGAATAATATGTTATTACTCTGATATCAGCTTTGCTTAAATAAACTATGTCTGTACAGAGAGTGCTGAAGCTTCAGGAACAACACGATACTGAATTGTTATGAGGTCTGATCTTCGCGCCTTCATAGACATAACATAAGTGCAGCTTCTGCCAACTTTGGGCTTTAGGCTGGTTTTATATTGCTTTGCTTGAAGCACACAAACACACTTTCGCATGCAGAGAGAGCTGGTGTATGCTGATGTGATCTCTTCATTCTAGGATCCTGAGGTATGGGCCCGCCCTGTTAAAACCCAAAGAGACCTTCTTAGCTATTAATATAATATGTGTGTTAGGGAGGGTGAGAAATAAGTGTTGTTAACCCTTATTCATTACAGCATGTTAGCATGCTGTCACCATTTGCTTTCTATGGACTAGTAACTACGCTGATAACTTTGCTTCTGATAATATGTCTCCTTGTATTATCTAAGATACTGCGCCTGAGAAGACGGCATTAGTAAATAAATATTTCAAATGTGCACGTGTCCTCATTTACTCCACGTTCTGGTTTGAAATGATTGTATAACTAAAGAGTGCTCATGTGTTCCACGTAACCTGAGGTATTGTAAGCTCATGTTCTGGTTTGTCTGAACATTGGGAGTTTGTTATGACCAATGAGACACTGTAGCTAGCTCGGTAAGGGGTTTGTTGGGTACTAAGGTGAGTTTTGGGTCACCCTAATTCGCCGAGGTTCCAATCCTCTGTGCACAGTTCTGTGGGAGAACAGAAACCCTGCTACATGGCGCCCATACGTTGATGGACTTATATCATGACACTCGAGTAGTATATCGTTCAAACCTTAACCCCTTCACTGTCGTTTCCGGAAAACGGTGGTGTCGGTGAAACCTACCTATTTTTTGAAATAGGTCTTTTCAAGCTTGATTCTATCTAAAACGGTTTCTTTGAATTACTACCCAGTTGTGCTACAAAGTTTCCTTTGTTTTTTCAGTTATTCCGGTGCAATCATGGCGCAGGCTGTGGCCATCCCGCAGCATAGTCGCATTGCGGTGCGCAACCATTTACAGGCTTACCAAGTTCCATTAGATGGCTTGGCTGTGATTTTGGTGGTGTGTGCAGATCCGGCGTACCCTTTCGAACTGTTTTATTCGTGGGTAACGTTTCCGGGAGTGGACGCAAATTCTGGTGTGTTCCACACCTACACACCCTCACCTGTACCGGCTGAATATACACCGTACAGGGCACTGGAAATACCTATTGATCATTAGCAGCATCGCGTTTGGTTTGATGGCGCCCTACCCGACCCTTTGTCCGCTGCGAGGTTGGGTCCATTGTCCATTCCAGGCACAAATTGGCCTGCATTGGGTGGATTCGCCCCGCACCCGAATCACGGCGCTTGTCCCTTAGCGGATATTCGCAGACTACATGTTGTCTCGATTGCCGTGATTCGTGCATTAGTGCAATACATAGGTCGTCATCTCCCGGGAGGTCCCCCGGGGGGTCCGGCCGTTCAAACGGAACATGGCGGTTTAAGACTTAATCCGGTTATGGTCAATTTGGTTTTTGGTAAGCGACCCGATGATAAAGATGATTTCCCTTTCTGGCTTGCCGAGAAATTTGACCAACTGGAGGCTGTGTTTCCGAATTCTACTCCTGCTGATAAACATAGAATGTTGACGATTACTTTGCCTAAGGATTTAACTCCTGAACTCGTTGACTGTGAAAGTTGGGGGAAAACTTTTGCGGCCGTTTATACGAGGTGTTTCGGCACCCCGTCTATGTCCGTACTGCCTACGATTGTTAAGCGTGTTCAGGATGATCACGGACCCGAAGCAGCGGTTGAATTGGGTATGCGCCTGTGTGGTTCTTTTGAGATTGTTAGCCATCTCATCCTCTCCAATATAAAGGGAGATGCGGTGAACTTTCAGGTGTCGAATGCTTTGGCTGCTCTACCCGATGCCGAAAAACCCCGACAGTTAGCGAAGATTGTTGTGGCCGCATATAAAACTATAGGTCGCACAAGTAAAGGTCTGAAATATTTTCCTATCAAGGAGAAGAAACAACCACAAGGGGAGCCTGCTACAGCAGATGTCCAGCCCAAGTCCAAAAAACAAAATTGGCCTCAAAAACAGAAACAGGGGAAGCAACAACAGCAGACTCAGGATTCTTATCCTGCGCCGCAAGTTCCTGCGCCGACAGAGAGAGTATATGATTTGCGCGATGATTAAATCACCTGATCGATTGCAGGTTTCTGAACAACGCTCTCCTCGTTCCTTTCAGGACTCATCGGCCCCGAAAACCGGTGGAGGAGGAGGAGGCGGTAGGGGACGTGGTGGCCAACAAGGACGTGGCCAGTCCCGCCAGACAGACGGCGCAGCGAAGCAGGAGGATTCTACGCCAAAAAGACCGCAGTTTGCGAAAAAGAAAATCGCGGCCTTAACAGCGCATCGATATGCCACAGATAGTGAGAACGCGGCTTCGGAATCTGACGTGGGCTCTGACCTTGCTGGACAGCGCGGTGGAGATTACCATAATGAGAGAGGCGCTGCGTCCACTACTGAGGGTGACAGCGACTGATGTCTACGTTGTAATAGAAACAGCCGATACGAGACTTGCTCCCCTGAAAGACTTTATGAAATTGTCCTGTTAATTGAAGGTGACATACAGCGTACCGTCAAAGGGGTATTTTGGGAAAATCTTTCTTCTACGTATGATATTTTGCTTTCGGAGGCTGACTGGCCCCCACCTTTTGTGCTCGCGGCGCCGCGAGGGGAGGAGGTGATCCTCCCCAGTTTCGCGAACACTGTCTCGAAAGAGCATGCGCAGCATTTGCAGAAGAGTGGGCTCGGGCTCTCGCACCGTCTCTGTACCATAACCAATGTGGTTGGGACAAATTATCCCCTTGCCACGAAATTCCATTGCAGTCTCAGCCGCAGCCTCAACCTCAATATCCCATTCGGCGTGAAGCCAAAGCTTCAGTCGCGGAAATCCTTGAACAATTGGAATATCAGGGAGTTATTGAAACGTGTGTGTCACCGATGAATAATCCTCTTTTTACTGTGACCAAGCCTGACGGATCATTTCGTTTGGTATTGGATTACCGGCATTTGAACTCGCATTGCCGTAACTGTGCAGTACAGAATACTCACGGCTCTTCCCTAGTGGATGGTCTAGTGCGTAAGCGTTTTAAAACAACGCTTGACATATCCAACGGTTTCTATGCCCACAGATTGGACAGCTTTAGCTCCCAATGGACCAGTTTTACATGCGCTGGGGTCCAAAAACAATTCCGGCGTATCCCAATGGGCTATAAGAATAGTCCAGGTATTTTTACCGCTCGCATAGTCTCTCTTTTGGAGAGTATCGACCCAGATGCTTGTTCGTATGTGGATGACATATATTTCACAGACGACGAAATTTGGGAGCATCTGTGTCGTGTAAATTCAATCATTTGTAACTTTGCAGACATGGGTTACAAATTTAACTTTGCAAAATCGCACATTGCCGAGTACACAGTGTTGTTCCTGGGCTATGAGCTCAACAATGAAGGTAGGGGTTTGGCACCTCACTTCTTGGAGAAATGCGCACAGTTGCCCGCTCCTACAACACTGAAAAAATTACAGTCTTTACTGGGTTTTCTGAATTTCGGGAGGACATACATTCCGGAATATGCCCAGCGTGTCAGGCCTTTGTATGCTTTGATACAACCACATTTTTCCAAATCATGCTGGCTGCCTGAGCATTCAGCCATCTTGCAGTCCTTGCAGGCTGATCTGCTCGCTTCTAAGTTCTTACTGACTCGTGATAACCATTCCAACCTGGTGATAAGAATAATACCGGGGACAGTGGGTTTCACGTACCTCACTTTTAATGAAGGAGACACAGTACCTATTGCTTACAAGTCACACTTGTACACTTTGGCTGAGATGCGGTTTCCCACTGTGGAAAAGGTTTTAACAGCTGTGCAGATGGCTATTCTTAAAGAACGGGCTCTGTCACAGGGGAAACGCATGTTGGTTGTAACACCCTGTCCTTATTTGGAGGCAGTCACGAAAGCCAGTGTACCGAATTCAAAAGCTTTGCACCCTCGGTGGATTCAGTGGGCTGCGTCCTTGACGTCCACGGATGTCACGTTTATTTTTGACACCTCGTTGCGGTCGCAAGAGTACTTGCAGTATGAGTTTGTTCATCCTGCTCCTCTAGCTATGCGACCTTTGGAGGACTTCCATTGCATCATTTACACTGATGGTTCGGCGCAGGTTGCGCATGGCTCTAAACATGCCTACGTTTCCGCATGCGCCATTGTGGTCGGTGCTATGTTGAACGAGGAGTTCATCTCCACGGAAGTGCACACGTTGCCACTGGGAGATTGCACCGCACAATTGGCAGAGCTTCGTGCTCTCTTACTAGTGTTGGAGTACGCAGATCCTAGTGTTACTACTCTTATTGTAAGTGATTCTTTCTACTGTGTCCAGTCTTACAATGAAAACTTGTTCTTTTGGATTCAGAATGACTTTCGTGATTCCAAGGGTAGCGCAATAAAACATAAGATGATCTGGGTTCGAGTGGCGGAGTTTAAGGCTACGTTGCCGCTCGTTTTTGTAATTCATACTCTTGGCCACCAGCGTGTTGGAGTCCACGCTGTCGGTAACTCGCTTGCTGATGAAGCAGCGAAATCAGCGGTGTCTACATACTTAGTTGCAGCAGTTACTCGGTCCAAAAGTAAGATTGATAGTGACATCTTGGCGGCTGTTGCTGCCACTGAGAAGGGAGGTAAACATCCTTCGGGGTTCCCTTTGAAGTACACATACCACTTAAGTCCCGAAAAGGTTCCTTTTGTGAAAATTCCTGATGTTGGGGAACGTTTGATTCCCAACTCGGATCGCAGGGCTGACTTGATTACAGCGGCTCATGAAGGTGTGGCGTCTGCGCATGCGGGCGTCTCGGCCACTGTAACTCATTTACAACAACGTTTCTGGTGGCGGGGACTGTACAAACAGACGCGTGATTATGTCCTTCTTTGTGACATTTGTCAGCAGATTAAACCTTCGACTGCTGCGCGTCCGCCACAGACACAGTTGTACATTTCTAATAAACCGCTAGGTTGTGTTTATTTAGATCACTGCGGTCCTTTTTCCTCTGATACTGCGTATAAGTACATCTTAGTAGCAGTTGATTCATGCACACGCTTTGTGTGGGTCTGGCCCCATCGCAGCGCTGATTCACGGACTGTCATTAGAGATTTGCGCATCTTTGTAGGGATTTTTGCCTGTGGTACCTTCCATTCGGATCAGGGTCCGGCTTTTGCCTCTAAGGCGTATAAGGATGCCATGACTTCGATGGGGGTCCAAGTCAAGTTTTCGTCTCCCTACAGACCTGAGGGTAATAGTGTAGTGGAGCGAATGAACCGTGATTTAAAGCAATCTTTTGACAGCTCGAGTTATAGGCACTGGCAGAAACTGGCTAGCCCACCTCTATGGTGTGCAGCGTGCTCTTAGATCTCCCTAGAAGGTCTCTGGGTGGGCGGACCCCATACGAAATGCTCTTTGGCATCAAGATGTACGTCCCTGACCTTGACGGTCTAGACTGCGTGGCTCGCGCCACTACCTTTGACGTAGATGAACATTGTAATGTATTACAGGATCTACAAAAGACCAGAGACAGTCTTGCGAAGGAACATTTGCCCTCCACATCGGATGTTGCGTTGCAGATCCCGGTAGTCGGCTGGCTACCCCAAGTTGGAGAACTGGTTCGAGAGAAGATCGACAACAAGAAAGAATTTGGTCCTTCCTATCGAGCTCCAGTTCCGGTACTTGGAGTGAAGGGCACAAGAACAGTCATTTTACCACCTCTTCCTGGTCGTAAGGAAAACAGGTTTATCTCAATTGACAATGTCAAGATACACAGAGTGGCCGATTCTTCTTAGCATGACACCGGCTGTTTCCTGTCCTTCCATTGTGAGAAATTCAGTTTTGCCCACTGCTTCTAATCATGAAACTGAAGTGGCAATCGAGTTGCCTGCTATTTCCAGTCGTTTATTAAGTACTTTGCCCGGTACAGACCTTGCTGAAATAGACTATGCTTACCCCACTGACTTGTCCATGCCTGACCTGCAAGCCCGTTTGGCCACAGAATCCAGATTTTCATTTGACACTGTTTCCAATGCCTCGAAGAAACCCTCACGTTTTGCAGTTTATGCCAGCTTGTTTAAAAAACATTTTTTATTCCCCCTTGGACATATATTTGGCTGGTGCTTTTTTCAATTTACCTCTTTATGTCAATTGGGTTTGTGTTTTATTTTTTCCGACTTATGAATGGACACTATGTCGAAGAAAGAACATGCATTCGACATCTGAATGGAACTTTGGCCCCCCTTTCCTCATCGCATTCTGCACACAGGTTGAAAAGAGACTTGACATTTGTTAACATCACTGCTTGGCCTGTCCTTGATGGGATAGTGTGGGATGCCGTTAGGTTTCAAATTCATGGCCCTACCGAGGTTGTTAATGTCCCTAATGTGCTTAGAGTTAACATGGGGGATGTGGTGAAACAAAACATACGTTCTGATGATTGGGATGTACAGGCCGTAGAGTCTTTGTTTTCTGATTTGAAATACTATGCTGCCTTTGATGCGGAAGATTTGTACTTAGAATCTGCTAATTATGGTGATTTGTTTTGCTTTCAACATTTTGGCAATCACTTCTTACATAAAACAGCATCAAAAAGGAATACTGTAAATTATACACAATGGGAACATTGCCCAGCCCCTAAACAAGGCAGTTCGAGTACTTTTTTGAAGAAGTACTCTTATTTTACTGACTTCAATCAGTCTAATCCCGAGTCCTTTTATTTCAAAATGACACAGAAGCCTATGTACAAGGTTAGACTTACCGATACCAAATTATTGTATTCGAAGTCCTTTCTTGATCAGCTGGCTGTTGGCGGCTATGAATTATGGAAGGAAACTATTGACTTAAAATCAGTTTGGGGTTCTAAAAACTGGCAGGTACAAGGCACTGAGGCTTTGCACCGTGCTTGTCTCATCCCGAATCAATTGTTGTTTTTGAATTCTTCTATTTCACAAACGACGTGCTTTGGATTGGCTACTTCTAAAAAATTAAATTCTCCGACCATCCCAGAGTTAGAAGAATATACTGGCTGGAGTAATTATACTCAGTTTTCGATTAGGGACTTGCAAACCCTATTGCTGAATTAATCATTTAACATATCCAGTATGGATCCAAAAGGTTGGCTAGTGTGGCACAGAAGTGCGGATTCATGCCAGCACCGTTTTCTGGGTTTATCTGATGGCTTTACAGAGGTCAGACCTGATCCACGTTTTGATGCTGAGCATTCTGTCACGACTTACTCTGTGGGCAAATTGTGTCAGAATTGGCTGAAACATTCAACATTGTCTGCAGTTAAATTACATCTTGCAAAGCTGAATGATGATGTAGATTTGAATGATTTCATAAAGGGCCCGGCTAGTGGTAGATCAAAAAGATGGATATATGCTGTTTACAATGAAATCTGGAAGACGTCACAGAATGAGGCTGCGACACGCCTTAGAGCTATAGATCAAGCCAATCTAGAAAAAGTGCTTGCAGTGGTAGATAATAGTATTAACATGCTTTCTTCCCGCATTTACACTTTAGATAATATTGTGTCTTCTGTAGTGGATATTGTGCATGATGAAGTGTCTGTGTTATACCATGGTCAGAATCAATTACGTTCTATCATGCAATTTGCATGGACCCTTCAAACGTTGAAAGCTGGCAAGGTGCCATGGACCTACATGAATGTTTCTTCTCTCTTTGCCCCCTTTAATTTGACTGACAAGCAGTGCTTGCTTTCCATGCGAGATGCTTCGTTTTCTATGTTACATATTGAGAAATTGGAGTCCTTGCCTTTTTCTGTGGCAGAGGCCAACGATGCAACGTGGCTTATCCACGGTTTAATAACTTTGCCTTTTGCTTTGTATAAATTTACAAATTGTATGCGATATGTTGCCATAGGTCGCTATGAGCCCTTAGGTAGTGCATTTCTCCATGAAGTCTGGTCCCTTCCTTTCACTTATAGATGTTTGAAAGACGGACAGGAATTTTATCTGAATGGGGAGGAGTGTACAGAAACACCAGACCATTCGCTAATGTGTAGACATATACAATTGCACGGTTCTTGTAACCAAGACCGGCCTAACTTAGCCTGTGTTTTAAAAGGGACTCCAGTGCCTGCAATCACCCCGACTTTTACCTTGTTGGGAAATGGAAGTTATTTACTTTTAAATAATGAAGATTGTTGCGGGTTGATTAGAGGTGTAGCTTATGTGGTCACCGTAACTGAACGTGTAGTTTGCTGCAGAAATGTTCTGTACCCACCCACGCATGAAAATAGGGATGTTTCCATCTGGCCACGCATCCCAACCTTGAAAGCAGAATTCAGCGGCATGAGCAGAATAAGGGCTCTATTGTCCCAGAAAGAAGTGGCCTTGAGTTCGGCTAGGGAAACTTTCGTTCTTCACATAGCTAATACCCGTACTGAAGTTCAGGCTCTTTTAAACACTGATTTACCGTTGCATTTCAGCGAGATGGTACATTCTATCTTTAACGCGTCCTCCACAACTGGCCTGGCGCATTTTTTTAAATCTGTTAGCAGTGGTCTTGTAACTTCATTTGAAAAAATCTTTGGAGTCATCCCTGCTTTCTTCCATTCCAATTTTTCGAGTTTGTTTGGTGGATTCCCGGTTATCCTGGCACTAGCGGCAGCCGTTCTAGTGATTATTTGCTTTCTTAAATATGGATGCCCCACATGTGGAAGGAGCAGACCAGCCCCTCCTGGCGCTGTTTCGCAACCGGATGCTTGAATATTATGGCACGCTGCCGCTTGCGATTTTAAGCACGGCATATGGATTATCGTTTCGATTTTCCTACTTCACCTGTGCCCAGCCTGTGTTTCATTGCCTAAGCTGTGATTTTGACTGGGCCATTGATTTGTGTCTCTGCGGACCGGTTTCTCCTGAAGTCGACTTTAATCAGCTGATGAGTCCCATCGTTACTCACGAGTTGGTTTGTACTGGCGACAGGATTAAGGCCTTAGCAGCGATGCATGGACTAATGGGTCCTTGGAACATTCTTACAGCGGCGCAGGATTTCTTGGCAATGAGCTTTCTTGAAAACCCACCGAGATGTCCTCTGATGGTAATAGAGGCTCCAGTATTGGGAGAACACGTTTGTTCTTTTCCTCTTTTGAATTGGATGGCTGAACTGTTTTCGGATGAAGACGGTGATTTCCTGTTGGAGGCTGTTGCTGCATATTTTGCATATTCGGTCTTGCCTTGAAGAACCTTATTGGTTTATGATGATGCCCCACTTTTTTGCATTTTTTCACCTCCCAGTCCTATTGGCTTGAGTGCTGTGGAATTCTGAAATTGACATTTTTTATATTTTTGCTTTGATTACTGCAGTTTTTTATAATTATAAGGTTGTTCATGGTTCTTGAACTCTGCTTTCATGAAGTTGCCCTTATCTTATCTTATCTTATCCGTCCTCGGATCATGGGGGGTGTCATATAGCTACTGTATATCTTTATAATGCGTTAAGTTAGCATAGGCACATTACATGTTTAAACGCCATTTTTCCTTTTGCTGCTTCTGCACACAACACTTAGTTGTTGATTTAGCTTTCAACCTAGTAGTTCGTTGTGGTTTACATGAGAATAATATGTTATTACTCTGATATCAGCTTTGCTTAAATAAACTATGTCTGTACAGAGAGTGCTGAAGCTTCAGGAACAACACGATACTGAATTGTTATGAGGTCTGATCTTTGGCCTTCATAGACATAACATAAGTGCAGCTTCTGCCAACTTTGGGCTTTAGGCGGGTTTTATATTGCTTTGCTTGAAGCACACAAACACACTTGATGCTGTTCGCATGCACAGAGAGCTGGTGTATGCTGATGTGATCTCTTCATTCTAGGATCCTGAGGTATGGGCCCGCCCTGTTAAAACCCAAAGAGACCTTCTTAGCTATTAATATAATATGTGTGTTAGGGAGGGTGAGAAATAAGTGTTGTTAACCCTTATTCATTACAGCATGTTAGCATGCTGTCACCATTTGCTTTCTATGGACTAGTAACTATGCTGATAACTTTGCTTCTGATAATATGTCTCCTTGTATTATCTAAGATACTGCGCCTGAGAAGACGGCATTAGTAAATAAATATTTCAAATGTGCACGTGTCCTCATTTACTCCACGTTCTGGTTTGAAATGATTGTATAACTAAAGAGTGCTCATGTGTTCCACGTAACCTGAGGTATTGTAAGCTCATGTTCTGGTTTGTCTAAACATTGGGAGTTTGTTATGACCAATGAGACACTGTAGCTAGCTCGGTAAGGGGTTTGTTGGGTACTAAGGTGAGTTTTGGGTCACCCTAATTCGCCGAGGTTCCAATCCTCTGTGCACAGTTCTGTGGGAGAACAGAAACCCTGCTACACTGGTGAAACTAAGTATGCACGATTGACTGAGTGAAATAGTTGTCTATTGTTTTCAAACGACTCTAGAGATATACTCTTTATTCTGAGGGAGCAAAGTTGTCATGTTTATGTGGTTGTTAGAAACTAATTCCTTCTTGTCTAAATCAGGAGAGTTAACTCTTTCCTGAACATTCAAACAAGTTTCTAGTGACCTCTGAGCTAGCTGGCAAAACGAATTAAGTCTAATATAGACAGTAGAGACCTAGATGACCTCAGTCCTACGTCTACACTGCTGTTTATATTTTTCCAATGCGCAGAGCCCATTGGGAATTTAGGAACTACATTACAGGGGACATGTTGATCCTGCCACCCTACTCCATTTTGCAATCTTAGCTGGTGTGATACAGAGGTTAAACCATGTTTTAAAACACTGAAGCTGAAGATTAGGCACAATGAATGGCGTCTGGGCCAGGTGTAGTGAGTCTTCAATCTCTCCCGATCCCACCTGTAAGAGTCCCTGCCATCACTCTGAGTGTTTATTCAAATCATCTGGTGTCAGCTCATTCAACATGTTATTTATCCCCCCTAGTGTGGTTGAGCCATTAAGTAATCCCTCAATCAGTTTTACCCTAGAGAAACCACAGGTGCACCTGTTTTCATAACTAGAAAATCTCTTATCTGAAGATATTTAAAAAATTGCCGATTGTCTAACTCAAATCTGTCTCTTATAGTCTCAAATAGAAACACCTCAGTCCCATTTGTGACATCGCCCACAACCCTAATTCCTTTATCATGCCAATACCTCATATGCCCATCATTAAAAATATTTGGGAGAAAACCGTTCTTAAATATTGGGGTATAGGAATTAATACGCCTGAGGCCAAGTTTTTTCCGGACCGCAGTCCAAACCTTAAATGCACAGAATATGGTTTAAAACTTAAGCCTTTTATAGTAATTCAATTCCATGTGGCATAAAATACACCCCGAGCCTCATCTCCCAGTAACAACTCAAAGACTGATGTAGGCGACCCTATCATCGTTGATTCGTCCTTTTCATTAAGTAATATCCCAACTTTATGTAAAACTGAAGCCCAATAATAAAGCTGAATATTGGGTACTGCCCACCCCCCTCTCTCTCTTGGTAATATTAAAAATTTAAGCACTCTCGGAAGGCGACAGTTAGCCCAAATAAACCTAGAAAATAGATGATTCATAGCGACAAACCAAGAGCTGCAAACGTTCAGAGGAATGGCCCTAAAAAAAGATAAAATCTTTGGTAAAAAGAGAATGTTTTTAGCATTACATCTCTCCACCATCGTAAGTTTAAGGTTCTCTGATCAATTGAATTCAATTTTAAATTTGGAGAGTAAAGGTTTCAAATTATTTCCCTAATTTTCGCAACATCTGCCGTAACTTCAACGCCCAATTAAATTGCACTCTGTACCAAACGAGAGTCATTCATCTGAAGTCCTTTGGCAACCAGAACTTGAGTTCTGCTTGGGTTCAGGTGATAGCCGGAAAGATTCCCAAAAATATCAGCTTCTTTTTCAATCTCCCTCAGTGCTCTCATGGGATTTGAGGTAATAATCGCGAGATCGCGTGGCATATGCCAGCATCTTGGTGCTCCCCCATTGCTCTGCACTCCTGGAATCCGGTTGTTATATTTGATCTTCCTGGCTAGCGGGTTAATATATAGTGCAAACAATAAGGGGGAGCACGGGCATCCCTGTCAGGTCCCCCAGCTGATCAAAACAGGGTCCGACAACTCTCATATTATTGTTATTCTTGCCACAGGGTCTTTATACATTATTTCGATAGCGGTGATAACGCCTTCCCCAAACCCTCTGCTCTTTAAAGTTGCCCACAGAAACGACCAGGAGACCCTATCAAAGGCCTTCTCCGCATCAAGCAGGATAAGCCCGAGAGGGTCCCCGGTAATTCCTGCCTCATCAAAAAGAGCAATAACCCTCTGGATATGTTCTCTTGTACTACTTTCTGGTACAAATCCATGCTGGGTTGGAAAAAACAATTTGTATAGCCAGAATTTTAGCATATACTTTGACGTGGCTATTCATTAAAGTGATAGGACGGTAAGACCCCAACCTCTCTCGCCGGTTTACCTTTCTTAGGGAACATAACAATATTAGCTGATCCCCAAGATCCAGGAGCTTCTCCCCCGCCTGAGCTTCCAAAAACACCTCCTTCATTAGCTCCTGTATAGGAGAGGTGAAGATGTTATAGAATTCACCAGGAATGGTGTCTGTCCACACCGCCTTGCCATTTGCCAGTGATCTAATAGCATCCTGAATTTCCTCTACTGTTATAGGTGCTTCTAGCGCCTCCCTCTCTTCTGTTGACAAACTATCACAAGGAAACCCCGCTAAATAGCTCTGTATGGCTTCCTCCTCTTTACTAATATCATCCATAGAGAGCTTCTGATAAAATTGTTGAAAAGCGGCACGTATTTCTAGAGGCTGAGTGACTAATCCTAACCCGGGATCATCTATTTCCAATATCCCACCCTATGTTATTCACTGTCTAATCCAAACTGCCAAAAGGTGACCCACTGTCTCATTGCATGGGATGGGGCAGTGAGCTAAATAACGGTGATGGATCAAGCCCTGATCTTTGGACTGGGTAAGAGTGGTCTGCTTAATTCAGACACTCTGTTCATCACCACCCCCTTTTCTGAATCATTTTGTCCACCATAAGCGTGGAAGGGTATACTCAGACATGAGTCCCTTGCTCACTGCTCCATCAGGATTCAAGCAAGCCGGGCCGACGACGCCTGAAATGGCAGAAACCGGTCCCCGGAAGCTTGTCTCCTTTCTGGTGAAGAATTGGCTTGGTAGTTTGGTCTGCCCTGTTCCCATGATGCACTGGGCCAGGGACAGACCAATTTGCATATAGCCAGGTTCTGAGCTGGGATGGGGCAGTGAGCTAAATAACGGTGATGGATCAAGCCCTGATCTTTGGACTGGGTTAGAGTGGTCTGCTTAATTCAGACACTCTGTTCATCACCACCCCCTTTTCTGAATCATTTTGTCCACCATAAGCGTGGAAGGGTATACTCAGACATGAGTCCCTTGCTCACTGCTCCATCAGGATTCAAGCAAGCCGGGCCGACGACGCCTGAAATGGCAGAAACCGGTCCCCGGAAGCTTGTCTCCTTTCTGGTGAAGAATTGGCTTGGTAGTTTGGTCTGCCCTGTTCCCATGATGCACTGGGCCAGGGACAGACTAACTTGCATATAGCCAGGTTCTGAGCTGGGATGGGGCAGTGAGCTAAATAACGGTGATGGATCAAGCCCTGATCTTTGGACTGGGTAAGAGTGGTCTGCTTAATTCAGACACTCTGTTCATCACCACCCCCTTTTCTGAATCATTTTGTCCACCATAAGCGTGGAAGGGTATACTCAGACATGAGTCCCTTGCTCACTGCTCCATCAGGATTCAAGCAAGCCGGGCCGACGACGCCTGAAATGGCAGAAACCGGTCCCCGGAAGCTTGTCTCCTTTCTGGTGAAGAATTGGCTTGGTAGTTTGGTCTGCCCTGTTCCCATGATGCACTGGGCCAGGGACAGACTAATTTGCATATAGCCAGGTTCTGAGCTGGGATGGGGCAGTGATCTAAATAACGGTGATGGATCAAGCCCTGATCTTTGAACTGGGTAAGAGTGGTCTGCTTAATTCAGACACTCTGTTCATCACCACCCCCTTTTCTGAATCATTTTGTCCACCATAAGCGTGGAAGGGTATACTCAGACATGAGTCCCTTGCTCACTGCTCCATCAGGATTCAAGCAAGCCCGGCCGACGACGCCTGAAATGGCAGAAACCGGTCCCCGGAAGCTTGTCTCCTTTCTGGTGAAGAATTGGCTTGGTAGTTTGGTCTGCCCTGTTCCCATGATGCACTGGGCCAGGGACAGACTAATTTGCATATAGCCAGGTTCTGAGCTGGGATGGGGCAGTGAGCTAAATAACGGTGATGGATCAAGCCCTGATCTTTGGACTGGGTAAGAGTGGTCTGCTTAATTCAGACACTCTGTTCATCACCACCCCCTTTTCTGAATCAATGTCTCATTGCATTCGTATATTTTTGATCACCAAGCACAATATTTACCCACCGCCTTGTTAGCCGAGAGATCCATAATTGTAGATTTGACTAAAGCAACCTTAATTTATGCCTGCTCTAGCTCTCCTTAATTGCCTGTATTACTTGTGTTTCTGTTTCACTCAGTGCCCGATATTGTTCTTGGAGATACTTTTTCTCTTTTGCCTGCGAGGCCCAGTCATACCTCAGTGTTTCCCCTTATCCCCGCTTTTAGTGTATCCAATATTATCCGTAACTGCTCGCTGTCTTTATCCTCCACTATAAATCTTGAAATCCACTCCATCATATGTTGGACATAGTCTTCCTCATACAAAAGCACTCCAATTGAAGGTCCAATGAGATATGGAGGGTTTTGATGTATGGAGTGAGATCTCTAATACTAGCGGATTGTGATCCAACATCACCCGGGGTAATTTAATGATGCTGGACCTCGTTAACACCTCGTGGGACACAAAAATAATCCAACCTAGCATGAGTTTGGTGGGGGTGGTGGAAAAAAAGGTATATTCCACATCTTGGGGTTCTAATGTATCCCATGCATCAAAAAGTCCATGTGTATTACAAAAATTAATCAATGCTTTGAAAACTTTAGGCTTACGACCCTGATATGACTGCTTGCCTAATTTCATATTCTCATTGTTTAAATTTACATTAAATCCCCACACATAATTATGGACAGCTGCCATCCAACCAGCTCCACATTCAGCCAGTCAAAAAGTCAGGTTCATCAAACACTGATCTTTAGACAGAGCATAGTGTGAAAGAGTAGTTGTCCGAACAGCAGTGAGTGATAACCCATCTACCATACTGGTCCGATTTTGAACGTGGAAACCTAAAACCTTTTTTGCGAGCCAAAACCTCAACCCCTGTTGTGCGTGTTCCCTGGGTTGTGGTAGAGATCAATTGGTATCCTGCTCAGCTATCTTTTGTCGGTAGGCTTCGATATGAGTCTCTTGGAGATAAATTTTGTCCGCCTTTAAATACTGCATATCTTCATTAATCCTACGGTTTTTCGAGGGATTATTCAGGCTACAAATGTTAACTGAGGCTATCCACAAGTTACCCAGTGCCATTTATAGTACCCAACAAGTCCAATCTGTTCCTATTCCTAATACGTACTGATACTAACTCACCAAGTTTAATCGGCTGGATCAGTACACCCCCCTACACCCACCCTTCACCCCTCCACCCCTCTTCCCCCCTCAACCCGCCATCCTCTTTCGTTAGGCAAAAAAGGTCCATGGACCCTTGTGATACCTCCTGCCTAAAGATGCCCTCCATCGCCACTCATCTTGCTTCACCGCAAAAACACCCCCAAGTGATAATAGGAAATAGAAAACAAACAAAATGTTAAACAGATTTATCACAGTAAAATCCCCCGATTATCCATCAGGTCCATTCATGCCCCTAGTCTAAGAGATTTCCTGCAAAAAGTCTTGAGCCTGTATCTCTGAAGTGAATACTCTGGTAATTCTCTTTTATATGATTTTAAGTCGTGCCGGGCTGAGTTAATATGCCTCGCATCACATCTTTTGAAATGGTAAAATTAGCTGGCGGAGCCTCCACCTTCTTTCTACTGTAATGTGGCAGAAATCTGGCCTGACAAACAAGGTGAGGCCTTCAGCCGTGCGTCTTGATTCTGGTTGGGCTTTGTCAAACACTGCCTGCCAAAGGAGGAAATTTCCAAAAATAAATTGTGTATCTCTGGGTTTTTCATTCACCACATTCCGCCCCTGCTTTTTCTTGAGCATAAGTGGAAAGCGATGTACGCGCTGCACCTCAGTATCCCAGTACCACTATGAGAATTCAAGAAAACCACCCTTCAGCAAGTGCAACACAAATCCTCTAATGTCCCCTCCCTCTGCATTTTCTGGGATACCAAGAAGTCTTAGATTGTTACGCCGTTGGTCATTTTCAAAATATTCTATCTTCCACATCATCCACGATTCATTTGAAGTGGCTTGTCAGACTGAGTTCTCCGTTTCAGCCTCTAATGCAACCACCCGTTCTTCAAGAGCTGTAGTTCTCTCTGCGATCTCAGCACAAGATGTATTCACTATTCTAATGGCACCTTGAAGCTTCTTCGTTGCAAGGTGGGCCCGCTTATGCTCTTGTCTAGCTTCCCCCTGCATCTGTGTGAGAGTTGAGTATATCAAACTCATCGATGGGGAAGATTCTGCCTCCTTCTTAGGGTGGTCAGATTGATTTTTAAGGCCTTCTGCAAGGTCCGCATCATCGTATCCACCATCTTCTTTTAGAAACTGAGTAAATGATTGTCAGCTGTTATAGCTTCCAGTACCCCTGCACAGGATCATGAACCCAGATAGCAGCTAAACTGGTACTCACATTGTCCACTGGGGTGTCAGTGTTCACCTCTGTCAGCACTGTCAGAGTCTCTCATTCAAAGTAGAAGTCTCCTCTTTCTCCATGTTATTCGTTTTCTTCTTCAGTTTCCCTTGTCCAGAGAACACACCAGGAATCACCTGGTGTTTTCTGGCAGGTTCCGCCGCTTCCCCTAGACCCTGCTCCTTGTTTTTGGCTTTCCCTACCACCTCCTCCTTACTTCCTGCCAAGGGAGTGGCATCTCCTGCTTTTCTCCTGATCGGAGTTTTCCGCGAGGCCGGCGGGCTCCTGAGACTCCCTGTAGTATTCCCGATCATCGGTGCTTGGGAGGCATCCTGCTTAGAAGAGACCAAGTCCGGAGTCCCCCGCCATACCAACAGAGAAGCGTTTTCAGCGCGGCACGAGCCAGCAGATATGTAAATCGGGTTGCTACTCCTTGCAATCTCCTTTCATGCATTCGCCGCCCACCGTCTGCTATCAGGGGGATGATCACCTGTATAACTGGGGATTTTATTCGCTTAAACCACATTTAAGCCATGGAGCGATGATGAGTGGCTTTCAGCAGCTTTCACGCTGCCGCCATCTTGCCTCTCACCTAAAAATCAAGCCTGAGAAACCCAAATTGTAACAGTAAACCTCTAAATCCTGAAAGAATCTTGAACAATAATTAGCCATGCCCTAAGAAGGATCGTAGCATAGTTACATCTTGTGGGGGGCAAGTAGCTGATAGTGCTTTCACTTTATCAAGGTAGGAGTCATTCCTCCACAAGAAAATATGTGTCCAAAGAATTTAAGTTTGGTCTTCTGAAACTCACACTGTGCTGTGTTCAGAGTGAGACCTGCAACAGCAAGTAACTGGCCCACATGTGTCATGCTCCTTTTCCGTTGCCCCAAATATCATAATATCATCACTGTAGTTAATAGCATTCATGACAGGTTGTATTTTTTGACGTATAACATCCTGAAATATTTTAGCAGCTGACAACACTCCAAAACTCAGCCCTTTGTATCTGAACAAACCAACATGAGTCACAAAATTAGTCTACCTGTAATTCTCTTCTAACTCGAGTTGATGAAATCCCTTGCTCAGGTCAAGACAGGAGAAGTCTTCAGTGCCATTTAGCTGCATGATCATGTGTGGACCACGATGTCTTTCTCTCTTGATTGCTTTGTTGGCCTGACGCATATTAACGCAGACGCGCACTGCACACGCACTGCACCCTCACTGTCTTTTTTTGGCACCACCACTATGGGTGATACCCATGGTGTAGACCAGTGGAGTGCTCAATGATGTAATGTTTCAATAGCATTTCTAGCTCTTCCTAACAGCTTCTTCAAGTGGAAAGTGACTCTTCGCTGGACGAATGTCCTCAGTGATGTGAAATCGTACTTTCATTTTCTTGAGCTTGCCTAGACCATGAAATAACGGTGAGAACTGACTCAAAACTTCCGATTTAGTGTGGTGGTTGTAATTGAGAAATATCAGTTCCATGTCGGCAGCGGTGGCATAACTGAGTAGGCAAACACTGGATGAACCTCCTAGAAGAACATTAATTTTTGCTCGCACAGATACTGCTTCATGCCTCAATGTCACAGTAAATGACCCTTGACTCTGCAACCATTTAGAAGCAGCCCACATGTATACTTTCATATATATGATGGGTTGAGGTGCGGCACATGAGATAGGCTGTTGTACTTTTCGATGGGCATGATGATATTCGATGCACCACTTTGTATAATAAAGGTTACGAGGCATAAACGTTGACCTTTATTGGGATCTTAGGGCAATTTACAGATGAATTCAGTTGTTTCATTTGATGGTTTACTTTGGTCGTTAGTTCTTCCATGCAAGCAGTTAAACCTGCATATGCCTGTCATTCTTTGGTTGCTGCCATCAGCTCCACGTAACTCGACAATGACGTTGACGAGCCCTTGTAGAATGACCAACTTTGTCTGGATACTACTTGTCGTAACTGATGTTGCCTTTTGGCATTGTGGGCATGGTGAGAATGCTTCTGGAAACCTCTGGCGTCCAATTTCTCTTCTCGCTGTAACGTAGTTAGTTTCTCCTTTGCTTTGCAACCTGTTATTAAGTGGTTCTATTTGCCGCAACGTTTGCGCATTTGTCCTTTGGCTAGGCATTTGCCTTCTTTTTTCCAGAGTTTTATAGAGCACGAACATGACCTGAAGGTATCAGTGTGCTTTACATTAGCACCAGTTGCATTACAGGTGGACACATTAATTTTTGTTAGGCACAGGGAGATTAAGTGATTTGCCCAGAATCACAGGATGTTTTGCGTCTGTGTGGAGACTCGAACCAGGTTCCCCAGCGTCGAGGTCGACCGCTCATGTGGAAATAAAAACCCACATTGAAAACTCACTTTTATCTTCTTTGGAGATGTCGACTTGCCTGAATCTACCTCATGCTTGCTTCTCATGATCAACGCTGATTAATTTTTTGCTATTCCAGCTTCCATGTCAGCGGCTTGCCGATCTGCTCTTTCCTCAGCTTTTGCAACCATTAGTACTTTCTCTAAGCTTCGTGTCTCTCTCAACATGCATCTTCGGAAAGAGTTTGAGACAGTCACCGATGACTTAGAGATGTATGGCCTCTTCATCATTGAATTCACTGAACTTCCAGTGTTTGATACGAGCATCAAGTCTTTCAACAAACTCATCCATCTTTCATGGCTTGCTGTTGAGCTTGATTGATAATGCACCTATCATAGTTGACATTCAGCATCGGATTGAACTTAGCTTCCAACGCTTTCTTGATTTGATGGTATGACTTGTAATATTTTCTTCAGCTCTTTTTCTACTCTGTCACAGACAGGGTTCTTCAAATACTTAATGATTTTATTATCATCTACTTTCTCTAGGGTATCTATGAAATCATCAAATGTATCGATCCATGCACTCCACCTGGTACCAATATTCTGCTTCTTTACCGGGTCAAATGGTGATGATAGTTTTAGAAACACATCGGCATCGTATTACTCGCTCTTTTCTACTGCTGTTGAAAGTATATGCTGTTCAGGTGACCGCAGCTTTTTTCTGGGATGGTACCTTCCGCATGCACTGACCTTGTTCTTGTACTCGGGTTATCGCGCTCAATCGGATTGTAAGGCACCATCTTCTTTCTTGATGGTAAGTTACGGTTTCATCTCTCGTACATGTTTGCCACTGTTTTGGGCTTTTTGCATCGTACCTGTTTGTGCATGCCTTTAGCATTTCTCTTTTATATCGATGATGGCTCTGTGTCATGCTGTGGCACAGTATCTCTTCTTTTGGCCTTACCAGTAAATTTCTGGAGGGCTTTTCGAATGCGCGCCTCTGCAGGGCCTTCAACTTCTTCAAGGGCTGTATATGGGCTGGAGCTGGGCTTCGATTCCACACATGCAAACCTTGAACTGGGCACAGGTGGCACACACAAGGAGTTTGCTGTAGCCATACAAACTTCCGTGGGGAGCAGTTTTTCCTTTCTTTGGAGCACAACAGCTACACTTGTAGCCAGTTGTTGTGTCTTCCCCAGCCTGGGAGCGTGCAAGTGAATATGCCACACATGGAGCTCTGCATTGTACATCTTTATTCCTCTGCCTACAATCACACATTGTTCTTTGATTACGTCATATCCATTAATAAACACTCCTTAACACCTTCCAGCCAGTTACGTACCTCAGTCCACCCAGAACCACAAGGGTCCTAGCACACATAGTCCAACACGACTCTACAGTGGTAACTTATGATGGCTACTGTCACATCTGACTTTGTCTTCCTCACTGTTTCTGGTGAGTAAAATGAGCCAACAGGAGGTTCCTTTAGGGTTCTGAGGCCAGTCTCTGGCTTATTACATCAGAGCAGTCAATGGGCTGTGAACACAACTTCCCAATCTCCTCCTCTTCCTCACCTGACTCCAACAAAGCTCAGCTATTTCCCATCATCCTCATGTTGTAAGTGAGGAGTGGGCATGTGAAGGAGAAGGGCAGTGGAATTTTCTAAACATGTGTTGGAGGGATTCTGCTTTATGCTCCGTATCTAGAGAGCTTTTTGCATCCCTCTGTATTGCGTACCCTGGGCATGGTCCCCGATCGCTGATCATCCAGCGTGACAGCAACCTAAATGCTGATCTGAAGTATCACAGATGTAGTGCTCTTAGGCAAGTGCTGTTTATTAAAGAAAAGGTGAATAAAATGATGAGACAGCATTTCTAACCGACCAACATGACCTTCCAGACTTGATGTAAACTCCATGATCAAGCACCCCAGGCACACTACAGAACACCCTCCATAGTCCTTCTTAAAAAATCTGTGGCGTAGGAAGGCGGGTGCAGTGGGTGCCGGCCGCCCCGCTTGTCATCACTGAGGGGGGTGACAAAATGATGGAGAGAGTATGGATAAGGAAGGGGAGGGTGTGTGTCTTACCGCTGTAGTCTGTCTCTGCAGTTTGTACACTCAAGGTGTGACAAGAAATGTTCCGCACTGGGTACCACCTGACCTTGCTATGCCACTGTAAAAAATACAATTATAGTACAAATAATACATAATTAATAAATCTGAAACAAAATATATAAACAAAACTGGTCAGTCTCTTGATCTTGGAGGCACCATGTAAACTCAACAGATGCACTGCAAAATTTGGATTGCTCCAGATATATATTCATAGTTAACCGATGATTCTTGAGAATCTTCACTGCAGCCTCCAAGTAGTGAGTGATGTTCCACTCTTTTTGAGTTCATCAATTTTTCTCAGTCTTTCAAACATGACACCACTCACTATCCAAGAATGTTACAACTATTCAGTCCAAATACACACAGTTTAGAGCTCATCACCACAAAAGAATCGTTTGCTATAATTATGTGCGCCATTGCTCTCGGAGACCAGGCCATCTTGCTGTTAACTGCATCCACTCATTTATTTTTTTTACCTTGTTTTTTATTAGCAACATTGTATCATATCATAACTTAGACATTTATCATATTGCCTTGAAGCTGAATGTATCTCAGCTTCTCTCTCCCTTGATTGATTAAGAGACTATGTTTTATTTGCATCAGACATATAGAAAATTAGGTAATCGGCATACGGACCCACTTTGTTATCTAGCCTTTACCAAACAAGGCAACTATACTATTATTCTGCCAAATACTTTGCACCAAAGGTTGTGTATACAGATTGAATAGCAGGCGGGATAATGGACACCCTTGTCTCATTCCTCTATTAATCATCACATGGTCAGTCAGACTATCATTTACCAGTATCCTGGCCTGCTGAGAGTCATAAATCAATGATATTACTCTGCAAAAGGGGGAGCCCAGTCCTGGATGTTTCAGTTCTTGACCTAAATATATTCATCCCACTAGGTGAAAAGCTTAAACTGCATCTACTGTGATCACCACTAGAGGCAGGGTCTCTGAACTCGTCTATTGCCTCCACCAGAGTATGTGCAAGCTCATGGAGATACCTCCCAGACATAAACCCCTTTTGGCCCTCATGCACCAGTTTATGCATCACCTTAACCAATCTCTTTGCCATGGTAGTTGCAAAAATCTTGTGATCATTACAATTTATTGGTGATATGCGTCGGTATGACTCACACCAATTTGAGGGTTTATTGGGTTTCAAAATTAACCAAACAGTGGCATCTCACCAGGGCTCTGGGAAACATACTTCCCTTGCTAAGATATTATTAGGTGCTTCCAAAAGGGAACAATTCTCTCCTTCAAAGCTTTATATAGCTCTATAGGGAGACCCTCAGATCCTGGTGCCTTAACCTTTTGACATATTTAAAACCTCATCAAGTTCCACTACATCTATCTCGTTACAAAGTACTCACTGTTCTTTGATGCCAAGCTCACTTGGAGTTTGGCTTTCTAGCCACTGCACCACTTCAACCAGATCTAGATTACCACTCTTCTGATACTAGTTGCTACAAAAGCGGTAAAAAGCACGTCCAATATCCTGAGACAAATTCAAGACCTTCTCTGTTGTGTTTTCCAAAATTTCTGTTATACAATTTCTACTTCTAAGCCTTTGCCTTCAATTCCGGTATTTTACAACAGTTTTCCCCATACTCAAAAAGCTGCACCATACTCACTTCCTCCCTCTTTTTAATACAGCTCTCTAACTCAGACTTTAGACTTTCCTGCCTATCCTGTAAGGATTGTTTCCGGTCCAGGGAAGACATGGCTTGGCAGTTCGGGCTGGACTGTTCCCATGAGGCACAGGGTCAGACTTATTTGCATATAGCCATGTCTGAACTGGGGTGGCAGAGTGGGCTAAAGAACGGTGATGGATTAAACCCAGATCTTTAGCTGGGTGTGAGTGTTTGATAGATTCAGATGCTCCGTACATCACCACCCCCTTTTGTACCGCTTTTGGCCGCCATAAGTGTGGCAGGGTATGCTCAGACGTGAGTCCCTTGCTCACTTTGCCACTGGATTCAAGCAAGCCGGGCTGAAGACGGCTGGAATGCCAGAAACCGGTCCTCGGAAGCTTGTTTCCGGTCCAGGGAAGACATGGCTTGGAAGTTCGGGCTGGACTGTTCCTATGAGGCACAGGGTCAGACTGATTTGCATATAGTCATGTCTGAACTGGTGTGGCAGAGTGGGCTAAAGAACGGTGATGGATTAAACCCAGATCTTTTGACTGGGTGTGAGTGTATGATTGATTCAGATGCTCCGTCCATCACCACCCCCTTTTGTACCGCTTTTGGCCGCCATAAGTGTGGCAGGGTATGCTCAGACGTGAGTCCCTTGCTCACTTTGCCACTGGATTCAAGCAAGCCGGGCTGAAGAGGGCTGGAATGCCAGAAACCGGTCCTCGGAAGCTTGTTTCCAGTCCAGGGAAGACATGGCTTGGCAGTTCGGGCTGGACTGTTCCCATGAGGCACAGGGTCAGACTAATTTGCATATAGCCATGTCTGAACTGGGGTGGCAGAGTGGGCTAAAGAACGGTGATGGATTAAACCCAGATCTTTTGACTGGGTGTGAGTGTTTGATTGATTCAGATGCTCCGTCCATCACCACCCCCTTTTGTACCGCTTGGAGATATTGCATCACAAGCCGCTGTTTCCACCTTCCCCTTAAACCATTAACACTCCCTGTCATTATCGACATGAAGCAAGCAGGCCCCTACCTCTTTTATTCATCTATCTAAAAGAAAAAAATTCGACCTTCAACTGTTCCGTTTAATGGTAATACAAGGACTTTTATTTTTTGCTTCTGCACCCTAAGCCCCCCACCCAGTGCCACCCAATCCAACCCCTCCCCTTCTCCCTCTCTGGGGAACCCTCCCTTCTTACAGACGGACATTTCTTCTGTAAGCATTTGAGCCGAAGTGTAGGGAATAAACTTCAAAACATCTCATACCTCTTAGCGACTTCTCTCCTCTATAATCCCCTCTGCTGTTATAAGCATATGATGAACTGATCTACTGCTTCTGGCTCTCTAAAGCTGTGTGTAGAATTATTGTACATGGCCTTTAATAGTGCAGGAAAGTCACTCTTGCGGTTGCCCCCAAAGATTTTAGGTCCTCTGTTCGTTTACCCAGTTCCCATTGCCAGGCCTGTGTCTCTCTTGAGTTATCTGACCTGATGTTAAAAGTCTGCCCCTTTAATCCCAAAGTTCCTATTTTCAAAGCAACCGCATGGGTCTTTTCTCTTATAGCATATAATAGAAAATTCACCGTAATCCGCCTGGGTTTTGTACGAGCTGCTTTGGCCCTAAAGGGTCTTTATACTCTCTCTCTATTTCTCTTGATAAGTCCATCCCAACCCAGTCTATCCCCAATCTATCCTCAAATCGGCGGACATCACTGCTTCCCTGAGGAGGTTTACTGCAAAGGAATTTATATCACCCCCTTCTGCCCCATCTGCAATATTTAATATGTGAATATTATTCCTCCTAGCTAGGTTTAGCAGTCTCTTCATTTTCTCCAAAATTTCTCTGCCTCCACTGTTTAACCTCAGCACGTGCTCTCTCTGAAATGAGCCTTAACTCATGAACTGCCTTCTCTAGAGTTTCAGATTGCTCTGCCAAGAACTTCATTTTTTCCCTGAAATTGACTTTCTCATCTCTACCTAAGGAGGTCCTCTCGGATACCCAGCTCTCGATTCTGATTTGCAGTCTGACTAACACCTGCTATATCTTGCACTCTATTTATTCCTTGGAGGACCAGTGTCACATTAGCATCTTGTGGTATACTCCTCCCCATATCCCCTGCCTCAACTCTCTGGGAATCTGTTGTGGCGTCCATTAATACTTAGTATCTGTTACTGATCTTTAAACCCTCCAGACCTACATGTGTGTTTGAGACCTGCCAAGAAGGAATAGTGGTTTGGCATATTCAAATGGGACTTGGTGCATTGGAGGAGCACTGGGATCTCCTGACTGACTGCCCCTCAGAACAAATACACTCCAGTGTCAATGACATATTTCAGTTGCTGAAAATGTACAGCAGAGTCAGGTATTTGTCATATTTCATACTATGGGACACTGTCTACTGTCAGTTATTGAGGATCAGCAAACATACTATGAGTAGAGTCAGCTTTTTGAGTAAGGAAAAAAGAAGGCAGGCTGAATTTCCCATTGCTTTATCAATTTTTTATAAGGGTCCACGGTTTATTTACTGGTATAACATGAAAGGGTTCCAGCAATAGGGCTTTCAGTTTCTGATGCTTATGTTAATAAGACAGCCGAGCCTGGTCACCAGCAGCATGATGGTTTCTTGTATGTATCTGACACATGGCATTGATGTGGTTGGATTGTTTTCTGTGTTTAGGAAGGGAACGGTGCGGTTGCCTACTTTGTCAGCACAACCATTGACTTTAAGGTAGAAGGGAAAATATTTGTTTTGTGATGTTGAAATGCAAAACAAGAAAAAACTGAACAACTCCACTTCATGAATTAACACGAGTGTTTTAAATACAATGGCATAAAGAAAGTGTATTATTTCAAAACATGATCAGGTAATTCACAAATCATAGTAGATATTATTCCACACGTGATTATTGTTTATTTTGTCTTTGACAATATATATCAGTGTAAGTAGAAGCAGTGAAACACGAATTAAGTGTCAAGAGAAGCTTTTCCAGCAATGGAGGCCACGATTACAAACTTCCACAGGCAATTCATGTAGCCTGTGAATGCGTCGAAGAAACAAATAAGAATGGAAATACAACTAAACTGGACCTTCCAATAATTTTGTTGAGCGTAGAAAAGCAATCCATGTTAGAAGAAGATTATTAGTAGGGGGGTAGACCCAGTTATCGTTACGGGGACCTGGGTTGGCTATGCAATGAAGAGAGAGGGGTCCCAGTAACAGTAGAAAATGTAAACACAACCATGTAAAAATAATCAAAGAAACATAACTTGAATCCACACTGTTTTACTTCACAATGGGAATACGCATTTAAATATGCAATTAGTATATACAATAACAAATCAGTAATTTACATGGTGCCCCAAGAGCGGGAGGGGAGGGAAGTGGTGGTGGTTGTGGGGAAATCGTGAAGGAAGAAGTGAGATTTCAAAATGGACAGTAAAATCAACAATTGTCAATCATTTAGTAATGTTACAGACACTGTACATTGAAATGAGACAAAAAGTTCATGGGTTATTCGAAAGGAGCCATCCTCCAAAAAGTTCAATTAATGAAAGTAGTAGGGAGTGGAGTTGGCGGTGGAAGGTAGACGTATGTCGACGTTTCGACCCAGTTCGAGGGTGCAGACATCAATGTTTGTCTTGCCGGAGGGTCTTCATCAGGACAGGAGGGGCACACACCCTATTTAGTATATAAATATATTTGGTAAGTACGGGGCATTAGCCCCTGTAAGTGAATAGGTAAGCAAAAAGCAAAAAGCACATCACCCCAAACAAGAAGGGGTATAGATCAAGGCACTCATTCAAGTCCTATGGAATATATTGGGACTATGAATACACTGAATTACAAGCATATCAGTTGAATTGAAGATTGGTTAGTAGTTAGCGTGAGGAGACAAGCCGTAGCGAACACGGTGGGCGGGTACGCACCACCTCTTAACAGTGATACCGCGTGGTTTGCGGGTATAGCGTGGTCTGAATGACCACACAGGTAGGTAGTTGGTAATGTAATGACCTAATGGGTTCGGTGGAATAAAAGTGATTGTTAAAAAATAATAAAAATAAAAATAAATAATAAATGAAGTGAACCACTAAATGGCTGACACAACCTAAGTGGATGGTAATAATGATAAAGGCAAAACTCACCGTGTGAGCAACAATAGATGTCAGGGCGTTAGTGGTAGGGGTCCAGGTGAACCGTGGACCAATAAGGTAAAATCTACAAAAATATACAAAAATATAATGCAGAATTGTTTACGTTGGCCGAGGCGAAGGCGGGTCTGATGAGCAAACCGAAGGAATAAAGACTCACCAGATTGCCGTGATGCGAGAGCGTCCGGCTGGGGAACAGTCCGTGACGGATTTGGGATATATCCACAGTAATTGAATCTAAACATTAAATAGAAGTGGCACATGTTGGGACAAACTCAAGCGGCTGATGAGTAAAGACACGGGCACGCAAGTAGACAAAGAAGCCACTTACCCGAAAGAAGCCGTGCGGGTGCGTACGGCTTAGAGACGAGTCCGTCGGGATCAGGCAGGGCCGTGCTCGGGCTGGGATCTAAGGATGGTGAATCATAGACATTCAAATGAGTAAAAAGGGCCGGTGGGGTGGTTACAAAATAAGGATTCGCGGGAGCAGCCCACAGATCGGCTTACCGTTCGCGGAGTGAATCCGTATGAGAACGCGGCCGGCTGTCAACGAGGGAGAGCCTAGTTCCGGGTATCGTGATGTAACCCTGGAAACCAGGACACGTGACAGATAGGGCGGAGATTGGGAGAGGCGAGTGGTTGCATAGCGACATGGACGCCATGGACATCGTAAAAATACTGCCAAGGTGGTCGGATAAGTGGACTGCCTATAAGTCCACGCAATTACACGCGTGAGCATATTCAGATGTAGGACCCTTAACGTAGAGTAAATTAGCGCAAGGGGAGACCCGAGGGGCGGTCAGCATCCTGCATGCCAAATATATTGGCTAGGAGTAAAAAGAGACTCACATCGCAATTTTTAAAGATGAGGTGCGGTTGACAGCAGAGGGACCACCAATCGGTACCTTATCTGGGTAACCAGTGAAATAGCTGAGGGCATTTGCAGAATCAAATGGATCATTGACTGGAATTAAATAGCATATACATTTGGAGGACAACAGAATGCGGATTGAATAGCAACACTTACTCAGATGCAGAGGTGCCTCATACACAACCAGTCTATTGCAGCATATTAACAAGAGTACAACAAAGTGAGATCACGTACATAGTTGGAGGAGACCAGTGTACTTAGTTGCATATAGCATATAAAAGGAATGATGTACATTTTGACCATACGGGGCACAGACATGGTAAACTGATGGCCGAGGGCAGCCCACATATGATCAAGGCCATTACGGGCGTACCTCACACATGCGGGTATAGGCCCATGGCACTAGCAGTAAGATATCTAGGAGTGTTCGGGGCGTACCTCACACATGTGGGTAAAGGCCACTGAACAATAAATATACTGCTCTGGTCAGGGTAGTTAATGGTGAGAAAGACTATGATACTGCTCAAGTCAAGGTAGCTAATTGTGAGAAGGAACTGTCCTGCTCGTTGAGCCCTGCATCAATGGAGTCAAAAGTGAACATCCACTTGAGTTCACGAATGTTGAGGATGCTGGAGATGTTGCCACCCCGTGGTCCCAAGGATGCTTTCTCAATGATAACCCACTTTAAACTCTCTGGTGAGTGACTTGCGGAGGAAAAATGGGCAACCAATGGTGCAGTTAGTACTTGGCAGCGAATTCTGCTCATGTGCTGGAGTATCCTTGTTTTCGCTTTCTGCTGAGTCTGTCCTATGTAGATCAAGTTGCATGGACAGACAATGGCATAAATTACGTTGGCCGTATTACAATTAGTTTGACTCTTTAGCTGGATTTTGTGGTGGCGATAAGTGAACTGCTTAGTCTGTATTGTGCTGTCACAGGCTTTACAACCGCCACATCGGGAGTGTCCCAGAATAGGAGGGAGGTTCCACATAGTTCTGATGGTGGGTTCCTCTGGTGTCTTAAAGAGGGAGCGGACAACATGGTCTTTAATACTCCTCGCTTTCTTGAAGGCATGTAATGGCGGGTCTTTATGTTGGATGTCATCAGATATCAATTCCCAATGTTTGTTTATGATCCGTTTAATTTCATTGCTTCTAGTATTGAAGGTTGTGACACATACTATTCTGTGTTCTGTTTCATCTTTGTTGTTTTTGGGAGTGAGCAACTCCTCACTTGGATAGAACCAAGCCCTCTTCCTTGCTCGTTTGACCAATTGTTTGGGATAACCACGGCTAAGGAGTCTCTGTTTGAGTTCTTCAGATTCAATGAAGTATTGGTCCTTCATCGAGCAATTGCGGCGTAGGCGTAAAAATTGCCCGAAGGGCAGATTATCACGCAATGCTCGGGGGTGGTGACTCCCGTAATGTAGCAAAGAATTCCTTTCGGCTGGTTTGCGGTATAATTTGGTCAATAGATGGCCAGCGCTTTCAAAAATGGTAAGGTCCAAGAAATTGATTTGATGTTTATCAGACTGGATTGTAAATTTTAGGAACTGAGATTGTACATTCAACCAATCAAAAAACAAACTCAATTCTTCAGAATTGCCATGCCATACCAATAGGATGTCATCTATATATCTCATCCAGAGACCAAGATGGTCTCTGAATGGATTGATGTGGTTTAATACCGTGTCCTGTTCAAAAGCCGCCATGTATAAGATGGCTACATCCGGGGCGAAGGGAGCTCCCATGGCAACTCCAGAAGTTTGCATATAGAATTTGTCCTTGAACATGAAGAAATTCTTAGTCATTGCAATGCGGAGTAAATCCACTATAAATTCAGTTGGTACTTGAAATGGAGTCGGTCGTTGGTTCAAACAGCGAGTGATAACCGTTAATGCTTCCTGTTGAGGAATGCACGTGTATAATGACACGACGTCGCATGTGGCCAAAAGTTGGTTGTTAATATCAAACGGTAACTCTTCAACTATATTTATAGTGTGCATCGTGTCACGCAAATAGGCAGGAGATGCCTCTGCAATGGGCTTTAGGAAGAAATCAATGTATTTGCCCAGAGGTTCTAACATAGAGCCACATCCAGAGACTATTGGTCGGCCGGGGGGGTCAACCATTGATTTGTGTATCTTGGGTATTGTATAGATAGTGGCTAACCGTGGGTGTGGTTTATTCAGAAAGTTAAACTCCAAATCTGATAGAAAACCTTGCTCCAGTCCAGCTTGTGTTGTTTCTAGAATTTCCAATGCAATCGCTTGGGAGGGGTCTGATCTTAGTAGACGGTAGCTAGATTCATCATTCAATTGGCGTAGGATTTCTGATTCATATGAGCATGCCTCCTGAATCACAATAGCGCCACCCTTGTCAGCCGGCTTGATGACAAGTGTGTTGTTCTTAGACAAAGATTGCAGGGCCAGTTTTTCATTTTTGCTGGTATTAAATCTGGTGTAGTTATTGGTTCCCAGAAGTTGTAATACATCACGTAGTACCACCGATTCGTAGGCCAAAATCTTGTGTGACATCGCACTACTAAAAGGAACGAAGGTTGAGGGAGGTCGTAGACCGGTTACCGATATTGGTGCACTGGGTGTTGAATTGCGGAAGAAGTACTTCAACCTGATTTTCCGGAAGAGTTTGAACAATTCAGTGCGAATGATGAACGTATCCGGACGACTGGTAGGGACAAACGATAGTCCCTTTGCTAATATTCCGATTTCATCGTCATTTAAAGGTTGTTTTGATATATTCACAACCGGGCCTGATGTGCTCGGGGGAGCACCTCCAAGAAGTCTTAAACGAGGATTGGATGTTGCCTCCAGGTGGGTATCAAGTGCTACCATCTGTATGTCTTGTTGCGGGTGACACGTTCCCCATGTGGAGGTTCCGACTGGAAGTGGACTTGTTTTTGTTGTTGCTGGCCACGACCACCATTCCAAGTGTTGGTGTTGTGCTGAGATCCACGTTGTTGGCCGCGGGGCCCAAAGTTGCCTCTGCCACGTGGTGGGCGCCATGTGCCCTGGCGTTGCCCTAAAAAAGGTTGGTGCTGGTATTGTTGCTGATATCCGGGATCTGGATAATTCTGTTGGTAGCTCGGACCAGGTTGCTCGGGCTCGCCCTCCGAGCTATAGGAAGAGTCAGAGAATGTGTAATAGTTACGTCTGCCTCTCGGTGTTCCTCGGCCTCTGTTGAGGAATCTACCTTGATGATCTTGTTTATAATAGTCCTCCTGAAGGTACGGATAAGTTTTCTTCTTATCGTAGAGTCTAATGTCGCGTGCCAATTTCTCTAATTTGCGATTTTGGGTTGTAAGATCAAAATCTGAGAGTGTAGTATGGAGGTTGGTGATGGTTTCCTTGGCGCTTTCAAAGTTGGCGTCAGCCGTAATTTCAGCCTTTAAAGTGTTGATTTCAGCCGTGATTAGTTTGATTTGATCGGCAGCGGTTTCAATGCCCAGGACCATCCAATGGCGACTGCAATTGTTGGAAACGTGGCTGAACCCCTCCCTAAACTTGGGTACCTCCACGAAGATAGCTGGTTCGATCTTTATTTGCAATCCAATCGGGATAACGTTTTCCTTAAGGTACCTGGTTAAGAGGTGGCCGTGCCACCGAGTCCGTATCAGCTTTTTCTCCAGACGCTCAAGTCGTGAAATTTTATCCTTGAGTGAGAAGTCGATAGTGGAAATGTCAGAGGAGATGAAGAGATTGTTAGGATCTTCCAATAGTTTGTCTATATATTCTTCGGAATAGGAAAGAAGTTCGGCCATGATGTGCTAGGATCAAATTAATTGATCACGAAATGGAACCTCGCAGAGCATTCTCTGCACGAAGTAGATTATTAGTAGGGGGGTAGACCCAGTTATCGTTACGGGGACCTGGGTTGGCTATGCAATGAAGAGAGAGGGGTCCCAGTAACAGTAGAAAATGTAAACACAACCATGTAAAAATAATCAAAGAAACATAACTTGAATCCACACTGTTTTACTTGTCCGCTCCCTCTTTAAGACACCAGAGGAACCCACCATCAGAACTATGTGGAACCTCCCTCCTATTCTGGGACACTCCCGATGTGGCGGTTGTAAAGCCTGTGACAGCACAATACAGACTAAGCAGTTCACTTATCGCCACCACAAAATCCAGCTAAAGAGTCAAACTAATTGTAATACGGCCAACGTAATTTATGCCATTGTCTGTCCATGCAACTTGATCTACATAGGACAGACTCAGCAGAAAGCGAAAACAAGGATACTCCAGCACATGAGCAGAATTCGCTGCCAAGTACTAACTGCACCATTGGTTGCCCATTTTTCCTCCGCAAGTCACTCACCAGAGAGTTTAAAGTGGGTTATCATTGAGAAAGCATCCTTGGGACCACGGGGTGGCAACATCTCCAGCATCCTCAACATTCGTGAACTCAAGTGGATGTTCACTTTTGACTCCATTGATGCAGGGCTCAACGAGCAGGACAGTTCCTTCTCACAATTAGCTACCTTGACTTGAGCAGTATCATAGTCTTTCTCACCATTAACTACCCTGACCAGAGCAGTATATTTATTGTTCAGTGGCCTTTACCCACATGTGTGAGGTACGCCCCGAACACTCCTAGATATCTTACTGCTAGTGCCATGGGCCTATACCCGCATGTGTGAGGTACGCCCGTAATGGCCTTGATCATATGTGGGCTGCCCTCGGCCATCAGTTTACCATGTCTGTGCCCCGTATGGTCAAAATGTACATCATTCCTTTTATATGCTATATGCAACTAAGTACACTGGTCTCCTCCAACTATGTACGTGATCTCACTTTGTTGTACTCTTGTTAATATGCTGCAATAGACTGGTTGTGTATGAGGCACCTCTGCATCTGAGTAAGTGTTGCTATTCAATCCGCATTCTGTTGTCCTCCAAATGTATATGCTATTTAATTCCAGTCAATGATCCATTTGATTCTGCAAATGCCCTCAGCTATTTCACTGGTTACCCAGATAAGGTACCGATTGGTGGTCCCTCTGCTGTCAACCGCACCTCATCTTTAAAAATTGCGATGTGAGTCTCTTTTTACTCCTAGCCAATATATTTGGCATGCAGGATGCTGACCGCCCCTCGGGTCTCCCCTTGCGCTAATTTACTCTACGTTAAGGGTCCTACATCTGAATATGCTCACGCGTGTAATTGCGTGGACTTATAGGCAGTCCACTTATCCGACCACCTTGGCAGTATTTTTACGATGTCCATGGCGTCCATGTCGCTATGCAACCACTCGCCTCTCCCAATCTCCGCCCTATCTGTCACGTGTCCTGGTTTCCAGGGTTACATCACGATACCCGGAACTAGGCTCTCCCTCGTTGACAGCCGGCCGCGTTCTCATACGGATTCACTCCGCGAACGGTAAGCCGATCTGTGGGCTGCTCCCGCGAATCCTTATTTTGTAACCACCCCACCGGCCCTTTTTACTCATTTGAATGTCTATGATTCACCATCCTTAGATCCCAGCCCGAGCACGGCCCTGCCTGATCCCGACGGACTCGTCTCTAAGCCGTACGCACCCGCACGGCTTCTTTCGGGTAAGTGGCTTCTTTGTCTACTTGCGTGCCCGTGTCTTTACTCATCAGCCGCTTGAGTTTGTCCCAACATGTGCCACTTCTATTTAATGTTTAGATTCAATTACTGTGGATATATCCCAAATCCGTCACGGACTGTTCCCCAGCCGGACGCTCTCGCATCACGGCAATCTGGTGAGTCTTTATTCCTTCGGTTTGCTCATCAGACCCGCCTTCGCCTCGGCCAACGTAAACAATTCTGCATTATATTTTTGTATATTTTTGTAGATTTTACCTTATTGGTCCACGGTTCACCTGGACCCCTACCACTAACGCCCTGACATCTATTGTTGCTCACACGGTGAGTTTTGCCTTTATCATTATTACCATCCACTTAGGTTGTGTCAGCCATTTAGTGGTTCACTTCATTTATTATTTATTTTTATTTTTATTATTTTTTAACAATCACTTTTATTCCACCGAACCCATTAGGTCATTACATTACCAACTACCTACCTGTGTGGTCATTCAGACCACGCTATACCCGCAAACCACGCGGTATCACTGTTAAGAGGTGGTGCGTACCCGCCCACCGTGTTCGCTACGGCTTGTCTCCTCACGCTAACTACTAACCAATCTTCAATTCAACTGATATGCTTGTAATTCAGTGTATTCATAGTCCCAATATATTCCATAGGACTTGAATGAGTGCCTTGATCTATACCCCTTCTTGTTTGGGGTGATGTGCTTTTTGCTTTTTGCTTTTTGCTTACCTATTCACTTACAGGGGCTAATGCCCCGTACTTACCAAATATATTTATATACTAAATAGGGTGTGTGCCCCTCCTGTCCTGATGAAGACCCTCCGGCAAGACAAACATTGATGTCTGCACCCTCGAACTGGGTCGAAACGTCGACATACGTCTACCTTCCACCGCCAACTCCACTCCCTACTACTTTCATTAATTGAACTTTTTGGAGGATGGCTCCTTTCGAATAACCCATGAACTTTTTGTCTCATTTCAATGTACAGTGTCTGTAACATTACTAAATGATTGACAATTGTTGATTTTACTGTCCATTTTGAAATCTCACTTCTTCCTTCACGATTTCCCCACAACCACCACCACTTCCCTCCCCTCCCGCTCTTGGGGCACCATGTAAATTACTGATTTGTTATTGTATATACTAATTGCATATTTAAATGCGTATTCCCATTGTGAAGTAAAACAGTGTGGATTCAAGTTATGTTTCTTTGATTATTTTTACATGGTTGTGTTTACATTTTCTACTGTTACTGGGACCCCTCTCTCTTCATTGCATAGCCAACCCAGGTCCCCGTAACGATAACTGGGTCTACCCCCCTACTAATAATCTACTTCGTGCAGAGAATGCTCTGCGAGGTTCCATTTCGTGATCAATTAATTTGATCCTAGCACATCATGGCCGAACTTCTTTCCTATTCCGAAGAATATATAGACAAACTATTGGAAGATCCTAACAATCTCTTCATCTCCTCTGACATTTCCACTATCGACTTCTCACTCAAGGATAAAATTTCACGACTTGAGCGTCTGGAGAAAAAGCTGATACGGACTCGGTGGCACGGCCACCTCTTAACCAGGTACCTTAAGGAAAACGTTATCCCGATTGGATTGCAAATAAAGATCGAACCAGCTATCTTCGTGGAGGTACCCAAGTTTAGGGAGGGGTTCAGCCACGTTTCCAACAATTGCAGTCGCCATTGGATGGTCCTGGGCATTGAAACCGCTGCCGATCAAATCAAACTAATCACGGCTGAAATCAACACTTTAAAGGCTGAAATTACGGCTGACGCCAACTTTGAAAGCGCCAAGGAAACCATCACCAACCTCCATACTACACTCTCAGATTTTGATCTTACAACCCAAAATCGCAAATTAGAGAAATTGGCACGCGACATTAGACTCTACGATAAGAAGAAAACTTATCCGTACCTTCAGGAGGACTATTATAAACAAGATCATCAAGGTAGATTCCTCAACAGAGGCCGAGGAACACCGAGAGGCAGACGTAACTATTACACATTCTCTGACTCTTCCTATAGCTCGGAGGGCGAGCCCGAGCAACCTGGTCCGAGCTACCAACAGAATTATCCAGATCCCGGATATCAGCAACAATACCAGCACCAACCTTTTTTAGGGCAACGCCAGGGCACATGGCGCCCACCACGTGGCAGAGGCAACTTTGGGCCCCGCGGCCAACAACGTGGATCTCAGCACAACACCAACACTTGGAATGGTGGTCGTGGCCAGCAACAACAAAAACAAGTCCACTTCCAGTCGGAACCTCCACATGGGGAACGTGTCACCCGCAACAAGACATACAGATGGTAGCACTTGATACCCACCTGGAGGCAACATCCAATCCTCGTTTAAGACTTCTTGGAGGTGCTCCCCCGAGCACATCAGGCCCGGTTGTGAATATATCAAAACAACCTTTAAATGACGATGAAATCGGAATATTAGCAAAGGGACTATCGTTTGTCCCTACCAGTCGTCCGGATACGTTCATCATTCGCACTGAATTGTTCAAACTCTTCCGGAAAATCAGGTTGAAGTACTTCTTCCGCAATTCAACACCCAGTGCACCAATATCGGTAACCGGTCTACGACCTCCCTCAACCTTCGTTCCTTTTAGTAGTGCGATGTCACACAAGATTTTGGCCTACGAATCGGTGGTACTACGTGATGTATTACAACTTCTGGGAACCAATAACTACACCAGATTTAATACCAGCAAAAATGAAAAACTGGCCCTGCAATCTTTGTCTAAGAACAACACACTTGTCATCAAGCCGGCTGACAAGGGTGGCGCTATTGTGATTCAGGAGGCATGCTCATATGAATCAGAAATCCTACGCCAATTGAATGATGAATCTAGCTACCGTCTACTAAGATCAGACCCCTCCCAAGCGATTGCATTGGAAATTCTAGAAACAACACAAGCTGGACTGGAGCAAGGTTTTCTATCAGATTTGGAGTTTAACTTTCTGAATAAACCACACCCACGGTTAGCCACTATCTATACAATACCCAAGATACACAAATCAATGGTTGACCCCCCCGGCTGACCAATAGTCTCTGGATGTGGCTCTATGTTAGAACCTCTGGGCAAATACATTGATTTCTTCCTAAAGCCCATTGCAGAGGCATCTCCTGCCTATTTGCGTGACACGATGCACACTATAAATATAGTTGAAGAGTTACCGTTTGATATTAACAACCAACTTTTGGCCACATGCGACGTCGTGTCATTATACACGTGCATTCCTCAACAGGAAGCATTAACGGTTATCACTCGCTGTTTGAACCAACGACCGACTCCATTTCAAGTACCAACTGAATTTATAGTGGATTTACTCCGCATTGCAATGACTAAGAATTTCTTCATGTTCAAGGACAAATTCTATATGCAAACTTCTGGAGTTGCCATGGGAGCTCCCTTCGCCCCGGATGTAGCCATCTTATACATGGCGGCTTTTGAACAGGACACGGTATTAAACCACATCAATCAATTCAGAGACCATCTTGGTCTCTGGATGAGATATATAGATGACATCCTATTGGTATGGCATGGCAATTCTGAAGAATTGAGTTTGTTTTTTGATTGGTTGAATGTACAATCTCAGTTCCTAAAATTTACAATCCAGTCTGATAAACATCAAATCAATTTCTTGGACCTTACCATTTTTGAAAGCGCTGGCCATCTATTGACCAAATTATACCGCAAACCAGCCGAAAGGAATTCTTTGCTACATTACGGGAGTCACCACCCCCGAGCATTGCGTGATAATCTGCCCTTCGGGCAATTTTTACGCCTACGCCGCAATTGCTCGATGAAGGACCAATACTTCATTGAATCTGAAGAACTCAAACAGAGACTCCTTAGCCGTGGTTATCCCAAACAATTGGTCAAACGAGCAAGGAAGAGGGCTTGGTTCTATCCACGTGAGGAGTTGCTCACTCCCAAAAACAACAAAGATGAAACAGAACACAGAATAGTATGTGTCACAACCTTCAATACTAGAAGCAATGAAATTAAACGGATCATAAACAAACATTGGGAATTGATATCTGATGACATCCAACATAAAGACCCGCCATTACATGCCTTCAAGAAAGCGAGGAGTATTAAAGACCATGTTGTCCGCTCCCTCTTTAAGACACCAGAGGAACCCACCATCAGAACTATGTGGAACCTCCCTCCTATTCTGGGACACTCCCGATGTGGCGGTTGTAAAGCCTGTGACAGCACAATACAGACTAAGCAGTTCACTTATCGCCACCACAAAATCCAGCTAAAGAGTCAAACTAATTGTAATACGGCCAACGTAATTTATGCCATTGTCTGTCCATGCAACTTGATCTACATAGGACAGACTCAGCAGAAAGCGAAAACAAGGATACTCCAGCACATGAGCAGAATTCGCTGCCAAGTACTAACTGCACCATTGGTTGCCCATTTTTCCTCCGCAAGTCACTCACCAGAGAGTTTAAAGTGGGTTATCATTGAGAAAGCATCCTTGGGACCACGGGGTGGCAACATCTCCAGCATCCTCAACATTCGTGAACTCAAGTGGATGTTCACTTTTGACTCCATTGATGCAGGGCTCAACGAGCAGGACAGTTCCTTCTCACAATTAGCTACCTTGACTTGAGCAGTATCATAGTCTTTCTCACCATTAACTACCCTGACCAGAGCAGTATATTTATTGTTCAGTGGCCTTTACCCACATGTGTGAGGTACGCCCCGAACACTCCTAGATATCTTACTGCTAGTGCCATGGGCCTATACCCGCATGTGTGAGGTACGCCCGTAATGGCCTTGATCATATGTGGGCTGCCCTCGGCCATCAGTTTACCATGTCTGTGCCCCGTATGGTCAAAATGTACATCATTCCTTTTATATGCTATATGCAACTAAGTACACTGGTCTCCTCCAACTATGTACGTGATCTCACTTTGTTGTACTCTTGTTAATGTGCTGCAATAGACTGGTTGTGTATGAGGCACCTCTGCATCTGAGTAAGTGTTGCTATTCAATCCGCATTCTGTTGTCCTCCAAATGTATATGCTATTTAATTCCAGTCAATGATCCATTTGATTCTGCAAATGCCCTCAGCTATTTCACTGGTTACCCAGATAAGGTACCGATTGGTGGTCCCTCTGCTGTCAACCGCACCTCATCTTTAAAAATTGCGATGTGAGTCTCTTTTTACTCCTAGCCAATATATTTGGCATGCAGGATGCTGACCGCCCCTCGGGTCTCCCCTTGCGCTAATTTACTCTACGTTAAGGGTCCTACATCTGAATATGCTCACGCGTGTAATTGCGTGGACTTATAGGCAGTCCACTTATCCGACCACCTTGGCAGTATTTTTACGATGTCCATGGCGTCCATGTCGCTATGCAACCACTCGCCTCTCCCAATCTCCGCCCTATCTGTCACGTGTCCTGGTTTCCAGGGTTACATCACGATACCCGGAACTAGGCTCTCCCTCGTTGACAGCCGGCCGCGTTCTCATACGGATTCACTCCGCGAACGGTAAGCCGATCTGTGGGCTGCTCCCGCGAATCCTTATTTTGTAACCACCCCACCGGCCCTTTTTACTCATTTGAATGTCTATGATTCACCATCCTTAGATCCCAGCCCGAGCACGGCCCTGCCTGATCCCGACGGACTCGTCTCTAAGCCGTACGCACCCGCACGGCTTCTTTCGGGTAAGTGGCTTCTTTGTCTACTTGCGTGCCCGTGTCTTTACTCATCAGCCGCTTGAGTTTGTCCCAACATGTGCCACTTCTATTTAATGTTTAGATTCAATTACTGTGGATATATCCCAAATCCGTCACGGACTGTTCCCCAGCCGGACGCTCTCGCATCACGGCAATCTGGTGAGTCTTTATTCCTTCGGTTTGCTCATCAGACCCGCCTTCGCCTCGGCCAACGTAAACAATTCTGCATTATATTTTTGTATATTTTTGTAGATTTTACCTTATTGGTCCACGGTTCACCTGGACCCCTACCACTAACGCCCTGACATCTATTGTTGCTCACACGGTGAGTTTTGCCTTTATCATTATTACCATCCACTTAGGTTGTGTCAGCCATTTAGTGGTTCACTTCATTTATTATTTATTTTTATTTTTATTATTTTTTAACAATCACTTTTATTCCACCGAACCCATTAGGTCATTACATTACCAACTACCTACCTGTGTGGTCATTCAGACCACGCTATACCCGCAAACCACGCGGTATCACTGTTAAGAGGTGGTGCGTACCCGCCCACCGTGTTCGCTACGGCTTGTCTCCTCACGCTAACTACTAACCAATCTTCAATTCAACTGATATGCTTGTAATTCAGTGTATTCATAGTCCCAATATATTCCATAGGACTTGAATGAGTGCTTTGATCTATACCCCTTCTTGTTTGGGGTGATGTGCTTTTTGCTTTTTGCTTACCTATTCACTTACAGGGGCTAATGCCCCGTACTTACCAAATATATTTATATACTAAATAGGGTGTGTGCCCCTCCTGTCCTGATGAAGACCCTCCGGCAAGACAAACATTGATGTCTGCACCCTCGAACTGGGTCGAAACGTCGACATACGTCTACCTTCCACCGCCAACTCCACTCCCTACTACTTTCATTAATTGAACTTTTTGGAGGATGGCTCCTTTCGAATAACCCATGAACTTTTTGTCTCATTTCAATGTACAGTGTCTGTAACATTACTAAATGATTGACAATTGTTGATTTTACTGTCCATTTTGAAATCTCACTTCTTCCTTCACGATTTCCCCACAACCACCACCACTCCCCTCCCCTCCCGCTCTTGGGGCACCATGTAAATTACTGATTTGTTATTGTATATACTAATTGCATATTTAAATGCGTATTCCCATTGTGAAGTAAAACAGTGTGGATTCAAGTTATGTTTCTTTGATTATTTTTACATGGTTGTGTTTACATTTTCTACTGTTACTGGGACCCCTCTCTCTTCATTGCATGTTAGAAGAAGGCACACCAGCAATAAATAGATTGCGATCACCTGCGCTTTATTGAAATTCCTGCTTGCCATTTTTAAGGAAAGCATACATTAAACCTTCAAAATATATGAGCCAGGAATTAAGAGACTTCCATTCAGTATATTGTGCTTCAAGAATGACTTCCAGCTATGAAGACTAAAATGTATTCTTACATGTTGACAGCCACATTTCTCTCCTTTGATGTCTCACTAAGTTACTTACTTACCTCAATCTGCTCTGTTTAAGATTCTCACAAATCACATTGACTGTTTTGCCTTCCTTTCTGCCCGCAGAATTGAAACCGTAAAGCAGGAGGATTTCGGCTGGTACCTAGCCTAACTATTGACTTTAATTATGTTTGCCATAGAAGCATCCAGACTTCTAGAATAGGGAAATGACTTTCAAAATCCTATAACTATATTTTTGATAACCATGTCTCCCTACAGCTTAAATAAAGTTCTGATGATGACCCAGTAACTGATAATGAAGTGGGCTGAACTTAAATGAACCTGAAAGATGTATATCCAGAATAATTGTTATTGGCTCTTCTACAACATGACGTTTCTTGAGTAGCCAAAGCCATCAATGAATAAGATCAAAGGCGGTTCTGAATTTTTTAATGGCATGCATCCACCTATCCTCTACTAGTATGTTGTTGTGACCGGAATGTACTGCAATATATTCCAGACATGGTTCACTCTGTGGTCATTGTGGAACTTATGGATAAGCTGTGATCAGTGACTTTTGGCAGCCTGCCTGAAGTGGTTTGCTTTCCCTTTCTGCTGTTCTTCATTAAAGAAGGAGTTTATTATCCTCAAGAGTGTACTGTTTATCATTTCAATTTGGGTGAGCTACCCTTCTCCCAACAGCCAAGAAAGGGTTGTGCCATATTGAAGGTGGCAGGAATGGGGCACTCTCGGATAGCCATATGCCACACATCACAGGAACTTCATCACTAGAGAGAAAGGTACACAATAGCCCATTAGCTAGTGACAACATGGTCCCCTCAAGGCACTTTCCTGGAATAACAAGGACATCCCTGGCACCTTGCCCCTTGGTGCGCATTTGGAGAAGAGAAGAGTACTGAATAAGGATTGCCCTGCTGCATTTAGTTTGCAGAAGGAGAGGCTGCACCTTCGAGATGACTGCACCTGCTGCTCTTTTGGGCTAGTGAGATTGGCACTGTGCCTGTGTCTCTTACATGGGAAATGGGAAAAAGTCAATTTCCCGCTTTCACCAGCAGCAGTGTCTTCAATGATCAGTCTGCTGTTCTCCTAGAACCAGCTCCAGAACAACAAGAGCTGAAAGAGCCCAAATGTACAAGTTGGTAGCCACTGTAGATGTTTTACCGCTACCAATCGCCGGCATGCACAAAGAGACAATCTGAGATAGCTAAATCTTGAACTGAGTCTGCTGAACTTTGGAGTGCTGTCAGAGTCCAGATTCATCACACCCAAGGTACACCACTCCCCACCAAAGAGTCTGCATCCAACCGCGGTGCTGCGAGACCAGTAGTGCAGCATTGGCTGCCCGCATACCACAATGTAGAGGACTTCGAGCAACCCCAATCTCCATGGCAATAGTCCCCCATAACACCTGTGGTCTGTGGTGCCGCCACTGCACTGAGACACCCCCATCAACCACACTTTGGTGCGGTTAAATACTTCACACTAAGTTCCTTGGCCAAGCCTTACTGCTCACAGCTACCCAAGGTTGAGCTAAGGTTAAGTACACAATACTGAGTGGACCCAAGTCGGTATCTGTGAGTGTAATCCACGATAAGGCCCCACAGCCATATCATATAGTCCACCAGATCCTCACTGCTTGGTATTTAAAAAGTATGGCATGTGTGTTTTAAGTTTTACATATCTTGGCAGTGAAGAAATCCTGAAGTCATTTTGCACTTTTGTAGGCCTATCTACCCCATAGACTAAAATTCAGCTTTTAAAGTATTATGCTGAAAATGCCCCTTTCAGAAAGCTGGCAATGTTCTGCCTAAAAGAAATATGCCTTTCTGCCAATTTCCAGGGTCACATGACTGGTGTTTTGTGTATTCCTTCCAGACATGGGGACGAAAGGGTCTTGAGTGTGAGGCATGGTGTTCACCTCCTGAGCAGGATCAGGGCCGGACTGGGGACCGAAATCGGCCCTGGCAAAGTGCTCAGCCGGCCCCCCCTCTCCCCTGGTGGTGCGACCGCACTCTTTGCGAGGGCCAGTTTTCGGCCGATTTTGTTACAGGGCCGTTTTTGCAGCTATGCTGCAAAAAACGGCCCTGTAACAAAAACGCCCCCCTGGGGCCCAAAACCGGCCCCCGCCCATGCGGCCGCCTGGGGGATTGCTGGTGCCCGCAACAGCCAGTCCGGGCCTGAGCAGGATGTCCTGGCGGGTTGTACTCAGCCTTCCTGAGTTTCAAATGGTAGCCTCAAGGCTTGCCCACTCCCTTCCTGACTTCCAAGTGCTGCCTGCCCTGCCGCTGGCAAATGCAACTAGGCCTGCCTACCCTTTGTTACCCTAGACAATTTGTAGCCAAACCTGCGAAAGGGAGAAGGTTAGACAAAGGGGGGCATCTCGCATCCACAGGATGGCACTGGGGTTAAAGCTGCACCATCAGAACCTCTCATCAGAATACTCCTGGACTAAGGGAATATTCGAAGATGGACTCTCCTGCTGTCTGAAGAAGGAAGACTAGACCTGTTTGCCTTGAACCCAGGCTCCCCAGAATCGACTCCAAGGACAGCTGGCTGACCTCCTCTTTGAGCTACAGAAACACATTTCCAGGGGCCTCCCTGCAACTGCCCAGCTGCCCAGCACCAACCTAAACTGCCTGAGCCTGCATCTGGACTCTGCTGGTGTGAGTCCTGATCCCCAGGCAATGCCTCCCAGGTCCTGGACACTTAGCTGGCATCAGAGTGTACCCTCATGAACTCAAGGTGTAAATAGACAAGTTTTGGGCTCCTCGCAACCGCAAGATGGATTCTTTGCATCAATAAATAAACGGCCATGATGGCTACCACTGCGAAGCTCCAGACCTTCACGCCGATAGCAACTGACCACAGCGATCACCAACGTGAAGCTCCAGCGGGACCTACACTTCATGTCTACAGCGACAACCTGCAATGACCGCCAATGAGAAGCTCAAGTGACGACAGACTCTTCGCTCTGAAACAGAGACTGTTAGTGCTGCCCAACCTCCTCCTCCCAACAGTGACCCTTCATGAATCCCCACCTCCTCCTACCTCCAAAACCAATCTCCTTGCACCACACCACCAATGAGAACAGCAGCTCCTCTGGCGGACTTGAGAAGGTAACTCTTCAGCTGCACAAACCTGTTCCCTGTTTTCTCCTTGTGCTCCATCACGGTCAGCCTGAACTTGTGACTTCACCCCGATCCAGCGCAACCAGATAACTGTGAGTGACACTTTGTGCTTTCTGATTCTATTTTGACCTAACACTTTAAAAACTCGTACTTGCAATTCTACTGATTGGATTTTTGTCATTTTTATGTCATTTTATTTAGTAAATTATACCCTATTTACAAAATTAGTTTGGGATTGTTCTGTGTTGTATTTTCAGTTTATTACTGCTTGAGTGCTGCATAAATACTTCACACATTTCCTAAGTTAAGCCTGGTTGTTTTTGTGCCAAGCTACCAGTGGGATAAGCACAGGTTTATTTAAGAACTTTTGTGGTTCAGCCTAACTAGGATTGTATTTTTAATTTGAGCAGGGGCTTCCTCCCCTCTCAACTAATACCCAAAGTTGGTTCACACCTCAAGCACTCACGGTCACACCAAACCTGACTGACTATCTTTCACTGAAGCAATGGTTTCCCAATGTTATAAATCCTAATCCATCAAAATTGAACGTCTTCTAACTTCTAATGTCCCAAGTCTGTTGAGTAGCCTACTGTTATGGGTCCTATACCAACGCCTGCATCCTCAGTTTGCAAATCAGGTATACATATAGATGGTACGTCGTCTCTAAATTCCAATGTAGCCGAGGTGTTTAATGTGCATTTTCTTCAACTAAACATCTTGAGACCCATCTTTCTTTTAATCGATAATTGCCATCAAAACCCCAGCCATTAATGCCGTAGTATATCCGAGTCAGGGCTATGGCAACTCCATGTATCTAGCAGCCTCTGAAAATTCAATGTAGCAGCCCAAGTGATCATCAGCCTGTATAATCTTTTTTGCCTAAGTCATAAATGTGCTAAAGAGTTTCTTTTTTTGCTACTAGACACAATGACTGAGACTCAGTTATGCAACTGTCTCCTCAGCACTAAGAAGCTTTCTTTGTCTAGTGATTAGTCACCAAACACAAGGAAATGATGGACGGAGAGCTGAAACCTTTCAGACACCCACCCCCAGTCACAGATCTGGGTTGAATCCATCATCATTCTTCAGCTCACTTCACCACCTCAGTTCAGGCCCAGCTATATGCAAATCAGTCTTGACCATGTGCCTCATGGGAACAGTCCAGCCCGAACTGCCGAGCCAGGCCTTCCCTGATCCAGAAACAAGATTCCTGGGACCAGGTTCTGGGTAACATCCTTCATCACCCAGGTTAGCTTGTATCCAGTGGCAAAGTGAGCAAGGGTCCAACGCCTGGGCATACCCTGCCAACTTAGGGTAAACAAAGCAAACACAAGTAGATGATGGTCGGAGCGCTGACATTTTTCAGACACTCACCCCCAGTCACAGATCTAGGTTGAATCCATCATCATTCTTTAGCTTACTTCACCACCTCAGTTCAGACCCAGCTATATGCAAATCAGTCTTGACCATGTGCCTCAAGGGAACAGTCCAGCCTGAACTGCCCAGCCAGATCTTTTCTGAACTGGAAACAAGTATCCTGGGACCAGTTTCTGGGTCATACCCTTGGTCAGCAAGGCTAGCTTGAATCCAGTGGCAAAGTGAGTAAGGGACCCACGTGTGTGCATACCCTGCCAACTTAGGGTGAACAAAGCAAACACAAGGAGATGATGGACGGAGCGCTGACACTTTTCAGACACTCAACCCCAGTCACAGATCTGGGTTGAATCCATCATCATTCTTTAGCTCACTTTTCCACCTCAGTTCAGACCCAGCTATATGCAAATCAGTCTTGACCCTGTGCCTCTTGGAAACAGTCCAGCCCAAACTGCCAAGCCAGGACTTCCCTGAACCAGGAACAATACTCCTGGGACCGGTTTCTGATTAACACCCTTCATGAGCCAGGCTAGCTTGTATCCAGTGGCAAAGTGAGCAAGGGTCCCATGTCTGGGCATACCCTGCGAACTTAGGGCAAACAAAGCAAACACAAGGAGATGATGGATGGAGCGCTGACACTTTTCAGACACTCAGTCCCAGTCACAGATCTGGGTTGAATCGATCATCATTCTTTAGCTCACTTCACCACCTTAGTTCAGATCCAGCTATATGCAAATCAGTCTTGACCTGTAGTGAAGACCAGGTTCTACCTGCACATATTGCTATATTAGCATAAGCGTACTCGAAGTTTAAACACCATTTTGCCACTTTGCCGCTTTTGCACTCGACACTACATGTATCTGTTGTTGTATGTTAAACTGCTTGCTTTTCTTCACGTGAGAACTCTCTGCTTTCCACATCTCTAGACTTACACAGCGACCTCAGTCTGTACACTTTGTGCAGAAGTTTCAAGGTCGAATAACAATTTATGCTGTTGATTCAGGTTGATCGGCCCATGTTCTAGACACAACACACACACAGCTGTGAATAGCTAAAACTCGAGTGCCTTTAATATTACAATGCATGCATGTTTTTAGGCACTTGGAGAAAAACCTTTTCAACTACAGAGCGCATTGCTGATGGTGTGATGTGATTCACCTCAGCTGATCTTGGAGGTATAGGGTTCCCCGTTTAAACCTAGAGACCTTCTATTATACTAAATACTAGCTCCTAGCCAGGGGAGGGTGGTACACAAGGCGCTATTGTAGTGTAGTTCCTATATTCCCAATAGGCTCTGCGCATTGGAATAACATATTCTATAGATTAGACGTAGGACTGAGGTCGACTAGGTCTCTATTGAATATACTAAACTTAATAGTGAGTGCCAGCTTGCTCAGAGGTCACTAGAAACTTTGTTGAATTCACAAGAAGGGATTCGTTTCTGACAACCGCATAAACCTGACAACTTTGTTTCCCAAGAATAAGAAATATATCTCTAGCGTTGCGGAAATAATAGATAAGTATTTCACTCAGTCAATCGTGCATGCTTCGTTTCAACAGAGGTGCAGAGAAATAGAGAGACGGGTGTTTTCAAGGTTTTATTGAACAGTCTTCTTTCTCATGCAAGAAAAGTAAACGGCTACAATCGTAATGCAGACTGCAAAGTATAATGCGTACAGCGAGAACAATATTATAAAATAAAACTGTAAGATCATTGTATGGTTTCTAAACTATATATATAAATACATACATAAATAACAATGGCTAAAAATGCTCAATTGGTGCTTCTAAAATACGCCTACCCCAATGTACCTAACTTAAGTCTAGTACGCGGGAAGAAGTAAGTATTGTGTAGCATAGGTCTAGTTTTCTTTGCCAATAATCTCTCCAAGATTTCTTAAGGTTCTAATCAGCTGCATACCTTAGTTTAGAGTGAAGGAGGTCTGGTATCTCAGTCTAGGGACTCGATTTCCCAACACCCCGCAAGGGGAGCTTGGAAACACTGGAGCTGGATTCTCGCCAAGCGGAATGCAGCCTCTCGATCAGTGCGTCAGCTGGAGGGTCGGCTTCCTTCGGCACTTGCTGTAGCGAGCTGCGTCAGGCAAGTAGATAGTCGAACTGCTCCGAACCACCGTGTCTTGCTAGAGCAAGTGAAGGCATATTTATACCTTGAAGGTGTCTAGTTTGACGTAAAGTCGGCAATAATAACATCAGGAAAGAACCCCTAGGGAATAGTAGTTCTTTGTAAAGTACATGAGTTCTTGGACCAATCAATATTCAAGCAAGGGAAGGTCCCTGACTGCTTAAGCAGATTTTCCAAGAAATCGTTGTGATGTTTGGTGCGGGTGGAAGTAGCCATGCCTGTATTTGGTCTGCATGGGCTATGTCTAAAAAGGGATTCATTTCTATGCCTATATTAGAGCAATGTGAATTGTACCTATATAAGGGCATTAATCGGGAAAATTCACTCGGAGCCTAAAACGCCACACAACTCTATAAGACCTGTTCCCACTATCATTATAACATGATTTCTCCTTTTGTGTTTTATGGAATTGTAACAATGCTGATTGTATTATTTCTAATCATATGCCTGCTTATGTTAGCCAAAATACTGCATCTTAGAGCACATAGTTAAAATAAACATTTTAAACTTTACCGTGTCTCTGATTACTCATGTTTTTGACTAGTATGAGAATCAAAACAAAAGAGTGTTTTGATTCCCACTATTCCTGATAGTATCCCACGTCGCTTGTTCTGGGTTGTCTAGTCATTGGTAGCTTCCCTGTAGTACGGAGAATGAATGAAACACTGATGCTAGTCGGATAGGGGTTCTGGGTATAGAGGTGAGTTTTTTGGTACACCACAATTCACTGAGGTCCTGGTTAACTGCGCATAGTTCTGTTCATGAGCAGAATCCCCGCAACAGACCTTGTGCCTCATGGGAACAGTCCATCCCGAACTGCCAAGCCAGGTCTCCTATGAATCGGAAACAAGCATCCTGGGACCGGTATCTGGGTAACACCCTTCATCAGCCAGCCTAGCTTGAGTCCAGTGACAAAGTGAACAAGGGACCCATGTCTGGGCATAGCCTGCCAACTTAGGGCGAACACAGCAAACACAGGGAGATGATGGACGAAGCACTGAAACGTTTCATACATTCACCCACAGACACAAATCTGGGTTGAATCCATCATCATTATTTAGCTCACTTCGCCACCTCAGTTCAAACCCAGCTACATGCAAATAAGTCTTAACCCTGTGCCTCTTGGGATGGCAGAGCTCGTTACAAGCTTCCTTGACCGCACAGGAGCAGAACAGCGCTTATTCCCAACGCCCCTCTTAATACATCCCTGCTAGGTTGAGTGTTCCTTCACAGGTAAGTACCAAAGGGGGAAAGAGCATTGGGACAGAGAAGAGACAGCCCTGAGTATTCTTCTGCTAGTTCTGCCTCGTCTTCTTCTTTCTTCTTCTGAGGCTGTTGTACAAAGACATTTCTGAATATCACTTCTATTAACACTTGCTGTACAAGTGTGTATTAAATTAAATAACTTATCTTACCAGAAACATCTCTGGGCTTGCTTCTCATATGTTGTTTCACTATGTTCTTTAATGAGAGTATTATTTTATTAACTGTTTCTCTTTTCTTTTACAGGTTCTGCCGGGACTCTCCAATGACTGCTTAGAACAAGGAAACACATGGAAAGTCTATAACGTATTCACTGTTGCCTTTAACCTTTATCTGCTCTGTGATTTCTAAACTTACTTGTGAGAGCACCTATAGTGAATCTTCCTTAGACTTCTTAAGTGTTCATTGACGGATTTCCTTCTTAAGAGAACGCTGGTTCTTAACAGCAAGACCGAAACTCAACCCTTATTTACTTTTACTATAATTTGCAAATCCAAGAGTCAGTGGAGCTGCATTGCGTGATAACTTCTCAAACACCCAATTGCCAAGACTCGACTCTACACAATACTTTGTACTCTATTTTGTGACTAAGGAAATAATTCTTTCCTTAACAACTCATTCTTTCAAACCTTAAACATAGCGCACAAATAAACGCACCACTGCACTCTTACTGCACTGTGTACAGTGGGAAACACTACTCCCTTCCTCACAAGGAATTCTCTGAGAGTTCACTAATCCGAAATGAGGCATGTCAGAGAGGAATGCTACTCCCAAAATATACGCAATACTCACTCTCGATATCCGATAGAGCATGGGACTTCAACACCACTAACCTGGAACTCTGGTAATTCTGTGGACCGATGTAGTAGAACCCGACGACTACGCCCCCTGACTAATTTCATCGACGCTGTACAGGTAACGTCCAAACCCGGGAATTCTCTCCGTTAAGTGCACCATGCAAAGTTGGTGCGTGCTTCACCTGAGTTCCGATTGCAAAGGAAACTAGACTGCCAACACAGCGGGTATGCTGGTGGCCATCTTGGGTGACCAACGCCACCAGCATACTCGCCAACTAAAGGCGCAGTGAGTTTTTAAAGTGGAATAGTGGGTTGGAGGGACATAAGTAAGAGCTACAACAGGGTCACGAGGACGAAACCTCCCGTGAACCCTGACATGGGAACAGTTCACCCTGAACTGCCAAGCCAGGTCTTCCCTGAACCGGAAACAAGCACGCATCGTACCAGTTTCTGCATAACACCCTTCATCAGCCAGGCTAGCTTGAATCCAGTGGCAAAGTGAGCAAGGGACCCACCTCTGGACATACCCTGCCAACTTAGGGCGAACAAAGCAAATACAAGGTGATGATGGATGGAGCGCTGACACTATTCAGACACTCACCACCAGTCATAGATCTGGGTTGAACCCATCATCATTCTTTGGCTCACTGCGCGACCTCAGTTCAGACCCAGCTTTATGCAAATCAGTCTTGACTTTGTGCCTCATGGGAACAGTACAGCCCGAACTGCCAAGCCAGGTTTCCCCTGAACTGGAAACAAGCATCCTGGGACCGGTTTCTGGGTATCACCCTTTATCAGCCAGGCTAGCTTGTATCCAGTGGCAAAGTAAGCAAGGGACCCACATCTGGACATACCCTGCCAACTTAGGGCGAGCAAAGCAAATATATGGAGATGATGGACGGAGGGCTGAAACTTTTCAGACACTCACCCCCAGTCACAGATCTGGGTTGAAACCATCATCATTCTTTAGCTCACTTTGCCACCTCAGTTCAAACCCAGCTATATGCAAATCAGTCTTGACCCTGTGCCAGCCAAGCCAGGAGGACATGGCTTGACAGTTTGGGCTGGACTGGTGCCACAAGGAACAGGGTCAGGACTGATTTTAATGTGGCTGGGTCCCAACTATGGTGGTGTGGTGAGAAAAAGAATGATGGATTTAACCCAGATCCTTGTGACTGGGGATGAATGTTTGTATATTCCAGCATTCTGTCCATCAACTGTTTCTTTTTCATATGTCACCCTAAGTGGGAAGGAGATGCCCAGACATGGGTCCTGTGCTCACTACACCACTGGATTCAAGCATAGCCTGTCTTATGAAAGGTGATGCCCTGAAACTGGTCCCAAGATGTTTGTTCCAGTCCAGGAAGGACCTGGCTTAGTAGTTTGGGCTGGACTGTTCCCACAAGGAACAGGGTCAAGACTGATTTTCATGCGGTTTGATCCAAACTGCGGTGGTGTGGTGAGCAAACGAATGGTGGATTTAACCCAGATCCTTGACTGGGGGTGAATGTTTGCATTGTCAAGCATTCTGTCCATCGACTGCTTCTTTTGCATGTTCACCCTAAGTGAGAAGGGTATGCCCAGACGTGGGTCACGTGCTCACTACACCACTGGATTCAAGCTAGCATGGCTGATAAAGGGTGATGTCCTGAAACCGGTCCCAGGATGCTTGTTTCCAGTCCAGGGAGGACCATGCTTGGCAGTTGAGGCTGGGCTATTCCCATAAGGAACAGGGTCAAGACTGATTTGCATATGGCTGGATCCAAACTATGGTGGTGTGGTGAGCAAAAGAATGATGGATTTAACACAGATCCTTGGGACTGGGGTGAATGTTTGCATAGTCCAGCATTCCGTCCATCAACTGTTTCTTTTGCATAGTGATTAGTAAGTACAAGCTAAATGCCAGGAAAAACAATACATTGCATTAGATTGGGTTAACTTTGTTTTTGTTTGGTTGTTGGTGATACCGCTTCCTACTGTGTCTACAGAGAAATGTCAGTTTTTCAAGGTAGAATTCTGCACAACTATAATTTACAGTTTTTACTTCATTAGAGAGAGACTAGAATTAACATAGAGATATTGTCTCTGAGTGGTTTCAATAAACTCTTTTATTAATTCCAATCGAAGGTGAGGTCCCTGTGCCCTGAAATCTGTTCCAGGATGCTTGTTTCCAGTTCAGGGAGGACCTGGCTTGGCAGTTCGGGCTGGACTGTTCCCAAAAGAAACAGGGTCAAGACTGATTTGCAAATTGCTGGGTCCAAAGTGGGGTGGTGTGGGGAGCAAAAGGATTATGGATTTAATCCAGATCCTTGTGACTGGGGATGAATGTTTGCATTGTCCAGCATTCTGCCCATCAACTGTTTCTTTTGCATATGTCGCCCTAAGTGAGAAGGGTATGCCCAGACGTGGGTCCCATGCTCACTACACAACTGGATTCAAGATAGCCTGGCTGATAAAGGGTGATGCCCTGAAACCAGTCCCAGGATGCTTGTTTCCAGTCCAGGGACGACCTTGCTTGGGAGTTTAGGCTGGACTGTTCCCACAAGAAACAGGGCCAAGACTGACTTGCATATGGCTGGGTCCAAACTGTGTTGGTGTGGGGAGCAAAAGGATTATGGATTTAATCCAGATCCTTGTGACTGGGGATGAATGGTTGCATTGTCCAGCATTCCGTCCATCAACTGTTTCTTTTGCATAGTGATTGGTAAGTACAAGCTAAATGCCAGGAAAAACAATACATTGCATTAGATTGGGTTAACTTTGTTTTTGTTTGGTTGTTGGTGATACCGCTTCCTACTGTGTCTACAGAGAAATGTCAGTTTTTCAAGGTAGAATTCTGCACAACTATAATTTACAGTTTTTACTTCATTAGAGAGAGACTAGAATTAACATAGAGATATTGTCTATGAGTGGTTTCAATAAACTCTTTTATTAATTCCAATCGAAGGTGAGGTCCCTGTGCCCTGGTCAGATTGCTGTTGACTAAAGTGAAGTGAGCCAATAACAACCCTGTGCCACGTTTCCTGCATGTCATCCTTTCTGAATGTCTTGTATATTGCTGACCCAGTGTATTGTTTTGGTGTTTACATAGTACATTCCATGCCCTTTGCAAGGCCTACATTTCTTGGGCATACTTTTTCTTTAAAAAGGAAGAAAGAGGTTTATTATTATACGGTTGTCTCACACAGAATGTGTGTTGAGTCATGTCCTGTGTATGTTTTAATAGAGTGTGTCAGAGTGTGTGAGTATGTGTGAGAGATTATCAATAGGTCTCCTGCTCACACGTGGAATCTTGTATTGAGTGAAGCAATGGATGATTGAGGAATGCCAGGGCTGTCAGATAGGAATTAGGAATCAGGGGTTTAGACAAGCAGAGGATCCCCTACTCTTGGTAAGGCACGTAACACTTAATTTGTGCAGGTGGTGGGCACCAGCAATCATTTTTGGGAACTAGGACTTATTTTGCAGCATCAAATTTTGACTTAGAATAAGAAAGAAAGGTAACAGAAGCAATAAAGAAGGAGGAAGAGGGATAGAGATATATGTAAACAGTGGCAAACGGAGAAAGCAGGGATAACAATTAACCTGCAAGAGTAAGATAAAGAGACAGGATGTCGCTTTTGAGGCAAGAAAGAGGCATAAGGTGGGTTCAAAACGAAGGGGCAATCAGAAACGCATTCATGATTTTTTTTATTTGTACACAATTGTTTTACAAATTAAGCATGGCAGACGTGTGTACTATATGTAGCTGAAGAATAACTGGGGGAAAATGTAGGCTATACGAGTATGTTCTTTCACCACTTAAAAGGAACTGCTGTGGTCACTTTAATTGCAGACGAGGTAAACATGACTTTCCCTCAAGGAACAAGCATGAAAGCAGCAGTGCTCCATTTCAGTCTTTTAAAAACATCAAGAAGATACAGCAGGAGCAAATGGTGGTTTTAGAGTTCTGTAAGAAGCTCACTGGGAAGGGCTTGCTTCCAGGAGCTATTTAGCTGCGACAGAGCATGGCTTTCCTGGTAAGACGGAATGTAACCAGAAGATGGGTTTTTGAATAACTGGCCATCTATGCTAGTTTCCTGGAGCAGTATAACAGCCTTTTCAATGCTGAAATAAAAGACAAGCAATGGCAAATGCATCAGGTTTTGCCTATGTTATTAATAATACGCTGTTTTTTTATTGCAAGTTTTAGCTTGCTGAGTAGTGGCTACAGAAAGTCTGTTAAAGTGTTATGACTTGCCTATGTACAAAAAGGTAATATATTGTGCAGTTACTAGTGGTACAGCGTGGGTAAGTAATAGATTTTTTTAATGGAATGAAATAGGGAAATAATAGAATTATTGATGTAATTGCAATATTATGTGTTTAGAAGACTTCTGACAACTTTTGGTACCAGTGCCACTACATCTGCTGCACCATTCAAACTGCACTTGTGACTGCCTGTTTAGTTGTAAAATATTGCAATATTTGGCATTTAGAGGGGTTCCAAGAGCTTTAGGCCCTGGTATCACTGTACCTGCTGCACCATTGAAATCATAACCCTGGTGCCTGCGAGGTAACTATACTTCTGACTGCTAATTCGGTAGTTAAATATAACAACATTTGGTGTTTAGACTTTAGAGGAGTTCTGACAACTTTTGGCTCTGCTGCCACTGCACCTGCATCACCATTCAAATCATGGCCCTAGTGCTAGATAACTGCACTTGTAGTAAAGTTTAGCAATATTCTGCCTTTAGTCGGATCCCTAGACCTTTTGGCCCGGGTGCCACTGCACCTGCTGCACCATTCAAATCAAGCCCCTTTTAACTGCATGATATCTGCAATCATATCTGCCTGTATAGAAGTAAAATATAGTAATATTAGGTGTATCCAGGACGTCGTGAAAAATGTTGGGCCTAGTGACACTGCACCTGCTGCACCATTCAAATCATGACCTTGTTATCTGCAAGGTAATTGCACTTGTGACTGCCTGTTTAGATTTAATTATTTTAATGATATCAATCAATCAGGGTATTGTTAGCACGCTACTCACCCGTGAGGGTCTCAAGGCGCTGAGGGGGGTCCCCAGATCCATTTAGCCGGAGAACCAGGTCTTGAGGCTCTTCCTGAAGGTGTTGGCTGCAATGTGAGAGAAGGATCTTCCACCTGCTCTGGCTCTGTGGATGAGCAGGGTTTCAGCCAGTGCTAGGTTGGAAGATCGGAGGTTTCTTTTGGGTACGTGGAAGTTGATTCTGTCATTGAGGTATTTGGGTCCATTGTTGTGTAGGCATTTGTAGGCGTAAGGGAGGATTTTGAAAGTGACTCTTTTCTCCACGGGGAGCCAGTGGAGACTTTGTAGGTGTTGACTGATGTGTTTGTGTTGGGGGATGCCGAGGACGAGTCTGGCGGCGGTGTTCTATATTGTCTGGAATTTGCGGAGTAGGGACTTGTTGATTCTGGCGTAGAGTGCGTTTCCATAGTCCAGTCTGCTGATGATGAGTGCGTGTGTGACTGTCTTCCTTCATTCAGGGGGGATTTACTTGAAGGTCTTGCGGAGGATGCAGAGAGTGTTGAAGCAGCTGGAGGTGACGGAATTGACCTGTTGGTTCAGGGTGAGTGAAGAGTCGAGTACAATGCCAAGGTTCTTGATGTGGTCTGAGGGGGTAGGTGGGCTTCCGAGGGCGGTCGGCCACATGGTGCTGTTCCATGCATAAGGGGTAGTACCGAGGACGAGGACTTCCGTCTTCTCAGTGTTGAGCTGCAGGCAGCTGTTGGTCATCCAGACTGCAACATCTTGTATTCCTTTCTGGAAGTGGAGTTTGGCAGTGGTTGGGACTTTGGTGATGGAGAGGATGAGCTGGGTGTCGTCGGCGTAGGATACGATGTTGAGGCTGTGTTGTCAAACAATGGCTGCGAGGGGGGCCATGTAGATGTGGAAGAGTGTAGGGCTCAGGGATGAACCCTGTGGGACTCCACAGGTGATTTTCTTGTGGTCGGGGAGGAAGGGTGGGAGTCTGATCCTTTGGCTTCTTCCGGTGAGGATTGATCGGATCCAGTCCAGGGCTGTTCCTTGTATGCCTGCGTTGTGTAGTCTGGCGACTAGTGTGCGATGGAAGATGGTGTCGAAGGCCGCTGATTGGTCGAGTATGATGACGGCTGCGTAGTGGCTTTGGTCCAGGTGGGTGCGGAAGTCGTCTGTGGCGGCGAGTAGGGCGGTCTCTGTGCTGTGGTGGCTTCGGAATCCGGTTTGGGACGGGTCTCGGATGGCGTTCTCTTCATTGAATCATGTCAGTTTGCTGTTGACTGTTTTTGCTGCAACTTTGGCTGGAAAGGGGAGGAGCGAGATGGGCCGATAGTTCTTGAGGTCGGTGGGGTCAGCTGTGGGCTTCTTGAGCAGAGGTCTGACTTATGCACCCTTTTAGTCGTCTGGGAAGGTGCCTATTTTGAAGGTGGTGTTGATGGTACATTGTAGTTCGGGTGCGATGGTGGTTGCGGCTCTGTGGTAGATGTGAGGGGGCAAGGGTTGGTGGGGGCCCCCGAGTGAATGCTTTTCATCGTCGAGGCGGTCTGTTCGGCCGTGATCGGTGTACAGTTGGAGATGGTGGGCTGGCTGATTTTTCTGGGGGGCAGGGAGCAATCTGTGGCACCTGGTGGATAGTCGATGAAGTTGTCGTAGAGGTTTTTGATCTTGAGGTGGAAAAAGGTTCCAAGCTTGTCTCATAGGTCTTGGGATGAGGTGATGTCTGTGCTCTGCTGTGTGGATTGGTGAATTCTCGAATGACACTGAAAGTACCTCGGAGTTGGTGGAGTTGGCTAGGATTTTGTTGTGGATGAAGTTGCTCTTGGTGGCTCTGATCTGGTTGTGGTAGTCTGTCATGGCGTCCTTGTAGGTGGTGTGGTTTTCGGTTTTCTTGGTGTTTCACCAGTTCTTCTTAAGGCATCTGCAGGTGCGTCTGACTTCTTGGAGAGCGGTGGTGAACCAGACGGCTTTCCTGGGGCATTGTCTGTCGGGGTTGCGCAGCAGGCGATCTCTTCTTTGCAGTCGGAGCTCCAGGTGTGGAGTACTCTGGCTGTGTCGTTTGCATCGGGTGCCCAGGTGTGGTTGTCTCAGGTGAGGGTGGGGTAAGTAGCTAGTCGGTAACCTGGCTCCAATTCTTTCGTGGGTGCGTAGTGCTGGTTTGGGTGCCTTGGGTTTGTTGATGGCGAAGTGTACGCAGTGGTGGCCGGTTCAAGGCTGCGTTGTGTGGCTGAATTGGAGGCAGTTTCCTGCCTCGAAGATGGGGTTGAAGATGTGTCCTGCTTTGTGGGTCGGTGGGTTGATGAATTGTTTAAGTCCGATGCTGGTGAGGTTGTCACGAAGGGTAGTTGAGTTGGGGCCGCTGGGTTTGTCGAGGTGGAAGTTCAGGTCTCCAATTAGTATGTAGTTTTTTGAGGCGATGGAGTGGGGTGCAATGAAGGCGGTGATGGTGGTGGCGAAGAGTGTTCGGGGCCGGGTGGTCGGTAGACGAGGGTTCCTTGGAGTGTAGCTTTGGGTGTGGTCTGGAACTGAAAGTGCAGGTGTTCGGCGGAGGGGAAGGTTTCCCGGGAGGTGGTGAGGCGAAGGGTGCTCTTGTGGGCGATGGCGAGGCCCCTCCAGGTGGTTGGCACGATCTTTCCTCTGGATCTTGTATCCATCTGGAATGGCGGTGCTGATGTAGGGGGCGAGGATGCATTGGTCCAGGTCCCCGTGAAGAAGGCGATGTTGGGCAAGAGAGAGTCGAATACGTTCCAGATTTCCATGGCATGTTTGTGTCTGGAGCGTACGTTGAGGAGGATGCAATTTAGGGTGTCGCCGGTGCTGGCAGCTAGGGTGGTGGTGAGAGTCTGGTGGCAGTGGAGGCAGGAGAACTGGCCGTAGGTCGTGTTCGGCGAGCCTGGTTGGCATTCTCTAAGTCCTTCAGGGTTGAGTGCGAGGAGGGTGGTGGTGTCATAGCGATGGGTAGTGGGTAAGTATGGGCGAATTTTGCGGATCTGCGGTCCGTGAATTCGTACGAAATCGCAAAAAAATCTGCGAATTTGTGGATTTTTCCACGAACTTGCGGATTTTTTTGCTATTTGCACAGGAGTACTTTTTACTGGCTACTCCAGTAAGTGCTACCTCGTTGGGTAAATGTATAGTGCTTTTCCTACACTGCAGCTGCGTAAAGGGACAGATGATTTGTCTCCACTGACCATGTGTGCCTGTAACTTTGCCACCACGCCAAAAGGCGCCGAGGTCCCTTGAGTGAGCTGTCCATCATAGCTGGGAAAGGGCGGGAAGACGTATGATACCGCTAGTGTGTGGTGCGGGGTCAAACGGGTGGGGCTTCTATGCGTGTCAACATCCCTCTTGTGTATAAAGGGTCAGAGAGCAAGCAGGACAGCAGGTGAGGAGAAAGCAGCCTTTTGGTCACAGGAACTACACGGGGATTGCGCTCGAGAAACTCATGGATTCAAAGACCTCCCTTGAGTATTACAGCTAATTTTCGACTGCAGATATGGGGTTAAAGGACACTTGCTCAGCCTCGACCGTGCTCACTAATGTTTTGGGCTGATTAAAACTTTACTGAATTTGAGCTTCAACTCGGGCACCTGCTATATCAGTAAGTGCTTCCTGTTGATGTTTAATTTTTGTGACAGGAGCCTCGTGCCATAATGAATCCTGCCCTGCATAGTTATCCACGAAGATGCCACCATTTTCTGCAATACCTCTACTCAACTGAAGTACTTTACTGGCTAATCAGTAAGTGCTACCTCATTGGGTAAACGTAAAGTGCTTTTCCTACACTGCAGCTACGTAAAGGGCCAGAAGATTTGTCTCCACTGACCATGTGTGCCTGTAACTTTGCCACGGCGCCAAAAGGCGCCGAAGTCCCTTGAGTGAGCTGTCCATCATAGTTGGGAAAGGGCGGAAGACGTTTGATACCGCTAGTGTGTGGTGCGGAGCCAAACAGGCGGGGCTTCTATGCGTGTCAACATGCCTCTTGTGTATACAGAGTCAGAGAGCGAGCAGGGCAGCAGGTGAGGAGAAAGCAGCCTCCTGGTCACAGGAACTACACGGGGATTGCGCTCGAGAAACTCATGGATTCAAAGACCTCTCTCGAGTATTACAGCTAATTTTCGACGGCAGATATGGGGTTAAAGCACACTTGCCCAGCCTCGACCATGCTCACTAATGTTTTGGGCTGATTAAAACATTACTGAATTTGAGCTTCAACTCGGGCACCTGCTATATCTGTAAGTGCTTTCTGTTGAGGTTTAATTTTTGTGACAGGAGCCTCGTGCCAGAATGAATCCTGCCGTGCATAGTTATCCACGAAGATGCCACGGTTTTGTGCAATACCTCTACTCAACTGGAGTACTTTACTGGCTAATCAGTAAGTGCTACCTCGTTGGGTAAATGTAAAGTGCTTTTCCTACACCGCAGCTGCGTAAAGGGCCAGAAGATTTGCCTCCAGTGACCATGTGTGCCTGTAACTATGGCCCCTTGAGTGAGCTGGCCATCAAAAAAAAAATCCGCTTGCGAGCGAATTTGCAAATTTTGCGGCAATTTTGCGAGATTCGCGGATCGCAAAATTGCTGAAAATCCACACATTTCGCGAGCGGAACTGATTTTTGACCCATACTTAGTAGTGGAAGGTCCAGGGTTCCTTCCGCTGACCGCAGTCAGGTCACGGACAGGCGCAGACGGACTTGCCTTTGGCAGCAAGCCCGCTGTGCGTGACCGCACCGCGGCCGCCATTAAGTAGGGGAGGTGGGAGGGAGGAAAGGCTGGGAGGCGGGAGCAGTGGAATTCCGGGGGGGAGGGGCTACAGGGGCAGCAGCGGCGAAAGGTGAAAGGAACAGGCAGGCACGAGAAAATAAAAACTGGTGGAATTAGAGCAAGACACAGTTGGGCACAATAACAGTGGCACAACAGGGAAAAATTAAGAAAAAACGGCTGAGAAAGGCTACGGTGATTGCAGGCAGTCTGGTCCCAGTTGGAGCAGGCAGCAGGTGCAGGAGCGGGCAGCAGCCTCGAACCTCCCAAGGAGGAGGTCGGGGTCTGGAGGCAAGAGACGGAACAGCAGAGCTGTGTAGAGAGAGTGGACCTAGACTGAGGGTCGGAGGTCTTACTAATAAGGGTTTAGTGGGGTGCCTAGAGCTTTTGGCCCCAGTGCCATTGCACCTGCTGCACCATTCAAAACACGTCTCTTTTAACTGCAATTGTGAATGCCTGTTTAGTAGTCAAATGTAGTAGTATTGTGTGTTAAGAGGAGTTCTGACAACTTTTGGGCCAGGTGCTACTGCACCTGCTGCACCATTCACATCATGACCCTGTTGTTTTCAAGGTAACTGCACTTTTGGCTGTCTGTTTAGTGTTAAAATATAGCATAGCTCTTGCTTATTTTTAGCTTGCAATGTTTATTACAACATTTAAAATTTTATCACAATGACCAAATAGATTAAGTTGAAAAAATCCATCTGATAATGCCTACAGACAGCATAGAAATGTACTGAGGCTTGAATAGGAAATACCATAAATGTTCTAAGGCTAAAGCAACTGCTTCACACAACTAAGTAATAAAAAGCAAGCATTCCAGCATACTGTTAGAAACTGTCTGCCTTTTTCGGTAGAAGAGATCTTTTCTTGACAGAAGAGATCTTATCTTGACAGTGAAAGGGGCTTAAACAGTGTGAACAGCTTTAGCAGAAGTATGATAAATGCGTGCAGCCAGGGGAAGTGAACAAAAACAAGTCCCACACAAAAGCAAATGAACACAGTAATTCGGGGACGAATAAGAGCCCCCTGTTAAGATAAATTAAATACCACAGATTTCACAGGCACAGTGCAAGCGCTGTGCAGGTGAAACCTAATAATGCTGGTGAGCCACTCCCTGCAACACGTGTGACTTACACAGTAGACAATAATTGTATTAAAAGAAGAAAATAAAAGGAAATCTAGTTTAAAAGTCTCCTGCATATTTAGCAGCAATTTATTGATGCTAAAGGCAAGTAGGTAACATTTACGCTGCCTTGGACATTTGCTTGATCATTAATGGGTGCAGGAAATGTATACTGACTCTGCAAGCTGCACTAGGCTCAAGGGAACTCCAAACTCGATTTAGTGAATAAAACACACAGGGGTGGCACTCAGAAACATGATATACATAAAATACCAACTACAACCACAAATAATACGAAAAGTTACACAGTGAAACATGTCATAAAAAATAAAACCAAGTAAAGCTCTAACATTGTTATTGAGTTGATATTATTATTTCTAAGCCGTATGCTAAGTTTAGCTAAAGCAATAAATAGCGAGCCCATTTAAGAATTTCAGTGATGGCTCACATAGCCTATCTGTGTTTTCATTATGAAATAGCGAGCTGGCTATTTGCTGTCGCAGCTTGTTCGAGGCTGGAACATAAACAGCGAACGGCAGAAGGTCACTCTTTCCTCTGCCGCCTCCATCTAAAGTTGATGCTGCAAATTGGTGTGACCGCTGTCTCGACAGCCCGGCGCGAAATCCCTGTCAAAAATATGTTTTGTCACCTGGGTTCTTATAGCATCTGAGTATCGATCTTATTTTATAGTTTGAAAATAACTATGGGACTTGCAGACACGAAATCATCAAAAAGACAAAAACATTATGGGGACAAAAGCAGCAGCTTAAGTATCATAGTGATAAAGCAGGTGTATAAGGTGCAGACATTTGTAGATTGCTTAAAACTTCACATTTTATATTAAGAAAATGGAAAGTTCTGAATAAGGTAAGGAATAACAATAGAAGAGTCTGTAAGGACAAAATGGTAGAAATTGGAAATTCTAAACAGGAACTGACACAGTGTTAATGACACCAGGTTGCTGGAATTGATTATGTTTCCAGATGTGTGTAGGTCATCTGATACCTTGAGATATTGTACAAAGATTTTCTTCAAATTATAAGGCAAGCATGCTATTTAGTAAGTTTGTTATAATTCCCACTAGTTTTAGAAATAAGAGCATGTGTATTGGCTGCGTGTTCAAAGTAGCATAATCATAGCTGCAAGACAGTGTTCAAGTAGATGTGCAGAGATGGTTGTTAACTGGGAGGTTTGAAATATGGTTCAAGCTGTCTGTTCAGCACTCTTCACACTGAGAGCCTATTGTGTGAAGGTTTGCCTTTTGTTGCTCAGCTTTGTCACAGACAATATAAGTCTTTGTGTATTGGGTTCTGCAATCAGCAAGAGAGGTGTGATCTGCTCTTTTTATTTAATGTTTCTTGCTTTCTTTTGTAATCTGTGTGCCACATCACAGTGTTCAAGAAGAGCCATGCTCTGTAGCATGAAGGGTTAGTTAGCTAAGATGCGTAGACATGGTATGCAAGACAGTAAGTATGTCCTGTAGTACAAATACAGTTCTTTGTGTGCCAAGTAGCAAATGTCCAGTAGAAAGTTCTGGTCTTTGGTTCAACAGCGCACCAGTTGAAACATAAATTGATGTCACCTAAGTAGCCAAGTCCACCTCTTTTCCCTTATTTTTGGCAAAATGTCTACATGCAACTGCACTATTGGTTGTAGCTCAGGTCATCACGTTTTTGTCAGGGACACTATTTTCAATTTTTTAATTTTTTTTTAATGGATTGGTGTTATTGAACCAGTACATTGATTAAAAGCACTGGGCGTGAAAGTCCGTTCTCTAACAAACATTAACAAGCATTGCCAAATCCAGCTTCTTGCTTATTCAACAATGATAAGCTTTGTTTTGATAGATATGAACATGTGTTTTGTGTTAATTGTTGTAAAGTTTTGTATCTTCAAAGGGTATTGTAATTTTTTGGTATTCACAATACGTGTTTGGAATGGATAGGGAACATTGTACACAGCAGCAGGATATTGTTCAGGAGTTAAAAGGGAGGCAGCAGGACAGTGGGGAGCAAAGGGAACTCAATGAAGCTTGAGTCTGTCTAGCTAGCTCCATTTGACGAACTATATACACTACGCAGACCCACATATGATATTAACACACATGCACACAGCTACAAAATCAGTTTTATCAATCATCTACGACTTTTAGAAGTGACAGGACGTCAACATTTGTGGAGGTTCTGGTGCTTATTATGACATACCCATAGCATTCGGGTACATGGCAGTTTTTCCTCACAATCATTGTTAACATCTCCTGACACTTGTTTCAAAGTCAATATTAATCTGCCGAGGAGCCAAAATTGATGTTATTCAAGGTGTACTGCTGTGCTGCTTCCTAATCAGTTTTGGTTTTAATACCACCAAGTAATTGGCACAAACCCATCAGACTGGAAAAATACAACCTGTCTTTTTCTTAACTAACACTAGTTGTAAAACAATGCAGCCTGCAGACACGTTCTGGTTCAGTCCATTATGTCTATAGTGTCATTTCTTACAAGTGCCAGAACTCTCCCATTCAAAATATAGGCGCATTCTTGAGGCATGTTGATCATATCTAGCTAAAGTATAGAAGACCGACTGAGAACAGATGGCTCCATCTCATTCAAAGCATGACAGCCTTGCTTGGTACTCTTGCTGGTTAACCGTGCAACAGCCCTTTGGAGAACAGGAGATGGCTTCCTGCTCTTCATTTCAGTCTGCACATATGATAACCCACAGGAAGGTACATTGTTTTATCAGCTCCAATTCATGTCTCATCTAGAGACAGCTTTATCTGTTGGCAAGAGGCCTACTGTATTTATTATAGAATAGGTTAATGTGGAGAACTGGGCCTTATGTGCCTCGCGGCGCAGGGCACGCCTGAGATCTCTGGGTTCACCTGCCTTATCAGACAGAGACACGAGACACTGTGTTCGGCATAGAAAAATCAGGTTTATTAGCTGCAGCTAAGCACAGTTATCCAAGAAGTACAGAAGTATATTCTTAGGAGACTGCCACTTAACTCCGTGGCTCACAATCTATTATAGTATACATGTTTACAATGCCCACTCCCAAGACATACAACATTGACGAATAGGAATAGTTTGAAAACAAGTTATCGAGTGACAAAACACGCCCTCCTTTCAGACCCCGTGTGCTCTCCTCCCCTCAAGTTAATCAACACTAGTGCCCGTAATCTGATTTGCAGGTGGTAGAACATGTTTGAATGCTTCAAAGGATAGTTTATGTAACAAGAGAATACAAGAAGAGAATAGTGAAGGTCAGTCAAATAGAATGAAGTCGAAAAGAATGGTGGGACCCAAACAGTGGAGTTAGACAAGGATTAATCAGTCTAGACGTGGATTTAACTAACTCAGCCAGACCCTGACATCGGTTTCTCAGGCAAGGACAAGAAGGTTGTTTTTTAACAGGAGAGGCAAGCAGCTCAAAAGGCAAAAACACTATGTTCGACGTGTCGCCTGAGTGAAGGCAACACAAAATGGCGGCTGACAAAAAATGGCGGCTGACTACGAAGCAAAGTCGAAAATCACGGAACCTCAGACCCTCCTTTTGCCATTACTCAGGCAAAACACAAGGAACTCACGCTAGTCTGAGTCAATGTCAATGGTCATGAGGTCATTGAGCTGTTGCTGCAACATCATCTTGATATTCTCCGTTTGCTGTGACATAGGCTTTGGGACACATAAGGTGGCACACAGACCACAGATAGCAGGACCACATTGCAAACAGAGACAGCAAGAGAAAATGATGGCTAAAATCATCCCGAGGAAAGTTAACACTTTCCATCCACATGTGGATAGTAGTCCCCAAAACCATCCCATCACAGACCAACTTTCTGAGTCCTGATGAATAGACTCGGAAATGACATGTAGCTTAGCAATGGCTTGGTATACTGTATGAGCATTGTCAGGAATGTAAATGCAGCAACTAGACCCGATCAATTTACAGACTCCTCCTCTATCAGCGAGAACAATGTCTAACACCATTCTGTTTTGTAAAGTCATAAGACGATCCGCCTGAAGCTCAGCCGTCAAATTACTCAAGGCTCCGGAAGTTACATTTATCGTGGCCTCAACGACACAAACCAACTGTCTAATATTTCTGCTTTTAACCATTGGGCCCCAGAAGGGAAGAAACCCTTTAATAAAGTCTCCCCCCTCTTGTCCAGCTGTGTCTCCCGAATCAATAACCCCTCTACCATATCTTTTCCTGTGGTGTCCTGAAGGAGCAGTGTATGTAGGGGGAAGTAAAAAGGCTATATAGCATGTTCCCGAAAAATAGGCAGGAAGCCATGTGTAGGCCCTATCATGACAAACAAAATATGTACCTTGAGATGGTACTAACGGAGAAGAAATCAAGGGGGAATAGACATAAGTATGGGAATAAACACTCCTTTCCTGTTTATTTTTATTATTCTGACCAGTTATTTGCAAACACAGGGTGCCTTTATGAGGTACAGTCCAAATCGGTAGGGATCTTCTTTCTTTGGCTCTATCAGTAAGGCTAGTAATGTAGCGAGTCACATTCCAACCATCATATGCCCTTTTCTCATCCACTGGAATCTTACTGATGTCGGCAATTTTGGCCATAGTTACTATTCCTTTAATCAAAGGACTGTGACTACAGTCTGATCCACCAGTATAGATATCACCAGGAGGATATCGGAGTTGGTTCTGATATGCATTGGAAAACATAGCCAGATAAGCCCAAGCGGAACTTTCATATGAAAATGGAAGAACCAAATATGGCATCCCTTTCTCAGCGTTATGATTCAGAAGCCCACAAACCCAGCAATCAGTAGTATAAACTACCAGTTGATGCTGATGTAACAACTGAAATATTCTGGTCTCCTGACTTGTTCATAGTCTGGGAGTGTGTAGAACTTATGCGGGGAGTTAGTAGGAGAAGAGAGCAAAGGAAAAGTAGTCAGAACAGGTGCTTGCTGCATAGTGTGGACAATCCATCCCACAAAAGCTAATAAGATACATAAACACACCAAAATACATAGTGCTATGCCACATCTATTAAATAGCAATTTCTTATACTTGTTTCTTTTCACAATCATAACATCATGCCCTTGCATCTTAGTATCCACTACTCTAAAGGCGTTGCTCACGATAATCTTCCTAGATCACTTGGCTGTGATTATTAGCCGTCCTATGACACTGCAAGTCCTATTGACCTAGTCACTATTCAGGTCACAGCTCAAGACCCCTACCGTGATCCTGCAACTTGGTGGATAGTGGAAAGGAAATGTCTTTATTCAAGAAAAAAGGTAATCAAAGGACAGAGAAATAGTTCTTAATTAATTTTCAATTGTCTTTGGACACCCCAGATCTTAAGTTGTACCGGGTCTTGCTGGGTACCGTTTGCTCCTTAAACAGGCTTTCTGGGTTAGTGGTGTCCAGTCTCAGGTGTGATGGGACAGCCTCTTGTAGCACATCATCATCTTCTTTTTCAGAGTTTGTCCAGTCCAGGAGTGCACTACTAAAAGGTACGAATCGGGGTACTTTTTCGCACTCGTTGTCTCCAATGCCTTCTTGAACCCACTGATCATAGGGTAAAGGCAGGGGTACCCTCTTACAGTGCACGCCGTGGACCCAATTTTTCTTCCCGACGACCTTCACAGCTGTACGTGTTGTCAGAAGGACTTGTCTCTGTGGCCCCCAACGAGGTTCCAGATTCCTTTTCCTCTGGAAATTCTTAACACAGACAAAATCCCCAGGTCGAATAGAGTGACCTGGATCTGTGGAGGCCTCCTGCAAAGCGTTTTGGACCTGTTGATGAATAACACGTAATTTAGTGGTGAGGTCATGCAAGTAGTAAACTAACAATGGATATGGAATATCTTTTTGGTCGAGGGACTCCCCAAACATTAGCTGGGCGTCCAAAAACGACCTCATAAGGACTAAATCCTAAACGAGAATGCACAGTTGTTCTCGTAGAGAGAAGTGCCAAAGGTAAAGCGTCAGGCCAAGCGAGACCAGTGCTAGCCTGAATCTTAGCTAATTTGAGCTTGAGAGTGCCATTATAGCACTCTACCAAACCGGCTGACTGAGGATGGTTTGCTGCATGGAATTTCTGTCTAATACCAAGACCCGCACACACCTTCTGCATTATCTAACCCACAAATTCACTTCCATTGTCACTCCAGACAATGCGCGGCAAACCAAACCTCAGGAAAAATTCTTTCAAAAGGACTTTAGCAGTGGACAAGGCAGCATTATCCTTTAGGGGGTAAGCCTCTATCCATCTGGAAAAGGCACAAACCACCACAAGGATATACTTGAGGTTGTTGGAACGTTCCATATGGATGTAGTCTATTTGTAAAACCTCAAAAGGATACGTAGGGGGAGAAAAATGACCTGCCGGAGTTGGTGTTCCCTTTCCCGGATTGTGCATTAAACAAACAATGCAATGCTTCACTACATTTTCCGCACATTTAGGAATACCTTCATTCTGCCATACTGGAGCCAGAAGCTTACATATTCCTTTCACGCTAATATGAGCTGGACCATGTGCCAAAGTAACTACAGGTAGTACATAGGCATCTGGTAACAACCATCTTTGGTGCTCCGACAATTCCGTCCAACATCCTGTCTCATTCAACATTCCTGTACTTTCTTTCCACTTACTCAATTCCTTCTCAGTCGCTTCTGCTTGAATCATTTTCACACTTTCCACTGTGTCTTCACACATACCTCCTTCTCTAACCCAATTCGCGGGACCTGCAACATACATATGGCTCTTAACGCTCCTCGCTGTTTCCTTCGCTACTTCATCTGAAAATGCATTCCCTCGACCTATATCATCAGTAATCTTCTTATGCGCACTACACTTTACAATTGCTATTTGGGTAGGCAAAGTAAGTGATTCAAGAAGATCAGTAACCAACTGACCATGCTGTATTTTGGTCCCATGGGAAGTAAAGAATCCTCTTTCCTTCCACAAACAACCAAAACTATGAGCCACGCCAAAGGCGTATTGGCTATCGGTGTAAATAGTCACCCTCTTTCCCTTTGCTAACACACACGCTCTTGTCAGCGCAATCAACTCGGCTGCTTGTGCTGAGTTGTGTGTGATACGTGCAGTTTCTACTATTGTATGCAAAGTAGTAACAGCATAGGCTGCAGTCGTATCACCATTAGGAAGCTAAAAACACGAACCATCTACCCATAGGATCCCATCCGCATCCACAAGTGGCGTATCCTTCAGATCTATTCTGCCTTTATTTTCCTCCTCCGTTCGAAGAAAACAATCATGCCGACCTTGTGTACCCTCCTCATCTGGAGTAGGTAACAACGTTGCTGGATTCAAGACATTACATCGTTTGATGTGTATATTGTAGTGTAGCTCCTATTTTCCCAATAGGCTCTGCGCATTGGAATAATACCTACAGCAGTAAAGGCCTAGGCCAGACGTTAACTAGGTCTACTACTGTCGATACTAGACTTAATTTTTGGGTTTGCCAGCTAAGCTCAGAGTTCGCTAGAAACTTTCTCGAATGTTCAAGGAAGGAATTAACTCCCCTGATTAGACAAGAAGGGATTTAGTTTCTGACAACCATAGAACATGACAACTTTGCTCTCCCCTAATCAAGAGTCAATCTCGAGAGTCGTGTGAGCACAAGGCAATTATTTTACTCAGTCAGTACGTGCATTCTTAGTCTCATCAGATTGTAGAGAAAAGGAAGAGACGGGCGTGTTCAATAAAAAGGTGTTATTTATTGATCAGTCTCTTTTCTCATACATGAGAAATGGATCGATATTATTGCAATACTTATAGTTAAGTAAAGTGCATACATTAAAAGCAATAGTATAAAATAATACTGTAAAAACATTGATATGGTTTCTGAGCCATATGATGTTTAAAATGATTAAAATATATTTACATACACATATACATTTGACTAAACGTACTCAACTGGTGTTTCTAAATACGCCTACCCCGTGTACCTGACCTAAGTCTAATGCGTGGGCGGGAATAGAAAGTTACAGTTTAAGTTAAGTTTGTTTTTGCCAAGTGAATAACTAAAGAATTCTCTGTGAGGGGTTATTCAGTTCTGTACCTGGAAGTTAGGATGAATGAGGAATGGTATCTCTTTCTCTGCTCTCGATATTCCAGGCTGCCCAGAAGCGCCGGTGCTGGGTCTCTCGGCTTGAGATAGCAGCGCGTCTCTCAGCGCGTCAGGAAGGCGGGGCTGCTGCCAGCGGGGTCTGCTTCTGCTCTCGGCTTCGGCAAGTATGGCTGCTCCGTCTTGTCACCACGCGTGTGTTTGCATAGGGCAAGGTCGGCAATATTTATACCTTAAAGGTGCCGAGATTGACGTAAGGATGGACATAGATACGTCAATAAAGATGTCATACGACTTGCTGGTTAGCACATTCTTTACTAAAGTTCTCTGTGAAATCAAAACAATGGCCGCACGGATTTTCCAGGTTGTCATAGGTTTGATTTGTTATGAGAACGTCGTATGCCTTATCAGGGGCTGGAGGAATGTCGCTTGTCTAATTAGATCTCAAGCGTTATGACCTAATCAGATAACACGTTCCTGTGCCGGAGTGTGACTGCGTCAGATAACGGTATCTGCATCATGGGGGTTTTCTTGCCTCATGGGCTGACTGTTAGTTAACTTGATAGTTAGTTTAACCAGAATAGGGTCAGGAATGGGGGGACTGATTCAGAACCTATAGAAATACACGACACCCACTCCACGCTAACTATGGTCATATCTACTAATCTATGCATAGTATAACATAGTACAACATACTATAGAGTATAGTGTATACCTTACCACCCCAAAATACATAAATGCATTTCGAAATTTTCAAATATACTGAAAAATTGCAGTCATATATATTGTATGCACTTAAGCTATGAATTAAATGCAAAAGTAAACACGCATTTTTATGCATTATTGCTTATTGGTATATGAGAAATACACATGAAATGGCTCTTAATATGGCTATACAGAAAGGAAGTCCGAGACCATTTCATCACATAATAAAATATTTGTGAACATACCAGCGGGCAGCTAAAGTCTATAAAGTATCTAAAAATAGAAATTTTAGTTCTCTAGGAATAGTTTCTTACTTTAAGCAGAAGATCAGTGTCCCGGGAAAAAATATGTAGAAAAATATTTTAAGGGGCATGCTGAAAAAATTGCTGTCCGTGAACTGGAGTGAAATTGTTTATGTGACTTTATTTTCAAAGTTGAAGGCCGAATTCAGGGAACGCCGTGTGCGAGTTTACTCAAAAGTCTCTATTTCTGTTCTGGAGAGAACATCATATCATTCAGGCTTTCGAAAAAACTGTCAACAGCTTCATGGGAAAGTTCCACTAAGTTGGAAATAGGTTTAACCATGCATTCATGCGCATGATTGTCTCCATTGACATTCTGATTTGCATCACTGACAGAAGATCGTACCTGTTTGATGCTGCTTTCATCTTGAACTTCACTACTCTTCAATCGTAGTGGTGAAGATTCCAGGAATGCCGTCATCAGGATTGGCAGCCTTTGAGGGCAGCACAAAGCGTGAACCTTGGTAGGAACCAACAGTGTATCTGCATCCACTGGCGCATCCGATTGTAGCGTCAGACAGGTGTCTAACACGCATTCTTCTCCGCATAGCAGACATCTCAATACAGGTAAAACACACCTTTGCCACATTGGTCGAAATGATAGAAACCAAGTCATGTTCAGGTCTCTAAGCCGGGAGAGTCCCAGGATTTTTGATATCCGGTCCCGGTATCCAATGGCTAGGATCGTATCTTCCATTGTCGCGAGAGTTTGATCTGTGACATGGGTTGCCATAACGAAAAATAAGGACTAGGAATAGGATTCCTGCAATTAGTCCCAGGATCAGGGGAAGTCCGCCAAAAATCGAATGGACGAAATCTGGAAAAATACCCAGTATGGCTTTGAATGGTGTTAATGCCATCGAAAATACTGTCTTAAATACCTTTGAGACCCCAGTGGTATCAGAAATATTTAAGATTTCGCTTAGGATTTCCGCGAAATGTACGGGGGAATTAGTTGATAATAATGTATGTATCTCTGCAGTCGTCCTTGCGACTTGTAGATCATACGTTTCTTTTGATGACGTGAGCCTTGTAGGCGTCTGAAGAAGCACTGTTTTCATTCTGCTTAAAGTGTCTATTCGAATAGAAGTAATTTTCAAACTGGGCCATGCCCTTGCCTCCCTGTCTGGAAAGGAGCTGGGGAACAAAGAACGTCCACAGCACTTGACCTTCGCCGTTGTAGTGACTAGATAAGGAGTCCCGGGCATAAGACTACAACATCTGCGGTCTACAATAAGAATATAACTCCCATTATAGAGTCTTTGAAAGAATGGTTCTATTTCAGTTGCAGGTGCGCCTTGCTGGTGACATGAAAGGTTGTATGAATTCCCTTCACAGGCTCCATGCAAACTAATTCCGTTACACAGAAGCGTGCCGCTTAGTGACATAGCACAATTGTTGCCACTAAGAAACACTTTCTGTCCTTTATTACTGACACATGCATGTGAATAGGGCAGGTTCCAAGTTGTTTTAAGGTACCCCTTTCCCAATTTCTCGTACATGCCAGCCTGTATATATTTTTGGCAGTATTGAAACCTGAAGGTTGAGATTGGAATATTTATGATTCCGTGGATTATCCATTCACTGACAGGTCGTTCTGACATTGTCAACGGTAATCTTTCTAGTTTTTCAATGCTCAAGATTGTATAATCAGCACCCTTTTGCGCCATACCGATTTGTCTATCAGTAAGGTTAAAGATTTGGAATAGTGACGTTGTGTTGATTAAACGCCAAGGCACATAGCCTGAACGCAGATTTTGTAACGTCCAGCCAAGCTGTACAATGGAACGCAGTTGTGACTGACCATGTTGTAATAACAGTAAGTCTTGCGATAATATATCGATTGCTGAAGACACAATGCTGTCCAATGAAAAAATTCTGGAGGACAGAGTCATTAACCCATTGTCCACTACAGAAAGTGATTTTTCCAAATTGATACGGTCAATTTCCCGTATTCTTTCTGCTGTTTCAATTTGAGTAACCTTCCAGGCCTCATTGTATGCTGCATATACAGAGGCTGCTATGAAACGCTTTTGACGCTGTTTGCGTGGTCCCATTATGAAATCACGCAAGTCAGCACCATCAGTAAGTAAAGTTAGGTGTTGCTTAATTTCAGGCAGTGTGGAAGTCTGTAGCCATTGAAGGCATAATTTGCCCACACTGTAGGTTGTTATTATCCCTGGGTGATGTCTTTGGGGATATCTAGGGTCTGGCCTGGTCATTTTGAAACCATGTGTTTTATTCAGGAATCTATCTTGACAGTTATTTGTATCTGTGGGCCAGATCAACCATTGTTTCCAATCAGGATGTGTTCTGTTTTGGTTTAATATATGGTTTACGTCTATCTCTTCATCTGTATCAGAGTTATTGCTAAACATTGTTGGCTTTGGAATAGACGGATTATTTAAATCTTTGATTTTGGCTAAGCCAAGACAGGTGGTTTGTTGAACAGTGTCATTTAAAAATATCATTTGTTCTGGGATCATGCAGGCTCTAAACAAAGCTTCTAAACCCTGTACTTGCCATTCTTTTGTACCCCAAACACTTTTTAAATCAACATTTTTGTCCCAATAATCAAATCCAAAAGTATTCATTTTTTCAAAGAATGAGTCTGAATATATCAATTTTGTGTTGGTTATCATGGTTTTCATCCCTGTCTTGTTTGACAATTTAAAATAAAATGTTTCAGCATTACTTATGTTAAAACCTGAAAAATATGAATATTTGTCATACACGGTTCTAGAGCTCCCTTTTGGAGGTGTAGCACAATGTTCCCATTGATTATAATTTAAAACATTTCTAGGTTGTGCAGATTTATGCAAAAAATGGTTACCATAATGGTTATAGCAATACATACTATCATAATTTGTAGAACCTTGCAAATAATCATGTTTTGTAAATTTAGCAGACATTACTAAGTCAGACATCATATTGTTGATACTTTCGAAGTCCCAATCATCAGCAAATGAGTTTGGTTTTGCAAAGTCACTCAAAGAGATCTTGATTTGGTGTGGATATTTCAGGATCTCGACCGGACCATAAATTTCATAGTCAGTGTTATCCCAGGCTACCCCACCAGGTATAGGATTGGCTGTGAAGTTGGCTGAAGAAAGTTCTGAAGAAAGTTCTCTTTTCTCGACGTGTGAAGATGTGTGTGGTTTGAGGACCAAGTTGATGTTCTGGCTTGCTGTGTCCATTTTAGCATATTTTCCCTCAATGAAGCGTCCCAAAGTAAATACCATGATGAGCCAAAGTATGAGGATAAATGCACCAAAACCCACCCAAAATTCAATCCATGGAGAAACCAGATATGTTTCTTTCAGATGTTTCAAAAGTTCCATAGCTTTGACTTTAAAGGATTTTGATGATGGCTGTGTCTTTGATTCACTGAAGCCGTCAGAGGAATCATCGAAGTTGATGAAGTAACCGGATGCAGTTCTGTCAATTGTTCCAATTGGTTCAGGATTTTTGTTTTTTGCATTGTCACTCGGCACTTCATTGTAGATTGGTGTGTCTCTGCTAAATGTTTTTATTTGGGTTTTCAGAGGTCTGAGTTCTATTGCATTGTTGCATAGTCCTTGTTGTTCTTCTGTAGGCGTTTCGAATGTGATGAGCCTCTTTGTTAGGACCTCTGTACTGGTAGCAAACCTTGGTGTTCTGCTACTTATTGGGAGTCCACTTGGCCTACTGTTTGTTATCGGCCACATGTTGTGGTTTTACCAGGTCGATGGATACAACTCGGTTCTCCTTTTTTCCAGCAAGTGGCGGTAGTACAACTGATCTTGTCCCGTTGACAGACAAGACAGGAACTGCTTTTCTGTAAGAAGGCCCAAATTCCTTCTTTACCGCGATCTTCTCCCTGACTAGATCCCCGACTTTTGGAATCCAGACAGGTCTTGCTGGGACAGGTGGTGATTCTTCAGTGGTTGTTGGCTGTTGTTTCAACTGTATGTTGCTCAGGTCTTTTCTTGTTTTGTTTAAGTCCTGCAAAATAGCCAAACGGTCTTTGACATCTAAGGTTTTTTCTATTACCACTGAAGTCTGACTATCAAGGTCAGAGATCAACATCCTAGTTCCGAATAATAATTCGTACGGACTGAATCCCTTCAGAGAATTTCTTGGCAAGTTATTTAGACTACGTTGGACACTTATTAGATGTTTGACCCACCCAGCTCCCGAACCTAATATCCTTTCCATTATAGATTGCTTTCTGCCTTGGTTTTTTCTTTACACCATCCAGTACCCTCAGGAAGGAAGTGAGAAGATTCCCGCCGGGCTGTGCTCATTCGGCCATGTTTCCCCCCCAGGCTGGATTGCCTGAGTGAAAACAATGGTCGAACGTAGCATGCTCTTAGCGTATATGCCATTTAGACTCGCAAATCTTGTATAATAGTCCGGACGTCAGCCGAGTGCTGTGGATCTACATTATAAGTGGAAACTAGCCTGTATATGTTAATCGCAAGCCATTCTTTTTACTGGTGATATTATCTGCAGTCAGATTCCACCGTATTATATTTTTTCTCTCCCCACTGCGATTTCTGTTGCAGTTTGGGCAGTTTTTTACAAACATGGTATGATGTAGGCTCATGCCTGGCCACCAGTACCGTGATTGTAAATCTTCCAGAGAATCTTTTAGTTTGAGGTGTCCAAGACCCTCACCCATATGTGCGTCTGCGACTAACAAGTGTCTCCTGTCCATGTTTGGAATCACTCTATCCCCCACTCCAGGGATTCGAGCAAAAGGGACGGAGTTTGCATCGATTATGTATGTATAATTGAGTGGATAGTTGATCGGTAACGCTGAGCAGTCGCCTTTTGATGACGTTTTCACCGCCAGCAATGTTTCACCGTCAATGTATTTTAATGTACGCTTTTTTCGATCTACGGGAGCCGATTTAGTGGCTGCCGCTGCGGCTGTTTCAGCCAATGAATTCCCTACAACGTGAACGCCATCACGTTGATGACTCAGTGAGTGAGTCACGTGAGTCTTTGGTAGTTCTTTTTTCAAAAGAGCTACTTGTTCCCAGAGCAGTCTCTGCTTTATTGGTGCATCTGTGTCATCTTTGTAACCGTTCTGAATCCATGTCTGCAAATCGCTGTTATATGATTTGACGCAGTAATATGAATCTGACACTATAAGTGTCGGGAATTCGCGATCCGCATTATCTAGCGCCATTTTCAATGCGATTATTTCAGTTTGTTTTTCTGAATTAGTTTCTACTGAGTGTGATTTTGTTAATAGAGGTTTTAATTTACCTCCGCGCCACACTTCTTTTGTAATCTCACATGTGGGATTGTATGCATGTTCTCCCCAAACGGAGGGTTGAGCATGTCCGTCTGTATAGATTACACAGGCGTAATGTCGTAGAGGCAGAATGTCGATTGGCAGAGGATACGTCTTTTCATATTTTAGATTTTTTAATTCTTCTAGTTCTTAAAAAATTGTCAACCAAGCTATACTTGATAATTCATATCCTAAGAATAGGACCGTCAGATGGGCAATTCTGGATTTTTTGAAGTTGAATTTGTAACCCTCTGCAGCGAACCCAAGTATTATGGTGTTCACCCTTTTCAAGTGAGTCTCCAAGTCATCATCTGTTAAGTAAATGTCATCGACATAGGATAATGCTTCATCATCATATAGTTGTAGTAATTCTGTTACTCTCGCTGAGAATACCCCCGGGCTGTTCTTGTACCCCTGGGCTGACCGACAGAATTGTTTTTGAGTGCCATTTACTGAGAATGCAGTTAAATATCTGCTCTCTGGTGCTATGTTTTGACAAAAGAATCCATTGGAGATGTCCAAGGTTGTTTTGTATTTTTTGCGCACTATGTTATTCATTAGTGCAGCACTGTGTGAGTTTTGCACTGCAAAGGTTTTGCAACATGTGTTAAGGTGTCGGTAATCCAAAACTAGACGGTACGAATTGTCTGGTTTGGAGACCGGAAACAAAGGATTGTTCATTTGTGAGGTGCAAGTTTCAATCACCCCCTGGTATTCTAGCTGATCTAGTATTTCATTTACTTGTTTTTTAGCTTCTTGCTTAATTGGGTACTGCCTTTGTGCAGTAGGTTGTGATTTTAACTGGATTTTGTGAGGAGGAGAATCCTCATCCCATCCTACATGATTTTTATATAAAGAAGGTGCTAAGGCCACTGCCCACTTTCTAGCAAGTGTATATTTTTTATGAATCGGGATTTGATTCGAGAAGGCCGGCATAATTACTTCTTCGCCATGAGGGCATTCCCTGACAAACTCTGGTGGCCAGTCTTTTTCAGCTAGAAGGATATCATAGCCCTTGGAGAGATTATCCCAAAATAGTCCCCTTATTTTCCTAGTCTTATCTCCCTCTATACGTAATGTTATCTCGTATATCTTGTGGGGCTTGCTAACTCTGGTGTCTGCAGTTTCCACTTGAAGGTATTCATTCGTGTCCACTGTCTCCAGATGATTCATAAGGACTTTGCGAGCTATGCTCACCTCTGCTGCGCTGTCTAGCATTGTCTGCGCCCACTCTCCGTTTTTCAGTTGTGTCCTCAGTATTCTCGGCATTTTTAACTACCTTGATACTGGCTACCTTCTTTTTTGGAAATTGTAATTTCTTTTTTGGCTGAGCAGGTTCCTTGTCTTTGGACTTGGCGTGCTCTTCTGATCGTCCTCTTCTTTCCGATTTCTGCGAGGAATTCTGAAAAGATTGAGAGGGACGTGTATCAATGTCTTGATATCTATCAGGTTTTTTAATATTATCCCTATTTCTAAGGTTATATCTATTCCCAGAGGGGTCACTCTGCGGTGACCTTTGTCTTTGGTTTGGAGATTTCTCTCTTCGCCTAGGAGACCTTCCTCGGGACTGGAATTTCTTTTCTTTAGGATTGGATTGTTTGTTTCCATCCCAGTTCTTTTTTGGTGAATTATTATTAAAAAATATTTTTTCTGGACTTGTAGTCAGTTGCGGTTTTACTGGTATTCCACCTAGACTATCTCTGCCTAGTTCTTCATAGGATTTTTCTATGATTCTGGCAATTTCAGCTGGTTGGTCTGCTATATCTGTCTCTTTTAACCTCTGGCGGATCGCCACGTTTGCTGCTTCACCTTTTATGTTGGCTAATAATATAGCCGAGACCTGCTTGAAGTCTTTTAGTAATTTCATACCAAGAGTTAAAGCAGGTTCTGGACCGTATTCATCTTGAATTTGTTTTAGCACATCTGGTATTACCGAAATGGATGGAACACCGTGCGTTTTTGTGTAGATGGAAGCAAAGACTGTACCCCAAGTGTCACAGTCCTCAATGTGTGGTGCGATTCCCATTGGGAGACATATAGTCAGAATCCTGTGTTTTTCCAGCGGGGTGGTGTCAGGAAACACCGCCTCTATTTGGGTGATTTTCTGTGCCAACCAGAATGGTATTTGTTCCTGTTTAGCTGGAACTTTACCCAGGCAGGATTGGATGTTCTGTGGTGTAATTTTATTTGTGTTCCCCTGGTGAGGGGTCAGCTGTGGAAGTTTAATCGCTGGCTGAATTGTTGAAGTCCGCATTACATACTGAACTAATTGTCTATGAATTTTTAGTAGTTGTTTTAGCTGTATTAATAGCTCTGCTGCAGGCATTCTTTCGATGTCTGGATGTGGTGTGTGTCCGGCTAAGACCGGCCACGTTGCTCCTGGTCTTCCTAAAGGACCGAGCCTTGTAATGTGATTGTTATGTATTAGGGCGCCATCAAATAAGAGCAAATGCTCTTGGAATTTGAGTGGTACTTCCACCTCCTCGAAAGGAGTGTACTCATTAGGAGGTTCCTCTACTTTGTAATAGTGGAAGTACTTTGTTACAGCATTAGCTGCTGGAAAATGTATCCATGTATAGTATACCTCTGTCTGCCGATATTCGTGTGCCTCAATTACGAATATGACTGTTCCACCTCTAGGTGTCAGTCCATTTTCTATAAGTTTTAGGGTTATAGATCTCCTTTTAATGACCGGAATGAGTGTTATATTCGGGTCTGCTGCTTGCATGGTAGCATCAGCATCTGCGAGTTCAGTTGCTAATCTAACTGCCTCTCTTTCGTCATCACTCTCTGCCATTTTACAGACAGGATGGTATTATGTTTGTTTGCAGATCAGGTTTCTTTATGGAAACAGAGATTAGATGCACAATATTTTGGAACTGTTTATCCTTCAACGTTGACTATACCAAGAACCATACATAGGAGTTCCCTCCTGCGAGGTTTTGGAGGATATAACCTTTCACCCACTCCAGACGTCTTTGGAGTATAATGGGAAAAGGGGTCTGAGTGAGAAAGCACGACTGAGTTACTCTAAATGTCTTACGTTAGTTTTATCGCCCTTTCCAAACACGTTGGGCGCCATGTAGTGTAGCTCCTATTTTCCCAATAGGCTCTGCGCATTGGAATAATACCTACAGCAGTAAAGGCCTAGGCCAGACGTTAACTAGGTCTACTACTGTCGATACTAGACTTAATTTTTGGGTTTGCCAGCTAAGCTCAGAGTTCGCTAGAAACTTTCTCGAATGTTCAAGGAAGGAATTAACTCCCCTGATTAGACAAGAAGGGATTTAGTTTCTGACAACCATAGAACATGACAACTTTGCTCTCCCCTAATCAAGAGTCAATCTCGAGAGTCCTGTGAGCACAAGGCAATTATTTTACTCAGTCAGTACGTGCATTCTTAGTCTCATCAGATTGTAGAGAAAAGGAAGAGACGGGCGTGTTCAATAAAAAGGTGTTATTTATTGATCAGTCTCTTTTCTCATACATGAGAAATGGATCGATATTATTGCAATACTTATAGTTAAGTAAAGTGCATACATTAAAAGCAATAGTATAAAATAATACTGTAAAAACATTGATATGGTTTCTGAGCCATATGATGTTTAAAATGATTAAAATATATTTACATACACATATACATTTGACTAAACGTACTCAACTGGTGTTTCTAAATACGCCTACCCCGTGTACCTGACCTAAGTCTAATGTGTGGGCGGGAATAGAAAGTTACAGTTTAAGTTAAGTTTGTTTTTGCCAAGTGAATAACTAAAGAATTCTCTGTGAGGGGTTATTCAGTTCTGTACCTGGAAGTTAGGATGAATGAGGAATGGTATCTCTTTCTCTGCTCTCGATATTCCAGGCTGCCTGCGAGGGCTGCCCAGAAGCGCCGGTGCTGGGTCTCTCGGCTTGAGATAGCAGCGCGTCTCTCAGCGCGTCAGGAAGGCGGGGCTGCTGCCAGCGGGGTCTGCTTCTGCTCTCGGCTTCGGCAAGTATGGCTGCTCCGTCTTGTCACCACGCGTGTGTTTGCATAGGGCAAGGTCGGCAATATTTATACCTTAAAGGTGCCGAGATTGACGTAAGGATGGACATAGATACGTCAATAAAGATGTCATACGACTTGCTCGTTAGCACATTCTTTACTAAAGTTCTCTGTGAAATCAAAACAATGGCCGCACGGATTTTCCAGGTTGTCATAGGTTTGATTTGTTATGAGAACGTCGTATGCCTTATCAGGGGCTGGAGGAATGTCGCTTGTCTAATTAGATCTCAAGCGTTATGACCTAATCAGATAACACGTTCCTGTGCCGGAGTGTGACTGCGTCAGATAACGGTATCTGCATCATGGGGGTTTTCTTGCCTCATGGGCTGACTGTTAGTTAACTTGATAGTTAGTTTAACCAGAATAGGGTCAGGAATGGGGGGACTGATTCAGAACCTATAGAAATACACGACAATATGACTTGCTAAAAGCGTCAGCTCATACCCAGACAAACGAGCACTCGTCAAATGTTGCGTTTTCGTTCTGTTCAAAAGAGTATCTACTGCATGAGGTACCATAACCACAAGAGTGTGATCTAATACCAACCCAGCAGATTGACGAATGGAGATCGCCGCTGCTGCTGTTGCTCTGAGACAACTAGGCAATGTCTTGGCTACTGGATCCAAAGAAGCTGAAAAATAGGCACATGGCCTTTGTTTGTCTGCAAATTCTTGTGTTAAGACAGACAATGCACAACCTTCTCGTTCATGCACGTAGAGTGTAAAAGGCTTACTATAGTCTGGAGTACCCAACACAGGAGCTGAACACAAAGCAGTACGTAAATCAGAAAAACTCTTCTGACATTCGTCAGTCCAAGGAAGAGTTTGGGGTGTATCTTTCAAAGTAAGTGCCAACAAAGGTTTAGCTAGTAGAGAGAAATTTGGGATCCACTGCCGACAATAGGAGGTAATACTCAAAAAGGCACGCACTTCCTTTTGCGTGGATGGCACAGTCATTCGTGAAATTGCATGAATACGTTCTGGGGTCAATCGCCTTCCCTCCTTCGACAAGAGATGACCTAAATAGGTAACCTCTTGTCGGCAATACTGCAACTTAGAGGGAGATACCTTATGATTGAGGTCGGACAAGTGGCGTAAAAGAAAAATAGTTGCATCTTTAAAGACATCTTCAGAGTCCGCAGCCACTAATAAATCATCCACGTACTGAATTAAAGTAGCACCTGAAGGTAAAGAGAGGAAATCCAATTGTGATTTCAAGGCTTGACTATAAATGGAGGGACTCTCACAGTAGCCTTGAGGTGCACGTTTAAATCTAAAGCTTCGGCCTCCGAGACAGAAGCCAAAAATATCTCTACTTTCCTCAGCAATGGGTATACTAAAGAAAGCATTTTTAAGATAGATAACTGAAAACCAAGCAGCCGAAGCAGGTACCATTGTGAGCAAAGCAGTAATGTCCGGGACACAGGAAACTGAGGGACAACAATTTTGTTAACCTCTTGAAGATCAATCACAAAACGATACACAGGTGGCATGGAAGGATCGGTACGTTTAAGAACAGGCAACACAGGACTGTTGCAAACATTTCCTCTAGTTTCTTCAATGACATCTTTCTGAACTAAATCATGCACAATGGCCAACAGAGCTCTTTCATCATCGCTAGAGATCTTGTATTGAGGAATACGTGGCAACTGAACATTTGGCTTGACAGTAATCACGTAAGGTGGTATTCTGAGCAAACCAACGTCATTCGGACCCGTAGCCCAAAGCGTAGCAGGAAGTGACCGCAATTCAAGTGGCAGTTGGTCGTTGGACAAATACATAGGAGAAATTAATTTATCTCCCAACGTGAGATGTACACCAGAAGGGGAGCAATACAACGTTGCATGAAGACGTTTCAATAAATCCAAGCCCAACAAATTCTGACCACAACCAGTCGTTAAAATGAGCGGGGCTTCCAAATCGTAAGGACCAATAGAAATGGGTAAGGGACATGAAACAGGGTTGCTAACTGAGGCGCCAGAGAATCCTACAGAAACATTCGTTAAGCCAGACAAAGGTGCCCCAGGGAGTTTGGAGTGAATATTAGAACTCCTCATGGCACCAGTATCCAAAAGAATCAGCTCTGAAACACCTAATGCAACAACGTTAACATAAGGCCCATCCTGATCCACTGGAACTGATACCGCTCCCTTGCTTTGTCTATGGCTGTCCTAGCTAGTGGAAAAGTCAGAATTGTCTGTTTCAATACAATAATCGTCATTATAATACTGTGCGGACTGTGAATTCTGCTGATCAAAATAATTCATAGTATTCTGTGGGGGTAAGGAAGGCTGTCCTTGAGACGGCACACCTCGACCTCTACCCCTGGGTGCTGACTGAAAACCACCACGACCTCGTTGCACTGTTAATCCACCATTACGTTGTAATAAAACCGGACAACTGTTCTTAAAATGACCTTCCTCTTTACAATAGGCACACTGATTAGGACCCAACAAAGCTCGTGGAACAAATGATGTAGGTTTCTGTAACAATTTCTGAAACTGTGGAGGCTGTTGTAATTGATTCTGAGCAGAACGAGGGGGATAAGCCTGCTGCAAAAGAACCTTCGTTTTCAATTCTTTAGTCTTTTTCTCTGCTTTTTCTTTTTCTTCCTTATCCATATTCTCATAATATTGAGCAGTGGCTAATATCTGAGCAGATGAAGAAACGGCCCACGAACTCTCAGAATCTTTCAATGTATGTGATAATTCAGGAAGTAAATTAAATACAAATGTATCCACAAATAATCGCTGTCCACCCTCCGTACTCAAATCCTGACCACTATGGTCGATGAATGTCTCTTAAAAATGGGTAAAGAAATCAGAGACACTCTACACGCAGCTAACTTATCCCAATTAACTCGGAGGGCAGGCATCATCGTCTTCATTAATGTGATTATTCTACCAGGCAATTCAGTGATCAAAGCATCGGGCTTAGCACCACCCATTTGCAGTGCATCTGCAGCAGTTAAAGCAGCCCAATCACCACCCAAAGCTTGAGCATGATCTTCCTTACGAATTCGAGCCCATATTGCTGGGGGAACTACATTACCCATCAGTAAATCAATGTCCACCAAATTCATAATGCACGCATTAACAGTCTCGGACAACTCTTTATAATACCCAGCAGGATTCTTGCGAGGGTCCGGTAAAGACTGTTTGAGCGCTAGAACTTCAGAACTTTTCCATGGGTCATGTACCCATATACGCTGGAAATGAGCAGGGACAGGTGGATTATCATTCTGATCCCCTTCCCTCCATATTGGGGTACTTCTCGCATAGGATAATGTTTTACTTTACGCCTTACCAAAGGATCCGGTTCAAGAGAAGCCTGAGAGAAAAAGGAAGATCTAAAAGTAATAAGTGTCCGAACAGCATCCTCGACATCGGGACCCACAATGAGACCTTTATCGAAGGTAGCTTGTATGGCAGATAAACCCTGAGGAGGTGAATCCAAATCCATGTCACCCCATCCTTTAATCAGGGTATTACACATTACATTAAAAACGTATCTCTGCGTGGGCGCATTCCACTGAAGGAAAGTATCCAAGATATCGTGTACATTATACAGTGGACCACTCATGATCCAATTACAAGCAAGAAGATCTAACCTAGTTCGTTCATCAGTATCCGGAATTTGACTACGAGATTGTCTTCTGGACGAAACAGGAGTCAAATTAAGAGCACCGAAGAAAGGTGACAAAAGACCAGATACGGTCTCAACTAATCGTCGACGAGCTGTAGGAGAATCCGACAATAGAACTGGAGACATCGTATTAAGCAAAACAGGAGAAGAACTGTCGACAGTAAAAGAAACTGGCGGTGAAGGAGACGAAGGTACAGAAGTCGGTGGCAAAGGAGGTGGGGGCTGAATTACTGGAAGAGGCAATTGCGGAAGAACTGGATTAACTGGTTGAACAATAGGTTGTTGGACGATAGGTTGTAATGGAGGTGCATTAGCACCTGGTACATAAGGTGGGGGTGATCGCAACAGCTGAGACATGAAAAGATCTTCATCAAGATCTTTATTCTTTGTGGATAACATCTATCTATCGCCATACGATGCTGCCGCTCCGATACATCGATCATTTGATCGATTTCATCATTTTTGAACTGTTGCGCAGCCTGTAAGATCGTCATATCCTGTGCTTTCTTATCCTTTTTTGCTTGTTTAATTTCTTTCTGTTTGGCTTCCTTACGCCAGAGGCGGAAAGAGTCAAACATTGCCGGCCGGGCTTTTCTTTTAAACAAATTCGATTCTAAATTGTCTAATATATCAGGTTCAAAGCTACCATTTTGTGGCCACTGCAGAACACCAGGGTTCTTTGGATACCGAATCCCTGTATCATTAAAAACAATGGGACCAAGACCATGTTTGGAGTAGAGCTCATAAGTGGGAGTTCCAACCGGAGGAATTGGACAAGAGTCCTCGAGCTGGGAATCCCTAGTACAACCAAAACAACAACATTTCCTAAATTTACTAAGTCCAGGCATTTCGTAATGAACTGGATTATTCCCAGACTTCAAGGGGTTTAAGACAACTATTACAGCATAAACGTACTTACCCCTCGGCTTTGATAAGTGCACTAATCGAATAACTAAAACTATATAAATAAAAAAAAACAAGGAGTGGGCGCTACCCACGTATACTTAACTAAGTATTTTCTCACGCGACAGGTGTTCATCTAACGTCTCGCGATACCAATCATCACCAAGGGCCAAGGCAGGGCGACAGTCAGGGCAGCAGTCGTCAGCAGCCGTCGAAAAGGATTAGCCACGCTGGAAAAGACCTTCGGTCCACTTTGACATACATGGGTGGCTCTCGTGGTTCGCGAATCCTCCAGAATTTTCTTGCGAAGCTCCTCACGATCTTCGGGCTGAACCGCTACCACTGAAGTCGCCCCACGTTTGGGACGCCAATTGCAGAACTGGGCCTTATGGGCCTAGCGGCGCAGGGCACGGCTGAGATCTCCGGGTTCACCTGCCTTATCAGACAGAGACACGAGACATTCTGTTCGGCGTAGAAAAATCAGGTTTATTAGCTGCAGCTAAGCACAGTTATCCAAGAAGTACAGAAGTATATTCTTAGGAGACTGCCACTTAACTCCGTGGCTCACAATCTATTATAGTATACATGTTTACAATGCCCACTCCCAAGACATACAACATTGACGAATAGGAATAGTTTGAAAACAAGTTATCGAGTGACAAAACACGCCCTCCTTTCAGACCCCGTGTGCTCTCCTCCCCTCAAGTTAATCAACACTAGTGCCCGTAATCTGATTTGCAGGTGGTAGAACATGTTTGAATGCTTCAAAGGATAGTTTATGTAACAAGAGAATACACGAAGAGAATAGTGAAGGTCATTCAAATAGAATGAAGTCGAAAAGAATGGTGGGACCCAAACAGTGGAGTTAGACAAGGATTAATCAGTCTAGACGTGGATTTAACTAACTCGGCCAGACCCTGACATCGGTTTCTCAGACAAGGACAAGAAGGTTGTTTTTTAACAGGAGAGGCAATCAGCTCAAAAGGCAAAAACACTATGTTCGACGTGTCGCCTGGGTGAGGGCAACACAAAATGGCGGCTGACACAAAATGGCGGCTGACTATGAAGCAAAGTCGAAAATCACGGAACCTCAAATGTACAAAACTTAAGAGATATATCTTTCTTCTTAACTTTTGCCAGGTGGATGCTCTGCAAAGCTTGGGTGATTGGTTTTGGAATACTGAGGGCTTATCACTATGCTTTTTAAGCCTCTGAAGAGACTGCCTTATCAAAACAAGATTCGGTGAAAACACCCTTTGTGTGAAAAATGATTTCTGATTAAAATACCTGCAATAATTAAGGCTTTTTAAAGAACCACGTTAAGGAATGAATTGTCTGGCCGCCACATGCTCTCCGGCAGGGGTTATTAGTATTGTGAGAACCATAACAGACCCCACACACTATGAAAAAGCCACAACATGGCCTTACTAAAACATAGAAGGTATTTATGGAATAATACGCTGCCAATAAGCACTGTTTTGTGGAAATCCATGCAGCCTCCAGATCTAACCCTCTGTATTGTTGGAGAAGATAGTTGCATTCTTCATTATGGCTTATATCAAACCAACAAATTTGAAGTGTTAGCTTCTCAGCTACAGTAAAGGTAAGGCTTCTGAGTTGCTAAGGGGTGGAGTCACACACTGGTAAGAGGTCTGTCCAAGTCCTCCCCAGTGCATCATGGTAAATGCAGTTCAATTCTATCCATAACTTACAATTTTCCTTGTCATTGCTTTAGGGTTGAATAGCAGCCAATATGTTAGCCCTAGATAACAGTGTGCTGTGCCTCTAAACTCCTCAGATGGCAAATTGTCCTTTGGAAGGAACATAACCGGAAGCTCAGTGTCTGTGGATTTCTGTCAAACAGCTCCCAAATGTAGACTCCTAGGACCAGATGTAGGAGCCAAAATACCGGTCACCGACCGGTATTTATGATTCGGCATGTAGGGGCCATAATTTTACAGAATCGGTAAATTTACCGATTCGGTAAATTTACTGATTCTGTAAAATACAGAATCGGTATTTTTACCGATTCGGTAAATCCAAATGTAGGTGGCTCTTCACAGAGTGTCACAGGCCCTTAAGATTCGGTATTTTGCCACCCAATCCAATTGGGTGGTAAAATACCGAATCCAGGTGTGCATGCACATGTGTGCATGCACACCTGTGCCATGTGACACATCTGTGTGCCACATGGCACACATGCCTGCATTTGGGGTGCTAGAGGGTGTCAAAGTGACACCCCCTGCACCCTTGCTGGAATCGGTATTTACCGATTTGGTAAATACCGAATCGGTAATGCCCATTGAGTCCTATGGGCTTCAATGCCCATAGGAATCAATGGGCATTACCGATTCGGTATTTACCGAATTGGTAAATACCGATTGTTACCGATTCGGTAATTCCATTTTGAAAATTACCTACATCTCACCCCTTCATATTTACCGATTCATAAATACCGAATCGGTAAAATTCGGTAATTATGAGTCGGTAAATAGAAGTTACCTACATCTGGCCCCTAGTTCTTAAAACTGATCACTAGCTCCCCCAAGGGGCAAGAGCTTGTAGATGCATTGCTAAGGGTTATAGTCACACACTGGTGACCGGTCTGTCCCAGCCCTCTCCACTGCATCATGGTAAATGCAGTGCAAGACAGTACATAACTTACAATTTATCTTTTGGTCACTTGAGTGATAAAGCATAGCCAGTGCTGTTAGCGCCTCACAGCGGTATTTCATTCTTCTGAACTCTTTGGGGTAACATGACATGCTGCTTAATGTCTGTGGATGAGGACAAAATTGCTTCCATGTGCAGACCCTTGTCTACAGAAACTGACCACTAGCTGCCCCAAGGGGCAGGAGCTTGTATATGCATTGCTAAGTGGTGGAGTTGCATACTGGTCACAGGTTTTTCCTAGACCTCCCCAGTGCATCGTGATGAATGCAGTTCAAGATTGCCCATAACTTCCAATTTTTGTTGTGGTCACGTGAGTGTTGAAGCACAGTCAGTGCTGTTAGCACTTGACACCAGTGTTTCATTCTTCTGACCTCTTCTAAAGGACAAAGAGCCTTTTGGGAGTAACATGACCTTCTGCTTAGGGTTTGTGGATGAATGCCAAACAGCTTCCACTTGCAGAATCCTATCTCCGTAAATCGATAACCAGCTCCCCCGATGGGTAGGAGATAGTATATACACTGTTAAGGGGTGGAGTCACACACTAGTAACAGGTCTGTCCTAGTCATCCCCGGTGCGTCATTGTAAATGCAGTTCCAGGCAATCCATAACTTACGTTTTTTGTTAGGGTCACGTGTGTTGAAGCACAGACAGTGCTGTTAGCCTAGGACATCAATATTTCATTGTTCTGAATTCACTGACCTGCTGCTTAGTGTCTGTGGATAGTGCCAAATACCTCCCAGGTGCGCACTTCTTAGCAATGTATGTACAAGGTATATGCAGCCAGGAGTCTGCACTTGGGAGCTCATATGGAACAGAAGTATTTGTCACCCGAATGGTACTGTATAACTAACACAAACAGGTATTGATTGACCCTACACAGCTTTCCTGGGCCCATGCTATTGGGGGTTAAAGTATAGCAGGCTAGCATTTGAGTTCATGTAGTGTCAAAGAAAAGGGACCTAGTTTTCTGGCTGTCACAAGGCAACTACACTACCAGGTTCGCCAACTCACACAATCTTGTGGCTCAGGCCTCCATTGCTGTCTCATCATGTGGCAGTGATGCGAGAGGCACTCATTCATTTCCTTCATAGTGTTGGTGAGTGAGGGGGTGAAACACTCTCACATGGGGAGCATTTCAGAGCCATACCTTAATCTGTCTGGCCTCCCTTTGTTGGATCTCCCTGTGTCCAGGAAGACAAGGTCCCCATCGGCTCAGGAGTTGAAAGGGGAGCTGCTGATACTCTCACATTCTTTTGGCCCAGGATGATCCTTTCCTCCACCCAGTCCTAGTCATCATGGGGAGTCTTAAAGAAAAAGGAGTGACTTTGGTGCAAGACTTTTGGATTTGCCGGGAAGAGGAGCATGTATGATAGCTCCAAATGACTTCATTTGCTACTATACTAATGTTGTGCTGTCAAGGAAAACCATGAGTTTCAAAGAGTTGATTTTGAGTGTTGCTTGGCATGTAAAACACTTCACACTTTTGAGGTTGGTTGATAGCAGCTTTGTATTTTTATTTCGGTACTTAGGTTTGAAGGGTTCTCAACATGAGTTCAATTCTGCGACTTGATTGTTATAATTAGGTCTTTCTTCTTCTCTTCTCCCAAGTTGGACCTGAGCTCTGCACCAAGCACCCTTGAGTAAGTCCCATGACCTTAGTATGGCTCTCTGTCCTGTCTATTGCCTGTAGAGCTATATTTACCTTTTGTTCCTGTCCTCTATCTTGACTTTGTGTGCATTAGTGTTCTCCCCCCCCTTCGTGGAGTTTCTTCCTGTTTTCCCCACTAACAAGGTAGTCATGCATTGAAGTGAAAAGTGAAGAAGTACCCTTTTTAAGGCTGAACTCATAAATAAACAATAAGATCCTCCTCCAGCAAATATGTAGTGGTTCTTACAGTCTGCTCCTAATGCACATAAAACACCATAAACACTTTGCTAAACTTGGCCCCAGCTGAGTCCACCCATTATTCTCTCCCGCCTCCCCTGCCAGAATTGAATCTGATAATGCACCTGAGTCAGCCAGGCTCCTCCATGAGTGTGGCAGGGCAAGGCGTTTTGCCAGTGGCTTTCTCGGTCCATGGAATTAGTTGCAGGCTCCTCCTTTCTGTCCTGCAGCCAGGGTCTCGCAGTGGGCTCTCACCAGTTTCTCGTTTCGTAGCGGGCCCTGCTTGGTGTGCCGTTTCTCCCTCAGCGTTCTCTGATGAGCCTCTGTGATTCACGCCAAGTGACGTCTCCTCCTCCTTCCTGTTGATAACTTTGAGTCTACCCTTGCTTTCTTTCATGTTCTATTCCTGTGCCTGTCCTTGTCCTTCTTTTGTGTTTACTTCCTGTGGATTAGTTTCCTGTAAAACGAAAATGCTTTGTTTTATGTCTGTATGATGCTGGAAGTGGACCAGCAGCAGAGTTCAGGTTGGTCATCCCCTGCTTCCTTCTCACACATATCGTCCTGACATTGAGGTTGTATCTGTTCCTGACAGCATGGAACACTGCATCCCACTCATAGAAATTAAGAATGTGAGCAGTTATAGCACAAGGAGGTACAATAGCAGAGGGCTGAGATGTCAAGGGGCAGTAGACTCTTGAAGCAAGACAAGAGGGTGCCCAGGAGATCCAAGAAGTGAGCGAGCATGTCAGGAATCCCTCCAGCTGAGTTCCCTCCTGGTCCTTCTACATCCCTACCAGCTGGAGGTTGTTCTGTCTCAATCTACCCTTCACATCCTCTGCTCTTTTCTACAGCTGCAATAACTTTCCACGACTGCTTGGACACTTCAAGTTTTAACATATGGAGCGTATCCTCTGCAGTTGAGGATTCGTTGTTCTGCTTCTGTTAAGCACTCAGACACCTTCTTCAAATCTTGGATTAGGAGGAATTATATCCACACCATCAAACCTATCCTCCAAGGTAGTGCGATTGCTACATATTGCCTAAAAGATCTTTTCGGGTGCAATGAGGGATGCCTCCATGGATGAAGTGTTGCCCTCAGTTATCATTGACAGCAGCTTTTGGTTCCCCATCATCTGGGCAAATCGACGATATTACAACCATCGGACCAGTACAGAATATTCAGTTATTAAGGCCAAGTAAAGTGGCATACTGAATGAATTACAATTAAAATACGGAATCTGGCCCCCAAAGTTTTCACAAAAAAAAACCTTTCCATCACTCACTTGTATATAATTCACTTCCTCATGAGTGCACTATATGTCACAATGCACGCACTGTATTTATATGTGCCGTTTGTTACTGAGTAATTTTTGATTCAATTATTAATTTACATGTATTACAAACAGGGTATTCATGAATGAAAATAATTCATTGATTAAAAATATATTGTTACCCTGTTCCTTTCTGTTTGGGATTTGCTGTTTGACCATGCTTTCACTTGATGATTGACTAAAGTAATTGATGATCAATGTAGAAATAATCTTAGAAAGATGTATATGCATTTTGAAGCGATCAGTCTAGATACCCGACAGAACCATTGTACATATTAAACCACCTGCTGTCTCTAGCCAGTCAGAGTTCTCCACCTACTCCTCTCTCGTTCTTCTGGGCATATGTTCCAGCTAGCCATGTGGTGCAGGACACGATCATGGCCCAACAGCCAGGACATTGTTGCTCCACTCTGTTGCTCTATCACCGTCCTCTAGCTCTTGCCCCTCACTCCATTCACTATGCAGCCCTATATTGCCGCATGATTTAGCTGGGCCTGCCACACTTTAATCTGCAACCGTTTGCCGGTCAACCCTGTCTGCCCTCTAAGGCAATCTTGAGCCTCTGAACTGCTCACCGTGGGGCACAGGTCACAAACTCTAGGTTGATTGGGTTTCGATTAAGGGCCCAGGGTTGGAATGGAGCTATTTTAGGTTATGGCTGCCATCTTGGTGGTCAGGACACGCTCCCTAGGGGTCCTCCAAATTTACCAGTTTTTGGGGGGCAGGAAGCCTGAGAAAAATGACACTCCCCAACAAAATCAGTTTAATGGGCTCTGGGGAGTTGAGAGAGCAAGGGTGCCCCCCGCCTCCTTGTTCTCAATATACTCTCAGGCACAGCCAAGTTGGAGGGCACAACAAAATGTGATATGAGAGGGAAGTGCAAGAGGCTCCTCAGTGAGGCTTTTGTCACTAGGGTCCCAATGTTCTCAGAGACTGGAGCTAGCAAACAAAAAAATTAACACTCTCACACTATTTTTATGGATTGCGCCTAGCATCCCCCATCTCACCGGGTACTGAAGAAGAATGCCTCAAGGCTCATAAGGCACATGTGCCCCAGGAGCACCAATGGGTGTTTCCCCATGTCCAAGTCTGGGGCAATGGGTGCACTCATTCTGCTGTTTCACCTCGTGCATCCTTCACATGGGAAAGAGAAGATCTTCTGGCTCCCACACGGGACCAGTGGAGTTGGGTGCGAAGGAGCCAGTAGGTGCCAACGGGGCTTTGTGCCCCACAATGTAGCCCACAGTTATGCAGGATTCTGGTACCTGACTGGGCCAGGAGCCCTAGAAATTAAGAATTAAAAAGGGGGGAAATAATGTTGTTGCGACATGAGGGTACTCATAAAATATACATGCCTCAGGACTGAGGGGCACCTCATAACCCCCTGAGTGGGGCGTTATATTTACATATAAGCTTTATGTGGTGCCTCAGGGATGGCTGGGTCACCACCAACATATACTTAAGGGTTCTGGGGGCTGCCGGAAGCACAGCAATCTTCAAAGGTACCCTCATTATGTTTCTCCAACTGTTGCATTAAGTCTCCCATGGGTTTATATTGATGTCTTCAAGAGAAAGTTTGCTCTACTTGCAAGCACTTCTAGAGATTGGGAATTTGTACAAAAGGCTATATAGTCGACTCCTGCTGGTGAGTCATAAGGCTGAGTAGTAGCATCTATGAAAATAGAAGAAAACGCTTGCACATACTTTATTGAAATACTTTGTAGACAATGACAATGTTAACAGTGAATCATTATGTGTATTACTGAAAGCCATCGAAATGCAATGCTTACTATTAAAAAAATAACAGTGAATCATTACATGTTTTAAAGGAGGTCATTTAATTGTTAATTTAAATGTTCAAAACTCCATCCAACATCCCCTTCGGTTTTGCTTTGTTCGCCCTAAGTTGGCAGGGTATGCCCAGACGTGGGTCCCTTGCTCACTTTGCCACCGGATTCAAGCTAGCCTGGCTAATGACAGCTGATTAGCCAGAAACTGGTCCCATAATGCTTGTTTACGTTCCAGGAAAGACATGGCTTGACAGTTCGGGCTGGACTGTTCCCATGAGGCACAGGGTCAGACTGATTTGCATATGGCCATGTCTGAACTGGGGTGGCGGAGTGAGCTAAAGAATGATGATGGATTAAACCCAGATCAGTTGACTGGGGGTGAGTGCTTGCAATGTTCAAAACTCCATCCAACATCCCCTTCGGTTTTGCTTTGTTCGCCCTAAGTTGACAGGGTATGCCCAGAAGTGGGTCCCTTGCTCACTTTGCCACTGGATTCAAGCTAGCCTGGCTAATGACGGCTGATTAGCCAGAAACCGGTCCCAGAATGCTTGTTTCCGTTAAAGGAAAGACATGGCTTGGCAGTTTGGGCTGGACTGTTCCCATGAGGCACAGGGTCAGACTGATTTGCATTTGGCCATGTCGGAACTGGAGTGGCGGAGTGAGCTAAAGAATGATGATGGATTAAACCCAGATCAGTTGACTGGGGGTGAGTGCTTGCAATGTTCAACACTCCGTCCATCATCCCCTTTGGTTTTGCTTTACAGGTTGCTAACATCACTGAACACCAGCCACTGAAGGCAGCCAGTCAGATAGCTTAGGCCTAGAAATGCCTGATTGACGCAGCCTGAAAATTTCAATGGGTTAGCCAAAGTCAAAGTGAAAAGGAGATGACAGAAGACAGCAAAGAGCTTTATAGATATTTTTCCTCATGGGTTGGCTTGAGCACATAGACGAGAGAGGAGGACTAGGAGCGGAAGAAGATGGGCGGGCTGGTTTTGAAGATCTTTCAATTGATGTTCTCTACTACTAGAATAACATGTGCCTCTTGCTCATCCCTGCACATTTCATTCTCAAAGGACACCTCCACACTGTTGTTTGACCGGCAGCGATTCACACAAGCCCTAAGCCATCCCTTTAATCATTTTGCAGGGGCCAGCAGCTCATCGGGGTCTTAGCATTCATTGGTTGCTGAAAAAGGGGGCATAAATTTGTAAGCACATGTTTACCTAAAGGTATCTTGGTACTGAATTCCAGATGTTTATTGTTACCCATCTGAATGGTACTCATTTTATTTACCTCAAAAGGATGAAAAGCGGAGCGGGCCCACCGGGATTTGAACCTGTGACAATGAGTTCGAACACAGGCCCCCCACAGAGGGCGCATTAGTCCATTAATCCACCAGCCCGTACTACAGTCCGTCGTCACTCCTTCCCTCCGGTCCAGATATTATAGAATGGACCGCAGGGTCTGACCGTGCGCCTTATAAAAGAAACATATATACAGTGATGCAGTTTGATGATAACAATGTAAGTTCAGTAAAGATATCTACATATTCAAGCTAAACCCAGCTTTACAGAGGAGAGAGCAGCGTACGTACGTCACTGAGAGTAGTCCCTGTTTGTGGAGTACATATTTTTACTGGGATTGTTATGTCTCAGTATCCAAGGAGTGCATGGACAAGCCGCGCCATTTTACATAAATCTACAAAAGCGCGCGCTTGTGAATTTGCATATATAGATGCACGCGTACACATTCCAACACTCATCAGTGGCCCGCGCACCTGACCATGCGCTACTCGAACCTGCGGCCATGCAGTACAGCTCGGCGTCCGAGCTCTTCGGCGCATCTCATTTCTCCCATCCCAGCCCGGCCCCTCCCAGCCACCCCCCCGCAGTAGGAAATAATGCCAGTGTTCAGCCCAAATTACTGCACAGAACGCAGGCCCCGCTCGGGGCGACGGCTGCGCGCAGTATCTTTTCACATTCTGCAACCCGCTTGGCAGTGCGATGACAGCTCGGTTCTCAAACCTTCCCATTACGCTCTCATTAGCATACATGAATTGCAGATTCTGAGGCATTAAAGTGATGTTCAAATCATTATTTTTTGTCAAATACATGTCATTGACGTGTTTGCATTCCCATTTTAATGTTGCATGACACTAGGAAAGGAGTCTAATGCTCTGTACATAAGGAGGGTAGATTTAGAGCAGATGACACGCTGAAACCCATTTAAAGGCGCTGTGCCCTGCAGCTCTGGAAACATCAGCCAGAGGAGAGGAGAGAGCAGATTTGTTCTATTAGAGGGGACTGTGAAAGGATGGCAATGTATTTCAACCCCCAAGGGACTTTCTCCTATGTTGTCTGCATGAAAAACACCAGTAGACACAAAACGGTCCTGACAGTTAGTGCTCTTAACACAGTGGTGTAATCTTTACCTTGTCAGAATCTGCTCAGCCAGGCATGGGTTCTCCATAGTGACAAACTGCCAGTTTTGAATTAGAAAAATACTCCTTGACAAACAAAGATGTCTTAACCGCGCTCAAAACAATTCTGCATGCAGGCATAATCAGGCATCTTTTGCAATTTCTGCTGTGAGAGTGCAACTTTTTAAATCTTTAATTATTTGGTAATCCTGTGTTCATACGTGTGCAGCAGGCTTGGGAGCATTTCAGGATGAACAGCGTGTTGGCATGTGAAGGCACTTTGCGCAGGTCAGCCTACAGTCCGATTCAATCAGTGCCAGGGCCCTTGACAAGAGGCCATTGCAGCTTGCACCAACCATTTTCCCCGCCAGCGCTGCCATTGACAGTACCACCACAACTACTGTCATACCCTCTACAAGTGTGGGAATCCACACTATTCCAGGCCTCCAAAAATAAAAGAAGTACTTGGACGGTAGGTATTAGTCATTTTAATGTATATTAATTTGATACATATCTGTTGTTGTGCTCATCTTTAAATTACACAAAAAGTGCCACCTTATGGCAGACTGCCACAAGTGCAGGTTTTGAAAATGAAGTGCGGGTGCTGAGCACCTAAAACCATCGGCTCAAATTAAGCATAGGGGTATCGACAAGCAAATCAGGTAGCTTAGTGGCCCTTACCAGGAAAGTAGGTAGGAAAAGTGGTCAAGGAACGAAATACGAGGTAGGGAATTGTAACTAGTAGAGTAGCCAGTGTGGCATGGGTCTAGTGCTGGGAAGGAAATAGGTCACTTGGCTGCTGTTTGGTTTTATAAAACACAGCAATAATCAGGATTATACTGCACCTGCTGCCCCAATGGAAGCTACTCCCCTGAATATAAGTTATAACCCTCTGACCTCCCATGTACATGGGCAGCCCAGCTACTAGCAGAGAAGCTCTTGGAGGGGGCAGGCTGTTCAGTGTGTGGTAGAGCATGCAGTCACGGTGTGCTTCTATTGGGCCATCATCAGGCATGACATTTAGGTTCTCACCATCTTGTTGCCTCCTTTGTTATTTATTTTTTCTTACCAAAATCATACCAGTTTCCAATAAACAGATAAACCGAGCGAGGTAGGTGCTGCTGGAGTGCTGCAGAGGGGCCTCATGTCCTGGAGCCTGCTGTGCAACAAGAGGCAAAATCCCCAAGAGATACCCATGGGGCAACCACATCAAATAAGTAGACAAGTGATGACAAAGATGAAACGAAGAAGGACCCATCACCATCTGTTATTAATTGGAGATAAAAAGGCTTTAAGGCCCTAGGCAACTGCCCTTGGACACCCTAAACCCTACCATGGTTCACTTATTAAGGATGAGAGCTGTGCTACGTCACCTCTGAATTCATTCTTCACACGCCCCCAGCATCAAAGATTCAGAGTGTCTGCCAAATGCAGTAATCTTTGGGGTAGGAGGATGTCTCGAGCACAAGAATAATCCCTCCAATATTCCTGGACTGATAATGAATTCTACTTGCTTTCCGGCTGCTGACGATTTAATGAACTTACCTATAACCCAACAGGGCCAAAAAGGGGCCCTAAATTGCCTAGAACCAATAAAAATATGAAAGGCTATAGGGTAAGTATTATCATCTTCCTCCTAATTTGGATTTATATATATACAGTATATGTACTCCCTTGTTGTTTTTCCGCTTTGGTACGCTCCATTCCCTCCCCAAGTTATGGTTCCTCCCTGGAATGTTAGCAGGAGTGCAGCATAGAATGTTGGCATTCTTACCCGAGGAGCGTTAGGCTAGGCAATCTGAGGAACCTTCTCCTGAAATAAACTCCCTTCTTCCTTCATTCTACTGCCTCATTGAGTTTATTTTAACAGTAAGCAAGTGGAGTTGGTAGGGAGCCATGATCTGGTTTTGCCAGTGACAACACATCCTGGTGAAAATAGCTATACACAGTTGTATGGAGAGTATTTTTGAGTGGTAGCTTTGTAGGGCTGATGAGCATATGTGAAGCTCACCATTTGGGAAGTGCTCCAGCACCCTACATAAGGATAGTAGGCGCTATATTAATGTTACAATACAATGCTATACTCCACCCCTTTCTTAAACATGACATTTCCTTCTATGTCTATTTATTCCATCCTTTCCCAGAAGGTGTTATCAAAGGCATATAATATCGGGATAATTGAGTTTTTTGCTCTCTTCAGCCAGGCTAGAAGCCCTGTGCACAGAGGGTTAAGCTCCCTAAACAAATTAATCTACTCTTGATGTATGTGTGACTCATGAAGTAGGATGATAGCACTAGACAAGGAGAGACATCTGCCAATTTGGAAGACCAAGTTAATTCAAGTCCAGATCATGAAGCTTTTAAAATAAAGGCTGCACAACAAACATTTAAAAACTTAAAAAAAATATAAAACATAAGTCCATCACATTGTTGTTTTAAACCCCAGCTGATATTAGTGAAAGGCATTAAAAACACGTTGAGAATAAATTAGGAAGGAATCCCATCAAACTGAGTACTTACATGGTCTGAAAACTTAACATCCACAATAAAGGTCTTGTGTACCTTGCTACAGAATAGAAATGCCATTTCTTTAACGTTTAAGTATATTTTTGGCAGATAGTTAACATTTGTGCCTTGGCATCCTCAGTGTTGGATAGTTGAACATTACATGCCCCGTAGTAGAACTTAATATGGCCATTGTGGGGATGAATTGGGTGACTATCAACTTTGGTGACAGGAAAAACATATGTAGTAAGTGTCTAGTGATTCTCCCTATCGGTGTCTTTTCTGCGAAATGCTATTCATAGAAGGTGGGTGACTGATAGATACCACAGACCTATAGCGGGGCTTTTTTTGTAATGAATGAACAATCACTGGCCATGCCAGTAGGTCTGGTTCATGAATGAAAGTGTCTTTTGTGTATTGCTGGGTTTAGGCTCTCAATAGTTCATCATGCATGCACTCCATCACTCATCTTAGCAGTCATGCATCCATTTACTCCTCATTCTTGTATGCAACTCTGATACAACCATTAACACACACAAACTCAAAAACAGATGCCAGATTAATGAATAGCATAGACGTAGTTAAACATGGCATGGTTACATTAACAACAGTAAACATAGTAGCAGATGTCCTTCTTGCAGTAGTATTGTACATATTATATCATTGTTTTAATGTTCCAGCATGGCAGCCATGTTTAGATCCAACATGTTGGCCATCTTCGAATGGTAAAACAGTGATACACTTAGACAACAGCATTCAATAATGGTCACCTGGTTTAGAGAAAGTAGCCACGTGGGATCCTGCATGCTGCAAATGAAATGAGCGGCAAGCAATCAGCCCAATAGCACTGTTAGTGGAGCTGTTGAAGACTCTTCAGAAAAGAAATTTAAATAAAAAGAAGAGAAGCAAAGAAATGAAAGGGGAACTATAAAAAGAGAAAAATACAAAACTGAAGGACTAGTCAACCGGTGCTGATACTGAAGCATACTAATTTTAAGGTGGACATACACATGATCTTAAAATGCCCTCAGTTACAGGACAAGAGAGCTAATGGTTTATGAGGACTGAACCATTAGCACATGCAGTGAGCGGTTATTGATGGGAGCGGAGTATAAATGACATTCAGACAGACCAATGGTCCTCTATGTACCTTTAGGGATACATATTTATATAATGGATGGGCTATATATTTAAATGATTTTCTTTATGACAAAATCCTGGCAGACAGTTAATCATGTCAGGCCTTCCGAAGAGATTCTAACAAGAACGTTCAAATCTTCTACCCCTTGAGATTGTCAAAGGGGGTAACCAACATCAGAATTCTTCCCTACAAATGTAATCTGTGAGGTTTCATGTAACAAAATACTAAACTGCAGGCTTTAACGCCATGCAGAAATTATTCACCCTTAATAATACAACTACTGACTTTAACATATCTGTTAAAAAGTAAACAAACTAGGCCTGTTGCTTTTGGCATAACGTTTCATAGTAAACAGTTCAGACCCTTGGCATCTGAAATACATTTTCCTATTATTAATTAATTAGGCATGTAGCTGTGGTCATTGGCTTGTCACTATAACCAACTCAGGCCTACTGTATTGAGCTTAAGCTTTCCCACAAGGCACCCAATGGGTAAAACACATAAAATTACAAAAGCATACAAAATTACAGTCGGCAAAGCAAAATGATATCCCTTCTAAGAGGGTATACCAGGGATTCTCACAGTGCAAATCATCTATACCCACTGTTTGAACCAACACCAAAACCCTTGCCAACTACGTTAATCAGTGTGATTCCATGTAACATATAGAATTTAATGCAGAGTAATAATATTCCGCTCTTAAATACCTCCTGACTTTAGCATATGCTTTTTGCAATCAATATGTAAGGCCTACTGCCTTTATTATAACTTTTCATAATGAACAATCAGACCTATAACATTTCTCAAGGACTTGTCACTATAATCAAAAGAGACCTATTGATTTGGCCATAACCTTTCCCACAGGACAACCACTAAAAACACCATGATAAATTACAGAAATGTACAAAATTAAAGTTAAAATATTATACATTCCCTCCTAGTGAGGCCTATTAACAATTACTACATTGCAAATCTTCTGTATCCATGGTTTGTTCAAGGAGGTCATTAACACCAAAACCCTTGCTACTACGGTAATCTGCATAATTCAATGTAATAAAGCATCAGCATACAGCCTTTAGCAAACTCTAATAACAATACATCGTTAAAAAACTATTGCCTTGAACGAATGCTTTTCTCGATATGTTAGTCATGCCTACTCGCCTTGCCATAACGTTTCATTATAAACAGGTGACACCTGAGGAATCTGAAAGCACTTATAGCGTTTATCATTGGCTTTACATATTAGCCAACATAGGCCTACTGAACGGCCCATAATCTGGCGATCATCATGTATACAGATACAAAATTACAAATATGTACAAGTTACAGTTAGTATAACAATATTCAAATTTTCACAATAGGGCCTAATAAGAATCGTTACAGTGTTCATCTCATAATTCAAGGCCTTGGCAGAGTGGATGGACAACAACTGCCTACTCCAGTAATTTGTGAGATTGCATGTGACAAAATACCTGTCCATAGCTTATAGGACAATGTGAGAACAATCCACTGTTAATGGGCTACTGGCTTTAACAAATTCTGTTCACAATAAATAAGCTAGGTGCTGGAAAACTGCCTTTTCTGTGTGGTCAGACGTTTTGCCTTTTGCTGGACTCTATATTTTTACTGTCTTTAGAACTCTGTACACTTTACCCCTGATAACCAATAGTAAAGTTACTGTGCTCCTCTTTAACCATGGTTAAATTACCTTATTCCTAAGTGGCACATTTAACATGGCCATAAGTCCTTAGTATACAGTGTAAACAGTGTATCATAAGCCTGTTAAGTCAAATGCCACTCAACTACTGTAGTACCTAATGTGCCATTGCAAATAAGGCTTCACGCCTACCCTGTGTAGCCTTACTGTAACAATGTAAGTCTGTAGTGTGACCTCTTTGACAGGTACAAACCTTACTTGTAAGTATTAATTACCCCGATGCAGGCCTTGCATCCCGCAAGGTATGGTGTTTAAAAGCGAGACATGTAGAAAATTAATATTATCATGACTCTACAATGACAAGGCCCTACAATCTATGTTCACTGTGGCAGGACTAGCTGTCCTAGGTAGAAAAGTAGAATTCAGATTAAAAAACTAATATTGTATCTCGAAAAGGGACCAGCTAGTAAATAACAGAACAACAATTTAATAGTTATTAACAAATTCCATTCAGATGTGAAAATGTATTTTTAATAAATATTAAGGAAAATAAACTTAAAAAAAAAATACCCATTACCTGCCTGAACTGTCAGAAGGCTAATTAGAAAAGCCTGTTCCAGCTCTCAGCCTGTGCTCAGCCACGAATAGTTGCGAAATGCCTTCCAGGAACAAACAATAGGCTGACCTAAATGAAAAGAGATGACTTGTCTGAACCCAACAGAACTCCTCAAAATATTTAGAGTAGGGGCTGTGGGCACCCTTGACACCACACTGTCAAATCATGGTTGGCACGTCTGTTGAGCCACATGTAATACTTGGGGCACACTTGAAAGTGAGAGAACAAGGTGACAAGATAATTTTTGTGGATCCCTTGTTAAAGATTGAACGGATTTGTTAGCATGAGCTGAAAGCCATTTTGTATTTCTGGCAGCCATTTTGTTTGCCATGTGCTGCCTTCTGTCCTCCCTCAGTGTTGACTGCTCTTGTAATCTGCCTAGAAACGAACTATGTTGAGCATCTTCCACATTAGCACATGCTCAGAAGAGCCTAGCTAGTAGAATGCACCTGCTCTTCTTGTAGAACTGTCAGGCTATTTTTGCTGTTGTATGGAGAAGTAACTCTCCTCCCACTTTGTTGAGCAAGCAGATCTTGCATGTCCATATTAGTCATTTTGCATGCTTGCATGAGCCAGGACTGCCCCTTGGTCGTATGCTAACTATGTAACCCTAAGCATATATAAGGCCTCTGTTTTCTGTACTCCTCAGACTGCCTCATTAAGTTGCTAAGACTTCTGTGTGACGTAGTCTCCCTCATTTGAGGTTAATAAAGATGTTCTTTTTATATTTCAGCTTCTGTGCCAATTTCTTCTTTGTTGGTTTAAAAGGACCAAGTATCAGTGGGACCCCTGAGAAGATTTCTATTTTCTACAAATGGCACCCCACGTGGAGCTCATCACAGAAGTGGCTATCTAAGGAGTGATCTTGTCAGGAGACAGAAATCTACTGTGGAGGACAGGACAGCATATTTCTGATCTTCCTGATTTTGATCCTCCACATGATGTCACTCCTGACTGAGATCCTTTTTGGCGTGAGTATTCTAAAAAAGACCGTTAGGTCATTCAGAACTTGGCAGTTAGAATTTGGAGAACCATTTGTTTGGTAAGAGTCATTCTGCTGCACTTGCTGTTGGTTTTGATGCCTTGGATTGGTAAGGTAGTTTAGTAACACTTATTGTGGCTTAGATTTGCGTTGGCTAACTTTTGATTAGTATGTATGTAATATGTAAATTGGAATTTATGTAGGCAGATAATGAGGAGATTTTTCTCTGTTTAAATTTGTTTGAACGGCGCAACGTACGAAGAGTACCTTAAGCGCTACTTTGGTTATAATATTTGCATATTCTGCAATATTTTTGGCATGCCTGTTTCAAACACACATCAAAGAATGTGTTGCTTTTTGGAGGTACCATAGAGAGATGTGAATTAAATTAGCCGGCTCCCTTGAGGGAATAGCTAGATAGGTTTAGGTATAAAAACATATTTCTTCCTTGGTGATTCTGTATCCCTATGGAATTCAAATATGGACATAATACAAACAAGGATCCTTTTCTACGCACGTTTATAAATGGAGATATGCAGAGCGATTTTTTAGTGTTCTGCCAGACAAAGCTAGTGAATTGAGTGTATTTTGGCTTCTTGGAAATAAAACAGTTTGTTGGGCTGTTTTTTTTGCAGTCTTTTGGATACTATTGAGAAGCGCTTCTTGTAAATATGACTTACAACTAGTATTTACAAATGGTTTGGTTTAAGAACAGTCTGTGGGCTGTCCTTTGTTTCTGTCCTAAGTTTTGATCTGTGGCTTAAATATGTGTTCAAATGTCTGTGGTTGTGGTTTTCACATTAGTGATACTTCTGTAAGTAAATAGCGATTGTGCTATTTGTGAAATAATGGCTCTTAAGCGCGCTGTATTATGTGATTCTGAGTGTATGACCTCTTCTTTATATGTCTGGAATGAGCTCAATGTGTGTGTTTGTGTTTTCTTGATGTCATCAGTTTGTTATGCAAAATGTCATTTAATTAATATTAAATAAAAATTAAATAAAAATCCAGAAATGAACCATATGATATGCTAAATAATTATATGTTACTATTTAATTTATAGAGTAAGCAACTATGCACATGTACAAAGTGCTAATGCTTAAAAGATAAAATTAGAATTCACATTGAATAGGAATAAAATAGGCCTCACAAACGAAATTGTGTATTTTTGTAGTAAATAAACAATTATAAAACATTTTCCTTAGATACATTGTATTAGATATTAACAGGCAAACACATCATCTGAGTAAATTGGATGTTGTTGAACTAAAACACATATTATAGAACATGCATTGAAATGCCTCAGTTTTAAATAGACAGTCACCGTGCTTCCATTTCAACACTAAAAAAAGCTTTACAACAGCTGTGTTTTAACTGCCACTCAGCAGCAACTGTTGTTTTGATTGATTGTAGGCCACGGAGAGACAGGAATGTTGACTCAGACAGGATTTTGTCAGTTAAACACGGGGTAAAATCCTGCATTTCAGACTGCAGTTTTAAAAAGTTACAAAAATCAGGTTCATTATTTTGGATAACAGGAAAACATTTAACGTAAGGATTTCCTTTCTTAAAGCCTTTTTTTATAAGCATATTCGTGGTCTGATGTTAAATAATTGTCCTTTTAAAAAGTGGCGGAAAAATTTGTCATGTTTCAAGTTAGGCTTCTGTGCTTAGGCTTGTGAATGAATGCGCCTAAATATGATAGGCAAGGGATGCAGCTTGCTTTTCATGTGGAATTATCAAAAATTATTCGTTTAATATTTTTTTTATTAATTATGAAAAAATTATTAAAAAAATAAGTGCTTTTAATTTTTTCCCCCAATATTTATAAAGCTTAATACTCATACTGTGACCTCCAAGCATTAAAATTAAATTTAAGTTGTGTTGTACCGCATAATGAGGATATTTGCATTTGGAATTTCACTCTGCGCAGGCGTAAAAAACTCATTTTTACAATGGTATATATGATTATTTCTGATTTCTCACTCCTGGGCTATCTAGAGAACATTTTGAGGATGACTGTTATGCAAAAATATTATAGGATATTCATTTTTAAGTGCCTCAAATATCAATGTCGAAATTGGGTAAAATTCACTATTTAAACAGCATTTTTTCCATTCAGAGCAGCTTTTAAAGTGCCTTATTATTATATAAATTTGTATCGCGCTACTAAGCCGCAGGGGCATCAAGGCGCCTGATCAGAAATCTAGCGAGGGCAAAAATGCGTTATTACAAGTAGGCCTTGATGAACAGCCAAGTCTTGAGCGCTTTTTTAAAAAGCAACAGGGATGGTTGGGTTTTAATCATCAGTGGGAGGGAATTCCACAGTCTTGGGGCCACACTAGAGAATGCTCTACTGCCCCAGCGGACCTTCCTAATTCTAGGAACCACCAACAAATCAAGTTCCGATGATCTAAGGGTTCTACAGGGTTTATGACGAGTTAACAGGGAGCCCAGCGGACTTGAAGAATCATCCGAAAGAGCTCTAAAAGCCAAGCAAAAGATCTTAAAAGAGATCCTTTGTTGTATCGGAAGCCAATGGAGGCTTTTTCTGGCCATCGTGGCAGAGGATGCATTGGGTAGGGCTAAAACAAAGCGCGCGGCAGCGTTCTGAACAACCTGAAGGCGCTGCGTGAGTCCCTTGTTGATATCTGCATACAGAGCGTTGCAGTATTCCAACCTGGAACCCACTAACGCGACCACTATCTGGTTACGTGCTTGAGGAGAAAGATAGTGCAAGATTTTTTTCAGAATCTTAATGACTCCCCAGCAGGTGGCCACTGTTCGATTGACCTGTAGAGTCATGGACAAGGATGTGTCAAACATAACGCCGAGGTTTCTGGCCGATTGGGAGGGAGATGGACACGTTTCCAAAGATGGAGGCTACCACTCACTCGACCAGATATCCTGGTCCTTGCCAAAGACCAGGATCTCGGTTTTGTCGCCGTTCAACCTTAGGGAGTTTTGAATCATCCACTCCGAGACTGTCTGCATACAGGACCTAAAGTTGGCGGCGGAAGTGGCAGCAGAGTGGGCCAGAGACACCATAATTTGCGTGTCATCGGCGTATGAAACAACCTCCATCCCCTGCGATTTTACTAGCCTAGCTAGGAGAGCCACGTAGATGTTGAATAGGGTCGGACTCAATGCCGACCCTTGTGGCACCCCATATTGCAGGGATTTAGCAGGGGAGAGGAACTCTCCAAGCATGACTCTCTGCTCTCTCAGATGTAAAAAAGAGTGCAGAAGGCTCAATGCCAGCCCTGCAATCCCCGCCTCCCTCAAACGAGATGTTAACGTAGAGGGAGACAGGGTATCAAACGCTGCTGTGAGGTCAAGTAATACCAACACAGAGGTTTGGCCCGAATCCACCTTCATCCTGATGTTATTCACAACCATAGTCAGTGCAGATTCTGTACTATGAGCCTTTCTGAATCCATGCTGGGAACTATCTAAGAACCTAGAAGAATCAATGAAGGCAGATAGATGTGCGTTCAAGTGCGACTCGAGCATTTTTGCAGGGGCAGGCAACAGGGAGCTAGGCCTGAAATTCTTGAGCTGTTCTGGGTCCAGAGTGGGTTTCTTCAGGAGGGGCTTCACTATTGCTTTTTTCCACACCAAGGGAAGAATGCCTTGGGCCATGGCCCCGTACATCACTTCAAGAAGCGGCGGCAAGAGTGTGAGACTACAGTCTTTCAGAGTCTTCAGGGGGCATGGGTCCAAGGGAGAGGCTGATTTTGTCCTCTCCAACAGGAGATCAAGCTCCGCGAAAGAGAGAGGGGGAAACTGAGAGAAGATCCGAGTCGGATCTCTTGACCAGACTTCTAGGTTAGCTAGAGTTTGGACAGAAGGATCCCCTAACATATTCCTCTGTACCTCCAAGGCAGCATAAATATCCTCGATCTTTTTATGAAAAAACTCGGAGATATTGTTGCACAGTTCTTGCGAGCCCACAACCGGATCAGGCATTTGGAGGGAGCAGAGAGAATCCACGATTTAAAAAAGTTCTCTAGCCGAGGATAGGGCGGTAGTAAGGTTTGAGAAAAACTCCTGTTTTTTCTTAATTATACTAGCCTTGTATTCTTTCAGCAGGCGCTTATGTGTGTCTCTTTCTAAAGGGTCCCCAGTCTTCCTCCATCTCCTCTCCTGTCTTCGGCAACTCTGTCTCAAGAGTCTCAACGGCTCTGTGAACCAGGGGGCAGAGGGTTTACGCCTTGCTGAATACCTAAAAGATAGAGGAGCTAGTTCATCCACGGCCTTGGCGATGGAATGGACAAGCTCTTGAGCGGCATCATTAACTTCACTCAGAGGAGAGTGATCGTAGGACTTTATATAAGGGGCAAGGGCTTCATTAGTGATATTCTTATAGCACCTTTTTGGGCCTCCAATGTGGACCGTCCGATCCCGCAGATCCATAGCACCAGATGCCAGTTCAAGGGGTACTGCCAGATGGTCTGACCAAACTAAGGGCACAGCAGAACCCACAGAGAGTCTAGAATCGTTAGAAAACACACCATCTAAAATGTGACCAGCCCGATGAATGGAACTATTGACCAATTGGATACAATCGCATGCTCCAAGTGCATCAATCAGCGTAACAGTGTCAGAGTCCCCCAAGTTTTCCAAATGAAAATTCATGTCCCCTAATATGGTCAGATGGGATTTACCAAAATAAGGTTCAAGAATCCTCAACAGGTCCCTACTAGAATTGGCCCTTGGGCCAGGTGGCCGGTAAATGAGGATACCTGTGAAGGAGACCGAGGGCGCGCACAGAATAGAGAAGTATAATGCCTCGAAAGGATCCGAGGCGGCAGAGAGGGCTGTGATGGTACAGGGCAGCGCGACTTTACATAAAATAGCTACCCCCCCCCTCTACGTTTAAATCTATCCTGCCTCAACAGTTTAAAGCCCTCAGGAATGGCAAGAAGCAGATCATGACCTGACGACTCAGTGGCCCACGTTTCCGTCACGAACACCCAATCGGGTTGTCTACTCGCCACGAATTCGTGAAAGGCGATATTATTTTTAACAAGGGACCTAGCATTGATCAGGAAACCCTTTCTGACGGGAGAGGGCATAAGTATAGTTGGCAGACTCTGAGAACAACTCTCACTAGTGGATGGGGGCAGAAGAGCCAATTTGCAGGTATAACAGATTGAAGAATGTAATATTCCCTCCGGAGAGAATCTATGATGACAAGGCAAGGAAGGAGGTCTATAGGCCAATAACTCCCGGAGAGTATAACTACACGATACCTGCAAAAATTGACACGAGGGTCCAGCGTCCAGCCCGTCCTCAGCGCGGACGGGCGCAGACGGGCTGAACTCTGGCGTAACTCCGGCGGAAATCCGGCGGAAATCCGGCGTCCCCGCTGCGCGTAACCGCTGCGCGTCAGCATGACCTCCTTTTAAAGGCGACTAGCGTCCTTATGACGACTAGACCGTCCGATCTCGTGAATGGCGCCGTCAGGCGTGCAAAACTACACCCAATATGGCCACCACGAAAACAATCCTGACCGGGAAGAGGGCCCGCCCAACAGCAGTGAGTATCAGCCAAGTTATGGTGCAAGTGGGGGGCAGCGTTTTAAAAACAAGGAATAATGCCAAAAGAATAAATAACCCAAATACAAAACTGGAGGTTAAAATAGCACAAAAGGCCGCTTGTCAGTCAGGGACCACTTGTATCTCGCATGCAGCGTTCTATGTCCGCTAGAAGGAATGAGCGCCTGATTTTTCCTCCTTTTAAAGGCGACTAGCGTCCTTATGACGACTAGACCGTCCGATCTCGTGAATGGCGCCGGCAGGCGTGCAAAACTACGCCCAATATGGCTGACACAAAAACAATCCTGACCGGGAAGAGGGCCCGCCCAACAGCGGTGAGTATCAGCCAAGTTATGGTGCAAGTGGGGGGCAGCGTTTTAAAAACAAGGAATAATGCCAAAAGAATAAATAACTCAAATACAAAACTGGAGGTTAAAATAGCACAAAAGGCTGCTTGTCAGTCAGGGACCACTCGTATCTCGCATGCAGCGTTCTATGTCCTTAGGCTTCAGTAAATGCATACATTTAGGTATAATACAAATAGCTGACTTCTGTATTGTTAGACAAGTCTACTGCACACTGCTGATAATTGAAAATATGTATATAAAATGAGCAGAAGTTATTTTCTTAACTCTAAACTGACAAATAGGGGAATGGGGCTTCATTCACACACAGAATAGTACAGATGGGAAGAGTTAAACGTCAGTTCTATATTTAGAAGCCTGGCAGGGCTACCAGAGCAAGTTCTTTGACATTTTGACATCTGAAACTTTTTGAAAGACAAGATGGCAGGGCAGGGAAAGAAGGAGGAGTTGTGCTTATTTTTTTTGTTGGCAAAAGCAAGTTTTATGCACTCATATGAATATACCACAATACAATTGTATATGTGAACTTGGTCATATATACAGCACTAATGCTTTTAGTTTGGTGCTTTCTAGGGCTGAGCTAATGGGATTTAGTTTGAATTCATTCGCCCTCATGTTACATTTGTACATTTGCTATAAGGAGTGGGGTTTGGGTAATCATATTCTTTACCTCCACAAAAGTGCTATGTACCTCCTATAACTTTGTTTATGGACAGTTGCTACAAATAGGTGTTGATAATGTTGACAGAAGTGAAACCTGTTTCAGGTTTCCTACTGTCAAAATGGGGGAAGGAGGTTAGCTCCTCTACAAATTAAGGCTAGGTAATATGTATGTTGCTCTCTCCTTTTCTCAATTTTTTTGAGCCTGTCTAAATTGTCTGTGAAGTAGCAATGATACATTTAATTGGCTATTCAGTAATACTGTGTTAAACATTGTTAGCATTAATAAAATGAATAAAAATATATGTTATGTTACTGCCCATCCTGTTTGATGAAATTATGACAGGATCAGTAGTCTACATTGTTATTCCCTTATTTAACCTTTAAGGGGAGCTAGATGTGGGTACTTTTTGTTCTAAAATTCTTAGGTGATAACACCATTATTGTATGTTTTTCCATGCTACATAGTTTTGCAAGGTCATTGCTAGTTTTTTATTAGCTAGTCTGTGTAAATAAACTGAGAGTCCTTATTATAGCTGATGTTGCATAGTTTGGATCATGAAAAGTATAACGTAGGGAAGATGCCCATGTGATCCTTAGCTAAAAATGTTTTGAAGGAAATGTTGTTTTATAGATAAGAACCCTATTAAATTAGCAGTTTTAGATTTTCCATCTGCTCCTATAACATGAGAGCATGGTCCGAGACCCTTGCCCGGCCATGGTGGCAAAGTTAGCCGCGGCTCCTATAGCCACCACCTTAGCCACTCTGTTTAACAACATATTTGTGGCTGGTGACTTTCCATCTGGCTGGAAATGCGCCTTGATCCTTCAGTTGTTAAAAAAAAACAATCTGGACATTACCGATCCTAATAACTACCGTCCCATCGCCAGACTACCGCTACCGGCCAAACAAATAGAAAGAGCCATTAATAGTCAGCTTAGCGCATTTTTAGGGGCCACACAAGCCCTCGATCCATCGCGACATGGTTTTAGAGCAGGTCACAGTACCGAATCTTCCTTAATTAAATTGTCAGAGGAGATCAGAAAAGTGTTGGATGTTGGGGGTAGAGCAGGCCTGATCCTGTTGGATCTGTTGGCGGCCTTCGACACGGTCCACCACACGATCTTGGTGGACCATTTGGAGGCCTGCGGGATACAAGGGAAAGCCCTTAACATGCTGAAAGCTTTCCTCACCAACAGGATCCAGGTGGTGGCACTGGGGGAGTTTGAGTCTAAACCATTCGTGCTACCCTGTGGGGTTCCCCAGGGATCCTCCCTAAGTCCCACCCTTTTCAATGTTTATGTTTCCTCATTGGCCCCAGTTATTCGATCATATGGGTTTGAGCTTACATCGTATGTGGATGATACGCAGATGGTGGTATCACTGCTACCAGGTAGAGCGGAAGGCGTAGCCAGTAAATTCCAGGAGTGCATGTCAGCGGTTAGCAACTGGATGGCCAGGAACTGTTTAAACTTAAACTCGTCCAAAACCGAAGTTTTACTTTTCGGCTCCAGTGATAACTTTTGGAGTCCGAACTGGTGGCCTGAAGGGATAGGTGTTCCCCCATTCCAGTCATGAAGGTAAAGAACCTAGGGGTTCTGATCGATGATATGCTTACCTTTGGGCCCCAAGTCAACGCAATGACGTCATCCATTAATTTTACACTGAAAATAATCCGGAAGATCCTTCCTTTTTTACCCGATGATTGTAAGAAAGCAGTGGTGACCTCCCTGGTTTTATCTCGCCTTGATTACTGGAACAGCCTATTTCTTAATGCCCAACAGGGGCTTCTTAACAAACTACAGGCCTTGCAAAACGCAGCAGCTCGTCTCATAACAGGCTTACCAAAGTTTGCATCGGTTTCCCAGGAATTGGTGAAGCTGCACTGGCTCCCAGTGCGGAAACGTATCTCTTTTAAAACTTTGTGCATAGTTTTCCCTTCGTGGTCTTAGCCCGTCGTTTCTTACATGGTACTTTCAATGGTACTTGCCGGGTAGACATCTAAGGTCAGCCAACCTGGGGCTGATCGTGACCCCCCAGATAAGTAAAGCATGCTGGGGTGGCAGAAGCTTCGTCTTGGGGGCAGCAAGGGCTTGGAATGCTCTCCCTTTGGCTCTTAGACAGATTACAGATTTAATGACCTTCCGCAAAACTCTGAAAACATGGCTTTTCATTCATTAAGCTTCAGACCAGGCGAGGGGAGCTTTCATTCTAGCGCCAGGACACCGTTTGGTAACAGTGTGCTCTATAAATGTTATAAATAAATAAATAATAACATGAGAGCATGGTCCTAAAGCATACAATGTAGGTGCTTTTATTAAGAAGAATCATGTTAGAAGTGTCTGCAGTCCTGTACAAGTAATGTAAAGTTTATGAGCAAAAGTGTAGAACATTTCCTTTTTTTGAGGGTTTTCAGATTAGAACACAGGAATACACCAATGTAAGGGTTTAGGGTATGTCTGTGTTGTTTTTCTCTTTTCCTCACAATTTAGTAAATGAATACAGACTTCCTTGGATGCTTGGGACTGGGTGATGTATTACTCTTGCCAAAGAGTTCCTTTTATACTTGCCAATAGGTCCAGGCTGTTTTTTTTCTCTCTCATAGATAGATGAAAGTGGTTCTTGGGTGCCTTGCTAATATATGGGGCGTCCCAAGACTAGGAAGTATTCTAAGACTATCCTCTCTGTTGATAGACTGTTTCTGTGCCTTGTCTAAAGACCTTTTGTTCTGTCCACCAATAGATATTTGCTGCCTTACAACCATTGCCAGAGGGGCCCGGACATCAGATTCAGCCTGGAGAGTCAGCGCCAGCACCTTTCCAGCTTGAAGCCATAGTGAAGTTAACCAGCACAGGCATTGCTGGCAACTAGGACCTCAGTGAAGGCAGAAGCCCTGTGATCAAGTGTGTACCCCTGCCACTGTCTTGAGCGAAAGACGGGTTCACAAATCAGAAAGGAGAAATTGTGGTTGATGCCCAGCTGAGAGTCACAGACCGACCAGAATGGCGAGGAGGCTTTGCTTGAGGTGACCCCTTTTGAAACAAGGGTTGCTTCAGAGATCCTAGCATCAGGCCTCTGAATCCTGGTGCTAAAGTGAATGCAAGTTTGCTCCTTTGTTTGTAGCCCCAACGAATGAGCAGTGCGCCAGCAGAGCAATACAGGAGTTAGGGAAGGACTTGAGATTAAGGTACAGGTGCTGTGTCTCTGGTGCCTGTTAGATTGAAGTGAAGAAAACTGGTGCACTGCCTGAGACACTGGACAGGATCGCTAAGAGCATTTGCCCTGGTGGGTGACTACCCTATCCTGAAAGAAGATACTTTTTCCTTGAAACTGGGCTGTGATTCTTGAGTTGCGAGTAGTGCAGCTCCACCGTGTAAACAACAAGAGCCTGCCTGTGAGGCTCAAACGGACACAGGGAGAAGACTCCCCTCTGGTTGGTTGTACAGCTGCTTCAATTTCCCCAAGGACTTCTTCTTTTTCTTGTCAATAATGTACCCCTTTGGATATCCGTTTTTGAGGAGGAGCAGCCCTTTGCAGCTCTTCATCCTAATTCATATGGCCATGTGTGGTCCTTCTGGTCCCAGATATGATTGATGTTCTAGCCCTCATAAAAGGAAAATGTAAAAGTCAATTGGAAAATGTTTTTATTAGATATGTGTTGATGGCTATTCTGAAATTAAAATGAATAGTCACTGAAATGCATAGGAGCCCTGAAAATGTTTACTAGATGATTTTAGGATTTGCTTTTGCTTAGGACTAGGAAAAATGATAATTCTGTTTGTGATAGTGGTCATTACTTTCTCCTGCTATCTGTATGCTAATTATGACCCAATGCTCTTTGTATTCCTGCTTATACCTTGCATGTACCCGCTTAATGAAATGTTTGGAATGGAAAAGGCCCTCCTAGCAATGAATTAAGATATTGATAAATTTATGAAAATTAATGTGCAAATATTTTCTATGTTCCTACTGGATCATAGGAATGTCTTTAGATCATGCTAAAAGGACTATCTGTTAAAGATTGGACGGATTTTTTAGCATGAGCTGAAAGCCATTTTGTATTTCTGGCAGCCATCTTGTTTGCCATGTGCTGCCACGTGCTCGCCGTGTGTTCTGTCCTCCCTCAGTGTTGACTGCTCTTGTAATCTACCTAGAAACAAACTATATTCAGCATCTTTCACCTTAGCACATGCTCAGAAGAGCCTAGCTAGTAGAATGCACCTGCTCTTCTTGTAGAACTGTCAGGCTATTTTTGCTGCTGTATGGAGAAGTAACTCTCCCCCCACTTTGTTGAGCAAGCAGATCTTGCATGTCCATATTAGTCATTTTGCATGCTTACATGAGCCAGGACTGCCCCTTGGTCTTATGCTGACTATGTAACCCTAAGCATATATAAGGCCTTTGTTTTCTGTACTCCTCTGTTTTCTGTACTCCTCAGACTGCCTCATTCAGTTGCTAAGACTTCTGTGTGATGTAGTCTCCCTCATTTGAGGTTAAAAAGATTTTCTTTTTATATTTCAGCTTCTGTGCCAATTTCTTCTTTGTTGGTTTAAAAGTACCAAGTATCAGTGGGGCCCCTGAGAAGGTTTCTATTTTCTACACCCTGTCTGATTGATGATGGACCCTACATTTGCCTTGTGTTAGATACAGTGCCTGCTTCAAGCTAGATTTTAGTGTTAAATGTCAGAGAAACTAGGATTACCATGGTACACTCCCCACACACACACCCCAGTCCTCAGAGCTCATGTTTAGTGTGGCTGAAGACTTTAGCCATCTTGAAAATGCCCTCCCACATGGCACATTTACTGTAGAGCAGACAAGAACTACTGCACATGTGGGTAGGGGTACCCCTGGGAACTTTTCTCCTGTTCGTCAGAGAGATGCAAGAAGTCACCCTCACCTGCTAGCTAATGCCAGGAATTAATGTAGCATTCTTGTGAAACATCTTCAGAACACTTTCTAGACCAGCTGAAGATCAAAAGAGGACTGAAACTGCTGTCTATGACCTGGGAGGATCTCTGAAAGATTGGACCTGTTCCCTCTTGTACCCCTTTGGTGGATTGAGACTTAAAACACTGGTGTTCCTCATACACCCATCACCCCCGATCTAAAATGGAATGGCTCCCATTGATACTCAGAGTTTTTAGGCATTTCTGTGGGGGTTGAATGGCTGGCAGGCACGGTGGGGAAGGTTTGCCATTACGCTCAATAAAACAGGCCTGGGAGTCTCCTCAAAACAGGTGATTAGGGTTTCCTCCAAACTCATGATCTGCTTTTCAATTGCCTCCCTTACACCTGTGATGTAATTCAAAATAGAAGTGGTTACCATCGTCAATCCTGTATGTTAATTTTCAACAATTTTCTGTACCTTACTAAAACGATGCATAATAAAAACACAGTCCGGGGTTACAGTCACCTTTATTTTGAGGAGCTAACAGATTGACAGCAGGATTAGATGTCAGTCCAGAGCCAGTTAGATATTTGCCAAGAGCGACAGTATCTCAAACAATAGCAGCTGAATCAGTTCTGTATGCTAGTCCAATGTACAAAGACGACAAAAAGTAATACAAAATAAAAACAAGTCATTAAAAACTTGCCAAGCAATAAACCTCCAGGTACAAATGGTAATCACTTTATTGAAGAACTCCAGAAAGATACATCACTCCGGGCCAAGAGGAGTGGCCCTGCCCTGCCTCTTCCTGTCGCTGCCAGGCGCAGATGGGCCTGCCCTAGGCACTGGCTTTGCCCGAGTGCCGCCTTTGCGTGTCCTGCGCCGCAGGACCCTCAACGTGAATTTAGGCACCTCCAGGTGCAGCGTGTTGCCGAGGAGACTGGGAAGTGGAGTCCTCTGACAGGTTAGAAAAGTGGGATTCCCGAGGAGCAAGACCCGCAGCGTGAATTTAAGCACCTCCGGGCGCAGCGTGTTGCTGGGGAGACTGAGAAGTGGAGTCCTCTGTCAGGTCAGAAAAGCAGACTTCCAGAGGAGCGAGATCTGCAATGTGAATTTAAGTGCCTCCCAGCGCAGCGTGTTGTCGGGGAGTAGTCTCCTTCTCCCTCTGCCAAGTCAGAAGAGCGGGCTTCCCCAGGAGAGGGACCCGCGACATGAATTTAAGTGCCTCCAGGCGCAGCGTGTTGCCGGGGAGACTGGAAGTTGGAGTCCTCTCCCTCTCCTTCTGCCAGGTCAGAAAAGCGGGCAGAAAGGAAAATCGCTGGCAGGCAAACACTTGGGCAGGAAACTCTTGATCAATCCCACAGCTAGGCACAGCGACATTACAATGATCAGGGGAGATTACCCCAATAAAGCACACATGGCCGGAGGGGTAAGTGCACTCCGAAAAACACCATAAAGTTAGATGCCTCATGAGTTAGGAATCAGGACCTAGCACACATAGTGATCATGCACTGCCCATGCCCAACATCTGGACACATTTCCCACTAGCCACACTGTATCCACTGTATCCAGGCGTGGCCGAGACCCACCTGTCGTAACCATTAACAATTAATTAATGAGTCCAAAGGCAGCTACCAACATTCCTCACAATATATGGTACCAGAATCTTTTTTATTACTTGTCGCATTTTGTATATAAGAAGGACACCAATCAAATGTAATTGAGACAGTTCTCTGACCTAGGGCCTGCAACTCTTCTCCCGGCCCAAATGTTTAATTAAACAAACTGTTCTTGCTTTGCCAAACACCTCTTGTTTTCTGTTTTTTTGTTTTTTTCTATGGAATTCTATCTCAAGCAACAAGCAATATTCCTACTTAAAACTTTATTCTATAAAAATTCTTATCTCCGATTCCTCTTATTGGATGTTTGTTATTTTGATGGCATTTTGTTTAATAGATTCTAACCTATTCGTCTAGTTCATTTTGGTATTTTTATTGCTTTGCATTTTTACTTTATTACTGTGTTGGTACTGAATAAACACTGTTCTAAGTTAAGCTCATCTGGTCTGTGCCATAGCTAACAGGGGCGTGAAGCTCAGTATATTTAGTGATTTGGAGTTTTTCACCTTGACAAGGGTTGTGATTATTCCTTGAAGTGGGCAGCCGCTCACTCCAAATAATAATCTAATTTCTTAAATCAATCCTACCGGCTTTGCTATATTTTATCTCATAATATGCAGATCAAACCTACATCACCGGACATAACTTTTCCCAGTGTACTAATCAGGTTGTGTAGGTTATAACCAGTATCAACTCAGGCCTATTGTTTTAGGCATACAATTGTCCAAAAGGCAAACATCAGACACACTGTCATTAAATTGCAAAGGTATACAAAATCAATCCTTAATATTATCATATGCTTTTCACAACAAATATGTCAGACCTAGTAGAACTATATCCAAAATTGTCTAGCCACCATAGCCAAATATGTCCTGCTGATTATAAGCTGTGCAACAAGCCAAAAAGTGGAATACAAGCACTCTTTTCAGTGGAATCACACAGCTTAAGCCCGATCAAATCCTGTACTAACACAAGCCAATATGTGGATGTAGCCTAAATCTCTCTCTCAGTAGTACTCTGAAAGTTGTTTTCATGGTCATCATATTATGTTTGCCAGACCTGAGAAGTCAAAAATGCTCCTATTATTTCAGGTAGTCAGAAATCTCCAGCAAAGCTGTTTTGAAGAGTCTTTTTAATAGTTCCAGGGTAAGGCATGGTCTGAATCTGCTAGGAAGCAGGTTGACCAGAAATGGAGGATAATCACATGCCTTGTAGGAATTGTATTGTATTGTTTGCTATTTCTACAGAGCCAGTGTTAGTAAGATTCTAGGTAGTTCGAGTCTGGTAATAATGCTGTGTGTTGTTATAACTGAATTGTTGTTTAAGAAGGAAGCCCATCTTTGTATGAGTGATTAGTAGTGAATGACAGTGTGATAGCGGAAGAAGTGAAGGCAAAGAATAGTCCAGGATCCTGGAAGAGTTCATTTAAGAGGAAGACAAGTATCTTGAGAGCAGACATGAGTTCACCCCCAAGACAACTGCAGGGAAAGGAGATGGGTGGGAGGCGCACTAGGTTTACCCTACATGCAACTATTAAACCCTCATGCAGTGGCATGGTAAAGCAACCCTTCTTTGATCACATGGCAGTTTAAAATATCCCCTATGAGGCCTAGCCTCGTGAGAGTGGGGTTTAAGACATATTAACATACACCAGTGTTCCAGAAGTAAAAAACAGACACATGCAAGTCATGTTGTTAAGGAGATCAAGAGGGGTCATGGTTTGGAGGTAGATGGAGTTTCTTTGTTGCTTCAGGTATGATTAGGGTGTTTGGCAGACTTCCATGTGCAGGAGGTAGCTTGTAGTACAATGTTGATGCCATTTAGGAACCACCAAGAAGTTTTGGTTTGAAATGATACGTGAAATTGCTTTCAGGTCCAACTTTTTTGATGCCTTTCATGGATGTTGAAATGATATGCTATGCGAGACAATAATGACTCGTATTCAGCAAACTATGTTGCACCTTATGATTGTGAACTGTGAATCTTCATCTGTTATTGTGTTTACCACTCAGGAATTCCATTACATCTCAAAATCCTTAATTGCAGTCCATGTTATGTACTAGTCAGGGACAACAAGCCTGCCTTCTGCAACCCTTGTCTATGGAACATGTTCCTTGTTAGACGTGCAACACTGTGATACCACCAACAAAGCAATTGTCTGTTTTGTTTATTGTGTGTGTCACTCAAATATTAAAAGACAGCCCCTAAATTGTGGCTGCGGTCGATGTTTGTGTTGGGCTTTGTTTATTCCTCCTAAACAACCACACAATAGAGGGATTAGATGTGCCTGCATGGGATGGGAGGGGAGCTGGGCTCAGCCACACTTGCAACTGAATAGGCCATGCTCTGCCTTCACACAAATGACTTGTCACTCTTGCATTGTTCATGCAGCCCATTTGGAGTCAGGGCAGGGTAGTCAGGTCACTTTAAACACTTCAAAGGGAATTCTCTAGAAACTTCTTGTACTTTAAAGGACACACCAGGTATAAAAATAGGACCTTCAATCCCACTCTTCAACTCACTTTCTGGATCCACATAAGGACTCTCAGAAGACTGCCTGCTGCTGTGGCCTGCTGTGTACTCCACAAGACTGCTTTCCTGCACCTGTAAGGATGGATTTGCTGCCTGAAGTCTGCCTTAAACCCTCAGAGGCCTGCCCTGCGGCTTGAGCCCTATTTCATCACTTGAACCAGCGCTTAATTTGTGGCAGTTGTTTCGGTGCTTAGCACCAGCACTTACTTCTTAGGGTTGGGTCTACACACGATATCGGCTCACTAAGTTCACACTGTCTCCCCTGTGAAGAGCTGATATTTCACGGTAAACCCCTGCCTGCCTGGGTACAGTCTTGCCTGATTGGGCTGGATCTGTGAGTTAAATATTCTATTTGGATGCCTTATCATGAGGCACACATAATGTATGCACAAGGGATCCAGTTTGACCTTGAAGCGTAAGTGGTGTGCTCGGGATGGGATGGACTATTTGACTGTAACCGCAAAAACAGCTCTAGCCCTATTTTTTTGTTGACAAGTGCTCCTACCGCCTGTTGCTGTTCAGGGGAAGAAGTGTCCAATCGCAGGCTGGTGAGCATCAAGGTGTGAGCATCATTAAAAGTGCACTGGATGCTGTATTTGAACAGGCCATTAAACCCTTGTATGTGTTGCTTAATCATCACAATGGATCAGAACTTGTGCAGTACTGAACTACACAGGACACACAACTTTTAACAGCAAAACACACAAGATGATGGACGGAATGTTGCACAATGGCAAAACATTCACCCCCAGTCACAGATCTGGGTTTAATCCATCATTATTTTGCTCACCAAGCCACCCCAGTTCAGACATGGCCATATGCAAATCAGTCTTGACCCTGTGCCTCATGGGAACAGTCCAGCCCGAACTGCCAAGCCATGTCTTTCCTGGACCGGAATCAAGCATCCTAGGACCGGTTTCTGGCTATCAGCCGTCTTCAGCCAGGATAGCTTGACTCCAGTGGCCTAGTGAGCACGGGACCCACATCTGGGCATACCCTTCCCACATAGGGTAGACAGCAAAACACACAAGATGATGTACGGAATGTTGCACAATGGCAAAACATTTACCCCCAGTCACAGATCTGGGTTTATTCCATCGTTATTTTGCTCACCTAGCCACCCCAGTTCAGACATGGCCATATGCAAATCAGTCTTGACCCTGTGCCTCATGGGAACAGTCCAGCCCGAACTGCCAAGCCATGTCTTTCCTGGACCGGAATCAAGCATCCTAGGACCGGTTTCTGGCTTTCAGCCGTCTTCAGCCAGGATAGCTTGACTCCAGTGGCCTAGTGAGCACGGGACCCACTTCTGGGCATACCCTTCCCACATAGGGTAAACAGCAAAACACACAAGATGATGGACGGAATGTTGCACAATGGCAAAACATTCACCCCCAGTCACAGATCTGGGTTTAATCTATTGTTATTTTGCTCACCAATCCACCCCAGTTCAGACATGGCCATATGCAAATCAGTCTTGACCCTGTGCCTCATGGGAACAGTCCAGCCCGAACCACCAAGCCATGTCTTTCCTGGACCGGAATCAAGCATCCTAGAACCGGTTTCTGGCTATCAGCCGTCTTCAGCCAGGATAGCTTGACTCCAGTGGCCTAGTGAGCACGGGACCCACATCTGGGCATACCCTTCCCACATAGAGTAAACAGCAATACACACAAGATGATGGACGGAATGTTGCACAATGGCAAAACATTCACCCCCAGTCACAGATCTGGTTTTATCCATCATTATTTTGCTCACCAAGCCACCCCAGTTCAGACATGGCCACATGCAAATCAGTCTTGACCCAGTGCCTCATGTGAACAGTCCAGCCCGAACTGCCAAGCCATGTCTTTCCTGGACCGGAATCAAGCATCCTAGGACCGGTTTCTGGCTATCAGCCGTCTTCAGCCCGGATAGCTTGACTCCAGTGGTCTAGTGAGCATGGGACCCACGTCTGGGCATACCCTTCCCACATAGGGTAAACAGCGCACTGGATGCTGTATTTGAACAGGCCATTAAACCCTTATATGTGTTGCTTAGTCATCACAATGGATCAGAACTTGTGCAGTACTGAACTACACAGGACACACACTTTTAACAGCACGCTTTTCACTTCTTACTACAGTAGTTATTTATAAAGTCTCTCATGCCAGTAGCCGTAACCTTTCTTGCAAACTAGAAAACTGTCAGGTCGCTTTTATGTGAAATGCTCCCCAAAAATATCTTAGTGGTTTATGCAGGCCCACGTGTTAGTACACTGATTTTGAGGGAGTTGGAAAGGGGTGAGGTAGGGTGCAAAGAGTTTGTTAATTTGTGTTGGGAGTGGAGCAAAACGCATTGAACTCTCAGAAGGCAGGCTGGTGCGAAAGACACTTAACAGAAACAAAGGGCCTCATTTATAAGGTTTTGCCACAGGGAAGCACCACAGGCCTTCCTGCTGCACTATCCTACGGCAAAAGAAAGGGCAGGATTGCACCGTATCGATCAGATACCATGCATTCCTGTCCTTTTCCCCTGAGCCAGCGCACCATGGGCTTCCGTGCACCAACACAAGCACCTTTGCAACATGGTGCAAGGGTGCCTGTGTTGCAGAGATGATTTTTTTTGTGCAGGAAGGGAAACCTTCCTGCACATTAACAATCACAAGAGGCTGTTTTCTTTTTCTTTGTGTGCTGCAGAATGCAGCTCACAAGGAAATGTAAAAACGTGGAGAAATAACAATATTTCTCCTCGCTGTGCCTCCCTTACGCCTCCCATTGATAGGCTTAAATTTTTGGCGCTGCCTCAGAGTTACGATTTCTCATAATCCTGGGGCAATGTAAAAAATCCATGGATGTTGCTGGGAATGCCCCCAGCAACATCCATTACATGCCCCTTTAACGCAGAAAACTGCGTTAAATGGAACAAAATTCACAAGGCCACATTAAGCCAAAAAAGTGGCTTAGTGCTGCCTGGTACATATGGAGCAGGCTCTTCTGCCACGTAACGTCACAAAAAGTGACGTTTCAGCTGCACAAGGGGCCTCATAAATGAGGCCCAAATTATTTCTTGTTGGCATGAATCTTTGCAGACCAAAGGTATGCAAAGGCATGCTGTTTTTCTTCTAGTCTGAATACTAAACTGCTTAACATCGACATTATTTTATTTTATATTCACATAGTATAGTATTACAACATAAAATTACAACAACCCAATTAGTTTAAAATGTAATGGTTCAGGGAGGCATTTACCGACACATTTAAAAACACCTAGCATGTTCACAATTATTTATTGTCTGCGTGCCTTCTTGGAAAATGCAATAGTGTTGCTTGGACATAACGTATCCTTTAACGATTTCCCTCCTCTAAAGGTAATTTCAGGACGAACTCTGACATGCCTGGTCAATTCTTTATCCAGTAAGAGACGATGCCAATGGCTATTTAGAATTCTATTTAGTTAGAAACCTAATGGTACTAGTTTCTTTGTTATTTTTATTTGCTTTATTATTAGATTTTAGCAGAGCAGTGCATTTCTAGTTTAAATGTTAACTTTCTTAAATGCTTTCTGTATAACATGGTTGGAAGAACCTTGATGTTAATAACATGGTTGAATGTTGGAAACATCCTTCTGAAAGGCAGAATCTTTACTACAAATTCTGCATGCTCACAACAATTTCCTAAGGGAGATATTATTCTTTTGATGAGAGGGGTGAGCTAAACTTGAATGAAGAGTACTTTTAACTGACGTGGGTTTTCTATAAATGCTGCTCCTGATCTTGTGATCTTCAATGTATATGACACAATTCTCAAAAATAAATAATATGATCACTGACCTCCAAAGATAACTCATTATTAACAGGATTTTGCTTCAAGATTGAGTGTTTGCTCATCTCTCTTCCAAATCCTGAAAATATAATTGATGAACCTCAACCAAATTAGCACATTTTCCTCAAACTGTTCTAAACTAGGCCCTTCTATGAAATCATGTTCAAATTTGTCCGTGAACAAAGAGGTGTACGAAGGGGCGAAGCAAGAACCCATCGCAGTATCGCATGCCTGGTGATTCAGCACATCTTCATAGTTAAAAAAATAGTTATTCAAGACAAGGTAAGCCATTTCCACCAGCATTTTGCTATGAGATCACAAATTAACTGGTCAACTGTTCAAGAAATATTCCAAACTAGAGAAGCCATCATTATGATTAATACATGAGTCTATTGATTTAACATCCATGGGGGCTTAAAGCAAATCATCCTCACATGGTGTTGTATGGCTTACAGTAAAAACTTTGCGTTTATTGGACAACATAAATGTCAAACTGTGCAAAACTGATTCTAGGCACACCATCAGAATATGATGGCCTTAGTCCTGCTAGTGCACAATGCACCATCTGTTCCCCTAACTAGGAAAGGTAACAGGTGAAATATGCAACCTGAAGTCAGGTGTGCTGCAATAATGAATAGAAGGAAACAGAATAGCAGTATGATCAGCAATGAAAGCATGGTAAAGAAGACAAATAGTTCAACCATTCTGCTGTTTACAGAGAATATATGCAAGCATATACATACTGTTATGTTTTGTTCCTAACTAGTGCTCCCTATCCTAGTGTGCCTAGAGTGGGTGAATCTCTCAGAATCCCTGTAAGGTGATATAACTCCCACATTACCTGTGGCTAAGTGTCTTCAGGAAGCCCGTCTTGCTGGAGAGCTGGAAAGCATCCCTCTTGGGAGATAAACAGGAATCATGTTGCCATGCCGAAGTCCCAGTCAGGTTACTCTCGTTGATTCTATTGTGATAGCTCAGTCGCTGAACAGACAATAGCACACAATGCTATTTTGTGTAGTGAACTTAGCCCTTGTACAGAATGCACAAGGTATTTGATAATATGCCTACAAAATGGAAATTAAAGCAAAACTGTTTCAGAGAATATTATCCTGCACAGGCATGCAAGCAAATCTGTGTCAAATGTCATTGTGTATAAGGAAAGATGGCAACTTAACCCCTTGGGCGCGGCCGCGATTCTGCACCTGTGCGGCACATTCTGATCGCGGGTGCGGTCATGGCCGGGAGCCGTCATCAGCACACGAGCACTGTGTGCCATAACGGCTCCCGGCCGTCATCAGCATGGAAGGGGTTAAAAACGTAAGCCTGTAAAATGGTGGTATCTCTACAAAGGCCTATAATGTGACTGCATGACACCCACTCCTTGGATATGAGATGATTAAAACGCTTCCTGAAAATAATACAAAAAATGTAAAGTGTTATAGAAAACTAAAATCATAAAAGCACCATGCTCTTTGAAAATAAAAGCATTCAGAAAGACACATTTCAAAATCAATATCAAAGCGAATAAAAGCGAGTATAATTTAAAAGGAATTTGGATTAATAAAAACAAGACATAATTAAAATAGCTGTACTGCTTGAAACGGCCAGATTGTTGAAATGTTCTGGGGAATAGACAAAAACATTGCTGTTCCCAGCATCCGCAGATGGTTATTCCGGTGACACCCATCGCACCAGCTGTATAGAGCAAACATGGTCAATCCAAACCCCTCACAGCCACTGAAGGAGAAATTGCTAGTACCAAATCAGCAGATGATGAGCCAGGATCAAAATAACCAGGAGCTGTAGCATCCCAGGAATGCTCATAGTGTGCATTTTGAAGCAACTGCAATTGCGAAGGGCATCAGTATAAGTGGGTCTTTAGAGGACTCACCAGCACTTCCATGTCCATAGATTGAACTGGTTGCATTTCCAAGCATATGTTCAGGGCACACTCGAAAGTACATAGCTGACAGCAGAAGACGGGCTGAACACAGTGTAGCCAGACAGGTCAAAAGAACAAGAACCAATTGTTTTTACGTTCTCGGAGCAAGGATGTGCCAAAGGACTGCATCATTCTCTCATGACACAGGAGCACGTGTGGCAATGCCATCCCCATTTGGTCGCATGATGGAACAGCCATTGCAAAACTGACAAAATAAATCCCACTTGCAACAATTAGAAACAAAACCAGCGGTAATCCTCAAAAATGCTCCCCAGCATGGAGAGTATGAAAGATGGAATATCTCAGAAGACTGTCTGGAAGGTACTACCGAACTCAAAGCCAATTGACTTAAAAAAAGGTGTAACACCTCATAGTACTAGACATGTTAAAAATGCGTTCCACAAGCTCACCGAAATTGTGTGGGAAATTAGCATGGAATAGCGACTGTATCTCAGAAGAAGACCTTGCAACTTGAAGTCAAACGTCTCCCTTGCAGATGTTAAGGCTGCATCCTTCTGAAACAATAGGACTTTCAGTCTGCTCAAAGCATCAAAGTGCACGTTGGAAAGCTTTATCGAAAGCCAAAGCATTGCACATTGCATCCCTAACTGCATGGGCAGAGGGAAACAGTACTTCAATAAATCAATCAATCAGGACACTTGTAAAGGGCACTACATACCCGTGAGGGTCTTAAGGCGCCAGGAGGGAGGGGGGGGCTCTGCTACTGATCGAAGAGCCAGGTATTGAGTAGTCTTCTGAAGGCCAATAGGTCTTGGGTCTGCCGTAGGTTAGTGGGGAGGGTGTTCCAGGCCTTGACGGCGAGGTGGGAGAAGGATCTGCCCCCGGCTGTCGTTCTTCGGATGCTTGGGAAAGCGGTGAGGGTGAGGTCGGCAGAGCGGAGCATGCGGGTGGGGGTGTAGAAGCTGAGTCGTCTGTTGAGGTACGCTGGGCCGGTGTCGTGGTGGGCTTTGTGTGCGTGGGTGAGGAGCTTGAAGGTTATCCTCTTGTTGACAGGGAGCCAGTGTAGGTCTCTAAGGTAGGGGGTGATGTGGCTGGGGCGGGGGATGTCGAGGATCAGACGTGCCGAGGCGTGTTGGATGCGTTGCAGCCGTCTTAGGAGTTTGGCTGATGCTCCTGCCTAGAGGGCGTTGCCGTAGTCCAGCTTGTTGGTGACGAGGGCCTGGATGACTGTTCTTCTTGTTTCAGTGGGGATCCATTTGAAGATCTTGTGTAGCATTCGGAGGATGTTGAAGCAGGAGGAAAAGATGGCGTTGACCTGCTTAGTCATGGTAAGGGTGGAGTCGAGGATGACCCCCAGGTTGCATGCATGGTCAGTGGGAGTCAGAGCGGTTCCCAGTGCGGTCGGCCACCAGGAGTCTTCCCAGGCCTAAGGGGTGGGCCCAAGGATGAGGACCTCAATTTTGTCAGAGTTCAGCTTCAGTCGACTGATCCTCATCCAGTCGGCGACGGTCTTCATTCCTTTGTGGAGGTTGGTTTTGGCTTTGTGAGGGTCTTTGGTGAGGGAGATGATCAGCTGGGTGTCGTCGGCATAAGAGATGATGTTGAGGTCGTGTTGACGGACGACGGGGCGAGGGGTGCCATGTAGATGTTGAACAGCGTCGGGCTGAAGGACGAGCCCTGGGGTACCCCGCAGATGATCTCGGTGGCATTGGAGCGGAAGGGGGGAGGCGGACACTCTGGGATCTGCCGGAAAGGAAGGAGGTGGTCCGGCCCAGGGCCTTCCCTTGGATTCCGGCGTTGTGTAGGCGTGTGTGTAGGGTGTGGTGGCAGACTGTGTCGAAGGCGGCTGATAGGTCCAGGAGGATGAGGGCTGCTGTTTCTCCATTGTCTAGCAGGGTCCTGATGTCATCCATGGCGGCGATGAGGGCGGTTTCGGTGCTGTGGTTGCTGCGGAAACCGACTGGGATGGGTCCAGGATGTTGTTCTCTTCGAGGTTGCGGGTCAGCTGTTTGTTGACTATTTTCTCTGTGACCTTAGCCGGAAAAGGGAGCATTTAGATGGGCCCGAAGTTCTTGAGGTCTTTGGGGTCCGCCTTTGGTTTCTTCAGTAAGGCGCTGATCTTCCGGGAAGGTTGCTGTCTCAAAGGAGATGTTGGTGGCCTTGCTGAGCTGAGGTGCGATGGATGCGCTGGCTTTGTTGAAGATGTGGTGGGGCATGGTTCTAGCGGTGAGCTGGAGTGGATGGACTTCATGATATCGCTGGTGTCCTTGTCGTTGACGCTTGTCCAGGAGAGTAACTGGTCGGTGCGTGTGGTGGTGGTGGGGGCGGTGGCCGTCGGGGCGGTTGTGGCATTGAAACTGTTGTGGATGTCGGTGATCTTGCGGTGGAAGAAGGTAGCCAGAGACTCGCAAAGGTCTTGTGACGGCGGGATGTCGTTGGCATTGGAGCTGGGGTTGAAGAGTTCCTTCAAGGTGTTGAAGAGCTCCTTGCTATTGTGTGCGTTGTTGTCTAGGCGGTCCTTAAATGAGGCCCTCTTGGCGGCTCTAATGAGTTGGCGATGTCTGCGGGTGGCATTCTTGTGGGCAGTGTAGCTGTCCGGTGATCGTTCGCGGAACCAGTTCTTCTCCAGTTTTTGACATGTCCTTGCGTACAATAGGTTTAAATAACAAGAGAGTGAGGGTAAAGAACCACTCTTATACCCCAGTAAAGTACAGTTAAACAACAAAAGAGTGATCAGAAGTGGGCTTTATCAATTTTTTCGCAGTAGTGACTCTTCTAAGGGTTAAGCACACTAATTTATACCAAAAGAGGAAGGCGGAGAAGGGTTAGTGAACCCCTCTCCGCCTTCTTCTGCGAACAAATTGATAAACCACACTTCTGATCACTCTTTTGTTGTTTAACTGTACTTCACTGGGGTATAAGAGTGGTTCTTTACCCTCACTCTCTTGTTGTTTAAACGTGATTTGCAGCACACAGCTGCGAGAGTCTCTTTGCAGATTCTGTGTGTCACAGTGTTGTTGCTACACCTCGCCGTCAGTATGGAGAATTTAGGCCTCTCGTACACGAGGGAAGAAGTAGATGCTCTCTTGTCAGATCCATCACTCTTTGCAGAGCTATCAATGGCCCAAACAATTTCCCAAACCACGGAATGGGACAAACTTTCAGAACAAAAAAGATGCCGTATACGAGCTATCTTACACGGCACAATGATAAAGGAATATTAATAAATAACACCGCACCAAAGGGCCTCTTAGTGTCAAATGCGCCCAGAATTTTCCTGGATGATGTTACATTCAGGAAAGAATGGGCCCAAATAGCATGACATTGCACCCGTGACTGGGGAGTGCTTATCATGAAGACAGCACTCCGCCTTTCGGAGGCTCTCTTGGTTGAAATTCAACTAACTGAGACCCATTTTCGTACCACTTTAACTGGGTACAAAAAGAAATTGGATGAACTAAACAAAGAGGTGAACGAATATAAGGAGAATCTCGCCCAGTCTAAGGCCCGACAGTTACAAAAAGACCTCAAAAAGTGGTCTTTTGAAAAGACATACCCTTACTCAAGTACAGAGTACACACCAGCTAAAAGAGCTAATAATGATACTGATACCTCAGGAGACAAGGGCTCCACAACAAGTTGTTCTAGCCCAGGCGGCAGTGGGAAAAGAATGCAAAACAGAGGTAGGGGTAGAAGAACACAACCCCAACAAACGTGGTATCCTTTTAGCCAAATGGGGGGGCGGTAATTTCCACCCCAATTTCCAACAACCACCTTTCCCACCAATGATGGGCTGGAGCCCACATCAAATCCCCTTTCCCCAATACCAACAGAACATGTATCCCCAGCCTTTTTTAGGACGGGGCAGGAGGGGCAGGGGACGAAGGAGAGGGGGCAACCAGGTTCACTGGGAGCAGGCAGAAGCGGTAGGGGACAATACGCGGAGCAAAACATAGGAGCCACGGGCAGGTCCCAGCAACCTAAGAGCCTGATCACCAACCTCTCCACTACAGTTTTCAGCGTGGAAGAAACTTTTCTTTTAGAAAAAGGCCTGGGCTTCATCCCTACAGCAAAGTTAGATCGCTTCAAACTCCACTGCGAGTTGGCAGACTTCTTTCGTAAGCTTAAACTAAAAAGTTTTTTTGAAAGTCAGAATACGGATACCTCTCAAACCTTGACAAGTGACACTGGCTTCAGACCAAAATCTTCATTCACCCCTCCTCCTCACATGACTCCTCCTGCACTGATAGCGTTCGAACAGGCTGTTTTTAATGAGGTGGAAAACATACCTGAACCCAGCATCTATTGTAACCTTAAAGCTCAAGAGTTTCAAGCATTGGAAAAACTTAAAACCAATCCCAACATTGTAATAAAGGCTGTAGACAAAGGCGGAGGCCTAGTCATACAAAATACAGATGATTATGATAGGGAATGCAGACGACTTTTGAGTAACTCAACCAATTATGTACTACTTCAAGAGGACCCTTCACAAGCTTTACGAAGTGAGATCACAGAATTAGTGTCCAGTGCTGAAGAAGCCAATGAAATCACCAGACAAGAAGCTGCTTTCTTGTTGACATCTGAAAACAGGATCCCCTACTTCTACACGTTGCCCAAGTCACGTAAAAACAAACTTCCACCCCCCGGGACAACCTATCTTTTCAGGCGTAGGTTCACTCCTGGAACCATTATCGAAGTACTGTGACTTTTTCTTAAAACCATTGATACAAGGCACCAGTACCTATATAAAAGACACAAAGAGTCTTCTGACGGTCCTCCGGGATATCCAGATGCCAGAAGACCAATGCCTTCTGGTGTCCCTGATAAGTACAAAGAAAAAGTGGTCCGAGTTGACAATATTATGTCTATACAAATATTCACTTCATACCAAAAAACACCACATATAATTCAATATAACGGAATCTAACTGATGCAATATTCTTATTCAAATTGCATTTATTATCCACAAGGAGATATTCATTGGAGTCTTAATGAATTCATCATAGTATAATTAGTAGTAAATCATTCAATGTAATTATATATTCATTACATTCAAATAGTGCTCTCAGTGAAGTTGGGAAAGGAAGTGAAGGGGTATGTGAGGGACTGGGTAAAGGTAGTGTGACATTGAAACATCACAGTAAAATCAAAAACGCCTTTACAATCAAGGTAGTATTAGTGTTCCCAGATACATCACACATAGGTAAAAATATATTCATTGCTTCAGATCCTATGGTGTGTCAGTTTGGCGCAGTCTACGTTTCGACCCCTGGTGTATTGAAGGGTTAGTATGGCCTCATGTTGGGGTCTTCATCAGGACATAGTAGAGAGCCTGTGAAGTAAGGCGGAAGGTATAATCAATGGCCTGTGTGGTGAATTGGTTAATCATTTAGGTAGAAAATGTAGGCATTACCTACATGAGAGTAACGGTCAATCGATGTTACCGTCCTGGTGAGGGGCTGTGATGCTCCTAGAATTCTGAAATATACAAAGAATAAAAAGATTCCTCAACGGGAAGTCCTGACTTTGGCAGTCAAGAAAACCTATTTATGGGAGAGACACTTACTGGGGGGTGCGTCCTCATGCGGCAGCATAGGACGTTGAGTCATGCAGTCATTACTTGATGATGATCGCCGGATTGGTCTGGCATCATTCTGAAGAGAAAAACCTTTATGAGGTACTGGGATACGCATTAGGGGCATACCAATTGCAGCCTTGTGTGGTTCACACAGGGTCCAACGCATGCATTATGTGATTAATAGCCAACCATGTACATGCGGTAGCTTATTCAAGAGTGGTTTGAGAAGGGTACGCCGATTGGACAGTGGCCATCAAGAGTTCAGAAAGTGACAAACATTTGAAAGCGCTGAGGCTCAGTAGTCATCAAAAGTTCAGAAAGTGAAAATCATTTAAAAGCGCTGAGGCTCCAGTGGAACAACCATCTGATTGGAAATTCCGTGCCTCAATGTATCATGTGAAATAAGTTGGTATACAAAGCTAGTCCTCGCGTGTAATCAAGTTTTGTGCTCACAACTCAATGTTAGACCTTATAGCCCGTTGCTTGTATCAGGCGGGCTGTGATTGACATACCTGGATGGCATCTGCCTTAGTCCGTCCGTGCAGCACGAGTCCTCGTAAAATCTGAGGCTCCTCGCGGTGCTGCAGCTCAGTGCTAGGTGACTAGGGGTTCGACACACATCAGCCAATCAGAGGCTGGCGTGCACGAACACCACGTCGTCATGCCCGAGTCGTCTAGGGAGTGTGTGTATAGCTAGCCAAAGACATTCAATATTACGACAAAAAGAAGACTTACCCTTACCTCCAAACAGACTATTACAGACAAGACACTCAAGGTCGCTTTTTCTATAGAGGGAGAGGAGGATACAGAGGAACCCGCAGGTTCACGAATTTTTCTGATTCTTCATATAGTGGGGATAGTGAAAACGAGCCTACCGGACCAGCAAACTACTCAAACCAAGACCAATGGTATCAGCCACCCCAAGACCATATGAGCGGTCCCCAACAACCTTTTTTAGGCGATGCACAGTGGAGACCCCCAAGAGGCAGAGGCCGAGGTGGTTCCTGGAACAATCGCCCCACTCGGGGACAGAACCAACAGACCTGGGACGGAGGGAGACAGCAAGGCCAGAATCCGAAGCAGGTGCGCTTCCAACCGGAGGACCACGGGGAGAGGAGCACCAGGCGGAAGACATACAGGTGGTAACTGGGGGGCCCCCCATGACCACATCCAGAACCAACCCCATTATCAACCTATCCAACCATACACCAATGGAAGATGAAAATAGTGTACTCTGTAAAGGACTATCTTTTGTACCTACATCCCTGGCTAACAGATTCAATATCAAGACGGAACTCACCAGATTTTTCAGAAAAATAAGACTGAAACATTTTTTCAAAAACTGTCCATTACCAACGATGACGGCCTTTACCAATTTTCGCCCACCATCAACATTCATGCCCTCTATGACCTCGGTATCACACAGGATCTTGACATATGAGAGTGTGGTACTCAGAGATGTCTTACGAACATGTGACAGGAGATCCTACGTGAGACATAACATCTCCGCAGGAGAACGCAAAGCCCTGGAAACTCTTAGAAACAACAAGTCGGTTGTCATCAAACCAGCCGACAAAGGGGGTTCCATTGTCATGCTGGATGTGGAGGATTACAAGACAGAGATCTATTCACAGTTGAGGGACGGAGTAAGCTATAGACCGGTAGCCTGTGATCCAACTAAAGAGATAAGAACTGAGATTGTTGCCATTACAAAGAAAGGTCTGGAAATGGGATTTCTTACTAAAAAAGAGTTTGATTTCCTTAATGTGGAATCACCAAGAGTTCCTACAATATATGTATTACCGAAGGTACACAAGAATCCATCCAAACCACCTGGTCGGTCGATTATATCGGGATGTGGTTCCCTGATTGAACCACTCTGCAAGTATGTAGATGCCTTCCTGAAACCACTGGCAGAAGCAACACCGACGTACCTAAGGGATACCATGCAAGTGATTAACTTGATTGATCAGATGCCATTCGATAGAAACAACCAGATCCTGGTGACGATGGACATCGTCTCACTCTACACCAGCATCCCCCAACGACCTGCACTAGACTGCATGAGGAGAATTCTGAACAAAAGGGTACAACCAGCTGGGGTTCCCACAGAATTTATCATTGCTCTACTTGAAATCGCCATGACTAAAAACTTTTTCGTTTTCCAGAATAAATTCTACTTCCAGAGCAAGGGAGTAGCAATGGGCGCAGCATTCGCGCCGGACCTGGCTATTCTATTTATGTCTGAATATGAGCAAGACTGTATTCTTTCCCAACACAATCCGTTCCACAATTCTATCTCCAATTGGAATAGATACATAGATGACATCCTATTAATATGGTCCGGTGAGGAAAATGACTTAAGGGTCTTCATGGAGTGGTTGAACACACAATCAGAAGACATAAAATTTACCATGACCATGAGTAAAGAACAGATAGATTTCCTGGATATTACCATCAAGGACATGGAAGGCAAGCTTCACACTACCCTCTACAGGAAACCAGTGGAAAGGAATTCGCTTCTAAGATATACCAGTCACCACACGAGAGCCTTGCGAGACAATTTGCCATTCGGCCAATTTCTACGTATCCGTAGAAACTGCTCCCGGAAGGAAGATTTCTTCAAAGAATCTGACGAGCTAATCACCCGTCTGGTAGAGAGGGGGTACCCGAAACGACTAGTGAAAAGATCACGCAAACGAGCTTGGTTTCAGGATAGATCCACATTGTTAACACCAAAAGAACGCCAGTCTTCTCAGGATCGTATGATCTGCGTCACTACATTCTGCACTAAGAGTAATGACATCAGAAGGATCATCAACAAACATTGGGGATTGGTTGCAGACACCATAGATACTCCCGAGCCGCCGATGCATGCCTTCAAAAAAGCCAAAAGTATCAGGGACTATGTCGTCCGATCCTTACTGGACACACCACAGGCACCGACCATCCAAGGACTTTGGAACCTACCCGAGATAGTAGGTCACTTTCGTTGCACCATGTGCAAAGCCTGCCCAACCTGTTGGGAAACCAAAGAAATCACACACAACAATCTGACCATCAACCTGAAGTCGTTCACGAATTGCAATACCAGTGGAGTAATATATGCCATTCTGTGCCCATGTGAACTGATGTACATTGGTCAAACCAAACAAAAAGTAAAAAACCGCATTTTCCAACACTGCAGCAGAATCCGCTGCCAAACAGTAGGAGCCCCACTGGTGGAACACTTTATGAACAAAAACCACACTCCTGAATCTATTAGATGGGTCATCTTAGAAAAAATCACCTTGGGGCCAAGGGGTGGAAATCTGAACTCGATTCTCAACATCAGGGAATGTAAATGGATGCACAAATTCAAGACCATCTCAATGGGTCTGAATGAACTAGATGCCAATTTTGCCCAGATGGCAGGTTTGGAACCCGAATGATCTTTCCACACACAGACATAGGGACCTCAAACCATGATATGAACAACTAGGGGGTGTCAGTACACTGTCCATTTAGACAGAACACTTACTGTGTAAGAAAATATGGTTCACCCACAAACCTATTGGGCTGTTCACATCATCAGCACGTGTATCTCATGCTAATTCGATTCATTTGTTAAATACCAATTTAGTATGTTTGTACCTATATCATTCGTCTATTGAATAAAATGTACCACCAGATCGTGAATACCACCCTATGAGGGACGTCAGTATGTATATGGTTGGAAATATCGAGTGTCAGGCTAATTTAGAATCTAAGAAGGTATAAAATATTTTTTATTTATAATAAAACACTGATACTGCAGATATCTCTGTGACACTGATGTATAACAGATATGAATTGTTCCAATTCTAGATCATGTTCGCGACATAATGTGAAGTCAGATCGTGAATACCATAATGTGAGGACCGTCTTTATGTAATAGTATTCTACACAACTAATATTAAGTCAATTGTAAATTTGTATGTGGCTAATACCAGAACCAGATACTGCACTAACACTGATGCATAACGTACATGGACTGTTTCAATTCACCATGTTTGGTTTATTCTTTAGATAACAGTTATTCAATTTTTTACAATCCTGACGAGTGATATGCACGGCAAATAATGTGCCTTTGCCCTCTACTAGACCACCCTTAGGAATCGTGTTAACAATGACATCCCTTACATTAATACAGACCTTTGAGGAAATACGGCACCTTTACACACACTCCCTAGACGACTCGGGCATGACGACGTGGTGTTTGTGCACGCCAGCCTCTGATTGGCTGATGTGTGTCGAGCCCCTAGTCACCTAGCACTGAGCTGCAGCACCGCGAGGAGCCTCAGATTTTACGAGGACTCGTGCTGCACGGACGGACTAAGGCAGATGCCATCCAGGTATGTCAATCACAGCCCGCCTGATACAAGCAACGGGCTATAAGGTCTAACATTGAGTTGTGAGCACAAAACTTGATTACACGCGAGGACTAGCTTTGTATACCGACTTATTTCACATGATACCTTGAGGCACGGAATTTCCAATCAGATGGTTGTTCCACTGGAGCCTCAGCGCTTTTAAATGATTTTCACTTTCTGAACTTTTGATGACTACTGAGCCTCAGCGCTTTCAAATGTTTGTCACTTTCTGAACTCTTGATGGCCACTGTCCAATCGGCGTACCCTTCTCAAACCACTCTTGAATAAGCTACCGCATGTACATGGTTGGCTATTAATCACATAATGCATGCGTTGGACCCTGTGTGAACCACACAAGGCTGCAATTGGTATGCCCCTAATGCGTATCCCAGTACCTCATAAAGGTTTTTCTCTTCAGAATGATGCCAGACCAATCCGGCGATCATCATCAAGTAATGACTGCATGACTCAACGTCCTATGCTGCCGCATGAGGACGCACCCCCCAGTAAGTGTCTCTCCCATAAATAGGTTTTCTTGACTGCCAAAGTCAGGACTTCCCGTTGAGGAATCTTTTTATTCTTTGTATATTTCAGAATTCTAGGAGCATCACAGCCCCTCACCAGGACGGTAACATCGATTGACCGTTACTCTCATGTAGGTAATGCCTACATTTTCTACCTAAATGATTAACCAATTCACCACACAGGCCATTGATTATACCTTCCGCCTTACTTCACAGGCTCTCTACTATGTCCTGATGAAGACCCCAACATGAGGCCATACTAACCCTTCAATACACCAGGGGTCGAAACGTAGACTGCGCCAAACTGACACACCATAGGATCTGAAGCAATGAATATATTTTTACCTATGTGTGATGTATCTGGGAACACTAATACTACCTTGATTGTAAAGGCGTTTTTGATTTTACTGTGATGTTTCAATGTCACACTACCTTTACCCAGTCCCTCACATACCCCTTCACTTCCTTTCCCAACTTCACTGAGAGCACTATTTGAATGTAATGAATATATAATTACATTGAATGATTTACTACTAATTATACTATGATGAATTCATTAAGACTCCAATGAATATCTCCTTGTGGATAATAAATGCAATTTGAATAAGAATATTGCATCAGTTAGATTCCGTTATATTGAATTATATGTGGTGTTTTTTGGTATGAAGTGAATATTTGTATAGACATAATATTGTCAACTCGGACCACTTTTTCTTTGTACTTATCTCAGACCCCAGGTCCTTGAGTTCACAGGGTAACCCCTTTATAACTCACACTTCTGGTGTCCCTGGATATCGAAAGCCTCTACACCTGCATTCCCCAGGACGAGACCATCAGGGTGATAGCAGAGATTTTGAACCAGGCAGAATGGGATTACCACACAGCCATGGATTTTGTGGTAAAATGTGTGACCCTAGCACTTAAACGCAATTTCTTCAAATATCAAGACAACATCTACCTACAGGCCACCGGCACTTCGATGGGCAGTACTTTTGCCCCTAGTGTCGATGGCCTGTATGTCTTTGATTTTGAATGCAATAACATTCTTGCATCCACGAACCCCTTTACAGATAACATCGCGTTCTGGCAGAGGTAAATTGATGACGTCCTCATGATCTGGAAAGGACCCAAGGACTTGCTCGTTTCGATTTTTTCAATGGGTCAATACTTGAGAACCCCATTTAAAATTCACTCATGTGTACGACAAAGATGAGATGGTTTTTCTGGATGTCACTGTCAGAAGAGTAGGAAGCCAGCTCAAGACCAAGACCTATCAAAAACCCACTGTCAAGAATAACCTTCTGCACTTTGCCAGCTTCCATCCGCGCCCACTCAGGGAAAATCTCCCGTTTGGGCAATACTTACGTTTAAAACGTAACTGCAGCGATCTCTCTTCAAGATCCAAGCACAGGAGTTAACAGGGAAGCTTCAGGTACGAGGATATCCAAGAAGAATTCTCGAAAATAGCCGGAAGAGAGCCAGGAACCAAAACCGAGACGCCCTTCTGGAAGATGTACCCACAAGAACACAACGGATAACATACCACTGACTTGTGTTACAACTTTTAATCCTATCTCTAACCAGGTCAGGCGTGCTATTAACAAGCACTGGAGGATTCTCACCAGCAACAAGCATGAGTGGACAAAACCCTTATTTTCCTACAAACGTGCACAGAGTTTGAAGGATTCCCTAGTGCACACAGCCCCAGCAATTTGAGAACCTTCGAATGGCCAAACAGTCCTGAATGCGTGGGGGCTCCCAACTATTGTAGGCCATTTCCAATGCGGGGGATGCAGCGTATCCCACCTGACTGCGGCAACCAAATTCCTGCAACTCGTACAAGGAAAAACATGGACCCAACAAAAACATATCAATTGTAATTCCCAAAATGTGGTGTACTTAATTACTTTCCCATGCGGCTCGCAGTATGTGGGCATGACCACAAGAAAGGTCAAACAGCGGATTGGAGAACATCGCAGCAATATCCGTTGTCAGAGGAACACAACCAAACTAACAGCCCACTACATCCAGATGAAACATGCCCCGGATGATGTACATTGGACGGTAATAGAACAGCTGGAAAGCTATGAAGACACATGAGATCGTCTCTTCGAAAAAGAACAACGGTGGACTTACCGTCTGGGGACACATCAAGAAGGTTTAAACGATAATATACCGTGGGGCTCAGCACTAAAACAATAGGAAGCTAGTCGCTATGACCAACACCATCAGTCACACCTCCATTGGGCATTTTTTGCCCCTGGCACAAGATAATCAAGGTGCAAGATGCTGTCTCTGTTGTCACCTCTACTCAATTACACACCTGTCACATCTTACCACGGTATGCATCACTACGGGTTCATACACAGTCAGCTTCTAGGAGTTCATTATGTAATAACAGATTCTTTGTTTATTTGTTCACCACTTTTGTTGCGACTGCCCAATTCCGCAGACTTAATCGTAAAATAACGAAAATGATTGAGGTCTGCTTCTATCTCTAACATACCCAGTACCCTTGTCAAACAAACCGTGTCCAAATCTGTGTCAATAAAGTTTTTTGGCACTGAACTGGGCACGATCCCTTTAAAAACACGTGACAGGCTACACTTAGATGCGCAAGTGACATGTCTGCAGTTTATTTCAAAATAAGGTTTATCGCCAGGCTTTAATCCAGGTATTAATCCACCTGGTATATGTGTCCAACAAACGGTACTCAAAACCGGTGTCAATAAAGCATCACAGCACCAAAAAGGGCACTACACCTTTAGGAACGTGTGATCAGCATCACAATGACGCGCTAGTCATTGCTTGATCACTTCTGCGTTCCCTGACTCAGGCAACATTCGGGCCACGGATGCAGCTGTAGACAGGTTTATATGAGGGGAGTCGCCAAGTATTAAGTAAGTTTTGCGGTGCCCGCCGAGCCTTTAATATATAGCATCTTTAAGCGCATTACTATCGTTACCTAGCCGCATGTATATATTTTAATATGCCGGTATCTCACTAAGGGGAACTTCTAATCGTTCTATCTTCCCTCCTTTCACGGCGCCCCCCTCTTTCCCTTTTTTTGTAATGGGTTTTTCCCATTTTTTTGTAACGGGTTTTTCCTGTTACTATGTTCTTGACAGTTCGAGCGCACTACAAACACGCCACTGAATGTTAAGTCATATCTATCACGATTCATACAATGGGGTTAACTTAAATCCTTCAATTTACTAAGTATGCGGGAATACTTTACCCTCGCTCATGGTCGCATTAGACAACGCAACATTTTTCTTTTATAGACAATCAACATTTTGAAGTAAATGAACATCGGGCACAGGGGTGTTAGTTTAGATGCTTTCAAATTAATTCTGCAGCTTCTCAACACACACCTGCGTAGCGCACCACCACTATGCGATGTATCTGAGCAGTTGCTTTGAAATACGCCAGTAAGGGGTCACTCGCATAGAATGAGCGAACATACACGCGGTGACCTCCACCCCATTTGTACATCCACTGTTTAGGTCCGCTAGACACACTATGGGTGTGATACATTACCGAGCACTTTCACTCTAGCAAAACGAGTAAACATACTTACTAGCCCTTCTCATGTGTGTGATCGACCTTCCTTCCGTACAACTACAGCTCTTCACTTGGCGTGAAGAAACATATCCCCGCAGTGAGCCCACGGAAGCAGCAACTCACGCTTTGACACGTAAGATTACAAAGAGCATATCCTTCAAGAGCGTATCCTTCACGAGTATTTTTCTCCATACTGCGGTGGCTACACCCCGCAAGGGTGCGGGAGGCACTCTTCTGAGTGGTTAGGAGCCTCCACTTCGTAGACCACTTAAATGCGACTGTGTATCCAGATGATATTTATGTATACAAGTTTAGCAGCCACTTAATCAAGTGTTTTATAAATTTGCATGCGCAAAGAGTTTCCTGTGCATGCCACACTATATGCTGTTTCTGATGCTAAGAACCTTGGCAATTAGGCACAGAGATCCTTACCATATACAATATAAATGCACCCTATGGTATGTAAAGGTGGAGACTGACACGGCAACTATTCACATCACCTAAGGCAACTGTCTACATGTTCCTATTAATGTATTGGACTACCTGATTAAGATGTTGCTGTATGTCTATTTTTTGTTTCCCTTTATTATCTTCACAGGGGTTTTTGGACACTGGGAAATTCCAGGACGGTTCATTGTAACAGTCAGTTTTGGAACACTGATTTTACACACCCCTAGGTTAGGATACACCTTAGTGAGTGTATACCGTAAGGGGTGCACACTGGTCCTGATGAAAGCTCGGCTGGCCTAAGCCCACAATGAGCAGAAACATGTCGATCATTCCTCAAGGACACTAATGGTTCAAACTTATATCCATTTGGCGTCCGCTACACCGTTTTTAATGAAGGCAGTCTAGTCTCCAAATAAAGTTTTTTTCGAGACACTGGCTGTTTATTTTTAACATCACTCAATCACTTTCCTTTTTTGCACCTCTCAGAATCACAAGAAACCAGCTCCGCTGTAACATCAGGCGTTGAAGCACACCGGGAAGACATTCGGTCTACCCTGTGGGAACGCCATGATGAAGCATGTCACCGACCAGGTCGGAGAGTGAGGGTTCTTTTTACTAACTTGCGTACAACAGGTCACGGCCTCAGAGACCGATACCTGATAGGCAATTCCGGGTTTCATCCCATAGCAACCCTAATTGTTTAACATCAAATAGCAACCATTGGAAATTAATCTGAATGCCAGACGAATCACAGCAGCTGGAGGATCTTTCAGCTAACACAAATTTGCCTTGGATGCCTTACATGCGCCATGAATGAATGAAAAATAATTAATGAAAAAAGACTTTTAAAGAGCAACAACTGCCAAATAGCATTGAGGCGCTAATGGAGGGAAATATCCCTACAAACCAAAGAATGCCCCAAGGTACTCTGCCAGCCAGTCAACTAAGAAAAACCTCAATTTCACCATTCCTACATCGGTACTTAGAAGGTAAGATCCATGACTTGTGTACATACCCCTCTCCTACAGTTTCATATCTGCCACTTGATGGTGGTATAAGCAGTATTGAATGTGAAAGAGAAATAAAGCAGTGGATTATCCAATCCGTGTGAGATATTTCTGCAACAGTGAATGGTCGTCTTTCTAGTACTCTTTGTATAACATAGGAGAAGTGTGGCTCACTGGTTAGAAGAGGCAGACCTGGAAGCAGAGGTCAGCCCGGGACCAGGGTTCAATTCCCGGCTCGGCGGGGTCTTGAGTCCTAAAATGTCCATGGACTTGACAATTCTCGCTCCGGTGCCTACTCGATTCACGGGTTCACACTCTGCAACTCTGGGCAATAGCTTGCTTAATCTCCACAACGGCCCCTCGCGGCGGGATGCCTGGCTTTCACCTTGCGGATACCCTGCCGGGGTTATCTCACAGGGGAATACCAGGACGGGTTCCCAAAGCAAGCGCTTAGAAACCGCTTGGGGATTTGCGCTATATAAATTCCTTTACATTTACATTTACATAGTGTATGTTGCGTCCTTTTTTGCCATGATGGTCTGTTGTTTAGTAAGATCAGAAACTAGTGGCATTAGGATGCTTCCATGGAATGCGACCAACACAAAGTGTCTGTAAAGTCCAACTCAGTTGATCACTCTGTATGATGTTGATTGCAGGCAACACAATATCACCCAGAGAGTATATCCTGGTAGATAAAGAAGTCATACCATTGTTTACTACTGTTATAGCCCTTTCTAAATTTGCCCTGGCATTCTCACGCCATCTCTCAGCATCTTCCTGCTGTGAAACTTTCCTCACTTCATTGTATACAGCATACAGAAAGAGCTTTTGACGAGGTCTTCAAGGACCCAGCAAGAAGTCCTGTAATCCCATGTCATCAGGAAGGAGGGACAAGTGTTGTTCAACCTGGGACAATATTGAATGCCTCAGCCAATCGAGGCACAACTACCCAATGCTGTATGTTGTTACCCCCACTAGTGTTGTGTCTGCACGTAACGTGGGTTGGGCCAATTGATCTTAAACCCTTTGGTGTTGTCAAGAAGACAAGCCTGATATACGTTAGTATCTAGCCTCTGCACTAACCATCCTTCCTGATTGGTTTATGAAGAATTGTATATTCCATTTCAAAACATGTTGTCTAATGTTTGCTAAGTGTATACATTTTATTTATTTTATTTGCTAGATTACTTAAAACCATTGCAGAGTTAAAACTGTGCTAAAAAGAATTCACAAATTCATAAAACCATGTTAATAAATCTAAAATAGGGCAGTAATTTTGGACAACTTATGACGTGGTATATAACCCCAAATTCGTAAAAACGTGTTAACGAACTAAAAAACACAGTAGTTTTAAACAATAAATGCCACAATATCTCTGTTAAAACAAAATATTTAATCTTGGAGGTTAAAATTCATTTAGACTTTTACAATTAAAATAATTTCCAGCTTGTTAAAAAATAAGCGATAATCGCACTTTTATGTCCAGTAAATCAGTTTACTGCTGGATTTAGCTTTGTTCGTGCTGCACTCACAAAGAGGACCAGGCTGCAGGCTAACTGAATATCTCCTCCTGCAAAGCAAGCTTTCACTGCCTGTCAGCATGTTCGAATCTGTCTTTCATTCAGGGCCGGTTTTAGTAAGGATCTTTGTTTATTGTCTAAAACCTTGCAGATGCACAGTAAATGTAGGACATCTTCTTTGGCTTCACCACATAATCTACTCTGTGTTATTGTATCTGACCCTTTCATTGTGGAAGGTGCTGCCTTGCTGGTAGAATTCCCAGGCTCAGATGCAGGAATCTTTCCTTCACAGCTCTTGAAAAACTTATACCAAGGTACGTTTGTGGCAAGCACCTGGAATAGCTCTGAATAACAAACCAGCCATGGGCTCTCTCCTTTAGTGCGGCTTTGTCTTCTCCAAGAGAGTAGTATTTTTACAGATTTATTTACTAGTTCCTTGAAACTTTTATGAGACCCGACCGTTTCCCAAAGATCCTGTAAGGCAAGACTACTTAATGCTGATTGAAGGTAGCCAATGGAGGGACTGTCTTCTTTCTGTTTGAGCTCCTTCCATAAATATGAGTTCAGTGATCCAATCTCGGCTCCCTTTATTTTGTGCCAGCATTTAACGTAGACACCCTTGCATGCTATTTGCTGCTTTTTCAGGCCGACTCTAACCCTATTTGTGCCCGTGATGCCGGAGAATATTATTCTCATGGCCTTGGACATCACTTTATCCAGAGTGCCCTTGTCTCTCCCTGTCAGGCATTCGCTGCCATGGGTGATAGTTGGTAGAAGCCTGCGTCGACGCACCTGTAGTAGAGGGGTGAGGCTGGGGCCAGTTATTTTGTGTTTGATATTTTTAAATGTGATAGCCAGTAAAGTCCCTCTTCCTCTAATAACTGCTTTTTGTTGAAGGAACGTGCATTTCCTGTCGAAGATTATGCCCAGGTACCTAAATTCTTCAACCCTCTTGAGGCGGTGCGTCCCAGCTCCCATCAATATTTGATATTTGTTACTTCTCTGGTTTAGTACCATCGCTTTGGATTTATCTAGATTTATGCTTATCCCATTTTTGGCCGAAAAATTGTTTGCAGTGCTTATGAGTTGCTGTTGGCCAATTGGAGTCCGGCTGATTAATATTAGGTAATCGGCGTGCAGTAGGATCGAAAGAGTAAAACCACTCAAATTCGGGGCATGAGGTTACAGTTATCTAGCTCTGTCATGAGATCTGACATGAAAAGTAGCAGGACATACCCTGGACACCATTTTCAGGAATATCCATGATTTATCAGCAAAACCTCCTCTGGCGTTAACTTGGACCAATCATCTGGCACTTTTAGAGGGCCAGAAGCAGGAAGCCAGCCCCAATGTAGAGAAAACCTTCGTAGAGCTTGTAGGAAAGTCACTCCGGCAGCGTTTAATCGGGGGTTCAGAACCCTGACATTTGAAAGCTGTGCTGCAAGTGACAAAGCCCTAAAAATATGGGAGACCTCCATTAGTGACACCTTAAACAGCATTGCCCCACTCAGAGTAGTGAGCACTCAGGAAAAAGCTGTCCCAGGCCCCTGGTACTCAGATTGCCTTAGAATGTGTAGATGTAGCAAGAGGAAATGGAGAAAAACTAAGCTACCGGGGGATAAGCTGGCCTATGAATCAGCACATAGAGCCTATATAAAAAGCTGTAATACAGCAAGAAGAGATCATTTAGGCACACGAATACGGGAGGCAAAAAGCTCCTCTAAGGAGCTCTTTAAGATCCTCAAGGAGTTCACGAACCGCAGAGCTAATAACCCCTCTATCCCGCCTATGCAAAGGCTTTGTGATGACTTAGCCAACAATTCCAAACAGAAGATTGACAAAATGTATTGTTCCTTGGGTGCAGTAGAGGTATCAAAGGAGATAGTACCCCCCTTCTTCATTACCCAGGCTCGATTCATTTGTAAATATCACCACAGAGCAAGTGGAGTCCGTACTCGCGCTTACTAAATTAGGCTCGCCGTTAGATTCGGCTCGGCCGTTTAATATGGAACGCCGGTCATATCTCCCTCTCTCTCGGCGGTCTGTAATATCTCTTTGGCCACGGCTACATTCCCCAGAAATTGGAAAAAGGCATACATCAAACCTCTGCTAAAGAAGGCACTGGGAGACCCGGCTGACCTGCAAAATTATAGGCCGATTTCCCTCCTTCCGTGCTGTATCAAGGTCATGGAGACACTAAGTAATCAACAACTGTCGGAGAAATGACCTTAGCCTGGCTACAAAGCTTTCTGACCACCAGAACACAATGTGTCCAATTAGATACATTTGTGTCACAAACCACATTATTGGACAAGGGGGTCCCCCAGGGGTCCATTTTAAGTCCTACCTTGTTCAACATCTATGTGGCTCCTCTGGCTGCCATTATTAGATCTTGTGGTTTTGAAATGGTCTCGTATGCGGACGGCACTCAGGTGATAATCCCCATCAAGATGGATCCTGCGGCAACCAGAGCTAAGTTTAAGTCCTGTATGATGAAAATAGCCACATGGATGAGTAAGAACTTCCTTCAGCTTCACTCCAACAAAATGTAGATTCTATTGTTTGCGAAGGCTGAGGAATATTGGTCTGCGGACTGGTGGCCTATAGAACTGGGGGAAGCGCCTAGTCCAAAAAAGCAGGCAAGGAACTTGGGAATTATGATTGACAATACATTCTCTATGGAGGATCATGTGAAGATGGTTTCAGGCACATGATTTGGAATAATGCGGATGTTGAGAAAGATTTTTCCGTGGATCCCCCTTGCAGCCAGAAAGACCCTAATACAGGCACTGCTAGTCAGTAGACTAGATTACTGTAATTCGCTATTAGTTGGAATGAGGGACGATCTATCTTCGAGGCTGCAAGTAGTTCAAAATACAGCAGCAAGGTTGGCACTCAATAAACCGGTATGCACCCCGTCACTTACTTTCTTGTGACAATTGCACTGGCGGCCCATCAAGAAGAGAGCAGTTTTTAAGCTATTGTCTATAGTGTTTAAAGCACTGCAAGGGACGGGTCCGGCGTACCTAAGGAAGAACTTAATTCCATATGTCCCCGTGCGCCAACTGAGATCAAGCTATCTGAAACTGCTCTGTCCGGTGAAAATCAATAAAACTAAAGTGGGTGGGCGAGCTTCCTCACATCTTGCCCTCTTCCACTGGAACAAACTATCAGATGAGATCCGAGCCTGCTGTACCCCGGTTCAGTTTAAGAAACAGCTTAAAACTTGGATGTTCTAACTGTCATGAGTCACCGGCAGTGTGCCACCAAGGTGCAGAGAGATCCCGCTGGGGATGATTTGTTGCGCGATACAAATCCTAATAATAATAATGATAATAATAAACAGGGACCAGGACACAACCCGGCTTCAGCCCCTTGGTAGTCGGTATTTTTCTCGCTAGGCAATCGCCTGCCCCCAGTTTTATTTGAACCCATGTGTTGGAGTGGAGCAATATTAACTGATTTAGGAGGTTTGGGGCTATTTTCCAGCCAGATAATTTGGCCAGAGTTTCTCCCTGTCGATGCTGTCAAAGGCGGCTGTATAATCTATGAAGCAGACAAATAATGTTTGCTCCGTGTAGTTTGTGAATCGTGCCAATTTGCAAAATATGGAAATGTGGGAATACTTGGTGCGTTTAAATCTTTTATCTTGGCCAGGCCTAGACAATATGCTTGCTGCACTGTTTTGTTCAGGAAAATAATTTGGTATGGTATAAGGAACTCTATATAAAGCCTCTTTCCCCTGAACCTGCCAATCTCTGGTTTCCCATATATATCGACATTGTACTTCCAAAAGTCAAACCCTTGTAAAGACAGCTGGGAAATGAAAGTTGTAGAATAAATCAGCTTGGTGTCAGTGACCAAAGTTTTCTTAGCTTGTGATGTTGTTCATTTATAATAATAGGACTCTGGGTCAGCCGGGTGTAACCAGATAAAATATGCAGACTTCTGTGCAAATGCTTTTGAGCTGCCCTGTGGTAGTGTTGGACAGTGTTCCCTTTGTGTGTAATTAAATAATGCAAGTGGAGTACCTGCTTTATGCAGAAAATGGTGACCATTAAGGTGAAAACAGAACATTTGATCATAATTGGAGCTACCAATCTACATTTCTTCAGTATAAAAAACAGTAGAATGCTGTAGATCGTCTACCATTTCATGCACTGTATCAATGTCTCAATCATCAAAGATAGTACTAGGAGTGATAACATCCTACAATAAAATTCTAAATACATATGGAATCTGTAGACTTTTAGTCAGTCCAAATATATCATATGATACCTTATCCCAAACAATTCCATCAGGAACCCGAACAACAAAAATGTTCACCAGGGAAAGGTCTCTCCATACTTTAGGTGATGAAGAATGAAGTGTTCAAACCACGTTCAGCAGTTCAACAGTAGAGCATCCTGGGAGATAGTGTCCATTCATAAGCAGAAAAAAGACATTCATAAAAACAATCCAGATGAAGAGGAAAAGTGATGCAATTGTAATCCAAATGGATATCCAGCCAAATATAAAATTACACTGTCTACCTTTGGGTGGTAGAAGTTGGTCAGACAGATTAAAAAAGAAGTCATCAAAGTTGCTGAAGTAGCCAGAGGCAATTAAATATATTCTAGGTAGTTCAGGAAGCTGTGTAGAACCGGGGAGAGCACTCTAATGATGGTATGTTGCAGTAGATACTATATTTGTCTGTTTGCAAAAGTACAATCTGTGTTCCCATACATGCTGATTGTATGGCATTTACTCATGTAACAGGATGAAGTTATACTTCAGTGTTAGCTATCCCCAGTCTTCCCAAGGGACCTAATGCAGGGTGGTGAGAGGAGACAGATAACTACCTTGGATGCCTCAAGGCCTACTGTGTGGAACCAGCCACATGATGTGGTTCAATGAGATCTATGGTCATGAATCTCTTGTTTTTGTAGCCAGCAAAGGGCAGTAAAAGTACAGATCTGGTCCTTTTAACCACCAGGACAGGTACAGGCACTCTGTTGGATGACCTGAATTATTTCATGTCCACAATCTTCTCATGGACCAGATCACCGATCTTTGAAATCCAAGCAGGAGTTGCTGGTGCATTCTTCACTTCACCAGTGGCGAAATGTTTCTGTTGGATGTTGCTCTGAACGTCCTGGAAATCGTTCAGTTCCGATAAAACATTGAAATGTTCATTGATGTCACATGATGTTTCTGCCATCACTGTACTGGGACAGTCAAGGTCTAGAAGCCACATCTTACCCAAAAAGGATTTCATAGGGAGTCCGGCCACCCAGAGATTTTCTAGGCAGAGTATTGAGGGCTCTCTGGAACCCATACAGGTGGTGAACCCACCTGTGAGCTGAACCTAATACCCTATCTGTTAAAGACTGCTTTTTGTCACAGTTCTTCCTCTCCACTGCCACCTTTCCCTCAGGATGATAGGGTGAGGAATACTGCACATCACACCCAAGTTTCCTATGGTGTCGATGTAAGCCTCTGAGGCAAACACCAAACGTTGGCCCGAAAGGAATGTGGCTACTGCATACATCCCAATAAAGACTTGCAGGTCTTTCTAACAGTTCAGGTGTCAGATGATCGCTGTGGCAAAACCCATAGGAATCAAGAGTAGGAATCCATTGCTACCAACATGTATTTGTAAGGCCCTTTAGATTGTAAGGGTCTGCAGTAGTTCCGATAAACAAAAGCCACAGGCTTGTCTGAGACCAATAGAAGTGTCTGTGCTGGACGTGCGATGTTGGAACCCTTCATCTGCTGGCAGATGTTGCATTAAGGACAAAGTCTGTGGTCTGTTTGTATAGACCTGGCCACCAGTAGCGTTGCTGCAATAGTTAAATTGTTGCCACCACACCTGCATATGAGCAGATGCTATGCCCTGGTATGCTCCTAGGATTAATCCTAACCTGTGATTTGAATGAGGTATTACTCTATCCTCCACTCTGGGAATATGAGCAAATGGAATGTGTTACATACTTATCTGGTAGGAGTATTTTGTTGGTAGCATTTTGGCAGGTGGATGCCATTGCGTGCAGCATTGATAGCCATCATAATGTCTCTATCTAACCCCAGAATAGAATGAGTAATTGCAGTGACTGCAGCAGTTTGCACTGTTGCTTTTGTGGCTTCATCAGCCATAGAATTCTATACATGTGTATTCCTACACGCTGATGACTCAATGTATGTATCACATAAGTCAGGGGCAAACATGCTTTTAGTTTGGCCACCTTTCCTCAAAGCATCTTGTGCTTTATCGTGTACCCTTTGGAATCTCTAAATCCATTCTGGCTCCAGTAGTGTAACTACTCGTTGTAAGACTAGACACAAAAATGAGAATCACACAATTAGTGTGGGAAATCTGGAATCCGCATTCTCAAGTGCCAGAATTACAGCCTTCAGTTCAGCCAGCTGCGCTGTGTAATTACCAAATGACTGCATGTAGTTCTTTTGAAGATGGAATTCTCCATCATGCATTCTACCCTTCACAGCGGCACACGCTGCAGAGTATTGGTGCTCCTTCCCTACAGCAGGCCGAGCAGAACCGTCATTATAGATGATGTAATCATACCGATCTAGAGGCATTACTTCATTAGGCAGAGACTATTCATGTTTGTGTTGCAGCTATGCCTATGTTTGTAGTGCAGATTCAAATATGTAATCTACATCTGTTGCTGTAAGAGAGCTGAGCCTTTGTATCCCCTCGTGGATGTAAAGCTTTTCTGTTAGGAACGCTGGCCTTTGTAACAGCTTCTAAAGCTGCAATTGGAGACACAACAATTATGCATGTCCCCTGAGTCAATGATCTTTCTCTCACTCCAGCAGTCTGTACTGCCAGCAGAATCTTTTCTGTCAGTGCAAAACGTATTTCTGCATTTGTATAGAAATGTGATTTATATGCAATTGTTACATGCATGTGCAGTTTAGCACTGATCAGCAGTGCTAAAGTGCCTGGAATCCGATAGCCAACAAAAACAGGGTCAGAAAAATAGGAGGCAAAAGGCATAACAATTGGGGATAACCCTGCAAAAAGGGCCAGGTCTAACACAACCCCCCACCAGCCATAAGCCAGGGGAGACCAATCAATATATTGATGGACGTCCCTGATTGGGACTATAGAACATGGACCATGGCCTTCAACAGCAGGGACACATTCCAGTTCCAAGCCTTCCTTTTTTTCCCTTTTTTTTTAATAGAATGCACAGCTACCTCGAACGAGGTGTCTCTGCACTAATACAGAGGACATCAGAGAAGAGGGACCGGGCCGCTAAACCATAAACTTAAAGAGCCAGGTTTTCAGCGTCTTTCTGAAGTCCTGCTCTGAGTTCAACATGTGTGGGTGGAAAGGTGAACGATCTACCTCAATGCCTAGCTTTGAAAAAGTGAGGGACAGTGAGGTAGCATCTGTGGTTGGATCTTAAGGACCGCTCCTGAGAATTTGGGTGGAGTCTCTTCCTCAGGTAGCTAGGGCCCCTGCCATCGAAGGCTCGAAACGCAATTGTAAGGGCCTTGAATTCAATTCTTCTGGCAACTGGGAGCCAATGGAGTTGTTTGAGATGCTGAAAGATGTGATGGTGCAACGGAACCTTGCAGACTAGCCTCAAAGCTTCGTTCTATACTATTTGCAGCCTTCTGATCAAACATATGGGCAAGCCCAGGTAAAGGCTGTTGGCATAATCGAGGTGAGAGGTCACAAGGGCATGAACCGCGGTTCTTCGGCTTTCGTCGGCTAGGAAATCTAGAAGTTTTCTGATGGTTCTCATCTTTCAAAAGCAGGCCACCGGGACTTGCATGACTTGGGCTGATAGGGTCAGATCTTTGTCCCATCTGACACCAAGGTTCTAAACCAAGGCATTAGGCGCTGGTGGAGAGCCGAGTTCTCCAGGCCACCATAGGCCTGCAGGAGGGAGGCAGGCTTGGATAAAAAATAGAACCTCCCACCCAGGGTCTGTACCCTTAGGCTGGACCCGTGCCTGGAAAGCTATGGGGGGTGTGTGTACAAGCACCCCTAAATAGGAGATCTTGACCGGTCTCCTTGATCAACAGCCTTTTGTAGCTGCCCACAAGCCTGCGGAGAAGCTGACAGCAATCTCGGACAAACCTGCCCATGGTGCAGAGGGTGTTCCCTTGCACCGAGCTCACCCAGGACTCCTGTTGCTACCATAATGCTGGGCAGGAGCAGAGGTGCTTCTCTGGCCTCCTGCTCCGCTCAGGCACACAGCAACAACCTTGCCCCGACAGACCTCAATCCCGGGCCTACAGGCAGTGCTGTAAGTTGGGTATGTGGCTGTCGTCTATCACGAAGGCTGTGTTGGTGACTCCACCCTTCTTCCTTCTGGGCTCCCTCATCAGCCAGGGACAGCAGCTTGCCCCAGCAACAAGGGGACGCGCTTCAAAGTTTTCTTTTCTCCTTGGCCACATCTCATGCCGACAAGGCGTTTTCCACATGGCACAAATTATTTTTCCCAAAAAAAGATAATTGGTCTCACCATGTGCTTCCTGTAGGTCCCACAGAACTCCAGAAGGCTTTCTTTGGTAAATAAGGTGAAGTCCTTCTCCTACTCCGGGTAGGAGCAGCCACTGCAGGCTATCCTACACCCCACAAACCAGGGGCAGTGCCCCTCGCACAGCTTTTCCAGCTCTACTCCCAGGCAGGTTCTTTTTTTAATCCAGCAAGGATCTTTCTCTGAAGTCTTTTATCTCACTGAGAATTCCAACTGAAGGCTATTACACACAAGTCTTTGGAGAGTCTTCCCAAGCAGGATACTACAACAGGGCAAAAAGTGTCAGTCCTTTTCCTCCACCACAGACAGAAGCAGCAACTGCAGGCCAACCCACCCCTCATAGAGAAAAGGTGGTGGTCCTCACACAGCTCTTCAGCTGTTCTTCTTGGCAGGGTCCTTTTGTTTCCAGAAATAATCTAAACTTGTGTGGTTTTATTTCCAGTACTCATACCCTAGTTTCAATTGTTCTCTTTGCTTCAGGGTCTCTGAGTTAAGTCCAAACAAGTTCTGGCCTCCTTGGTCCAGCATGACCACAGAGGGTGGTGACATCATTGTGCAAAGGAGACACAGCCTATTCAGGTGCTAGCAAAACTCCTCCCATCACTCAAAATGCAAACCAGGTCTATTCAGACCAGCTAGTAGTCGGTCAGGCAGGCAAGGCAGGACACACCTCAAACCCCCTTGTGACTGTCTGGAGGGAATGCACATCACTGACTCCTGTCACTCCAAAACCAGACAGTGAATATACATACAAGCAGAGGTACACAGAATGGTAAAGCTAGAAAATGCCCAAGTTCTAAAAGGGATACCAAAGGGTATGATGGACGGAGCGCTTGAGCAAATCAAACACTCACCCCCAGTCAACTGATCTGGGTTTAATCCATCACCATTCTTTAGCTCACTCTGCCACCCTAGTTCAGACATAGCCATATGCAAATCAGTCTGACCTTGTGCCTCATGGGAACACTCCAGCCTAAACTGCCAAGCCATGTCTTCCCTGGACCGGAAACAAGCATCCTGGGACTGGTTTCGGATTCATAATCCTCATCAGCCAGGCTATCTTGAATCCAGTGGTAGACTGAGCAAGGGACCCACATCTGGGCATACCCTACCAACTTAGTGCAAACAAAGTGATATCAAAGGGGATGATGGGCGGAGCGCTTGAGCAAATCAAACACTCAGCCCCAGTCAACTGATCTGGGTTTAATCCATCACCATTCTTTAGCTCACTCCACCACCCAGTTCAGACATGGCCTTATGCAAATCAGTCTGACCCTGTGCCTTATGGGAACAGTCCAGCCCGAACTGCCAAGCCATGTCTTCCCTGGACCAGAAACAAGCATCCTGGGACCGGTTTCGGATTCATAATCCTCATCAGCCAGGCTATCTTGAATCCAGTGGTAGAGTGAGCAAGGGACCGACGTCTGGGCATACCCAGCCAACTTTGGGCGAACAAAGCGATACCAAAGGGGAAGATGGACGGAGCGCTTGAGCAAATCAAACACTCACAGTTCTAAAAGTGACCTTTTCAAACGCACAATTTAAAAACCACCTTTACTAAAAGGTGTGTTATTAAACTCTGAGTTCAGACAGCCTAAACTCCTTTCTTCTACCTTCTCCCAATTGAAAGTTACATATGTAAATTGTTACAGTGTAGCTCCAATGATAACCTATGGGACAGACAGCCTTTCGATAGTGAAAAGCGAAATACACAGTATGTCACTATCAGGACATGTAAAACACACCATCACATGTCCTACCTTTCACATACACTGCACTCTGCCCATGGGGGTACATTGGGCCTACCTGAGGGTTGCCTTACATGTAAGAAATGAGAAGGTTTAGGCCTGGCAGGTGAGTGAACTTACCAGATCAACATGGCAGTTACATACTTCGCGTGCAGGTACTTCAGTGGTATGTCTGAGACACATTTACAGGGCTACTCATATGAGTGGCACAAACAGTGCTGCAGGCCCAATAGTAGCATTTGATTTACTGGCCTTGGCACATTCAGTGCAGTTTACTGGGGACTTACCAGTAAATCAAATATGCCAATCATTGATAACCAATCATAATCACAATTTACACAGAGAGCATATGCACTTTAGAGCTCATTAGCAGTGGTAAAGTGCCCAGAATCCTATAGCCAACAAAAACAGGGTCAGAAAAATTGGAGGCAAAGGGCAAAATGTTTGGGAATAAACCTGCAAAAAGGGCCAGGTCTAACAGACACTTACCATCTCTGACGGCTTTCACAAGGCACACCCGCACAAGGATGGGACAAGAGATGAGTAGGAGCTGGGTTGGAGCTCAGAAACGAGCATCCACCATCAGCCCCTCTTTTTCTTAGCCTGGCCTCTTATATGGTATTTATATTCTCATTCTATTTCTTAGCTTCTCTTTACTCTTTGTTAAAAAAATTATTTGAGGCAAATTTCGTCAAAATGCATCAGAACAAAATATACACACCAAGCAACAAAAACAAAATCCTTTTTCGAGTTGTCTGCTCACTTTTTTAATTCTCCTGTGAATTTCACCACTGCTCCCATGGTTATGGAGGAGATTCTCTTCCCCATTCTGGGTCTACCACCCTCCCCCCCACCAGCTGGTGGGCCCAAGCCTGTATCTGAGCACCCACCTTAGTTTGTCATGGTCCTCTGGGAGCTTGGTGGGAGCCAAGGCCTGGGGCAGTCTTTTCCTGTGTCAGGAGGCACTCAGCTGGGAGGGGTTGCTTTCACTCACATGTTTTCTTCAGCTCTCCCCTCATCAGTGGCATCAGGTGCTATGCCGTTTTCTCTGCCCGGGAATGATTTTCTCCTTCCGTGCCCCTAGTGTTCTCCTCTTCTGTCTTTTTGAACTCCCACCTGTCCGAGTCATTTTTCTCCTTTCACCATTTTCTCCTCTTGTTCTTGTTTCTGTCCCTTTTTTCATTCTAATATTTGTTTTTCCTTTTCTTGTCCTCTGGCATCCTAGTGGCATGGCATGACTGCTGCAACCCTTAAGACCTGTACTCCAGCAGGTAAATCAGCCATTTTTGTACATGTGTCCTCCCTTAGCTCCTTCCGATCAGGTAACGGTACAGGATATATGGACAAGAAATCTTCTTTCCTTTTCTATGCCTCACACTCAACTGATATGGTTGTAGAGACAAAAACCACTTCAGAATGCATGCATTATTCCTTTCACAAAAATAATCCAAGTAAGCAGGGAATGATCTGACTATAATATGAAAAATCTACTCTGTAGGTAATACCTCAATTTTCATACAGCCTATTTAATGGCTAGATACACTTTTCTAGTGTTGCATAACAATATTCCCGTAGTAACAGCTTCCTACCAATAAAGTGGATAGGTTTCTTTGTTTCTTTGAGAGAGATATGCCCCAATCCCTACATCTGAAGCATCTGTCTGTAGTAAAAACGATTTTGAAAGTCTGGTGAAGCCATCAGTAGTTCATTAGTAAACCTTTTGGTTGGCTGTTGTTTCTGTTAAAGGTGTTGATCTGCCAGGGATTGAGATGTGAGAATGTTCTGGAATGTAACCTCCTTAGTAACCTAATAAACCCAAAAAGGAACCCATAGCTTTATTAGATGGAAAACAGATTGAGGTTATTATTTTACTTTCTCTTCCTGAAGTCAAATAGTTTTATTTTCTAAATTATAACCTAAATATGTTAGTGTAATTTGCTAATTTGGTTTTCTTTGTGTTTATGTGAAGGCCAACTACCTGCAAAGCAGAGAATATTAAGGTACAGTGTGGTAAAATGATCCTCCCACATTTTATTAAAAACTGTAATTTCATATAAATAAACCGAGGAGAATGATTGATAGAGTTGTTATACTTGATTCATCAGCCATTGAAATCTGTCGGGCACCCCATGTAAACCAAAAGGGAGTACTTTAAAGTAGAATAAACCTTGGGGAGTAGCAAATGCAGCTTTTTCTTGATCCTCTTGTGCTAATTGGATTTGCCAGTATCCCTTAGTTAAATCAAAGAGGGTAATGTACGGGTATTCTCCTAAATGCTCAATTAATTAAACTATACAGGGCAGTGGGTAACTAACAAACTTTGAAATGTTATTAGTTATCCTCAACTAAATACCGTATCTTATTGAATCATTTGGCTTGGGAAGTAATACAATTGGGTAACACCACTCACTATTAGAATGTTCTATGACTCTAAATGCCAACATCTTTCCCATTTCCTGTAGTATGGTGTTTCTTTGAGGCTCTGCCAGGTATCCTATATGGACTTTGCTTTACAATGTTTTCTGGGTTCCATTTGTATGTGATGAAATTCATATAGGTTTGCCCAGGTGACTCTCACAAAATCTCATAACATTTGCTTTATTGGCATAACAACTCTTCTTTTTGGAACTCTTTTAATTGTTTTTCTATCTCAACGGGTGAGTTTGTGCTACTACAGGTGTTCTCAGGACTGAAGACACTTAGACAAGGTGAGGCCTTTGCCATTTTGTAAATAGATGTTTGTGGAAAATTTGCTCTGTTTCTTTTTTCTGGTCATTTGTACTTTGTATAACTTTTCCCACTCTTTTTAGCACCTCATATGGACCTTGTCATTCTGACCAAACGTTTGGTCACTGGTGGGGAGTGATGACAAAACTCAGACCCCTGTCTGTAACTCTCACCATTTAGTTTTTTTAGTTCGAATAATCCATCTGTTTTTGTTGCCTTCCATATCCCTGAGTGTTCCTAGACACATTTGTAAGTGTGTGACATATCCTAGTAAGCTTGGTTCTTCTTGTGAAATTTCTTCCCAATATTCTTCAGTCATTTCTAATAGGGTTTGTGGCTTCCTTCCGAATGGTAATTTGAACGGAGAACACCCTACACTATATTGGGTTTGATTACAAATGAAAAAAATAATTAAGAGCAACAACTTATCCCACTCCAGCCCCTCTTGACTTAACATTTTCTCAGTGAGAGTTTAAGGTTCCCATTATACCGCTCCACCAAATCAACAGTTTGGGTATGATAGACCAACATGCATTATTCCCAACTGCGCACAAGCTTGTTCCATTCATTTTCAGAAGAAGGGGGTTCTTCTGGTCAGTCATAACCTCCTTAGGGAAGCCTATTTGACACAAAATATCAATAATAGCAGTAGTTATGGCCTTAGTATTCACTTTTTATAATGATATTACTTTGGGGTAATAGGTAGCATTGCCAGCCATCTGACTTTATACCCTTGTGAAGATGAAATTAGAGGTCCTACAAAATCAAACCCTACAAGTTGGAAATGGATTTCTATGATTGACATTTTCTCATCGGAATTTTGATAAATATGTATTTTTCTTCTGACAATGAGGGCATTTCTGACATTTAGGTTTTATTTGAAGAAAAATGTGTGGGCAGGAAAAATGGTCTAGAATACTTTGCGAAGTTTGTTCCCTTTACCAAAATGACTGGCAAGGAAGTGCAAATGGGCATAATATGGTGATTGATCACTAAAGGCCTCGGGAGCCAAAAGCTAAGAAGCCTGGTCTGATTTTCCTACTCTGTAGAGCAACCCTTTATAAAAAAACAACGGTTGGGGGAGTCCCATAATTTCTTCGGGCCTAATCCCAGTCAGACTATAAAGTGGAATGTTCTAGTTAGGCAGCTCGAAAATTTCCTTCCAAAAGCCAAGGTTGATGTGAAAGTAAGGCACTTCAACGCAACCCATTTTTTTCTGTATTCATGAAGCCCGACTACTTATTTTCCCGTTGACAGGATCACTTCAGTTAGGTTCTTTCTGCAAACAAAGATGCCTCCATAAGGAGGCCATTTCTTTCTACAAGGGATTTTTGAAGTAGGGTTACAAATTAGGATTATCAGTTCCAAGGATCCTCATCCCTGGAAGTTCTGGTATTACTCCTGCTTAAATATACGTTTTTTCTACAGCAGGTTCTTATATCAGGACCTTAACCACAGGAAATTCTTTCTGGCAACTGTTCACACATTTTAGAATTCATTTATTTTTAGGAAGTATCTAATGTGGAAGGACCAAACTTCCTTTTACCACAAATTATCTGCAGTCTGGATCCAATAATATGATAACTTCTTCTATTTTCACCTGAAGTGGAACATAATAGGCAGTTTCATGATCTCGTGTATAGCTATTCAATCAATCAATCAATCAATGACACTTGTAAAGCGCGCTACATACCCGTAGGGTCTCAAGGCGCTGGGGGGGGGGGGCGCTACTGCTCGAACAGCCAGGTCTTCAGCTTCTTCCTGAAGGAGAGGTGGTCTTGGGTCAGGCGCAGGTCGGACGGCAGGGAGTTCCAGGTCTTGGCAGCCAGGTAGGAGAAGGCCTATTGATTTTTGTATCAAGCCTACAACCAGGGGCTCCTCTTTTTGCCTTTTCTATTTCCAAAACCATGCAATACGTCCTCAGCCCCCGCAGTTAAAACACTGGGCCAGAGAGATGGGGTTGTTCTGTAGATATGGTGAGATGGGGTTTACACCTCAGTTTGGGTAGAAAGGAGTATGCTTAAGGGTCTTTCCTTCTCACAAAGAAGAGGACTAATCTGGCCTTCCCAGTTCAGCACCCATTTTAACTCTATTTGATTATCTATTAGTTATTGGAGCTGAACCCCTTGATTTTTAACAGTCTGTAGGATTTTGATCTACAGACCTCAGGTAGTGCTTAAGGTCCACTCCTGTTTTGCTCTCCCTCTACAAGCTGGTGCACTACAGCCTCCAACTATCAGTTATTTTAACTACAGGAATCATACGTCTTGCAGAATGTTTTGGCTGTATTGAATGGGATGTATGGGTAGATCTTGAATAAGTTCAGTGGCTGATAGCTTATTGTAGTAGCTCTAGTAGTTATGAAGGATTCCATTGTCATGGATGTGCTGAAAAGAACCATAACATAGGAGAAGACCTACATGGTATCAGAAGAAATTCACTGGTTCAGTCAGAGAGGTATTTGCTGAGGAGGACCTTGGTTTTGGAGGAGTTCAATGTGCTGGACCGTGGAGCCATCCAGTGGTATGGCAATGAAACATATATGATTGATTGGGGCAAAAAACATAGGCAATGAGAGCAAGAGTCAAACTATAAAAATAGTATTGTTCCCAATGTATGATTATTGTAGTTTTTTCTGTTTTCCTATCTTGTTTGCAGAACAGGCTAATGTTTTTTAGTTTTAGTGCCAAGATGCCTTTCTAAGGTTAATGTTTGCACTTTATAATTCATAACCTAACCTAACATAATTTAGGATTTGGGTGTCATTTGCATAAAGATATGAAAGCTCAAATAAGGAGTCAATGCCCTCAAGAGAGGTAGTGTTGAGAGAAAAATGGAGAGGACCAAGAAATGAAACTTGAGAGACACCAACTGGAAATGATATGTCAGATTGGTAGGAGGAAATCCATTTGAATGCTACTTGTGTCTGTCCTAAAGGAGGAGCTAGAGTACGACGATCGACAGTGTCTAAAGAAGCTGCTCTAAGATGGATGACAGGTGATTATGATGGGCAAAGTTGATAATGTCAGACACATTTGAAAGGGCACTTTTCTATAGATTGAAGAGCATTGAAACCTGAGGGAGGGGACTGAGTAGAATGTTTGAGGATAAGCTGAGTGTGATATGGTTCAAAACCAGCCAAATATTTTGGGGAAAATGTGGAGTTTAGAAACAGGAAAGTATTTAGAAAGAGAGGAAGGATCATCAGTAGGAGTTTTTAGATCAAATGATCAAATGACAGCTAGTGGAGAACAAGTCTTTCTAATCAATGTTAATGAATTCTCATGATTATACCTGTTTCTGATTTTAAATTGTCAATATTTCCCAGTGCCTCAATATTGAACTTGCCCTGCCCTTCTCTGGTTGTCGGCCTTCACCATGGTGATGACTCGCCTTGCTGAAGCAACACCTGCTGAGATCATCCTGTAGCTCTGTGAAACGAGATGCAAGGTCCCTGTCCTTTCTAAACCAACTGTTGCAATACCCGGAGGGCCGCGGAGTCTGCATCCTTACACCTCGGAAAAAATAATCCTCTTATAGTACCCTCCTTGTTCCATTTTTTCTAACAAACTCCAAAGATGCACCGCAAACTGTTTCAAGTTACATAAAATTACCGGTTAACTCCACATAGATGATCAATTTTGAGACTACATGTGTTCCGCTTCCATCACTCGGCTGCAAGCTCTAAACTTGGGGACATTGCTGTGTTCCTGGACTGGACACCCCGAGTTATTAGCGCGCAGTCTTTCAAAGCGCTAGGCCTGTGTTCAAAGCCGATCAATTTCTTCACTGGCTGAAATTGTGTCTAAGAGAAATGACTTACAATTTAATCAAAAAATATGAAGTGCAAAGAAAAAAATAGAAAAGGCGTTCGATAGATACATATCCAAAGTATGTCAAATGAAATGAAAAAGGAAGAAAAGAGGTTACTATCGTGCATGTGTAAAAATCCCCCCAAAAAGAATTTACATCACCTCACTCAGGAGAAGCACGTTTAATGAAATGCCATTGGCGAGGAAGCAAGACAATTCTAAATATGTGTTATTTATATTGGCACAAAAACTTTACATAAAATGCAAATTGTTCTGTACACTGTGAGGGTTTCCAAGATTAGAGCAATTTACGCAAAGATAACATTTACTCAAGGTAAACTGAAATCTATAGAGCAGCGGGAATGGAAATCCATGATAATGAGAGCCTTTGCAGTGAGGCTTGACCTCGGCATAGTCATTAAAGTGCTTTTTTTCAGCCCACGTGCCCTTTTCGCAGCAGAACTTGAGCACAAAGCGTTAAGCCTATCATCGAGGTTCAGACACCTACCAGCCGCCGTTTTGTAAGCAGACATTGTAGGTTAATCATTTTAGCAGTGACTAGCGCCTGCTACACTGCCCAGCAAAGACAGTGTGAGGAGCGTCAGAACTGTCAATAGCTGACAATCCAATCAGCAATAGAAAAAGGGGTGTTTATGGCAAGGACTGGAATATTTTTTAATGAGGTTGTTTACCACAAATGTACAGAATAAAATGCATGCTTTCGAGATAACAAAATGAGGTCATGGATTTCTTAGATGCTGGTGAGTGGGAGAAAAGGATAGGCCCTGATTTAGAGTTTTGCAGATTGGTTTATCCAACGTGAGTGAGTAACAGGGGCCGTATTACACAAGCGCCTGAGGGACGCAAAGAGCATTTGTGCCCACTTTATGAGCCCCCGGGACACTTTATATCACAGAAGGGGCCGCAGATGCTTGTACAGCCCCTTTTGTAATACAGAGAGCACTGGTGCACAGCCAGCACCATCGCTATCAATAGAGGGCGTTCACTCCTTTGCATGGGTGCGCGGCCCCACGTAGAAAAGAGAATCACTTTGCCTCTACTCAATATTACCGACGTGGGTGCAGAGACAAAAAAGTCAGTGTGCCAAAAAAGGTGACGCACTTTCTTTTCACCTTCTAAACACAGACCTCTAAAGGGATGACAGGGGGTCCCATTGCTCCTCCAGACATCACTTTGCAGCCGGTGCAGTCCCCCACAACACCTGCCTGCAAGGAGATCTCTAATCCCTTTTAAAAGTGCATGCAGGTTGCTGCCTGTACAGAGAAACACGGAGCAGCTTTTAACTACTTCGGCGCTCATGACGAGCTCAGCTCGTCATGAGTTAAGCTGCCTGCACGCTGATGACGAGCTGAGCTTGTCATGTAACGTGGCTTTTTAAAAAACGCAGCGCGCAGCAGGAAAACGCTAGCGCGCATGCGGTTAAACAGCTGCTCTGTATTTCTCCTAAACGCGCCGCTTTGCGGATGGGCGAGTTCGTGGGTGCCTCGAGGATAGCACATGCTTCTTGATAGGGCGCACTTTCCATGTTTGCACCCATCGCACCTGCTTTAAGGTGCGCCATGGTGCAAACATGGAAAGTGTGCTCTATCTCCATATCAGCCCTGTCGACAAACTCTAAATCAGGCCGAAAGCATTATTTGCTTTAACAACTGCAACACTGCAGACTCCTGGGACTTGAGTTTGGTTGCTTTAGGACCATAGAATAGCTACATACCTCAACAGAGCGCCACTGGCACAACCAGTATTTTAATAGCCCGGCCGGCAAAAATATTATGAAAATCATCTAAATGCTGTACTTTTTCACTTACAAGTACACGTATATACTTTTTTAACAGTAAATCTAAGAAGTAAGCACATTTAACAGTGTTCCAGAACTGCCCTACTGATAATTAAAGTGAAAAAAAGACATTAAAGGCATGTTACAAATGTATACAGATGATTTTCTATAATGCTCTATTTAGGGATCATGTCTGGACCTTTGCAGAATCTAACATTTTAACAAATGGCCGGTATTGCTCTGTGGCAACCTTACACCCACCCTTCTCCACATTGCACAATACAATACTATGCAATACAATATGACATAGTCCAATAGAATGTTTTTCGCAATAGCACAGCATAAAACAGGTTTCTGCCTCCTTCTTGAAGTTCTCACTGTACCACATCATATGCACACTTGGGGAAACTGAAAGATAATTCTGATTGGTGCACATCCTCCAGCTCTGTGGAGATGGATTATTTATGGCATGTTAACAGAGGCTGTTGTTGGACTCATAGAAATTGACACTTCAGAGCATGTTGGCACATCTAAAGGTAAGAACACAACATGTGTTTTGCATGCAATTGTGAGTGTAAGAGACCCCTAAGGTTGACGTAGTTGCTAAGAAATTATCCCCCTTATGTAGTAATTGGTATGTATGAAATAGCAGTATCTAGAAACCCTTGTACTTACTGTACCAATGCATCATGGGAGTTGTAGTCAATTAAAGATTTTACTGTGAAGCACTTAAGCAATGAGTTTAAAAGTGAATATTGCACATTATAAATGTAAGATCAGGAGACATGTCATGCTAAATGTAGGTATTTATTTGTAATGTACTTGACTTTACGCAGTCACAAGTGCATATGAAAAAAGTAACAGACTGTTTGCACTATTTCAATCATAGATACAGAACAGAACAGAAATTGTGTACTTACCTGCAATTATCCATATGCCAGTTTTTCGCACCCTCCACCCTGCCCCTCCCCGCCTCCCTGCCCCACCGTAACTCCCTCCACGGGCCGCGGCTGCTACACACACAGCAGAGCAGGCAGAGTAGGTTGCAACAGTTCTATATCCGCAGGCCACGATCTTCACAGAATCAAACAGCAGAAGAAGATGAGAGGAACGCCAGTGTTGTGGAGGTTAAAATCCTTAAAGTCCAGCGCCTGCAAGGCAAAGACATACGTGTCATGAAGGGCAAAATTGTTAAAATCAGTCATGACATTGGTGCCATACACAACTGTCTTCAGCACATGTCAAATGTGATTGAGAAAGGTCAGAGAGCAACAGCAGAGAAACTGGACCGTGTGGCAACAGCAATGGAGACACTGTGTACAACAATACAAGCGCAGCAATTAGCAAGTGACCATAGGCTTCAGAGGGCAATGTCCAACATGCAGGGGTACACCAGGGCAATGAATCGTCTTTGCCACACTACTACTCAACTTTCCAAACGTACAGTTGCCATGCAATTGGAGATATCACAATGTTGTGGAGATGTTGCCAGGGGCATGATGACACTCAAGAATGTAGTAGAGGGTATGCAAAGTGAAGCTGCAAGTGGAAGCCTACTACATGGTGGTGGGAGTGATGGGGGCTCAAATGTAAGTAGCCTACTTGAACCTGCTGTGCCTGGGGTACCCCGTAGCACCAGAAGACAAGACAGGGCAGATAGCCCAAATATGGTTGATGGGAGAAACACAGGGGTGCGTGGACGCACGAATTAGGAAATGACTTAATAACCTACATAGCTTTGGAACAAAGGACGTCTGAAGATAATGCATTGCTATGACTATGAACAGTAAATGCCTTTTAATTTTCTGTCAGCACACTGCATGCACTAAGATGTCCTAAGTACCCTGAATCCATGCTGAAAATTTAGAAATAAAAAGATTACAGTTATGCACAAAAATGTGTTTTGTGGTTCTTACCTCTGTCCAAAGTAATGTTGAGTTATCTCTGCCCTTCTTCTTCTCCCCTCTGCTGCGTCAGATCCATGTAGTCTTGGTTGTGGTTGTTGAGGCTGGTTATCAATGTGAGGTAGTACATCCTCCTCTTCCAGTTCTATGCCTCTACTAGTGGCTAAGTTGTGCAACATGGCACATGTTGCAACTATTTTACAGCAAATATTAGGACGATATTGTAAAGCTCCGCCAATCTTATGTAGTATGCGAAACTGAGATTTAAGTACACCAAATGTTCTCTCAATTACGTTGCGGGTTGCTATGTGTGAATGGTTGTAGTGCTGTTCTTTCCGTGTTGCTGGATTCAGATAGGGTGTAAGAATGAATGACCTCACAGCGTATGCACTTTCACCTATGGAATGGGATGGAAGATACAAATTAGGAGTCCGATGTGACAACATGTGTAACAATTAAAGGGAATGTCCATCTCCAAATTCTCCAGCAAGCAGTCGTGTGTGGATGCCACTATGCCTAAAAATGTAAGAATCATGGGCACTTCCAGAGTAACTCGCAACTAAGTCAGTGATTATAGCTCGTGAATGGCATATTACCTGAATGTTAAGTGAATGGTAACATTTCCGGTTGCGTTTAAGCATGGACGTAAAATTCGTTCCGCTCGCAGATTTTGTGGATTTTCCGCAATTTTCCGATCCGAGAATTGTGCGAAATCACAGCAAAATCCACGAATCCGTGAGCGGGACGAATTTTGCTCAGGAAGCACTTACAGGGTTAAAGCAGGTGCCCAAGTTGAAGCTAATTTCTTTGTAACCATTTACAAAATGGTTACAAAGAAATTAACTTCAACTTGGGCACCTGCTGTAACCCTGTACGTGCTTCCTGAGCGGCGCCTCGTTGCCTACTTGCAACTATTCTCTGACCCTGCTCTGACCCTCGAAGCAGGGTCAGTAAATAGTTACAATTAGGCAATGAGGCTCCTGTCACTAAAATTAAACCTCAACAGGAAGCACTTACAGATAACAGGTGCCCGAGTTGAAGCTCAAATTCAGTAACGCATTATAATCAGCCCAAGAATCTAGTGAGCACGGTCGATGCTAGGCAGGTGTGCTCTCTCCCCAGATCTACCGTCTACAATTAGCTTTAATCCGTGATGGGGATCTAGGCATCCACGAGTTTCTCGAGCACAATCCCCCTGTACTTCCAGTGACCAGGAGGCTGCTTTCTCCTCATCTGCTGCGCTGATCGGCGTCTGACCCTTATAAACAAGAGGCTATGCAACGTCTTCCCGCCCTTTCCCCCACTGTGATGGACAGCTCACTCGAGGGACCACGGCGCCTATGGGCACGGTGGCAAAGTTACAGACACACGGGGTCACTGGAGACAACTCTTCTGGGCCTTTACACAGCTGTAGTGCAGGAAAAGCACAATGCATTTACCCAACGAGGTAGCATTTACTGCTTTCTCCTCATTTGCTGCTCTGATCGGTCTCTGACCCTTTATAAACGAGAGGCATGTGAACTCGCACAGAAGCCTGGCCCCAGCCCACACACACTAGGCTATGCAACCTCTTCCCGCCCTTTCCCTCACTGCGATGGACCTCGGCGCCTATGGGCGCGGTGGCAAAGTTACAGACACACGGGGTCACTGGAGACAACTCTTCTGGGCTTTTACACAGCTGTAGTGCAGGAAAAGCACAATACATTTACCCAACGAGGTAGCACTTACTGCTTTCTCCTCATTTGCTGCTCTGATCGGTCTCTGACCCTTTATAAACGAGAGGCATGTGAACTTGCACAGAAGCCCGGCCCCAGCCCACACACACTAGGCTATGCAACCTCTTCCCGCCCTTTCCCCCACTGTGATGGACAGCTCACTCGAGGGACCTTGGCGCCTATGGGCGCAGTGGAAAAGTTACAGACACACGGTGTCACTGGAGACAACTCTTCTGGGCCTTTACGCAGCTGTAGTGTAGGAAAAGCACGATACATTTACCCAACGAGGTAGCACTTACTGATTAGCCAGTAGAAAGTACTCCAGTTAAGTATGGGGCAAATCGCAAAAAATTCAGCGATTTCGCGGGAAAATCTGCAAATTTGCAGATTTTTTTGCGATTTCGCGCGAATTAGCGGACCGCTGATTCGCAAAATTCGCCCATACTTAGTTGCAGTACATGTACTCATTTTCAGATGGAGGACAAATGGGGACATGCGTGCCATCTATACAGCCAATGACATGACGAAAATGTGCCATGTTGTAAAAATCTAATTTTGTTTGTAACAATTCCGGAGGTGTGCTGGGAAATTTAATGTGACGCCTTATCCTTTGCAACATGGCATTGAGGAAAGCATTAAAGAAACGCGAAAAGGAACTCTGGGACACGCCTTCAGCAGTAGCTATGACACCCTGGAAGGACCCAGACGCAAGGAGGTGTAGGGAACACAAGACCTGTACATGGGTTGGTATGGCTTGTGTCCTGCGTGTATTTCTCTGCAAGATTGGGTCTAATTCATCTATCAAATCCAAGATTAAGTCAGCATTGAGTCTATACTTATCATATATTTCAGCTTCTGTCTGCCCTAGTAAGGTGACGCGAGCCCTAAAAATCCTCTCATGTACCCTCCTTCTCCTCCTTGCTGCTGCTCTCAGCCTCAGCCTCCGTGCCACGACAAAGAGTGCTGCCATTGTGAGACATTTTTGGAGCCATTCTGGGGCCCCTTAAATACTATCCTAATGAGTTTCACCTGCATTGATTGTTTCTTACATTTTACCACCTGGTCTGACTTCTTCTAAATTTAAGAATTCTGATTTGCGAATTTTTAAGTAATCGCAAATTGCGAATTTTCATGCATGTAATTTTTTTGATAAAATTTGCGATTCCTTAACTTTGGAAATTTTTTAAGAAATCGCAAAAAAGATTTGCGATTCCTTAAATTGCGAAAACAAACATAAATTATGATGCATCCCAAAAGTTGAAATTGCATTCGCAAACGGGCAAATTTTGAGATTCGCACCCTTTGCGAATGCAATTTTCAATGATGCATGTGCCCCAAAAAAACGTTGCTGCTGAAAAACGCTAAAATATATTTTGGTCCTTGTGAAGACAGTCAAAGAACTGGTTGGATAAACTGAACTATAATATGGATATAATGAGTTTTGGTAAGTCAACTATGATGAATTTTGAGCCCTGTGGTACTAGCAAAGGGAAACCAGATAGGATTGAACCTGATTGTGGTTTTTTTGAAAGGATTCATGAAATGTTATTATTTAACCATTTCCGTATATGAAAATTGGGTATAGGAGCTCCTATAAACTTAAATAGTAGACCTTGTAAGGCTGTAGAAGCTGCAATAGACATAGTGAAAAGACTCAGGTCCTAAATATAAAGAGCACATTACTGGGGCTATGGTAAAAACACATTTAATTGCCCAATAAAATCACCCTGCACCATGCAATTATATGTTGATCTTCATAGAATGGGAAAATACTTTGTGGGACTGATTTTCCAGTCTAAAACCACATGGAATGTGCCATCCCATGCTGTTTTCCAGCATACCTCTATCATCTACTCTGAGCAGCTGGTACATGTATGCGCAGTCCTGTGGATGGGGACTGGGGGACGAGGAAAAGGGGAGCAAAAGAGAGCAGGGGAAGGATCGGCTCCTGCTGCAGCTAAAGCTTGATGCGATTTTTTGGGCTGGAATAACCAGTTGGAGAAATCAGATTGGGTGCCCCCCACCTGGAAAAACGATATTTGGAAAAACAAACCAATTTGAAATCAGGCTGAGTAGAATTCCATGAGCTAATTGCGCTCCACCTGACTCGGAATCATCCCCGTAGTGTGCTATTTAGTTTTTATTTCCTGTGTAACAGCCTAATGGACGTGAATGCCAGGTCAGCCTCCTGAGAGAATAATCTATACAAGCTAAGCAGCTGAACTTGAGAAGTTACCGGTTGGTTTAAAACTACAGTAGGATATATATGGATTGTTTATAGCATGACTGATTGTCTGACGAGCGTGTTGTTACAATTTGTGTTGTATTGTATTGTAATTGTATTTAAATAGCGCTTACTACACCTGATGAGGCGTCACAGTGGTTTTCGGTGAGTAGCGTGTTATTCCGGATCCCAAAAAGTATTAGTAGTGAATTAGTATAGGAAAATATGAAATGTATTTGAGTGGTGGACATGTGAGTCTGTTGGTTTGTTTGAAAAGGACAATGGAGGGATAGAAGAGGAAAAGGATCTAGACAGTGTTTAGTTGCAGAGCATATTGCTTGGAGGAGGTTTTAGATGAGTAAGGGTTCAATCCTTAGCCTAGTACTTTTTAATGCATATATGGCCCCACTGATTAGGTTAATATTGTCCTTCAACATTGAGAGCATCTGATATGCAGACTACACACAGCTGGTATTGGTCCTATACAAAAATACCACACTTCTGAGGAAACCCTCTGCCAATGCCTCACAGCTGTTTTTCACTGGATGAAGACCAACCATCTGAGATGGAACTCTGAAAAAACGGAATTCATGCCATTAGAGAAGGGAAATAATTTCTGCCCCAGGCGATGGAGGGCGGCTAATACCCGTCCTCCCTCTAACCCCGTAACTGCAGCCAGAAACCTGGGGGTGAGATTTGATTCTACTCTGTCTTTTCATCAGCAAGCGCTATCTGTAGCAGGTACCTGCTTTCACTTAATCGAATCACTAAAAAAGATCTTTGATTTAGTTCCCATTACGATTAGGCAGACAGTTGCAACAGTTTTGATTACTTCTAGAGTCGACTACTGCAACAGTCTTTATGCAGGAACTAATAAATCAGTCCCTCTTAAACTTCAAATGGTTCAACATGCTGCAGCAAGACTGGTATTTGAATGGCCTAGGAAATCCTCTGCATCTGCTGCCCTTAAAACTGTGCACTGGTTACCTGTCCACAAAAGATTACTGTTCAAACTTTTAACAAGTACTTTCAGAAGCTTTCATTCCTTTGGCCCCCAGTATCTTCGATCTAGGTTCACCCATGATGTACCTTGCCACACGCTTAGATCTTCCAGCTTAAATCAATTAAAACCTCCAGCCTTCAGCTGTACCTCTAAAAGAGGCAAATCCATTGTAGTATTAGGTACAAAGGCCTAGTACTAACTCCCTAGTAACCTCGGTTTCATTCAATCAGAAACCCTTTTCAGAAAGTTCATGAAAACCTGGATTTTTACTGCCTCAGATGCACTATGCAAAGCTCTGATTTAACCCCTTCAGTCCAGTTCTCAATTGTTGTTACGTTATGCACGCAACTCAATTGACTATAGCGCCATGATAACTCCCTGGTGTGACAGCTGCACTCTATAAATACTCTCTAACAAAACATAACATAAAGGAGAGATGGAGGAGGGAAGAGTTTCTAGAAGTGGATTAGGGAGAGAGATGAGGTATCAGAAGAGTCGAGAAGGGATACATGAGAGAAGGGTTTAGAAAGGCGTGTTTGGCAAATCCTAGTAACAGTGGTTTGAAATGATTCAAGGAGGGGTAGAGGAGGGAAGAGGCTAGAAAGGGTTATTTTGGAAATCATAGTAGTAGAATGGGATTTGGGATGAGTCAGAGAGTGGAGGTAGAGTAAAATGAGTTATTTTTCACTTTAATGGGTCCCTGGTGAATTCTACATGTATTTGGTTCAGGAAATATCTATTACAATGCAGTCATTAGAATGTAATGCCTTTACAATGCAGTCAGTACTACGAGTGCTACATTACCATGAGTTTCATTACAATGCAAGACTTTACACCGACTTGCTTTAGGGAATGCAGTGTTGGACTGGTGTTGGATTTTAAGTCCAACACCTTCCATACTGATACACCGACTAGAGTTGGAATAGTAATTTAAACTATTCCAAACTCCAGTGCTTCCCTAAAGCAAGTCGTTGTAATGACTTGCATTGTAATGGAATTCGTGGTAATGACACAGTCGTAATATTGACTGCGCTGTTTTGGCATGCCTGGTAACAGATGCTATTCATTTGGTTCAATTCAGTAATACTATTTTTTATCCCCTGAAGATGGTACAGTAGTACCGAAACACAATTTGTTTGAAACATGAAAATAATACATTTTCAATTAACAAAGAAGTTAAAAGTCAATGATAAATCAATTGTGAATCGTGGAAACCATGAACGTCGAACAACAAACATTTGTGAAAATGGAATTCATTGGAAGGGTGGACCCTTTATAACAACTATTTACTGAATGGGTAGTAAAGTGTCTGCCTCTGCCATGTTTTAAAGGCACTGAGGTAGGAGTAACACTTTAAAAAGTTATAAAGAAATAACTGTAGTCAACTCCTGGTTGCTGTTTGTTCAGGCTGGAGACTGGAATTGTCAGGTGAAGTTGGATAAAAGTGATCACATGAATTAAATACAATAGTACGCCTTGATATTTTTCTCGGGTAGTGAAGTGGCACACGTTTTGTGCCTGAAATGTCAACTGGGAAGCTCATCTCTCAGGTTGGATTTGTTGACAGTGGAACTGTAAGACAAAAGTTAATTACTGCTGTCATTCTCTTAAGATCTTCTGCAGGGCTTCCATGGCATCTGCTTTAGTGCAGATCCATTTTAGACATCAAATGTCTTCTTGCCCCAGAGGCAAAGATGGAAGGGCAAAATGGTCCTACTGAATGGTTGTTTTATTGATCAGATAAACAGCACAACCTTTAGTACAGTTTGGGGTCCTCTGCTAGTCAGGATTAGCGAAGAAGAGGTTACTGGCTACAGTCTAGATATTCAGTCAACTCTGCAGCTTTTGGAATAGAGGATAAGGTACATCTGTTACCCAAGTAAATTTTTTCCTTCCATCTCTCTGCCCTCCCCCATGTGTTGCCTCCATTGGTCTGCCCAACATCCACGTGTGGACAGAGAATAAAGCACATCAATCTGTCACGTCACACTCATCATCCTCTGCCCGCTTTAATGCCCCCCTTCCAGACAGTCTAGTGGTTGGTGTGAATGTTCTTCTTGTGAGAAATTTCGCCCTTTATATGAACTTTGCTTCTATTGATCTTGCCTCCTTTCTGCTGGGCATTTACCTCATGGAGTATGACTGATTCTGGTACTTCTTTCTTGCTGAAGTAAGATTCATGTTACGTGTTTGTATGGGTGCTGCAGAAGAATTCTGATAATATGGGTTGTACCCAGTGCTTTAAATGGAAAAAAATAAGTGCAGGTACTCACCAAAAGGAGCAGTGGGTGGAGTTTAGGGCGGGGCTAAGGGGGGACAAGGGGCGAGGTTAGCTTTTTACCGTGCCAAGGTTGTATGTACGAAATCTGCATGCATTTTATCAACCACCTAAGGATTACATGCTGCTTCAGCCTTCCTTAAATCAAACCGGTGGCATACAGCCCACTGAGCCATCTGTCCAGTACTGGTACTCTTTTGTAACATGCACACATCACTTTTCTCTTGTAACATACTGTTTGCTAACTCTTACATTTTGTTTGCTTTAGATACTTGCGCAAGTGCCACCATTGCCTCATGTAACGTTTGTTCTTGTGCTGGAGTGATTGCCATTTATTGCTGTACTATACCTCTACTTGTACTTTGTATGCTTTTGTAACCTGCACATATATCACTTTTTCCTCCTGTAATGTATCGTTTGCTACCTCTTGTATTTTGTTTGCTCACAATTGTCACTTTTGCCTCATGTAAATTAACATTTGCTTTTGTAATTTGTTCACTTGTAATTTTCTCCTCATGTATCATTACTGTTCCTATTGTGAAGTGCTCTGACACCTTCGGGTAAAGTCCGTGCTATATAAAAATGTATAAATTAAATAAACAAGTCTCTCCTGGAACATTTGTAAACCGGAGTTAGGGCCAGAGCTGACAACGTCTGTACTGGGGAACCAGGTGCCAATCTCCACGTTTTTGATTGGTCTTAAGGTCTGTCCAAGGTCGATGAAATAGGAATCAGTGAGTGTGGAAGTGGAAGTGTGCAAGAAAGCAATTCAGATGTGTGGCGACTGTAAAAGCCTTCCCATACGTTCTTTTGTTATGTCCTGAATAGTGCCTCCCACCGCCACCCATTAGATTTTACAGCCCCCTCTTAGCGCCCACTGTGAAAGATCTTTGGATAAGCAAATGACTCAGCAGAAACACCCCTGCTCTGATTTACAAAGCAGCTCACGCTGTGTCCTGGTGACGAGCTCCATTGATTGATTCCGTGCAGTGCTTGAAAGGTGCTGCCGTAGAATAACTTGAGGGATAAAGGGAGCGTGCTGCCTCGGTTAAAGTAAGATCCGCATGAGTACTGGTACTCTCTTTCTACTAGAAGAAAGTGCCAGTACTCAAGGGGAGAAAATGAAGAAGTGCCGGTACCCAGTACCGGTGAGTACCGGCCCATTTAAAGCACTGGTTGTACCTAATTTCAAGGCCAAGAGCTCCTACTGAAACCGAAGGGGTCAGAGGTACCACATTGTTGCCTAGGACAATGGCTGACACCACAACCTGAACCCCTCAACCCACAATGAACATTGACACCGCCATGGCAAGGTCTCTGGTCTACTGCAGTGCTCTAGACCAACCACTGTGATGAATTCTTCTCCAAAGAATGCATGTCTTATTGGCTCTGGTGCTCCAGACAGATTCTGACATGAACACATCTGCTAAGCTGGAGATTTCCAACTATCAACCAGGTGTTGATTAGTTCAGGGAGCAGGAAGCGTTCCATAGCTGCCCTCATATATTGAATGACCTTTAGGCATTTTGTATTTTGTTGATGCCCTGAGTCTGCAGGATTTGAGAAGCATAGGATGTGTCCCCAAACCCTACCACAATATGTTGATATCTGGTACTGTGTATGTTATGGGTCAGGGAGGTAAGGGAAGAGTAAGGACTGGAAGACACCTGCAAAGATGTCCTTGATTTATCGGCATTTTCTCATGAGGGTGTTCTGAGTCTGGGTGCCGTGGTGGGCTTGTGGCATAGCCCAGAGTCTTCCATGATGTGTTAGCATTTTCTGTTGTTTGTGGGTTTATGGGAAGCTTAGGGTGTCCCCTCAGATACTGCCTTGAATTGTATATTTTTTCTACTGTTTGTGCTATGCCTCTTGGTTGTTGTGTGCCTGGGGTCCCCCAAATATTCCAAAATGTGTGGCTATTTCTGCTGTTTGTGCAGTGAGACCAGGGGCTTTGTAAGGCAGAAGGTATGTTTCCCCTTGAGTTTCTACTTTGGGTGTTATTCTATGCAATTTATCCATTGTGTCTAGGTGCTATGGTGGGACCCAGGCATGCCCACAGTCTTTCTCAGTTATTGGGAATGTTCCTCTGTTGGTATTAATAGTCTAGGACTATAAGAAGTTTAAAGCAGCATCTGGTTTTCTTTCAATATTTGGCTGTGAATGTTATGACACCGTTTGTGATGTGGTCGGCCAGTGCACCTGGAAGTTTCTTAAACATTGGCATTTCCTACTGTGGGTACAATGATTTTGGTGACTGTGATGAGCCTGCCCTGACTTAAAAAACACATATTTGAGTATTTCCCCTTATGGGTACTATGAGTCTGAAGAACCTGAGAAGCTTACGTGTGTTCTCAGAGTTTTCTTTAACCCTCCTGTGCTCATGACGAGCTCAGCTAGTCATGAGCCACGGCGTTCCGGTGCTCATGACGAGCTGAGCTCGTCATGACCCCGCCCGTTTAATGGAACGCTCGCACGCTGGGCTGATTCCCCTGCTGTGCTGAGCGTTCCATTAAAACGGGAGCAGTCATGAGGAGTTCAGCTCGTCATGAGCACCGGAGCGCCGTGGCTCATGACGAGCTGAGCTCGTCATGAGCACCGGGGCGTTGTGCATGCCGCCCCCCCCCCCGCCCCTCAGCACAGCGGGGGGAAACACCCCCGCAGTGAAGGGGTTAATTGGTGGGTATTTTCTCCTGTCCTCATTCTGCAGCTGGAGGTGCAGGAGGCACAGGAGTCTTTAGCTAAGTTCCTAGATGTGCATGTGATTTCAGATATTTATCATAGCTAGTTGTATGACTCTATGGGAGACTTGTGGAATTACCCAAAATGTTTTCTATAATACTTGGCACTTATAGTTGGTCCCAAAAGCTACCTTAGCTGTTTTTTTATCCTGTGTGCCATGAACCCTGGTATATGTGGTATGTGAGGGATTTTGGGTTGCAATCTAATTTCCTTCAACATTTAGGTATTTTATGCTGTTGCAGGTAAATGCCTGTAGGAAGAGGGTATTGGAGCTGCCCCAGATTTTTCCTTGATTTTGGGGCATTTTCAACTGTGGATGTAATTAGGCTAGTGTGTATAAGATGCATGAGTTGTACGCCCACATTTGTTCAAGATATTTCTGGTTTGGGTGTTATCAGTGTGGTGTGGTACATAGGTCCTCGGGTGTTCCCTTGTGTTTTTGCTTGTCTTGTGGGCTTTTTCTCGTGGGATATGATTTTCTTTGATTACAAGAGATTTGAACAGTGTCCTCTGGACATCATTGAACTTTGTGCGTTTTAGTCTATGGGTCATATGACTCAGTAGCTGAGTCAAGGAGTAATGGTATTTATCTTCTACTTGCTGTCACAGCCCTGCCTTTATCGAGGTACTTGAGCACGTAGGTGAGTAAAACTGACAGAATTGTTGCACTAACATTTTTATTTCCAAGTAAAATTTGGTCTGGCACTGTATGTCATACAGTTAGGACCTCTGACCACACAACTCTATGGTGGAATTAATATGAAGTATTTTCCACTTAGCGTTCCATCACACATATTGTCAGGGTGGCTTACATATTCTACATTCTTTCCCTTCCTATTTTTCATGCCCAAGCTATAGGGAGATGTTCAATATGGTGAACCTCTCACTCTCCTAACTCCCTGACTCTCTTTGACCTAGCCTAAGAGTTAAAATAAAAAATTACAACATTAATGTCTATAATGAACACTGAACATTATCTCCTGGCATAATCTTGGAAGGAAATATCTAGCATCCATTCACATTTTAGTGAACAAATGTCAGCTATGAGAGATGAATCGACAGAATATTGCTTCAAAGCATCCTGGGTCATTTGTTGTTCACACCGGGTAATATAAACAACACCTTTGGGACCTCCCAGACCAGCATTTTAGCCCATAATATCCCTCTCTAGCCACACTGCATATGCTACACCATTTGTCATTAAATGTATATTATGGTAATCGGAACATTCATTTTGACCCTGGGGGTCAATGGACTCAATTTGAAGACAAACATGTATGCTGATAGCAACAATATACAAAGAAGTACTAAAATAGTGAGGCTGTTGGCTCATCTTCTAAATCAAGAGTAACTTTGGTGTGTCATGATGGGGGTGCACAAGGTTCCACACCACACCCATCTGTCACCAACCCTGGTTCTGCCACACCTGCTCAGATAAACACAGGGTGGCACCACTGCGATTTTATGCTCAGTCTCTTGGGGGTCTAGAAACATCACATCTATTCAGAATCAGCTGTAGCACTGGCATAAAAACGAATCACTCTCAAGACTTTGGTCAACAAGGAAAGAAAGTACCATCAGTAACACGCAGTGCCCCTTTTTATCATATAAAGGTAATCAAATTCTTATTTCTTGACCACCTACCATTTTCTTTGGTGGACGGAGACGAGTTCATATATTTTATAGAGGTCACTTGTCCATGTCAGTCAACCCTCTCCACAGATGCTTAGCCGTAGGGTCACTTTTTTATTAAAAGCAAAATATATTCCAGCACTTAAAAGACAAACACATTTTCAGTTCAAGTGTGACAGTATCATGTTATTTATTCAGATCACAAAGTCCAGGGACCTTTCCGCATATAGCTGGGTATAACTTTCCTATTTTTTTTAATTACAAAAAAAAATGTTTTTTTGAGTTTTTCCCCCTTTTTTATCGAGGCAACATCGGGTTATGATACATTTCATAAAAACATTGATACATCTTAATAAACAAAATACCAAAAACCTGTCAAGAACTAAATAGGCAAGGTTTCTCAGACAAGATATTAATTAATTAAACATACATATCAGTTCCTTTAATCAAAAATAATCAGTCCCCTTTTTTCGCCGTTAAATTAATATAGCCATCACATGTAGGTCGTTTACATACCTATCCGAATTCAATGGAACCAATTTGAAATTGGAGACCAAATTTTAGATCCCATGGCCCTTTTTCTTCTGCCTTTAGTTTTAAATATTGCTAATTCAAGATTATACGTGGCTAAGAGTCTTGATCGCCAATTAATAAAAGTGGGTGGGTCAGAGCTATTCCACTCATTAGTAATACAGGCCTGTACCAGCGCCATAGCAATAAATAGAGTAGCAGTTATATCTCTCGATCTAATAGTGGCCTCTGTATCAGACCCTAAACCAATAATCACTAATTCTCCCGAAATTGTAATATGGGATCCAAGTATTATATCTAAAAAGTTTTTAATTTCTTGAAAAAACTCCCCCAATCTAGGACAGAAAAAAAACATATGACTAGAGTCTGCGGCAAATAAGCCACACCTGTTACACTTGTCCCACACTGTTACACCCCATCTAGCAATTTTACTAGGAGTATAATATAAATCATAAAGGGCCATGTAATGCTGACTCCACAATCTCCCAGTCATTACAACCTAGTTAGCAAGATCAAGGGATTTTAATTATATTAATATCTTCGATTCCCAGTTTATTTTCCCATTTTGTTTTCCATATATCCAGATCATCCGGAAATATTTCCACTAATTGTTGATAAAATTGACATGTTGTGTTTTTTCGTCATTTTTTCAATTAAAGGGATTTTGACAAACTGATGTCCTATTCCTCACCCCGACCGAGCCAGAAAACTGCGGATTTGAAGGTATTTAAAAAAATCTTGTTTACCTAAGCCAAATTACTCCTGAAGGTCTAAAAAAGATAGAATTTGGCCTTTATCAATTAGATCCTCTAAGTATTGTAATCCTTTTAAACCCCATCTAATTGTTACTTGGTCTCGCAGAATTATAGGAAGTAACCTGGGGGAAAAGAAAGGGGTATAAACATTAAGATTTGAAACATGTATCTTCCATTTAATTTGTTTCCATACTGCATAAGCAGCCTTGAGTATCTTAAACTTTGTTTTTTTAAATAACTGGGCTCAATTAACTTAATTAAGCAACCGTTAATCTCTTCTCCCAACCCAAATTCATAAATAGATGGTCCATGGGAAAGGGGAATCTCGGCTTTAGCCCCAACTACCAGGGGACCCATATATTGCATCATAGCTGCCCAATAATAAATCATGAGATGTGGGATACCCCAGCCACCACGATTTCTAGGTAAATCCATCTTCTTATAAGCCCTTCTCTGTCTTCGGTCCCCCCACAGGAATCTGGAACATATCTTCTCTAATTAACAAAACACAAAGAACAGAACTCTAGGGGGATTGATCTTAACATACATAAAAATTTCGGTAGAACCAACATTTTCAACACGTTACATCTCCCATGTAGAGATAAATGAAGATGATCTAACCTTTCTAACGTTGCTTTCACCTTCTCCATCATAGGGATAATATTCAAATCAGGGATCTTATCCACTGCTGATGTAATTTTTATTCCTAAGTATGTTGCTTCGGGGACAATTGGAATATTTAACGGGGGATCTGTACCTGAATAAAGTACCTGGGTTTTCTCTATATTTAATTTAAAGCCAGAGAAACTGCCAAACTGCACGGCCAATGACTTAATTGCAAGTAGAGCTGTAACAATATCACTAGTAAGTACAACTATATCATCAGCATATGCCAATGCTCCATACTCAACATTACCAAAACTAACGGGCTTAATATCTAGATGCTGGTTTAAATTATTAAAAAATAAATCAATATATAATGCAAATAAAAGAGGGGAGCACGGGCACCCTTGCTTGGGCCCCTGCTTATACTAAATGAACCAGACTCTTGTCCAGATATGCGTATGGCGGCTACCGGGCGTATATACAGGGTCTTAACTGCTTGAAAACAAAACCCTTTCCGTCGCAGGACATCCCACTTATATTGCCAGGAGACCCTGTCGAACGCCTTCTCAGCATCCAACAGGATCACCCCCAATGCCGATTCAGTTGCCTTAACCTAATCTAAGAGGGCTATTACTCGTCTCACGTGATCAGCAGTATCCATGCCGGGGATAAACCCATGCTGAAAATTAGACACTAGAGGAGTAATAACCATACCTAAACTGTGAGCAATAATTTTAGAAAAAGTCTTGCTCTCTGAATTGATCAGTGAGATAGGTCTATATGAGGAGGGATAGAGCTCAGGTTAATCCTTCTTTTTAAGAACAATAATTGTGGTTTTTCACCACAAATCTGGCGCTGAACCCCCATGAGCAGCGAGAAACAATGTCATAAGTTCCGGTCTAAGGGTGGGCGTGGCTACGCACGCGACTGACATCGCCGCCTCCGGGTAGAGCTCCGCGCCGAGCTCCCCTTCCCGGCGAAATTATCCAATGAACCGGCACCCATAACCGGCCGATAACCACCGGCGCTGCAGTGGGACACCATAACCAAGAGCCCCACCGATTCTGGAGGCAATCGGTACAACCGAACCACACCGCGGTTTTTGCGGGGCAGCAGCCGCGCACATCGCTTCCAGGCCATGTGCTCAGGACAGCCCGAGGCTCCGGCGGGAGCGATAGGCCCGGAAGTGCGGCCTGCGACTAACACTGGCGAGGTGCATTGTCGCGCAAAGAGAGAGCTCAGGACCCTCCCCATACCGGCTGAGAGTGCCGTTCCCTGCGTGCTACCAGACTTGGCGCTTACCCGGCTGGGTGGCGACGGGTGGACGCGGCGCACCTACCGGAGCGCTGCAGACCGGAGGCGAGGAGTGGGGGAACGACCCACTGAGTCCAGAGACCTGAAACCGGCCAGCACAGCAGCCCGAAGCCGGACCCCAGAACGAGGAGATCGTGGAGCCAACGCCATGGAGCCGGCAGAGGTGAGCGGAGGAGGCCTGGGAGACGGAGGCGGCTAGGGCCAAAGACACGGACTGAGAGCAGGCGCTGGCGAGCATAACTGGGGATAGAGCAACCGCCCACTGCTGGTGTGCGGCGAAGGTACATAGGTGCCCACGGCTGGGAGAAGACCGGGCGGGACGGGAGAGCGGATGCGAGGTGTGTGACGCCCCCATCACTGGCTGGGCCACGTGGAGCGCACGGAGGCCTACTGGACATGAAGACATACCCATACCCCCCTGGGGGGGAGTGCTCCGAGGCTGCGCTGCTCACACACGACGGCACGGAGGCCTGGCTGGCACTGGGCGCTACCGGTCACCAACACAGGGACAAGGGAACATGCAACTGACCGGCCACGGACACTGCGCAGCAGATCCGGCCCTCACCACTCTGCAGCTTCACGCCCTGACTCGTCCTACAGCGGCCGCGACGTGGCAAATCTTGCTGCTGTGGCTGGACGCGCGCCACGGCACTGATGTCTAACGGACCCAGAACTCGAACCGGGACCGGCGGAGCAGGCTCTAAGGGCAAGATGGACAAGACCGGAAAGAACAACGATCCGGATCAAACAACGGCAAAACTGGACACCATGCTGGCAGCTATGGAACGGCTGGAAGAATCCATCCAGCTCACTCGCACCTCCCTAGCCACCAAAATAGATAGTGTAGTCATAGACCTGACACACCTGAGAGCGGACCATAAAAAATTGGCGGAACGCACCACGCCCCTGGAAAACGACGTGAAGGAACTTCAGCCCCAAGTCAGCCAATCGAACAAACAAATGCAAGACCTGTTGAATAGGGTGGAATTCCTGGAAGACAGAGCCGAGGATGCGGAAGGTAGGGCACGAAGAAACAACGTGCGCCTAGTTGGGGTCCCGGAGAAATGGGAAGGAAGGAATCCAGAGGAGCACATGGAACGTTGGCTGAAGGAAATACTACCGGAGGGGTCACTCTCGCCGCACTTTGTGGTAGAACGTGCTCACAGAGTTCCTACAAGGCCCTTAACAACGGGCTCCAATCCGAGGCCCATGCTGCTACGCATACTGAACTACAGGGACAGGGACTCCATCCTACGCGAAACACGCAAACTCCAAGAGGTCCGGATTGAGAACACGTCAGTAATGTTCTTTCCGGACTACACTGTGCAGGTGCAGAGACAAAGACACTCCTTCCTAGCGGTGAAAAGACGCCTGAGACTGCTAGGCCTGCAATACTCTCTGCTGTTTCCCGCGAAATTGAGAGTTGTGGCTGGTGAGCGAACCCACTTCTTCACTGACCCAACCGACGTGGAGGCATGGCCTGACAGCGGCACAGATACAGACCCCAGAGCGGCCGCAGGCCCCGCTCCTCGACGACAGTCCGGAGGCAACCGGAGGAGGCGCAGACCCCGCCAGAGATCGCAGACTAACGCGCGAGGAGTGGCGAGGACACCCCCCCCCAGCAGACGACACACAGCAGGAGAAGCAGGACGCCCTTCGCCTGGTGATGGAACTCAGCCGATCCCCTGCGCAGAGCGAAACGGCGGGCGGCAGCCCACGAGACCCCCCAGCGATGATGAAGCCATATATGGCGTACCAGACTCCCAGGCCTCGGAGGACAGACCAGATGTCACGCCTCAGACGGCGGATTACATAAGCTAATTGCACCATAGGATATGCCGCTTCAGAGACACTGGCCGAGGAGTGCCACAGCAGACTTAGAGAGATGGACTGACGGGTCACGACACCGCGAGCGCAGGAGACACTCATAGTGACAAGTGGCAATCTTGACCCTGAATACAATATATGGAGCAAGCACGCACCCGACGCCTCTCCGGTGGGTGCGGGACTCAGGGACGGTCCAGAAACCTGCATGCAGCCGACACACGAACCCAGAGACAACTCACCTGGCAGCCGACCGATTGGGACACGTAAAGTATGGTGTTTAATGCATGAGCGAATGGTTCCCTGTATTGCAAAGTGTGGTTTAGTCTGGCATCCACCCCCCGGGAAGGCGGAGGGCCTTCATGTAATGACTTTGTTGACTTAAAACCACTGTAACAGTGCGCACCGCACAGCAGCCCCCTTAGATATAGACTTTGTTGCTCTCCTCGAGAGTATGGACGGGAGCACGTTTGGCATCCGACCTTTTGGTATTCTACATGTTCATCACTTTCAATGGCTCATTGTTCCATTAGCCATGTTTCTTACCCCCCCCCCTATTTTGAGGAAGTGGTGTGATGAAATAGATGCGTTTCAGATGAGTATTGCAGGGTACACTTGCTCGATGGGAACGGTGGGGCTCACGGGAGGGTGGTGGGAGACCTGGAGGAGGAGAACTGCTAAAGAACTGTAATGTCTGCCATTAAAATATGTACGTGGAATGTGAGGGGCATACATACGCCATCCCGACGCTACCAGATCTACTCATACCTCAAACGTCACCACATACAAATTGCTCTCTTGCAGGAGACACACCTCAGTGAAACGGAAACTCGCACCTTACACCGCAGATGGCGGGGGCAACTACATGCCACACGCTACTCATCTTACGCTAAGGGGACATTGGTGTGGGTAAGGCCGGGCACCCCATGGACAACACTAGACACGTATGTGGATCCCGGAGGGAGATACGTTGTGGTCCAAGGCAGGTTAGACGGGAACCCATTGGTGCTCGCCTCGGTGTATGCGCCCAACGCGGGAATGGCGGATTTCCTTGCACAGTTGTCAAGCACGTTGGCGCCCTGGCATGGTATCCCGTGGGTGCTGGGCGGAGACTACAACTGCACATTAGATTTGGCCTTAGACCGATCCCACCCCCCGCCACCTAGCTCACAGGCACAGAATGCTGCGAACGCTCTTCAGGCCTGGTCCACGCAATGAGACTTACAAGATGCGTGGCACAGCCGCAACCCTCACACCATAGTCTACTCATACTATTCAGGGGCACACGCCTTACACGTACGCCTCGACAGGTACATGGTCACCAGCGAGATCCTACCATATGTCACGGACACCTGCTATATGGGCCGCACACACTCTGACCACAACCCACACCTCATGGATCTGGCATGGGAGCAACCGCGACCCCCGGTACCTACCTGGCGGCTACAGCCTGACCTACTACTGGGCGGCCCATTTAGAAGCTCCATATGCACACAAATAGCGCAATATTTCAAAGACAACACTGGCACGGCATCGACTCCACAGATTGAATGGGACGCATTCAAAGTAGTCCTCATGGGGCAATGTCTGGGCACACAGGTCCATTGCCGACGACAGTTAGAGACAGATCTGAGGCGCCTAGAGTCAGACCTGATGCAGGCGGAACGGGAAGCGGCTGAGGGCGCAAACGCCAAACTACTGGAGGCACGGGCGACCCATGACAAACTGATTGATAGACTGAAACACGTTAATTATACAGCCCACTCGGCCCGCACACATCACACCGGGGATATGCCCAGCAAACTGTTAGCTTGGCTGATACAATGCGAGGAGCGAACGTCACCTGTGACGGCGATCCATCCAACTGATGGAATACACCCAGGAGAAAATCCACGAAAATCCACGAAGCCTTTGTGGCACACTACTGTGCGCTGTATAGGTCGCGTCTGCAGAATCCACAACCAAACATTGCTTCTTACCTGGATGAAGTCACCTTGCCTGCCCTAACTGATGACCAACGAGACGACCTTGGGTCACCAATAGCAGCAGATGAGCTGCGTGAAGCCATCTTCGCCCTCTCGAATGGCAAGGCCCCTGGCCCGGATGGGCTACCAGCCGAATACTACAAAGCCTGCTCCGATATCCTGATCCCGGAGCTCCTCAGGGTATACTCAGTGGCGCTAGAAGACTCGTCCATGCCCCAGTCGATGAACGAGGCGACATTAGTGTCTCTTCTCAAACCAGGTAGGGATGACACACTCCTCGGATCGTATAGGCCTCTGGCACTCTTGAACACGGACTACAAGATCCTGGCGTCAACCCTAGCCCGACGACTGACAACCCTGGTGCCCACCCTGGTACACAGTGACCAGAACGGCTTCGTGCCCACTAGATGCACCTCCCAGAATATAAGGAGACTGTTTCAGGTGCAGGAATATGCAGTGCAAGGGTGGCCGAGATCGGGCTGCTTAATTTTAGACCTCGAAAAAGCGTTCGATTCGGTCGAATGGCCCTATTTGCTGGCAGTGTTGCGTAAGTTCGACCTAGGAGACGAATACATCGAGTTGGTCGGATTGCTGTACAGGAACCCTGAGGTACGAGTCCGCACGGGTAACCTGCTGTCCAACGCCATTAAGGTCCGAGGGGGCACCAGGCAGGGCTGTCCGCTGTCCCCACTGCTCTTCTCGTTGGCGATAGAACCCCTCGCCGAGATATTGCACAGCAAAGGTGCACGCTGGGGCATCCCACTAGCGGACGGCACACACGTTGTCTCGCTATACGCAGATGACCTGCTCCTGTATATTAGAGACCTTACCTGCTTACCGCCGGAGTTACCGGACATCTTCCGATCCTTCAAGAACATGTTGGGCCTGAAGGTAAACTGGGCCAAATCGGGGGCATACTCGTTCGCACCCGATGCTCCAGAACCCGAACTCAGAATCAATGGCGAGAGGCTACCATGGCACCACACCACATTCAAATATCTAGGAATTTATATATACAGGACGGCCCCGGATATCCTGGATGGCAACCTGATGCGCGCCATCACATCCATAAGGTCCCAGGTTGCCTTTTGGAAGACTCTCCCACTCAATGTGCCAAGCAGAGTGACATTAACGAAAATGATTGTTCTACCCAGACTCCTATATTACTATGCCAACGTTCCAGTATACGTCCCGGTCCGCACCTTCAAGGAACTGGAAACCATGATCAGAGATCTGATCTGGAACACTGGAAGGCCCAGAGTGGCACTGAAAAAATTATATACGCCCGTCGGTGAAGGTGGCCTTGCAGTGCCAAACCTAGAGCTCTATTACCTGGCAGCACAACTACAATGGGTGGCGGCCTGGCTCTCTGGCAAGAACCTGGAGGACACGGCCACAGCTGCGGGCACGCTGTCCCTCCTGCAGATACACTCACTATTCCACCCACTGGCACAAACAAGGAAACAGTCACAACTACATGTAGCAGTGGCCACAAAATGCTACGCCAGGAGCCTGCGACTCACAAAAACTGTTAAGCCATACGCCCCAGCGCTCCTGCTCCTAGGCACCCCCAAGACCACAACCATAGTCACGGCAGCCGCACTGGAACACTGGACACACTCGGGAGTAGACACCATGGCGGACTTATACGCCGATGGAGCCCTGATACCTTTTGCGACACTAGCTGGCGACACGGGAATACCGGCGGGACAGTTCTTACAACACGCTTCCATTATCATGGCATACACACAACGATGGGGAAACATCTCTGAGGAACCTCCCACACACCATCTAATACAATGCCTGCACGTAATGGGAAATGGTTCGCACGTGGTACACTGGCTGACTCAAGCGCTATTGTCACACACACAATATACTTTACAACCTTTGCGTGACAAGTGGGCGGTTGACAGGGGGAGGGACTGGACGGACAAGGAATGGGCAATGGTGCTAGCGGGTCCCAAAAACATCCCCCGCAACGCACACTTTAAACTGATTCAGTTTTACATATTACATAGAGCATACCTCTCACCAGATAGAATCAACCAGTACTTCCCAGGTGCCGCGGCAGGTTGCCCGAGATGTACGTTGGAGGGTGCGGACCTGCTACATATGCTGTGGCAGTGCCCACGGATTCAAGCATACTGGCAGTCAGTGTTGCCGTTACTCGAGCGGAGCACAGCCATGTCGATACCGCACACATGGGAGGCGTGCCTGTTGGAAAAAAATAAAAAAATAAGTTCCGGTCTAAGTGCTTGACGAAATGTCTTATAAAATTCAAGAGGGATACTATCCGGACCACCCGCTTTTCCTGTTGTTAAAGACATTATTGCACCCTCGACTTCCTCCCAAGTTATACATGCTGCTAAATCCTATTTTGATCTTGTGTAACTTTATTAGTTTCGATTTCCCAGCTGAATTTCCTAATTTTCTCATCTGTATATATTGTTTTATCCTCTGTATATAAGTTGTTATAAAACTCGCGAAAAACATTCAACACTTCACCTGGGGAATCCCGTATCTGGTCAAGATGATCCTGTATCCTATAAATTCTATTAGTTATTTCCCTCTGCTGAAGTCTCTTCGCTAAAATCCTATCAGAATTTTCCCCCGCTTCATAGACTTGAGTCCTGTACATGGCCAGTTTTGTTCTTGCTAGGAAATCAGGCTGCAGTGTTGCTGTAGCCAGGACCATTGCTCTAGGATTTGTGATTTGTTTCAGAACATTTATTTCCTCAATAGCTTGCTCATGAGCAGTTTGAATACAGAGAAGTACACTGGAAATCAAATTGTGCTTGAAAACGAAATTTGAACTACTTATAAACATTTGGGTTTAGTAGTGGCTGTTAGGATTGCTTACATTTTTTTACTTTGTGTGTTTTTTATATGAAAGAACAGGAAGATTCTTGCAACAAGATTATGGTTACTTATTGTATTTGTGTATGAATGCACATTTGAGGTATAAGTGGTATATAGTAAGTGATATGTGTTACTCAGTATAGGCACCACAGAATATTCATTTATTTTACTTATTTTCCAGTTGCACAAGAGACAAGTTAGAACCTAAGCCAATTAGTATCAGAAGGGACATGTCTATTAATCTGTAGGCAGCAGTGCTTAATTTGTAAAATATTAAGTTTCAGCAGCTTGCACCACCCATTCCCCCTGTCATCACTGCCCAAACAACTACTAACCATCTCTCTCGCATGTGAATGGCACAGTTTAGGTTATTCCAGGTCCCAAAGCTAAAGGAATGGCTGGGGAGGCAGGTATGAGCACTTTTAATGTATATTGTATTCCATAACAACAGTTGTTCTGCTCATCTCTAAATTAGATGAGCAGCACCACCATGTGGAAGACTGTTCTAAGTATGGTGTTGACATTTAGGTGCCGGTGCCGAGCACCGGAAACCAATTAAGTGCTGGTGCTGAGCACCGGAAAGCACCGGCTCAAAGTAAGCACTGATAGGCAGTCCAGCCAATACAGAAGAAACCTTGGTGAACATATAAATAGTTAATTAGATCACGCTAGACTTGAGTTTCAGGAAAGCCAACTTCATGTCAAGAACATAGACAGTTGGTTATACAGACATATCTTTAAGAGATATCCTTTCACTTCTAAGGTTATAAGTAGAACATTCACAGCAGTCAAAGCAGTTTACTAGGATATATTTTGTTGCCATTAGGTACCCATTTCAGCCTACAGACATCAGTGCCCAATAAAATGACATGTTAGATTGACGGTATCCACAGTCTCTATTTTTTCTATTTATTCCATTCAACTTTCACTGTTTCTACTATTGCCTTACATATTATTTTGTGTGTGGCCAGTGGAGGATTTAATGAGGGCTGGAAGAGTACATTACTCCTACTGGACCCAGAGTACAAAGATAATGATTTCTGGCACCAAATCAGGAGTTGATTGTGTCGCTGAAAGTAGCTCAGCTACAATATTTCTATCCCACTTCTCTTTTGTGTGTGCTGTCTTTTTGAGCATTGAGAATATATTGCCCGAGGCTGGTAAACAGAATGTTGAAGATCTAGTCCTATTACATTCCATTAAGGCCAAAGTTACCATTTAATTGTCCTCCACAAAGGTGTGCAGCAGCATAGGCGCCATACCACCAGCACATCAGAAACTACTAGTCCATTTTCCAGTTGTAGCGTCACTCAACAGAGTAGATTAATTTAAATCTAATCAATCTTCTCAGTCACAGCAGTAGCTTCGGTTCAGTGCTTCCAGTTCATCTGTACAATCCAAAATGAAACCCTCTATTGAGGAAGGTTTTTGAAAAAAAATGTTTTGCTACCTACTACACAATTGCAGCCAACACAATAGAGACTTATGTCAAAAAAGCTAGCAGAAGAGATGTTATGGTAGTACACAGGTGAAAAGATAGCTCAAGTATTGTTGATATTAATATACTGGCATTTGATAAAATAGTATTGACCAGAATCAAGCAGAGTGACAACAACGTTTTTGTGTTGGGCTGCAGCCAATGCATTCTCTGAACATGATTTCAGTGCTATGATGACAGTTATCCATAGTTGAATGACCACACTTTAAAAAAAATGCTTAAAAGAAATAGATACTTGCTTTGAAATCACTACACTGCACTCGAATTCCCATCAGATAGTGGCAAGGTTTCAGTTTTGAATACCACTGCATAATATGTACATAAAAAGAACTAGACCCACAAATTCAGAGGTGTGCAGGAAATCTACCAAGATTGAGTGTGCACTTTTGAAACTGCTTTAAAATGTGGATTACATTTAGTGGCAGTAATCTGTCAGTCTGGGAACAAAGTGAATTGATGTAATCTACAGCAGCCATAAAAGTTGCCATGAAAACCTTTGCTCTTGTTGAAAAATGGTGGCGTCTAAAAAGAATAAATATCAAAGAAAAAGAATCAATGAGCATGCTGGCTTTAACTAATGTCATTAATAGTACTTAACTGTCATCTTCAATATTTTCTGAACACAAAGGTAGCACACATGTTTACTCATCTTAATAATGAATCTTGACATAGACTTCTTTTATAATATGAAAGAAAATATATACCTGGATGAGAAACGGGTGATTTGAAATTAATTTATGTTCAATATTTTCTTGCCCTGCATTTAATAAGTCAGGTTTGTGTGGTTTCTTGTTGTAATCAAACGAAGACCCAACTCTAGGGTAACTTAAGATGGTATTTATGAAGATATTAAGTTCAAGATAAAAGGTACAGAGAGCCCCACCAGGAGCAGCCTTCCTGCTGCTCAGCCCATACTCCAACTGATAGCCTCACTAATCCAACATTCTACAGCATCATCATGCACCAACATTCCACACCACACTCACACTGGCTGTGCAGCAGGTACAACACTTCCCCTTCCTCACAGTGAACAAAAATACAATGAAAAGGTCCAAGGAAAAAGCACACATTGGTAAAATAAAATTCACAGAAATAAGAAGAGGACCCATTCCAAAGACCTGAATATAGTTAAGGTCAAACCAGTTAGGATAAAAAGCAAGGTAAACACAGTACAATGGACTTTAGTGTTAACATCAAAATGCAGCAAAGCACAGGAGAAAGTGACAGAATGCATGAATCCATACTAATATTATAAAGAGAGAGCTCAAACCTTTGAGGCGGGTAATCTCAGTAACCACAGCACCAATCACAACACCCAGCACAGCGTTAGAAAGGGCATTTGCAGCAGAAGGACATAGGCTATGCAGACGGCCACCATATAATTTTTTTTTTTAATTGTTTTTATTAACTTTTCAAGAAACAGTGGTGTTCATCACAATCACAAAAAACACAGTTGATGGACAGAATGTAGAACAATGTCATACATTCACCCCAGTACAAAGATCTGGGCCTAAATCCATCGTTTTTTTGCACTCCACACCACCCTGGGTTAGACACTGGCTATATGCAAATCAGCTCTGACCCTGTGCCTCATGGGAACAGTCCAGTCCGAACTACCAAGCCATGTCTTTCCCAGACCGCAACCAAGCATCCAAGGACCGGTTTCTGGCTATCAGCCTGGATAGCTTGACTCCAGTGGTGTGGAGAGCCTGGGACTCACGTCTGAGCATACCCAACCCACTCGGGGTGAAAATTGCAAAAAACACAGTTGATGGACAGAATGTAGAACACTGTCATACATTCACCCCAGTACAAGGATCTGGGCCTAAATCCATCTTTTTTTGCACTCCACACCACCCTGGGTTAGACACTGGCTATATGCAAATCAGCTCTGACCCTGTGCCTCATGGGAAGAGTCCAGTCCGAACTACCAAGCCATGTCTTTCCCAGACCGGAATCAAGCATCCAAGGACCGGTTTCTGGCTATCAGCCTTCATCAGCCTGGATAGCTTGACTCCAGTGGTGTGGAGAGCCTGGGACTCACGTCTGAGCATACCCAGCCCACTCGGGGTGAAAATGGCAAAAAACACAGTAGATGGACAGAATGTAGAACAATGTCATACATTCACCCCAGTACAAGCATCTGGGCCTAAATCCATCGTTTTTTTCACCCCGAGTGGGCTGGGTATGACATTGTTCTACATTCTGTCCATCAACTGTGTTTTTTGCAGCGTTCATCACAATCATACAGTGCAAGACATACAATTGTACCGTAGGACACCATATACATTTAAAAGGTAAAAGAACTGTGCCGGCAAAGTAGTCCCCTGTAGGCGTGTCTGTGTTGTGCTGTGGGCGTGGGCTGGGGCGTGACTAACGCTGGGGGCATGAGGTACGGCCGTCACATCGTGGGCTGTGGGCGTGTGCTGGGGGCGTGACAAACGTTGGGGGTGTGTGTCCGCACTTCATGACATGTGAGTCGTACATACAAGCGCCAATTACGTTGCATCAAGGGGCACGCTGGGGGCGTGACACGCTGGGGGGTGTGAGAAATGCTGGGGTGTGTGTCCGGCCTTCATGCCATGTGAACGCAATTGCGCCGCTTCTAGGGGCATGCTGGGGGTGTGAGAAACGCTGGGGGCGTGTGCTACGTTCCGCCCTTCATGCCATGTGGGTCGTACATTAATCAGAAGATCGTCTGCTGTGGCCGTGTGCAGGGGGCATGACAAACGCATTCAGCTGGAGGCCTGGTAAGTAACATTACTGCAGCCTCTCCTGTGCGCTGTTACTGAACTCTCTCATTCAACGAAATTAGACGCGCCTGCTACCATCAACCAGGGATCTAGCCGGGCTCCGGCGGCGGATCAGTACACCAATTACACGCGCCTGATAACATCAACCAGGGCTGCAGCTGGGCCTCAAGCGGGGGAACACTAAGTATGGGCGAATTTTGGAAATTCGTGGTACGCGAATTCGTGCGAAAGCAAATTCGCGGTCCGCAGAATCCGCAAATTTGCGGGGTTTTTTTTGCATGTTTGCGGGGCTTTTTGCGTGTTCGTGGGCTTTTTGCGTGTTCGCGGGGCTTTTTGCGTGTTCCCGGGATTTTTTCAGCGCGGCTACCGCGAGGTTACCCATGCGGTCGTACATGGCTAGTTGCATGCTCGCGTTGTGCAATTGCGTGTTTGCGTCCGTTTTTGCATGCTCGTGGACAAAAAGTCTCATGACCAAGTAAAAAAATACGCGAGCTTGCGAATTGTGAATTTTTTGACAAATTCGCAAATTCCGCGAGCGGAACGGATTTTACGCCCATGCTTAGGGAACACGCGCCTGCTAACATCAAACAGGCCTGCATCTGGGCCTCAAGCGGGGGAACACGCAAATGAGCGTGTCTGCGGGGACAATTACTGCAGCCCCTCCTACTCGCTGTCACTGAACTCTCTCATTAAACGGATTTACCCGGGGCTGATAACTCTCTCATTCAACGACATTACACGCGCCTCCTAACATCAACCAGGGCTGTAGCCGGGCTCAGGCGGCGGATGACTACACCAATTACACACGCCTGCTAACATCAACCAGGGCTGCAGCTGGCCCTTCTCCGTCCCTATTCTAATGAAACAAAAAATGTTGTCTACCACGAGATTTTTAAATAAATTGCCCTTGCCAAATACACACATTAGACACATTCTATATCATACCCGGACAACGCGGGACGGGCTTCTAGTGTTAACATAAAGCAATACAATAATGAAAATGGCAATGCCCACCAATGTACTAACAATGATGAAAACAACAAACTGGACAAGGAAAATATGTTTTAGGCAAAAAGACAATACCTACCCAAATCCACTCCCTTTCCACACAAAACAAAAACAAATTCCACTCCCTTTCCACACAAAACAAATAAATACCTTCCACCTTTCCACACGAAACCAAACAGACCAGCAAACTACTACACAACGCACATGCCACAAATATCAGCCGGCAGGCTGAAGATGAACGTGAACACACAGGGAACCAAACCTCAACAGTGCAGAAGAAAACTCGCCACAGAACAACACAAATACCAGATGAGACCATCCCCCAAGCTGTAAAAGAGGAAGGAATGGGAGGACAAGCACACAGACAATCCTCGACCACAACTCCAAAGTTAGAGGTGAAGCCTGATTCACCTATCAATTACACAAAGGTGGTACACACAAGTGACAAAACAAATCAACTCAAAAACCAAACCAACAGGGTGACGTACACACACCCAATACCAGGGCTGAAATCTCAATCAACCACCAACCACGCATGCATGGTAGACACAAGTGACCCCTATCCAGTCAACTCGAACACAGTGCCCACCAGGGTGAACAACCTATGTCAACCCACAACCACACAAGGGTGGTAGACACGAGTAATCCCTACCCAGTCTACTCGAACACAACGCCCACCAGGGTGACAAACCTATGATTGTCAACCCACAACCAAAAAAATAGTGGTAGGCCAGAGAGGCTCATCACCTAAGAGCCTTCTAGTATACACACCCCCACCAGTGAGAGATACAGAAACTCACACAACAACGACAAGGGGATAACCAAGAGCGACTTCACGTGTAAAAGTCAACCCACACACACACACACACTCAGTAGGAGACTGAACAAAGTCTCCCACAACAACAACAAGGTGGTAACCCAGAGTGACTCAACAACAAAAGTCATCTTACACAGAACGCCAACAGGGTGACTTACCAAATCAACCCATCCCCACAAAGGTCGTGGGAGACCAGGGAGGCTAAACACCAAAAAGCTTCCACAAATGCACACCAACAACAGAGAGGAATTCACCAACCCCGCAACCATGCCATGGTGGTAATCCAGAGTGACTTAACAGCCAAAGTCATCTCACACACTACAGCAACAGGGAGAATTAACACAATACCCCACAACCACAGGAACGTGGTAATCGAGTGCGACCTTAGACCAAAAGTCAACTCACACACACAAGTAAAAACACAGCACCATAAGAGGTTTAAGTAAGAGATCCAACCCTTCCCTGAAGTTTAAAACATGTTGGGATAACTCTGAGTGACTTCAAAAACCACAGTCATACAAAGAACAACATTTTTCAAGAAGAAGTCCAAAACACAGCATAAACACTGTATAAAAGAATACATAAACAGCGAAGCACCCCATGGAAGACAATCTTTTAAAATCCAACCCTTATGCTATGACTTTAGAGCATGAGCTTGGCTAGCAAGGTCATAGACAGGGACGTGGCATAGGTCCCAAGGTGAGTACCCCTACACTGAAGCAGTTACAACATACTTGACACTTGTAACTTCCAACAGCTCACCAGAACTCCTCGCCGTTAAAATAAAAAATGACAGTACATACGTTTAAGCAACAGTAGTCCACGCTGATCGGGAAAAGAAGCTACCACATGTGTAATGCTCAGAAATCATGGCTGTACAAGAATTTTGCTTCCAGAACCCCTTGCGGGGCACCCAAATACACAGGCCTTGAAAGATCACCCAAGACACTGAGGAGAGGTATCCAACACTCTCCGGTTTCATCATTACCGCAAACAACATGGCTGCATGCTGGTAACACATATGCCGAGAGCGTACCGGGTGGCACCAGGCACGCGCGTGTGAGACAGCGTGGAAGTTTCAGAATGCTCAGTGAGATGAAGACAGGGCTCGCGTTAGAGCCAGCAAACGGGGAGCAGCCATTGAGGGTAGGCAACAGTTGCCAGTTGAAAGTTTGAAAACATGAGGCACAGCGATCGAGGGTTTAGCTTGAGAAAAAGTCACAAATGGAAGGGGTAAAAATTTTCACCAAAGTAGCACAAAGCACCGCACCACTCTGCACCAAGTCAGCAAAGAGAAAATAAGTAGGCGGTTTCACCCCGCAGAGTCCAAGATGCTCTTCCTGCATGGAGCAAGGAAACTCCTCCACCATAACCCTTGACTGTTGTTGATCCTCTTGGCAGGGATGAAGGAAGCTCCTCAGCCCACAAACAAGGACTGCGGAGCTAGTTCCACATGTCGGTTTCAGGGGCTTGTAGCTCTTCTATAAAAGGACTCTGGGGACACTTGCCAGAGACACTTCCACACAGAGGCTCTGGGGGCTAGATGCTCAAAATGAGAGGAACACCTCTTCAATTGGCAGGACTCCAAAAGCTCTTCCCCACAAAGAGAGAGACAAACTTCTTTATACTTAAAGCTGTTCGAGAAACAGACAAGAGGGAAACCTCAAACTTGTTGCTCCTCTGGGGAACTCCTCTTGATGGAGACATTCTCCCAAGGTAAATCAACACGGACACCTCTTCCAAGATTACAACAGACAAGAAGAGGGAAAGTCCAGAAGGACCTGGCACGCCCGGGTTGGGGTCTTGTGGTCACTGGTGGGGCTCAGGAGTTCCAGCTTGCTGTACACGCCAAACACAGATACAAGAGGAGCCTCTTCAAGAACATCTTCTTCAGTTATAAGTTATTAAAAGCTTCAAAGTCAAAGTCCATACAGGTAGCACACGCAGGTTCTGCTTAGTAAAATCGTTGCCAAAATGTTGTAATCAAGCGAAGACCCAACTCCAGGGTAACTTAAGATAGTATTTATTAAGATAGTAAGTTCAGGATAAAAGGCACAGAGAGCCCCACCAGGAGCAGCCTATACTCCAACTGACAGCCTCACTCCTCCAACATTCCACAGCATCATCACGCACCAACATTCCACACCACACTCACACTGGCTGAGCAGCAGGTACATATTTCTCTTGTTAGAAAACTAAAAAGACTGCAAAATGTAAATAATTTGGAACATAGATAACTGAAATATACATGATTTGCTACTACCTGGCTCTCTGAAAGGGGATGCTCCCTTTTATAATTTGGTATCTTTAAGAAAATCAGAGGCTTGCCATCTGTTCTCTGCTTGGGAGTTTACCTTTTTGGATACTGTACAGAATAAATTTAGGAAACATATCCTCCTGAGTGCATATTTCATTCCTTTATTAAAAGAGATGTTACAATTTTGCCTATGCACAACCTCATCAAGGTAACAATGCCTTGGTTCAAAAAGATATTAATATTGGATATTAAAAAACCCAATGTGAAAATAGAATTAAGGGGTGTGAATGAACCGTGAAACTGATGTGCACACCAGAACCAGTCTTTTATTTTGCCATTGAGCATTGGTAAATACTTTATTAAAATTGGAGGTAATATTTTTATATTTATATGTGGTTCATATTGTAGGTATGTAAGGATTATTTAAAATGTTGAAAGCAAATGTTTAATGTACAGGCTTAAGGTTTATTATTTCCAGCCACAGCAGAGATGCCACTTATCATGGATGACATGAAGCCATCCCAATCTAATCCCTCTCTCCGTTCAATTACCTACTTATTCATATGTAACTGTGGTTGCAAGATGTTGGATCCCTCTGTCGATTTCATGTTCCTCACCAACAGATATCTCAGACTGAGGATCATTATAAATTCCACCCTAAATCTGAAAAGGGGCACAAAGGTGTTTGTGTCCAATTGAAGAGTATGAGTTGGAAGCACATTTTGCTTTTTACGGAAGGTTATGACTGGAGGAAGTTGCACAGCCAAAACTCTCTGAAAGGTAGGCTGCCATACATTTGCGAAGGCTGTTCCCACCTGTTAGTACTAATTTCCACAGGGAACGTGTGTAACTGCATGCACAAAATGCTCTAGGGAAACACTGGTAGCAAGTCATAATGATATTATTCCAGGCAGATTTGCGTTCAATATTTCCAGCTCACTTGAGACACAGGGGCCATCATGAACAAAATTTCAGCAAGCCGCAAATCAGTCGCAAAGTGGTTTGCAACTGAAACAGAGGCCCTAGTAATGTATGATGTGGCTGCAACCTGTGACATGTTAAAACTGAATAGTATACTGAGTGTAACTCAAAGGCATAGATGCATCAAGATAAAATCCGCTCGCAAAGGGGCAGCTTCTCAGAATCTGCCCCTTTCCGACCGGTATTTTTGCATTTGGGATGCATCATCCCAAATGCAAAAATCGCAAATTAAGAAATTGCAAAATTGCGATTACTTGCATATAAGGAATCTTTAATTGATATTCCTTAAATGCAATGCATTAAAGTTTAAAAAAATAGCGATTTCGCTAATAGGGATCGCAAATTATCATGAAGTTGAACTTCATGGTAATTTGCAAAAACTTTGAAAAATGCACTAAAGTGCATTTTTGAAAGTTTCATGTTGCGCACACACATGCCCTAAGGGCATGTGTGTGCACAACATATGTGCCCAGATCAATTTCAGGTGTGCAACAGGGTGTCCTTTGGACACCCCTGCACACTTGAAATCGCATTCTTGCGATTCGCTAATTGCGATTCGCAAATTGAGAATGTCTTCCCATTCATTCCCATGGGCCTCTAGGCCCATAGGAATGAATGGGGAGGTATTCCTTGATTGCGACTCACAATTTGCGATTCGCAATTAAGGAATTTTAAGAAATCGCTATTTTTCTGGTGATTTCTTCATGCATTGCATTTTGCTATTCCTTAATAGCGAATCGTTATTTTTCGCTGTTAAGGAATAGTAAAATGGGTTCTTGATGCATCTGGGGCAAAATAGTGAATCCCAAAGTGAGACCTACCAGGAGTGCGGCACGCACCACTGACTCGGCTGGAGCGCCAGGAGGCACATATAGTCGCCCAGGAGCGGGGGAGACCTACCAGGAGGGCGGGAGTACCTGTTCCTTTGCCGACACCGCCAAGACTCATACCGCACTGATTTGAAGCGCAGAAGCGCCACAGACACTGCCGAACGCCACTGCCATCTGCGCCGCCGCCCCGGGACTACGAATCCTGGCGCACCACTGACGCTGCTGGAGCGCCAGGAGGTGCATATAGTCGTCAAGCCCTCCGCGTCGCGGGACGCGCCGGGCTATGCCCGGGCCAAGGGTGGGACCGTTTAAGCCCGTTTAAGCCTGTTCAAGAACGGATAAGGACGGGACGGGCCACCCCTCTAATATCAGCCTCAGCAATTAAAGGTCAGTGATTTTCGGCATAGTCTGGGTGTGCTATAATCTGCAATTGAGGAGTGTAAGTGGCAGCTCCTTCATAGCAAATATGGCTACCGCTCCACCCGCAGGAGTGAATGGTAGGAAGTCCACTGGAGGATCATTAATGGGCACCCTGGATAACTTCCTCGTCAGGGTATCATCAGCTTTGGCCAAGGATATTGAACTCACAGAACAGAGACTATCACTGGATACACCATTGATAAGAGATCTTCACTGGGAAATCTGGCGAGAGCTAGATCAGCAGTTTATTAGCAGGTTGACTCCCAGGATATGCTGCCACCTTCGGGGTTGGAGGAGAGAAGCCTTTTATCACAACAAGTGGTCATCCTCGAAACAAGTATGAACTCCCCTAAAGGCATGGGTGCACATAATGCTGTAAGGAGAGTTCCTTATCCCAATATTAAAACTAGCTCAGCCTGCCATGCAAAATCGGGATTTGCTCAGCAGGAGGCGGGGGTGACAGCAAAAAGAAAACTTACTGGGGCACAAATGCAAGCAGGGGGGAGAAAAGCTAAAATTGGTAAAATGACTGCGTCTAATGAGGATCCTGTTGCTAGGTCATTCTCTAGTCCTGCACAGGCTGTAGTACTTGCTAAAGAGGGGCATAGTAGTCACCAAGCTATTGTGGGGGGTGAGGCACAATTTGACTTGGGCCCATTGTTCTGGAAGAGACTGGAAGGCACTTTTAAGAAGATATGTCACCCAATATACGATCGGCTGGACTCAATTGAGAATAGACTGGTGTTCCTTGAACTCTCACTTGCATCAGTCCAGAAGCAGGTGGCAATCTGGAACAATGCTCCAACTTGTAGGTAGAAAAAAATTGCAGGTCAAAGTACTGCTGACTCTAATACAGCTGGAGTAGTAAAGGGGGGTGTTAGTTCCATTCAAAAAGCCCCCACGTTGCCCACTGACGCACCTCCGACTCCTAGTTTAATAGGGGCTGAAAACATAGCACTGAGGGATAGAACGCATCAAGTAGATGCTAGTAGACCTGCAGCTACACATCAAAAATTGCCCGTGACATCCCTAGCTCACAGTGTAGCTACCCTACCTAATATTGATCTCCCTCCTGAATCAGCCCCCTATGTGGTAGTTTTGGTGGGGGTTCCCCCATTGGCTCAGGGGAAGCGGGAGTCATATATAGACCTTAAAAATAAGTGCACCTTCTGGCTTAATGAGCATCGAGCATTGCCAATTAATATACGAGCAGAAATGTTGTTTGCCAGGAGAGTGAATTGGATAGGTAGGAGTTCTAAGACTATGGTGGGGGACTGTGTTATTATTAACTTTAGAGATTGGAGGTGTGTTGAATATATCTGTAATTGGCCTCAAAATGACCTGTCGTCCGGGATCCATACATTCCCCTTGTCCTACTTCTATGGACCCCCGCATTCCACACCGAGGGACACCTTTCCATTGGGAGAGGCGTTGCATCCATGCCCCTTTGGGAAAATCAGGTTGTTTAATAGATTCGATGCTTTGTCAGGACTGGGGGATTGTGACTGACGGTATGTGTCTCAAAGTTCAATCCAGAATAGCATAGCCTCAGGAAACAGGGTGGACGTAGAAAGAAGGGCAGGGCAAGCGACTGGCCAGGGAAGTAGGCAAGAAGGGAATGCTGGATATAGGCAAAATACAGCACGTGTAGATATTGTAGAGGTACCTAGAATAGAGTCGTCGGTGAAAATACAGAATCTTGCAATCCAAGCCCCTCTTTTATCTCCTGTGGCGAGTCTACCTGTTGATAGATCTGAGGGGCCAGTATGTCAGACATCTTTTATCTCCTGGAATGTGGCGGGTATAGGCACCAAACTTGATTCACAACATTGGATGGAATTTATTGAAAAATTTGACAATTGCCTCTTTCAAGAGTCCTGGGCGGTTGAACCTGTGTTTAAAGTGGGCTATTTGAACTTTTACATCCCTGCAGTTAAAAGGCAAATGGGTCGCCCTATGGGTAGATTAGTTATTTGGGTTAGGCAGAGCCTTAAGTGTAATACCCAACTTCTCCCGGTGTCAAACTGTGACATCCTCGCCGTGAGACTTAGCTTTCCGTCCAACTTAAAAATTGATATTTTTAATGTTTATGCTAGGGGCTTACCAGGTGGTAGGAAATCTGACGTTGTAATAGCTATGGAAGTACTGATTGAGACCATCCCAGCTAGTGTATTCCCATTAATCGCAGCAGACTTTAATACCACTTTTGAGCCACTTGGACTCGATGATCTGAATCTAACAGAGGGTGAGGATTGTAGGTGGGGAGTCCTCCAACTGGACTCGAAACCTTTAAGTAAATGGACAGAGGCTGTGATACATCTGAAGGGTCTCTGTATAGGGAACCAGTTGAGGGCTGCTAATGGCCGAACATTGTCGGACAGGATGGGTAAGAAAACTTATGATAATTTACTTGTTCCCCTTAAGCTGTGGCACACTCTTGTCGATATGGAGGTAATTCCCCGCATCGAGAGTGACCACAACCCCCTGACTGCGCTATTCAGACTGGGCCTAGATAAAGTGGATGAAGTGACCCGGGGATTTATACCCCCTGAGTTAGTTATAACAAATGATGAGTGCCACCTTAAGTGGTGCCAAGTTGCAGAGCATCCAAACACTATGACTGACATCGAGATAGGTCTGGATGGTGTGCTGGCAACTATGGAGGTAGATATAACGTACTGGTCATTGTATAAACCTTTTATGGAAGCCCATGATAAATTCTTCACAAAACTAAAAACACACTTTTGTAAACCTAGCCTAGGCAATAGAGTTCAAACTTGTAAAACTGAGAGCTGGTATAATGGTACCTGTAGACAAGCTAGGCGGGAGCTGGGCCAAGCACTAAAAACTAAGGATCCTAGCAAAGTAAAGGTGGCCCGAGCTAATTATAGGCATAAACAGTTTATTGCTAAAAAAGCATGGGAAGAGAGTAGGTGGCAGGACCTTAAGGTGGCTTGTGAGTCCAAAAACCCAAAATTCTTTTGGGATATTTTTAAATGGGACAGGGGTGGGCGCCATGAGAGCCCACAGAATAATGTTGCTCAAAACTCATGGATTGATTATTTTAAGCCACAGTACGCCAAAAGTTAAGTTGGCGAGAGTGAGGGGATTTATGTCCATACTCTTTATAAGGAGGCCGCCTTCACTGTAAGAGAAGTAGACACGGCATTGGATTCAGTAACTGAGTGAAGCGCCCCAGGCATGGATTGCGTCCCTGCTGATCTATTTTTAAATGATAAGAACGTATGGCGGTTGTATATTACATACCTTGCAAATGCCATAGCTCGAGGGATGGAAGTCCCCCAATCTTGGAAAGGTGCTGAAATAGTGCCTGTTTACAAAAAAGGGGACAAGTCGCTAGCAGGCAATTACAGGCCTATTAGCCTGATCGACTCCATCCAAAAAATTATGGGCCGTCTGTTATTGGGAAAAATCCAGACCTGGATGGATGAAGAAAACATCTTGAGTTACCTCCAGGCTGGCTTCCGACCCAGGACCAGTACGATAGATCAGGTCTTTCAGTTCATTATCCTTTACTGGCGTTCTGTGGTGTTGGAGAAAGGTACTTTATATGCCGTATTTGTTGATTTAAGGGTGGCTTTCGACCTGGTCCCACGTGATAAGCTGTGGCAAGTCCTGGATGAGCTAGGGATGGCCCCTGAGTTGTTGAGTTTGATCGTTCGCTTACATGAGGATACGTTCGCTCGGGTTTGGTGGGAACGACAGGGTGAGGTTACGGAAACCTTCCCTGTTGAGCGGGGAGTGCGGCAAGGTTGCGTCATGGCGCCTACCTTGTTCTCGCTCTTCGTGAACGGGGTGGCTGACTTCCTCTCCCTGGTCCCGACCGATGCCCCTGTGTTGGTTGGTAAGCGAGTCCCTATCCTCATGTTCGGGGACGACACCTTGATAATCTCAAAAACGCCAAGTGGGCTGCAGCGTGCCCTGCGGCGTTTTGAAGATTTTTGCTTGGACCGGGGTTTAGAAATAAACACCGCGAAAACAAAGTTTATGGTCCTTACAGAACATAAACCGACCATGCCTGTTAAACCTTTCAGAGGGAGTATATACATGAATAAATCCCCGCTTGAGCGGGTTGACGCCTTTACATATCTGGGGGTTACCCTCCAGAGAGACATGGGCTGGACTAGCCAATTAGACCTTGCAGTATTAAAACATCACCAGCAGGCAGGTCTCCTCCTGAAAACGTTTAATGCCTCAGTATCAAAACCTATTAGCCCTTTATTGGAGATATACGGGATGAAGGTGTTAAGTTCGGCCCTTTATGGGGCTGAACTCTGGGGGTTTGAAAATTTAAGAAATCTGACGCTAGCGTAAAATGAGTTTTTGAGAAAAGTGACTAGCGTTCCGCAAAGTACCCCCTTGACGCCATTAATGTGGGACCTGGGAAAAAAAGCTGTCCAAGATCTTGTTTCCCTACGGCCGCTATTGTATTGGCGTAGGATATGGAACATAGAGGAACTACAGCATTACGCATGGGGCCTAAAGGAAATAATTACTAAAGATTCCTTTCATAAAATACATTGGCTGAAGTCCATTAGGTCCTTGCTAGTCAGCTTGGGAATGGGAGAATTGTGGAATGATCCCGCAAATGCGTTATTCCCTTCTAAAAAAATCTTGAAGGCTAAATATTGGGAGATGGTTAATTCAAAAGCATGCATAAAGGGTTTTTCTTCCCATCTAACAGGTCGTTTTCTCGAATTTAAGGCACAACCAAAGCTGGAATTATATTGGGATGCCATAGAGAAGCAGTATGACCGAAAACTCTATTTTCAACTTACATTAGGCACCCTTCCAATAAGGTCATTCACAGCGAAATGGGCAGGAGAAAACGACAATGATAAATGCCCTAGGTGCAGGGACGAACAAGAATCTATAAGTCATCTTTTGTTCTTTTGTCCCTTATATGCCGCTCATAGATCAATGTGGGTGAAACTTATCTGCAAACTAATAGGCACCCGCAGACACGAAGAGGCATTAAGAATCTTATGTACTGATCCCAGTCTCCTAATTGCTATAGCTGTGGCTAAGTTCCTAAAATGGGCTTGGGTAATTCGGATAAAACAGTTACGGCAGTAAAATGGAGGATTTTATATTCATTCACTCAAATTAGTTATGGAAAAGAGGGGATGTATTCTTTTAATTGAGCTTTGAGTAATATTACCCTGGACTGTATATATTGATGAGTTTTAAGGATATAAGATATTCGACTATAGTCTCTTGAAGTTTAATCATGTTTTAAATATTTATTGTATAAATTTTAATGGATTTTTATATTGTAAAATGTGTATTGTAAGTACTGCTTTTATGACTTAATTGTCGAATAAAGTTTATGAATCGAATCCCAAAGTGCCTAGCGATAATAGCAATTTGCAAATCCAGGTACAGACAAGTCACAAATTGGGAATAAACACATGCAGCAAACCTCCACATGGAAACAAGCATTAAGTAGAAGCCGGTGGTAACCAGATGCACTGTATAAATGCACACCTAAAATGCAGCACAATCATCCACAATGACTGCACTGTATGCGATGGTGGTGAGGAGAAGTGTGCTGGGAGCTCTCCATTGGAGGAGAAAAAACGGAACTGGATTTTTAGACAGTCACTCTATTTGAACAGGCAGAACAGGAGATTTATATCAGATAAAGGCTGAGCAAGGCCGTCTTGCACTAAATGCTGAATTGGAGCCTACACTAGAAGCTTCTGTCAAGGGCTTTCAGAAATGTCACAGGTGCCATGCTAGCCAGTATAAATACACATATCAATTCAAAGTCCCCAGGTTATTTGCAGGCAGAAACATGCAATTATATTAAATATTACATTATGTGTAGATCGCATGGTGATCCCAATATGCCCCCCACCCATCGGTACAGAGAACCTATATAGTAATAGGAAAATCCAAAATTCTCTTAACAGCTAGGCGATGATCAATGTGTATATATTTTCTGACCTAGTTGTCCGATACCTTGTGAGTACACGCAACTCCTACATGTTTCATCGTTGTGCACATTGTAATCAAATTGAAAGGAGAGCCATGGGAAATGTCTGTTTGCTAAGTTAGTGTGAGATTCCACTGTCTTGTGTAATGCAACACACGTTGTCATACAGATCAATCATAGCCATATTGCTATATTACAGGGGACAGTCAATGTGCCTTTCAGGTAAGGGTCCTCACAACTATTCTGGAGCCCATTTTTGAATTTCCTGCTGCTTTGTTTTCCTGTGGGCATCCTGCTTCTTGGAGCCAGCATTGTTGGGCATAGCGGATACCGAGCGGGTGAAAGACTTCAACACCCAGAATCCCTAGAGGCATTGCACGCCATCCACGCTGCCACCAGCACACCAGGAGGCGCATTTAACAGGGCCAGGGCACCCGCAGCGCGGGAGCCCATTTTTTAATTTCCTGCTGTTTTTTTGTCCTGTGGTCGTCCTGCTTCTTGGAGCCAGTATTGTGGGGCATAGAGGAGAGCGAGCTGACGCGGACTCCGGGCGGGTTAAAAACTTCAACACCCAGAACCCCTAGCAGCATTGCACGGCATCCACGCAGCCACCAGCGTGCCTGGAGGCGCATTTAACAGGGCCAAGGCACCCACAGCACGGGAGCCCATTTTTAAATTTCCTGCTGTTTTGTTGTCCTGTGGTCGTCCTGCTTCTTGAAGCCAGTATTGTGGGGCATAGAGGAGAGCTAGCTGATGCTGATGCAAGGTGGGTGAAAGACTTCAACACCCAGAATCCCTAGCGGCATCACTCGCCATCCACACTGCCACCAGCGCGCCAGGATGCGCATTTAATGGGGCCAGGGCACCCGCAGAGCGGGAGCCCAGTTTTGAATTTCTTGCTGTTTTGTTTTCCTGTGGTAGTCCTACTTCTTGGAGCCAGCATTGTGGGGCATAGCGGAGAGCGAGCTGATGCAGACGCCGGGCGGGTGAAAGACTTTAACACTCAGAACCCCTAGCAGCGTCGCACGCCATCCACACAGCCACCAGCGAGCCGGGCGGCGCATTTAACGGGGCCAGGGCACCCACAGCGCGGGAGCCCATTTTTGAATTTCCTGCTGTTTTTTTGTCCTGCTTCTTGGAGCCAGCACTATGGGGCATAGTGGAGAGCGGTCTGACGCGGACGCCGGGCGGATGAAAGACTTCAACACCCAGAACCCCTAGCGGCGTCGCACTCCATGCAGCCACCAGCGTGCCCGGAGGCGCATTTAACAGGGCCAGGGCACCTGCAGTGCGGGACGCACGCGGGCGTGCCCAGGCCAAGGGCGACCCGTCCTGCGCCCGTCAGCGGCAGGAAGAGACTGGACATTGGATTGTTTTAAAAATGGAAAAACGAAAGGGGGTAGCAGGCACATTGGATGCTTTCTTAGTAAGGGCTGAATCTCTTCTAACCCATGAAATTCATCTGACAGAACGGTGCCTTTCTCTAGATCCTGCTACACTACAGAAATACCTAACAACTGGTGTCTCCTCACCTGTACTGGGGGCTGTCGGTCAGTAGTTTTCACCGTACACTGTCATATCTAACCCTATCCCCTCACCATCTTCCTCTGATGTAATACTGAGTACTCCAGTAGTTCAGAATAGGGCTACTAGGCCCAGGGTAGCGAAAAGTGAGGCTGCACATAAGAATGAGCCCCGGGAAGATAAAAGAAAGCGGGATACTGGTACAAAAAAACTACGGGTAATGAAAATAATGGTACCCTTTTTCCCTTAAAAACGTCTTCAGTTGGTACGCAAACTGAGATGATTTTGTGTCCACCAGTGCAGAGTATAGTTAATACCAATTCAAAGGAAGTAATGACTGACCTTCCTGTGGGAGCAAGCGATCCTGGTCTAGGAGCAGCCCTAACCTGTATCTGCAACCTGGCTGAAATGTATTTTCTATGTTGTGGGATAAAATCAGCCTGTTAGAGTCTGTAATCAATACCTTAAGTAGTAACATTATGGATGAGTCACCAACTGGAGAGGAAAGGGAAGATACAAGGTTAGTGAAGGGTCACTGTCCATCTGCTGTCCAGGAAGGGAATATTGTCAAAGCTACTAAAAATACTATTAAAAAAATAATATCGGGAGAGACAGCTTGGGTGTAGTATCTGCAGGCCCAAAGGTAACACCCACCCAGGGTTTCCAAAAGGGGCAAGAAACAACTTCAGATGGGAATAATAGTGCGAGTGCCCCTAGTGGGAGCCTGAGGGCTAGCAAATTTAGGGATTCCTTAGCCCCCAATAGGGAGACACTGCATCTCCCTTCAGCATCATGCCCTTATGTTTTAATTTTGACCGGGGTCCCAGCATTGAGGGTTGGGCAGAAAGAAAATTGGGTTGACTTAAGGAACAAAACTGTAGGCTGGCTGGCGAGACATAAGAACTTCCACCCAACAGATGCTAACGAGATCCTAATGGTTAGGAGAGTAGGGTGGATAGGGCAATCCGCTTAGACTATAAGTGGTGACTGTATTGAGGTCAATTTTCGTAGGCCAACGGTGGTTTACTATCTTTTACGCCTTCATGACACAACTTTTGCACCTAAAACGGAGATTAGTGCACTCCCTTTAGGATATTTCTATAGGCCGGAAGGGGAGGACAGAGACACCGGATTTCCACCAGTAATACAAACTAATAGATTCCAGGCATTATCAGACCTAGATTCTCAGGTTTGACAACTATCTGGAATTGGGCAGGACAAGGCTTGCCTAACCACCATCAATGATTCAAGATCTAAAATTAGTGATGATGATGTAGTTGTAGTAAATCATGGTGATATCCCGACTGACCATATAGAGATAGGAATTGTAGCTAATGATAATATGGTCCCTGATGTGCTATCCAGTATTTACCTAAGGTCCATGATTAGTAAATCTAATAACACTGAACGTAGAACCGGTGAAGGGCTTTTAGATCACAAAGCAGGCATTAATAAAATGTATGATGAGAAAGACTTAGTAGAAAATCAGGGCGAGGAAGTTAAACTAAATCACAGTTTGGCTAGTAATGTGGGTAATAATTGTGTGCATGTCCGGCGACTAGAAAATAGAGGTGAGAAGACAAACTGATCTAATCAGTGAAGAATGTAAAACAAAGATAAAGTTAACCTCTTGGAACATTGCAGGGATTAGGAAAAATCAAAGTGATCCAACATGGCAGGACTATATTGGACAGAGTGAAATAATCCTTTTTCAAGAAACATGGGCTGTGGAAAGCCCTCATAAAGTAGGTTTTAAAACCTTTAGTGTACCTGCCACTCCCTCACTGAGAGGAAGACCTTCGGGAGGCCTTGCCATTTGGATAAAAATCAATTTAGGTGCCGATTTTGAACAAATTGACTCCCCTTGTCAAGATATATTGGCAGTTAAGTTCTTAACACTAGACAAAAGGGAAGTTTATTTTTTTAATGTATAAAGTACAGTAGACCAAGTGTAGCGAGAAAAGAAGTGGACGTCATTGAACACTTGGATTATATCGTAACTACGGTTAACCAGAGTGCCCTGATAATCATCGGGGGTGACTTTAATCGTAAATTCGAACTGGTGGCTGGATTTGAAAAATCTTCGAGGATGAGGATAGGGCAAACAATATTCCACCATTGGAAAGCAGCCCGGTAGTGCCTTGCACATGTCCTGTAGCGCAGTTGTTGTGGCTGGTTTCAGCCCATGAACTACGTGCATGCAACGAGCGCCTACCTTCAGACAGCCCAAATTTACCAACATTTAGGCGGGGTAGTTCTAAAAGTAATATAGATTATATATTGGTTTCTATAATATTTTGGTCCATGGTATAGTATCTAGTAGTTGAAGATGGAATGGAGGGGGATCATTAACCTTTGTGTTTAACACTCTCTGCTTCCCTTTTCCAGTTAAGTCCCCTAGGGAGAAGTGACCCTAGCCGCATTCCAATTGAGCCTGTACTTTCAAATAACCACAGAGCACTTAAATGGCCTGCGGTACTAGGGAACGATAAGACTATTAAAAAGATTTATGATACCTATGAAGAATAGTCTCTCCATATAGTAATCTACCTTTGACAGAGATACCGATCATGCAGATGCATGATAGCATGGTAGAGGGACTCGAACCAATATTAAGCAAGACTATAAAGCCATTTGACTTAGCTACCTTAGAGATTCCATGGTACAATAAAGACTGCCGCAACGCAAAAAAAGATTTGTTTGAGGCAATAAAAAATAAGGATATGGTAAGCTTAAGGGGAAAAATTAGGCATTACAAGGAGGTACTATTTAAGGCAAGGAAAAGCTGGGACGAAAACATCTGGTCGGAGCTGATAAACACATGTAAATCAAACAACCAAGCCATGTTTTGGCGTCTGATATCTAAAGGTAACAGAAAAGGGAATTGCAACAAGGATCTTTTCCTTGATGCTAATACCTGGGTAACTCATTTCTCACAGCTTTACTCGACCGCCAATAGTGATGCCAATTGTATTCTCGATGAACTTGCCAGCTACTCAAGCGAACCACCCCTATGTTTTAGTATTGCAGAAACATTAGCAGCAATAAGCGCAATAAAACCAGGGAAGACACCTGGGCCGGACAAAATACCAGGTGACCTATGGAGACATGAGAAGGCGATATGGGCTCCCTACATTAACCTTCTGTGTAATGCTGTTGCATCGGTCGCACCGATTCCTGAAACATGGTGGGGTGCAGAGATTGCAACTATTTTTAAAAAGGGCGACCGCCGTGACCCATCGCACTATCGGCTGATTAGTTTAATCGATGTCTTACAAAAGGTATATACATGCCAAATTTTAATTAAATTGAATCTTTGGATTGGGGAGAATAGTATTTTAACCAAGTACCAAGCAGGTTTTAGAGAAAAAACTAGCACAATCAACCATGTTTTTAGACTTCTCTGTATAATTTGGAAGTATATTTCAATTAAGAAAGCGCATTTGTATATTGCCTTTGTAGACCCTAAGGCATCCTTTGACCTCATACCCAGAACTCTTCTGTGGAAGTGGTTAAGAGATCTTGGTGTCCCAGGGGAAATCCTCGTGCAGATCATTAGACTACACAAGGGCAAATTCACCAGCGTTAGATGGGGGCCAAATGGCGAACTTACAGATCGTATACACGTAAATAGGGGTGAAAGGCAAGGATGTGTGCTGGCTCCTACTTTGTTTTCATTGTTTGTGAACGACATCCCCGAATTTCTCTTGGGCTGTGAACATGAGTCTCCCAAGTTGGGTGGGGGGGCACCAGTACCGGCACTCCTATTTGCTGATGATACGATCTTAATATCTCAAACACCCAAAGATCTGCAAAAATTACTTAATACTTTTGAAATCTACTGTGAACATAAGGGCCTGGCAATCAATTCTACCAAAACAAAATACATGGCAGTTAATCCACACAAATCTTTTAGAAAAAATGTAACTGTCAAAAATGGGAAGATAGAATATGTGCCAAATTTTAATTACTTAGGCATTACTCTAGACACTAAAATGAACTGGAGACCACAGCTGAACAAGAGCAAAACAATTTTAATTCAGAATTCACTCCCAATAGTGAGGAAGCATGGGAGCAGCCAATCTAAAGCTGTCTCTCTTACACTGGAGCTATATAAGTATAGGGCACAATCTGCTTGCCTTTATGGGGCTGAATTATGGGGTACCATCACAAAATATACCTTTATGGTACAAGAGAATATATTCTTTAGGAAGCTGTTAAGTATTCCAAAGCGTACACCCTTAATACCTGAAGTAATTGATCTAAACATTCACTGCACTGATGAGCATGCGGCTCTACGGCCACTATTTTTCTGGGTCCATCTGTGGTCAACAGATGAGCTTGTCCACTATAGGGAAGGTCTAGAGGAAATTATTAGAATCAAAAGTAGTACAAGGCTGGCATGGTTGAATCATATCCAGGATTGGTTTTACAAACTGGGATTAAAACAGTTCTGGGAGGACCCTGAAGGTCTGACTTTAGGATCAAAAAAATTGCTGAAACAGACCTTTTGGAATTGTATTCAAGATTCTTTGTCCCATACCTCTAAATTAGGCACCTTGTCTACAAGGTTCCTAAACGTAAAGCCAAATAGTAAATTTGAGTCCTTTTTGGACGAAATAAAACCACCACTTGCTAAATCCCTCTATCTTAAATTTTGCTACGGTATCTTGCAGATTAATGCAACCACTGCTAAATAGGTACGTAGTGTAGGTGATGCAAATAAGGGTTGTTGTGATATCTGCCACACAGGTGTTAAAGAGAATGAACTGCATGTGCTATTCTTCTGCCCTGCCTATATTTATGCTAGGAGGAAATGGATCAAACCCATTTGTGGGCTCCTGGGCATTAGATCCTACAAGGAGGGAGAAAGAATATTGCAAATTGATACTACACAATCAATTGTGTTTAGTGTAAGCAGATACCTTTTCTGTGTAGATTTAATAAGAAAGAGAAGGGGACTGAAATTCTAGGTATCTCTCAAAACAAGTGTGTCAATTTGTCAATTAAGTAATAGACACACACCTAGTTGTAAATATTTAGTTGATTAGTATTGAACCTTGTACATATTTTTAATAGAATTATTAAATGCATCTTTTAGTAACCCCCCTTGCAATTTGTGATCTGAAGTATTATTAATACTGTGACTTTATTGTAAAATGGCCTTTTTAGGGGATTTTAAGTTATTTATGCTGATATTTATAGTTTTTTAAAAACATTAGGAACATTTTCATTGGGACATTGATCACTATTTAAATTGTGTTTGGTCGGGCGGGTTATGGCTTGATGTACTGTTGTATGAATATTTTTTATAGCATGTAATCGTTTATGGTTTTTAAAATCGAAATAAAGATTATTGAATTGAATTGAATTGAATTGAATACCAGAATAAAGAGAAAGTGCCGCTACAACGCAGTACACTAGCAGGCCATGACAATTACAAAGAGAACACTTGGAATTTTAAAGAGAATATTTTGGTGTTTGCAAAAAGGTAGTAATGCCTTCGAGTATACCCCACACACCTGTAGCTAAATATTGCAGTGTGTGCAGTGCTTTACTTCATTGCCACGCGCTGTGCCTTCCCAAGAGAATGCCTGGATGATGAACAAGACGCAGAAGAGAGACCACAATCATTGTAAACAAAACAATATACAAGCTGCAGAAGGCTGACTTAACAATCATTTTTTTTTTAGGTGAGGCACTTAATAAGTTCACTTAATACCCAGTGGATGAAGATGTTCTTTCAAACGGCATACACTGTTTATTTCCAGGTAATTTCGAACCTAAAATACAAACAACATGATTGGTTCACATTGGATACCTATTTTATTAAATAAAAATAACATGGAAGTATACTATAAAATGTTATGTGCCTTTTATTATTTTTACTCTTTGCCTGGTCCTTCCTGTCCGTTTTATGCCACATTTTACCTCACTATTCCTCCTGCATTAATCAAGTGCACGCTCTTGCACCGAAAGACGTAGTTTGGTCAGGGACATTCGATGGGTGTGAGTCTGAGATCTCCCAGCCATCGCGCGGTGCCCCCTACTAAAAGAGATTGTGAGTCAAGCACGGGTCGGGTTTGGGAGGGCCTTGTCTGTTAAGGGGTCGAAGGGAGTAATGGCAGTTTTCTGAAAATTAATCAGCATCCTTGCAGCCCATAAATCTATCCGTTCATTGCGTGTGCGTAAGAAGAACTTGCTAACAGCAAGTAACATTACATTGGTAATTTAAGTACATGCTAGAGGAAATTCTCTTCTGCAGGAAACTCGGTCACCTGCAGGTTACACCTTTCAGTCCAATTAGAAAGCTCAAAATGTTGAGCTTCTGTTGCAGTGATCTTTGTGTTAAAAGCTTTCGGTCATAGAATCCAATGTAGGTAAGACTGTTTGGCGTGCTACTGCACTTGCCGGTTGTGTGTGTATGGGGGCTTTCTGTTTTCGTTTTTTAGGTAATAGATATATGCCATGAACCTAACTCCGAAGAGCAATGGATTTCTTTTCAGAAAACATTTTCATTCCAGTAGGAGCATCTCATGGTTGAGAGCATGTTCATAAAATCGAATATTCTGCCCAGAGAGGTCAAATGTGATGATGAGGTAGAAGATAGTGACATCACAGAAACCAGTGGGTAATTTGCATGCCATGCATTCTGCTAATCAACTCCCCATCAATCGAAAAAGGTGCCTTCCAAACTTTTCCAAATGGATTTGAATGAGGAAAATGAGGCATAGGTATGCATATTTGTAGCAAGATTAATCAATCAATCAATCAGAGCATTTGTATAGCGCGCTACTCACCCGGAGGGTCTCAAGGCGCTTGGGGAGGGGGGGGTCCGCTACTGCTCGAACAGCCAGGTCTTGAGCTGCTTCCTGACGGCGAGGTGGTCCTGGGTCAAGCGGAGGTGGGTCGGGAGGGAGTTCCAGGTCTTGGCGGCGAGGTAGGAGAAGGACCTTCCCCCTGTGGTGGCTCTTCGGATGCGGGGGACGGCGGCGAGGGCGTGGCCGGTCGATCGAAGCTGGCGTTTGGGAGCGTAGAAGTTGAGGCGGCTGTTGAGGTATCCTGGGCCTTGGTTGTACAGGGCTTTGTGTGCGTGGGTGAGGAGACGGAAGGTGATTCTCTTGTTGACCGGGAGCCAGTGCAGGTCTCTCAGGTGTCCGGAGATGTGGTTGCGACGGGGGATGTCCAGGATGAGTCGTGCTGAGGCATTCTGGATCCGCTGGAGTCTCTTCTGGAGTTTGGCGGTGGTTCCGGCGTAGAGGGAGTTGCCGTAGTCCAGTCGGCTGGTGGGACGAGGGCCTGGGTGACCGTTTTCCTGGTCTCGGTGGGGATCCACCGGAAGATCTTGCGTAGCATGCGTAGGATGTTGAAGCACGACGAGGAGACGGCATTGACTTGTCTGGTCATGGAGAGGGAGGAGTCCAGGATGAAGCCCAGGTTGCGTGCATGGTCTGTTGGTTTGGTTTGGGTGCGCTGCCTAGGGCGTAGAGAGGCCTAAACGTCAGTCTTGCCTTTTCAGAAAGACAGCGAGGAAGAAGAAACAGACATGTGGAGGACTACATCAGATCACGTTAGAGCAGTTAGCTCTTAAAATACCTATGTAATGCCTTTTTAGGTTGCAGCCTGCCAGATGCTGAAGACATCTTTGAGACTTTCAGAAAGGAATGCAGTCTGGCCGCTGCTTACCATTGGCTTTGTGGTTCGTAACTCACATTTTCTGGCTTTAAATTTGCTGGCTTTATTTGCATTAGGCTGTCCATCTAGATTGTGTCCCTCCCATTGCCGAAACCTTGTTTACTGTATTCTTCCACAAACTTGCTTTCTATAAACAGGCCTTTAAATCGTGTTCTTATCTTGTCAGATTTGCTGTGCATTCAAAGACAGAAATAAAATGTTAGGCTATGCCTTCCAGTAATTATGGTGTGAGAAGTCAGAGAAAGATAAATAAATGACAATCATGCTGGCTACTCAGGGGCTTTTTTAGGTAGGCTGTACAAGTGTTATTTATTTATTTTCTAGCACACAACACATTTTAAATGTCTGTAAATGAGTTCTGTGCTGACAATCAAACCAGTACATTGGGTGATGACATTTCTGCACATCGTTTGTGCGCTGTACACTTTTATCTGTAACACTGTATGTGAGTGCAAATGTAATTGTTATTTATTTGAAGATGTGTTGTCCATAATGGCATTACTCTACCATTTCATACGTACTCCACTTTACCTCATTCCAGTCTACTCTGCACCACTTTGCACCACTTCACGCCACTGCACTCTACGCTGCAACACTCCATACTATGCCACTCTACTCCTCACTGCGTCACTGCACGCTTCTCTGCACCACTCCAGTCTGTTCCTCTCTACTCTCTACACCACTCAACTCTACTCTATGCCACTGCACTCTACTCCACACTACTCTAACAGGCACCACTACACTCTTCGTCTCTGCACTCTGCACCTGTCACAGCAGAGGCTGGTTAACTAACCTTACAAAGCTGGATACAGCAGGAGCGATGACGTTGCTAGATTCTCCCTTCCTCCTTAGCGGCACCACCCGGGAGCTTGTAATCACACACTCTCCAGATGAGACCCCCACAGGGGAAGGGAAAAAATTGAGAAACAAACCAAAACACTGTGGTAGCCAGAAACCATCTACAGCTTGGGTTGAGGGAGTCGTGGACTTTACTCTGCTGTCTGTATCTGGTACCTTTAATGAAGAGACACAATAGACAACCATCAGGCCCCCCCCCCGCTATGTCCCCCCTATGTGGAAAATATATATATAAGTTCTATATATGCACTTACATATACATACTGCCACTTGCGTCCAAAGAACAAAGACAAAAAAGGAAAAAATAAAGAAAAAATAATTGAGGTTTCCAGCAGTCCTACACGGAATGTCATACGGAAGGAAACACCATTAACTGGCTAACAGCAAGGAACATTTACTTATCTGACCGTAGACTCTTAATCCGGATATGCGGAGTCCCAAAAGGTCTTGCTTTATGTACATCTGAGTGTCAAATAAATCCGAGCTTCTCAACAGCTCTGTGAAAGAATACAACTCGTACCCTCGTGAAAAAACAAAAACACTCCAGGAGAAGATCGCTAGTTCCTTCACTAGCGCTTTCCCAGAGTAGGTGGTAAGGTTGAATAAAACGGTTCAAAGATCCCGAGGTTCACCAGGCAGGGGCTCTCACTGTCCCACCTAGCGCTGATGTTTGCCTTCTGGCAGCGCAGCAATCCGGAGCCGCATTGGGGGTCAAAGGTCGCGTATGCGCTCCAGCGCGTTCGCGGCTTGCTGCAGGAAAAGTCTCTCAGAGAACGAGACTACGGGAGTTTGGATATCAGCGGTTTCAGGCATTAAAGGTTGACGGATGCAACGGAATGCCTACACGTCCGAGGCAGGCTACCAAGATGAATTCAGGCTCGGCTGATACTCCATAGTGGAATTCACCATAGACATCAGGTGACAAGCACCGGCTATAAGGTAGGAGCAGCCTATATAGGAAATAGGTAGCTAGGGAGAGGAAAAGGGAAGACAGACCAATGGATAGGTGTTCTGGGAGATGTAGTACCATGTATCCGATCTCACATTCATTCCTCCCCCCCTATCTCGCTGTGATCGTGACAGCACCACACTGCGCCACTCCATTCCACACCACTCTACTCTTCTGCAACACTGCACTCTATGCCACTGCTCTCTCCGCCAATGCACTCTACTCTGTACCACCCCACTCTACGCCAGTGCAATCCATGCCAATTCCCTGCGTGCCACTCTAATCTATGCATCACCATTCACTGTACTCTGAAACAATCTACTCTATGCCACTGCACTCAGCACCACCCCACTCTACTCTGCACCACTCTATGCCACTGCATTCTATGACAATGCAGTTTAGACCACTTTTCTCAAAACTAATGCACTCTATGCCAATCTACTCTGCCCCACTGCATTCGATACCACTGTATTGTACTCTGAGTCACTGTACTCTATGCCACTCTATTCTACCCTGCACCATGGCCCTCAATGCCACTCTACTCTGCACCACTGCCCTCTGTCAGTGCACTCCATGCCACTCTACTATATGCCACTACACTCTACCACAGTATACTCTGCAACACTACACGCTCTGTCACTCTACTTTATGCCACTCTACTTTATGCTAACTTAATTTATGCCATTCTATGCCACTGAACTCTACACAAATCCACTGAATGCCACTCTAATCTACTCTGCATCACGAAACTCTATGACACACTACTGTATACCCCAGCTCTCTATGACGGTTCACTCTACTCTGAAACAATCTACTCTATGCCACTGCAGTCTACGCTCCTCCATTCCACTCTTGTCACCCCATGCCACTCCACACCATGCCACTGCACTCTATGCCACTTTCCTAAAAACCAATACACTCTACACCCCTATACTCTATGGATGCCAATCTACTCTGCACCACTTCACTCTATACCACTCTACTCTAAACATTGCAATCTACTTCACTTTATTCTGCCCCCTGTATACCACTGTACTCTATAGTAATGCTCTTTATGCCACACTTCTGTATACCACGGCACTCTACAACACTCCACTCTGCAGCACTACACTCTTTGCCCCTAAACTCTATGCTGCTCTAATCTGCACCACTCTACTCTATGCCACTGCACTCCACTCTGCAATCTACTATGCACCACTGCACTCTGACACTGCACTCTATGCCACTTCACTCTATGCCTCTCTACTCTGCCACACTGCTCCACTCTACTCTATGCCAGTGCAGTATACCCCACTTTACTATGCACCGCTGCACTCTTCACCACTGCACTCTGCAGCACTACACTCTACACCACTACTCTATACCACTCCACTCTGCTCAGCAGCACTCCCCTCTACATCACTTCACTCTACTCTGAAACAATCTACTTTACACCACTGCACTATATTCCATTGCACTCTACTCCACTTTACCCTGTACCACTGCACCACTCTACTCTATGCCAGTGCACACTACCCCACTGTACTTTCAACCACTGCACACTACACCACTCCAGCCTGGGCCACTCCTCTCTGCACCACTCCACACTGTGCCACTCCACTCTGCACTACTCCACTCTACACCACTTCACTCTACTCTAAACAATTTACTTTACACCTCTGCACTCATTGCCACTGAATTTTACACCACTCTACTCCATGCCATTACATTTTATGCCACTGCAAATAATGCCTGGATGATGAACAAGACGCAGAAGAGAGACCACAATCATATACTGGAGTAAATCCCTGAATAACCCTTGTTGCGACCCAGGAGCGACCGGAGCCAGCAATGAAGAAAGAGAGCAGAGAGAAACGGGAGTAACGCTACCAACAACACTCACAACGGAGATAACCTACCTGGTCGGAGAGCTGCAGGGGCGCCTCGTCGCATCGGACCCACGGATGGCGGTCCTTGGTAGAGTGGAGCTGCAGTGACTGAGGCAGGTGCTATCCGATGCCATCTGATGCCGCTCTGGGCTGCGCTGGGCTGCGCGAAACTGGGGCCACCATCGGGATCCCCGGTACCGGAGATCGGGATCCAGCAGGTGTAGAAAAAGCAGAGCGGCCTCGGCGAGGGTCGGGAGGGTGCAGGAGCCCTTGACCGACTGCGCGACCCCTTCTCCATCGCCCCCTTCCGTGAACATACGCGAGGGAAAGAGCGCAGGAGAAACGATTGGGAACGGTAAAGCGGCGCGCCTGACCTTAAAATGGCGGCCGCTTAAGACATCAGTCGCCCACGATCCCGATCGGATAAAGTCTACGGCAGGGAGACCAAAGGGATTTGAATATTCGGGCCTGTAGAGGAGCATATCCGGATCCTGTTCAGTGAAGTGAATGGTCCTGATTGCCTCAATAAGCCATCAAAAACCCAACGAAATTAAATCATTCCAGGACATAGCCACTGAAAAGGGACTGTCTGACCAAGAATCAAGGAACGAAAGAGAAAGGGGACTAACCACAGGAGTGGAAACAAAGAAAGTCTACACCTGCACAGAAGAACAACAGAGACAGAAAGGCGGACATCTTGTAACGGCCAGCCCCACACAGGACTTATCAGAATAAGTGATAGGCAATTTAATTTCCAGTGATATGGTAACACATATATAATGTTTTAATTAGGGTAAAGCAGAGAAAATACACTTACTACAAAACGTCGTTATATATTATATTCTCCATTCCTTTACTATTACGGCACACTAAGAAGAGATCAAATAAGATCAAATCATCATAAGACGCAATACTGGAAAGGAAAATGGAGGAAAACCACAGAGTGATGTCTGGTTCCAATGCACAGAGTATAAAATACCCTTCTATGAAATCCAAAAATGGCGCGAAAAAGTTCAAACATAACACCCTTAGAAAAAACCCAGACATATTGTTCGCAGATCCTTATATTGATAGAGTGAAAGGCACTATAATGAACGACCTAATTTTCTACACGCATAAAACAGCTAAATGGCGCAATGCGCTCATTGAATTGCTGCCCATAAAAGGTATGAAAAACATTCCACATGGCACAAAACTATTGACCTCACCGTCAAAAAGATGCAATGCAGAACTATGCATCACCTTATATAAAACGGGAATAGTGCTGATACAAGCGGCCAATAGAGACCTTGAGGAATTTGAGAAATATTTCCTATTATTAAAAGATTCCCTAGACAGACCAAGACACCAACTACCCAAGACCTCAGCTGATGCCACTCCTGATAACAATGTTAATACCATTAGAGACGCCAACCAAACGGAGGGTCGTTATACTCAAAATTCCTGCTCTGGAGGCTTTATTGAAACTATAATGGCAACACCAGAGAAAGAGGCAGAAAGGACAGAGAGTTACACCAATCCTGCTAACGAAGATCAGGTCCAGGTACAAAGAGTAGAGTTGATGTCGCCACAACTCGGGGTGAATTTATTGCAAGAGGGTACCTCAGTACCTAACGAGTCACCTGTTGACCCGCCACCTCAATCGAATACACAACCAGAGTCCCATAGATCCTCACCCACAATTCCACTAATAACACCACACAACAGTGATAATACTCAAGACCTCTCATATAGAGTTGAAAGTGGAAATCAAACGAAGGATACGAAAGAAAGAACTGTGGGAGCGAGAACAAATCAATCACGGAGAAGAGCAAAATGCAAAACTTGGTCTAGCAGATCAATCCTCACTAAGAAATCACCTCGAAACCTGAAAGTAATTAAGGAGCTCCTGAAAATAGTAGACAACCTGACACGAGGCGCGCTGGAAATTGCAAAAGGAATTGATAAAATGTGGGAAATGACGGTAAACACGCACTCAAAGGTCTCTCATAGTCAGAATCTGGTACTATCCACACAAAGATGGAATGACGAGATGGCCTGGTCTCACAAAAACAGGCTCAGTAGACCAGATAGGACAAATCCCCTTTCAGATGAAGAAACACTAGCCTTACTCCGAACATATGAACAACCGGAACGGGGAAGTGCTGAGAGAATCAAAACAGTACCAATAGATGCTAACAGAACATCCAGGAAGAATGACAGGAAAGCTATCCACCTCAACCTACAACCTATCCAATTAACAACAACTGAAGCTGAAAATGGGAACCTCAGTAACTGTGAAAAACCTCTGAGTTGCCTTCTACTCAATTGTCGTTCGGCTACCAAACATGCATCAGACATAGCAGCCCTCCTCCTCAATAAGGAAATTGACCTAGCAATACTTACGGAAACATGGCTCAATGAATCATCATCGCCCGCCATTGACCTCTTAGTACCACCACAATATAACATTGTGAGATTAGATAGGCTAAGGAAAGTAGGAGGAGGTATAGCCTGCATCCACCGATCAGAGTTAGAGGTCAACCAAATCCAAGCCGACCCCCTTGAATCCTGTGAATACTTGGGTCTGAATATAAGATCAGCAAGCAACCAGAAATGCAATTTGCATGCGTTTTACCATCCACCAGGAGATAACGCAAAGTTTACAGAGCAACTAATAGAGATCATAACGGCCAACTCCGACTCTGCTGCCATCAACATTTTCTTGGGAGACTTTAATCTACACTGGGACGACGCAAATGACAAAACGGTTAACCTGCTTAAAGAGTTCCTCGCAGAACTAAACCTTACACAAGCTTGCACCCAACCCACACATGTGCAAGGAGCGACGATTGACTGGATTATTGCAAATAAGAAAGAGACATCAATACTCGCTATTGATCCTTGTGATTGGTCGGACCATCACGCCATAACATTCGTGATTCCCACAGTGAAAAAGGGTAGGTCTGTGCAACCCCCAAGGTCCAAAAAGGCGATAAGAGATACAAAAGTGGCGAACATTGAGTTACTGGTCGAAAGATGCGAGAAGGATTTAAAGTCACCTGACGACATGAAGAATGTAAATGAGTTGACCGATCACTACCTTACCTCAATTGGAAATATCGTCAATGACACCATGCCACTAATAAAGAAAAGAGTCGCAGAAAAACCAAAAAATCCTTGGTTTGATGGCTCACTGAATGAGGAAAGGCGCAAATTGAGAATGGCCGAAAGAAACTGGAGACGACACCCTTCCTCTCCTGAGCTGAAAGCCCTCAGGACCACCAGAAGTCACTATAACAAAAAGATAATCAATTCGAAGAAAGAATATATAAGAGCGGAACTTGACAATGCCAAAAACAGACCACGAAAACTTTTCGAGATCCTAAAACATCAATCAAACAAACTGGCCAAATCAGCACAAGAACATTCAAAGACCCCCCTAAGCGGCAAGGAATTCTCCACATTTTTCACGGAAAAGACCAAATCGCTAGAGGTAGCGCTCGCAAAGGCTGCGGCTATCCTCCCGACCCAACATATGCCGACGAATGCGGCCCCTATGACAACTGAGAGGATTAAAGCAAAAAATAAAGCGAATTGGGACACATTTGAATTATATGACCAGATCGAGATCGCCAAAACGCTCTCGGAAATTAGACCGAACAATCATTATCATGACCCTTTACCGGCAAAGTGTGTAAGAGAGATCAGCCACATCCTGGTCCCAATCTGGACCAAAATAATAAATCCGTCACTTGCGCAAGGGATCCTCCCAGACTGCTTAAAAACAGGGCAAGTAGTGCCAATAATCAAAAAACCAACCGCAGACACAACAGACCCGAATAACTATCGTCCAGTAACCAACATCCCTTTATTGGCCAAACTTATTGAGAAATGCGTGCAGAGCCAATTGAATCAACACATCACCAAGTTCTCCTTACTAGACGAATGCCAATCAGGTTTCAGAGCAGGGCACAGCACGGAAACAGCGATCCTGCACATTGTCGATGATGCCCTACAAGCCCTAGACCAAAAGCAAGCCTGCCTACTGATTCTTTTAGACCTATCAGCTGCATTTGATACGGTAAACCATGAAGCATTACTGTCCAGATTACAGGACAGGATGGGATTGTCCGGAAATGTACTGAAATGGTTCAATTCTTTCCTACGCAACAGAACTCAACGATTCCTGGTTAACCAAGCAATCTCACCCTCATGTCCTAATACAATTGGGGTCCCGCAAGGATCAACGCTATCCCCAGATCTATTCAACCTATATGTCGAACCTCTTACAGACATTCTACGGAAATCACAGATCTCCTACCACATGTATGCAGATGACACACAAATATACTTGAAGATCGCCAATCTTGAGGACATTGACCTAATGAATGAGACGCTAAAGTTGGTTCTGGAATGGTTAACCTCCAATCATCTGAAACTAAATGCCCATAAAACGGAATTCTTACTAATTTCACCACCAAGGAGCAACGCTGAAATAAAGGAATGGACCAAACTGCTGACGGCACTAAACTGCACCCCAACGCTAGTCAATTCAGCGAAATCACTTGGAATTACCTTAGATGAAAATCTTGACATGAAAGCGCATATTAATTCAATGGCGAAAAGTGCCCGCTTCCACTTGAGTTACTTAAGAAAATTAAAACCATTCATCTCGGAAGCAGATTTAAAACTGGCTATTCAATCTTTAGTTATATCAAGGATCGAATATGGTTGCTCCACATTAGCCGGCCTACCAAAAACTTCCACAGCCCCATTAAAAGCCTGTCTCAATGCAGCGGCAAGACTCATCACGGGGTCTAGGGAATTTGATCATATATCTCCGCACCTAAAAGTACTAAATTGGCTACCGTATGAGGCTAGAATTCAAATGAGGATAGCATGCATTACCCACAAAGCGGTGCACTATAACACACCAAGATATCTAGCCAAGAAAATCAAGCTATCGGGTGGAATCAGACCAACCAGAAGTGCCAAGGAGCTATTGTTGCGGCCAGCCATCTTCCGAAAGAAAAAGTCTTATGACCGATCATTCCCTGGAGCTGCCCCTAGAGTCTGGAACTCTCTCCCTCCAAGCATCAGGAAGATTCAAAATATTGTTCAATTCAAACGGGAATTGAAAAGTCATATGTTGAGGAAATACCTTGACTAGGGAAGCTAACAGAACTCTAAGATGAATATTCTTATTCGAAGTAGGGCGGCCATCGTCAGGAACAATATCATCGAGAAGTGAATGACTTCACCCAATAATCGGAACTGAACTTTATCCTCACTGCCATCTCATTACTAGATGAACCGATAACTGCTCTATAGCAGAAAACTATATAACCTCTACCTCTTCTTATTTATCGATATAGATAGGGATATAAGCTAGCCTTAACTGCACATGCATGTGGAATATATATATTTATGCACTCTCTCATAGCCTAAGTTCTTCTACCTCATATATGTTTTGTTCTATAATTATTATTGTACTGTCAATTTGTAATTCGATCTCGATGTTAAGCGCTCTGATACCCATGGGTCTTGTTCGCGCTATACAAAACACTTTAATAAATAAATAAATAAATTGTAAACAAAACAATATACAAGCTGCAGAAGGCTGACTTAACAATCAATTTTTTTTTAGGTGAGGCACTTAATAAGTTCACTTAATACCCAGTGGATGAAGATGTTCTTTCAAACGGCATACACTGTTTATTTCCAGGTAATTTCAGTCAACAGTCTACGTCACTATTCTATACCACTCCGCTCTACCCAGCACCACTCCACTATACACCACTTCACTCTACTCTGAAACAATCTAATCTACGTCACCGCACTCTATGCCACTGCACTCTATTCCACTCTACTCCACTGTATGCTGCTGCACTCTACGCTGCACTACTAAACACATCTGCATTTTATGCAACACACTATACTCTAAACCACTTCACTCTATGCCAAAGTACCCTTCCCCACTTTACTCACAACCAGGGCACTCTATGCCAATGTACTCTACACCACTTTACTCAAAACCAATGCAGCCTACGCCACTGTACCTATGCCAAATACTTTGCACCACTGCACTTTATGCCACTATACTCTACAACATTCTACTCTATACCACTGCACTCCCCCCACCCCCTGCCATGGGTCACACTAGCAGAGCATTGCCTGGCTTGACCCTCAGGAGCCTGTCCCGACGGGACTGACTGGAATACAGCGGCTAGGTTTATGGTTATTGGTTAGTAGGGAGGGAAGAGTTGTGGGTGGGATACTGAGGGCGGGTGGTTGGGAATGAAACTGCTGTTATAGCAGGATTGTGTAAGCCAGATTATTGTGAATTGAAAATAGTGTAATTGATCGCAGACACATATATAACATGGCTGTTTTCCACACTGCAATGTCATGAAGACGTGCGGCAGAAACTACTACTGATCCACATGTATACATGTAATCCAAAAACGAAAATCTATAATGTAAGACGATATGCATCTCAAAACTCTAATAAAATTGTGTTAAAAAAAATACAACTGAACTCTAATTAACTGCACTCTACACCACTCTTTTCTACCCTGTACTATTGTACTCTGTCTCTGCACTCTACACCACTCAACTCTATGTCACTGCTCTCTGCGCCACTCTACTCTGTACCACTCTACTCAGAACCCACCACTCTATGACCGTGCACTCTACCACCCTGCACTCTGCCACTCTGAACCTAGACACTCTACTCTGCCTGACTGCACGCTATGCCACTGCACTCTACCCTGCAGTACTCAACTCTACGCTACTCTGTTGCACTCTGTGCCACTGCACTCCATGTTACTGCATTCTACACCACTGCACTCTGCACCGCTGCACTCCATCCTGCACTACTCGACTCTACCCTGCACCACTCTATTCTATACCACTTCACTCTATGCCATTCTACCCCACTCTGCATCATTACACTCTATGCCACTTTACCCTACTCTGCAACATTACACTCTAAGCCACTGCAATTTACTCTGCACCGCTCAACTTTTTTGCCACTGCACTCTACGCTACTCCTCGCCAATGCACTCCACTCCACTTCACTCAAAACGAATTAACTCTAAACCACTGCACTTTATGCCAATCTACTCTGCACCACTGTACTTTATGACACTTCACTCTAGGCCACAGGACTACACTCCACTCTACGACAATCCACTCAACTACACGATACTCAGCTCTATGATGATCTACTCCATTAAACTCTGCTTCACTGACACCCTACTTTACTCTATGCCATTCTACAACACTACTCCACTCTACGACGCTCTAGAAAGCTCCCCCTATGCAAATGCTACTCCATGACACTCCACTTCAAAAAAAAAAAAAAAAAAGCTACCACGTTATGAACACTAAAGTAGCTGATCTGAGGGAACCAGAAGGGCATTAAGAAGGAAAAGGAAAGGTGAAATATTCGACGCTTGATGGAAAGTGAACATTTCTCATCTTTATGTAGAAGCCCCAAAACAGATCCACAGGCTTTGTTTGAGACCTTGATACTTATGAAAAATTACTAGAGCTGTCAGTGCAACAGTCTATCTGTCGAAAGGGAGAGAAGAGTGACCCGTGCAAAGAAGGTGATAGAGGTAAAGCAAGTGATACTGAGCCAGAAATTCTGCAGGTTACTGGGATGGATAGGCAGTTCGCTGAATCCTTTTTTTAGATCTGGCCTGACCCAGCGCATACGATGGTCTGGCGAGACTTTTGGTGAGGGCTCAAAAAATGCTACCATGGCCAGCCTAGAGTTACAGTGCATGTGCGCGGGCGCATGCTTAGGAGCTGAGGTGCCATATGGCAAACCTTGTCATGCTCATTAAGCGCCCGTGATCACTTTCACTTTTGCCCACGATCACTTCGCCGGCGCCCCTTTGATGTTCTCGTTCAAAGAACATCAAACATCAAATAACATGTTGTTGTGTTAATGCTTGGCTGCTGCCTGTTTAACTTACAACGTGCTTTCTCTTTCCACAAACTCGATGTTTGTGTTCCTTTATTTTGAGATGCTTTTAGTATTATTGTCACACACACAACCACAACCACACGCACAACTACAACCACACACACAACCACACACACAACCACAAACACAACCACATACACAACTACACACACACAACCACAACCACACACACACCACAACCACACACAACCACATATACAATCACACACACACAGCCACACACATACACACAACCACACACACACACACACAACCACAACCACAGCCACACACACAACAGCCACACACACAACCACAGACAGAACCACAGCCACATACACAACCACACACAACCACACCCAATGACCCAACCACACAACCACACACACAACCACACACAAACACAAACACAACCACACACACACACAATTACACACAACTACACACACAACCACAACCACACACAAAACCACACACACAACCACACACAACCACACAACCACAATCACACGTACAACCACACACACAACTACACACATATAAACACACACAACCACACACACACACAACCACACACAACCACACACACAACCACAAACACAACACACTCAACAACCACACACACACACACAAACAACCACAACCACACACACACAACTACGCACACACAAACAACCACACACACAACCACACACACAATGACACACACAACCACACACACACACAATCACACATACAACCACACACACACAACCACACACAACCACAACCACACACACAACCACAATCACACACACAACCACACATACAATCACACACAACCACAAACACATCCACACACACAACCACACACACACAACCTCAGACACACAACCACACACACAATCCACAACCACACACACACCGACACAACCACACACACAACCACAACCAATCACACAACCACACACACAATGACACACACAACATTACGCACACAATCACACTTACAACCACACACACAACCACACACAACAACAACCACACACACACAACCACAATCACAAACACAACCACACATACAATCACACACAACCACAAACACATCCACACACACAACCACACACACACAACCACACACACACAACCACAACCACACACACAACCACACAACCACACACACACAACCACACACAACCACACAACCACACATACAACCACGACCACACACACAACCACAACCACACAACCACACACACACAACCACACACACAACCACACACACAACCACTCACACACACAACCACAGACACACAGCCACACACACAACCACACACACAACCATAAACACACACACAGAAGCACACACACACACAACCACACACACAACCACAACCACACATACAACCACACACACAACCACACATACAACCACACATACAACCACACAAACACAACCACACACACAACCACACATAACCACAACCACACCCAACCACACACCCACACACACAACCAAACACACACACACAACCACACACACATAAACACACACAACCACACACACAAACACACACACAACCACACACACACAACCCCCTACACATATCCACACACACACAACTACACACAGCCACACAATGACACATAACCACACACATAACCACAACCACACACACAACCACACACACACAACCACACAACCACACACAACCACAAACACAACACACAACCACAACCACACACACAACCACACACACACAACCACACACACACAACCGCGCACAACCCCACTCACAACCACACACAGAACCACGCATACAACCACAACCACACACACAACCACACACACAACAACCACACACAACCACACACACAACCACACACACATAAACACACACAACGCACACAACCACACAGACAACCACACACACAACCACACACACACAACCGCACACAACTACACACGCAACCACACCCAACCACCCACACAACCACAAACACACACTAGCACACACAACCACATGACCACACACACAACCACAAACACAATACACACAAACACAACACACACAACCACACACACAATCACACACACAACCACACAAACACATGACCACAACCACACACACAACCACACACACACACATACACATACACATACACACAACCACACACACAACCACACACAACCACACACAACCACAAACACAGCCACAGCCACAAACACAACTACACATACACACAACCACACACACACACACACAACCACACACACACACACACAACCACACACAACCACACACACAACCACACACAACCACACACACACAACCACACACACAACCACACACACAACCATACAAACACAAACACACACACACACAAGCACACACACACAAGCACACACACACACACACAACCACACATACAACCACACAAACACAACCACACATACAACCACACTCACATCCACACACACACACACACACAACCAAACACACAACCACACACAACCACACACACACAACCACACACAACCACAAGTGCACACACAACTACACACACAACCACACACAACCATAAACACAACACACACAACCACACTCAAAACCACACACACACAACCACAAACATAATCACGCGCACAACCACACACAACCACAACCACACACACAAGCACACACACAACCACACACACACAACGACAACCACACACACAATCACACACACTACCACACACACAACCAGACACACACAACCACATATACTCAACCACACACAACCACACACAACCACTCACACAACCACACACAAAACCACACACACAACCACACATACAACCACACACAACCACACACAACCATACATACACACAACCACACACACACAACTACACACACATAACCACACACACACAACTACAACCACACACACAACCACACACACAACCACAACCACACATACAACCACACACACAACCACATGCCTGGAAAGCTGCGACTCCCACCTCTTTCCATATGTATTACTGCTATGTACATCTATGAGTGCACTTATACGATTCCCTTGGTAAAGTTGCTCGAAAAGCTATGTGGGCTACCTACTGAACTGCACATTACATTCAAGCTGCTGAAACTGGCACATCTAACACTCTGGTTCAAACTACCCCATATTTTCCAGTGACTCACACCCCCATAAACACCTAATAGATCCATAAAATGCATTAAGGACAGGACATTCAAAATATCCAGCACAGGCTATAGACAAACACACACCAGTGGCAGACTACTGCCGGTGAAGGGAGCAGAATATGGAATATATTGTTTCCCAGCACCTAGATCCAAATCACATCTTTAAAAAAGGTTTAGGTCCACTGGTCTGACTTTGTATCATTCACATTTATCCAGCTACTATATTATACACCACAGGGGAATGGGTCAGCTCACTTCAGAAATTGGCAAACATTTCTGTGAGAGAGAGCACTTTGTCCTCTGACAAAGAGCACAGCCACACAGAATAGTTCGCTCCAGTACCAGGGACTGCCATGGCAAAGTGTATTTTGAGAGGTCCAAAAATATTTTTGCTTTGAGTCATTTTGAATTATTTACATTCGAGAGGTCCCGCAGCTCCTCAAAAAATAACCTTTTCCAAAACCGAGACAAAACGAAAGGAACATTGAGAAAGCAAAACGCTGGTAGCCAACGGCAGAGCTACTGGTTTTGCCAATTCTTGACTAAATAATTCTAAGATTTGAAGATGCTAACACGTCAACGGCTCTGCGAGAAAAAAATCAGAATTGGCTCTTCCCCTGCACTCTCTAGAAAAGTGGTGTAATTCAAGCAACAGCTTGAGGCGTTCAGGTTTAGAAAAAAAACATATTTTATTGTAATTTTGTACTTTATCCATGTTTATACATTTTCTCCATTAATTACCCAACGATGATAACTAAGCAATGACCCAGAACAATTAATTCACCACATTTGAACATCTCACGTATTCACTAACTAATCATACAGCTTGTCACTTCGAAACAGTCTGAATGTTTGAAGGTCTGAATGTGCGAAACTAGTTCAACATCCACTGGACTCTCTTTGATAACAAGCTAAGAAAAATATGTTTTGACGTTGCTTTCAAAGTTCAAAATTAAGCTGAAAGAGGTGTTCATTGTACCACTATGGAGGTATTTATTTGCATAATAACTTTGCAGGGTCATTGAAATTCTTCCAAGTGGATCTCCTATTGAATAATATAAAACATATTCCAGATAGTGAGAGGTGGCCTAGTTTACTTGGGTACGTATCAGCAGCCTGGCATCGTAAACTATATTAATGGGTTCATGTCATTATTCAACTTTTATGCAAGTGTTTGCCAAAGCCCCTAAAGATAAAAGTTATCCTGGAAAGCCATCTAAGTGATAAAAGGAGGGCAGATCATAATACAAGTAGCAAATGTTAATGCAATGTGTTTGTTCCAAGAGTTGTTGGCCACCAGTAGAGTCTTCCCATGTGGTTTGTGCTTCTGGTTCAGTTTAGTTCTTTGGAAATGAAGGACATCATTGTGAGTTGTTGTTTTCTCCTAAGTAGCATCCGTAATTATTTGTCACAAACCTCTTGTGTGCCATTACTTTCGCCAAAGTCTTCTGGCTACTGAAAAGGAAAGAATAATGACCTCTAGACTTGTCTCCAATAACATTCTATGCTTTTCCAACTTCTTTTGGCAAAGACAGATAACGTGATCAACATGAGCCTCTCCAAAGATCTCCTTCTTAAGCCAAGTTTCTTTGTTCCTGAATGGCATCAGAACGTAATTTGTGTCCATATAGCCCCACGAGCACTCACTGGAACCTAACATAATAACACTGGCAAAGCCAAAGGCGTTCCACGGTTACAAACTCCAGAGCTCCTTTGGCTAGCAGGCAAACAAGTGGTGAGCAATACATCTGCAAAGTCTTTCTCATCCGATGGATATACAGAGAGACAAAAAAATGTTGACAAAGGGCAGTCTCATAGGATTAAGTGCTAACCAAGAAATACAAATAATTAAAGTCTCATCATCATTTTTCTGAAACGTGACTTGGTGTGTGACTGGAAATCATGCTCGCCAGTGAGCGCAATGTTTCTCAGTAATGATGAGAACGGAGACAGCTGCATATACTTTCTGGGCTCATTCTGTCTTCTCTGACAATTATCCGTTCCTTTATGAAGGAGACCACTTCTTCAAGCAAGGAGCCAACTCAGAAGCGTGCCTTTATCGGCCTGCAAATTATTTGCTGTGCTCCATCAGGAGGGTTGATCCAGAGAGACTGTTCTTAATTTCATACACACATATCTACAATGTTACTCTATGTTTAGAATTTTTTGGATGTCTTATGAACTTTAGAGGAGTTTTACCAGCAGGATAGGTAATGCATTTTCACATCTAGTCCTCTGGCATAGAAGATAGAGAATTAACCAGATCACTGATATCCAAAGATTACCCATACTTCTGCCCAAACAAGTGATTTTACCTGAAGTTAATTCCTGTCTGTGAAACCTTTCTTCAGTCTGTGTATTTTCCGACTTTATGCCCTTCATGATATTTGCAAAACTATATATTTCCTTCCATTATAACCACCAATGTTTCTTCCTGCACTACTGTTTTAGTAGGTTAAATCTCTCACAAACCAAGTTGCATGTACATGTGATAATCTTCCTATATACACATCCTGCACAGAATCTCCTCCGCAAATCACTAATTGCAAGTTATATGTTTCGTAGATCAATGCCAATTGTTATGTTATGTTATGCTATGCAGATTTGTAGAGCACATTATCACCCGGGAGGGTATCCTGGCGCTGGGAACTGGGCACATGCACAGCAGTTTCGTTTATGGCTCATGTGATTTCATGTATAATTGAGAGTGGAAGCATTTAATGGCAACCGTTGCTTCGGCAGTAATTCACTCCAGTCTTTTTCACAAAGAGATAAGTCGTTTTTATTTTCACTTTATAGTGTTAGAATGATAGGGAAGGATGGAGCTCTGACACGTGAGCCGCGGCATTTGTTTTAATCTGTGCTTGTTTCCTTTTTTATTCCTAACACGAGGCTTGGGAGGAGACATTGTTGCATGGTGGATCAATCCCACAGCCGGTTGAGGTCTGATAGAGCAGAATGACTTTCATCAATATCCTTTATCTGTTGTATTGTTTTAAGTACATTTCGAATATTATGGGGCGGTATAGGAAGTGGATGTGGCAGACCAGGGGGTCGAACATTTTTTTTGTTTTCGATATTTGTGCCATTCTTCTGTTGTTGGTTCTGTGGGGCCAGGTACAGTTGGGTCGTGGTTCAGTCTGTCTGGCGCACAAGTCGTTTCTATAAATGTGTCTTTTTTTGCTGTCCAGGTGTTCATAGTAGAGAAGTGTGGCTCAATGGTTAGGGCGGCAGACCCTGATGCAGTAGTTTTGCCGGGACCAGGGTTCAATTCCCGCCTCGGCGGTTCTTGGGCTCAATTTCCTTGGACCTGATAATTCTCGCCTCGGTGCCTATTCTAATCATGGGTCCCACTCTGCACCTCTGGGCAATAGCTTGCTTAATCTCTACAACGGCCCCAACAACGCTGAGGATGCCTGACTTGACTTTGGGGGTGCCCAGGAGTGGGCTCCTCACAGGGAAAGGCCAAGAAGGGTTCCTCAGCAGTATTCGTACAAGCGCCGAGATGCCCACGGGAGTCGTGCGCTATAGAAGTGCGTAATCATTTCATCATTAGCAGTGTTGTAACTAAACATTTGAGGACACTAGATCCCTATCCGACCCTCCTCTCAATTCATGCCTTTATGAGGCCTCACAAAACTAAGCTTTGCCACATTTTTTTCACACCCACAGGCTGTGGATTTACACGTTCTGTTCTTCCTAATGTAAAAACAGATGTTAGAGGCTCAGAAGTGACTTTCATTTTGGGTTTCCGGTCCATGCTCTAAAACCATGTAGTACCATATGTTGTCCCAGTCCTGTCGTTCTTGAACTTTTAAATAGGCGGAATTATATCGACATGAAATAATTATCAGTGCCATAGTCAATATTTCCTCGATGTCCTCCACCCCAGCCAAATACCTGTATTTGCTGCACCCAGCTGCACTAGGGCACGCTTTGCTGCCCCCTTCAGGTCTCACCTCAGAGGGTGTGTTACCTATATGAGCATGACACTGATGAATATCAGTATCAACAAAGGTACAATAATAAATCACTTGAAAAGACACTGCAGGAACTCTTGAGGACAGCAATACTGCCCTGAAATCAGGCCAACAGCTCACAGCGCTTCTGCATGTTAGACAATCTTTCACAGTCAGTCAGTTCCTATACAGTTTTATCGGCGGTAGTCGTGGAGAGCTGCACAAGGCCCATAAACCAGCGAAGACGACAATGAACAAGAAATACCAAAAAGGGACCTGAAGAGCTGCTCAAAGCTGCCAGCTTACTGAAAACCATAAAATGCAAGCCCGTCTGTCGCACTTCTTCATCCAATCACACTGCTAAGTGCTGTGTCCTATAACACTGTAACTGCACGTTGGTAGTCATCAAGTGCCACAGGCAAACACTTCACACACAGGATCAAAACACAGGCAGCATTCTTTCACCCATACTCCCTACACTGTGTAGCATGCTACCCATGAAGGCAAGTGCTTCAATGCCCCCATAGGGGTAGTAAAGTGCTATATAAATGTTGCAATACAATACAATACCCTATTATTTCTAAAGTTTGGTTCCAGGAGACCATATTCATGGCAATGCCTCACTTGAGTTTCCATATCACTTTTTTACTGATGGCACATACATTATTTTCTTCTTCTCCACAGGACCTGCACTCAAAGACTGTCACTGCACACTTGTCTTGCAACTGTGATGAGCCAAATAGTGCCCACGCCACATAACTACAACACCTTCATCCATGGACTGATTTTTCGTGCTCATAGCACCCCTACTGTAAATGAGAGCTCCCATTTCTCTTAACACATTAAACACATTAACAATTAAAAAGCAGTGACATCCGCACCGTCAGCTGAGACCCAATGCCCATACAGGGCTGAGCTCATGCACAGTGGCGTCACTAGGTGGGTGCGGGGGGTGCGTACCGCACCAGGTGTCACCCCATCATGGGGTGACACCAATCCGGTTAGTTACGCTGGCTGGCTCGCTCTGCACTGCACAGTGGAGTGCAGCCTGAGCCTCAGCCTCGCCCTCACCTCTCTGCTGCCAGTGCTGCTTTATTTTATTTATAGTGGTGCGCAGTTGCTGTTGCTCACCTGCTTCCAAATTAAAATACAGTATACTGCAGTCAGTGCACAGCACATCGCCATGCACGCACGCACCGGTGGTAATGATGCTGGTGCGATGCGGATGCGCTGCGTACCCAGTTTGTGGGTCCCAGGGCCGTCAATCTTAGCACTACCAATGACGGCCCTGGGACAGCCCCTGCGCGCTGTGCTCCTCTGCTCTGACTCGTCGTGGTGGTCACGCGCCAGGGAGGAGACCAGACGGCAGCGCAGGGGAGTGTGTGTGGTGCGCTGCACTAGAATAAAGAAATCATCACCAGCCACCATCTTCTTCGATATATCGCGAGCGCCCGACCCGGCATCGTCAAATTTCGGACTGACTCAGACTGAGTTCTTGGGTGACGGGTCCGGAGGCAGAGGTGAGAGACTGAGAATATCATTTATAAATTAATTGAATGAAGTTAGAATAAGAAATGTGGCAGTGCAGTGGCAAAGGAGAGCTTTAAAGAGACGTGTCAAGGAGCGATCATCTAATCAGGATTTATTTCAAGAGTTGTGTTGTTCGCTACATTATTTATGTGTGTTGCTGTGTCTGTCTTCTTTCTACTCCTCCTGGGCGCGTGCCAGCACTCATCCTCAGAACCCAGGTAACACGTGACTGCCCCCGACGAGGCCAGGCCCCCAGTCCGCCCGAGGACAGTCACTGTCAGAGCCAGAAACTCTCTTTGTACCCGGGCCGGGCCCAGTGTACTCTGCCCACCCAGGTTTATTTTTTAGACCCGGGGATTTGGGGAATATCACAGGAAAGACATCCATTGTCAGTCTACACCTCAGAATGATTCCGCCCAATGGAAAATCGCACGCCCCGGGCCCGGGAAGCTCCCTCCCTCGGTCTGCAACCAGGGCACCGGGTCCTCATTGCACTCGGCCCAGTGTCGTCCTGTAGTGAGTTTGAAAAAAGTTGGTTCTTTCATTTGTCAGAGAGGTTGGAAAGGGCTAGGCTGGCATCTCCCTTACGGTATAAGAATACCTAGCATTGAGTAAAATTAAATAAAGTACAATTTGGAGATATATGCTGTTCACCGACCAGGAAACACATTATACTTTGCTTGTGCCCTGAGCTAGAGCTGGAGGGTGGGCTGGTGGGTTAGAGAACTCTGGGGTTTGAGAGGTGCTCTGTGGTTAAAACCATGGAGGGTGCTTGTGAGAATGGGCTGTCCTGCAATCGCAGTACTGCTTAGTGGATTGCATGGTGGTATGCGCAGGGGTAAGGAGGAAAGGTAGCACCAAGGAACCCAGCGACCATACTATCACTCCTTTCCATAATCTTTAACTTCCTCCTTGCAAGAAACATAGTGTGTTTCTGCAGCTAGGATGGTTGATAGTGTGTTTCTGCAGCTAGGGTTGAACTCTTCCAATTTCCAATTTCCAATTTAAAACATTTATAGAGCGCAGCGTGCACCGTACGGTTTCTTGGCGCTAGTGGAGAGTTCGAGGACTGAGGCAAAAATAGAACCAGTCGTAGAAAGGAGGGGAATTTATACGGAAAAGGCCTGTTTGAAGAGGAACGTTTTTAGATCTTTACGGAAGGAAAGATAATGAGTGGCAGAGCGGAGGTGATCGGGGAGGGAGTTCCAGAACGTGGGGGCTAAGGTAGAGAAGTTGGTTCCACCCCACTTTTTACGTTTGAAACGTGGGATTTGGAGGAGGGATTTGGAAGAAGAGCGAAGCTCTCTGGTAGGGACGTATTCATTTATTAGCGAGGAGATGAAGGCGGGGGCAGTGCCTTGACGGGCCTGGAAGACCATGCAGCCGGTCTTGAACAAGGAACGTTCCTTAACAGGAAGCCAGTGAAGCTCCCTGAGGAGAGGTGTGGTATGATGATAACGTGGGAGACCACTTAATCTTGCCTGGGTAAGTTGTGTGATTGGGGTGGTTGAATTTGTTGCGGTTCTATCTTAATTGGCACCATGTGGTATCAATGAGAAGGCTTAAAGTCCTGGTGAGGTGGTCATTAACAGATCCAGAGGCAAGTATTCATAGCCTGTTAATCTGGGAGTGGGTTGATCCGGGTGTTGCAGGCGCATGAATAGTGAGAAGTCTGGGGGTGACGACCTTGTCCCCGTGGATTTTGAGATGTGTCTTACCAGGATGACGGCTATCTGCCTTGTTGATCTAAAGATAGTTTGTACACAGCGCTGATGACCTGATAGCGCCCAAGAAATGGGCTAAGCCTAGCAGTGCTACTCCTTTAAAGACCTCTAGGTGAAAAAAACTGATTCATCAACACCAGTAAAATATTTTGTCTTTTCGCAAACACCTTTTTGATCTTTTTCTTGAAAAAAGGCACAGAAACAGCAATGAAGGCTGAGTGTTCTTGTTCTGTGATACCAGTTGTCCTACATGGCTCCTTCATGGGCTGGGACTGAAGGTAGGGTGTTTCAAGCCGGTTGTTTTTTTCTGCCTGTTTTCCATCATCCCTGCCAGTTACAGTGCCCTGCCCAGCAGTCTCACATATGCCACATGGTTAGCAGCCTTCCTGTTTGTCCATCTTTGTCCACCAGCCCTTCAGGCTGGAACCTCTTGCCATCTGTGTCCACTGGCGGACTCGGAGGTCCATGCGGTAAGTCGTGAGGGGGTGACACCATGAGTTACCCGCACCGGGTGACACCAACCCTAGTGACGCCAATGCATATTCCTTGCCTCTACAAGAAATAATATACTTGATTATCTGCTGAAGCCATGGCTCACTGCTGGTCAAATAAATTGGGACCGTCTGATTTGATGTTGTTACTCACGCTGTCACCCGCGATGATGTCTTGCTACTAGTAGTACCCCGCTGCCATATGAAAGGGAAAGAAGAAAAATAACCCAATTTCTCAGTTTCACTTTTTTTTTAACGACAAAGTCTCATTGCGACACGGTTCTGAGATTGAATGTAGGAATGTGCAAAGTTTTGAAGATGCGAGTCTTGCAAATTCACACAATGTAAAAAAAAACTTCACTAGCTCTGCAAACTGCAAAGCTGTTGAAGTTTACATAAATAAATAGAGACAGAGAGTGCACCCTCAGGGAAATTAGCACCTAGGGTGATGAGTGGCTCCTTTCTGCATGACAGCTACCCATCTGAGATCTCTGTAAGTCTTGGGACTACTGGCAGAGGGAAATCACTGGTGCCCAAATACGTGGTGCCAATCAGTGCACATTGAAACCCTGAGTGGCAGTGAGTAACATGCTACCACTTTGCAGGCAATGTCCTCTTTGGTTTTTGAATGGTGCTTGAAGTTAAACTTCACCTTGGCCAAAGTCAAGAACCCTTGGAACCTTTTCAGGTCTTCACGAAGGCTCAAAGTTTCCCATTTCTCTCGACTTTGCAGGTGAAGTAGGTGGAAAAGGAGAAATTAAGGAGTGAGAAACACAGAGAGTGGGGAGAATACACACACAAACACTGGAAATGTAAGCAACGGAAAGAGGAGTTCAATGGACAAAGCCACAGGACTCTGCTTATCTGACTCATGTCTGTCCCTGGCAAACAAGAGAACCACAAGGCCATACCAATGGCAGATCTGCTTTCACCAAATGGCAACTGACATAATTTAACAAAACTTCTCAATTATTTATTGGATCTCTCTTTCTTTTTGGGGTGAGACCTCCACCTCCAAAATAGGCCATTCAGCAGGTCACATCGCTGTTTCAGTGTGGTATACAGTAATAGGTGTCTAGTTCAAGAGAAAGATATACAAGAAGAATCTAAAGGTTTGCTTCTCAAAATAAATAACTGGTCAAGTCTCATAAACACAAGATCCATGGTACTGCCAGGCCAGCAGTCATATGAGAGCATTCAGCAGTAGTTCTCATCAAACTACCATGTGAGGAATGCAATTTTTATAGTTCCGGGTCTATTGTTTTTTAGGTCGAGGACCGTAGGCTGCGCTTGCGCAGTCTCGGTCAGAGATTTAATGTTTACCAGTATGGGGGCTTGAACCCGCCCCTCTTCTCCATTGGCTGGCCTCGTAAATGCTGGCCAGCCATTGGAGGAGAGGGGCGTCACCCCCTTTAAGCCCTGCTTTTCCCGATTCGGGGGTGTTTTTTGTAGCTTCTTTCTTGTTTTCTTTCTCTCCTCTTCCCATTGGCTGGAATTTTACCTTCCAGCCAATGGGAAGAGGAGAGAACGAAAACACGCCCCCCAATCTCGAAAATGGCGGTGGTTTCTCCGAGGCATTTCTGCTTTGCCTCGGAGAAACGTGGTTGCAGTCACAGCTCATGTCTCTTGTGGCCCTTCCGAGGCCACCTAAAGCAGTAGACTGTGCTCGGCTTTCCTAGGTGCGGACACCAACGTCTTTGCTTTCCCGACCGACTTATCCACGCGGAGCTCACAGTAAGTGAAGGTTGGATGTTTTACTCCCTTCCAAGGAAAAGGGAATGGAGTGAGTAGCAGACGCACCAAAGCAGGGCCGACTGAATCAGGGCCTCAAGCTCACAGCCACGGAAAGCGAAAGCAATCCTGGCAGCTGCCCTGCGAGAAACCCCGGACTCGCGCCCTGACAGAGAAGCAAGCACAAGTCACCCTTGAGTTGGCCGCTTGTGCTGCTGTCTGTGGCACCGCAGGGCTGCTGTCAGCTCTCCGGCCTCTGGGTGGAGCCCGCCCGGCCTCAGCTGCTGACGCGTCAGGAAACACTCGGAGCACACAGACACACACCGCCTCGGAGAGCGGCTCGGGATCCAGGAAGGGGGCAGGCGGAACTCCAAACACTGGAGCGCGAGCGGGTTGCAAGCGGCCGCACAGCCGGGTCGGCGCCTTGCTGGTAAGTAATGTAGACTTATATCTTACTTCGATGGTATGCTGCGCTTCTAGAGGAAAGGTTTGCATTTGAATGCAGCATTACAGTGTTTTGTTTCCATGAGCAAGGTACGGGGTGGGGGTGCTCTGCTCTAACAACTTCAAAGCTGCACCACGCACAGCCCTGCTCACTTCCTTCACGACACATAGGTGTCTTGTTTCGCCATGAAGCAAGCTTTTTTTTGCCTTTTAAAGCTCAGTGCTACAGTTCGTTTTATTGACTTTGAGACGTTTCTTGCAGTTCGCATTTTTTTACGTTTAAAGAAGGTAGGAAGATTTTGTTCTTTAAACACAGCTTGTCCGACAAGTGGATGCTTGAGGAAATTCGACTACTTTAAAGACCAAGCCGGGTGGCGGTTTGTCTCGCCGTCTCACCTAGCTGTTGCCGATCTCGGAGCTCGAGCCAGTCCTGCCCCCTCGTTGTGCTTGGTTTCCCGCCCGCACCCCTCGTTGTGCTTGCTTTACCGCTGCCCCCCCTCGTTGTGCTTGGTTGCCCGGCCACCCCCCTCATTGTGCTTGGTTGCCCGCCCGCCCCCCCTCGTTGTGCTTGGTTGGCCACCCACCCCCCCTCATTGTGCTTGGTTTGCCGCCTGCCCCCCCTCGTTGGTTGTGCTTGCTGTCCTGCCCCCCCCTCGTTGGTTGTGCTTGCTGTCCTGCCCCCCTCGTTGCTCGTGCTTGCTCCCCTGACCCATCGTTGCTTGTGCTTGCTCCCCTGCCCCCCCTCGTTACTCGTGCTTGCTGTCCTGCCCCCCTCGTTGCTCATGCTTGCTGTCCTCACCCCCCTCGTTGCTTGTGCTTGCTCCCCTGCCCCCCATTGCTCATGCTTGCTGTCCTGCCCCCCCTCGTTGCTCGTGCTTGCTGTCCTCCCCCCCTCGTTGCTCGTGCTTGCTGTCTTGCCCACTCGTTGCTTGTGCTCGCTCTCCTGCCCTGCTATTGGCATTGTAAATGACAATGCCATTTATTTATGTTTTAAAAAAAAAACATAAATAAAAATAATGTCATGAGCAATGCCAATAGCTCTAACTTTAAAAATGACGAGACCATTGGATTGTAAATACTTGTCTATCCAGTTTGAGAGCGAGTTGTGCTGTAAAATAAACAACTAGGTCCCATTTTCCCACGTGATCTGCACGAGCAGCCCCCTGCTTCCCACCAAGGGCAGGCCCTAAATTGGATTGATTGGGACAGTGCCCTGGGAGGAGAAAACATTTGGTTTTTGTTGCGGAAGGGGGTTGGGGGGGGGGGACAGGGTCGTTACAGTGTGATTGCAAGAGTTGTGAGGAAAATGGGAAAGGGGAAGGTGTTGATTGGGTGCAAACAATTATGCTGAGGTACATTAAGGGCTGATCACAAAGTCTTTAACTGGACCTGATTGACACCAAGTGGGATACACGGGCTGCTGTTTGCATGACACAAAGTCAGGCAGCTCCCTGCTGCGCCCCTTGGAATATTAGCGCCCGGGGCCTGGGCCCAGTTCGCCCATGTCCAAGGCCACCCTCCGAAAGAGGGTGGTCCTCTTGTGCTCAATCAGGTAACCCCACTACACATTCAAAGATCATCAGAGGCCAGTAGGCGCAAGTAACGATACTGACGTGCCTAAAATCAAACGTGCGTGTTATAACTATTTTCCAATCAAATGTAAATTCCCACCTCGGTCCGAGCCTCCTACTTCCGGACACTGCCTGACTGCCTTTCAATTTTTGAAAAATACTCTCACACACCTGTACTGGACATCAGACTCCCCCCACATGCATCTTGCTATAGTGTAACCACCCTGCTGCATAATACTTGCCTCAGATGAGTGTTTCCCCAGCGGTGCCTGTTGCTGTGGCAAAGATAAATGCGTCCACATATTGCAGGCGCACTTGTGGCGAGCCAGCCTGGGGTCATTGTGCGGTCAGCATCTCAACAACCATGATGCTAATAAGCTTTGTTCTGCGCTGGCTGAAGTGCTCTGTAATAGCATCCTGATTAATATTCATGGTCAAACCCTGGCCCAGAGTCTGGGCAAGTTTTCAGCGGATCTGCTTTGTGTTTTTCTAACCACTGCTGCTGCAATCTAGAGCTGCCGGAGCTCAGATTAGTGGCTCGCCCAACAACGCTGCATATATTCCTGATTAAGTCCTTTCCACTGAGGGCCCTCATTTAACCAGGCACACGCTCTTCCAAGCAATGCCTGGTACTCGGCCCGTGTTATCTGCATGTTGGCAATGGGTTTCTTGAATGATAAAGGATCATTGTAAAACAATGTTCATCTTCCTTCCACAACACACAGCCCTGCTTGCTATGATACACAGTTTCTACCAGGCTCCAAATCGTCCTTCGGCAGATTTTGAATTAATTACAAAAAAACGTTATGCCCCATTGTTGTAGTTGAAAGACGTCCAGTAGTCCATGGTAGTTTATGTAAGATCTTTATTGAGATAGATGTTCAGATCAAGAGCCCCAACAGGGGCAGCCTTCCTGCTGCTCAGCCCATTCTCCCACTGACTCTCTCACTCATCCAACATTCCACAGCATCACCACACCAACATTCCACACCCCAGTCACACTGGCTGAGCAGCTGTATAACACCCATTCTATCTAAAATTACATTTGAACAATGTATACACCAGCCACACCCTGTACTTATGATTAACATGTCTCTATGTCACCACAGACTACTTGTTAGCCTAAAAGTAAAGAAAAAACTAAAACAAACAGGTTCATCTATGTTAAAAGAATGATAATACGTAAGCACCTCCCCTTATCTAGTGTACCTGTTACAATAGGAGTGGAGCTGTCATCCTGCCTACTGCTTCATCTGACTCACCCTTTCCCTTCACAGGATAAATTATCCCCTTCTCCTTTCGTAGGGAAAACATCAATTCATTATGTAATGTTGAAACTTGACAGGAACGTAACATTGTCTGCCTTCCCCACCCTGCACATTGACACCCCCAAGACTTAGGATACAATTAATAAATGCAACAACAGAAATCATCAAATTCATAAATATAAGCAGCAAGTGTAGTCATCAATTTCATACATATTATCAACAAACCATGTCATCTAATATCCACAAGACCCCCTTTCCCTTCACAGGATCAATTATCCCCTTTAGCACAGTAATTTAAAAGAAATGATGTGATTCAGGAAAAACGAGAAGGTTGTAGGGGAGGAAAACAGCGATCAACTGGATTCACGTTTATGGGTGATGAGGAAATAGCAAGTGTGAGTCGCAGTAGGAATACAGGTGAAGGAGGAGAGGTGGATGGCATGAGAGGAAGTTGCAGTGGAGTAAGTCTATGAGGTGTCAATGTGCGGGGTAGGGAACACAGACAATGTTGCGTTTCTGTCAAGTTTCAAGATTATATAAAGAATTGATGGTTTCCCTACCAACGGGGAAGGGGATAATTAGTCCTGTGAAGGGAAAGGGGGGTCTTGTGGATATTTGATGACATTGTTTTATGGACTATATGCATGAATTTGATTACTATATTCTGCACCAATCCCCTTTTTTTGTAATCACCACCGTAGAGAGCTATTTAGATGCCTCCATCTGTTCGATGATTCCCTCCTTCTGCATGTATTCCAACATTTCCTTCACTTCACTTCGTACTGCTATTGGATTCCTCCACACCCTATGCCTAATTCTCATGGCACCTTCTAGCTTTGTCTCATTCACGTATCTCTTCAGGGTCCCAATGCGATCCTTGAAAACTTCCACAAATTTCTTCAATATGATTTATAACCCCTCCTCATCTTGCACTACTAACGCTTGCTGTATCTGGGATCCAATATAACACGTAAATCATACTGTTATATCCAACTCAAAATTGTGTGATCCTACCTAGACACATACATTCTCCCTTCAGATCTTCTTCCTTTAAATTCAAACTTGGTGTGCATAAAACCCTACTATATGTATGTTTTCACCATCATATCTTATAAGCTGTATGTCACTTCGCTGCAACTGCACCCCAATCCACACATTATCATATAATTCCTTCGGAACTATGGTATACATTAACCCTGAGGCAACCATCAATCGAATTTGCTTATCATTCATCGTAATTTCAACTCTTGGTCTGTTTATTCTTGCACCTTGTTTGATTTTAATGCAAAGCACCCTTTCCAGTATGTTCTAATGCTCCACTGTACAGCTACTCGACCTATAGATGTTTCTTTGCGCACTCTCACCAGGTGGGCCTTCTACCCACACTTGCAGCAATCCTTGTCATGCACAAAACAGCCCTTGTAATCAGCAGCATGCAACATGGTGCCACACCTGTCAAAACCTAAATAGTTGCTTGACTTCTTATTCCCTTTATCCACCCCAGCTTTCTCTTTAAAGTACAAGTCCATGGTTGATGTTGCATGCCCATCCTTCTTACTCACTACATTAACTCCCTCCACATGTCTGTTTTCAATCTGTTGCATTTCCCTCATGCATGAGTCTTCCTCTTCCACAATCTTGGCAACACCAATTGCCTCTTCTAAAATCGGATTTCTCACTGGCCATAGTCTCTTCTGCATCCTTTTATTCTTGCACTGCACTATTAGCTGGTCTCTGAACATTTGATCAGTCATATTCCCAAAATCAAATTTCAAGGCTAATTCCCCCAGTCTGGTTACAAACTGATGAATTGACTCATGACTCTTCACCTGCTTCCCAAAGTAGATTTCTAACCTTTTCTTACCTTCTAGTTAAGGATTTTCTATTTTCTTATTATCCGCTCCTATAGCTTCAGGTAAAAATGTGAACAATTGCTGGCCCTCCTTTCCCAAAGCACACATTAATAATGCTCTCGTCCTTGATGGTCAAAAGTTCAAACCATCTATAGCTTCCAAGTAATTTTTAAAATTACTTATCCATATTTCCCACTCAATTGGTGAAGAACCTGCTTGATGAAGGAATATTGGAGGAACAGCTACTGCTTGTGCTGAATGGACATCCATTATTAAATACGATTTCACTGAATATTATTCTCCTTTATTTACTTGGACACACCTTTGATTTGGTAGATTGCCAATGTACAGTATTGTAGCAGATAATAGAAATCCCCACTCTATGCTGCCAGGTTTCTTGTCTTTGAATGAGCTGCAATCCTATTTCTTTGGTGGTGACCCGTGGGAGACGTGAACGCTGGGAATGACTGCAAATGTCAGGTTTTCGATTATGTATCTTCACACCAAAGAAGGCTGGAAATTACTACAAAATGCCTAGAAAACTATCCCAACCTAAAATAGCCGCCATAGAGATCCAAGCATATTCCACAAATCAAGGATATCGAAGCAACAGTGGCAAAAGGGTTTATCCAAATGAAAAAGTCCCTATGTATTCCACTAATCAGCTAGGCAGAAGAATCCAGGTAGACTCTGCTACTTTTGTGCACACACCTGTCTGCTTGAAAGAGGACGCTGTTTGATGGTAGGTGCTGAGTGTCCGCTTTAGTCTGTTTGGGGCCCACGGGGCACCGACACAGACTCAACTTAAAGTTTGACAAAGGCCGCTTTATTGGAAGCAGGTGCACCTTACACAAACCGAAAACCCTTGGCCTGTGCCGTACAAAACAAGTATATGGTTTCCTAACTCACCCCAACCCCTCCCCTAAAATGTTACCCCAATCAACAAAATTGCAACCATTTCCAAACTTAAACTTTGCCTCTCTAACTTACTAAATAACTTGTTATACTTAAAACCCCCCTTTGATAAGCCAGCCAGATCTCCTACAATCCCCTATAACTTAAAAAGAAATGCCCAGACATCTAACAGCACAACAGCACCTGTTCCAGCGACACGACTAACAAATCCCCATACAAAAAACATCCCCAGTGCACCGGCTCCAAAGAAAACCCCTCCAGAAAACCCGAGCTCACCAACAAAAACTTTCTGAACCAACATTGCGCTAGCCAAAAACACCCCTCCCCCCCACTGCTACCAAAAAACGTTCCCCAAACAAGGGAGGGTGGGAGGGAAAGCAATTTTATCGCCTCAAAATCCCCCCGCCCGGTTTCCATGTCACTTGCCATTGAAATGTTGGCCTGTGACACAAAATGGCCGTCTTTATTATAGCCAGCCCAACCACTAGCCCAATCCAGCCCAAGCCCCAGCCCAAACCTACTGCTAGCCCAAACCAGCCCAATGGCTGGCTTTATTATAGCCAGCCCAACCACTATCCCAATCCAGCCCAAGCCCCAGCCCAAACCTACTGCTAGCCCAAAACCAGCCCAACGTACGTTGCTGGTCATCTTCCCCCCTACCCCCAGCCCCAAAACCCCCCGGGGGTAACAGGCCTCCCTTCGGTCAGCCGCCCCCCCCAAAGCCCTATTGGGGCCCACGTGGAGGGGGAGGGGGGAACAGCACCGACACAGACTCAACTTAAAGTGTGACAAAGGCCGCTTTATTGGAAGCAGGTGCACCTTACACAAACCGAAAACCCTTGGCCTGTGCCGTACAAAACTAAACCTCACTAAGTATATGGTTTCCTAACACACCCCCACCCCCTCCCCTAAAATGTTCCCCCCAATCAACAAACTTGCAATAATTTCCAAACTTAAACTTTGCCTCTCTAACTTACTAAATAACTTGTTATACTTAAACCCCCCCTTTGATAAGCCAGCCAGATCTACTACAATCCCCCCATAACTTAGAAAGAAACGCCACTCGGAAGACGTATTAGCGACTTTCGACCCTCCCCTAGGACGCCTGAACCTTTGGATACCTGCGCACCCCAATAGCCTGATCCAATGCCTCCTTCAGCTGTACAATATAAAGCTCCATCCCGTATCTAGACTTGTGGACACCATCCTCACGAAAACAAATACACCGCTCCATATCTCAACTCTGGGTGTTCTATCCTACCCACCCCTTCCTTTTCACCAAAACCTTCATCTCCCTGTTAATCTTCCTCCTAGTCTTGTCTATGTCCGCCGGCCGTTCTGCCCCTCTCCAAACCCGCCTCGGAACAAACTCTGACCAAATCACATGGCATCCAGCCCACTTGCGACGTATCTCCAAGCAGTCCCTCTTCATCTGTTTCACCAATGCTAAACCCTTGCACACCACCAGATCATTTTCCCCCAAGTGTATAATCACTACATCCGGACACACCCCCCCCTTCACAACTTTGTTCAACGCCGGCCACAGCACATGCCAGCGCATTCCCCCTTTTCCTTGCCACTGACAATGAAATAACACTTCATCCAATACCAAGTTGAGACTCCAGTGCATCTCCCACTCTGCCCTTTCCGCTCTCTTTACAAAAGAATGTCCTACAATGCGGATCTCCAGCGCTGCCGCAGCTGCCCCCGCCACTGCATCTGAAAAGACACACCTGTCAGCGACGGGAAATCACATCCAGTTCATTGCTCCAACCCCCTCCCCCGCATCCTGACATACGTCTGATACCAATCCGACTTCCAGCACCCGAAACGCTTGATGTTCTCCTTCCCACATCCTTGACACGCCACCTCTGTCGCTGCCCCAATCCGGAACGAGTGCGTCACAAACGCCTTAGGGTCCTCACCCATCACACGTAGGGCACGCCGCAGGACCCACAACACCTGAGCCGCAATTCCCCTGCCAGCTCCCTCCTGGCCAAAAACCTCCCCTGTCAACTCCTGCCGTCCCGACACCGCCGGGCAAACCGCTTTGTTCCCCACCGGACCGAATACCACCCAAGTACCTTCGCCCTGCTGGACAGTCTTGGAACGATGAAGCCACACCGCCACATCCTGCTCTCTCATGTCCACCTCCCCCCAAAAGCGCCCCCGGGCCACCCTTCAGTCCTACCAATTCAGAGACCCTAAAGGCCCCAAAAAAACATCCATGACATCACTGTGGCCAACAGAGCCGCCACTCCCCAATCGCTACAGCCCGACGGCAACTTGTGCACAACTCCGCGAGCAGGTCCTCTGTAATGGGCCTCCACTGACTTACCCTGGCCCCTTTCCCCTCTGCCCAGCCATCCAGCAGACGTGTCCCCAATTCCCCGGCCGACGGCGAGTACCCCACCACACTTCACCATGAAGGCCACCGCCGACAACTTACCCACAATCATCCCCCTCGACAACCCTTTGTCCATCAAATGCAAACGAATTGTACCACCTGCTCTTACCTCCGCCACCGGTCTCCCTGCCTTACCGTTCCACACCGTTGAAACTCTTCCCATGCCGTTGACCACCTGCACCACTGACCTATTGTCTACCTGAACCAACATCCGTTTGTGTGCCAGCTCCCGCTCCCACACCGAAACAGCCACCACCAGAGGAAACAACTCCAAGAAAGCAATGCTCCGGCCCCCACCTTGCCAATGCGGCGGCCACTGCTCCACGCACCATCTCCCTGCCTAGCAGATCCTGAAACCGCCAAACCCCGCCGCATCCGACGACAGCATAACCTCCCATGCCCAGTCCTCCGGGGGTGCCGTGGTCACACCATTGGAGCTCCCCAAAAGCCTGCAACATGCGCAAATCCACCTTTGTCCCCGCCGACCGCCACAGATGATGATGCGGCAACGTCAAACCGGAAAGCACCAGACCCAACCGACGGCAGAAAGGACGGCCCGCCCTCACTACACGGCACGCAAAATTCAAACGAACACCTGAACCTCCTGCACGGTCACCTCCCACTTAACCAACATGCTGCCCACCAAAGCCAACATCGCCGTCCTCTTGTCCTCTGGCAGGCGTGTTTCCATGGCCACGAAATGACAGCACCGTATTGGGACCGTGCATCTTCTCTGGTGCCAGGGGCACCCCCAGGTAAACCATGAGGTCCGTAAAACCGGCCAGCTGCCACTGGCAGTCCGTCGGACCTGGCCGTCCCACCAGAAAGAAGTCAGCCAGATAGTGCGTCACCGTCTAAGAGCCTGTCCGCCAGGAAAAAGCCCACTGCAAAAAGGAACTAAACCGCTCAAAAAAAGCACACGAGATCGAGCACCCCATGGGCAATGCTTTGTCCACAAAAATGTCCACCGTCAAATTTGATTCCCAACAACTGGTAATCCTCCGGATGTACCGGGAGCAGTCTGAAAGCCGACTTAATGTCGCACTTCGCCATTAGGGCGTCCGCTCCCACCGCCGCCACAATCCTGTGCGCGACGCCCACCGTTGAATACGACACCGCCGTACGCTCCGTTGAAATATCGTCGTTCACCGACGCCCCCTCCGGCCACGACAAGCGTTGTATCAAGCAAAACTGACCTGGCCCTTTCTTGTGCCCCAATCCAATAGGGAAATTAATCAGCTCTGGCAGTGGCGGCGCAGAAAGGGGGCCCACTATCTGGCCCTCCTGTGCAGTGCTCTCTCCCTGCCCCACCCCCCGTGGGTGGTGCGGGCCGAAAAAGGGGATGGCATAAGTGGCAAACCACTGGCCGTACAGATCGTCCTCCCGAACTTCGCTCCGCCCATCGTCTGATGACACAAGTCCGAATCAAGCTCGCCCCATCTTGCCTCCGGAACCGACGCCAACCGCGCCCGAAAATCCTCATCATAATGTGACCATGCATACCCGCCATAGGTCACCTGCGTCCGCCTGATCACGCCCATGTATTTGCAAAGAGCTATGGCCCAGTCAGGGTACTTCACGCAATATACGCTAGCGTATATCAGAAAAGCCGTTGACCAATTGTCAATGGTCAGTGGCACCTCGGGCACCTGGCCAATTCCTGTTCCTCCCCCTTTGATCCGGAGTTTCACCATTTCAACCTACTCCACCTTCCATATCTTCTCTTTCGTCACCAGCGACAGGTGCGCGCCAAGTGGCTTAGTCACGCCCATGTATGGGAGCTTGCGCACTGGGACATCACACTCTCCTTACCTCCTTTGTCCTCGGCGCTCGTCATCGCCGCCTCCGCACCGGCCCCCCTGCCCCTGCCCCGCACCCCCGGCCTTCCCCCACCATAGCCCGATCTGTTTCCTACCCCCGTGTCCTTCACATACGCCCTTCCAGAAGACGCACCCCTGGCTCCCCCTGTGCATCCCACCCACTGACACTTGCACACAACGATGCCTGCGCAAACCACTCCCCGCTCCGTCACCGCCCTTACCTGGAGTCAAGGCCAGCATCCACACTGGATCCCGCCGCCTAACCAGTGGAGCCGGGGAGGCCGTCACTCGTGGCGCTCCTTGCCGTGGGCATACCTGTAACCTGTAACACACTAGCAACATTGTTACTCCGCTCCCCCCTCCTCCACAGAATCCTCCACATAGTCCAGCTGCAGCTCCCCCTGCCCATCTCCGTTCCCTTACATCCACTCCACAGAAGACGCACCCCTGGCTCCCCTCGTGCATCCGTACCCACTGACACTTGCACACAACAATGCCTGCCCAAACCACTCCCCGCTCCGTCACCATCCTTACCTGGTGTCAAGGCCGGCGTCCACACTGGATCCTGCCGCCTAACCAGTGGAGTCGGGGGGGCGTCACTTGCGACGCTACTTGCCGTGGGCTATGTGTAACCTGTAACACACTACCAACATTGTTACTCCGCTTCCCCCTCCTCCGCAGAATCCTCCACATAGTCCAGCTGCAGCTCCCCCTGCCCATCTTCGGGCCCATCCATCCACTTTCTTTTCAGCCGCACCCCAGGGGCTCCAGCCGGCTCAACCCCACCTTCTCCCCGCCTGCCCGCATCAACTCCCCCAGCTCCACACTCTCCCTCCTCCTAGCCACTGTACAGAGATCCGTAGTCTGATCCGCAGCCTCCTGTCTCCATCCCCGACCCCTGGCCGCCGTCTCGACCCTTTGGGGTGGGGCTGGCGGGGACCTACCGCCCACCTCACAGCGTGCTCTCGTGGTTGGTCCCGCGGTGGAGCACGACCGCCCGTACTAGGCAGAGCCGGCCCATCCCCTCGGTGGAGTGGATTCGCATGCTGCTCTCCTGAGCGCCTATCCCCGCGTTCCTGCCAAGAAAAAGAGGTGGGGTCCAGCATGCCGGGGAAAAAACGAGCCCCAAACCACCTGCTCCCCCAGATGCCCCCTTCCCCCACGTGCGCCCCCACCCACGGAATGCCCTCCCTCCGTGCCGGCCGGGCCCTCCACCCCTCCTCCCCTCGCCGACCAACCCCCCTCCCCCCCCACACGAGGCCTCTCCTCTCTCCCACCCCCACCCCCAGGCCCCTCCCGAACTGCCCCTACTGGGCCCCACCAGTGGGGACCACCATGTTCCCCACCAACCAAGGAAAAAACCCTCCCCCATCCCGCTCCGCCCGCCCCCGACCCTCCTACACCTCCACATCTGACTCCTGAATGAGCAGAGGAGACACCCCCCTGACCCCCCAACATGACCCTATCCCCCTCCCCACCAGACTCCTCACCCGGCTCCCTGTTATCCCCCCCTGCCTCGCCCCCCTCCGAGCATCTGCCCTCCCCCCGACCCCCTTCAAAACTCAAAGGTGGCCTCACAGCAGCCCCACACTTGCCTCCTGTCCCCAAAAGTATTCATAGCCCCTGCTACCTACCACTGTACCATCTGTCCTGCTGCTTCTTCCCCGGGCCTGCACAGCAGAGCGGCCGCGCCCAGACATCCCCCGCCTTCCAGCCCCGCCCCCCGTTTGCCTCCTTCCTCGCGCGGGCGTGGGGGCTCAACCGCGAGGATTGCTGCCGCGGCGTCGCTGGCAACGCGCCGCGGCGGTCTGTCCTACACCGTGGGCCGCACCATGTCCATGCGGCCCGCCTCCTGCAGGAGCCGCAGAGCCTCCAGCACCCGCAGGTCCTCTCTGGCTGCCATCGTAAGTGCCTTCCGCCTGGCCGCGCACACCATGCCCTCCGCTACACGTCTCCCTGCGGACACCGGCCCCTCCGCACACAGCCGCACACGCCCCCAGGCCCCGTCGCCCAGGCCCCCACCAGGCACCTGACCACGCGACCCCCGCCGCCCTTTACAGACCCCCGGCCTTCGCGATAAGCGCGCCAGCCGTCACAAGCCGCCCACTCGCCTCAGAACACAACGGGAGCGCCAATACCCGGCCCGATCACAAATACCGCCTCAACCAAGCAATTTTACCGCATCAAAATCCCCCCGCCCGGCTGCCGTGTCACTTGCCACTGAAATGTTGGCCTGTGACACAAAATGGCCGTCTTTATTATAGCCAGCCCAACCACTAGCCCAATCCAGTCCAAGCCCCAGCCCAAACCTACTGCTAGCTCAAACCAGCTCAATGGCTGGCTTTATTATAGCCAGCCCAACCACTAGCCCAATCCAGCCCAAGCCCCAGCCCAAACCTACTGCTAGCCCAAAACCAGCCCAACGTACGGTGCTGGTCATCTTCCCCCCTTCCCCAGGCCCCAAAACCCCCAGGGGGTAGCAGGCCTCCCTTCGGTCGGCCACCCCCCCAAAGCCCTAATGAGCCACCATAGAATTAAGGTTGTGAGGCAAGGGTGCGCTGAATACATAGCATCACAGAGGGTAGGCATAGCTGAATGCATGGCGTCACAGAGAGTAGCTGCACAGAGGAAGGCTCAAGTTTTTCTGGTGCTTGAAGTAAGTGGCACGTGGGGAAACATGCGCTAGGTTTGCTGGGTCTCACTGTTTCTTGATGCCTCATAATCCGTTGCCAGCGACGTGCCAACATCCCAACTCCCTACGTGCTCATTGAACTTGGTCTGAACACTTCTCATTCGGCAGCCGATTATGTAATTTACACTTGCACATGCCGTTCTCCTCGCACTGTCTAATTAAATTATTCTCCACACTGTATTCACAGCACATGTCTATTCACAACCTGTTACCTGTTGTATCCTATTCAGTTCACGGTGTGGAGGATAGGAGCTTGTCGTCACATTTAAGAAATTCTAGGGACTGCCCTCTCTTATGATCAAAAGGTTTATACCGAGCCAGCTACACGTGTGAAGCTCCTTCCCCTGCATTCCATTAACTGTCACACCCCTTTCCCAGATGACCCCGGAATACCATGATGACAAAGGAACTCATGGTTACAGTAAGCAGACAGAATGACAGCGCTTCCATCATATTATCACAGTACCCAGTGCAGTGAAGGGCTTGCCTGTGTGGCAAGCGTTTCTATGCTGCACAATCCACCCCTGTAACAATTTTGAAACTTTCTTGAAATACAGGAGTAGATAGGGCACATGGTGTACTCCCACTGAGAGAGGCCATTTGATAGGTTGAATCAGTGCATCTCCAGCCTGCTGACTTCAGATAAGGAGTGAAGTACCATTTGTAATGTTGCATCACAGTTTTCATAAAATCATAATGCCTACTTCAGGAAAAGAACCACATTATCTATCCACTGGGCTCAGCTCCAACTGAGCAGTTCATCTATCCTAACAGACTGATAGTGATGGTACCGCTATAAACATTACAATGTTCAGAAAGTGAATTCATATTCCTCAGATCTAATGTTTTTCCTTCTTCATCTGATTCATTGGATCAATGGGGATGGGCTACAAACCTAACAACAAAACAGAAACAAACACCTTTCTGCTGCCTCTTCCAAGTTTTGGCCTGATTCCTTGCTTTTTGTCTTTATTTTTTTGCATTGGGATGCTTCCATTTGCCTCCCATCTGTTCTCTTCATTATACCTGAACCTTGCACTGAACCGGTGTATAATCTGTGCTAGTCCTCTGTTACTTGACACTATACTTCCTGAAGTAAGTATTCAGAGACCTAGTCTAGGCTCAGTCTACTTCAAAACCATGGCCTCAGTTGTATTCTGACCTGGTTAGGGGATAATCGGCGCTAATGCTTCCGGGTATAGGGATGTGTATGCCTGATCCCTTGTTCTGTATGCACTAGCCACGCCCATTGGGGGAAACACTGATTTGTATTGTGGCTAAAGCCTTCATTCAATTGGTGGATGAGCAGGTGTAATAGAACTTGCTACTGCCTCTCATTATCTATGGTTTTAGTGAAGAGACTTGCTTTTCAGAACTTTCAGGGTGTGAGGGTCTCTCACACTGGAAACAGTGGGATACCGTACTGTTGGTGGGGTCATGTACTGCAAGCGTCTGTGATGCGTGCACTAGGTGGATTAAATACACAGTTGGAGTCAACAAAGAATAAAAGTACCAGAGCACCACAGGACTCTCACAAAGCTTGCAATACTTTCCCTATCCCGTCTTCTGTCCATTACCCCCCGCACCCACCCACCGCTGTTACCGCGCTGGCCGCGCCTGAGATCCTCAGGTTTCAGAGTTTTCTTTGATAGCCAATCAAATTAATTTGTCGCCACAGCCGGTACCCTGTTGTCAGAGTTCGAATTCAAGCACTATGCCTAGAGTTATCAAAAACTTGTTGAATTCAGAGAAGTATTTTGGATAATATTTGAGATCACAGATTTAAGTTTCTGATATTGCAACTGATTATCAGAATCATCCTTCCAAGGATTAGGAACTCAAATTGTATTGACTTTGTTAATATTTTCTATCGACTCAAGATATTGACAGGGGTGCAGAAGTGATTGTTTGCAGGCAATGTAATGTGTATTCATTAGGGAACAGCCGATGAAATTGTTGCTCTATGAATCACTCAGATAGGATTGATTTCTGAATCACCGAAGGTAGTTATCAATATAGAAGCAAATTGTATTTTAGGTATTTCCTTGCATCTACCATAGAGGTTGCAACCACCCATTGGGAGTCAGAAATACCAAGACTGTCACAAGGTATCCCATATGTCCTGTTATGATTTGTGAATTTTCTTATAGGTAGCAACACTTTTGAAGTACACGTTGATTGAGCCCAGCAGGAAGACCAGACAAAGTTATGATAGCTAATGCCTTTTATTCTCTCTCTTGTCCCATTCAACTTTCCCTGCTGCAGGCCGCATAGCGTCCTCTGCATGGTGTTAGTAGGTTCAGGGACAAGAGAAGCATGGCATAACTCCTGTTGGATCGAATTGCTAGTTTGGTACATGGAATCTGGGAAAACTGTCTTTTCTTTGAAATAATGCCCACAAGCTGTTCGGTGTTCATTACCAACGACCACACAAGTGTTCACCTAAGCTTTGTAGGCATGTCTAGTGGTGCAGTAGAAGGGTGCCTCTCACTTTAGACTTGATGGCATTCTATCACTAATCTTCCATCACTCCAAGGCCTGCCTACACAGTAATAGCCACCCAATGAGTACGACGGGGCACAGCCCTTCACTGGCCAACCACACAAAGCCAACTTGTGCACAACGTCCCTGTTAGAACTGGGGGTCTCTAGTTGGCAGAGGTAGGTACCACTGTCCAAATAGGGACCCTTGCTTCTAGTCAGGGCAAGGAGATAACCCTCTGAGATAACCCCTGCTCACCCTCTAGGTAGCTTGGCAAGAGCAGTCTAGGCTAACCAGAGGCAATGCGTAAAGTATTTGTACCAACACTCACAGTAACACAGTGAAAACACCACAAACTGACTCCACAACAGTTTAGAAAAATAAAGGTATTTTAATATAAACTACACAAGACCAAAACGACAAAAATCCAACATACACAGTTCAAGAATATGGTTTCAAAAGAGTTCTTAAGGTTGCGTTAAAATTCTTTAGATTGCGATAGAATTCTCTACGTTGCGATAGAATTCTCTACTGATGCGTGAAAAGTTCACAGTTGCGTCACGTTTACTCACAGTACCTTTTAGTTGCAACAAAGTTCCAAAAACCAGAAGCTGGTGCGGTGGAAAACAAGCGATGCGTTGCTCCTGAGACCCTGGGGAGGCAATGCGACAGCCCCGCTGCAGCAGCGGGCGTGTTGCGACGAATCCGGTCTGTATGGGGAGGAAGGCCACTTGTATGGAATCCGGTGCGTAGGATCCGTAGGAAGTTTGTTCTCGCAAAGGCACGATGCGACGATCTCGTAGGGGCTGCGTCGATCTCCGGGGCGACGATGCGCGATCCAGCGGTGATCCTTTCTCTCGTAGCTCCTCGATGCGATGGTTCTGCGACGATGCTCGCAGCGACGTGATGCGGTCCGCAAGCAAGTGGTGCGGCGATCTCACCCAGCGACGACAGGCTCTGCGACGACACTCGCAGCGATGTTCGACTTTCCCGCACCGGTCTGGTGCGTCCCGCAAACGAAGGATGCACCGTCTCTGGCAGCGGCGTTAGGCGCTGCGACGATCTCGACCTCCGTAGCGGCGGGAAACTTCTCGCACTGTCGGGGATGCGCTCCGCAAGCGAGCGATGCAACACTTTTCAGTTTCAAAAGTCTCTCAAGCTTAGTTTCAAGCTTCCCAGCACAGGTACAACTTCCAGAGGCCCCACAACTGGATCAAGCACTCTAGGAAGGACAGAACTCTCTCAGCAGAGTTCAGGGAAGCTGGGGGTGAAGTACTTTTGTTCCTGGGACTTCAGAACAGGGAGCCAGCTCTACTCAGGCCCTTGGAGATTCCTTCAAGACAGGGGACACAGCTCAGCAGCAAAGTCCTTCCCCTCTCCTTGGCAGCAAAGCAACAGGTCAGTCCAGCAGAGCAACAGCAGGACAGTCTTCCTTCTTCAGTTTCAGCTTTCTCCTTGGCAGAGGTTCCTTCTTGATTCCAGGATGATCTAATTTTCTGTTGTCAGGGGTCCTGTACTTATACCCCTAAAGTCTTTGTTCTCTCTGTGCATGTGGGCCCTGAGCCCGGTCTGAACCAGTTCTGGGTGTTTCCTGAGTACTTTGTTTTGCTGTCTTCTTCCTTCCTTTCAGAGTGTGGGGCAGGGTCATCAGCCGCCCAGCAGGAGGTGGAGCCAGCATTGTGGAAGGCAGGCACAGCCCTATTCAGGCCCAGGTGCTAACTCCTCCCACCACTCCAGTTGCAAATGCAGTCATTCAGCCTAGGGCTGACTCAGCCAGCCTCCTGGGGAATCCCCAGCTCTGTCACTCTCAAACCAGACAGTCAATACACAAACAGGCCCAGGCACACAGAAGGGTCAGACAAGAGAACATCAACTTTCTAAAAGTGCTGTTCTCAAACACAGGATTTAAAAACAACCTTTCCTAAAAGATGTGTTATTCAATTCTGAGTTCAGGGATACTAGATACTTATGTCCTATCTTGTTCCTATGGGAAGAAATGCTGTTAACCACTGTAGCCAGCATCCCCCATGTTAATCTATGAATCAAGCAAGATAGCCTTACAGTAGTGAAAAACGAAAATGGCTGCCATTCACTACCAGAGCATGTCACCTGCACTAGTACATGCTCTACCTTTTACATACACTGCACCCTGCCCAGGGGGGGTATCTTGGGCCTTCCATAGGGGTGACTGATGTGCACAAAAAGGGAAGGGTTAGGCCTGGTCAGTGGGGACACTGACCAGGAGGACATGGCAGTTCTAAACTGCACACAGGCACTGCAGTGTCAGGCTTGAGACATCATTTTAGGGCTATTCCGGTGAGTGGCACATCCAGTGCTGCAGGCCCACTAGTAGCATTTGTCATCACCAGCCCTGGCACACCCAGTACACTTTACTAGGGACTTCATGGTGATACAAATATGCCAAACATGTATATCCAATCAGAATAGCAATTTAAATAGGGAGCACTTACACTCTGGCACTGATCAGCAGTGGCAGAGTGTCCAAAGCATCTAAACCAGCAAAAACGAAATCCAGCACAGTATCAAAAATACAGGAGGTAGAGGCAAAAAGATAGGGGAAACCACGCCAAAGATGCCAGGTCTAACAGTCCCTGAACTGCAAGAAAGCCCTTCATGGGTGGGAGAATGACTCAAGTACAGAGAATAGCATGGTCCACTCAAAGGGCATGAGTAGGGCAGCTGGTCACCTGCCAGCTCTCCTACTACAAAGCGGCCATGATGAGTCCATTGTTACAGAGGTATGTTAGATTCCACTGCTCCTTGATGTCAGGCTTTCTTCCTGCACCTAAGCTGACACCTGTCAACGTGTTTTGAAGAACCTACCAAAAGTAGAATTCTTATTTACATATTTGTTCTATTGGTGGCAGCATGGTGAGTAACAGCTTGAGGTGTATGCATTTAATATTTATTCTGGAAAAAAGTACACTTTATTGAATGGACCAAGCAGCAGTGGGCTAATGGACATAATCGAGATTCTTAAACAGGCACCAGGATGTATGCTTGTGAGGTTGGCAAATGCAAGTGGGCGAGCTGGAGTTCACTAATCACATCTGGGATTTTATTCTAAGCATGTGATGACTTCAGGCTGATCCCAATGCTGTGATAAGGCCACCGGTCAGGGCTGGCACACAGCAGGCTTGGCACAGAGCTCTTTTTCTGCTGTTGCAAAGTGATTTAGCTCTGTTGCCTCAGCTAGACTGGCACATCGTGCTGTGTATCCCATTTCTCGGGGCAGCAGCTGTAGCCATTCCTCCTGCAGTTAACCACTAATTTGATCAATGAGATATCTCTGTGCAGTGTTTGCATGGCAAACATTTATCAATCTGTTAATCGCTGTGCTTGTGTCTTTCAGACTAGATTATACAAATAAAATAGAGAAAGATGTTGCTTCTTTCCGGAGCTTTATTGATGGACTGTGGCGAGGAGATCTGGTACAAACGAAAGGATGCAAGGTCTACATTAAGCTAACACATGAAAAATGGTGCCCGTAAGACCATCAAGAGAGAAAACTCTCCTGATGCTATATGTGTGTGCTGGGTCCCCCGTACATAGTATATCATTCATTTCTTTATGTTATTTTAGGCATTTTAGCCCAGCATTCACCCTACCAGGGTCTCATGCAGCTATAGAGCACCTTGGCAGTTGTATGTAATTATATTGTATTTGCGTTTATGTTGTTTTACTGCCCCTGACAAGGTTTAGTGGTTGGTTAGTCAATTGTTTAATTAATGAATTAAGTTTTCACATATATTCTTCAGATGAGGACCATATTACACATTAGTCACAGATTCTTGCAGACTGAATTTAGGGTTTGATTTGGAGTTCAGTGGACAGAATACTCCGTCACAAACATTACAAATACCCTGTAAGTCGTATTACAAGCACCATAGGATGTAAAGCACTTGGAATACAGTGGACGGGCTACCTATCTCGTTTGTGATGGAGTCACCCATCCGCCGAACTCTAAATCAGGCCCTTAATAAGTTTTATTCTTGAGTTATCAGGACAGAGCATGTCATGCTTTACATTCAAGGTTGTTAGTGATTGAAATTCATTTTTTATGAGTTATGTTTGAAACTAAAACGATAGGTTACAATTATAAGTGAAGTGAGCAATTAAGAGGAGTTGGAAAGTCATTGCTAGTAGAATTGTGTTTGTGCAAATGATTTGTGAATTGCACAGATTCATTAGAAGGAAATTCACAGATTGTTAAGTTCTAGGAGGAGGTTCACATAGGCCCTGAGAGGCAGAAACCATATAATGTAGCAAACAGTGATTTAGAAGAGTTAATCAAGCAAGGAGAACTTGATAGGGACAGGATGGACTTCGAAGAGGAAAGCCTGGCTAATTTTGATGCACAGTCTTAAAGAATCAATGGTAATTGGATGCGTGAGGTGCTACATATTCCGTCATCCAGAGCAATAGGTTTGATCATAAAAAGTGTTGAGTTGCGCTCATTCATATAAGTATAATAAAGTTATCTCTCCATTTTTGGTTTCATACTTGGTGTCTTCATGAAAAATATGTTGGGTATTTTGTTCAGTTGGTTAGCCTTGGGATTTCTGTTACGTTCAGTTGATACAAAACGTCTAGCAAGATGTTTATCCGCATTAGTGTTGAGGGTTTCTCCCTTGGTCATGTAGTGCATAGGCATCTGTCAGTAGACTGAGCAGTTTGTATTTGTGTTGACATTGTCTTAGCAGACAAATAATTCTGATGTTCCTTGGTAATCACAATGGGAATAAACTGCTCTTAAGTATTTCAAGATTAATTCTTGAAGGTTGTTAGTGGCTCTTATGTTTGCTGGGACGAAATTTCCTAATTTGAAAGGCTATTAAAAGAAATTAATGAAAAAATCTTTTGTTTCTTGTATGCTGAAATTCTTTGAGGTCTACGCTAGCCTGCAATGTAAGCTCCTGATTGTTAGGTGTTTGGCAAGTTTTGTCTGTAAGAATCTAGGACTTTACTGTTTATTCCTCTGTGAATGGTGCATAATATCTTGAATGGAGGTCTTCTTGTGACCTGTAACCAGTGGAGAGCCTTTAGAACAGAGAAAATATGAGTTTGTGCCTTTACATGTAGAAGTGGTCTTGGTGCTGAATTCTGAATTCTCTGCGGCCTTCTCATTCTTTAGAGTGGGATGCTGTAGCACAGTACATTAGCGTAATCGATTTTTAAGAGGATGTGTGATGTTATCGCTTGAATTTTTAAAGTAAATCAAACGTATGGAAAGATGATGCAAAGTATAGAAGGTGTATTTAGACATTTTGTTTACCAAAATATTTGTGAGCTTGCAGAGTCAATGAAAATTCCAAGATTTTGTGCCTCAGTAGATATTTTTGGTGGATGTTCAGGTTCGTCCATCTTGAAGAATGCATGGTTCTATTTTTGAAGCATCTAGTTTGATGGGATTCCATGTAATGTAATGTAAATGTAATGTAATGTAAATTGATACTTGTATAGCGCACTACTTGTGGAAAATGACAATGTATATGTACATAAGCGGCGTTCATTTGTGTTCACCCTCGCCATTGTTGAAGGTAAAGCGAAAGTCACGGCACAGTGGCCCCGCCATCTTGCCCCCTTTTTAGGCCCCATCACGAACATAGATAGTAGCCATTTTGTGTGTCATGACCTCTCTGCCCACTGCCAATAGCCTGCATCTCTCTCTCTCTCTCTCTCCCCCCAGCCTCGCAAGTATCCCCCCCGCGCCCCGACAGCCCCCGGTCTCTCCTGCTCGGGCCATAAACGCACCACTAAACACGACCCTGTCTCCGTGCTGAACCCCTGCCTCCTCGCTCTTTCATCCTACCCATAGAACAGGCCCTTTTGGTAACCTCTTCCTCCCTGCCCGATTGCCCGGCCTGATCCCAGGCCATCACCTAGTCCAACAGATGCAGTTTATTGTTCCCTACAGTAGGACCTCGCCTCACATCAGAGGAGCGGTGATTAATCAAGGCCTTCACACCCCTAGATCTGGCCAACACCCCTGCATTCCTCCCAGGAACACCCTTCCTCTCTTCTGATGACCCCCCCGGCTACACCTGGCCTCTCGACCCAGTCCCATATCATAAAACTAGGTCTCGTGGATGTACCCCCTCCGGCCCCGCATAGCGAAACGTGATCTTATCGCCTGCCCAACCTTAGATCTGACCACCCCCTCTTGCCCTCGTGTCCTGTCGGGACGTCCGGCTGCAGATTACAATCACATGTTACATTTGGGAGGGGAAAACAACATCAGAGCGACCGGTATGGGAATAGGCCTGAAGCTGGGATTCCAAACATGCCTTTTCGTACTTCAAAGTGTCTTTATTACAATAAGGAATGTTTGTACATCATAAACCTGTGTATAAAAGACGGAGCCGGAGAGAAACTTGTTAGAGCACCTCGAGAAGATACCCTGTTGCCTGATTTGACGTGTTCTGTTCCGTCGGAAATAAACTCCTGTTTCCTGCCTTCCAGTCTCCAGCGCCTGCCTCTTTATTTGGTAATCATGAGATGGGTGAGAAGCGGCTAAAGCCGGGCAAACCTAGAAAAGGGGTAAAACGACCTGATCTGCCTGATACCCTTTTTCATCAATTGGCGTCCCAAACGTGGGGCCCATCAGCGACACGTGGATCCAGTGAGAGAGGTCCCAACGACAGAGTGAACGACTGCAACGATCGGGAAGAGCTCCTGCCCGATAGACCCTTGTCTGGCAGTCGATCATCCGAACTTCACTGGTTCTGAACAGACCTCTCTCGAGTGATCTACGGTCCTGACTGGGAACCATCAGGAGTGCCACAGCAGTTACGGAGAATAGAGGACGATCGGGCGCTGGAAACGGAAGACGAGAAACTGTCCATACGGTCCGGGTAAGGTCGTGTAAACACGACAAATTGCGAATTGATTGTTTGATTGTCATTGGAAAATACTAGTATTACGCATTTGATTGTTTTGTCCTGAGAGATTCTCTGTCTACAAACGGAGAAGGATAGGAGTATTCTCCCTTTGCAGATAGTGAAGGGTGGGTAGCGCAGGCTTTTGCCCCCGTTGTAACCCGTCGCGCCTACTTCCCTCTCCATTTGATTGATTGTTATCCAAGCATTTATTGTTTTGGAATTGGTTCTCTTTGGATCATTCTCTATTTGCAAACAAGCACAGAGTCGCCATACTCTGTTTAGTCTTTGCAGATAGTGAAGGATAGGTAACGCAGGCCTTTGCCCCCGTTGTAATCCGTCGTGCCTATTTTTATCCCCCACTGATTGATTATTTGACCGAACATTGATCGTTCGGAATTGGTTCTCGGAAAGGATCTTCTCTGCCTACAAACAGAGAGGAACAGGAAGATCTCTCTCTTTGCAGATAGTGAAGGGTAGGTAGCGCAGGCTTTTGCCCCCGTTGTAACCCGTCGCGCCTATTTTTTTTCCCTCATTTGATTGATTGATTGTTTGTCCGAACTTGACTGTTTGGAATTGGTTCTCTCTTTGGGTATTCCCTATTTGCGAATACTGTAGAATAGGAAAATTCTACCTAGTCTCCGCAAAGTAGTGAAGGATAGGTAGTGCTGACTTTTGTCCCCGTTGTAACCCGTCATGCCTATCTCCCCCCCCATTGCTCAGTAGTTGGTTCAGCCCGGACCATTTATTAGAGGTAGACCATCTGGCTCCACCGGAGGACACCCCTAATAAAAAGGACATATATAAAGAAAATGCGGATTAGCCGCTGTATCGTGCTAGCAAATAAAAGAAGATAAAAATCGTTAGGAAAAACAAAAGGAATCGAGTAAAATCAGCAGGCCACTGATGAGATCTCTTTTCAACCTCACTGAAATGGAAGCATTAGGAACAACCCTCAGGAAATATGAAACTAGTGAGGAAAGCCGAACTCAACGCCATGATGACTGCGAGACAGCTCGGCTCCACCGACCACCTCGCCCAATTGACGACAAACCCTAGGCAAATATTAGAAATATACAACACTATAGCAAAGTAACAGGTTAAAACGTTTTTATTTGAATAAAAATATATTAAACAACTATTTACATGGCAAACGGCTGCAACAACAGACCCACAATGCATTTCGCCGTCTGCTTGACGCCGTTCCTGTCCCTCCTTCCCCAAAGTAGCAATGTCGGGCTACCTTGGGATACTTTCTAGTAGGTTTTTGGGCATCAGAAAGTCTACAAAAGCCGTCGGCGGCGGCCTGGGGTGGAGAACCATTACGCGAATAGTCCGGAGGCGACACCACGCGCCAAGGCCTGTCCCCAGGATGAACCAAGGGACCCGTTCCTGGGGCTGTGGCAAAGAGCGGCCGGCCGCCATCGGCCGGAGAAGGCATGGGCCGACCCGAGATGTACTGGTCCTCCCATTCCCTTCTTCTCCCGGCACCTTGCAGGCAACGGGGGGGGGGGATGTCTTGCATATGCCTCCGACCCCCCCCCTCTTCTTCATCGCCTGGTCCGGCCATAACAAATGTCAGCGAGACGCCGTGGGGTGCACTGGGGAGGGAGAGGCGGCGCGGACGAGCCTCTCCCGCCTCCCCAGGTTGAGGCCCTCAGCTGCACCCCCAACGCTCCACGCACCCGGCAAAGGGTTCGTCCACTCTTGCGGTGCAGGGACGCTCCACGCACCCGGCAAAGGGTTCGTCCACTCTTGCGGTATAGCGACGCTCCACTCACCCAGCAGGGTCTCGTCCACTGTGGCGGTGCTACGACACCTCGCCCAGCAGGCTGGAGTCCGTCTGCTCATTTGACCCAGTGACTGCCGGTAGCTGCAGAACTCCTAAAAATGGCGGTCGACTCTGCAGGAATGAACCTGGCGTGCAAGGATGGCCTGGTCGCTGGCCAGCTAGAAAACGAGTCCCCCGTCCAGAAGCGTTCTCCTCAGCTTTGAAGATTCTATGAGAACTGCAGGGGCCCCAGGCCCCTGATGGGGAACGACTGCCATGATTGCCCGCAGAACGACCAAGACGTAGCCACGAGACGTTGGCGCCCTCACGCTGGCGCCAGCCTCAGTTTTGAATGACCAAAAATACTGCAGACTACGGATTTGATCAGTTCCGGTGGAACATCAGTATGACCCGGTAGGAAAGATTGTTGCCCCCTCCCTTTTCTTTGATTGATGGTTCATGTCACCGGTCCCTTCTGTTGCCCCTTAACGAAACTTCTGGACTGCCGAAAGAGGTTCTGGTCCGACCACGAGTTGGTGGAGACATTTTGACTATACTTGGACCCACCCGACCCCACTCAAAATGGCGCCGGTACAAGCGAAACCCGCAACTCCCTGTTGTGTTCCGGATGCTCAGATTTGATATCATGAGATATGTATGCAGTTTTTGAAGCACATGGCGGGAGGGGATGAGTATTGCTTGAACATTCGGACAATGAATTGATATTAAGTTCTGACGCATCATTGATTACAGTATTATTGAAAGTTCGAATTTTTTTGACACTGATGGTACTTGCCCACAATGAATTTTCGATATGATTTTATTGCACTTATTGTACCTTGATGAAATAAAACGACCACCGACTCAGTTATGTTTACCTCAGATAAATATGCCCTCATGTACAGTTCCAGTCTGCTCCGTGGCTGGCCCACGTGGTCGTAGACCTGCATTTGTACGTCACCATTTTTTAAATAAAGATTTTGTGAAAAACAAATATAGTCGTAGCTCTTGGATTGGTAAGTTCGAATACATAGCCATTGTTTCCGATCTACGTAAAATACAGGCGAAATAAAGCAAGTCAATTACTAAAAGGTTAAAAAGCAAAGTGCCCAGGAATATTGAAAATGTGAATGGTCCAAGTTTGTTGCGTGTGTGTTTTTTTTACTTTTGTGCAACATAAGGCAATCGATAAAGGTCCCGGTGTTCTGTTTTACTTTGTATGCCACATATCTCAGGGAAATTGTTTCAGATGCCCCTAAACCAGACCCGGTACCACTGTAGACCACCCCGCCTCCTCGAAGGAGAACACGAGTTCACCCCCACTTTACACTGACTGCCCTTTTGTTTTGACCCCCCCACACAAGATCCGCAATACCACACGTGGGCGATCTATGCAATGTGCAGTCCATCAATGATTATGCCTCCCGCACTACCAGTCCCTCTGGGCTTAAAACGCCGAGATGGAAGGGACTGCACCCCGCGGAGATAGGTCGAATACGTGGTAAGTAAAAGCCTTTTGGGTTTATGCGCGCGGATGTGTCTTAAAACGCTGCCCCCACCCCTTCTTTTTCCCCTTCTTTCTGCAGGTCACATTGTTACATCGACTAAAGTATGGAGAAGACCTAAGCAACGCGCCATGGTTCCGCGGGGACAAATGATACATTATCCATGGGGACTGCCCCTGAGGACATGACGACTTTGGGTGATATGAATGCACGCGTGTATGACCGGATGTGTATAACTCGACTGGATATACGTTGCACGCGTTGACTTGATAAGAGAGATGTTTTTGTACGACTTGAGTGATGATCGCACAACCGATGGAATGGGGAAAAAGGGGGTCTGAGCATGGTGCCTATACACGACGAGCAAACATAGATATAACACACCCTTACTTAGAAACGACCCTCTCCCTCTCTCTGAACTCAACGACTGGAAGGAGGGGGGGGGGACGAAACAGAAACTTGACAGGTTATTGCAGTATGACAAAAATATGACTCTAACCGGCCCCCGAATAATGCAACCAAAGAAGGACGTGCACCTACGAGTAGGTTCATACGATAACTAAATAGGGGAAGGTTCAGGGCTATTCCAGGGTGAGGTTTACCCAAGTACCCTCCTCCTGGAAAACTAAGAATATTGTCAATGTTTAAGATTTACCACCTCCTTCTTGCACTCTCATGGACATGAAACTCGAAGCTGCCCATTGTTCCCCCGATTGACACCCTCCGTTGCCTCAGCCTGGATACCCATTCGCTAATAACGATTCAAAGATCCCACCGTAAGTACTAGCCCGACCAGGTTAGTTCCCGAACAATTGACGAAAGTGTAAGTATTTGCAACAGAGGCCAACAGCAAAAGACAGCCAAGCAAATTAAATAGGATACTAAGGATGCGCAGCATGCAGGAGGAAATATATTTGGCCAAGTACTGTTCTATGTGTTGTCTTGAGTTCTGTATATAATATATGTACCCCCCCCGCCTGAATTCATGTGTACGTAGTATATGGATTTACGTTGTCCCTCAGTCTGTGTTTCTATATAACATGACCCCTACTGTTTTGTGTTGTGTGCGCATTAAATGGCCTATTATTGTACACGTTTCTCTCTCACTCTCTCTCTTTTTCTCTCTCTTCATGTTGTACGTGTACCGAATAGTTCATTTAAAATGCGGACGACCCCTGCTCCCTCTTCCTTTGTGTGGTAACGTTGTGCCCCGCCGGCACGAGCCTAATTGGTTTTCGAACACAAAGGTGTTCGGCAAATTGACAGAAACTAAAACAATTGTAATTTGCCATATTACTACCTCTCCTTTCTGTAAAATGATGGAACTTGAATTGGCTATGAAGGAAAGGACAGGTTAGACGACTGAAGTCCCCTAATCTGGCCTTCTTACAGGAGGACTATATGTCAGTGGCTTTCTGTTCTCAGCTCGTTAGAAACAATGCCCAGATTGCCCCACCCCTCTGCACCCAAGTACGGATATCCAAAACGTCCCCGTTTTCTCCCGATTGGCCCCAGCTCCATAACACGAAGTATAACTGATGACCCCGATTAACTGTTGCCCCCCCCCAAGAAAAGAATGTTTAGCCACTATCCCTCTCTCTCACGTTGATAGAAGACTGCCAGGGCTAGGGTCAGAAAGCCACATACGTCATGAATGAACGCCAAATAGACTTAGTACAAACTCAGTAGACATGCCTGTATACATGCTCCACAGTGATGACTCCTGACCGTGACCGATGAAACGTACCCCCAACTACCTAGATCTGGGACGGAATTGAAATGTATAAATGCCTTCTCTTGCCAGTTCGCTAAAACCTGTTTTGTACCCATTCAAGGATACACAGTCACCGGAGGAGAGGGGCTGGACGTGACGCACAGCCTGGCCACAGATCATGAGGCGCGTGTGACCTCGACCTAAGATGGAGCCGCAGAGCAACGGGACGCGGGACGATGCACCACTCTCAAACGCAGAAAACGAAGGAATGGAGGGCTGCCTTGAAGCCCTCTACTTGTTGACCCACGCGTGCCAGAAGTCCCCGCCCCTTTGAGCCCGATTGATGGACCTGCCTGCGCATCACCCTTTTGCTCCCTTGGTCCGTCTCAAAGATCCGGTCCCACTCCGCCCTCTCCTCCCTCGATTATCCGACAAAACCCCCTTCTATCCTTTCCTCGTGGATTTTGACTCCGAGAAAGAAATGCAGGTGCCCAGCATAAGGCACCCTTAAGAGAGATTAGTTAGGAAACAGAACTGTGGCCTAACGGCAAAGGACAGATCACACCCTTCGACGTGTAAAGAAGGACCCGAGCTGGACCTATAGCTCCACCGCCGGTGCTCAACAGCGCCAACGGAAGAAAACGAACTACCAGAACCTACCAGTGATTGCTCGCTCGGAACTTTCTACACCCCTTGGCTAATTGCTTGTATTGGACTCAATTCCTCCCTCAACCACTTTTTGCCGGTCATTTTTTTAAATACGACAAATGTAAATTTATATGTATTCCACCTCGTATGTCGCATCAACTGCACACGGTTATATGCAAATCCACCAGTATTGACAAACGCTATTCCATTGACAACACACGACTATATGTACACCCTGTCAGCTATGATAAACACGCAAATGATCTAACTTATGTTAAAAAGCGGCGACTGTGGAAAATGACAATGTATATGTACATAAGCGGCGTTCATTTGTGTTCACCCTCGCCATTGTTGAAGGTAAAGCGAAAGTCACGGCACAGTGGCCCCGCCATCTTGCCCCCTTTTTAGGCCCCATCACGAACATAGATAGTAGCCATTTTGTGTGTCATGACCTCTCGGCCCACTGCCAATAGCCTGCATCTCTCTCTCTCTCTCTCTCCCCCCAGCCTCGCAAGTATCCCCCCCCCGCGCCCCGACAGCCCCCGGTCTCTCCTGCTCGGGCCATAAACGCACCACTAAACACGACCCTGTCTCCGTGCTGAACCCCTGCCTCCTCGCTCTTTCATCCTACCCATAGAACAGGCCCTTTTGGTAACCTCTTCCTCCCTGCCCGATTGCCCGGCCTGATCCCAGGCCATCACCTAGTCCAACAGATGCAGTTTATTGCTCCCTACAGTAGGACCTCGCCTCACATCAGAGGAGCGGTGATTAATCAAGGCCTTCACACCCCTAGATCTGGCCAACACCCCTGCATTCCTCCCAGGAACACCCTTCCTCTCTTCTGATGACCCCCCCGGCTACACCTGGCCTCTCGACCCAGTCCCATATCATAAAACTAGGTCTCGTGGATGTACCCCCTCCGGCCCCGCATAGCGAAACGTGATCTTATCGCCTGCCCAACCTTAGATCTGACCACCCCCTCTTGCCCTCATGTCCTGTCGGGACGTCCGGCTGCAGATTACAATCACATGTTACATTTGGGAGGGAAAAACAACATCAGAGCGACCGGTATGGGAATAGGCCTGAAGCTGGGATTCCAAACATGCCTTTTCGTACTACAAAGTGTCTTGATTACAATAAGGAATGTTTGTACATCATAAACCTGTGTATAAAAGACGGAGCCGGAGAGAAACTTGTTAGAGCACCTCGAGAAGATACCCTGTTGTCTGATTTGACGTGTTCTGTTCCGTCGGAAATAAACTCCTGTTTCCTGCCTTCCAGTCTCCAGCGCCTGCCTCTTTATTTGGTAATCATGAGATGGGTGAGAAGCGGCTAACGCCGGGCAAACCTAGAAAAGGGGTAAAACGACCTGATCTGCCTGATACCCTTTTTCATCATACTCACCCGCAAGGGTCTCAAGGCGCTTGTACGAATACCGCTGTGGAACCCATCCTGGCTTTCCCTGTGGGGTGTCCACTCCTGGGCACCTCCAAGGTGGAGGCCAGGCATCCTTAGCATTGTGGGGGCCGTTGTGGGATTAAGCAAGCTATTGCCCAGAGTTGCAGAGTGGGACTCCATGATTGGAATAGGCACCGATGCGAGAATTATCAGGTCCGTGGAATTTTGAGCCCAAGACCCGCCGAGGCGGGGAATTGAACCCTGGTCCCGGGCTAGACCTCTGCATCAGGGTCTGCCGCTCTAACCATTGAGCCACACTTCTCCACCATGACATCAATTGGTCGAGATCTATAATGCAGTTGTAACATTTTGCTTTCTCTATGTCCTTAGGGTTTTAGAATTTTAGATAAGCAGTGTCTCGCCCATATAATTGTAGCAGGTAGGCTCAAATCAGTTGATTAGCTGTAGAAACAGTTTAATGCAAAGGAAGAAGTGAGGTGACACAATAGATTATAGAGGAACGCCTGTGTTTAAGTTGACTATCCAGGGAAAGCAGGGTTTAACTTTCGCTCAGTTGTGTTGGTAGGATGAAATCCAGTAAAGAATGATGCCTTCAATACCAATTTCTTTGAGTTTGAGTGAGTCTGAGAATTAGGGGTTTGTGATGAAATATGTCAAATGCTGTCGAAAGATACAAAAGTATTAAGGTGGGTTTGCTGCTTTTGTCTAGTGTGTTTCTGAAGTTGGGCCAAATTGTGAATAGCACTGATTCATTACTTCTACCTGGAGGAATCCAGGTTAGTAGTATAAGACTAAACAATTTTCTTCTCTAAATTTTGAGAACTGGAGAAATGCTATACTTTCATTAGTTTGCAAAGAAAAGATCCATTAGAGGTCGGTTTACAATTGTTAAGGTCTTGCAGGTTCCTTTTCTTTTTTTGAGGTATTTGATGTCTGTAGATTTTTTTAAAGTCCTCTAAAAATCTTCCCGAGGATATGGAGTTATTGATTATGTTTCTGATTGGGACGGGTGCTGGCGTTGAAATAATATTTCTGAATATTTGAAGATTTCAAGGATCAGTAGGATTGCCACCTGGCTGCTGGTGTTTACAAGATAATTAGACTCTGTCATTGTAATTTCTTGAAAGGATGAGGAGTCTGAGATATTTCTACTACCCTGCTTGCTTTTGTTTGTATTGTTGGGAATCCGTCCATCATCCCCTTTGGTTTTGCTTTGTTCACCCTAAGTTGGCAGGGTATGCCCAGACATGGGTCCCTTGCTCACTTTGCCACTGGATTCAAGCTAGCCTGGCTGATGACAGCTGATTAGCCAGAAAGCTGTCCCAGGATGCTTGTTTCTGGTCCAGGGAAGACATGGCTTGGCAGTTCGGCTGGACTGTTCCCATGAGGCACTGGGTCAGACTGATTTGCATATGGCCATGTCTGAACTGGGGTGGCCGAGTGAGCTAAAGAATGATATTGGAATAAACCCAGATCAGTTGACTGGGGGTGAGTGCTTGCAATGTTCAACACTCCATCCATCATCCCCTTTGGTTTTGCATTGTGGGGAACCAACCAGATGTCTTGCTTGCTAGCTATTAGTCTAATGTTTTTGCTTTGGTTATGTTGTGAGTGCACTAACTTTTTGCGGAAATTAGTGGCAAGGGGGTAGCGCTTTTTTGTCATACTTGAAATGGTAATCGCCTTAGTATCCCCTAGCATTAGGATAGCCAACAATGCCCTACCTACCCTGCGAGCATCATTTCAGTCAAGTGAAGTAGAAGGGCACCCAAGGCTATGCAAATACAAAGCTAAAGTTAACTAAGATCACGAGAGGGCAAATATGAGTGCAGTATTAAGACTATAAAATTACACAGTGCGCTTCCAATGTTAATACTCTTTACTTCTCTAACATACAGCATTAAACAGTTACTGCACTTTAGTGGGCGTGGCTGAAGTCCAATGTTTGCAGACTCACTAACTTAGTGGTCCTCCCGGGTGCTTGAAAACCATGCACCATGCAGCATCATCCATGCTTTGCAGGAAGCTGTCACTACCCCTGTGAGGGGCAACTCTCCCTGAGCCCCCAGAAGCAACTGTGGCCAGATTCCCTGCAGTGGGAGCCAGCAGGGACATACGGCTTGGACGAACCACATAGAGGAGGGCCTGGTGACCGCCCTGACTTCAATCAGCAGCGATCGCTCCACCACGCTTCCCCGACCTCTGGGTATCGTAGCGCTCTGCATAAGCTCAGATTTAATTTAAACTTGCTCGGCGCCTCACTAAGAGCGCAGCGCTCTGCTTCTCTTGCCACAATCATAGCGCTCTGCCTCTCTTGCCACAATCATAGCGCTCTGCTGCGCTGTTAACTGTCTGTGCATTGTGCTGTGCTCGCATTGACGATAATTCATTTTGTGCCTCCTAATTATTCATAACGCTATATTGGTCGCTATTCTGAATAGAGTATTATACTTTATACCTGACTGTGGCCCCTGTCCTATTGTCGCTTGCCTTTTGCTGCCATCTTGTTGTTGTTTGTGCCTTGTGGCCCGTCCCTCCGCCCCGCTCCCGCCTCCCTGCTGCCCCTCCCTCGCACTGATACTTAAAGGCCGTGACGTAGTCGGTAGCGCTGTGACCGCCCTGACTTCAATCAGCAGCGATCGCTCCACCACGCTTCCCCGACCTCTGGGTATCGTAGCGCTCTGCATAAGCTCAGATTTAATTTAAACTTGCTCGGCGCCTCACTAAGAGCGCAGCGCTCTGCTTCTCTTACCACAATCATAGCGCTCTGCCTCTCTTGCCACAATCATAGCGCTCTGCTGCGCTGTTAACTGTCTGTGCATTGTGCTGTGCTCGCATTGACGATAATTCATTTTGTGCCTCCTAATTATTCATAACGCTATATTGGTCGCTATTCTGAATAGAGTATTATACTTTATACCTGACTGTGGCCCCTGTCCTATTGTCGCTTGCCTTTTGCTGCCATCTTGTTGTTGTTTGTGCCTTGTGGCCCGTCCCTCCGCCCCGCTCCCGCCTCCCTGCTGCCCCTCCCACGCTCCGCCCCCTCCACTCTCCATTTATGACTGATGTCCACACGCGCTTCGGCCGCGCCGAAGGTGCGCCAAAGGTAAGCCCGTCTACGCCCGTCCGCGCCTGGACCGCGCCCAGAGCCAGATCCCCTGGTCCCCGCTTCACCCTTCCTCCCCGCATTACATACAACGCCTCCTCCCTCTTTGCACTCAACCCCGGCCGACTCACTAACTGCGCCCAAGCAGCACCAGGACACACCCATGGACCCTTTACCTGCCACTCCTGCAAATTCACCTGCGTCAAGTCCCAAACCAAATCCACAAACACCAAACAGAGAGCCAACACCAACCACCTCAAATGCATCCTTCTCAACACCCGCTCGGTTCACAAACAAGCCATCGACCTTTGGAATCTACTCGACACCATTTCTCCGGACATCGCCTTCCTAACAGAAACCTGGATGAATGCCTCTTCAGCTCCAGACATCACCATAGCCATCCCGGACGGCTACAAGATCATCCGTAAGGACCGCCCCATCCAAACAGGAGGAGGCTTCGCCATCGTCCACAAGAACACCATCCGCGTCTCAACCAGCTCAGATGACAACCTAGCTATCGCCGAACACCTTCACTTCCAGATCCACACTGACCCCAAGACAACACTCAGAGGCACCCTCCTCTACAGGCCACCAGGACCCCGTACAAAATTCAGCGAAGACATCACTGACTTTATCACCCCACACGCCCTCCCTTCGGAAGAATACATTCTACTGGGAGACCTCAATTTCCATCTGGAAAAGAGCAACGACAGTAACACCACCACCCTTCTGGACAATCTCGCCAATCTCGGACTCAAACAACTTGTTAACACCCCCACACACTATGCAGGACACACACTCGACCCTATCTTCACTTCCAGCAAGCATATCTCCTTCACTCATACCACACCCCTCCACTGGACGGACCACAGCTGCATCCACTTTATTTACAATAAGACCTCGGTCCACAACAACCCTCAACCAACTCTGCGAAGAAATTGGAACAAAATCACCATCGACCAGATCTCAACATCGCTTCTTCAAAAACCCCCTGCCTACTCAACGAACCCTAACCAAGCCGCCATCAACATCACACAATGGTTAACCCAAACCGCCGACAAATTAGCACCCTTGAAAAAACATCAAATCAAACAAGGAAGCAAGAACGCCCCCTGGTTCAACGATGACCTTAAGAAATCCAAGAAGCTCTGTCGTTCCCTTGAGAAAACTTGGAAAACAGACCCAAACACTATCACCCAAGCCGCCTTCAAAAACGCCACCCGCAAACACCACCAACTAATCCGAACAGCCAAGAAATCAGCACTTAAAGACCGACTAGACAACAACGCCCACAACAGCAAGGAACTTTTCAACATCATCAAAGAATTCACCAACCCCACCGCCAGCTCTAACGACATCACCCCCTCTCAAGTCCTCTGCGACTCCCTTGCCTCATTCTTTCATGACAAAATCGCCGACATCCATAACAGCTTTGACAACCAACCTGTAAACCAGTCCACTCCACTCACCTCTGAACCGTTACCTCCTCTGAATATCCTTTTCGAATGGAACCCAATCACCACAGAAGAGACCATTCGCCTGATGAACTCCATCCACTCAGGATCCCCTACAGACCCATGTCCCCATCATATCTTCAACAAAGCAGACTACATTATCGCACCCCATCTCCGAGATGTCATCAACCACTCCCTTAACTCCACCACATTCCCAGAAAGCTGGAAACACGCCGAACTCAGCGCCCTTCTGAAGAAACCCACAGCTGACCCCACTGAACTCAAAAACTACCGCCCCATCTCGCTCCTCCCATTCCCTGCCAAAGTCATTGAGAAAGCCATTAACAATCAGCTCGCCACCTTCCTCGAAACCAACAAATCACTCGACTCCTCACAGTCTGGCTTCCGAGCCAAACACAGCACCGAGACCGCCCTCATCGCAGCAACAGACGATATTCGAACACTACTGGACAACGGAGACACAGTCACCCTTATCCTCCTTGACCTCTCCGCAGCCTTCGACACAGTCTGCCATAGCATCCTGATACAACGCCTCAGAAACATCGGAATTCAAGGAAAAGCATTGGACTGGATCATTTCGTTCCTCGCTGGAAGAACTCAGAGAGTCCGCCTCCCCCCTTTTAAGTCAGAGGCCACCGAAGTCATCTGCGGCGTCCCGCAAGGATCATCACTCAGTCCCACCCTCTTCAACGTCTACATGAGCCCCCTCGCAACCATCGCACGTCAACACAACCTCAACATCATCTCCTACGCGGATGACACTCAGCTGATCCTCTCACTCACCAAAGACCCAACCACCGCCAAAACCAACCTACACGAAGGGATGAAAGAAGTAGCCGAGTGGATGAAGCACAGCCGTCTGAAACTGAACTCGGACAAAACGGAAGTCCTCATCTTAGGCTCATCCCCTTCCGCCTGGGACGACTCTTGGTGGCCAACGGCCCTAGGAAAAGCCCCCACACCGACGGACCACGCACGGAACCTGGGCATCATCCTGGACTCCTCACTCTCGATGACCAGACAAGTCAACGCCGTCTCATCTTCATGCTTCAACATCCTACGCATGCTCAAAAAGACATTTCACTGGATCCCCACCGAAACAAGAAAAACGGTCACCCACGCACTGGTTACAAGCCGCCTGGACTACGGAAACACCCTTTACGCCGGTTCCACCGCGAAACTACAGAAAAAACTCCAACGCATCCAAAATGCTTCAGCCAGACTCATACTAGACATCCCCCGCACAGACCACATTTCCGCTCACCTGAAAGACCTTCACTGGCTCCCCGTCAACAAGAGAATAACGTTCCGTCTCCTCACCCACGCACACAAAGCCATATACGAACTTGGACCTGATTGTCTCAACACGCGCCTTTCCTTTTACACCCCCACCCGCCAACTGCGTTCGTCCAACCAAGCCCTCGCCGCTGTTCCGCGCATCAACAAAGCCACCATGGGAGGAAGATCCTTCTCCTACTTAGCGGCCAAGACCTGGAATTCCCTTCCCATCCACCTCCGCCTCACTCAAAACCACCTAGCCTTCAGAAAACAACTTAAAACATGGATATTCGATAAGTAAACCCCCCCCCCCCCCTTCCTCAAGCGCCTTGTGACCCTATGGGTATGTAGTGCGCTATATAAATTCTAACTTGACTTGACTTGACTTGGTGGCTGTGCGGCATGGCTTTTATGACTTCTCCACTTCTGTCACCTCGCTCTGCACAGCCACAGTAGGAGACCAGAGAACACTGCCTGTGAGGGGCTCTCTTTGCCTTCCCCTCAGAGCTGCTGTGGACTGTTGGGGAATTGAATGAACCCTCTGGCACCCACAAACCATATCAAGTGGCGGAGCAGCCGGCAATGGCAGACATGTCAGTCCCTGTTTGTGGAGGGAGAGGGGAGCCTGCCCTGAGGCTTCACGCCACTTGGAGATGAGCCTGCCCGAGGCCTTAGATAGCGGATCTGAGCTTCTGGCCAACTCCCCTCCCCTGCCTGCACATAGGTGCTGATCGGGCGTTCTTCGGTTGGGAGAGCCCTAAATACGCAGGTGAGACTGATGAAGTGGGCCCTCGGGTTTCCAGTCTACAGTGCTGAGTGGACACCTCCTGCCTCAGAACATTAATATGACTTTACTCTCTTCGATAGAAACATCCCTGATGAGGAGCTTCCATCTCGACCTGGCGCCTACAGTCTACTGTGATCTTGGGCCTACCTGACCCATGAGAGACACATGAATTTGGGAAAGATTTTCCTTGTCTGCCCGAGGTACCGCCCCACTTTGCATGACACAGATGATAGGCCTGCAATGAGTTACATGTGTGGAACTTGTACAATCGCTGGGGTTGAGTCATAATACACCAGTGTGGCAGGCGATAGTCTCGATTTAACACAGTTCTTGTTAATTACCAGTGACAACTTTGTGTTTTCCCATGGCTTATACTGATATTCCCTATGGGCCACACTAAATCTACCAAGCAGTGGGACATCTCAACATAGCCAATCAGATGGCTCATCCACCCATACCCAGAGGATTGTATTCCACCCACGACAAAGGACCCCTGGCATCATCCTCCAAGAAATACGTGACTCCAGAGCAGCATTGAACACCGCATTGTTCTGGCTGCAGATGTACGCCTGCTGAGAGATGATCACCATACATTATCTGTTAGAGTTAAGTCTGCTGAAGCAACCTTATCCAGTATCGATGCCTTGTCAGGGGTAGTAAGCACTATACAAATGCAATACAATACAATACTATCTACCCTGGTCCCTCAAAAGGCATCACAGTCAGCTACCATAGAGGGGTGCTTTGTTGAGCAATATCTGAAGACAGAGGTTGTCCTGCAGGGACTCTCTGCTTTTTTTACATTGGAAAGGGCACAGAGAATGCTGACACACTGCCTCCCCCACACCGGGGGCACCGCCAAGGCATAACATTGCTCGCATTTTCAATATCTAGATATAGTACTACAGAAGGCTAGACAGATTGCCTCACTAATTATGGACACCTCAAACATGTCTCTCTACCCGGGCTACACATTGACAGTCCAGCACTGGCAGGCTATCTTCTTACCTGCCAAAAAACAACTTAGAACGGAGGGACTCACCTATGCACTGATGTTTACAGCCCGGTTGAAAGTCATCCGTGACCAACGTACTCTGTTCTGTGACACCCCAGAGACCATGTTGGACTGGTTGGAGCAGTATTACTCTTGCACAAGACATGCCATCTCAGGGGGCACGGAGGCCTCTCCGGCGGCGTCAATGTGGGGTCACCCGAAAGACAAACCCCATGAGTGGATCCCTCCCCGCAGCAGGTCTTGAAGGGAGGGGGCCGAGATAGCAATAGTCTCCTCTATTAGAACAAAGCAGCTGATGCCCCAATCTAGTTCTTCAGACAGTGCAGCTTCGGATCCAGACTCCATTGTCAGCATGGCTCTTTTTCCTTCCATGGTGCCACAACCAGCAGAAAATGTACTCTAATCCAGATGTTATTTTGATTTACACCTCACTTTATTGGTAGGATTGATAGAAACCGTCTTGTGTGTCTGAGGGATGGACCTTTCCTTTAGAGGGTAATTTCACCATAGCCACAGGTGCCCGCTGGGTGGATCACTCTTGCACCTTTCTTCAAAGAGGTGCTTTCCCCTCTCATCTTCGGCATACCCTAGTTTAATTCACTCAATCCTAGTTTGATATTTCCCTACACTTTACCAATATCTTTTCTCATTACACACATGAAGATAAGCGCTCCCCTCCCCCTCTTCTTCTTCTTTTCCATTTTCTTTGTGGGAACTATTTGACTGGAAAGGATTTGTTCCTCCTTCCCCTCACAGGCTTATTTTTCTTCATCCATATGAATTGCCTACCTCACATAATGCTTGCTTAACATGATTTCTTTGAAGCACTATACTGTTCTGATTTTGTCTTACTTGGAGTTCATGTTAGCCTACCCCCAAGGCGGTTGAACACATTATTAATTTGCTAATATGGTTTTACAGTTTTGGTTGAACGATCGTTCCTCACTGGACCTAGTATTTGGAAAATGTTCTTTTTGTTTCTGCAAACATTTGCATCTACTTGTCTCATGTTACATAATATGTGTGATGTGGGAACCACCTAGATACCCTATCTTTTTAATATACATCATTATAAAATTTCGACGTGGAATGCCAGGGGTATGGGATCTATTCACAAAAATCACAGGGGCATATTAGCAAGGAATAGCGATATTTATCGCAAAATGCATTTAGCGCATTTTTTTTAATCGCTGCCTATCGCTGGATATATTAGCGGAGAAAACATGCTATTACAAACGTTTTTCTCCATTGTGCTAAATTATCCATCGATAGCGGCGAAATGCGTGAATATCGCTGGAAATCCAGAAATATTCCAGCATTAACGCCAATGGGGACTTAACCTGACAAGCCACCTCCCATTGGATGAACAGGTAAGTCATGTTTTTAGCAGGCGTTAGATTATAGCGATAATCACGGTTAGCGCGATTTTTTTTATCGCTTTGCCTGCCTTGCTAATAGGCAATAGCTGTGTTAGCGACTGCTTTCAGTCGCTAACAGTTTGGGTACACCCACTTTGCATGTCATTAGCGATAAATATCGCTGACATGCAGAGCGGGCCCCAAACCGGTCGCTATCGCCTAAAAACTGTCGCTAACTGCTGTTAGCGACAGCTTGCTGATAGGGCGATATAAATATCGTCGCTTTAGCGGCAAAAAGTGCTGCTAAAGCGGCGATATGGCCCTTGCTAATATGCCCCACAGTATCCTCACCCAGCTTCATCGCCGTAAGGCAAACATAGTCTATTTGCAGGAAACACACCTTTCCTCCTTTGAAGCAGTTAAACTCTGGATGAAATGGAAAGGACAACTATTTGCCACGACATCCTCAACCTTTGATCATGAGACAGCTGTTTGGATAAGGGCTGGAGTGCCATTTGAAGACTGTGACACAAAAATACATACCAATAGTAGATACGTTTTTGTCCGGGGGCGTCTTGTATGGTGACACATTATTCCTGGGTCCTGGTTGTTTTTCTGGCATACCTGTCCTCTGTGCTGGCTGCATGGTCACACCTACAATTGGGGGTGACTTTAACGTGTTTGTGGATACAGATTTGAATCGCTCTCACCCTCCTCTATCGAGTAGAAGCTCAGTCAAACAAGCCAGGGCCTTGAGTGACTGGGCATCGGCAAGGTCCTTCCCTAATGCATGGCGGGTCCACAATATAGGCATGCGCGACTACTCCTTATATTCTCCCCTGGATAAATACACGCTTGCTTGGATCGTATCCTGTGCCCTCTATCATTACAAGCAAAAACTACTAATGCAACCTACCCGGGTAAAATGCTGTCAGACAACAATCCCCTTGAATTAGATTTCACCTTGGTCCAGATCCCAAGCCCTATTCCAACATGTCGCATGCAATCACTTTTAGAATACATTGTTTTTAAAGACACTTTCGCTACTACCATTGACACGTACTTTGCAGACCAGACATGGACTGCTTCCTCCTCATTAATTAAATGGGAAGCGTTGTAATTATGGGGTGTCTATTGCCACTGTTACCGGGCACAACATTCAGCTCTGCAGGACTTTCAACATATCGAAGCACAGCAGTTACTGTTTGAGCATGCAGCAGCGCATGATGACACACACTTAGATGACTTACAAGATGCCAGAATCAAATATGTGGAGCTCATGGAGCACATGCAGGTTTTAGATTTTAATACCTATACACAGACATTACACACAGAAGTACATACATCAGGTGAACTCCTGCCCACATGATTCGGACGGTACCATCGCCTACCCTGTTCCTTTCAGTGGTTACGCCTTTCGGTGTTCATTGCACCACTCAGTTGGACATTAATGAGGCATTCCGCTACTACTATGCTGGGCAAAATAAGGGGAGAGGAAAACCCTGTGGAAACCTCTGAGATAATAGAAGCAAGTATTAGTGGTTGCTGCCTCCTGTATGGACATGTTGAGACAGGAATCCATCATGATGCCTGGACTCCTAACATTCTGAGGTAGCTAGGGACAAACACCTATGGAACGAGGGAAAGCTTATTTTGCCAAACATCAAGGTGCAAAGTGGTCAGCATCACCTCTGTCTTAGAGCGGGTCAGCTATAAAAAAATTAAATGCCATCTAATTTTGTACTAATTCTAATGCATCAGGAATCCTATCAGGTGGTCTAACATCATCCCAGTTGAGCCTGACAGGATCACCACAGATTTTTGCTTTCCTTTGCTGAACCCGTTTATTTTTGGCATTGAGGACTCTGTTCTCTTTTTCCCTGCTAACCAGTGGTAAAGTACTTGTGCCCTCTCCTTTAAACACGGTAAAATTGCTCTTCATCTATTGGTACATTTAATTTACTTGTAAGCAATTAGTATACAGTACTTCATGTACCTAGGGCCTGTAAATTTACTGATACTAGTGGGCAGCCACACTCATTGTGCCACCCACTAAAGTAGCATTTTCAAACATGTCTCAGGCCTGCCACTGCAGCCCGTAGTACAGTTTTAAACTGCCATTTTGACCAGGCACAATCAACCTTTTCCAGGCATAATACCTCCTGTTTTACTTCTAAGTCACCCCTACAGTAGGCCTTTAAAGGCTCATAGGGCAGGATGCATGTTGTTTCAAAATTAGGAAATGGCTTTATATTCATAATGTTTACATTTTCTGTCAGTGAAATACTCCTAATGTCGTTTTTCACTGCATTTCTCTCCCATAAGCTATTATTGGGTTACCTTATTGCACTAAATAAGTGCTAACTTTAGACTGAGCGCAGACAGAAATATGTTGTTTATACTCAAATGAATTGAAATTTACAATCTGTTTTAATGGTGAAGTTGCATTCTAAGTTCTAATCATGAAAATGGCACTTTTATAAATCTGGCATTTTCTTGTCACATGCAACTATGGTTTTCTGCCAATGTCCTGGGTCACAAGACTGTGAATGACTCTGCTGGTGGGTTTTGTGTATTGGTTCAAGACGAGACAAATTGGCTTAGGTGTTGACATGATGGTCCATCCTCACTTACATTTCAGAATTTTGCCTACAGCACAATCAAAAGAACCTGACACAATGCCTATACTGCTTTTTGCCACCCTCATCAGTTTGGAGCAGGAGCCAGGGAAAGGGGGAGAACTGACCAGAACCAGTTTTGGGGGTAAGCCCAAAAAGAGGCTTGCACCGTGTATGAAAGCAGGACCCTAAAATCTATGCATTAGAACACCCCTAGACCTGTAGAAGATTCAGAAGAAGGACTGATATAAATTGAAATGGAGGGGCAAATGGTAAGAGGCCAGCAGCATTCCCAAACAGATTGACTTGGTGCCCAGGCTGCACCCAAAAAGATAGATTAAATGCTTCAAAGTGTCTGAAATTCTACTTTTTGTTTTAGTTTTATTCGGAGCCAAACCTCAAAACAACTATTTGATTTGAGTTTTCACAATCCAGCCCTGACCTTGTTAACACATTTCTTAAGGGAACTTCTTTCTTGAGAATATGGGGATATAACAAGGAGTCCCTCGTATAAACAAATTAGAGGAAAATGAAAAACTGAACTAAAGAAAAATACCACAACACTACAGGTATTGGTTGTATCCTGGAATATCATTAGTTAGTAATAGTAAGCAGAAGATACCAAGAAATGTGGGATACTGGTAAGTGAAGGATAAACACAGCACCCCACCATATTGACTTTACAACTTTTCCCTTACAGTTTCCCCTTTCTGGATGTCATGTTTCCAACCACCCAGCTTTCACTTGCCTGAAGCTGCTGTCCAATCCCAGGACTGTGGCATCCAGGACATCACTCATTAGGGTAGTGGGGCCTGTCGGTGTTTTCTGGTGAGGTTGCCTCAATGTTCTCCATCTTTCCACCAGTCTGAGGGTGTCCTCCTCCTTTTCTAATGCTTTCCACATTCTCCTTGTCTCCTTCTCCTGTGTTTTCTAGTTGCTCCTTCCAGCCCTCCATTTCAATGGCTTGCAGGGTGGGGAAATGTGTGTCATATCTGCCAGATGTGGGAAACATTGTTTACAAGGCATGTGCTACATCGCATGCCATTACAACGCGGTCATTACAATGACTGCGTTGTTACATCGCAAATCATCAAACCCCTTTTCTACTGTTGCACAGACTGAAGTTGGAATAGTAAATTATACTATTCCAAAATCCAGCACATCCCCTACAGCAAGTCGTTGTAACGACTTGCATTGTAATGGTATGCGATGTAACAACGCAGTCGTTGTAATGACCGCGTTGTAATGACATGCGATGTATCGCATGGGTTGTAACGTGGCCTACTCCCTGACATGGGCATTACCCATCCATGGTTCCTGATTTCCAGTCCATAGAAACAGAATCTAGAAAGGAACGGAAATCAGGGAGCCAGTTGGTCCATGACGGTGGTATTAACTGAGTGAGGGATTGTGACCTACCATTGCTAATTTACCCATGTTATAAATAGCATCTACTCTGTCAAACTTAAGTCCTGAAGTAAATGACTTAAATTGCACTGACAGGATCATTTTTAGGTGAAAGTTTGAAGTTATGTGTTAAATTCATTACAATTATTTTTATTTTTTCATAAAAATGTAAAATGTAATCTTAGTGCATTTAGTTTACATTATGTTTAGTTATATTTTAAAATAAAACCATGTATTAATTATTAATATGATTTTGCTTGCTTGGAATCATTAGGAAAGCCTCAGATAGGAGCTTTATCTTAACAGCCCTTTTAAATAATGTTGCCAGGTAAGGGAATAAAGAGTTTTTGTTTCCAGCCAACAAGTGTTTCGTCATGGGGGTATGAGGGCACTCAACAACCTCATTGCTGGAAGAGGCTATAGACACAACTCACTAAAACTCCACCAACATACATGTGAGTTGCTCCCTTAAGGATATTGGAGAATCTGGTGAACCACACTGCACACACCAGAAATCACCACATATATTGCTGTCTAAAGAATACAGCCTGCATAAAAGAGAATCGTTCAATCAGTCCAGTGAGAGCATAGCCAACAGTTGAACGTTCAAGTTAGAGTGAAAGCAGATGCTTGATTACAGGATCGAGTTTATGTATGTCCACTAAATTTAACATACGTTTTCATATTAACCCCTCTTATACTATATGGAGTGAAATCAGATGCTGATACACCACACCATCCAATACTGTATACCACCTGAAATATTGCCCATTATAAGACAGCTTAGCACTAGAATTTACAGGAGTACTACATGCAATCATTAAATCGCTCAACATAATAACTAGTCTCATAGGAGACAAAAGCTGCCTGGCCTGAATACTCAAATCTAATGCCTAAAACACCAAGCACTCAACAGCATGCTATGACAACAACACCCTCATGATGATATCGCTTAATCCGAATGGTATCTAGAATTATGGAAATAGGAGAAAGATTCTGTCATATTTGGCATCAAAACATGCTGGCACAGCACAACTGCAGCAAAACCACTCACCACAAAATCTGAAAAACTTAAAATAGACTGGGCGGGAAGTGTCTTTTACAGTATTTTATTGCCCCCTCCCCATCGTAGACATCCAATAATGCTAGCTGCTCAAAAAAGTGTATGGTTTCAATACTAACACAGAAAAGTGTGTAGCAATAGAGTTCAGTCTATCACACTCACAAACACAGAGTGACTTGCTGGTCCTTAAACCCTTTAGAAGTGTTTTATTTTATATTAACTTTTGTTCCGTAAGTTACTCATCTGGTACTCATGCAGAGCTACATTTGAGGAATACTACAGCAGCCCGCGTACCCTCGCATCATCACTCCTACTTACCAAGCACCTGATGCCGAGGTGGGAAGCACACAATACTGTGGCCATTAATTAGAATTTGGAGGAAATCCTGTCCGCTGTATTACAAGTGGGAACAGAATGACTGCCATGTTAATGATGGGGAATTCCAGTTGCCAGATTCTAAAAACGTTTCCCGGGTCTTGTGGACCCCTGCCACCGATGACTGTACCCTGTGTACTCCCACTTTAAAACTTCAAGTTTGTTTCCAAGCACCAAGGCTCAATGGAGCTAATGCGCTGCTATACACAACCCAAGAACAGATACCTCAACAGCGTAAGCATGAGAGAAGGGTATAAGTAGCTTCCCCAGCTTCTTTCCAGCGAGCTACCCCTGATTGGCCATCTTCTTACCCCAAACGTATCTTTCTGCAGCCATGTACAATTGCTCCTGAAAATTTCCCTTTTTCAGTCAATACCCACATATCTATCATAACTTATTCAAAATAAAAAAACATCTATCCACAGGCAGCTTTCTCTGAAACAATAAAAACAGGAATGATGTAAGGCCTCTGCCACAACGGCTTCTCTCCTAATGCCACACTACATTTGGTGGGTCCTCCATCTTGTTTCTATGTCACCTCTTCTCTGTTTAGTCTCTTGACATTGCCCCCTTGATACAGGAGGATGTTCTTCTTTACTGTTGGTGTCTCAACCTGATAGTCGAGGCTGCTGACGTCCCAGCAGAGATATACTGTATGGGTGTCTGACGCATGGAATTGTTTGTGCGTTGTGGTGCACACACCATAAAAATGTGAATGCTTTGCATCAGCATTATAAAGCGCCAACACTGGGTCCCACTTGGCCCCACCCAGCAATAATCCTCAGGACTCTCCTGTGAAAAGGCACTTTGCCACACTGTCACTGTTTTGTGATAACAGTGCAATTCCCGCATATGTTGATTGCATGCTACATTTGATCATATTGAGCCATCAAGTCTTTAGAGTAGCATGTGTACAGGTTAGAAGACATATAACATAACATCAGACTATGAAACAGCAAACAGACCTGGGGCCAGATTGACGAAAGATCTTTGCATTTACAAAACCAGTGCAGAGCAAATCCTCTTGCTTTGGGAATGCAAAGTCCTAAAGACAATGCATACATTTGTATTGCTATTGTAAATATGCACTTGGAATTATGATACACATTTTTCAAGCGCTTGTAAGTTGCGAGTGAAGAGGATCCAAACTAGGACTCCCCACACCCCCCTCCTTGTGACTCACAGTGGAATTCGTCAATGTTTTGCGTTTATGAGATATTGATTAGTTGCATACTGCCAATGATAAGCAGCAACTGTTCCCCAGACGGAGGCTTCCACTTGTAGAGAGTACTTCACAGCAACCCTCATTGGTGGAAGCAAATAGCAGTATCAGGGTCCACTATATGATCCCACCAGGCCCTGCTCGGAACGTGCCACAATCTGTCATATTGTAATACCTCTCTATTTAATGAATATATTTCTCAATGCTTGCACATTGTGAATCCAAATGCAAGAATGTAGGTCTGCTATCCCTTCAAGGCTTCTGTACTTCCATTGCCCAGATTAGTAAAATTCATTACGCAATTGCACAGGTTTGTGCACCTCAATAAGCATGCCTCCTTTGTGTAACAAAGACTCAGAGTTGGCATCACTGTGGAAATTGTGAGCCTGCATATGATACATTGTAACGTTTTGTGTTGTAAGCAATTTCTTTGTTAATTTGTTCCACTATGTTTCTTTTGTCTCAACTTGCTTATAACGTACGTCACCTAAATGTTTGCATTAGGTGATAAAGAAGTAGCTAACAGACCAGATGTAGGAGCCCAAATACCGGTTGGTAACGGCCGAATTCGGCCGTTACCGACTGGTATTTGGTGATTGAGATGTAGGGGCATCATTTTACAGATTCGGTAAAGTTACCGAATCTGTAAATTTACCGAATCTGTAAAATACCGAATCAGTATTTTACCACCCAATCCAATTGGGTGGTAAAATACCGAATCCAGGTGTGCATGCACATGTGTGCATGCACACCTATGTCATGTGACAGACAGACATGCCCTCAGGGCATGTCTGTGTGTCACATGGCACACATGCCTGTATTTGGGGTGCTAGAGGGTGTCAAAGTGACACCCCCTGCACCCTAGCTGGAATCGGTATTTACCGATTCTGTAAATACCGAATCGGTAATGCCCATTGATTCCTATGGGCTTCAATGCCCATAGGAATCAATGGGCATTACCGAATCGGTATTTACAGAATCGGTAAATACCGAATCTTAACGATTCGGTATTTACCGAGTCTTTATTACCTACATCCCCCCTCTCTATTTTACCACTTCTTAAATACCGAATCGGTATGATTCGGTATTTAAGGAGTGGTAAAATAGAATTACCTACATCTGGCCCTTAGTTGTCTGGATTTCTCTAACCAGCCATTTTCACCCGGAGCTCCAGGAGCACCAGGCAGAAATGGGTTTGCCTAGAAGTGAGAGTGAAGTTTACTAACGAGTACAGGGTTCCTGAAAACCTCTACGGGGGTGGGGTGGGGTGGGGGATGGTGGGGGGGGGCACTGTCTCCTGGAGAATCTTCACCATGACGGGTATTTGGGAGTCCCACCCGGTCCCATGTCAAATACTGCCCACATTGAGGGCCCGATGTAGGTAGCCAAATACCGGTCGGTAACGGCCGATTTCGGTTGTTACCGACCGGTATTTGAAGATGGAGATGTAGGGGCATGTTAAAATACAGAATCGGTAATTATACCGATTCTGTAAAATACCGAATCGGTAAAATTACCGATTCTGTATTTTGACATGTAGGTAGCACTTAAATCAGTGCTACAGGGGTTTAAGAAGTCGTTATTTACCACCAACTAGAAGTTGGTGGTAAATAATGAAAACCCTTTCAAAAGCATTTTTTTTGCTTTTAAAACGGTGCCATGTTGCAGACATACATGCCCTAAGGGCATGTATGTGTGCAACATGTGCACCCATGCACAATTGAGGGGTGCAACAGGGTGTCAAAGTGACACCCTGCCACCCTTCAATGTTTCCCCCAATTATCGAATCGGTATTTACCGATTCGGTAATTGCCATTGATTCCAATGGGCCTCAAGGCCCCTAGGAATCAATGGCAATTACCGAATCTGTAAATACCGATTCGGTAATTACCGATTTTTACCGATTCGGTAATTGAATCGGTAAAAATACCTACATCCCGATTGCCAGTTCTTAAATACCGAATCGGTATGATTCGGTATTTAAGAATCGGTAATCTGGGATTACCTACATCGGGCCCTTAATGTAGGAAAAGATTAGCCCAAATGTTTACATTGACAAGAGGCTAATCCAAATGCTGAGATGTTTGCCCTGTGAATGTTAGGGATGCAATGCTAACCCAGCATTAGTTCAAAGTGGTGACAGGAAACACAGCATCGCGCAATAAATACACTCCACACAAATATATAGAAGCATAATAGGCCATTTATTAGGACAGGCTGTGACTTAAACTTTGATCAAAACATCCATTCATAATTAACAGTCCCCGACATTGGGGCGCTAGAGGGCGCACGGCATGATGGCCCCACTACTGTGAGTCTCTGCCTGACCGAGCCACAATCCGACCAATATCTGCTTCATCACGCTATTTCTGAACCTGCTAAACATCGTAGCCGCTTTCCACTCAACTGCGGCATTCATGGTGCTGAAGTCCTTGTTGGGCTCTGCTGTCTGCATGGTCGGGGCCGCACCGCGCTGATAATGATCTGCAATAAAATGGCGGCCGCCTCAGAGGTGTAGAGCCGCCCCGAGCCAAAGTACCTGCCCGCCTGCATCATTCTGCTGCGCGACCCCCTTTACTGCCTGGGGAGCCGCGCCGGTGGGAGTGCCTGCCTGCCCTGCGGAGCCGCTTGAGCTTGGTGCCGGAGGAGAAGGAGGCCGGCGGCGGCGGACTGTGGTGCAGCCTACGGGCATGGACCCTTGGATCGGCTGGTGTGAGGAGGGCTCTGGTGGCTGGGGAGGCCTCCCCTGGTGGCGTGCCCTCGCTGGGGCATCCCGACTGACCGGTGCCCATCAACGCTGGTAGTGGTGCAGTGGCGCGACTGAGGCCTGGGTCGCGTAGGCAGGTTCGGGCCCCGGTGTTGGCTGTGTCCCGCGAGCTGCGGCCGGCTCGGTGCCTGGCAGGGGGGCGGGGCGCACCTGGTGGGAGCGCTGCAAATTGAGCACGATCTTTGGCTGGACTAGGAGCGCGACTCGACTACCTGCCGGGAGACGGGCGGCCGTCTTGATTCCTGCCTACGTCCTTCGCTGTCGGGCCCACATAGTGCGCACACTCGACGCCTACAAGGAGAGGGCATTGCGGGGCCTATGCTGCCCGTTTCACTGGGGCCTTGTGGTAGCAGTGAGATTGCTTTCCCATCACGTTTGCCTGCCGCGTCATTACTGCTGTGCTCCCTTGGCATATGGAGCGTATAGAGACACTGTGACCCGTGCCCCGGGACTACATACTGTCGTGGGGCTGAGCCTTGCATTCACACAGTGTTAAGTTGACATGAGCTTATTAGAAGTTTAAATGCTATTTTTCATTTCTGCTGCCTTTTGCACATGGCACACACTTTATTAAATATTTAGAGTTTAGCAGAGTGTTTTGCTTCACACAAGAGTAACGTGTTTTTCTACATTAGTAGCCTTGCTTGGTAAGCTTAGTCTGAACAGTGAGTGCCGAGGCCTTCAAGGTTATTTCAACACTGTGGTTGTTGTTCGGACTGATCAGCGCACGTTCTAGACATAACACATATGCAGCTGTGGCCACCTCTAATATTGGCGTGTTTAATAATGCACTGCGTAGGCATGATCACACACACTTGGAGAACGTTTGTATGCTGGGAGCTTGTGCAGAATTTGATGTGATCCATTTCTGCTAATACCAGAGGTATGGGGCTGCCTATGTAATCCCAAGAAACCTTCTGTAATTATAAAATAACCTACTAGCAAGGGAGGGCGAAATATAGATATATTTTAAATCTGTTTCCATTTAGCATTATAACATGCTTTCTCCCTTTGTATTTTATGGAATAGTAACTATGCTGACAATCTTGTTTCTAATAATATGTCTGCTTGTATTAGTTAAGATGTCGCGCATGAGAACACAGCATTAGAAATAAATATTTCAAACTTTTACGTGTCTCTTTTTACTCCCTGTTTTGGACTGGTATGAGAGTATAACGAAATAGTGTTCATGTTTTCCACATTGCCTGAGGTAACCTAAGTCGCATGTTCAGGGTTGTCTAATCATTGGTATTTTGGAAAAGTCAATGTGACACTGATGCCAGTCTGGTAGGGGATTTTGAGTACTAAGGTGAGTTTTGGCACACCCTAATTCACTGAGGTCCCAAGTCTCTGTGCACATTTCTGTGTAGGAGCAGAATCCCTGCACCATGGCGCCCAATGATGGTGGTCTTATTTCATGATGCTTGTGTAGTACTTATATAGGTCCTTAGCCCCTTCACTATTGTTTCTGGTTAACAGTGCTGTCGGATAAACCTACCTATAGTTACATTGGTCTTTTCAAGCTTGAATCTTTTAAAATGGTTTCCTTTTGAATTACTACTCAGTTGTGCTACATTGTTTTACATTGTACCTCTAATTCTCTGTGTCGCTATGGCTAACATTGACATACCGCAGCATAGTCGCATTGCGGTCCGCAATCATTTGCAGGCTTATAATGTTGGTTTGGAGGGCGTGGCAGTTATTTTGGTGGTGAGTGCAGAGGTTGCTTACCCGTTTGAGATTTTCTACTCATGGGTGACGTTTCCCCCAGTGGATGCGGCTACTCGGGTGTTTCACACTTACACTCACACAGCCGTGCCCTTGAAATATGTTCCTTAAAGGACACAGGAAATTCCGATTTCTGCAGGGCAGCACCGTGTTTGGTATGATGGCGCGCTTCCCCACAGTGTAACGGCAATTAGATTAGGTCCTTTGTCCATTCCAGGCGCTTCTTGGCCTGTTTTGGCTGGATTTACCCCGCATCCTCGTGCGGGGATAGTCCCCGTTGCTGTAGTGTGGCCCCTATATAACTGCAATCAGTGTTATCAGGGCCCTAGTTCAATATATCACCCGCAATTTCCAGGGCGGGGCCCCTGGTTTTGCGGCACTTCCTGCTGGACCGAGCGGAATGAAGCTTAGCCCCGTGATGGTTTATGCGGTTATGGGCAAGCATCCCCAGGATAAGGATGATATGCCTTTTTGGCTTGCCGTGAAATTTGACCAGCTGAAGGCTGTTTTTCCTAATTCGACTCCCGTAGAAAAACACAGGATGCTTACAATTAGTTTACCCAAGGACTTGGTACCAGAAGCCGGTGACTGTGAGTCATGGGGCAGAATTTTTGCGGCAGTGTACACGAGGTGCTATGGCACTCTGTCAATGGCTGTCCTACCGATGGTCATTAAGTGTGTCCAAGATGTACACGGACCGGAGGCTGCGGTTGAATGGGGAATAAGACTTGTAGGCTCATTTGATGTAGTTTCCGATCTTGTCCTTTCTAATATAAAGGGGAATGCAGTGAACTTTCAAGTGGCTAATGCCTTGCACGATGTCCCCGATGCCGACAAACCCTGACAGTTACCAAGAATTATTACGGCGGCTTATAAAACCATTGGCCGCAATAGTTTAGATATCAAGCCCTTTTCTGCTAAAGATAAAAAACAACCTCAGGGTTTGAAGTCTGAGACAGACTTTCAACCCAAAGCTCCAAAGCAAAATTGGAACAGAAATAAAAAGCAAGGGGAAACAACAACAGAAACAGGAGTCCCGCATCACCCGTGCCTGCGTCTACTGAGCGCGTTTATGATTTGCGCGACCGCTCTACGATTAAGTCACCTGATCGATTTCAGGTTCCTGATCAATGCTCTTCTCGTTCTTTACAGGATACATCGGCCTCTTCGTCCAGTGGTGGAGGCGGCCGCAGAGGTCGGGGTGGCCAGCAGAGTCGCGACCAGCCCCGCCTGAAAGACGGAAAAGGCAAGCAGGACGATTCTTCCCAGAAAAGACCCCAGTTTCAGAAAAAGAAAGTTGCCGCTTTAACTGCGAGATATGCCACAGATAGTGAGAACGCAACATCGGAATCTGACATGTGCGCTGACTTTGTTGGACAGTGCTGCGGAGATTACCATAGTACAAGAAGCCCTGCGACCACTACTGAAGGTGACAGTGCCTGACCAATGTGTTGTTGTTGAGACAGCTGATACTAGAGTAGCTCCCCCTGATAGGCTTTTAGAAATTGACCTTTTAATTGAAGGTGACATACAACGTACCATAATAGGGGTATTTCGGGAAAATCTTATACCTACCTATGACATTTTGTTAGCGGAGGCTGACTGGCCCCCACCTTTTGTTCTCGCAGCTCTGTGAGGGGAGGAGGTAATCCTCCCTAGTTTCACACACACGGTGTCTAAGGAGCATGTGCTGAATGTTGCAGAAGAGTGGGCTAAGGTCCTTGTGCCAGCTTTGTACCGTACGCACTGTGGTTGGGATAAATTCTCCCCCCACCACGACATTCCCTTACGGTCTATGCCGCAGCCTCAACTTCAATATCCCATGCGGCGTCAAGCGAAAGCTTCTGTTGCGGAAATCCTTGAACAATTGGAATATCAAGGAGTGATTGAAACTGGTGTGTCACCGATGAATAACCCACTTTTTACTGTGACCAAGCCTGATGGTTCGTACCATTTGGTATTGGATTACTGGCATTTAAACTTGCATTGCTGTACCTGTGGAGTACAGAATACCCACGGCTCTGCTTTAATGGATGGTCTTGTGCATAAATGGTTTAAAAGCACACTTGACATATCCAATAGTTTTTTTGCCCACCATTTGTCTGGTCTAAGTTCCCAATGGACCAGTTTTACCAGTGGTGGCAAACAACGCCAATTTAAACGCTTTGCCATGGGCTATAAGAATAGTCCAGGAGTGTTTGCTGCATGTATTGTATCTCTTTTAGAGAGAGTCGACCCAGATGCGTGTTTGTATGTGGATGACATTTATCTCACGGACAACGAAATATGGACGCATCTGTGCCGCGTTGACCACATAATTTGTAATTTTGCGGACTTCGGTTACAAATGTAACTTTGCAAAGACTCACATTGCAGAGTACACAGTGTTGTTCCTTGGCTATGAGCTCAGCAATGAAGGTCGAGGATTAGCTCCTCACTTCTTGGAGAAATGCACACAACTGCGCTCTCCGACAACTCTGAAAAAATTCCAATCTTTGCTGGGATTTTTTAATTTCGGGCGTACATACATTCCCGAATATGCCCAGCGTATCAAGCCATTGTATGCCTTGATACAACCTACTTTTACCAAATCGTGCCGCTGCCTGAACATTCCGCCATTTTGCAATCTTTGCAGGCTGATCTGCTAGAATGTAAATTCTTACTGACTCGTGATAACCACACCCACCTGGTGATAAGAATTATCCCTGGGGCGGTGGGTTTTACATACCTTACTTTTAACGAAGAGGACACAGTACCTATCGCTTACAAGTCACACTTGTACACTTTGGCTGAAATGAGGTTTTCCACTGTGGAAACAGTTTTGACAGCAGTGCAAATGGCGATTCTGAAGGAACACGCACTGTCGCAGGGAAAACGCATGTTGGTTGTTACCCCGTATCCTGCTCTAGAGGCAGGGACGAAAGCCAGTGTTCCTAATTCTAAAGCTTTGCACCCACGGTGGATACAATGGGCATCATCATTGACGTCTCCGGATGTCACGTTCATTTTTGATGCCTCCATACAGTCACAGGAGTTTTTTGCAGTATGTGTTTGTTCATCCTGCTCCGTTGACTATGCGGCCTTTGGAGGATTTCCATTGTATCTTTTACACTGATGGTTCAGCACAAGTTGCGCATGGGTCTAAGCACGCATACGTCTCAGCTTGCACCATTGTGGTCGGTACCATGGTGAATGATGAATTCAAGTCTGATGTCGTACATACGCAGACGATAGGGGACTGTACCGCCCAATTGGCACAGCTCCGTACTCTGATGCTTGCATTGGAGTACGCTGATCCTGGTGTGACTACTCTCATTGTGAGTGACTCTTACTACTGAGTCCAGTTTAACAATGAAAACCTGTTCTTTTGGACTCAGAATGATTTTCGTGATTCCATGGGTAGCACAATAAAACATAAAATGAACTGGGTTCGAGTGGCTGAACTTAAAGAGCAGCTACCACTCGTGTATGTAATTTATTCTCTTGGTCATCAACGTGTGGGAGTTCACGCTGTTGGCAATAGTTTGGCCGATGAGGCCGCGAAAACAGCAGTTTCGACATATTTGGTTGCAGCAGTTACACATTCCAAAAATAAGATTGATCATGACATCTTGGCAGCAATTGCCGCTACTGAGAAGGGAAATAAATGTCCTACTGGATTTCCTTCAAAGTATTCTTATCATTTAAGACCTGATAAAGTTCCTTATGTGAAAATACCGGACGTTGGTGAAAGATTGATTCCCAATGCGGACTGCAGGTCCACACTGATTACAGCTGCCCACGAGGGTGTTGCGTCCGCGCATGCAGGCGTTTCGGCTACTGTATCTCAGTTACAACAACGTTTCTGGTGGTGGAGACTGTACAAACAGACGCTTGATTATGTCCTTCAATGTGACATTTGTCAGCAGATAAAGCCTTCGACTGCTACGTGTCCGCCCCAGACACAGTTGTACATTTCTAATAGACCATTTGCTTGTGTTTATTTAGATGACTGCGGTCCTTTTTCCTCTGATACTGCGTATAAGTACATCTTAGTTGCAGTTGATTCTTGCACGCGCTTTGTATGGGTGTGGCCACACCTCAGTGCTGATTCACGTACTGTCATAAGAGATTTGCGTGTCTTTGTGGGAATTTTTGCGTGTGGCACCTTCCATTCGGATCAGGGTCCAGCATTTGCCTCTAAGGCGTACAAGGATGCCATGAGTTTATTGGGGGTCCAAGTCAAATTTTCATCTCCATACAGACCTGAGGGTAATAGTGTTGTGGAATGAATGAACCGAAACTTAAAGCAGTCATTGACAGCCTGAGTTATAGGTACAGGCCGGAACTAGCTAGCCCATCTCAACACCGTACTGCGTGCATTTAATAATCTCCCTAGAAGGTCTCTGCCGCTGCCTGAAGATTCCGCCATTTTGCATTCTTTGCAGGCTGATCTGCTAGAATCTAAATTCTTACTGACTCGTGATAACCACACCCACCTGGTGATAAGAATTATCCCTGGGGCGGTGGGTTTTACATACCTTACTTTTAACGAAGAGGACACAGTACCTATCGCTTACAAGTCACACTTGTACACTTTGGCTGAAATGCCGTTTTCCACTGTGGAAAAAGTTTTGACAGCAGTGCAAATGGCGATTCTGTAGCAACACGCACTGTTGCAGGGAAAACGCATGTTGGTTGTTACCCCGTATCTTGCTCTAGAGGCAGGGACGAAAGTCAGTGTTCCTAATTCTAAAGCTTTGCACCCACGGTGGATACAATGGGCGTCATCATTGACATCTCCGGATGTCACGTTCATTTTTGACGCCTCCATACAGTCACAGGAGTTTTTTGCAGTATGTGTTTGTTCATCCTGCTCCACTGGCTATGCAGCCTTTGGAGGATTTCCATTGTATCATTTACACTGATGGTTCAGCGCAAGTTGCGCATGGGTCTAAGCACGCACACGTCTCAGCTTGCACCATTGTGGTTGGTACCATGGTGAATGATGAATTCAAGTCCGATGTCGTACATATGCACACATTAGGGGACTATATCGCCCAATTGGCAGAGCTCCGTACTCTGATGCTTGCATTGGAGTACGCTGATCCTGATGTGACTACTCTCATTGTGAGTGACTCTTACTACTGAGTCCAGTTTTACAATGAAAACCTGTTCTTTTGGACTCAGAATGATTTTCGTGATTCCAAGGGTAGCACAATAAAACATAAAATGATCTGGTTCGAGTGGCTGAACTTAAAGAGCACCTACCACTCGTGTATGTAATTTATACTCTTGGTCATCAACGTGTGGGAGTTCACGCTGTTGGCAATAGTTTGGCCGATGAGGCCGCGAAAACAGCAGTTTCGACATATTTGGTTGCAGCAGTTACACGTTCCAAAAATAAGATTGATCATGACATCTTGGCAGCAATTGCGGCTACTGAGAAGGGAAATAAATGTCCTACTGGATTTCCTTCAAAGTATTCTTATCATTTAAGACCTGATAAAGTTCCTTATGTGAAAATACCGGACGTTGGCGAAAGATTGATTCCCAAAGCGGACTGCAGGTCCACACTGATTACAGCTGCCCACGAGGGTGTTGCGTCTGCGCATGCAGGCGTTTCGGCCACTGTATCTCAGTTACAACAACGTTTCTGGTGGTGGGGACTGTACAAACAGATGCTTGATTATGTCCTTCAATGTGTCATTTGTCAGCAGATAAAGCCTTCGACTGCTACGCGTCCGCCCCAGACACAGTTGTACATTTCTAATAGACCACTTGGTTGTGTTTATTTAGATCACTGCGGTCCTTTTTCCTCTTTTACTGCGTATAAGTACATCTTAGTTGCAGTTGATTCTTGCACGCGCTTTGTATGGGTGTGGCCACACCTCAGTGCTGATTCTCGTACTGTCATAAGAGATTTGCGTGTCTTTGTGAGAATTTTTGCGTGTGGCACCTTCCATTCGGATCAGGGTCCATCATTTGCCTCTAAGGCGTACAAGGATGCCATGAGTTTATTGGGGGTCCAAGTCAAATTTTAGTCTCCATACAGACCTAAGGGTAATAGTTTTGTGAAATGAATGAACCGAGACTTAAAGCAGTCATTGACAGCCTGAGTTACAGGTACAGGCCGGAACTGGCTAGCCCATCTCAACAGCGTACAGCATGCACTTAATAATCTCCCTAGAAGGTCTCTGGGTGGGCGGACCCCACACGAAATGCTCTTTGGTATCAAAATGTTCGTCCCGGACCTTGAAGGTCTAAACCAGGCGCGGAGCTGCCCCCTTTGACGTAGATGAACATTGTCATCTACATCAAAGGGGGCAGCTGCAAGAGACGAGAGACAGTCTTGCAAAGGAACACTTGACCTCCACATCAGAAGCTGCGTTGCAGATTCCGGTAGTTGGCTGGCTACCCTGAGTTGGAGAACTGGTTCGAGAGAAGATCGAAAACAAGAAAGAATTTGTTCCCTCATATCGAGCTCCGGTTCCTGTACTTGGCGTGCAGGGCACAAGAACAGTCATTTTACCTCCACTTCCAGGTCGTAAGGAAAAAATGTACATCTCCATTGACAATGTCAAATTACACAGAGTGGCCGATTCTTCTTAGTATGACACCTGCGGTCTCCTGTCCATTTCTACTGAGACATTCTGTTTTTAGCTCCGGCTCCTAACACCAGGCCTGATCTTGCCATCGAGATGCCTGCTGTTTCCAGTCCTTTATTGAGTACCCCACCTGATGATCATCTTGATGATATTGAATATACTTACCCCAAAGACTTGTCTATGCCCGATCTGCAAACTTGTTTGGCAACTGAGTCCAGATTTTCATTTGACACTAACTCTACCACATCAAAGTCCCCTTCAAAAATTTCTGTTTTTCCTACATGGTTTAAAAAACATTTTTTGATTCCTCCTTGGACCTACATTGGTGCTTTTTTTAAAAAAATGTGTTCATGTCAATTGGATTTGTGGTGTATTTTTTCCATCTTGTAAATGGACACTATGTTAAAGAGAGAACATCTATTCGACACATTAATGGAACATTGGCACCCCATTCCTCATCACACAGATTGAAGAGGGACCTGGCTTTTGTAAACATTACTGCTTGGCCCGTCTTAGATGGGATTGCATGGGATGCTGTTAGATTTCAAATCCATGGTCCCACAGAGGTTATAAATGTCCCGAACGTCCTAAGGGTTTCTATGGGAGATGTGATTAAACAAAATATACATTCTGATGATTGGGATGTTCAAGCTGTAGAGGGTTTGTTTTCCCCATTTGAAAAATGCTGCTGCTTTTGATGCTGAACATTTATATTTAGATTCAGCGAATTATGGTGATTTGTTTTGTTATCAACACTTTGGCAATCACTACCTGCATAAGGCAAACACCAGGAGGAATATGGTTAATTATACGCAATGGGAACATTGCCCCGCTCCTGTTGAAGGCAGCTCCAGTTCTCTTTTAAAGAGGTTCACCTATTTTACTGATATTAATCAGTCAAATCCCAATGCATTTTATTTTAAAATGACCGAGAAGTCCACTTCCAAAGTTAGACTTACCCACACAAAGTTAGTATATTCCAAGTCCTTTCTTGACCAATTGGCTATTGGGGGCTATGAACTGTGGAAGGATACTATTGATCTTAAATCTGTTTGGGAAGTGCAAGGCCCTGAGGCCCTGAGGCTTTGCATCGTGCATGTCTCATCCCGAACCATATGTTGTTCTTGAATTCTACTATTTCACAAACCACATGCTTTGGATTGGCCACTACTAAAAAATTAAATGCTCCTTCTTTTCCTGAATTGGAAGAATACCCCGGTTGGGATAATAATACCAGTTTTTCTGGGTTTAGCACAAGGCAACACACAGGTTAGAGTGGATCCCCGTTTTGAGAGTGACCATTCTGTGACTACCTATTCAGTAGGCAAATTACGTCAGAATTGGCTCAAACATTCCACTTTAGTGTCAGTTAAGCTTCATTTATCTAAATTGACTGACGATATTGATCTAAATGATTTTGTCGAGGGCCCTGCTTCTGGCAGATCCAAAAGGTGGATATATGTTATTTACAACGAAGTTTGGAAACTGTCCCATATTGAGGCTGCTTCCCGCTTAAGAGCTTTAACCCCTTCGGTGCTCATGACGAGCTCAGCTCGTCATGGCATATACCTCTCAGGTGCTCATGACGAGCTGAGCTCGTCATGACCACACCTGTTTTGGTTGCTGTCCAGCACAGCAGGGGAATAGCTCTAGCAGCCATGTGGATAAATCAAGCGAATTTAGAAAAGGTGCTGGCAGTTGTGGATAACAGCATTAACACACTTTCTTCCCGCATTTACACTTCAGATAATATTGTTTCATCTGTTGTTGATATTGTTTAGATGATGTCTCTGTTTTGTACTATGGTCAAAATCAATTGCGTTCTGTCATGTAGATAGGCTTTGCCTTCACACTGTGTTAAGTTAGCATGAGCTTATTGGAAGTTTAAACACCATTTTTCCTTTCTGCTGCTTCTGCACACAGCACATATTGTTATTAATGCTTTGAGCCTAGTAGAATATTTTGCTTCACACGAGAATAATATGTTTTCCTATAGTATCAGCTTTGCTTGGTAAGCTATGTCTGAACAGTGAGTGCCGAGGTCTTCAAGGTTATTTCAACACAGTGATTGTTGTTCGGTCTGATCAGCTCACGTCTTAGAAATAACACATATGCAGTTGTGGCCAACTCTGGCTTTTGGCGCGTTTAATAATGCACTGCGCAGAGCATGCACACACACTTGATGAATATTCGCATGCAGAGAGCTGGTGTAGAAGATGATGTGATCCCTTTCTACTAAGACCAGAGGTATTGGGCCGCCCTTCTAAAACCCAAAGAGACCTTCTGTAGATATAATATAATATACTAGCAAGGAAGGGTAAGACTGAGGTGTCATTTAGCCTTCTTTCCTTTAGAATTTTAACATGCTTTCTCCCTTTGTATTTTATGGAATAGTAATTATGCTGATAACCGTGTTGCTTATAATATGTTTGCTTGTATTAGCTAAGATACTGCGCCTGAGAACACGGCATTAGAAATAAATATTTCAAACTTGCACGTGTCTTTATTAACTCCTCGTTCTGGACTGGTGTGTTAGTATAACGAAAGAGTGTTCATGTGTTCCACGTTACCTGAGGTGTTCTAAGTCCATGTTCTGGGTTGTCTAATCATTGGGGGTATGGAAGAACCAATGAGACACTGATTTCTAGTCTGGTAGGGGATTTTGGATATTGAGGTGAGTTTTGGTACACCCTCATTTACTGAGGTTCTAAGTCTCTATGCACAGTTCTGTGTAGGAGCAGAATCGCTGCGACATGGTGCCCAATCGTTGGTGGTCTTATTACATGACACTTGAGTAGTGCTTATATCAGTCCTTAACCCCCTTCACTATTGCTTCCGGAAGACAGTGGTGTCGGACAAACCTACCTATAGTTACATTGGTCTTTTCAAGCTTGAATCTTTTTAAATGGTTTCCTTTTGAATTACTACCCAGTTGTGCTACGTAGGTTTTTGTTGTATCTCTTTCTTACTGTGTCACTATGGCTGACGTTGACATACCGCAACATAGTCGAATTGCGGTTCGCAATCATTTGCAGACTTATAACGTCGGGTTGGAGGGCATGGCAGTTATTATGGTAGTGAGTGCGGAAGTAGCTTACCCTTACGAAATTTTCTATTCGTGGGTGAACTTCCCTGCAGTGAACGCAAATACTGGTGTGTTCGACACTTATACTGCTACTGCCGTGCCACAGGAATATGTTCCCTATAGGACACAGGAAGTTCCGATTAATGCTTTGCAGCACCGAGTTTTGTTTAATGGCACCCTACCCCACACTTTGTTAGTCTCAAGGTTAGGTCCTTTGTCCATTCCAGGCGCTACCTGGCCTGTTTTGGATGGATTTACACCACATCCTCGACATGGAGCGGTTCCCGTTGCAGATTTATGGCTGCTACATACAGTCGCAATTAGTGTAATTCGGTCATTAGTGCAATACATTACCTGCAATCTCCCGGGCGGGGCCCCGGGTGCTGCGGCCCTTCCAGCCGGGCCGAACGGTATGAAGCTTAGTCCTGTTATGGTTAATGCAGTGATGGGCAAGCGCCCCCAGGATAAGGATGATATGCCATTCTGGCTTGCCAAGAAATTTTACCAGTAGGAAGCAGTATTTCCTAACACGACTCCTGTTGGAAAACATAGGATTCTGACAATTAGTTGCGGAAAGACTTGATACCGGAAGCCGGTGACTGTGAGTCTTGGGGTAAGATTTTTACGGCGGTGTATACGAGGTGCTTTGGCACTCCGTCAATGACCGTCCTACCCTCGGTCATTAAACGTGTTCAAGATGAGCACTGACCTGAGGCAGCGGTTGAATTGGGTATGCGGCTATGCGGCAGTTTTGCCGTAGTTTCCGATCTCGTACTTGCGAATGTCAAGGGAGATGCGGTAAGCTTTCAGGTGTCTAATGCTTTGCAGGCTGTTCCCGATGACGATAACCCCGACAGTTACCGAGAATTATTACGGCGGCATATAAAACCGTGGGCCGTAATAGTTTGGGTGTCAAGCCTTTCTCTACAAAAGAGAAAAAACAACCCCAAGGGCAGAAGTCGGAAACAGACGACCAGCCCAAGGCTAAGAAGCAAAATTGGCCAAAAAAACAAAAACAAGGTAAATAACAGCAACAGAAACAGGGGTCACATCCTGCATCACCAGTGCCTGCACCTACAGAATGTGTTTATGACTTGCGTGATCGAGCGACCATAAAATCTCCTGATCATTTGCAGGTTTCTGAACAACGCTCTCCGCGTTCTTTTCAGGACTCATCGGCCTCATCGACCGGTGGCGGAGGAGGCGGCAGAGGTCGGTGTGTCCAGCAGGTACGCGACCAGCTGCGCCCGAAAGACAGTAAAGGCAAGCAGGACGATTCAACACCGAAAAGACCCCAGTTTCAGAAAAAGAAAGTTGCCGCTTTAACAGCGAGATATGCCACAGATAGTGAGAACGCAGCTTCGGAATCTGACATGGGCTCTGACCTTGCTGGACAGCGCGGCGGAGATTACCATAGTGCGAGAGGCCCTGCGTACACTACTGAAGGTGACAGAGACTGACCAATATGTTGTGGTGGCGACAGCTGATAGCAGAGTAGCTCCCCCTGATAGACTTTATAACATTGTCCTTTTAATTGAAGGTGACATACAACGTACCATAAAAGGGGTATCTTGGGAAAATCTTACGACTACCTATGACATTTTGTTAGCAGAGGCTGACTGGCCCCCACCTTTTGTCCTCGCAGCTCCGAGAGGGGAGGAGGTGATCCTCCCTAGTTTCGCGCACACTGTCTCAAAGGAGCATGCGCTGAATTTTGCAGAAGAGTGGGCTAAAGCCCTTGCGCCGGCTCTCTACAGTACACACTGTGGTTGGGATAAATTTTCCCCACACCACGAGATTCCCTTACGGTCTATGCCACAGCCTCTACCTCAATATCCCATCCGACGCGTAGCTAAGGCTTCCGTTGCAGAAATCCTTGAACAATTGGAATATCAAGGTGTAATTGAGACTTGTGTGTCACCGATGAATAATCCTCTTTTTACTGTGACCAAGCCAGGCGGCTCGTTCCGTTTGGTATTGGATTACCAGCATTTGAACTCGCATTGTCGTACCTGTGCAGTACAGAATACCCATGGCTCTGCTTTAGTGGATGGTCTTGTGCGAGAACCGTTTAAAACCACACTTGACATTTCCAACGTTTTTTTTGCCCACAATTTGGATGGTCTTAGTTCCCAATAAACCAGTTTTACAAGTGGTGGCAAACAGCGCCAATACAAACGTTTACCTATGGGCTATAAGAATAGTCCAGGCGTGTTTGCTGCCCGTATAGTCTCTCTCTTTGAGAGAGTGGACACGGATGCGTGCTCATATGTGGATGACATATATCTCACAGACGACGAGCGTTGGGCGCATCTGTGTCGCATTGACCGCAAAATTTTTAACTTTGCGGACTTTGGTTACAAATTCAACTTTGCAAAGTCTCACATTGCAGAGTACACAGTGTTGTTCCTGGGCTATGAGCTCAACAATGAAGGCCGAGGATTGGCTCCTCACTTCTTGGAGAAATGCGCACAAATGCACGCTCCTACAACTCTGAAAAAGTTACAGTCCTTGCTGGAATTTTTTAATTTCGGGCGTACATACATTCCTGAATATGACCAGCGTATCAAGCCTTTGTATGCTTTGATACAACCAAATTTTACCAAATCTTGCTGGCTGCCGGAACACTCAGCTATTTTGCAATCTTTGCAGGCTGATCTTCTAGAATCTAAATTCTCACTGACTCATGATAACCACACCAACCTGGTGATAAGAATCATCCCTGGGGCGGTGGGTTTCACGTAACTTACTTTTAACGAAGGAGACACAGTACCTATTGCTTGCAAGTCACACTTGTACACTTCGGAAGAAATGCGTTTTTCCACTGTGGAAAAAGTTTTGACAGCAGTGCAGATGACGATTCTTAAGGAACGTGCACTGTCACAGGGAAAACGCATGTTGGTTGTTACCCCGTATCCTGCGTTGGAGGCAGTGACGAAATCCAGTGTACCAAATTCTAAGGCTTTGCACCCACGGTGGATACAATGGGCAGCATCATTGACGTCTCCGGTTGTCACATTTATTTTTTATGCCTCTCTACAGTCGCAAGAGTTTCTTCAGTATGAATTTGTTCATCCTGCGCCTTTGACTATGCGGCCTTTGGAGGATTTCCCTTGCATCATATACACTGATGGTTCAGCGCAAGTTGCGCATGGGTCTAAGCACGCATAAGTTTCAGTTTGCGCCATTGTGGTAGGTGCCATGGTGAATGATGAGTTAAAGTCCAGGGTTGTGCACACACAGACTTTAGGGGACTCCACCGCGCAATTAGCAGAGCTTCGTGCTCTTATGTTTGCATTGGAGTACGCTGATCCTAGTGTGACGACTCTTATTGTGAGCGATTCTTACTACTGTGTCCAGTCTTACAACGAAAACCTGTTCTTTTGGATTCAGAATGATTTTCGTGATTCCAAGGGTAGCACAACAAAACATAAAATGATCTTGGTCCGACTGGCTGAGCTCAAAGAGCAGTTGCCACTTGTGTTTGTAATTCATACTCTCGGTCATCAGCGTGTAGGAGTTCACGCTGTTGGCAATTCTTTGGCCGATGAGGCCGCAAAATCAGCAGTATCAACATATTTGGTTGCAGCAGTTACACGTTCCAAAAGTTAGATTGACGATGATATCTTGGCAGCCGTTGCTGCAACTGAGAAGGGAAGTAAATATCCTAAAGGGTTCCCTTCAAAGTATACATACCACTTAAGTCCTGATAAAGTTCCTTATGTGAAAATACCTGATGTTGGTGAGAGGTTAATTCCCAACGCGGACCGCAGGCCAGAGCTGATTACAGCTGCCCATGAAGGTGTTGCGTCTGCGCATATGGGCGTTTCGGCTACTGTTTTTCAGTTACAACAACGTTTCTGGTGGCAGGGACGGTACAAACAGACGCTTGATTATGTCCTTCAATGTGACATTTGCCAGCAGATTAAACCTTCAACTGCTGCGCGTCCGCCCCAGACACAGTTGTACATTTCTAATAAACCACTTGGTTGTGTTTACTTAGATCACTGCGGTCCTTTTTCTTCTGATACTGCGTATAAGCTCATCTTAGTAGCAGCTGATTCATGCACACGCTTTGTGTAGGTTTGGCCACACCGCAGCGCTGATTCGCGAACTGTCATAAGAGACTTGCGTGTCTTTGTAGGGATTTTTGCCTGTGGTACCTTCCATTCGGATCAGGGTCCGGCTTTCGCCTCTAAGAGGTATAAGGATGCCATGACTTCGTTGGCGGTCCAAGTCAAGTTTTCGCCTCCATACAGACCTGAGGGTAATAGTGTTGTGGAACGAATGAACCAAGATTTAAAGCAGACTTTGACAGGTAGAGTTATAGGCACTGGCAGGAACTGGCTGGCCCACCTCAATAGCGTGCAGCGTGCTCTAAATAATCTCCCTAGAAGGTCTCTGGGTGGGCGGACCCCATACGAAATGCTCTTTGGTATCAAGATGTTTGTACCGGACCTTGACGGTCTAGACCAGGCGGCTGTTGCTGCCTCCTTTGACGTAGATGAACATTGATATGTTTTACAGAATCTACAAGAGACGAGAGACAGTCTTGCAAAGGAACACTTGCCCTCCACCTCGGATGATGCGATGCAGATCCCGGTAGTTGGCTGGCTACCCCAAGTTGGAGAACTGGTTCAAGAGAAGATCGAAAACAAGAAAGAATTTGGTCCCTCTTATCGAGCTCCAGTTCCGGTGCTTTGTGTGAAGGGCACAAGAACAGTCAATTTACCACCACTTCCAGGTCGTAAGGAAAACAGGTATATCTCCATTGACAATGTCAAGATACACAGAGTGGCCGATTCTTCTTAGTGTGACACCGGCAGTCTCATGTCCTTCGATTTTGAGAAATTCTGTTTTGGCCCCGGCTTCTGATCAGGTGCCTGATGTTGCCCTCGAGATGCCTTCAATTTCTAGTCCTTTATTGAGTACACTGCCTGGTACTCAACTTGATGAAACTGACTACACTTACCCAACTGACTTATCGATGCCGGATTTGCAAACTTTCTTTGCTACAGAATCCAGATTTTCATTTGACACTGATTCACAAACATCGAGGAAACCTTCAAAGGTCTCTGTTTTGGCTAAATTCTTTAAAAAACATTTTTTGATTCCCCCTTGGACCTACATTTGGTTGGTGCTTTTTTCAATTTACCTTTTCATGTCAATTGGCTTTGTGGTGTATTTATTTCGACTTGTCAATGGACACTATGTCGAAGAGAGAACATGCATTCGACATATCAATGGAACATTGGCTCCCCATTCCTCATCACACAGATTGAAGAGAGACTTGGCTTTTGTTAACATCACTGCGTGTCCTGTTTTAGATGGGATTGTATGGGATGTTGTTCGTTTTCAAATTCATGGGCCCACTGAGGTTATAAATGTACCTAATGTGCATAGAGTTTCTATGGGGGATGTAACTAAACAAAATATACGTTCTGATGATTGGGATGTTCAGGCAGTAGAAGCCTAGTTTTCTGATTTGAAATATTATGCTGCCTTTGATGCTGAAGATTTGTATTTAGAATCTGCTAATTACGGTGATTTATATTGTTACCAACATTTTGGCAATCACTACCTGCATAAAACTACTACCAGGAGGAACACTGTAAATTATACACAATGGGAGCATTGTCCAGCTCCTATACAATGCAGTTCTGCTTCCTTTTGGAAAAGGTTCACTTATTTTACCGATTTTAATCAGTCAAATCCCAATGCATTTTATTTTAAGATGACGGAAAAGTCCACATCCAAAGTTAGACTTACCGACACTAAATTATTGTATTCGAAGTCCTTTCTAGACCAGTTATCTGTAGGTGGCTACATGTTGTGGAAGGATACAATTGACCGTAAATCAGTTTGGGGTTCTAAAAGCTGCCAAGTGCAAGGCACTGAGGCTTTGCACCGTGCATGCCTCATCCCGAACCATATGTTGTTCTTGAATTCTACAATTTCACAGACAACATGCTTTGGATTGGCTACTACTAAAAAATTAAATGCTCCTTCTTTTCCTTAATTAGAAGAATATTCCGGTTGGAATAATGCCACTAAATTTTCGATCAGAGAGTTACAAACTCTGTTGCAAAATTCTACCTTTAACATATCCAGTTTGGATCCCAAGGGTTGGTTGCTCTGGCAGAGAAGTGCTGATTCTTGCCAGCATCGTTTTCTGGGTTTGGCTCAAGGCTTTACAAAGGTCAGAGTAGATCTCCGTTTTGAAAGTGGCCATTCTGTGACTACCTATTCTGTAGGCAAATTGTGTCAGAATTGGCTCAGACATTCTACCCTGGCGTCAGTTAAACTACATTTATCTAAACTGACTGACGATGCTCATCTGAATGATTTTATAAAGGGACCGGCTAACGGCAGATCTAAAAGATGGATATATGCTATTTACAACGAAGACTGGAAAACGTCCCAGATTGAGGCAGCTACCCGCATTAGAGCTATAGATCAGGCTAATTTAGAAAAGGTGCTAGCAGTTGTAGATAACAGCATTAATACACTTTCTTCTCGCATTTACACGTTAGACAATATTGTATCATCTGTTGTTGATATTGTGCAGGATGAAGTGTCTGTTTTGTACCATGGTCAAAAAAATCAATTGCGTTCCATCATGCAGTTTGCATGGAATTTGCAAATGTTAAAAGCTGGCAAAGTGCCATGGCATTGCATGAACACTGTTGTTTTTCTATCTAGGACCCTAATTCAATATTCCTAATTAATGCCCTTGTATGGCTATAATAAATAATATCCTTATAAAGGCATAAAAATCATATCCATATTTAGTCGTAGCCCATGCAGTCCAAATTAAGCAAGGCTACTTCCCCAGACTCCTAGAGAGTACAACTCGTTCTATAAACAAATCAAACCTCCAGCAACCTGGGAAATCCCCACGCTTCTGTTTTGATTTGTCCTAGAACTCCTGTGAGCACTGAAAGAACGGCCAGTTCTTAGTGACATCTTTATTGACGTCTTATGTCCAACCTTACGTCAAACCCGGCACCTTTCAGGTATAAATATACCAACGTTGCCTTAAGCAAACACACGGTGGTTTGGAGCAGAGCGGCTATCTACTTGCCCGAGAGCCCAGCTGATGCGAGAGCTCACGGACGCCGCCCCTCCCCTTTGACGCACTGAGAGAGACGCTGTCTTTTTCTCCAGCCGAGAAAATCCAGCTCCAGTGTTTCCAGCCGCCCTTGCGGGTTGCTGGGATATCGAGTCCTGAGAGAGAGATACCAGACCTCCTGCTTTCTATTACCCAGGTACGGAGCTGACTAAACCCTTAAAGAGAATTCTTGACTCAGATTCTTGGCAAAACCAACTTAACTTAAACTGCTACTTACTTACTCCTTCCCACGTATTAGGCTTAGGCCAGGTACACCGGGGTAGGTGTAGATTAGAAGCACCAGTTGAGTACGTTAGTCAATGTATTTATGTATGTATATATTTTATCTATTTTAAAGTATCATATGGCTAAGAAACCATATCAATGCTTTTACAGTATTGCTTCATAATACTCCTTTTACTGTACGCACTTTACTTCATGTTAAGTATTGCAATTGTGGCAATTCACTTCTCTTGCATGAGAAAGAAGACTGCTCAATAAATAACACCTTTTATTGAAAACGCCCGTCTCTCTATTTCTCTGCACTCTGGTGAAACTAAGTATGCACGATTGACTGAGCGAAATAGCTGTCTATTGTTTTCACACGACTCTAGAGATACACTCTTATGCTGAGGGAGCAAAGTTGTCATGTTTATGGTTGTCAGAAGCGAATCCCTTCTTGTCTATCCAGGGAAGTTAAACTCCTCCTTGTTTACTCGAGAAAGTTTCTAGTGACCTCTGAGCTAGCTGGCAAAACTAATTAAGTCTAATATAGTCAGTAGAGACCTAGTCGACCTCAGTCCTACGTCTACACTGCTGTTTATATTATTCCAATGCGCAGAGCCTATTGGGAATATAGGAACTACTCTACAACACATCATCATTGTTTGCCCCGTTTAATTTGACTGATAAGCAGCGTTTACTGTCAATGAAAGATGCTTCCTTTTCCATGTTACACATTGAGAGGTTGGAACCATTACCGTTTTCTGTGGCAGAGTCCAATTCAGCAACGTGGCTTATCCACGGGTTAATAACTCTCCCGTTCCCTCTATTCAAGTTCGAGGGGTGTATGAAGTACTTTGCAATTGGTAGATATGAACCTCTTGGGAGTGCTTATCTCCATGAAGCTTGGTCGCTTCCATTTACCTATAGATGCCTTAGGGAGGGTAAGGAAGTTTATTTGAATAGTGAATATTGCACTGAAACACCAGATCACTCATAGATGTGCAGACATATCCAATTACATGACTCTTGTAACCAGAATGAGCCAAATTTAGCCTGTATTTTGAATGGTACACCTATGCCTGCTATCGTGCCCACATTCACATTACTGGCAAACGGGAGTTATTTACTTTTAAACAATGAAGATTGTTGTGGGTATAAAAGGAATTGCTTATGTAGTTGCCGTCAGTGAACGTGTGGTTTGTTGTAAGAATGTAATGTATCCACCCCCGCATTGGGAAGCTTGATGTTTCCATCTGGCCCATGATTCCGACCTTGAAAGCAGAGTTCAACAAGATGAGTCGCATAAGAGCTCTACTGTCCCAGAAAGAAGTTGTCCTCATATCTGCTCGTGGGGCATTCGTCCTTCACATGGCAAACAACTGCACAGAGGTGCATGCTTTATTAAATACTGACTTGCCCTTGCATTTCACACTATCTTTAATGCATCCACCACAACGGGGCTGGCCCACTTTTTTAAAGTTATATGCAGTGGCCTTGTGACTTCTTTTCAAACGCTGTTAGCTCAAAAACCGTCCCCCTTCCTGCAGCCAACTCCCCCCCCCTTTACTGGCGCACATACACATACAACACTGGGTCCTACATCTCTCAATCTGTCGTATCCTGTCCCACAACCAGCGTAGCCGTACCACCGCCATAGCCGCCCCAATGCAAAATGAGTGTGTGCCATACCAAGCAGGGTCCCTTCCCGCATGCCACAGCACCATGCGCAGTACTGTCAACAACTGGTAAGACGACACCGTATTCCTGACGCTTGACAAAAAATTTCACCTGACCTTTCACTGGACCTACTCAAGAAACTATGCCATTTTTGCACTGGGCACGCCCCCAGCACAACCCGTCTCTCTCAACCACACCCATTTACCCCTACCCTCCTGGTTCATTTTTGACTGCCCCAACCAAATCCTCAAACGTCCCCCATCCAAACGTACTTTTGTGAACATTCTGCTTGTTAGAACCTGGGGTAGCCTGGCCTAGGGCAAGACATACATTTCAGAGGCACAGTGTTAAGGTTGCAGACCACCCAAAAGTAAAACCACGCAATATCACACAAAAATAACGCTACACAAAAATGTGGAAAAATAAGCACTGCTTTATAAAAATAATATATATATATATATATCTTGGCTCTTTTCACTTTTAGAATTCACAGTTAAATTATCATTCAGGTTGTGTGGAATATAGCAGGAATACTTTTCAATTCTAGGACATAAGAACAACCAACATTTGTAAAATAGATAATTCACTTAGACATTTGGCAAATAATTCTTACTCTTTTATAATTCATTCAGGTAATGACTGTACTCAGCTTACTTTATATTATTTCCAAACACAGCATTACTTTAAGTTCTGGCAAGAACAACTCCTAAATCCAAGCAGAGCAACACTCTCATTTACATAGAAGACATTTAGATTTTTCTACTACTTATTTGAATGCAATTGGGTTAGGCCCACTTAAACCAGCATTTAATTAGGCCCCAAAAGTAGTTGAATGGGATTATTATGGAGTACACTATACTTGATTTACACAGTACCAGTAGCCTCCTTCTTATAGTACATAGTCATTGAGGGTTTCCGCAAGTTCCTCCCCACCGAAGGCTGTACCACTGTGGAATAATGCTCATTGACTGAGTTATTTCCTGGTTAAGTTATAGCGTTTCTCTCCCCTTCCAAAATACCTCCTTACTTGTTTATCAGGCGGTGATGTTCTTGTTGTACCAGAGGATGAGGGAGGGACAGTGGTTAAGACAAGAGAGAGACTCGTGCTGGCGAGTTATATTAGCCTCTGGGGCCCCTCAGCTCTCCTCCGGGTAACACCAGCACTAAAGAGGCAGAATGCCTCAGAACTCTTCAGCCGCTTGTGGCTTCTAAGCTCTCCCTTCCCGCTCGCGCCCGCCTCACCATAGGGCGCTTGAGCAGGGGGGAGAGAAGCTCTTCTGCTCAGCTACCGCCGAGGGACTCCCGGCGCCTCTCCTCACACTGCTCGGGGTCGCGCTGATCACGGGGGCATGCGCGAAGCTCTCCTTCACACTCCAGCAGGGGACGCGCTGATCACTGGGGCATGCGCGACGCTCTCCTCGCTCCCGCCTTCACTGATCCGGCTCCGCCTCACGGAGCCCGGCGGCTCAACGGGGCATGCGCGGAGAGCTAGTGTCTCTCTCACAGAGACCGCGCTGGTCGCGCTGCGCTGCCCTTCTTCTCCGCTCCTCACCTCAGGGCTGGCAGTGGCAGAACTACAGCGACGCCGCTCTCCACACTGGATTGGGGGGTAGAAGGGCGGAACAGCCCGTTTTCTCCTGGCTTCTGTTCTCCTCCCTAGCGCTCCACTACAGCAGGTGAGAAGTGACGCTCCAGTGAATCATGAACAAGGGAACAGTCTAGCACCATTACCAGTCTCTGGACAGAGGCTGAGGATAAAGGCACACTTTTCACAAGTCCCTCCAACTGGGCAGAGGACTGCGCTCCGCAGCGCTGCAGTCTCCTTCTCCTATAGACTTCCCCTCTATTCTTTAGAAAAGGGGCAAGCTAGGCGCCCAGGGTCTCCAGTAACTTCCCACAGCGGGGCCAAGACAAGTAACCAACAGGGGAATAGTGGGTTAGACCAATAAGGCAGCTTCCCAGTCCAGGAGGTCAACCCTAGTCTAACCTCTTCCCACCCTCAGCTACCACCTGTCCTCCAGCTGACTTCCACAGGTAGACAAAATGGCTGCCCCGCATTCCGCCTTTTATAGGCTGCCCTTCAATGGTCCAGCATGGACCAGAAGGTTCTGGAATGCTCTATGTTAAGCTATGGCCAAGTTCTGGGTGCGACAGTTGGGGCAGTTGGAAGCCACCATTTTGTGTGGCTCCAACTTTCCTGTCAGAACAGGCCTCTGGGCCTGAGGTAAAAGATTATGGGGGGAAAAAGAACACCTATCCCCTTGACCAACACCTAAAAAAGTAGTAGACACAAAAAATATTAAGGATATGAGGGGCAAAAAGGGGACAAAATAAATAATAATGAGGAGGGACTGCGCAAAAAAATCCAGACAGGTCTAACACTGCTCATCTGTGATTTGGTGCCCAACAACTCTGAAACTTCCGAAATGCCCCGAAAAACATCCACAACATGTATAACCGAAAAACTACCACCTCACTACCATCATAACAACAATTGGGCAACACCGCCAACAACTGCTGCAATAAATCAAAAGTAAAGGCCTCCCTAGGCCCCTTTCCTTGGCCCTCCCCCCGCTCCCTTCTCCAACATTTTAACATCCTACCCAACAACTCATCCTTTGCCGCATCAAAACCAGCATACAACTTACAATAAAACGAAATCCCCGTCAACTTCCCAGCTAAACCTTTCTCAATGCACTTAAGAACAAATCTTATCACTCCCTGTTCTGTGTCTTGTCTTCACATATTCCTCGTATCCTTGGTGCAGCCCAAAAATTATCCGAATTCAGCCCACGCCATCCTGTAGCTACGTCTCGTCGAGTCCGCTGTCGACTTATCAACCAGGCCTATTACTCTCACTCCCCCCCAGTCACAGATGCCGGCCGGCATCTCTGTCTTGCAAGCATCCACTCCAGGAGCCAGGTGACGGAATCTCTGCCACTGCGTATGAGACAAAGCATCCGTGATATCATTACTCGCACCTGGGACATGTTTCACCCGAAAAACAACATTCAATCGCAGACACTTCAGCATGAAACTACTCAGCAGAAGCAAAACCCTCAAGTCGTTTTCCTTCTGTCTGTTCACAAACACCACCACTGTCATATTGTCCACATGAAAAAGCACCAGCCTATTCTGGATTTCTGCACCCCAGATCTCCAATGCCATCAGTACGGGAAAAAACTCTAGAAAGGCTATGCTCCTCCCCTGCCTCAACCAATGACGTGACCACTCTTCCGCACACAAACGACCATCCCCGAAAACACCAAAACCAGAATCCCCTGCAGCATCAGAAAAGATTTGCACCTGCCAGATCATCCTGTCCTCAATAAAGTCCAATGACACTCCATTAAAGTCTGACAGAAACGTATATCAGATTCGCAAGTCAGCCCTGACTGCCATCGTGATCCTGACTCTGTGTTGTGGTAACACCGCCCCAGACATGGCCATGCCCAGGCGTCAGCAGTATTTTCTCCCAGCTCACACCACCCTACAAGCAAAGTTCAAGAAGCCCATGAGTTGTTGCACTGTCTTCTTCGATCTTCTTTTCTCCGATCAACCGCAACAGGAAAGTCTGAATCTCCAGAACCTTCCCTGCCGGAAAACAGGCCAACCATAGGATAGAGTCCAGCTCGATGCCTAGAAAAGTCAACCTACAGCTGGGCCCAGCTGTCTTCTCCGGCACCAACGGCACCCCAAACAGCTTCACCATGTCCTGAAACTGTTGCAGCGCCCTTCCGCACTCACCTGACTGTCCCTTGCCAATGAATAAGAAATCATGCAGGTAGTGTGACACTTCCCAATGACCACTTATCTTCACAAAAGCTCACTGCAGAAACATGCTGAACATCTCAAACAACGCGCAAGAGATCACACATCCCGTTGGCAAGACCTTGTCCACGAAAATGCAATGAGAAATCGGCAGGGTGTATTGGCAGCATCCAGAAAGCTGACTTCAAATCATATTTAGCCAGCTCCGCTCGCTGCCTGCACGATCTTACTAGGCGGATTGCATCGTCCACCAAGGCATACAGCACCCTTGGGTCATCCTCTGCTATAAAGTCGTTAACAGACTTCCCTTGCGGCCATGACAAATGGTGGATCATCCTGTACTCTCCTTGTCCTTTCTTAGGGACCACCCCCAGAGGTGAGATAATCAAATCAGCCACAGGTCAATTGTCAAAGGGGCCAGCTATCCTACTTTCCTCCACCTCTTTTCTTAACTTAGCTGCCACCACTGTAGGAAATTCTTTGGTTGACTTCGAATTTTCTGCCCACCTCCGCTCTCTAGGACCTTGATATCCTACCCGGAAACCTTCTGTAAATCCCCAATGAAGTTTTAATGCAGCTTCTCTGTCCGGGTACAATGAGAGCCACATTCCCATGGCCTCTGTCTTACCTGGGGTAGGAGCCCTTTGGCCCAACTTGTTCTCTGCCCTTTGTTGCCTGCCACTGCTCAAACAGTGTGGCCAAAGTGAAACACTGCGTGAGAGCATGTCGTCCCCCACATTTGGAGCATTGCAGAAATATCCGGAGCAGTATCCCTTATTGTAGTTCCAGCATGCTCCTGTGTTCCCTCCCCCTTGCTTAGGTGGGTTTACTGCGCTTCCTGTCGGGGTGTTGCTACCTCCCGCCCCTACCTGGGCGGGACGCGCCGTTAAAAGAACAATACATCACAGGCCATTCGCTGTATGTGTAGATACAGACAACTGCATGGAAGACATCCACTGCATCCACAGTTCTTGATCCACTTCCCCCCAGGGTTTATCTGGATTGATACTAATATGTGCCATGAACTCCTCATCATAACTTAGCCATGCAAATCCCCCGAAATGCATCTGCGCCTTCCGGATGATGTCCATGTACTTTAGCAAAGCTATGGTCCTATCAAGATGTTTCTCACCATAAATACTGGCATAAATCAGAAAAGCTGATGTCCAGTTCTCCATACTAACGGGCACCCTGGGCCTCCTGGTCAACTCCCACTATTCTTCCTTCGACCCCTCTTTCGCCTGTATCTTCCTATGCAAAAGCTTGAAAATGTCCACATACTTGTGACGCCATATCCTGTTTTCTGTCTTGTCAGATAAATGGGTCCCCAACGGCACAGCCAGACGCATATACGGAAGCTTCTTCTGTTGCTTCTCCTCCAGAGTTTCGTCTTTCCCGTCAACCCCTTCTACTTTATCAGTCTGCACACCCTACTGCCTTTAGGGGGAGGGAGGAGTAGACAGTGCTCAGCCTGAGCACTGTTTATTCCCCACTCCCTCTACAGGCAGCGGCTGGCTATGCATTGTATTCCCCAGCCCAGCCTTCCCAGCATGCTCCTTCCCCCGTTCGGCAGCCAGCTCAGATCCCAGGTCTCCTGCTGACTCGTCGTGCTGTAGCGCATTCCCAGAAATCACCTGCCCCGCCTCCCCAGCTGGAGCCCCATTCCCTACGCCGGCATCCAGATGCGCAGGCAGGCTCTGCCTCTTGCCCCCTCGCTTCCCCACAGCCTTCTGATTTCCCCCACCCCCCCATACCCCCTACCTGAACATGTCTTGCCACCCGATGGTGGCTCCTCCTGGCACACCACCACCGCGGCCGCCACGCCATCCGACACCTTCCTCGGCGTTCGTGTAAGGCCTGTCCAAGCCTGGCCCAGGATGCCCGGTTGCAGTAGATCCTCCCTGCCGGCCTCACTAAGGACGCGCAGTGAGGCGCGCACTGCCTCCGCGTCCTTTCACGAGTCCTACACTAATTACTTTGACTGAGCAACTGCCTTCCAAAAATGACCCCGCCAATCGACCGATCGGCACTACAGGCCCTAACCCCTCGCTACACTCCTCAAAAACCTTTTCTCTCCCCGGTGGTGTCGGGCGCAGGAAGAGGACGATTAACCTCTTCCTGGCCCTTATAATCACTCCCAAGCGACCCCACCACTAATCCCACCCTCTAACCCCTACCCTCAGGTGTCCTTCCGGTCCTGCGCGAATACCCCGGAAGAAGACTGGTCTGCGACCTGACTTCCCCCGGGGGCTGCATTATGTGAATACAGATGAGCCATCTCCACCAATATATCTGCTGATAGGCACCACCAAGGATCCAAGAAGCAGAAGTGTCCCACCATCCACCAGTGGCAAATCTGTAATCCGCTGTAACTTCGATAGTGGTTATACACTAACCTTCTATTAAGTTATACAACCCCAAATTCTCTCTGGCACGGAATTTATTTTTTCCCTGTAACACAAAGAGCTAAATGAAATCGAGTTAATGACTTTCTCTAATAAAGTGAGTTTTGTCATATCTACCCTTTTCCAGTTAGCCATTAATACCCAGAGTGCACCTCGCCACCATGTAACTGATCAACTTCCTGAAATACCTCTGCAGAGGGAGTCTGGCAGATTTTATGAAGCCACAGTGAGAGTTTTAAGATAGTATCTTCATCATCACGACCAGGGGAAAAAGTCTTAATTTCCGAAAGTGCGAGCGTGTAGATTGTTTATTTGTCTTTTCTTTGAAGGAGTGAATTAAGGCAGGGGGGCACGGATTATTAACAAAAAGCAGCTGGACGCGATATTGTTTTTTAATTAAATAACCGGCAGCCACACAAACACATGCCTGGACGCTCCCTGCCACCTCCTTGTTAAACCTCATTAGAGAGATAAGGTGGTAATTAAAACACTATGTCATGGCTGCCTCTCCCCCTTCAGGCCTGCTGGTAGGAGGTACAGGCCAAGAAAAGTTAGAAAACGTGCAGATGAGTGGAATTTTAAAGACTGATATTGCGAAGTGTAAGACGTTGGAAAGTTTTCTCTTCTTCTCCTATTCTGACAGAAGAGCTCAAGCCTCGTTTGGCTTCCTGGACTGTTTTCTCCCAAGTCCAAGTTTCTACTCTTCCGAAGAAATGTAAACAAGCTTCGTTTTTATATGAAAAAACATAGTACAACTGTAGTGGAAAAAGCTGTCAAGAAACGACTTGCCTGAGAAGGCAAGATTTACTTTATTTTTTGCATTTTTTAAATTATGTTTTAAATGAGAAAAGTTCATCCTTAAATACAACAATCATATATAAATGCATTGTTTGATTTGAATAAAAAAATAGGGAAAGGAAACCGAAAGAAGAAGAAAGAGAAAATAAAAATGACGGGAGACTATGGATTATACTTTGTAATATCATTTCAATTTAAACATTGTCCTCAAGTTACTAAAAGTCTCTGATAGCCCTTTTCCCTTAGCTTTCAAAACACCACATTCCAATTCCAAACAAGCATTGGCATAACCAATAGGTCTCGCCTTTGGGACCTTATAAGGGTTTAGCCATGCAGCACATTATCCTGGGTTCTGTGCTGCTAGGGATTGAATAGACATACAATGACAACACAGGAGTTATGCAGTCTGGTTCAGGAATGTACGCTTGACTTATACAAGGAATGGAAAGTGTATCAATTAAAGTGCATAGTTTCAATAATTTTGCAAAGGACACAAGCCTCGCAGCGAGGTGGGCGCCGGTAAGAGGCAGCAATACCATGCAGGGTGACAGGGGAATTGCAAAGCACTGGTAGGAGTTCTGAAACAAGCTACTTCCATCCCTGTTCTAGGCAATCAGCCTCCCAGAACTCAGTAATTAAATTACACAACAAAAGCAGTCATTTCAGAAAATAGTAGTAAGCAATTTGCTCATGTTGATATAAAGTGCCACTCAAAGTGCCAAATACAAAAATGCGACAAGCTTGCAATGTGAGAAATAGTCTTCTAAAAGAAACTGCTCCATTCTAACTCTAAGGTTCTAGATAGCTCATGACAGGAAAATGTAACTTACTAAGATCATATTTATATTAAAAGCATTTTATTGTTTTCTTTAACAGAGGATGAATTAGACTAATACTAAAAAGTATTGTTGAGTAATTGTCTTAGCTCATATACAGACACTGAAACCTATTTTGGTACTTGCATCTTCTTAAAATGCCATGCCTTTTTCCCTGCAGGCCCTCTGCCCAATTGTCTCTTGAGATCTTATTCACGATATGTGCACGAATATCAAAGTAAAGAAAAATCGACATGAAGTGCTGTGTAAAGCTTTCTGCAATCCCAAGACCCATTATATGCAAATATACGCTGAAGGGTTATGCATATAAATAGATGAAGGCACAGATACTAATAGGAATGGCATGGGAAGCAATGGAAGACATGAAAGACTATCAAACAAAAAGAGCTCTATACAGCTGACGTTGCCCCTCAAAGTATGATGAAAGCATAATTTAGATGAACTTGTTAAAATCTCCCTTCCAGGCCTGGAGACTCTCGCAGTTCCTATTGCACAGTGTTTTTTTTCCAATACAAGGTGAGCTAGATGTGTGCATTTTTCTCCATTTTGAAAACTGAGGGGTATGTTTTTCTTTACTTTGCCACATAGTAGAGCTGTTTTACCAAGAAGATGTTCTAATTTGGCCTTTCTGTCCTGACGGCTCCTTCAATATCAAATATTTGTTAACGTTTAAAAACAATAAAACATTTTTTTTAAAAGACAGATGCTATTAAAACCAGCAATTCTAAATATTTTTGGTTCACTGTATCTTGTGGTTGATGGTCCCAAAAAATTGTGCATGTTAAAAACCACGACTGCATAGATAACTTTTCATGGGATGGTAAAAAAAGGTTTAAGTCATACGTGTCTCGGTAAATCTGGTTTGATTCTCTAGGGCTCTAGACTCATCTTTAATGGTATCTTACCAACAAGACTGCGAATAGTCCTGGTTGTTTTTAGGTGTCTGTTAGTTGCTGTGTTACATATTTGGATGCAATACAGAAAGCTCAGAGAGAAAGCAAAATACAGTTGCACTGTGGGAATCGCAGAAATTTAGTTTACGTGTTTTAAAGCCATGCTCATAATTACATGGACCACACCCCTTTTACAGGCACTCCTGTCCCAGTTTTTAGGTCTCGGCCTGACGTCAGCAGCACATGCGCTGCTCTCGTTATACGAGACTTTTTGGAATCAATAGGATTCCAGAAGCCTTGTTCCATTCGCACGCATTCATTCGTGCGTGTCGTTTCACGTCAAGAATTATGCCTAAAGCAGTGCAATGATTGCACTGAAGGCATGCCAATCATTCCTTGTTGCCACCCTTTCTCCTTCTAGGCACACCCACTGGGATTGGATCGTTTACACTCTTTCCTTTAAAGGACTCGAAGCACTTTTTTCTTCTAATTTGTAGCGCCGTCCACATGCTTGTAATGGCCGCTGACAGCCTCTCCTGCTTTAGCCCCTCACCTTTGCAAAATGTGGAATTCTGCTGCATCATCAACGCACCTTATCTTTCTGGTGTTTAGCTTTTTAAAGCAATCTGATCATAGATTCATTTGCGCATTATGATGTGCTGACGAATATATCTTGTGTGAGGCATGGTTGGACTACAGAGGTATGTTTGAATGGTCAGAGCCATTGGAGCCAGAGAACTAGGTCAGCAGAGCGGCTTTAGAGCCAGAGAACCGGATCAGCAGAGCTGCTCTAGAGCCTACGAACCAGGTCAGCAGAGCTGCTCTGGAGGCAGAGAACCAGGTCAGCAGAGCTGCTGTAGAGCCAGAGAACCAGGGCAGCAGAGCTGCTGTAGAGGCAGAGAACCAGGTCAGCAGAGCTGATTTAGAGCCCTTGAACTAGGTCGGCAGAGCTGCTTTTGTCATGTATTCCTATAGGTTCTGAATCGATCCCCCTATTCCTGACCCTATTCTGGTTAAACTAACTATCAAGTTAACTAACAGTCAGCCCATGAGGCAAGAAAAGCCCCCATGATGCAGATACCGTTATCTGACGCAGTCACACTACGGCACAGGAACGTGTTATCTGATTAGGTCATAACGCTTGAGATCTAATTAGACAAGCAACATTCCTCCAGCCCCTGATAAGGCATACGACGTTCTCATAACAAATCAAACCTATGACAACCTGGAAAATCCGTGCGGCCATTGTTTTGATTTCACAGAGAACTTCAGTAAAAGAATGTGCTAACGAGCAAGTCGTATGACATCTTTATTGACGTATCTATGTCCATCCTTACGTCAATCTCGGCACCTTTAAGGTATAAATATTGCCGATCTTGCCCTATGCAAACACACGCGTGGTGACGAGACGGAGCAGCCATACTTGCCGAAGCCCAGAAGCAGAGCAGACCCCGCTGGCAGCAGCCCCGCCTTCCTGACGCGCTGAGAGACGCGCTGCTATCTCCTGCCGAGAGACCCAGCACCGGCGCTTTCGGGCAGCCGTCGCAGGCAGCCTGTAATATCGAGAGGAGAGAAAGAGATACCATTCCTCATTCATCCTAACTTCCAGGTACAGAACTGAATAACCCCTCACAGAGAATTCTTTAGTTATTCACTTGGCAAAAACAAACTTAACTTAAACTGTAACTTTCTATTCCCGCCCACGCATTAGACTTAGGTCAGGTACACGGGGTAGGCGTATTTAGAAACACCAGTTGAGTACGTTTAGTCAAATGTATATGTGTATGTAAATATATTTTAATCATTTTAAACATCATATGGCTCAGAAACCATATCAATGTTTTTACAGTATTATTTTATACTATTGCTTTTAATGTATGCACTTTACTTAACTATAAGTATTGCAATAATATCGATCCATTTCTCTTGTACGAGAAAAGAGACTAATCAATAAATAACACCTTTTTATTGAACACGCCCGTCTCTTCCTTTTCTCTACAATCTGATGAGACTAAGAATGCACGTACTGACTGAGTAAAATAATTACCTTGTGCTCACACGACTCTGGAGATACACTCTTGATTAGGGGAGAGCAAAGTTGTCATGTTCTATGGTTGTCAGAAACTAAATCCCTTCTTGTCTAATCAGGGGAGTTAATTCTTTCCTGAACATTCGAGAAAGTTTCTAGCGAACTCTGAGCTACGCTGGCAAACCCAAAACTTAAGTCTAGTATCGACAGTAGTAGACATAGTTAACGTCTGGCCTAGGCCTTTACTGCTGTAGGTATTATTCCAATGCGCAGAGCCTATTGGGAAGATAGGAACTACACTACATGGCGCCCAACGAGGAACATAGGTTAGGACTAATAATAGCGGCACACGAAGGGCTTGCTTCTATCCATGCTGGCGTCTCAGCCACAGTATCATTATTAAAACAGAGATACTGGTGGCCACAAATGAGGATGAAAGAGAGGCAGTTAGATTAGCAGCTGAAATAGCAGCAGCTGATACTGCAGCACTAGATGCGGACGGGGATATAATACTCATCCCGGTCGCCAAAATGAAATCTATAACCATAAAACTTATAGAAAATGGACTGACACCTAGAGGTGGCACAGTCATATTCGTAATTGAGGCACACGAATATCGGCAGACAGAGGTATACTATACATGGATACATTTTCCAGCAGCAAATGCTGTAACAAAGTACTTCCACTATTACAAAATAGAGGTTCCACCCGACATTTACACTCCTTTCGAGGAGGTGGAAGTACCACTCAAATTCCAAGAGCATTTGCTCTTATTTGATGGCGCCCTAATACATAATAATCACATCACCAGGCTCGGTCCTTTAGGTAGACCAGGAGCAACGTGGCCGGTCTTAGCCGGATACACACCACACCCAGACATCGAAGGAATGTCTACAGGAGAGCTGTTAATACAGCTAAAACAATTACTAAAAATTCATAGACAATTAGTCCAGTATGTAATGCGGACTTCAACAATTCAGCCAGCGATTAAACTTCCACAGCTGACCCCTCACCAGGGGAACACAAATAAAATCACACCACAGAACATCCAATCCTGCCTAGGTAAAGTTCCGGCTAAACGGGAACAGATACCATTCTGGTTGGCACAAAAAATCACCCAAATAGAGGCGGTGTTTCCTGACACCACCCCGCTAGAAAAACACAGGATTCTGACTATATGTCTCCCAATGGGAATCGCACCACACATAGAGGACTGTGACACTTGGGGTACAGTCTTTGCTTCAATCTACACAAAAACGCACGGTGTTCCATCCATTTCGGTTATACCAGATGTGCTAAAACAAATTCAAGATGAATACGGTCCAGAACCAGCTTTAACTCTTGGTATGAAATTACTGAAAGACTTCAAGCAGGTCTCGGCTATATTATTAGCCAATATAAAAGGTGAAGCAGCAAACGTGGCGATCCGCCAGAGGTTAAAAGAGACAGATATAGCAGACCAACCAGCTGAAATTGCCAGAATCATAGAAAAATCCTATGAAGAACTAGGTAGAGACAGTTTAGGTGGAATACCAGTAAAACCGCAACTGACTGAAAGTCCAGAAAAAATATTTTTTAATAATAATTCACCAAAAAAGAACTGGGATGGAAACAAACAATCCAATCCAAAAGAAAAGAAATTCCAGTCCCGAGGAAGGTCTCCTAGGCGAAGGGAGAAATCTCCGAACCAGAGACACAGGTCACCCCAGAGTGACCCCTCTGGGAAAAGATATAACCTTAGAAATAGGGATAATATTAAAAAACCTGATAGATATCAAGACATTGATACACGTCCCTCTCAATCTTTTCAGACTTCCTCGCAGAAATCGGAAAGAAGAGGACGATCAGAACAAAGAGAAGAGCACGCCAAGTCCAAAGACAAGGAACCTGCTCAACAAAAAAAGAAATTACAATTTCCAAAAAAGAAGGTAGCCAGTATCAAGGTAGTTAACAATGCCGAGAATACTGAGGACACAACTGAAAAACGGAGAGTGGGCTCAGACAATGCTAGACAGCGCAGCAGAAGTGAGCATAGCTCGCAAAGTCCTTATGAATCATCTGGAGACAGTGGACACGAATGAATATCTTCAAGTGGAAACTGCAGACACCAGAGTTAGCAAACCCCACAAGATATACGAGATAACATTACGTATAGAGGGAGATAAGACTAGGAAAATAAGGGGACTATTTTGGGATAACCTCTCCAAGGGTTATGACATCCTTCTAGCTGAAAAAGACTGGCCACCAGAGTTTGTCAGGGAGTGCCCTCATGGCGAAGAAGTAATTATGCCTGCCTTCTCGAATCAAATCCCGATTCATAAAAAATACACACTTGCTAGAAAGTGGGCAGTGGCCTTAGCACCTGCTTTATATAAAAATCATGTAGGATGGGATGAGGATTCTCCTCCTCACAAAATCCAGTTAAAATCACAACCTACTGCACAAAGGCAGTACCCAATTAAGCAAGAAGCTAAAAAACAGGTACATGAAATACTAGATCAGCTAGAATACCAGGGGGTGATTGAAACTTGCACCTCACAAATGAACAATCCTTTGTTTCCGGTCTCCAAACCAGACAATTCATATCGTCTAGTTTTGGATTACCGACACCTTAACACATGTTGCAAAACCTTTGCAGTGCAAAACTCACACAGTGCTGCACTAATGAATAACATAGTGCGCAAAAAATACAAAACAACCTTGGACATCTCCAATGGATTCTTTTGTCAAAACATAGCACCAGAGAGCAGATATTTAACTGCATTCTCAGTAAATGGCACTCAAAAGCAATTCTGTCGGTTAGCCCAGGGGTACAAGAACAGCCCGGGGGTATTCTCAGCGAGAGTAACAGAATTACTGCAACTATATGATGATGAAGCATTATCTTATGTCGATGACATTTACTTAACAGACGATGACTTGGATACTCACTTGAAAAGAGTGAACACCATAATACTTGGGTTCGCAGCAGAGGGTTACAAATTCAACTTTAAAAAATCCAGAATTGCCCATTTAACGGTCTTATACGTAGGATATGAATTATCAAGTATAGCCTGGTTGACAATTTTCTAAAGAACTAGAAGAATTAAAAAATCTAAAATATGAAAAGACGTATCCTCTGCCAATCGACATTCTGCCTCTACGACATTACGCCTGTGTAATCTATACAGACGGACATGCTCAACCCTCCGTTTGGGGAGAACAAGCATACAACCCCACATGTGAGATTACAAAAGAAGTGTGGCGCGGAGGTAAACTAAGACCTCTATTAACAAAAACACACTCAGTAGAAACTAATTCAGAACAACAAACTGAAATAATAGCATTGAAAATGGCGCTAGATAATGCGGATCGCGAATTCCCGACACTTATAGTGTCAGATTCATATTACTGCGTCAAATCATATAACAAGGATTTGCGGACATGGATTCAGAACGGTTACAAAGATGACACAGATGCACCAATAAAGCAGAAATTGCTCTGGGAACAAATAGCTCTTTTACAAAAAGAACTACCAAGGACTCACGTGACACACTCACTGAGTCATCAGCGTGATGGCGTTCACGTTGTAGGGAATTCATTGGCTGAAACAGCCGCAGCGGCAGCCACTAAATCGGCACCCGTAGTTCGAAAAAAGCGTACATTAAAAAACATTGACGGTGAAACAGTGCTGGCAGTGAAAACGTCATCAAAAGGCGACTGCTCAGCGTTACCGATCAACTATCCACTCAATTATACATACATAATCGATGCAAACTCCGTCCCTTTTGCTCGAATCCCTGGAGTGGGGGATAGAGTGATTCCAAACATGGACAGGAGAAGCTTGTTAATCGCAGACGCACACATGGGTGAGGGTCTTGGACACCTCAAACTGAAAGATTCTCTGGAAGAATTACAATCACGGTACTGGTGGCCAGGCATGAGCCTGCATCACACCATGTTTGTAAAAAACTGCCCAAACTGCAACAGAGATCGCAGTGGGGAGAGAAACAGTTTTATACCTCGTCGTATCAAGGCAGATAATATGACCAATAAAAAGCAGGGCTTGCGATTAACATATACAGGCTAGTTTCCACTTATAATGTAGATCACCAGCACTCGGCTGACGTCCGGACTGTTATACAAAGATTTGCGAGTCTAAATGGCATATACGCTAAGAGCATGCTACGTTCGACCATTGTTTTCACTCAAGCCCACCAGCCTGGGGGGAAACATGGCCGAATGAGCACAGTCCAGCGGGAATCTTCTCACTTCCTTCCTGAGGGTACGGGATGGTGTAAAGAAAAAACCAAGGCATAAAGCAATCTATAGCGGAAAGGAAATTAGGTTCGGGAGCTGGGTGGGTCAAACATCTAATAAGTGTCCAACGTAGTCTAAATAACTTGCCAAGAAATTCTCTGAAGGGATTCAGTCCGTACGAATTATTATTTGGAACTAGAATGATTATCTCTGACCTCGACAGTCAGACTTCAGTGGTTAAAGAAAAAAGCTTTGATGTCAAAGACCGTTTGGCTATTTTGCAGGACTTAAACAAAACAAGAAAAGACCTGAGCAACATACAGTTGAAACAACAGCCAACAACCACTGAAGAATCACCACCTGTCCCAGCAAGACCTGTCTGGATTCCAAAAGTCGGGGATCTAGTCAGGGAGAAGATCGCGGTAAAGAAGGAATTTGGGCCTTCTTACAGAAAAGCAGTTCCTGTCTTGTCTGTCAACGGGACAAGATCAGTTGTACTACCGCCACTTGCTGGTAAAAAGGAGAACCGAGTTGTATCCATCGACCTGGTAAAACCACAACATGTGGCCGATAACAAACAGTAGGCCAAGTGGACTCCCAATAAGTAGCAGAACACCAAGGTTTGCTACCAGTACAGAGGTCCTAACAAAGAGGCTCATCACATTCGAAACGCCTACAGAAGAACAACAAGGACTATGCAACAATGCAATAGAACTCAGACCTCTGAAAACCCAAATAAAAACATTTAGCAGAGACACACCAATCTATAATGAAGTACCAGGTGACAATTCAAGAAACAAAAATCCTGAAGCAATTGGAACAATTGACAGAACTGCATCCTGCTACTTCATCAACTTCGATGATTCCTCTGAAAGCCTCAGTGAATCAAAGACACAGCCAACCTCAAAATCCTTTAAAGACAAAGCTAAGGAACTTTTGAACCAACTGAAAGAAACATATCTGATTTCTCCATGGATTGAATTTTGGGTGGGTTTTGGTGCTTTTATCCTCATACTTTGGCTCATCATGGTATTAACTTTGGGACGCTTCATTGAGGGAAAATATGCTAAAATGGACACAGCAAGTCAGAACATCAACTTGGTCCTCAAACCACACACATCTTCACACGTCGAGAAAAGAGAACTTTCTTCAGCCAACTTCACAGCCAATCCTATACCTGGTGGGGTAGCCTGGGACAACACTGACTATGAAATTTATGGTCCGGTCGAGATCCTGAAATATCCACACCAAATCAAGATCTCCTTGAGTGACTTTGCAAAACCAAACTCATTTGCTGATGATTGGGACTTCGAAAGCATTAATAACATGATGTCTGACTTAGTAATGTCTGCTAAATTTACAAAACATGATTATTTGCAAGGTTCTACAAATTATGATAGTATGTATTGCTATAACCACTATGGTAACCATTTTTACATAAATCTGCACAACCTAGAAATGTTTTAAATTATAATCAATGGGAACATTGTGCAACACCTCCAAAAGGGAGCTCAAGAACCGTTTACGACAAATATTCATATTTTTCAGGTTTTAACACAAGTAATGCTGAAACATTTTATTTTAAATTGTCAAACAAGACAGGGATGAAAACCATGATAACCAACACAAAGTTGATATATTCAGATTCATTCTTCGAAGAAATGAATACTTTTGGATTTGATTATTGGGACAAAAATGTTGATTTGAAAAGTGTTTGGGGTACAAAAGAATGGCAAGTACAGGGTTTAGGAGCATTGTTTAGAGCTTGCATGATCCCAGAACAAATGATATTTTTAAATGACACTGTTCAACAAACCACCTGTCTTGGCCTAGCCAAAATCAAAGATTTAAATAAACCGTCTATTCCAAAGCCAACAATGTTTAGCAATAGCTCTGATACGGATGAAGAGATAGACGTAAACCATATATTAAACCAAAACAGAACACATCCTGATTGGAAACAATGGTTAATCTGGCCCACAGATACAAATAACTGTCAAGACAGATTCCTGAATAAAACACAGGGGTTCAAAATGACCAGGCCAGACCCTAGATATCCCCAAAGACATCACCCAGGGATAATAACAACCTACAGTGTGGGCAAATTATGCCTTCAGTGGCTACAAACTTCCACACTGCCTGAAATTAAGCAACACCTAACTTTACTTACTGATGGTGCTGACTTGCGTGATTTCATAATGGGACCACGCAAACAGCGTCAAAAGCGTTTCATAGCAGCCTCTGTATATGCAGCATACAATGAGGCCTGGAAGGTTAATCAAATTGAAACAGCAGAGAGAATACGGGAAATTGACCGTATTAATTTGGAAAAATCACTTTCTGTAGTGGACAATGGGTTAATGACTCTGTCCTCCAGAATTTTTTCATTGGACAGCATTGTGTCTTCAGCAATCGATATATTATCGCAAGACTTACTGTTATTACAACATGGTCAGTCACAATTGCGTTCTATTGTACAGCTTGGCTGGACGTTACAAAATCTGCGTTCAGGCTATGTGCCTTGGCGTTTAATCAACACAACGTCACTATTCCAAATCTTTAACCTTACTGATAGACAAATCGGTATGGCGCAAAAGGGTGCTGATTATACAATCTTGAGCATTGAAAAACTAGAAAGATTACCAATGACAATGTCAGAACGACCTGTCAGTGAATGGATAATCCACGGAATCATAAATATTCCAATCTCAACCTTCAGGTTTCAATACTGCCAAAAATATATACAGGCTGGCATGTACGAGAAATTGGGGAAGGGGTACCTTAAAACAACTTGGAACCTGCCCTATTCACATACATGTGTCAGTAATAAAGGACAGAAATTGTTTCTTAGTGGCAACAATTGTGCTATGTCACTAAGCGGCACGCTTCTGTGTAACGGAATTAGTTTGCATGGAGCCTGTGAAGGGAATTCATACAACCTTTCATGTCACCAGCAAGGCGCACCTGCAACTGAAATAGAACCATTCTTTCAAAGACTCTATAATGGGAGTTACATTCTTATTGTAGACCGCAAATGTTGTAGTCTTATGCCCGGGACTCCTTATCTAGTCACTACGACTGCGAAGGTCAAGTGCTGTGGACGTTCTTTGTTCCCCAGCTCCTTTCCAGACAGGGAGGCAAGGGCATGGCCCAATTTGAAAATTACTTCTATTCGAATAGATACTTTAAGCAGAATGAAAACAGTGCTTCTTCAGACGCCTACAAGGCTCACGTCATCAAAAGAAACGTATGATCTACATGTCGCAAGGACGACTGCAGAGATACATACATTATTATCAACTAATTCCCCCGTACATTTCGCGGAAATCCTGAGCGAAATCTTAAATATTTCTGATACCACTGGGGTCTCAAAGGTATTTAAGACAGTATTTTCGATGGCATTTACACCATTCAAAGCCATACTGGGTATTTTTCCAGATTTCGTCCATTCGATTTTTGGCGGACTTCCCCTGATCCTGGGACTAATTGCAGGAATCCTATTCTTAGTCCTTATTTTTCGTTATGGCAACCCATGTCACAGATCAAACTCTCGCGACAATGGAAGAAACAATCCTAGCCATTGGATACCGGGACCGGATATCAAAAATCCTGGGACTCTCCCGGCTTAGAGACCTGAACATGACTTGGTTTCTATCATTTAGACCAATGTGGCAAAGATGTGTTTTACCTGTATTGAGGTGTCTGCTATGCGGAGAAGAATGCGTGTTAGACACCTGTCTGACGCTACAATCGGATGCGCCAGTGGATGCAGATACATTGTTGGTTCCTACCAAGGTTCACGCTTTGTGCTGCCCTCAAAGGCTGCCAATCCTGATGACGGCATTCGTGGAATCTTCACCACTACGATTGAAGAGTAGTGAAGTTCAAGATGAAAGCAGCATCGATCAGGTACGACCTTCTGTCAGCAATGCGAATCAGAATGTCAATGGAGACAATCATGCGCACGAATGCATGGTTACACCTATTTCCGACTTAGTGGAACTTTCCCATGAAGCTGTTGACAGTTTTTTCGAAAGCCTTAATGATATGATGTTCTCTCCAGAACAGAAATAGAGACTTTTGAGCAAGCTCGCACACGGCGTTCCCTGAATTCGGCCTTCAACTTTAAAAATAAAGTCACATGAACAATTTTTCCCACCAGTTCACGGACAGCAATTTTTTAGCAGCCCCAAATTATTTTTTACAAAATTTTCGGGACACTTATCTTCTGCTTAAAGTAAGAAACTATTCCTAGAGAACTAAGATTTCTATTTTTAGATACTTTATAAACTTTAGTTGCCCGCTGGTATGTTCACACATATTTTATTATGTGATGAAATGGTCTCGAACTTTCTTTCTGTATAGCAGTATTAAGAGCCATTTCATGTGTATTTCTCATATACCAAATAAGCAATAATGTCTACAAATGCGTGTTTACTTTAGCGTTTAATTCATAGCTTAAGTGCATACAACATATATGACTGCAATTTTTCAGTATATTTGAAAATTTCAAAATGCATTTATGTATTTTGGGGTGGTGAGGTATACACTATACTCTATAGTATGTTGTACTATGTTATACTATGCATAGATTAGTAAATATGACCATAGTTAGCGTGGAGTGGGTGTCATGTATTCCTATAGGTTCTGAATCGATCCCCCTATTCCTGACCCTATTCTGGTTAAACTAACTATCAAGTTAACTAACAGTCAGCCCATGAGGCAAGAAAAGCCCCCATGATGCAGATACCGTTATCTGACGCAGTCACACTACGGCACAGGAACGTGTTATCTGATTAGGTCATAACGCTTGAGATCTAATTAGACAAGCGACATTCCTCCAGCCCCTGATAAGGCATACGACGTTCTCATAACAAATCAAACCTATGACAACCTGGAAAATCCGTGCGGCCATTGTTTTGATTTCACAGAGAACTTCAGTAAAAGAATGTGCTAACGAGCAAGTCGTATGACATCTTTATTGACGTATCTATGTCCATCCTTACGTCAATCTCGGCACCTTTAAGGTATAAATATTGCCGATCTTGCCCTATGCAAACACACGCGTGGTGACGAGACGGAGCAGCCATACTTGCCGAAGCCCAGAAGCAGAGCAGACCCCGCTGGCAGCAGCCCCGCCTTCCTGACGCGCTGAGAGACGCGCTGCTATCTCCTGCCGAGAGACCCAGCACCGGCACTTTCGGGCAGCCCTCGCAGGCAGCCTGGAATATCGAGAGCAGAGAAAGAGATACCATTCCTCATTCATCCTAACTTCCAGGTACAGAACTGAATAACCCCTCACAGAGAATTCTTTAGTTATTCACTTGGCAAAAACAAACTTAACTTAAACTGTAACTTTCTATTCCCGCCCACGCATTAGACTTAGGTCAGGTACACGGGGTAGGCGTATTTAGAAACACCAGTTGAGTACGTTTAGTCAAATGTATATGTGTATGTAAATATATTTTAATCATTTTAAACATCATATGGCTCAGAAACCATATCAATGTTTTTACAGTATTATTTTATACTATTGCTTTTAATGTATGCACTTTACTTAACTATAAGTATTGCAATAATATCGATCCATTTCTCTTGTACGAGAAAAGAGACTAATCAATAAATAACACCTTTTTATTGAACACGCCCGTCTCTTCCTTTTCTCTACAATCTGATGAGACTAAGAATGCACGTACTGACTGAGTAAAATAATTGCCTTGTGCTCACACGACTCTGGAGATACACTCTTGATTAGGGGAGAGCAAAGTTGTCATGTTCTATGGTTGTCAGAAACTAAATCCCTTCTTGTCTAATCAGGGGAGTTAATTCTTTCCTGAACATTCGAGAAAGTTTCTAGCGAACTCTGAGCTACGCTGGCAAACCCAAAACTTAAGTCTAGTATCGACAGTAGTAGACCTAGTTAACGTCTGGCCTAGGCTGTAGGTATTATTCCAATGCGCAGAGCCTATTGGGAAGATAGGAACTACACTACACTTTAGAGCCAGAGAACCAGGGCAGCAAAGCTGCTTTAGAGCCGTAGAACAGGTCAGCATAGCTGCTTTAGAGCCAGAGAACTAGGCCAGCAGAGCTGATCTAGAGCCTAAGAACTAGGTTAGCATAGCTGCTCTAAAGTCAGAGTACCCGGTCAGCAGAGCCAGAGAAACCATGTCAGCAGAGCTGTTCTTGAGGGACAGAAGTAGGCCAGCAGAGCTGCTTTAGAGGGAGAGAACCAGGTTGGCAGAGCTGCTTCAGAGCCAGAGAACCAGGTCAGCAGAACTGCTTTAGAGCTAAAGAACCGGGCCAGCAGAGCTGCTTTAGAGCCAGAGAACCAGGTTAGCAGAGCTGCTGTAGAGCTAGAGAACCAGGTCAGCAGAGCTGCACTAGAGCCGAAGAACTAGGTAAGCAGTGCTGCTCTAGAGCCAGAGAACCAGGTCAGCAGAGCTGCTGTAGAGCCAGAGAAACCAGGTCAGCAGAGCTGCTTTAGAGCCAAAGATCCAGGTCAGCAGAGCTGCTTTAGAGCCAGAGAACTAGGTCAGCAGAGCTGCTCTAGCTGACACTGACTGACTGACACTGACTGACTGACTGACACTGACTGACTGACACTGACTGACTGACACTGATTGACTGACACTGAATGACAATGATTAACTGACACTGACTGACTGACACTGACTGACTGACACTGACTGACTGACACTGACTGACACTGATTGACTGACACTGACTGACACTGACTGACTGACACTGACTGACTGATACTGACTGACTGACACTAACTGACTGATACTGACTGACACTGACTGACACATTTGACTGACACTGACTAACACTGGCTGACACTGACTGACTGACAAAGACTGACTGACAATGACTGGCTGACACTGACTCTGACTGACTGACTGACTGTCTCTGACTGACTACCTCTGACTGACACTGACTGACACTGACTGACTGGCTCTGACTGATTGACACTGACTGACTGACTGACTGACACTAACTGACACTAACAAACACTGACTGACATGACTGACACTGACTGAAACTGACTCACTGACACTGACTGAAACTGACTGACTGACACTGACTGACATAACTAACACTGACGGACTGACACTGACGGACTGACACTGACTGACTCACACTGACTGATATGACTGAAACTGACTGACTGACATGACTGACACTGACTGAAACTGACTGACTGACACAGACTGAAACTGACTGACACTGACTGACTCTGACTGACACTGACTGACACTGACTGACATTGACTGACTGACACTGACGGACACTGACTGACTGACACTGACTGATACTGACTGACTGACACTGACTGAAACCGCCTGACTAACCTGACTGACTGACACTGACTGACATGGCTGACAGACTCTGACTGACACTGACTGACACTGACTGACTGACAATGACTGACTGACACTGACTGAGTGACACTGACTGAGTGACACTGACTGACTGACATTGACTGACTGACACTGACTGATACTGACTGATACTGACACTGACTGACACTGACACTCATTGACTGACTGACACTGACTGACTGACACTGACTGATACTGACTGACTGACACTGACTGACACTGACTGACTGATACTGACTGACTGACACTGACTGACACTGATTGACTGACACTGACTGACACTGACTGACTGACACTGACTGACTGATACTGACTGACTGACACTGACTGACACATTTGACTGACACTGACTAACACTGGCTGACACTGACTGACTGACAAAGACTGACTGACAATGACTGGCTGACACTGACTCTGACTGACTGACTGACTGTCTCTGACTGACTACCTCTGACTGACACATTTGACTGACACTGACTAACACTGGCTGACACTGACTGACTGACAAAGACTGACTGACAATGACTGGCTGACACTGACTCTGACTGACTGACTGACTGTCTCTGACTGACTACCTCTGACTGACACTGACTGACACTGACTGACTGGCTCTGACTGATTGACACTGACTGACTGACTGACTGACACTAACTGACACTAACAAACACTGACTGACATGACTGACACTGACTGAAACTGACTCACTGACACTGACTGAAACTGACAGACTGAAACTGACTGACTGACACTGACTGACATAACTAACACTGACGGACTGACACTGACGGACTGACACTGACTGACTCACACTGACTGATATGACTGAAACTGACTGACTGACATGACTGACACTGACTGAAACTGACTGACTGACACAGACTGAAACTGACTGACACTGACTGACTCTGACTGACACTGACTGACATTGACTGACTGACACTGACGGACACTGACTGACTGACACTGACTGATACTGACTGACTGACACTGACTGAAACCGCCTGACTAACCTGACTGACTGACACTGACTGACATGGCTGACAGACTCTGACTGACACTGACTGACACTGACTGACTGACAATGACTGACTGACACTGACTGAGTGACACTGACTGAGTGACACTGACTGACTGACATTGACTGACTGACACTGACTGATACTGACTGACTGACACTGACTGATACTGACACTGACTGACACTGACACTCATTGACTGACTGACACTGACTGACTGACACTGACTGATACTGACTGACTGACACTGACTGACACTGACTGACTGATACTGACTGACTGACACTGACTGACACTGATTGACTGACACTGACTGACACTGACTGACTGACACTGACTGACTGATACTGACTGACTGACACTGACTGACACATTTGACTGACACTGACTAACACTGGCTGACACTGACTGACTGACAAAGACTGACTGACAATGACTGGCTGACACTGACTCTGACTGACTGACTGACTGTCTCTGACTGACTACCTCTGACTGACACTGACTGACACTGACTGACTGGCTCTGACTGATTGACACTGACTGACTGACTGACTGACACTGACTGACACTAACAAACACTGACTGACATGACTGACACTGACTGAAACTGACTCACTGACTCTGACTGAAACTGACAGATTGAAACTGACTGACTGACACTGACTGACATAACTAACACTGACGGACTGACACTGACTGACTCACACTGACTGACTCACACTGACTGATATGACTGAAACTGACTGACTGACATGACTGACACTGACTGACTCTCACTGACACTGACTGACACTGACTGACATTGACTGACTGACACTGACTGACACTGACTGACTGACACTGACTGATACTGACTGACTGACACTGACTGAAACCGCCTGACTGACCTGACTGACTGACACTGACTGACATGGCTGACAGACTCTGACTGACACTGATTGACACTGACTGACTGACAATGACTGACTGACACTGACTGAGTGACACTGACTGGGTGACACTGACTGACTGACATTGACTGACTGACACTGACTGACTGACACTGACTGATACTGACTGACTGACACTGACTGACTGATACTGACTGACTGACACTGACTGATACTGACATTGACTGACACTGACACTCATTGACTGACTGACACTGACTGACTGACACTGACTGATACTGACTGACTGACACTGACTGAAACCGCTTGACTGACCTGGCCTGACACTGACTGACACTGACTGACATGACTGACACTGACCAACACTGACTGACTGACAATGACTGAGTGACACTGACTGAGTGACACTGACTGACTGACACTGACTGATACTGACTGACTGACACTGACTGACACTGACTGACACTGACTGATACTGACTGACTGACACTGACTGACTGACACTGACTAACATTAGGTCTCACCTTTCATTGTAAATTGTAAATTGATACTTGTATAGCGCACTACTCACCCGCAAGGGTCTCAAGGCGCTTGTACGAATACCGCTGTGGAACCTATCCTGGCTTTCCCTGTGAGGTGTCCACTCCTGGGCACCCCCAAGGTGGAGGTCAGGCATCCTTAGCGTCGTGGGGGCCGTTGTGGAGATTAAGCAAGCTATTGCCCAGAGTTGCAGAGTGGGACTCCATGATTGGAATAAGCACCGAGGCGAGAATAAGCAGGTCCGTGGAATTTTGAGCCCAAGACCCGCCGAGGCGGGGAATTGAACCCTGGTCCCGGGCTAGACCTCTGCATCAGGGTCTGCCGCTCTAACCATTGAGCCACATTAAGTTAAGGCCATTTGTTTTGCTATACAATACCATTAGCAAAGCAAATGGCTTTAACTTAATCAAAGGCGAGACCTATTGCATTTTCAATGTATGTTCAAACGTGCTGTACTTTTAAACCTCTATTCTCCCTGTATAGTTCCTCCATGCTGTCCCTTTTTGTTTGGCAGAGGCTTTCCATTTGCCTGTTACCCCATATTTGTTTTGCATGAAAAGTTTGACACATATTTAACGCATTGATTTGGGTTGGCTTTCGTGATTGAACATGTCAAGTGATGTCTTCCTCCCTGGATGCTCGTTTCCTGTCCAGAGAGGACCTGGTCGGGCGGTTCGGGCTGGACTGTGCCCATTGGGTGCAGGGTCCCGACTGATTTGCATTTGGCTGGGTCCAAACTGGAATGGCATGGTGAGCAAAAAAACAATAGATTTAGGCCCAGATCTCCGTACTGTGGTGAATGTATGACATTGTTCTACATTCTGTCTATCAATTGTCCTTTTTGCATTCCTCCCTGACACACCATTCCTAGATACTGTATGCACTTACAGGTTCGGACTTACCTATCGGGCCATCTGACCATGCTATAAGGGCTAGACTGACAGATCAACATGTGGGCCCGTTTTAATGCTGTTTCAGAAACTATCATTCTGTGCACAGAATTCAGCCACAATGAGAATTACATAAACCAACAAGACTTTTGGCAGCTCCACATCAAAGACTAGCTTAGCAATATTCTAGTAGCTCAGTACCTTCTAGGTATCAGAGGGCTTGCTGTGTTGTTTGCTAGACTCGTGATCGTGATGAAGTGGAATGCAGTGTCACTCCACGGGGTTTTACACTGTCAGGCCACAGTGATTCAAAGGGGAGACGTGGAATCTGTGGCTCAGCGACGGGAGAAAATGCTTGATTTTGCAGCGTGAATCTTTTCTGGATTCACATGCTGTGCATTATTCCGCCATCTAGTCGTTGGGTCCGGAATTTTTGTATTTGTCATTTTTTTTGTGGGTATCGACCTACCAAATATTTGGTGTCCTTCTGTGACGTCGACATGCTTCCACCTTTTGTCGCCACCTTCAGATTCTTTTATTCCACCGTTGGGTCTTGATCAATATGGGAGGAGCTCCTGATATTTGGATAGAAAAATTTACGAAAATTAAGAAATAAACTTCGAAAACAAACAGTACGAGGATTTGACGTACTGGACTTTCAATCAAGGTGTCAGAGTGCTATGAAAGCTAAAAAGTGCAACCGTCGTCAATGAATGGACAATGCGCATACTGGGGGCTCCCTGTGCACAGTAATGGACAAGACACCGTTCAAGTTCTGCCGAAATTGTCACCACAAGTACGCCCAAAAGGGCCAACCTCCTATCTGCAACCTTTGATTACCACTGGATCACCAAAGTGAAGATTGCAACGCGTGTTCAGCTTTCACCCCAAAGACTTTAAGGGTGAGAGAGACAGAGAAGAGCCAACTACAACATGCAGGGGCAGGGCACAGCATCATCCTTACGAGACCTGGGACTCTCCAGCGAGGAAGCGGACACTGTCGCCAAAGGTCCAGAGGTCGACGAGGACATAGACGTCCAGGTCGTAGATGGCAAAAGAAGAGGTCGAGAGAGGTAAGAGAACTGTCTACCTCGAAAAAACTAGACGAGTCTCAAAAAACAGACTCAAAGGCATCGAAGGGAGCCTCAGCGTTGAAGCACTTGACGTCCGCAGTTGCGTCCAGAGAGAAACACTCCGGTGGGTCCTTACAAAAGGACTCTGTAACAGCAAAGACCCTCAAAAGATCAAAGACGGTGATGGAAAAGACGCATCGACGACTAAACAAGAGAGATCAACACAGGCTTTGACTCCCGTTAAGGCGCCGTCAACCGCAAAGGCAAAGGCAGAAAGACTTGACGCAGAAACTCACGCGTCCGAGATCGAGAAGAAAAAGAAGAGGCTAGAAGCAGAAATGGCGAGTATTTTGCAAAGAAAGAAAGAGTTAGACGAAAGCTTGAAGCAATTCAAGATACCACCGAAAACTTCGACAGAAGTAGGAAAGAGCTTCGAGGAGTTACAGGCTCCGGCACCTGAACCGCACGAGGAGCAAGACAAAGAAGAATTCTATTTCAGGGAAGAACAAGTCTAACAGACTTATGTGGGCTCGGAAACCTCAGAGGTTCAAGAGCTACAATGGCAAGACCTCGACGCCAACTCCCCAGAAGAGAGTGTTGATACTTATCCTTCAAAACTTTCACCTCCAGACGACATTGGTATGTACAACCAAGTCATCAAAAAGGCTGCAGATACCTATGTAGTACAACTTGTGGAAGAAAAACCACAATCATGTTTTCTACTCGAAACTTTAATGCCTACACAATCAAGGAACCAATTCCTACCTATGTAGCCGAGTGTACTGGATATGGGAAAGGAGGCATTTAAGGAGACTGCCACATGTAAGGTAGTCGCACCAAGAGGGGAGAAGAAATACAAACAATTCTCCAAGGACCCTATTTACATCGAGGAGTCCGTGGCAGCTTATTCCATTATAACAGCCACGGCCAGGAAAAGGGCTAATGTACCAACCACCACGGGTCCACCACCAGACAAGGAAAGCAAGAGGATGGACCTTATGGGGAGAAAGGTAGAGAGGAGTGCGGCAAATCAATGGTGCATAGCAAATTCAAATGCATTGCTCAACAGACATGCATACCAACACTGGGAGGAGGTAGGGGAGCTACTAAAGCACCTACCAGAACAATTCCAAAAAAGAGAAAGCCACTTAGTAGAGGAAGGAAAAAATATTGCAAATACATGCTTAGAATTTGCACTAGAAGCCGCAGAAACATCAAGTAGGCAGATAATGATCGACATCACAGAAAGAAGGCACGCATGGCTGCGGATCTCAGGCTCAAACCAGTGGTGCAGAGAAATATACTAAACTCACTGTTTAATGGAGGATAGCTGTTTGGAAGCGTAGTGGACAACAAGCTAAATCAAATAAAAAAGGAACGCAAAACGGCAAGATCTATGGGCGCTCTACAATTCAGAAGCTTGCGTAGAGGCACCCCCTCAAAGAGACCAGCAGGCAGAGGTGACCATCACCCTTCAATATCTCATTGGGGGGTTACCAAGGGCTAAACCAAGTCCAACAACAAGGGCAACAACAACATTGGCAATATCAATAAGAAAGACCATCCTTTCGAGGACACCCCCGGTGAAGAGGCCTTCGACAAAGAGGGGGAGCACCACCACCACTAACAACACAGTGAGTGCATTCCAAGCAGTACACACACTCAAGGAACATCACAGAGTGTGCCCGCAATAGAACAACAACATCAAATAAACAGTTCCTCTACCATACTACACCAGTAGGAGGCAGGTTAAAGTACTTCCTCCACAAATGGATAGGGATCACTTCAGACAAATGGGCAGTCAGCAAACATATGAATGATATCCCCTCCGCCGACCCACAACAAGGGCATTTTTAGGAAGTTACATACCCCTTCCCTATTTAGCAATCCTCTAGGGTGTATAATACAGCATACATACAGTTTCTTTTTATACGCAAATCAGTTTAACAGTCTCATTTATTTATTTTCTTATTTGTTCAAGATTTCTATATATAGTGCTTAGCTACCATAGGATTGTTGGTGGACTTTGCAATCAACAAACAACCATGATACTGTAGTTTCAGAAATACATCTAACATGAGAAAAGGAGCCCACCAGTATTGAACATTAAACATATTAAGCAACATGGAGGGGAGAGTGAGGCGAAAAGTAGTGGTAGGGCATCAAATAGGAATGAAGAGGATGATAAAAATAACTAGCATTGGCAAAGCCAAAAGGACTGATTTTTTGTTAGGATAATTGTTGGTCATCTTTCAGTGTGTTGCCTCAAGCTGTCCAAGAAGAACAAGCATTGGCATAGCCAATAGGTCTCGCCTTTAGGACCTTATCGGTGTTTAGTTATCCAGCACAATATCCTTGGTGCAACAACATCAACTGTTGCATGGCTAAACACTTATAAGGTCCTAAAGGTGAGACCTATTGGCTATGCCAAAGCTTGTTTCCAAATGTGTGCGAGTGCTGGATGGAGTCAACACGCTGGGTGGGTATTCATCTACTATACACGTAAACGTTCAGCATAAAAAAACTGAACATGTAATGAACGAGAAACAGATATAAAAACCAATGACCACTTTCATAACCAAAAAATAACATGTGAGAAGCACAACACCCGTAAGCTCCATGAGAACGTCAACCCGGTACAATCCAGCAGGTGGCACCTCTACACCGTAGTGACACAAGTAGGAAGCTGCAAGGAGATAGACAACTGTAATTACTGTGGTTTAAGCAAGGGTGCAGCCTTTTATTCACATGGTCACATAGCATCAGTGAGGAATGATAACCACAATTAATCAGACAATATTGTTATGAGAATACAGGACGTAAGACCATCCACAAAAATAAAGTTACTTCACTGTTTGACGTTTTAGGAAAGCCTACGCTAAATAACAAGCTTCCCAAAATGAGCTACCTCTCTTTGAATAAAACATACAAAGAGGTATCAAACTGACTTCCGACCATCCCTGTAAATGATATTATGCATTACCTACAACACAATGAGAGTTAAGTAGGACCTGCAGATCAGTGAGAGTTGATGATTCTTAAAAAGTAGACTATGGAAGCAAATTTGTGAAACAACCAAATACAAGACTTTACATTTGTAGCTGCGAGTGCTGTGCGTCGTGTCCAGTTGTGGTTTGCGGACAAAATATTTACAACAAGAGCAGCAGCGAGCACGCAGAATGAACCCATGCAGAATCGCTCAAATCTAGCAACATCAGCAATCTTCAGGTTTACCACTCCGATGTAAGCCAATGAAAATGACAAACTCGGTTGCCGATACAAAGAAAGGACTATTATGATAACGCTTGCTGGGAATTTAGCAATGGGTTGAAAGTTCAGACAGCAGCCATTTCGGAATGGATATATTTCCAAAATTGTTGAATATTCTACTGCAATGCTTGCGATGTTATGGAGCTATCACTAAGCATTATGTTGAAATCAAGTTGTGTCTACATTACGTACCAAAATAACTGAAGACTATTCAAGTTATTATTAAACAATACAGATCTTCAGATAATTTTACTCTCATTGGTTTAATGTTCCAAAATGGCCAGTTGTTCTTCCAGCTACTGCGTGCTTCTTTTACTAAGAAGCGCTTGAAAACGTATTATTGGCCATAGTGCACCTAAGCAAGGTGTTTTTAATTGTAAAGCGGAATAGTCAAGCAACAGGCAATGCTCGGCGATAAGGCTGTCAGTAAATTCTTAAGTCGAATGGCATGGCCTGATACACGTGGGGCTGAGACAGCAATGAGGCGGAAGGAAGGAGGGGTTTCCGCACAGAGCACATCAATGCCATCCAAAACATGATGGGCGGCATTCGTGACGTGGATGCTGTGCTGATACACGAGCAGAGGGAAAGCAAAAAAAGCCCGGGAGTGGTGTGTGCGTGCGCAGACTTCAATTTTCAAGCACTGCACTCATGTTTGTGGCGCACCGCTGCTCACTCCCGCAAGGTGGATGCGGCCACAAGCACGAGTGTGTGTTTGAAAATAAGCAGAGTGACGGCTAAAGGCCCTCCTAAGCAGCGCATGCGCGCTGCGTACGCGAGACCTAAAAATCCTATAACAATGTAAGATCTTGGGCTATAGCAATATAGAAGCTGGAAATAGCACCCCCAAGTTCACACTCAAAGAAGAGTCATATTAACAGGAATCAGAAGGTTATATTTGCGGTAAAAGTGCTTAACATAAATGGTATGCTCACCAAATGATTGCATTGTATATACTTTTAACAAAGGGCCAGTATTTTCGTTGCATCTTTAAAAGGGTGTATGTGTGTGCAAACCTTTATGAACAATACAAGTAATACAACAAATTAATTTGCAAATGTGATTACTGAAGAGCACTATGTTTTTATGATAGGCTATGGCATCCGAACAATCCTCATATCTAAAACAAAAAAGTAATGTAAATGCAACAATGAACCTACATGGGGAAAATGTAATAATTACATGAAATTCCATGGCCTCGATGGACAATCCACCCAAGCAATGGTCACCATGAAAAACACATAAAGCATGACTGAAAGAGACTGACCCAAAGCCCACTTTCACTATGTACTTCTTACTGTGTCTTTTTGAGGCATTGATGGCATGATGTATTCAGAAAGCAAATTCTGCCTGAACCCATTCCTAAAATCAGTTGAGGGAGAAATGTGACTGATATATGCAGTTGGCAAAAGCTATACTATGTGGAAATTAACCAATCATTAATTGGTCTTGCCTTTAGAAGGTGTTAGTCAAACCTTTGGCTTTCCCAATGTTTTTGCACTGATGCTGAAAAGCATCTGCAGAAAGAAAATAGATGAAACTGTACAGCAATGGAAAAAGCAAACAGACAGACTCATTGTAATTACATATAGCGAGCATTTATCAGCAGGGTGTGCACATATGCGTCCTAATTCTGCAGCTAGTAAGTGATAAAGTAATCACTAGACCCTTCCTGCACTGCGAGTGCTAACCATTCGGTTAGCTCTTTCTTCTAATTCTCTTATGTACAATCTTCACAAATTATAATAATTCTTACTCAACTGTTTGTTCTTAGTCATATTTCTTTCATTATTTATTTACAATTTTTTTTTTGAACATATGTATTTTAAACTCGAAATTAATTCATCACCATCAAAAATAATCACAAAATATTGCAATCACAAATGCTGTACAATTTCCAGTTGTCGATCCCAATGCATTTCGAGATCCTTTGATCTCTTCTTCAGGATAACTGAAATGTAAAACAAACTCATATAAATTTCATATAAATTTCATATAGTCAAACATAGTGGAGCGATTGGTTGTAATCAAAACTTTATGCATTGATCAATTAATTTATCAAATAAATCAAGACCATTTCGTTAGTGTAGCATATGATGTTAAAGACAATTGTGTTAGTAACTAGTGTGGAATAAAACAGACTAAAGAGTGTGATAAGCTCAAAGAATATGCTTACCAACGGTTTAAGGGTATTCTAATTTCGAAACTCGTGGGGTCCAATTTGAACCCACAGATGTGGGTCCCAGAAAGCTATGGAATGCAGTGCAGGAAGGGTCTAGTGATTACTTTATCACTTTCTATTTGAGTCTTTGATTCTTTAATACATAGGACAATTGCTCCCACCTCCCAACCTTGCACGACCCGTCTTAAACAGATTTACATCTTTGAAGCAAGAGATTAAAACTATATAATTTGTTTACACCTCCGGGGCGCATTTGGGCAATACGGACCTGCTTCCAAGGCATTTTAAACATCGGAATGTGAGTGCTACCTGACTCACGGAGGAAGACTTCTCAGGGTGAGCCCAGCACAGCATATTTTCCTCTTCTATGCTCACGTGTCCTCAGAAATATCGCGGCCGCCATTTTGATTTTGCTGCTGACGCCGCGATAAAGTGAATCACCTTGCCTCCTGAAGTATTTTCTTGCGCTTATGTTGTTGCGCTTTGAACTTTCTCCTCTGGCATATTTGCCTGCTACTTCTGCTTCACCTGCAGCTCATATGTTTTATCACCGAGCTCACAGGAATGCCTATCCCTCTTGCTAAATAATGTTAGGCTTGAAGATTCTTCGTTTTCTGTGCCTGAAGGATGCCTGATGCAATAAACTTTACTTACAATACCTGAATGACGCCTATTTAACAAACTGCCTACTTCTCTGTGCTCCCAGACTGCCTGATATTTTACAAATTTTCGGTTTTTGATTTGCCACCTTTACAAACACGTGAAAATCTCTTTTTCTGCACCTTGAGACTGTCAAGTGACTAAAGGTTTCTTTTTCAACAGTTCCATGAAACCAGTCATACTAGAACCTCTTTTTTCTGCGTTCACATGACCTCACAGGCACAATAGTCTTTTTTCCTACAACCTTATGCTGCAAACCAAATCAAAATTAATGTCTTTTCCTTTACAAATACTACTTTGAACATAAGCAAAGTGTCTTTTCTATTCTCTAATTTCTTGTTGGTGTGTGGAATTATGGCGCTGTCTCGTGCCAGTCGGAATATGCCTGTCCAACCCTCTGTGGCAGGGCTGGAGGAATTTAATCCTTTTAATGTTCTTCAAGATGCCACAGAGGAACAGATTAAAGAGCCTGTTACCTCCAAAGGAGCTATCCCCCGAACAGGGGGGAAACCAAATACTAAAACTCCCTCTGCAACAGCGTCCACCTCTGGCAAACGGGTTAAAGTGAATCCGCCATCTCCCACCAACTCTTCCTCCTCCATTTCTATGGAACTTATATTGGAAGAAATTTGTGCGCTTAAACCACACATGGAAGAAACTAATACACGTTTGCAAAACCTTGAGTCTTCTTGGATGCTAATGGAACAGAGAGTTGAAGTCTTGGAATCTCGCGTTGATCCAGTACAGGAACTTACTAATCAACTCCCCACTGTAACCAATGAGATTCTCCTTCTTAAACAGCAAATTGAACAGTTGGGAAATCGTAATAGACGCAAAAACCTCCGTATTTATGGCCTGGCGGAAGGTCTTGAAGGGCCGACTCCAATATAATTTTTTCAAACCTTTTTACCAACGCTTTTGGGACTCCCTGACACTCCTGTATTGAATATCCAGCGGGCTCATCGTCTTGGTCCCCTTTCTCGTTCTGCGTCATCTTCTTCTAAACCAAGAGGTGTTATTCTATATTTTTTGGAATACATCGATTTGTTGAAAGTCCTCCCAGCAGCTAAGCAACGTGGGAAGATCACTTGGCATGGCTCAACTCTGTTTTTTGCTCAGGATTATGCCAAAATGACAGCTGATCGGCGAAATAAATTTTTACAGTTCAGACCGGAACTGCGTAGATTGAATGCCAGATATGGCCTGTTTCATCCGTGCCTTTTCAAGGTCACCTACAATAACAAGACCACGACCTATGAAGATCCTGAATTACTCCGGAAGTTCTTGAATACTTGCAAAATGGAAGCCATGGATATTCCTCACCCATGAGTGTCTTCCTCTGGTTTTTGTCTGATTCTGCTAAATGTTGGTATTGCCTTTTCATTCTATTGTTTCTTCCTTTATCTTACATCATTTATTGTGTCATGTATTTCGCTTATTTTCTGTGTTTTCTGTCCAGTGAGTGTTCACAATGGTATTTTATGTTTCACAATGGTTGTTCTCTTTCCATAATGTTGGTCTTTCTGTACCATAACTTTTTCATTTCTTCTTTATCTCTTAGGTAGCGGGTTAAAGGTCCTTTACCGCCTTATCCACCCTGGCTTTTCCCCTGGAGGTGTTTCCCTGTCCTTGTTACCCCGCTGTGAAGTTTTCTGGTCCAGCGTTCCATTCCCCTCATATGGCTTCACCACCCCTGTTCTTATCGTCTTTTTGTGGTATGTCTTTGTTGCAACATTTTATCATTACCTGTGTTTCTTTTTCTAATTCTGCATGGTTTGTCCTATTTCTATTTTCCTCTGTTCATGCTCTTTCTTTCCCTTTTTCATTTTTTTTTTCTTCTTCTTTTCTTTTTTCTTCTCATCATTCTGGTTTATCTCAGTTATTCTCTATATCTTTCCCTAGTACTTTTCTCTTGTTTCAGCAGTTGCATATTTCCTCATTGCATTCTCTCCTAAAGCTACGCTTTATTGCCTCTTTCTCTTCTTGTCTCTTTCTCTCATTTGTTCATCACAGTTTATACAAAATGAAGTTTAAATGTCTTTGCAATTAATATCTTGGAATGTAAAGGGTTTGGGTTCTCCTATTAAACGTCAACGTGTTTTATCCCATTTAGCTCATTTGAAATGTGATATTGCATTGTTACAGGAAATTCATATTAAGGATGTAGAGGTTGCTAAACTGCGTCGCAATTGGGTTGGTCATGTTTTTGCATCTCCTGGTTCAGGTAAAAGAAACGGGGTCGTTGTCCTTTGTCATAAGCGCCTGACTGTTCAGCTTTTGAGTCAGGACACTGATTCTGATGGTAGATGGGTTGTGGTATCTCTGTTAGTAGATAAAATTCCTTTAACTATTTTTAATTTATATGCTCCTACTGTACATGATCAGCTGTTTTGGCCCCAGATTGTGTCTTCCCTAATGCAATACACTGATGATTACTTGAATTTAGGTGGCGATTGTAACATGGTTATGGACCCCTTCCTTGACAGGAAATCCAAGACTCGCTTTTCCCCCCTCGTCTGTTCATACTCAATTTACCTCTGCCATATCCCAAAGATCTCTTGTTGACTCATGGAGACTCTGTCATCCTTCCTTACAGGAATACACATTTTTCTCTCCTGCCCATTCCTCTCAGTCCCGTATAGATTATATTTTTGTTTCCAAAGCTCTAACTCAACACATCTTACACTCCGATATTGGATCGATTTTAATATCTGATCATGGGAGGAGGACCTTGGCGGGCATCCATGATGGCCGCGTGAGCACAGGGCTCTCCGGACCCCCGCCACTCCCGGCATAATATCCTGAACATATCCTGATTAATTACGAGGGCTCTTGTAGAGGAACCTGGGCTGATCTTAATGCCGTTTTTGGATTTCGAATTGAACCAGGGGCACCGAAGTTACGTCGACTCGAACTTTCGGGGCCCGCCCCGGTGGTGCGCCCGGGTCTTGGTGAGGCTCTGTTGCCGTGTCTGAGTTGAACAACAGCGGCAGGGGGATTCGACTTGTGGGTCCCCCTCTTAACTTTCGGTTTCGATTTGTCTCAGACTACGTCTTCCGGCAGAGGTGTCTGGCCGTTGTTGGGTCCAGCGACGCGAGGTTGCTGTGGCACCTTTTGCCTGCTTCGCATCCTTCCAGACCGGTTCACACCTCGATGTGCCCTCGCTGATGATTTTTGGCTCCGGCGCCCTGTCCTCCTGCGGCCATTTTCACCAGGTCGCGTGGGTCCCTCGGGGACGCGGTTTCCATTGTGACTGGCAGAGGGGACCAAGAGAGGCGGAAGACCAAGACGCCCCTGCGCGGGGGCCCGGTCCAGTCTAACATCATGGACCGGTACACACAATCGAAGGGGTCCCCTGGAGCCGCCTTGCCTGGCCCGAGTGCAGTTGGGCACCCTTTGGAGGCTTCGGCAGAGCCGTCCCTGCAGGACATCATGGGCGCCATTTCTGGCATGAGAGAAACCATTGGCCAACAGTATGAAGCTCTGGCCCACAAAATAGATACTGTGGCCATCGATGTGAACTTGATTCGGGCCAACCTATCTAAAACCAATGAGAAGGTGAAGTCATTGGATCTCAAGTCATCTAGCCTCACGGCCGACGTCTCGGAGATACAGACGGAGATTGGCAACCTCAGAAAGGTGAATGATTTCATGACTCGGCGCTTGGAGGATTTTGAAAACAGAGCACGGCGTTGCAACGTGCCTGTGGTTGGCGTTCCGGAAAATCCTGGCCCACATTCTGTTGATCTCCTGGTTGAGGACTTGATACAAAACTACCTTTCTCCATCTGGATTGAGCAAATTCTTTGCGGTGGAACTGTGGTAAATAAATAAATAATACCTCTCTTTTTGAATGTATAAATGAGTAACAGATAGCTCAATAAATAAGAGTCAAGATTCGAGGTAGTAGGAGTTTTGCAGGTTTAATACAGCATAAGGACAGGAACAGGACAACCTGCACAGGAATAGGATGGCAGGGCCCGACAGCGCTGCCGGGGTCAGGATCGGGACAAGGGATCACTTTTTAATAACAGTACATGGGCATATATACATATCGCAAACACATAGCATTACATTGCAATGGGCGTAGCAGTGGGTGGAGCAATAGGCGTGACGCGTAGCAGTCGCGAAAGATAAGGGTGAAAAGAGGTGTAACAGGGCGTATACACAGACATGTGATGCAAACGTAACAGAATATGTCATGAATGGGGCGGAAACCGTGGAGGGGGCTACCTGAGGAGCCGGGACCTCTAACCTGATGGTGCGCGCAAACTGGCGATGACGTGTTACTAGGAGAAGCTGGGGGCTATGAACTCTGTGCTAGGAGCAGAGACTGAAGTCTGGAGAGTCAGGGCGACATGTACCTAAGCAGTATCTAGTATCTGATGTTTAGGGAACATGTTGATATAAACTAGAAGTCAGGAGGGGAAAAGCTAACAGACTCTAAGACTGGAGCATGCATTATTCTACATGTAGTGCGTGATGAAGAATATTAAATGACCATTAAATGCAGTATTTCTCTTACATGGAGACGTAAAAGCTAGACAATGACGGAAACTATTGATGCGATTCAGTAGCTTAGGAATGCAGAGGAGGAGGGCTGAACTGATAACTGGAATCATAACATACTCTTGGCAGACTCAGAGGCAGAGCCAGGCTGAACCGGGCACTGCGAGGCAGGAAGTAAGTGAAGGGTCGAGGATACAGGTGGGGGCTGTATCGCTCCTCAGCGAGGCTTCAGGGGACAGGAGCTGAATCTGGTGTCCGGGCCCTTTTTGAGGCCTAGAAACGGGGACTTTACAATGGAATAACGTGCACACTGAGAAACGTGGCAACGTAGCTTTACATAGGCCTGATATTCGTAGTATTCACGAGAACTGGAAACTGGCATACTAGAGGTGGACACAACTATAATTGCGTCTTTAATCGAACATGGGGAATAACATATGCATATTAATCATGCACAGATAACATATGATGGAGGACGCGTAGGGACACAGAACATGGCAAAATTTACTTTTCCACATTCCCTCCTTGTCACTACGTTTCCTTCAGGAAACATCAATATTCATGATACCATCTATCATTTCATACAGTATCATTTGTTTGTCTCAAATTTTCTTGGAACGGGTTTTAGAACGGGGCTTGGGACTAGGAATACAAGAGGTAGCACAAATGCCGCAAATCGCAGGGCCACATTGTATACAGAGGCAGCAGCTAAATATGATCGCTACTGCAATACCTAGAAAGGACAAGACTTTCCATCCCCAGGCGGAAATTATATTCCAGAACCAACCGGACCATGTCCAGGTGCCTGGATTCTGGTGTAACAGATGGGCAATTTTATGAAGTCTGGTTATAGCTGAATAAACAGACGGCGCGTTATTTGGAATGAAAATGCAGCAACTAGATCCGATGACTCTACAGGCCCCGCCCCTATCGGCCAATATGACGTCAAGGACGAGACGATTCTGGAGCACGACAATTCTCATAAAGGATTGTTCTTCGGTTAAATTACTTAGAGCAGAAGTAGTCTCAATTACTACTGCTTCAAGGGTTCTGGTTAATCTACGTATCAGTTTACTATTCACGACTGTACCTAAATAAGGGAAGACACCTTTATTGATATCTATATATTGTTCTAGAACAGTTTCAGTATAATCGACAATCGGGAGGTTTCTCTTGTGTCTAGTATGTACTAGGTGGGAATTCCTATGGTAGTCGGGTGGGGCTAGAAAAACAGGTGGCAGTAGGAAGGCAATGTAACAGGTTCCCTCCCAATCGAGGGGCAGACGAACATATGCGGTCTGACCACAAATAAAATAAGAATGACGTGAAGCTTTGAAAATAGATTTCCTACTGTCACTATACTTGACAATAGTAGTACAATCACTATGTCCTACATGTATGGAACCATTATTTCGGACACATAATTCACCTTTGACTGGTAGTACTGAAATAGCAGGTAAGTCTGGAGTAGTATCAGACTGAACATTCAGGACCATGAAATTCGAAGAATAATTACCTAAATTGTACACTTCATTTTCTAGATCTGACCCTGTTCTGTGGGGAAGACCTTGCTTGTCTGGAAAACATGTACTGTTAAGAAAAGACATATCTGTTGAGGATGACGTTAACGTGGACCATGCTCCACACGAACCATTATGTGAAAAAGGGTAAGGAAAAAGTGGCAGAACTCCCTTCGGTGTCTGGAAAGGGGGGAGTCGACCACACACCCAACAATTAGTGGCATTGCTGGTCTGGTGTGAGTAATGTAACATGCGGATGAAAGAATTATTTCGCATAGCGAGGCGGTAAGAGAGTTCATGAGGAGGCAGATCACTAAACGTATGCTCTACTGTAGCATTAGCAGACTTATTTACATGAGAAACTGGAAAATACAGGTAAAATGCATAACTGGTGCAGGAAATCATAATACTGAGAAATAATATGAAACATAGAAAAACGATACATCGGATTGAGTTTTGACTAACTCTCTCACCATGGGGGTCTATTTTATACATGTCAGAAACAGTCTAACCGTTTCACCTAGGGGAGGACTTAGACAATCAAACTGGCTGACTTATTTTACTAGACCTTAATTTGAACTTATACTCCTGTTGTGGAGTTTTCTCTAACAGGGAGGGGTTTGTAGCAATGTCTTTTGCGGGACAGTCCTTAAGAATAGTACTTTGGCAGTCCTTCAAATCCTGGGAAATGTTCTTTGAGACGGGTTTCAGTCCATAAAATTTCTTTACGTGCGAAAGGTGCACCCAGCCTTTGCGTCCCTCCAACTTCACGGCTGTACGGGTGGCGAGGAGGACCTGTCGGGGCTCCTTCCAGCGTGGCTCCAGCGGACTTGAGCGGTCAAAATTGCGAACCAAGACCATGGATCCTGGAACGATTTCATGCGGTGCCACCTCGGTATTGTCTGGAAATGCGGCGGCAACCTGTTGAGGGCAGACATCAAGGAAGCTAGGTAATCTGTCAGCATATTACTTGAAACATCGGTAATACTTCGGGGTCTGGGTGTACCCCACATGTTAGGGGGGCGGCCGAAAACGACCTCATACGGGGACAGACCTGATCTGGAATGTGCGACCATGCGCATATAGAACAAAGCGACTGGCAGAGCTACTAGCCAGTCCACACCTTTCTCTTTACATACTTTGGCGATGCGAATTTTCAGGGTCTGGTTATGTCTCTCTACGAGACCTGCTGCTTCAGGATGGCGTACACAATGGAACTTCCACTGGTACCCTAACAAAAGGGAAACATGCTTCATTAACTCTGATGAGAATGGCTGGCCGTTATCAGAATATACGACCCTAGGGAGTCCATAACGGGGGAAGAACTCACGAACCAACTGCTTGGCAGTGGTCGCGGCTGTGTAATCTGGGACTGGATATGCTTCTGTCCACCTGGACAAAGCGCATACAACTACAAGGACATACTTGAGACCTCGACATCGCTCCATCTGAATATAATCCATCTGGAGGACTTCAAAAGGGTGGTCAGGAGGTTGGAATCCCCCTTGTTCCACCGGGACACTTTTACCTGGATTAAACTGACAACATATCATACAGGTACGGACTTTCTGCTTGGCTGCAGCTCGTAAATGCTTGTTGAACCAAATGTTCTGGATACTATCTAACATAGCTTTTTCTCCTAAATGTGCTGGACTATGTGCGGTATTAATAATGACTTGAACCATAGAGTCGGGGAGAAACCATGTGGCTTTTCCTTTCGTTACCCATCCCTGATCTGTCTGGACCCCTCCTTGTTCGGACCATTTCTTGATTTCTTCGGGAGTAGCATGTAACTGGATATCTATGACATCTTGAGTAGGGTCCTTAACTGTCATACATGTAGTCGGATCTGGAGTGTGTGTCATGTTAACTGGAATGTCTGGAGTCTGTGCTGTAAGCTTGGCTGTGCGATCTGCTAGATCGTTACCCTGGGAAATAATGTCAGTAACTTTCGTATGTGCTTTGCACTTCATGATAGCGATAGATGTCGGTAAATGTATGGCATCTAACAGAGCTTGAATAAGGAGACCATGCTGAATCTTGGTTCCATGAGAAGTCATGAAACCTCTCTCCTGCCAGAGCACTCCAAAGTCGTGTACGACTCCAAATGCGTAGCGTGAATCTGTGTAAACATTAACTTTCCGGTTCTTAGCGTGTACGCAGGCTTGTGTCAGAGCAACTAGCTCTGCTGCTTGAGCGGACAGGGTGTCAATACGGTGTGTCTCAATAACTTCGGTGTCGGTAGTCACTGCATACGCGGCGACTAGTTCTCCTGTACTTGTTCTCATACATGAACCATCCACATAAAGTGTCAGGTCGGGATCTGGTAACGGAATATCTGTCAGATCTTGTCTTGGCTTTGTCGTAATATTAACTACTTCCACACAGTCATGTGTGGCAGGATTTGGATTAGCTGATGGTAACAGTGTAGCAGGATTTAGGACGTTGCAGCGTCTGATTTCTATGTGTGGCTGGAACAGTGTCAATTCATAACCTGTTAAACGTGCAATTGTCAAGTGCTGGGTCTGTGTTCGATTTAAAAGAACTTCCACGGAGTGTGGAACTTGTACTGTCAGGGAGTGTCCCAATACTATGGAATCACTTTGTCTGATAGTTAGTGCTGTGGCTGCAACTGACTTGAGGCACGCAGGCAGAGCCTGGGCTACAGGATCTAATGTGCTCGAAAAATAAGCACATGGCTTGTATTGTCCTGCTTGATCTTGTGTGAGAACAGACAATGCTGTACCCTCACGTTCTGTGACGAAAAGTGTAAAAGGCTTACTGTAGTTCGGTGTAGCTAGAACTGGAGCTTGGCATAAAGCTTTCTTTAACTCATTGAAGCTAAGTGTATGTTCAGATGTCCAAGGGAGGACAGTCGGTACGGCTGCCTCCTGTGTCGTTAACTGTATCAGTGGCTTGGCCAGAAATGCATACTGAGGAATCCATTGTCTGCAATAAGAAGTGAGGCCGATAAAAGCACGTACCTCCTTCTGGGTCTTGGGCTGAGGAAGACTCGCTATTAACTGGATACGGTCTGGTGTCAACTGCCTACCCCTCTTGGACAGTAAGTGTCCTAAGTATACCACTTGCTGGACACAGAATTGAAGCTTCGAAGGGGACACCTTGTGCCCCATCTCGGCTAGGAAATACAGAACCGTCAGTGACGCTCGCTCGCAGTCACGTTCAGAACGGGCTGTGATCAGTAGATCATCGACATATTGGAGCAGGGCAGTGTCAGTTGGCATGTGAATGTTGTCTAGTTGTCTCTTAAGTGCTTGACTGTAAATACTAGGACTTTCTGTGAAACCTTGAGGAGCTCGTGTGAACATATAGCTCCTTCCATTTAAACAGAATCCGAAAAGAAACTGGCTGTCTGGATGAATGGGAACACTGAAAAATGCGTTCTTGAGATCTATGACAGTGAAAAATGTGGCTTCGGAATCAATGGCTGTCAATAGGGAAGAGATATCTGGGACAACTGGGTACTGGGGAATAATACATTTATTAAGTTCTCGTAGGTCAATCACTAATCGATATACTGGGGGTGCATTTGGATCAGTACGTTTCATGACTGGAATGATCGGAGAATTGCATACATTGGAGTCAGTTTCTACAACTACTCCTTGAGCGATGAGCTCGTCAATAATTTTGGATAAGGCTGCTACAGCCTCAGGTGGCAATCTGTACTGTCTGATTCGTGGTAACACTACACCTGGCTTGAGAGTCACACGATGGGGTGTGATTTGCATGTAACCTACATCAGTTGGACCTTGCGCCCATAAATGCTGCGGAACATTAGACAATCTGGGATCAAAATCTCGTAATACATAGTGACCCTTAAAGTCACGTAGGAACAGACGTATTCCCTCTGGAGAACAGCATATAACTGCACCTAATTCTTTCAGTGTTTTAATGCCTAATAGGTTTTCTGGACATGACTTAGTAAGTAACAGATCAGTGGTACGGGACAATGGACCTACTTCTAGAGTAACTGGCTTTGATATTTCATTTACTATAGGTTTTCCTGAAAATCCAAGGGAAACATTTCTTGAGCCTGAGAGCGGAGCCCCTGGAACTTCGGCGTGGCTAATTGTGGTCCTACTTGCCCCTGTATCAATCAAAAACTTTCTGTCTTTCCCTAATATTTGACTGTGAACATAGGGACCTTCTTGATCTACAGGTATCTCGATGAGAGGCAAGCCTACCTCCCTCTCTAGGCTGTTTCATGAATACTGCTGGTACTCTGGATACTCAGACTGTGCATACTGGTACATCTGCTGTGTAACATGCTGTGTTGCAGCGATGGGCTGCGGTGCTGTAACTGTCTGTGGTGCATTCTGTGGCTGAGGAGTCTGTGAAACTTGTTCTTGTCTAGGTGGACGTGGTCTTTCTTTAGTCTTACCAGTAGCTATGTTGTGTTTCAGAACTGCACACTCGTTTATAAAATGACCTGGCTGTTTACAATAATTGCAGTTCCCTTTAACGGGAGCTGCAGGATGACTGGCTTGATTCGGACCCCTCTTCTGGCTGTCTTGAGGAACAGATTGTGCAACTAGTACTTTCATTTTCGTGTCTTTCATACGTTTTCTCTCATGTTCTTGCTCTTCTCTGATTCTATTCTGGTGGTATTGGAGCATCTGTAGCATCTGGGACGGGGTATTAGCTTGCCAGGTACTTTCGACTTTCAAAACTCGATTTTTAATTGGTGGACTTGAATTCTCGACTAATTTAGTAACAAAAAGATGAGGGTATGACTCACTACTTGTCTTGAGGCCACTGTTGATGCTAAAACATTTCTCAAATCTAGAATAAAAATCACTAATGTCTTCGTCTTGTTTCTGTTTACAGGCTGAGATTGCATCCCAGTCTTCCTTTTTCGTTGTTAACAATCTGGGTAAAACTTGAATCAATAATTCAGGTAATTCTTTACATTTCGCTCCAAGACCGGTACCTGGTACTCGTGCCTTATCTTCAGCTTCTAGAACTGCCCAATCGATCTTTTTCTCTCCCACCTCCCATTCTTTTTCCTTGAGCTTTTCATACACCCCTGCGGGCAGCAGAACCTTTAACATTTTAATTATATCTGGATACGTGTATTCTCCCATACGGAGCATGTCTTTTAATTCTCGATGGAACCCTGCTGGATCTTTATCATGACAGGGGATTAATTTTTTCATCTCTAAGAGTTCCATCTTTGTAATCGGAGTGTAAACAAACACTCGTTCTAGTTCGCCACCCGTTCCTCTAACTGGGTGGACTTCTCGTAACGGATTCTGTCTCTCCGTGTAAAATGGTTTACTTTCTGGGGGTGAGACATGAACAAAATGCGGGTTCAGAAACGTTCTATATTTGTGACGCTGTTCTAGAATGACATTAATTAAATCGGTACCTAGACCTTTCCATCTATACTGGAGTAACTCGTTCAGGATATCATGTAACGGGCCTGGATCAGAGTGCTGACCCTCATACAATGTAATGAGGTGCTGAATCATATACATACCCGCCAGTCGTTGCTCGGCTGGGGGCATTTTCAGAAACATTTGTGCCACTATTTCGTCTGGAAAAGTGGTAGAATCAGTAGTCCATCGGACTGCTGATCGGGCTAGTTCTTGTTCATACATAGTACTTAACTCACTGTAACCGATTCGTGATTTCAGAATGTGATCGGTAGCTTGAAACACTTGTTCTAGAGAACCTTGTTCTGGTGCTGGATGATGGAAAGTTGACTTGTGTTCTAGGCGTAAATGGTGATCTGGGAATCTAGATTTTCCTACATACGCTATTCTGGCGGGATTCTCGTCGTCTACCTCTTCAGTATCAGAGTTACTTTCTTTCTCGCTTACTTGTGCTGCTTTACGCTGCTCGTGTAACTTTGTTATTTCTTTACGGATTTTCTTGTACATACTCTCCATAGCACCGACGGTCTTGTGCTTACCCTCGGCTATATTATCACTCCACCTTGTCAGGGTTCTCATTTCGGCTTGATCTTTGGACGGGTAATCTTGTTCTCTTATTAAACAATTAATCAAAAACTTTAGTATCATGAGCTGGATCTCGGCTTTCCTTTGAGACATGACTTCGCCAATGCTTTCTGGATCATCCCCTGTACGGATGAAACGATATATTCTGTCTAGATCTTCTTTCATATTCGGTAGGGTGACTAGATACTCGGCCACCTTTCTTACGCGGAATGAATATAAAACCATATTATCCTCGCCTGGGACTGGATCATAGCCGCATTCATTAAGGGCTTTTCTTATTTCTGCTACAGACTGATGTCTGGGCGTACGCTGTGATGCTTGTGCATGTAATTCGGCTGACGTTAAACGCTTATGTGGCGGCGGGGTCTGAGGAGGACCTCCTCCTGCGGCCCCTAAACTAGAATCGTCGACTGATCCTCTTCGTACTAGTGTGGCAGGAAATTGAAATGCGGGCTGAACTGGTATGGCGGGCTGGACCGGGGGGACCGTAGCAGGTACTGCAAGGGGTACCCCGGTGTCTGGAGAAACGGGGAGTGCCTGATTTACAGGGACTGGCGGAGCGCGAACAGGATTTGCATATTCTGGGACTGTGTCGTCCAAATAGGACGAAATGAAAATATCAGCTGCGGTCTGTTTGTGACGTAGCTTGGTCGGAACTAATGGTGGCGGGAAGTTACTGGATGCCTCTGGGGTCGCTTTTGGCAAGCCCTCGGCAAGAAGAGGATACATACCCTTAATAAGAGCATGCCTCTGTCTGTCTGACTGTTCGGTTTTAACTCGTTCACCTATCTCGATTAATTCCTTTTCTTGGGCTCGTTCCAAGGATTCTCTACTTAATTCAGACTTTCTGATTTCTTTTTCGGTTCTTTTATGAGATTCTTTGCGCCATAACTCGATGGCATCTTTCTGTGACTGTCTGGCTTTCTTTTTCCATAATGCTTCTTCTACTCTCATGATGCACTCGGCATCCCATGTACCCGATACGGGCCATCTATACTTTTCTTCTAACTGTTTGGTATACTCTACCCATAAATCTAGATATAATATGGCACTTATGCCATGCTTCTGATACATAAAATGACCTGGACTGTCCCTAGGCGGAACTGGAACTGCTGCTTCCAGCAGACCCTTTCTAGTTTTTAACTGACGTAACTTAGAAAACAAGGGCATGACTGGACTGTAATCTAGACACAATACAATACACAATGAACACGATACTTATTCCCCATTCATACCACGACATTAAAAATACATGAAGAACATTTAAAATAACAGTTCGAACGGAATACTACCTGGAATACGGAACACAGAATACATGAATTTTCTCGAGAACAGAACTGACTAGAACAGAAACTAGATGCACTGCTGAAACAGTACGAAACTTACCGGTCTCATAAAGAGACACGTCAGGACCCGCATCCACCGAAGTGGACACTTCGTTTGTGGGTCTGTGTACCACCAACCCACGGACCAGAGTCAATTAAATTGACCCTGTCTAGATACCACCCCAGTAACGGTACTCACCGGGCAGCAAGAACGGAAGGCCTCTGACTGGACTGGACTGCTACGACGACGGACGACGAACTTCGGACTTCAGTTACGGGTGGACCTCCGGATACCTCGGACCTTGGACTCTCGGCTTGGGCTCTGGTCGGGACTCGCCGCGTTCCTCCACCGTCTCGTCTGGATGCTGGACCGCCTCCTCCGTCTCCTCCGTGGGCCTGAGGGATACTTGAAGCAGAAATATCTGCCGGTGCGCAGAAGAGTTCCGTCACGACTGCAGAGGGTCAGGGGGTCGGCGTGGCTTCACCGACGCGTGGGGAAAGGGCAAGTTCCTGTTCGGGCGCCATTATGTGGTAAATAAATAAATAATACCTCTCTTTTTGAATGTATAAATGAGTAACAGATAGCTCAATAAATAAGAGTCAAGATTCGAGGTAGTAGGAGTTTTGCAGGTTTAATACAGCATAAGGACAGGAACAGGACAACCTGCACAGGAATAGGATGGCAGGGCCCGACAGCGCTGCCGGGGTCAGGATCGGGACAAGGGATCACTTTTTAATAACAGTACATGGGCATATATACATATCGCAAACACATAGCATTACATTGCAATGGGCGTAGCAGTGGGTGGAGCAATAGGCGTGACGCGTAGCAGTCACGAAAGATAAGGGTGAAAAGAGGTGTAACAGGGCGTATACACAGACATGTGATGCAAACGTAACAGAATATGTCATGAATGGGGCGGAAACCGTGGAGGGGGCTACCTGAGGAGCCGGGACCTCTAACCTGATGGTGCGCGCAAACTGGCGATGACGTGTTACTAGGAGAAGCTGGGGGCTATGAACTCTGTGCTAGGAGCAGAGACTGAAGTCTGGAGAGTCAGGGCGACATGTACCTAAGCAGTATCTAGTATCTGATGTTTAGGGAACATGTTGATATAAACTAGAAGTCAGGAGGGGAAAAGCTAACAGACTCTAAGACTGGAGCATGCATTATTCTACATGTAGTGCGTGATGAAGAATATTAAATGACCATTAAATGCAGTATTTCTCTTACATGGAGACGTAAAAGCTAGACAATGACGGAAACTATTGATGCGATTCAGTAGCTTAGGAATGCAGAGGAGGAGGGCTGAACTGATAACTGGAATCATAACATACTCTTGGCAGACTCAGAGGCAGAGCCAGGCTGAACCGGGCACTGCGAGGCAGGAAGTAAGTGAAGGGTCGAGGATACAGGTGGGGGCTGTATCGCTCCTCAGCGAGGCTTCAGGGGACAGGAGCTGAATCTGGTGTCCGGGCCCTTTTTGAGGCCTAGAAACGGGGACTTTACAATGGAATAACGTGCACACTGAGAAACGTGGCAACGTAGCTTTACATAGGCCTGATATTCGTAGTATTCACGAGAACTGGAAACTGGCATACTAGAGGTGGACACAACTATAATTGCGTCTTTAATCGAACATGGGGAATAACATATGCATATTAATCATGCACAGATAACATATGATGGAGGACGCGTAGGGACACAGAACATGGCAAAATTTACTTTTCCACAGAACGTGCCCATCGTGTTCCGGGTGGACAGGGCAAGCCGGGCGCCCCGCCGAGGCCCATTGTTGCAAAACTCTTTCATTATAGGGACCGAGACGCTATCCTGCAGGCCTCGCGAGTTAAGGGCCCGGTGGCCTTTGAGAATGCCATGGTGAACTTTTACCCGGACTTCTCACAGCTTGTGCAGAGACAACGTATGGGCTTCCGTGGAGTCAAGAAGCGTCTTCGGGACTTGGGACTGCGATACGCCATGCTTTTTCCTACCAGGCTGCGAGTTGAGTACAATGAACGGACCCTTTTCTTTGATCGGCCTGATTCGGTAAATGACTGGCTGGACTTTCTGCCGGACCGGCCTAACTGGACTGAGCCCACCGAACACCCGGGTGGTGCCGAGGGTGGTGTAGAGAGCTGAACTTATGGTCTATGCCCCTGTCTCCGTGCCATGTGAATTCTCCCAGGGTTCCATACTTGAGTGCCTCTATTTTCTGTGCGTTCTCTTCTCCCTTTAGCTCTGTCGGGGTGGCGGGTGGGACGGGGCCTTTCCTCCTCCGGGGTCTTTTTGTAGAACGGGGGTTTTGGGGCGACAGGCACACTGCATGTTGGGGTGGCTTTTTAGCTTACTGCAGGGGTGCAGGGTGGGGGGTGTTTTCTTGGTTGTTGGGGGGTGGGTTGGTGGGGTGTTTGAGGTTCGTGTTTTGTTTTTTCAAGGCGACTCTATCTTGCTAATGGAATTTTCAATGTCATGCTCAGTGGGGGATGGTTCCTGCATTACTCTGTGGGATGGGGGGTAGCGGGTTGAGGTTTATTTCGTGGAATGTCAATGGTCTGGGGGATCGTATAAAAAGGGGGGTGGTGTTGCAATGCCTGCGACGTTTGTCTCCCGATATTGTTTTTCTGCAGGAGACCCATCTAGTGGGTAATACTTGTCGTGCAATGAATAGGTGGGGATATCGCCTTGTCGCGCACTCAGGGTTTACTACGGGTTCCAGGGGGGTGGGCATCCTGGTCCGGGCTTCCCTTCCCCTTGCGATAGATGATGTGATCCGTGATGATCGGGGGCGTTATGCCGTCCTCGTGGGACGATATGAGGGCCGGACCCTTTCTCTGTTCGCCGTCTACGTTCCCCCCGGCATGCAGACCTCTACCTTCTCCGATTTGGGCCGAGTGCTGTTGGGCCTCCCTGATGGCGCTCTTTTCATGGCTGGTGACTTTAACTCTGTGTTCTCCGGTCTGAGTGATCGTTACCCCCCTAGGGACACTCCTTTGGCCCAACTGTGGCTGGGTGGTTTTTTGGATACTTTTGGTTTGGTGGACTGTTGGAGACTTATGCACCCCACTCAGCTTCAATATACTTTCCATTCTGGGGCCCATGGGAGTCTGTCTAGACTGGATTACTTCCTAATGCCAGCTGCACAGTCATCGGCTGTCCGGGAGATTAGACACCTTCCCCGGGGCATCTCGGACCATTCTCCGCTCTGGCTTTGCTTTGATGTGGGGGTGGAGGCGGCGGGCCGGGTGGCTCCTATCAACCCTTGGTACCTGACCACCCCTGGGACCCGTGATCTATTGATTAAGTCCCTGGACAATTATTTTTTAGACAACGAGGGGTCCGTCTCCTCTGCGGTTTCCCTATGGGAGGCCTTTAAGACAGTGATTCGTGGGCAGGCCTTGTCTCTCATTGCTGAAACCAAAAAGGCGAGGAATCGGGAGGTGGTGGATCTTGAGATGGAAATACTTGAGATGGAGGCTGACCTGGAATCGACTGTTACTCCTGGCAAACTCCATGTCCTGGGTCTGAAACAGTTTGCCTATAAGTCTCTGGTCACAGATGCGGCTAAAATGATGTTTCGAGAGCAACAGGGTCGTTTGTATGATGTTGGGGACAAAGCGGGTAAATTGCTTGCCTGGTTGGATAAGAAGGAGAGGGCGAATCAAGTGGTGCCGGTGATTCAGACTTCGAATGGTGTGAGAGTGACGGACCCAGTTGAAATAGTGGAATGTTTTGCGGACTACTTTCGTGCGGTTTATTCCCCTGTGTCAGAACGGGATACAGGCGACTCTCGCCTCTTGCTGCGTGATATAGCTTTGCCCTGCCTCTCCGATTTGGAGCAGGTCTCTATGGAGGCCCCGTTCTCTATGGACGAAATAGCGACTGCCATTCGCTCTCTCCGTTCGGGCAAGGCTTTGGGCCCGAACGGATTGCCCATCGAGTTGTACAAACTGCATCCTGATAAGATTGAGCCCTATCTTCTAACAATGTTTTTGGAGTCCCGTGAGCGGGGTGCTCTCCCCTATGACCAGCGCCTAGCTACGATCGTTGTAATTCCTAAAGAGGGTAAGCCCCGGGATCTTTGTTCGTCATATAGACCCATCTCCCTGTTAAATGTTGAGCCCAAGGTTCTTGCAAAGCTCTTGGCTACTCGCCTCCTGACGGTCATTAGTGACTTGATTCATCCGGACCAATCCGGCTTTATCCCGCACCGTAACACAGCTCTTAATCTGCGTCGCCTCCACGGAGCCATTGCGAGGGCGGGGCTTCTGACGGAGCCGGCCATTTTGGCTTCGTTGGACGCCTCGATGGCCTTTGATACGATAGAGTGGCCCTATCTTTGGGCAGCTCTTGAGAAGTTTGGTTTTGGCCCGGGGTTTATTGGATGGGTGAAGCTGCTATACACCGACCCCCTGGCGCAGGTTGTGGTTAACGGTCGAGTTTCTGTTCCCTTTTCCCTCGGTAGGGGGACCAGACAGGGGTGCCCCTTGTCTCCGCTACTTTTTGCTCTCGCGTTAGAGCCGCTGGCTGCGTGGCTTCGATGGGAGCCTTCTCTCAAGGGGATACGTTGGTCCCCAGATTTTGAGGACCGCGTTTCGCTTTACGCGGACGACATTCTTCTTTACCTTACTTCCCCGCGTAAATCTTTAAATGTTTTATTCGACGTTCTCACCTCGTTTGGTAAAAATTCTGGTTTGATTATCAACTGGGCTAAGTCCTGTGTATATGTTCTCTCGGGGGTTCTGCCCCCGTTGCCGAATAGATTTCCTATCCAGGTTGTTCAGTCTGGCTTTAAATATCTGGGGATTTTTATTACACTTGATTCATCGCTCCGGTTTGAACGTAATCTCCTTCCCCCGCTTCTTAGACTGAGGCTGGACGTGGCTCGCTGGCGTAAATTGCCTCTGTCTCCGCTGGGCAGAGCTGCCCTTTTCAAGATGATGTCCTTGCCGCGATTCCTTTACGCACTCCAGAATTCTTATGATGACATCCCTGCTACCTATTTTCGAGAGGTCGAGAGTCTACAAAGACAGTTGATTTGGGACGGGCGTCCACGTATCGACCTTGCGAAGCTTACCATCCCTTGGTATGACGGGGGCATAGCACTTCCCGATATCAGGAGATATTATTGGGCCACCCAACTGTCTGCCATTAACCACTCAATGTACTCCCCGGGTCGGGACCCGGCCTTTGAAATGGATAGACTCCAACTGCCGGGAGGGGACTTTAATAGAGCGCTTTACTCCAGGTCGGCTGGGCGCCATCTTACGGGACCGACCAGGATTGCGGTTGGTGCGTGGCGAGCTGCGAATGTAAGCCTGGGATGGGAGGATCGCATGACACTGGCGACTCCGCTTTATGCATCCGAGCGTCTGGGATGTCTTTGGACGACGAAGGGTTTTGACCGCTGGGATATGATTGGAATAAGTAGAGTGGGTGACGTATGTACGAATGGAGCGGTGAAGTCCTTCGAGGCCCTTCGGAATGATTATGACTTGAGTGATAGGGAATTTTTTAGATATTTGCAGGTCCGCCATGCCCTTGCTTCTGTTCTGACTTCTGGTGCCGCCATCCCTGAGTCCTCCCCCCTAGAAGATCGTATCCTGGATGGCCACCTCCCTGATAGCACTATCTCCTTGATCTACAAGAAGCTGATTCACAATCGCGCTGACTTGCTTGTCCGACTTAGGGAGGCTTGGGTCGGCGACGGGCTGGAATTGGATGACGAGGATTGGCAGTCGGCACTATCTTCTCCGAAAGAGGTCGCCATTCCTGCCCGTCTCCGTCTGGTTCAGCTCAAGATCCTCCACCGGGTGTATGTTACTGGTCCTCGTTTGGTTGTGATGGGTTTTTCCCCGGATGGTTTATGCAAGCGTGGATGCGGGATGAGTGCTACATTTCTTCACGTTATCTGGGAGTGCCCGAGGGTGGCTGCATACTGGACTGAGGTACTTGCGGTGATGGCTGATGTGACTGGCATTGCCCTAGAGCCTGAGGCCCGGAGATGCCTGTTGAACGTGTGGGAACCTACCGACTATTCGGTGGCCCAGACCAGATGGGCGACCCTGGGATATATGGTTGCGAAGCGGGACATAGCGCAACTCTGGGGCTCGTACAGGCCCCCCACTGCCTCTGTGTGGGAGGAAAACATGGACTGGTCTATGTTCCGCGAAAAGACGGTCTATACAGCCAGGGGCAGACCTAGGGCATGGACGAAGATCTGGAGTCAGTGGAACGCCTAATGCGGAGATATTTGTGCTCCTCCATTGGTTGAGCCCCCCGATGTTACCTTATCGCCCTAGGCTGGCGTTCCTGAAATTTCGTATACTGTCCTTTGATTTGCCTGTCCTCCCCGTTGTCCCCCCCACCCTGCTTTGTCCTACTGATTATGATCTCATACTCCTGATTAGTGGGTTTCCCCTCCTCCTTCTGGGCTGACTCCGTTTATCATGCATTCGCCTTTCTTGGTGTTTGTTGTTTTTTTTTGGTGTGTATAAAAAAGAAAAATGCCTTATCTTGTTTTATATTTTGGGCGACATTTTGTATCTGATTTGTGCCTGACCTCCGGAGTGGCCGCACATGTTTTTCCCACATTGTGCCTTGATTTTAGCGGCCAGCCCGCGAGGTTGTAGGCCCGTCTCTGTAACCCTGATTTTGTTGCTCAATAAAAGTTTTTAACCAAAAAAAAAATATATATCTGATCATGCTCCTGTCACGTTGGCTTTAGAATTGCTCCCTCCCAAAAAAGGTACTAGGAGATGGAGATTTAATAACGCTCTCCTTATGGATACTAAGTTTACGTCAGATTTCCTTAACTTTGCCTCTGCATTTTTTGCCACTAATGAATCACCCCAAATCTCTCCTCAATTGTTATGGGATACCTTTAAAGCTGCGGCTAGAGATTTCATTACTTCTTTTGTTGCCAAGAAAAGACGTTCAGCCACTAAATCTATTCAATCCCTTTCTTCCCGAATTAAACATCTAGAACACTCTTACTTTTCCACTCATAGTCAAGCTATTCTTAATCAACTAATTCAAGCTAAATTATCTTTCAATAAGATATCCACAGAGTCCGCTAACTTATGTCTTCTCAAATCTAGTGCTAAATACTATAGTGCTCAGAACAAGGCGGGAAATTTACTGGCCAAGTATCTCAAAGTAAAAAAGGAAAAGACTAAAATAGAATCTATTGTAAACTCCTCCAATATCACTTTACATAAAGATTAAGACATTTTGCAGGAGTTTACGAATTTCTATCAACAACTTTATATCCCAGAATCCCCTCCTTCCCGTGCAGATATTGATCACTATCTGTCTACGATTCCTTCTCCTTCGCATCCCGAGGTAGATTTCGCTTCTCTAGAGGTTGACATTTTGCCCAAAGATATATTGGAATCCATTAAAATGATTAAGAAAGGTAAAGCCCCGGGTCCGGACGGCTTTTCTATTGAGTTTTATTTACATTTTTCTGCCCTCTTGGTACCTAAGCTCCATCAACTATTTTCCTTTTTTATTGGCTCTAAGAAATCTGAAGGATCTTTTCAAGAGGCACTCATTTGTCTCATTCCTAAGGACAATAAAGACCATACTCTATGCAAAAATTATAGGCCTATCTCATTAATTAATATAGATTATAAAATTTTTGCTAAAATTCTTGCTCTTCGCCTTGATAAAATTCTGCCACATCTTATTGGTAGAGAACAGTCTGGGTTTATTAAAGGACGACATCTCTCTGATAATACACGTCTCTTTTTCAATGTTCTCAGCAAAGCCCGGGCCTATAAACATTCGTTGACAGCAATTGCCCTTGACGCTGAGAAAGCATTTGATAGAGTTGACTGGCAATTTATGCTCTCATCTCTTACTTGGTTTGGTTTTGGCCCAACATTTATTTCTTATGTTTCTTTACTATATTCTTTTCCTAGATCATTTATATTAGCAAATGGTCTTGTTTCCTCCTCCTTTCCTCTTCTCCGAGGAGTCCGCCAAGGTTGCCCTCTCTCCCCCCTTCTTTTTATTTTAACGATAGAAACTTTTCTAACGAAACTCAGACTGAACTCCAATATTTCTGGATTTTCTTATGGCGACTCTCAATTGAAGCTATCTGCTTATGCGGATGATATTCTCCTTTTTATTTCTAAACCTCAAACATCTGTTCCTACTTTTTTATCCGAAGTTTCTCACTTTGCGTCTGTTTCTGGTTACAAACTTAATACTGATAAATGTGAAATCTTGCCTTTAAATGCCTATTGCTTCCATTCTGATTTTTTATCTTCTTCTTTTCACTGGAATCCTGCTAAAATTAAATACCTAGGCTTATGGTTTACTCCAGTAATCAAAGATACAGTCGCACTAAATATTAAGATTCTCCACACCACTTTGAAAGACTCCACATCGAGATGGAACCCTTTATTCTTATCTTGGTGGGGTAGGTTGGATTCTATAAAAATGATGTTGGTTCCAATCATTCTATTTTTTCTCTCCAATCTTCCAGTTAATATACCTAAAGGTACTTATAAGACTATCTACTCTATACTTTCTCGCTTTCTATGGCAAAATAAGAAGGCTAGAATGTCTTTCACCAAACTCAAATGCCCTAAACATATGGGTGGTGTCAACTTCCCGGATTTCTCCTCTTATCATGATTCTTTCTTTCTTATGCACTCAACACATCTCCTCTCTGACCGCTTTCCTGACAAGTCTTTACAACCACTATGGGTTGAGGTTGAATCCTCACTTTTCCACCCTTTTTCTTTTGAACAATTTCTTTCCTTATCACAAATTCCAAATAGAATGTCTTCTCCAATCCTTAAAAATGCTAGGAAGTCTTTTTCTTCTCTTTTTCTAGATGCTGTAGATGATCGCTCCCGTTTCTTACAATCTTCTATTTGGTATAATCCTCTTATTAAAGTCAAAAATAGAACCCTTTTTTGGAAGGATTGGCATGCCCTTGGGCTTTCTTGGGTTCACCAACTCTTTTGTGATAATGTCTGTATTCCCTTCCCTTTGCTTCAGTCTCAATTTTCCCTACCATCCTCTTTTCTGCCTCAATATACATTACTTTGTTCGGTTGCTCAACACAGTTATGATGCTCTTCTATCTTCTTCTTCTCGGGCTGCAACCTCCCCTCTTACTATTTCCTTTTTACTTTCCTCTTCTTCTGCATCCCAAATGTATAAAACCCTACGTGAGATTCCTGTTACTCGTGACAAGTCTGCCACTGAACTTGCTTGGGAGCGGGATCTAAATGACTCCTTTTCCGTCTTAACTTGGCACAAAATTTGGTCTAAGATAAGGAAATCTTCTAGAGCAGCAAACACCACTCAGACTTTATTTTTTATTTATAACAGACTTTTGATCACCCCTGTCAAATTACATAAAATTTACCCCTCCATTTCCTCGACATGTTGGTCATGCTCTGCTGAACACTCAGACCTTAAACATATGTTGTTTACTTGCCCTCTAGTTCTTTCTTTTTGGTCCGCAGTTTGGCATCAGATCAATAGAATTTTTTCCTCTCATGTCCCCTTTACTTGGCCGCATATTTTTCTGGGAAGTATTGCTGATGTATGGTCTCAATCCACTGATAATCCTAGTATTGTTGATCTCCTCATAGCTGTGGCATTTCAGCAGATCACTAAATCTTGGAAGGATACCTCCAAAATTTCCTTTCAGGCCTGGTGGTATGCAGTATGCTACAATCACAGATTAGACAGAGCTTATGTTTACCCTGTTACTCTTGCTATTAAAAGAGACTTACTATGGATGCCTGTTACAAATTTTTTGGATCGTTCTGCCCAAGGTCTCCCTTTACATTCCCCGCATACTGAAGAAGTTCCTAAACCACCATGAATATGCATTTTTCGTTATTTTGCTGTACCATGTATTTATATTTTTCTATACATTTTTACAAATGTTATAAGAGACTTTATACTTGTAATCGTTTTTATTGCATATAATTAACCGTTTCGTTCCCATCTTTTTTCTCTTCTTTCTTTTATGTTTCTTCCCTCTCTTTCCTGCTTTTCTTCCCTTCTCTACTCTTTCTTCTTCTATAGCATATATAGTTACTCAGCATTTATTATATTGTAATGTATTTATATACTTCCTTATGCTCTTTTATTGCTCAATAAATTTTTTGCTTAAAACTATATAATTTGAGTGCGCAGTACACCCCATGATTCACACTAATTCTGCAGCTGACACTTTGAATTTAGTATTCCAAGAAACAGGATGCTGTAAATTAAACAAGCATTGGCAAAGCCAACGGGCCTCGGCAGACCGAGATCCTTAAGCATTGGCAAATTGAATGCATTTGTGTGCGGTGCTGGGGCTGGTTTTATTAACATAGAGGTTCTCAGTCGAAGAACGGTCCCATAGCTGGTGTTGCCCGTTAGGTCACCACTGTGCATTGCATAGTGTTCGTCAGTGTTATTGGTATAAAGTCAGCACTGTAGTTGCTTTCACAACCTTGCCTTGGAGTCTTTCTTCCGTATGCATGACCCAGCGAATTTTACGGTAAACATTGAGTGGTTAACTTATGCATTGCAGAAATCGTTCTAGTGCACCTGCTGCAGGAGCATCCCTAGCACCGAAGAGTTTGTTGTTAAGCATGCATAGTAAATGTCACACGAGTCGCACGTTAGTGACCATGTATTTATCCTGCGTGCATCCCACCATCTGAAATCCATTAGCATTCTCTTTGTTTATTGTTTTGTGCAATTCAAAAGGCTTAGGAAAGAGAATGTTCCACACGTTTCTGAATGTTGGTCATTTTGACGCACAGCTTTCCGTATGTGGCGCGCTTCCTTCACAGACGTCATTTTTGCAAAGTTAATGAAGGTGCAAGCAGGGAGCATATCAGCCATCAAGATATGGGTGCAGCATTCATTAAACCATTTGTTAAATAATGTATTCTGATTGACTAGCTTTTCCATCACTCATTATGTGTTCTGGCAAATGAAAGCGGTGAAAACTTTATCACAAGCGCTCATGTACAAAGCAAGCAGCAGTGAGGGAGGAGGGTGGGAGGACGGGTCAAGCTGCGATGAGGGTGGGGGTCGAGGAATGGGCAAGCAACACTAGAATGCACAGCAATATGATGAGATAATAACAAGATGTATTAGCCTGTTTAGGGAATTACTTAGAGAAAACATAAGGGTTTGTGAAAAGCACTGTTAACTAAAGAAAGATTTACAGGCTTGTTTAAAGAAACTCTTTGAGCAAATGTAAACAGGAGCGCTCGGAAAGCGATTTTATTTAAAGAAATATGTAGCCCCAAAAAATATGGATATTAGTAATTGGTCCCTGCTCTCTGGGAGGGATAAACACAGAAATAGGCATGACACATGGAGGCAATGGACAAATGGGGATAAAGAGAAGAAGAGTGATTATGGAGCTAGAAAATGGGAAGCCGGTGGGTGGGCTGAGCCTATAAAGTAGACACAACTTGTCTCTTTTGAGATAGTGCCTGCGCTATCTACAGCTGAGGCCTAAAAATGTAAAAGAGAGTGCCAAAGCATGCCAGAGAAAGCAAGCATTGTCAATGCCAAAAGGCCTAGCTTATGAATGCACTAAAGACCTAAATATCATGTACTTTAATGACTGCCTACTGCCTCTCTATGCCAGAGAAAAAACCCCTAAAATATTTAGTTATCTAAGACACATTAATAGCAATGTTTGAGATGGTGGAGAGGGATCATGGTAAAAAAGAGAAAAAACAGCTGAGCCAAAGGGGATGGGGAAGCAACAGACAAGCAGGGAAGGGGGGGCAAGACAGAGGGCCTGACTGCGACTTTGGTGGTGCAGTGATGGGCCCGCCCGCTGCCGCAACTCCAAAGCCATGGTCAGGCTTCCTGCCAACTAGGAGTTTCCTCCTGTCTGGTAGGCTTTGCTTTTTACCTTCCCACTTGGTGCCCTAAAATAGGCAATAGGAATGCCGTAAACAGTTCCTGCATGGCATGGTCTGTAAAGTCCATGCCAAGCAGAAACTGGTGTGCATGCACACAGAGAGGAACATGTTGTGCTCCCCTGTGTGTATCCCAGGGCACAGAGGCAAAAGGGGTCCATGTAGGGCCCCCTTTATTTCCTCTCCACCACGGTTTTCATGGAGGAGGAACCCCCATGAAAACCATGGCAGGGAGGAAACTTGTAATATGCTTGGCGGTTCCACCAAGCATATTACTACCTCTACACCGCCATTCCCTGGCGGCTGTGGTGGGGCAATGGTGGTCCAACCGCCTTAATTGTAATAGGGTGATCAGCAGATTGCCACCGTTGTGCCCCCGTGGGTCAAGTCCTTAGTGTGTAGGTGACAGGATGTAAGAGGAAATCCAACCAAATATTAGCAACGGGCTGACCCAAAGTACACTGTGAGTGTTAGTATTGAAAACAATATTTTTTTTTACAACAGCCAGCTAAAGCTGACTACAGGCAAGATCTAACTTTGGGTGCTGTTGCATCCGCTGACTTTTGTTGACGTTGCACCAGCATGGTAACATTTAGATGTTCATGTTGATACATTTCTCAATCAGTACTATTCTCAGCTTATTAACTGTCTATGACAATCATCAAAAGCTCCACTTATAAATATGTTGACCTTCCTTCTGTCCTACCATAATTCAGGGTGAATATTCTCCAAGGGTGCAAGATTTTATTACTGATAGCTATAATTAATGTGCTTTTCCCCAAAAGGACACACCCAAACCCCACTCCCAAAAGATGAGGCAAAGACACAGCACTTCCTTAAGGCAAGGCAAGAAAACAAATCCAGGTGCATTTAAAATGACACACACAAGTTTATTAATGCAATATTTTAGAAAGGTAGGCCGAACATATCAGTTAATGCAGATTCCAAATGCCAAGTGACTAAAATGTACAATTAGAATAAAATGCAGTATATACAAGTAGCAAAGAGTAGAACATATATACAAAATGGTTAGGAACACCTCACCAATCGATTGCACAGCATCCTTGCCAACTCAAGCTGGGGAAGCACGTCAACACACCAGGAAGTATTTTGATCAGGACCCAAATTCCGTCACCACCACAGCAATACATCTATTCTGTGGTAAACTTCCACTTGGCCCTCGAAGGTTCCCGGCTTAATACCATTACTAAGCGTGAGGCGAAGCTTCTAGAAAACCTCGCCCCTTCTCCTTAGAAAAGACCGGGCTGGCTGCACTAGTCTGCGTCAAGGCCAAGACGGAGGCTGGCCAAGCTCCCGTAATTTCACTCTGAGGCAGAGTTGTACATTTTACAGATAATGTCCAGTTCACTCTGGTCAGTGAAGAGCTGAAAACAAGTGAGGAGAAGAAACATGCCCTCCCCACTTTGCAACTACGTGCGAGCACAGAACATAGCATCAGTTCAGAAAATAGAGTCAGTAAAAAAGATGACATGAGGCCATGTCAAAGCTAATAGTAAGCATGATTCTCATAACCCAAACAACTTGCAAGAACTGCTGTGCATGCAGAAAAACTGCAACAAGGCAAATTCAAAAAACAAGATGACATGAGGTCATGTCAACGCGAATAGTAAGAACTCATAATTCTCATAAATGTCCAACACTATGCACATTCTGCAAAACTGTTTATAGCATCACATTCTTTATCTCTCAATGTTCTATAGCATCAGATACTTTATCTCTCAATGTTCAACACCAAGTACATGTGTGCATCACCTCTGATTTGATTTGATTTTAAATTTATGAAGTGCAACGAATACCCGGTGGCGTCTTGGCGCTGTGGACTCAGGGAGTGTAGCACTAGTGACCAGTGAAAGCTAAATGACAGTTTGGAAAAGCCAGGTTTTTACTTTTTTCTGAAAGCTAGAAGGTCTGAGCTTTCTTTGATAGCTGGCGGGAGAAGATTCCATAACCTGGCAGCTCCCAGCAGAAATCTCCTTCCTCCCCATCTATTCTGTCTTCCTCCCCATCTATTCTGTCTGAACCTAGGCACCTGAAAAAGTCTGCGTTGTGCAGATCTCAGACTCCTAGAAGGGATGTAGAACTTTATGCGTGAGGTGAGGTAGGCAGGACCCTTACCATACCTCTCACAACACTGCACTTCGAAACCAAAAAGTACATTCTGCACCTCTCTCTCCCTCTCACGCTTTCAAGTGCACATCCCACACTTTCTATTCTTGGGAAGACTGTTCTACTTCATGACTGCTCCCTCTGAAAGACAAGAAGAATACAAGAAAGAAGAGAAGCAGGCATATGCAGAACCGTCTCTTATATCCAGGCTGGGGTAAAACACGCTATGCGAGGAATTCTAGTGATTGATAATGGTACTCAGTTGACGTCTCGTGCTATGCGATGTTTTCATCAATGGAATGGGGTCCCTGGCCTGAAAATGTACCAGAAGGGGGGGCAGCTCAGCCCCCTTCCCTTTGAATTATAAAAAATTAATAAAAAAAGGCCGGGTCCATGGGGGATGGGGTCCTTGGGGTACAAAATGATCCAGGGAAGGAAGGAAAAAAAGGTGGCAACTTGCCAAAGATCCCTTTCTCCACATCTCTGCAAATGCACGCCTGGCACGCTCCTAGTTGGGGGATGCAGTCCCCTTCGCTGCTGGGGATCCATAGGGGCCTCAAAGACCTCCTGTTGCCTCCTGTATGCCCCACATAGTGGAATTTCTGCACCACTCAGCAAATGTGCCTCCCTCCTCACTGCTGGTGGAGGGATGAGGTCCCCTTGCCTCCTGAGGGCCTCAGGACTAAAGTGGACTACTCCCCCAATAAGTAATGCGCCATGAGGCACTTTTGCAGATTGGTGGAGAAAGGGGGCGTGGCCTCTAACACTCTCCTAACAATCTACCCTCAAGAGCCAAGGAGAATTCATCCCCCAACTAGTAGTGCTCCAGGAGGCGCATTTGCATAGGGATGGAGAAAGAGGGGATGGCCAAAGAAAACCTCTTAGCAAATCCACTGTGTTGGACTTGCTGTAAGTAACAGGAGGGGTAGTTGGTCATTTGAGATGTCATTAATGATGTCGCTGACGATGTCATAAGTGCATTGTGGGGGCACAATTTATAGTGAGCTCAGCTAACTATAACTGCTGAATTATTCTGGTTTTGTACGAGTGAAACCTGAGCCTAACTATAACGTCTCTGTAACCTTTGGTTTTTCAGTGAATTTCTAAGGTTTTTGTATTCCATTTCCTAACTATAACATCATGTAACCTTTGTTTTTTCAGTGGATATATATATATTTTCAGTGATACAGAATATAATTAATGATTTTTTTAAGTGAATTACTTTTTTTTAAAGAACATGTAATTAAACCTTTAAACTGTAAAAAAAGGAAACTGTTTTTAGAATAAAAAAATAAAAAATGTTTGGAAATAAGAGTATTATGAAAAGTGTTGTTTAAAAATGAATAATTAGTATATTTCGAATATTTTAAAATGTTATAGATATTTGCTTTGATGAGTTATTGCTCTTGTATTCAGTACTCCCAGATGAATAATACATATTTTAAATCGATGTATATTTTTAATTCAAAACTTTATTAAATGACACCATACTATCCCCTAGGTAGATCTCCACCCCCATGGTAATATCTCCACCAGCAGCCGAAAAATTACTAGTAGTAATTTTACCATCGTAAAATTTGTTGTAGGAGGATTTACCCCCTTATTTGAGGGTGTGGAGACATGTAGGTTTCCTACTAGATGCAAATCTCAACTCAGAAATAGTGAGTACCAAAAACGTGGTGACTTATGCCTAGCTGTAAAAGTAAATATAGACTTGAGAAAATATGTATGAGTATACTTACCTTTGTTAATTGAGCCCATAGTGTTTATAATCATGCTTTGTATGTAACTGTAAAGAACTCTGATACGCTTAAGCTATGTTAGCGCTATATATACTATAAAAATAAAGTCAATTAAATGAAATGGAAGACAGGGAGGAATGTACCTATTTAGATATGATTAATAACCCTGGGCGTAGGACTTCGCTACGCCTTGCCTACTTCGCCCTTTGCAAAGTAGGCGAAGCAGGCAACACTACGCCCACTCCTTGGACGTAGCGAAGTTGCCCGCCACCCGCCGCCCTCCCGAACATACCTAATTTTAATAAATGGGCACATAGAAATAAATAAAAGTCACTTACCTTGTCCGCGGCGTCCCGGGGCTCCCTCTGCTCGTTCACGCCGCCGTCTGCTAAGCAATGCGCATGCGTGGGCGGCTGCGCATGCGCATTGCTTAGCAGACGGCGGCGTGAACGAGCAGAGGGAGCCCCGGGACGCTGCGGACAAGGTAAGTGACTTTTATTTATTTCTATGTGCCCATTTATTAAAATTAGGTATGTAGGGGGGGGGGGCATTCGGCGCGTAGTGGGGCTATGCGAAGTGCACAGGTGGGTGTAGTTTCTCGCCCACTTTGCGTAGCCTCGCGTAGCCCCACTACGCACACTACGCCCAGGGTTAATGATTAATAGCATATTAGTCTTATGGGATGAGTCAAGGCAATGACCAAAGCAATGAAGCCGTCCCTTTTGTGTCCCACTTGCTGGTATGATTCCAGCCCTAATAATGTGTTGGGAACCAACAAGGAAGTGCTGATACCATGTCATGCTAAATACATAATCTCTCTACTTAGACCTACAGCAAATAGTGGCTGTAGTGATCTATGCACACAGAGCTGGACTGTGGGAAACAGCTTATTAGCAAAGCCAGCAATATCTACCAGATTAGAATCACTCTTTAATGGCACTTGTACGCACTATGGTTGAGCTGCCAACCCAGAGGGAGCCTAATTTGTGATAATCTGTCATATGAAACATATTTTTTTCTTCAAGATTCTAAAGAAATAAATAACAGAAATTCAGCATTGCTACTGAAAAGTTGCCCCATTTTATAAAAGGCATAGCAAGTGACAGCAAATTGTAATTCTGATATTTGCAGATGTGTTATTCATAGTCTGTAGCGAATAACTTCTAATATCTTATCCATAATTGCTACTTGACATTTCTAACCAAGATGTGTCAATTCTATGTAGATTCATTGTTATAAACAGATAGAATTAAATGGTACACATATAGGGTGACACACCTTCAGAAAAGCGATAAATACACGGATAGATAGATAGATAGATAGATAGATAGATAGATAGATAGATAGATAGATAGATAGATAGATAGATAGATAGATAGATAGATAGATAGATAGATATAGATATAGATAGATAGATAGATAGATAGATAGATAGATAGATATAGATAGATAGATAGATAGATAGATAGATAGATAGATAGATAGATAGATAGATAGATAGATAGATAGATAGATAGATAGACAGACACAGACATAAAGATAGATAGATAGATATATAGATAGATAGTTAGATAGATAGATAGATAGATAGATAGATAGATAGATAGATAGATAGATAGATAGACAGACAGACAGACAGACAGACAGACAGACAGACAGATAGACAGACAGACAGACAGACAGACAGACAGACAGACAGACAGACAGACAGACAGACAGACAGACAGACAGACAGACAGACCGACCGACCGACCGACCGACCGACCGACCGACCGACCGACCTACCGACCGACCGACCGACCGACCTACCGACCTACCTACCTATTGGCAGTCTGCTACACAGGAAATCCATAGACCTCTCTGTTGCTGTAAATCTCAGCCACTGACAAATTTCTTAAGCAACTTCTTACTCTGCTCTCACAATTAATTGAAGTCTTCAAGCTTCAGAATCCTTTAAATTTCGATATGTGTCATGCCAGGATCACAGAATCTGTCCTTAGGTCAGTCCTGGATGACCTCCATAAAGACATAAGCACAGGAAGTGTTGCAGCCCTAATGTGCTTGTCTTATCAGTACCTTTTCAAATCATGGACAATGCCGCAAATTGTAGATGAATCCTGCAAAATGAGCAAATCATAGTGATTCGTTAAGTGTGGCAATACACTATGATTCATTTATTACTATAAGCCTCGGTTGTACTGATAAGGATTGTGTTAACTAAAAATTATCACATTGTAATAATTCCATTGTGCATCAAGTCTTTAAACCCTCCCGTAGGTATGTTCATAGTTTCTGTTACTAACTTCTAGCTTAACATTTACAGTGCTTTTGCAAATGTATGAAGTAGATGTGACATGTGCTTGATTGTTTTTTGAGATAAACATCGGCATCATCTATAGTTCCTCATTCAAATAAAACTGTTGTTTGGGTGCAAACTTATACAAAATATACAATTAGTTTCTTTTGTGATATATTAAAATAATTTCCAAAGCTTTTAGGTGTTGAAACTCGGCGGAAGGAAGATAATTCAAGACAAGTTTTGAACAAAATTCCATCTCCTTCCTGGAGGACAGGTGAGTGAACATAAATGAGGAATTCTCACTGTATGACTTTGCCATGGGAAACAAGCATTGGAAATGCAATCAGTCTTACATTTGTTTTAGATCTTGGAAAAACATTTCTGACCCTTAAAATGGGAATAGTACCCCCAGTCTAATCCAATTTAAATACCTATATAGGGCGTATTTTGCCCACTCCTACCTCTGGCGGATAGGTGTCATTCCGTCCCCCGCCTTTGATCTGGCAAAGCAGAGGGGACCTTCTTGCATACAGTACGGAGCTGCGGATCACTGCGGCCGTTCTGGCATAAGGTATCCTTCTGTCTGGAGCAGGTCCTGTCCTGGAGGTTGGCACGCAAACCTAAGTTATTCCTAATACACAGCACAGAAGGGGCCGGGGGAACCATTACAAGCAACACTAGTTATTTCTGGGCCTCACACTGGCCAAGCAGGATATTGCCTAATCTTGGAAGGGGACTTCCCCACCCCCAATTGGATGGTGGAAGAAGGCCATGGACAGCGGCATGGGGCAGAGATAGCCCTGTATCAGGTGCAAGGCTATCCGTAAAAACACAGGAAAATTTAGTCTCATTTGGTAACATACCGTGGAATAGACCTGCCCCCACTACCATCCCCAGACCCTTCATAATCAGGCAGCACTTTACATAATCGTAGGACAAGACATCCCGGCCATATACATACATCTGGAGGACACTTTTCGCAGTGGGGGAGTACTCTGTAACTTGTGCCAAATGTACTAGTTAGTATGTATGTTCACAGGCTGTTTTGTTGTTGTGATATATCAGTACTGTAACTGGCATGTATGCAATTAGCGCTGGCCATAATGTACCACATGACTCAATAAAGTTTATTTTCAGAAAAATAAAAAATGGGAATATTACATTGGAAAACGCATTTTATGATCACAACAGCTAAATCAGTGTGTTTGCAACTGTAAAAATGCTTAGTATATCTGGTCGTTAATTCCAGCGCCAAATTAACAAGTGAAGCAATGAGGCATTGGTTGACATATAAGGTATGGAGTACAAACTCTGCAGGAAACTGCTGCTGAAACACAATCAAAAATGTGCACAGACCAAAACATACAGCAGGCAGAATTGCTTTCCAATTTCAATGCAGTGCAACAGTGTGAGCTCCCTCTAATAAATGCCTTGTCAGTGATGTGAAGTCAGTCGTGTACGCTTCCTTCAGCACTGCATTTTACATTTGTCCAGAAAGCAGCAAACGAGTGGCTTTACAATCTAAAATGTCCAAACACCCTCACTTACAGACTCTCAGCCACCTTCAACAGTTGTCATAAGCCTGGAAAGGCTCTAAAAAACCTGTGCTGAATTTCCAGAACTGAATCAGGGTAGGAGACACAAATCTGCATCCAAACAGCAAGCAACTTTCACCAATTTCAGTTTTCAGTGCTTGTCTACTAGTCTATGCCATGTAAAATGCCACACATTCTCGTATTGATACATTTTACAAGGACGTCCAGACTCACTTGTGGAAAATAGACATCCCGGGCTCAAACACTCAAGACAATGACAGCAGATCATAAGAGATGCACACACAAAGTTCCTAGTGGTTTTACAGAAATCTGACATTTGCTGTACACACAAATATATGTCCATACATGCTTGTACATGTATGGTTATGTTTGCCAGCCTCCTTCTGCATGCGCTCACACACATACAATCCAAATGCATTTATTGACGTATACATGCAAACACAAAAAAGCCACTTATAACTCGTACATATATTTCCCATCTTCCTAGACTCAGCCAGGTCTGACTTCTTTGTAGATATTGCTAGCTGTGTGCCACTGAAAAAGACTGTAGCACATGGACCACTAGAGTGGATTCTAATGAACTGAGTAAAAAAATGGAAGCACGAGGGAGGTGGGAAGAAACACATGACTTGTGTCTGCCTACCATCACAAGGTGGGCAGGCACTCCCATACCGTACAGACCAAGGCGGCCAAAGAAAAAAATCACTCCCAAACTTTTTCAGTCAGACAACGTCTCTATTTGGTTCCTGCATAACGATTTTGCATTGTGCTGTAGAACGTACCCACACAATGAGAATATGAGTGTCAGAGGGTTTAATAAATCTACTGTTCATGACCTGTTTCTCCTAGTCCATAGAGTTGTTCCTATTCCCAACACCCTAACACCCTCCCCTCTGTAATAGGTCAGAATCATTACACACACAATGGGACAGGCCTTTTAAATCTCAAAAGGAAGAAGGCAAGTGGTTGCCCACTGGAGTTTAAATGTTATCTGTAACTGACACTAAGGTCTGTGTGGTAGGACCATTAGCAAACTCCATTGTATACATCAGAGACGAAAACTGCTAGGCTGTTTGCGCACACACAAAATGTGGTTTCACGAACCTAAATCATGATCAAAGCACACTGCTTACCCTAAAAGAATAAATCCCACAGAAGGTTCCATATGAGCCACAGCTTCACTTAGTTTCACAAAGCACAGAAAGCAGGCTGCAGGATTCTGTATCTGGCAGCAGGCAGCCTCCAGTTGTCTCAGTCCAACACCCTCTGCAAACGTGGACAACCTAGCTCCTATAGGCGTTCCACATTAAAGTGTATGCCATGCAAAAGTGCACCCTGCCACTTTGTTCATCTGCGTCCCTGCATAGAGTTCCACTAACTGTTAAATAACCCCAGATATATTAAAAAATATTAACCCTCGAATTTCTCTTGACCAAGGGACACACTGTGCTTGGAATTAAGGCATTCACAACGTGCATGTCACTGCAGCAGTGCCCAGACGATCTACCATTATCTGCTACAGATGGGGTACATACATCTAGCTATCTGTGGAGCAAAGCACCTCCTTGACTCATCCTGGTGCTAACTGCTAGACCTGGATCAAAGAAGTGGTGAGGCCACGGCTGTAGCATTTGGACCAAAGAGAAGCTCTCATGTGAAAAAGAACAACAGAAACACAATATGATTGGTTCTACATTCCGTGGGACCAAAGAAAGTTATCAATGGTCAAGTGGGGGGTGGAGGGAGTAGAAAAACTGTGGGTGGAGAATCAGAGGATTGGAATAAACCGAGGATTGGGGCAGTGGGCAGAGTCAGAAGTGTGACTAGAAAGAGCAAAATATCTAATTTATTAGTATTTGTTTGGCATTACACTTACCACTTAGAGCTTATTACATTATTTAATTCAACCAATGGAGGCACACGTTTATTTAAGATTTAATAAGACGTATTGACATTAAAATACAATGGCTGGGAGCGGAGATTATTCCAATCTTCAAAAAAGGATCCCCACTCCTGCCAACAAACTATAGAGCTATAAGCTTAATGGATATATCCCAAAAACTTTTTGCAAGGGTCTTGCTAGCCAGGCTACAATCCTGGATGGAAGAAAAAGGGGTACTGTCCCCCCTCCAGGCGGGGTTCAGGGAAAAGATATCAGCCATGGACCAAGTACTAAGACTACAGCTCTTGTACTGGAAGACAGTCTGCCTTCAGGGGGGCAGTCTATACCTAATTTTTGTAGACCTGAGGTCGGCATTCGCCCTGGTGCCACGGGAAAAGCTATTGTCAGTACTTATTGAGATGGGGGTCCCGGCATATTTGATTCAACTCCTTAGGAGATTTCACGAAGATAATTATGCCAAAATAAGATTTGGAAAGGTCGGAAAACTCACAAACGTTGTGTACGCCAGGGATGCGTCTTAGCACCAACCCTATTTAGTCTTTATATCAACGGGCTAATCAATGAACTGGCAACTGTAAATGACCTTCATGCTCCTAAACTAGCGTCTCGACGAATTTCAGCAATGATGTTTGCTTATGACACTCTTTTGGTTTCAAAATCACCCATGGGGATTCAGAGGTTCCTAGATACATTTGAGCTATTCTGTAAGAAAAGAGGTTTAGATATAAACTTACAGAAAACTAAATACATGGCGTTCAATAGTTCAAAAAGTTCTCGTTCTAACCCTCAATTAAATGGGAAACCCTTGGAAAGAGTTACATCTTTCACTTATTTGGGTCTCACCATTGCTAAAAATTTAGATTGGGGGGCTCCTATTATTAAGAGCACATTAAAACTAGCTCAATCAACAGGTGGCATAATGAAGGTCTTCAGTAGATCAAGTAAGAGAGCAGTAAGTCCAGCTCTAGAAATTTGTAAGTCCCAAGCTCGTGGTGGAGCACTATATGGTGCCGAGCTATGGGGTCACTCTAAACTAGATTCCCTTTTAAAGGTAGAAAATAAACTCCTTAGACAGCTGTATAGACTACCAAGGAGTACCCCGCTGATCCCGTTACGATTAGATTCAGGTCTGATGGCGATAACAGACACCTCGAGTCTTAGACCTATATTATATTGGCGTTGCCTTTGGTCTACACCTGAACTATTTACATATAGGGAGGAGCTACTGGAGGTTATGTCAGTACGAGGTGCAGTTGCACTTCCCTGGTTTGTACACATAAAGTCTTTATTGACCAATTTGGGACTGGGTGATTGTTGGACGGACCCAGATCGTGCCTGCCCCCAAACCACAAGGAAGCAAATTAAGGCCCAGTATGAAGACTACAGAAGGGCCCAACTACACTCTTGCCCCTGGACGGGCACACTATCCTCAGCTTTCTTGGAAGTTAAGGATGTTGCCCGTTTTGAGCCAATATTAGATCTGATTACCCCGGTGGAGGCAAGAAAGATTTTCCTACAAATCAGGTTTGGGGTCCTCACGCTCCGCTGTTACATGGTAAAGTGGAGCAAGGACCAAAAGGTACAGTTCCCTGCCTGTGGTTTCATTGACGAAACAGTGCAGCATGTGTTCTTTGGCTGCCCTGGCTACCTCAAGGCTCGGAAACGCTGGCTGGTCCAGATTTGTAGAAACATTGGTACAAGGAATCATTTGGAGGCATTCCAGATACTGAAATCTGACCTTAGTATCCCGATTGTGTTTTCAGTCTCCAGATTTTTGTTTTCCATGTGGTGCACCAGAAGGGCCGTATTGAAATTATCTTTTGAGGCCTAGGGCATGTGGCAATAATTTTAATGAAATTCTTTTTACAACCGTGTATTTTAAATCATGATCAAGTTTTTATATGTGCTATGGTTTTACTCTTCCCTACAGATTATTCCTGTTTTTTAATTATTTATCTATTTATTATCATGTACTTCCCGATATGTTATTGTATGACTTGCTTGCTCGTAGTATCCCTACTGATTTGCACTTTACTCATGAGGTTTGAAAATAGTTGGAATGCCGTTTTTCTCCTAATGCCCCATTTTGATATCTGTGAGCAATCATGTATGTTTGTTGTATTGATTTTTAGAGTTGTACTTTTTTAGGTCATAATGACCGAAATAATGTTTTTCTGAACTGAACTGAAACAAGGTGTACTACGTTTCCAATCACAACCACAGAATGTCCCAAATATGCTTAAAAATTGAATCACAAGCCATTTGTCCCTGACTCATGGAGTTTCTGTTATCAACACTTCACCTCCCTTTTTCCACAAGAGCAGTTTAAACATGACTGGCAAAATATCCTAGTTTGCAAATGTTTGCTACATAATTATGGCTCTGTCATATTTTCCTGTTACATAATCTGACAATTTTACCTAAAAAATTGTTTGTTGCTCAAACGGATCAAAAGTTACTAAAAAAATGTGACATGTTGCTGCAAAGTGGAGTGCCCTTTGCAAAGGTTGACTGTTCACCTTTCTCATTGCTGCATTTGTATTTTACACTGGTACTAATGAGGCAAAATCTTTGCAGAGGCTGTTAGTATGTGGAAAAACATCAAAATAAGTATCAGAAAATGTACCACATTATGCCTTTTTTTGCTGCATAATTTAGTCAACACTGCAACATAATGTTGTCCTCCCTTTCTGCATAATGCAGGCAGCCTCAAAGGAGGCAGCACGTTAAAAGCGCTTGTGCATGAATCAGAGAGACCATGAAGTTTGTAAACTTAGTTTCGTGTACATGCAAATCCTGCATTGCCAATCCCTGGTGAGTTGCACTACTAGTACTGAAACAAGGCCAATTGAGGTACCAATGGGTAAGGGAGACTGGTCTCAGGGGTTCTATGTCCTCAGTGACAGAGTCACTGGCGCTCTAGGGTAGGTGCTTCATAGGTCTGCCCGCTAGACTGAAGGTGAACTTCAGTATGGATTGTGGTGGACAAGTGTTCAAGGTTAACCCACACTTGCCACTGCTAGGGTCCACCTGCTGGTGCAAAGACACCAGAGCTTCTAAGGTCTAGTGGGGCCTTCTAAGGTTTAGGTTGGGAATGTGCTCCCTCGTGAGACTAGTCTGTTGGACTAGTCATGAATACTGTACCCGGTTCACCAGTTTCAAATTTGACAGCTCTGGCACTAGTGCCACATCCCCCCCTCTCCCATTGCCCCACTGAGAGAAACTCCCTCTGCCTTATTTTATTTATTTATTTATTTATTTTGAGCGTTTTATACAGCGCGAACAAGATCTTTGCAGATATCAAAGCGCTTTACAAAAAACAAAAGCAAGGGTTAAGAAAAACAAGCAGGTATTGAACAAAATCTCTGATCACAGAATAAACGAAGGTAAATAAAAGGGCATCTAAAAGGGGGGAAGTTACATCGAGGAGCATACTAACTCAAACAGATACAGATAATACAAAGGTGCAAAAATATCCAGGGTCAATGTTCAAGTGAATTTAGCCATGAGGATAGCTTTTACTTCCTTCTTGAAAAATGCAGTGGAGGAGATAAGTCTGGTTTCTGGGGGGAGTGCATTCCAGATCCTGGGTGCTATTCCTGAAAAGGAGCGTTTATACGTTTTTTCCTTCCGGAATCTTCGAGGTTTCAGAAGAAGATTTTTTGTGCTTCTAGTGTTTCTTGAGCCACCTGAGATGGTCAGCTTCTGAGTGAGGTAGCTGGGTGAGTTATTTTGTACAGCCCTGTGAGTCATACAGGTGATTTTCAAATGGATTCTGGCTTCGAAAGGCAGCTAGTTCAGGGATCTCAAGTCAGGGGAGATATGTGAGCGTTTTTTTGATCCAGTGATGAGTCTCGCAGCAGAGTTCAGTGAGGCTTTTAGGGGTGCGGTTGTTGATACGGGGAGTCCGCAGAGGGCGACGCTTCCGTAGTCTATCCGAGGAATGACTAGGGCTTGTACTGCAGTTTGGAAGTCTTTAGCTGGGAGGAAAGGTTTAAGTTTCCTCAGAGTATTTATTTGGAAGTTAGCTCCCTTTATTGCCTTGCTGATATGGTGTTGCATATTGAGGTTGGTATCCAGGGTTATGCCAAGGGATTTCGCGGAGTCCACGATGGTAGGTTGGATGTTGAGTGCAGTTAGGTGTTTAAGCCAAGTTTGAGTGGTAGAGATTTTTGCGGGAGGTGTGATCAGAAGGAACTCAGATTTCAGAGCATTAAGTTTGAGGTGATTTTCGGCCAGCCATGTTTGGGTGTTTCTGAGCGTTGAGTTCAGCAAATTGATGTCTTCGGGGGATTGTAATTTGAGATGGAGCTGGGTGTCGTCAGCATACATATGAAAGTGTACATTGCCTTCAGCTATAACCCAATTATGCCCCGCTATAAACACCTGGATGTGACGCAATTCAAATTATGCACTAGACAAGAGTAATAGGCTGCCTGAAAAAAAAGTAACAACCTCCTGGAAAAAGCAAACATTCACAAGGAAAGGAAGATTAGGTAAAGCATGTGAAATGCACATTCATTATTCAGAAATCAATGAGTCTTTTTTCCTGAAAAGCTAAGAACATAACTACAGGTCCTGGAAAGTACTCGTTTTAATGTCCATAGCTTATATTCTTACAAAACACAAGCAGTTTGGGTTGAAAACAGCACATCCCTGAACACCATTAAGCGTTTTTCACTCCAAGCATTGACCATCTAGTGCAGTTCCCTCAAGAATGCTGCACTTGCCAAACAGGGAAAATAATTCTGTTCAAAGAAAGATGAGAAAACGAAAGTAGCGCTCCTTTAGCAAACTATGTAAAGTGGCGCTAAAGTGTGCAGGTGTGTGTTGGACTTGGCCTTGTTGGCTAAAGTTCGCTTAAACTTTTTCTTTTTCCCCTAGACCGTTTTCCTGACAGAGAGTTGTGCAGTTAGATGCTGTAGGTACTTGCCACTGCTAATCAGTGTGCAAGTTCCCTGTATAAATTGTATTGGTGATTGGTTGTCTCTGGTTGGTATGTTTGCCTTACTACCAATATCTCTAAGTGATGTGCACTGTGTGTGCCAGGGCTAGTACTAAAGAAATGCACAGAGAGGGAACATATGTCTTCAGTGTAGAGCCTGCATGCATTATGCTAAATTAGCATGTTGTCCTGACAAGTGCTACCACTTGTCATGCCTGACTTTCCCTTTTGCATACACATGGGGCACCCTTGTAGGACGTGTTGGGTAACCCCTAGGCAGGGTGCAGTGTAGGTAAAAGGCAGGACTGGTGCCAGTGTGGGTGCTAGGCCCTGGCAGTGGAAAAAACTCCATTTCATTTTCCCTGGTGAAAGGCCATACTGCCAATAGGACAGAATGGGTGAGGATGGGTGTAGTATTGTTATCCTAGTTTCCCAAGAATTGGAAATGGAACAGTGAAGTTTGGTATGTCTGAACTCACAGCGTCATAACACATCTTTTTGGGTAGATGGTTTTATCACTGTGTGTCCAGAAACTCTGTTTGAGAAAATGGCCGACTTTGTGCTTTAGACCGTTTTGTGTGTCTCAGCAGAATGTGAATTGCCTGCCTGGATCTGGGAGAGGTGAGAAAGGCTGAGGGACGTTGTGCCCCCGGGAAGGGGTGGAGACAACGCGGGCTGCCCTGCACCTGGAGCGGGGAGCAGGAGAGGCTTTGCGAGGTGAAGAGGCCTGGGTCAGAGCCATAAAACAATAGACCTATCTCCCTCTGAGTGATTAAAGATACAGGCCCCGAGTATCAGAGAGAGGACGGTGACACTGGAGGGGAGATACGCAAGACTTATTTAGGGAAGAGTTGCTGAATAGGCTGTGAGAGACACTTGACCCTTCCTTCATGATCTGGGGCTTGTGGGCAGTTTGTAGCTCTTGACCAAGAAGAGACTGCAGGGGCGCTGCAGTGGGTCGCGCCCCCCCTTCTTCCTGAGCAGGACTTTGCTGTGTGCTGCATCCTGTACCCCAAAGGCCTGAAGTGAGCTGGCTCCCTGTTCGGAAACACAGGAATATAAAAGTTTCCAGGAAGTCTCAAGTTGCGCAGTGGTGGGACCATGTCATGGCAGCCTGAGACCTCCAACGGGGTCCCTAAGGTGATCGTGGGCACCCGGGGCGAAATAAGACTGTGACAAGCAGGGTGCGTGTCTTGGTTCGGCTACATGTGTTGGAGTACCTATGGATTGTGGGCATCGTGGAAGAGAGCCGAGCTTCGGGATGCGCAGGGGGTGCGTGTCGCAGTGCAGTCAAGGCACTAGTGAAGAGTGCCTGGATATCGTGTGCCCTAAGAAGGAGTGAGTCTCCGACACGCGGGTCGGAGTGAGGTGGTGCAGCCAGGGCGTTAGTGGAGAGCGCCTGGTACGTTGTGTGATCCAGGAGGAGAGATGAGACACAGACGTGCAGGGGGCGTATCGAGGTGTGACCAGAGCATTAGTGGGGAGAGCCTGGGTCATCGTGTGCACCAATAAACGAGGTGTGTCTCTAGCACGCAGGGTGCTTGTGGGGGTACAGTTGCGGCACTAGAGGAGAGTGCCTGAAGATCGTGTGCACCCGGTGACGGAGCGAGACTCAGATGCTCAGGGTGCGTGTCAAAGTGCCAGCTGAGGTGTAGTGAGGTGCGCCTGGTCATCGGAGGCCGGAGGAGGAGTGAGTCTCAGACGCGCCGGGGGTGCGTGTCAAAGGTGCCACTGGAGGTGATGTTGAGGAGTACTGGGGAGCGGTGAGCACTGGGAAACGAAGAAGTTCTAACAGCGCTGGAGAGGAGGGCCAAGTGATCGGGCCCTCGAAGGCAACATGTGGTGGCACCAGCATTGTGTGGAAGGCTTCATGGAAGGAGTTTGTGCTGAAAGTTGACGGCCCGGACTGGCAGTCCTGCAGGAGCTGAACTACTGGCCCGAGCGCGCCTTGCCCGGAGTGATAAGGTTTTGGAGTGAGGCCAATCCGCTGCTGCAGGAGAGGAGAGTGGGGTCACACCCCCCCCCAGGTAAAGTGGATCATCGCCTGGGACGGGGTGCGTCCCCGGAGGACACTCTCTCGACCTCTCGCTGCTGGCAGCTCTGTGCGCCTGTTGCTTTGGCCCATATCTCGGGCAGTGCTGGTCCCGGATAGAGCAATACAGGAGCCAGGGCCCGGAGTGGAACTTGGGTGTCATCGTTGATCCGTGTTGAGGGCAACCGGTTGCATAATTTCTAAAAACAATTGTACAACACTTTGCATATTTGCTGCTAACGAACTATTGAACTATTGGACAACGTCTGACACTAGTTATGCTTAATGAACTCAGGGGTTAGTGCGCTACTCACTAAGTTATGTTTCTCTTGCAGGCTACAGGATCCTAGCCTATCGTACTGCATTGGTTGTTTACTGCACTGTACTGAATTGCACTGTGACGCATTACCTTATTCCTTCCTTGCCCAGGGCATGCTGGTGGTGATATGCCTTGCATTGTCTTCCTATCGCACTGTACGTAATTGCAGCATGACGCAGTGCTGTATTTCTTCCCTGAACAGGGCATGCTGGTAGCGAACGGAGTTGCATTACCTTATGTTGACTCTCTACATGATTGTGACGCTACGCATTGATTGTTTTACTGTGGCACTGTACAGGAACCCATCGTTAAGTAGTGCGATATTTCTTGCGATACGATGTACCTAACCTCTTGAGAACGGTTAAAAGTCAGCGTAACTGTTGGTTAGAAGCAGTGGTTAGGGAAGTTGTATTGTGTGGTCATTTCGTATATCTTTCTATATAAAGTATGCTCGTTTTATACAAACTTCTGAAGTCCATTTGTGGTGACATCATTGGGATTGCTGTAGGCGTGGTTGCACATAATGAACACTCGTGCCTTGGAGATAAGCCTGGCTGCTCGTGTCAAGCTACTAAGGGGGTGAGCAGGGTTGTCTCGGACAGTGTCCTTTCTTGGCCTAACGTGGGAGTGGGGTGGTCCGGGTCGTGCACTGGACAACAACGGTGCGCGTGAGAACGCCGGCTTCTAACAGTGTGAATAAAACCAATCTGGCTCTTTGCAACCACTCTGTCTTGCTTTATTTCGTTATTTATTATTTTTTGCATTTTTAACCTTTTTTTCTCGCTGTGCTGAGGCTGCACTTTGGAATAGTAAAATGTCAGAAAAAGACGACATTTCCAGCAAAAGTTTTTTTTCTTTGTTGGATTTATTTCACAGGTTAACGGATAAAGGAAAGGAGAGGAAAGAGAGCGTAAGAGCCGATTCTTGTAGTCAAGGTTTTCAGCAAGTGAGGAGGAGCAAGACACAGACAGAAAGAGAGGGAAGAAAAGGGAGATGAAGAAAGAGAGGGGGGCAGCTGACAGTGGCAGAGCAATAGAAGTGGACACTTCCCATGTCTTCTATGCAACGCAATTGGAAATAATAACATATGCGAGTGAACTTACAGACTAGCACAGATTGTCACCTACTTCAAGCTGGAGGAGCAGGCAGGCCCAGCCCCTTCTCTCTTAGGACAACCTTGAGCACAGGAGTCAGAGCTTATGACCAATCAGCAGCAGTTTTCTTGCTCTTTAAACAGGGCTCTTTTGCAAGCGCTTTCTCGTGCTCTGATTGGTGGTCCTGCAGACAAACACCACTGTAGGACGCTGTAAATAATAACACAAGTAGTTATCGTAAGGCGTGATCCATCTTGCCTTAAAGTAACTACTTGTATCATTTGTGTGTGGGCGAGGCTGCTGCCTCACAGGATAGGGTGGGGGCTGACCTGGGGGAGGGTGGGAGGGAACAGGTTAAGGAGGGCCTGAGCTTGCTTGAGGAAAAAAAAAACACTGCGTCATGTGTCCAGAAAGGCATGCAAATAATACAGTCACTGTTCCAGATAGTGTGGAGCTGAAGGGAGAAAATAGAGTCTGATCAGAAGAGAGGAGCGGCAATCCAGTAATGGTGTCTTTTGGTCGGCCAATGCTCTCTCACAGCAGAGAGCATTGGCCGACCAAAAGACACCATTAGTTAAATCGCCACGGGGTGGGAACACGCACACAAAGGAGGGACCACATGGACAAACATTTCTGAATGCCACAGATAATAACCAGTGGCAATTAGTGGGTGTTCCAAAAGCCTTCAGAAGAGATTACAACAGGTCTTGCAGAGGCTTAACCTAAAAAGGGGTAAGGTATATGAGAAAGCGAGAACATTTTTGCTGCTGCCCTTCTTGCATTGGATTTCAATGTGAAGTTGTCAATAGGTTTTGGCACCATACACAGTAGTAAGCTCAAATCGTGAGAAAATCAAAATATGATTCAGTGATTGATGGTCACAACTATTGTCACAAGAACAATCTCGTTCAGTACCAGACTTGCCCTATGCAGTCATGAGCAGTTGGCAAATCCAGACAGTACCAGGAGATATTCTCCAAGTTCAGGGTAGATGGTGAGAGGTAAATGCAGACAGGTCACAAAACCTAAAGATAGGAAACTAGAAGGGAAAGTCAAAACCGAAAAAGGTCAGGTATTCTAATGGTGAACAACAACAAAGTACGATCCAAGGAATTGACTAACTCACACTGCTGCTACTTAAAGTAATCTGGAAGAACCTGCCCAAATTGTGGCCTGGGAGGGCAACCCTGATTGGTTCTTTGTCTGAGGTTCATCTGACAGTCTCTCCTATTCAGCCCCTGCAGCCACAGGCTCACCCTTTACCTCTTCCGAGCTTGCCCCATTCATTATTGCCTGTGCCCTGATGTCTTCTTCTGAGCAAATCTTTACCTCTTAATAGTAATTGCAGACCTCTTCACTCCCTGATTCCTGACACTTGGTCTAAAAACTCCAGTTCCCTTTACAGCATTTGGTAAGGCCTTCAGGGACACCCAGATCCTACTCGGGCTCTCTTAAGACCTAGGGTCTTTCCTGCATGTCATCCATTAGCAATCCAAGGACCCCAACTTGTTGAAGCTGTAGTTGAATACAACTAAACCTGAAATCAGTACAAGAACAATCTCATAATGACACTTTATAGGATCCAAGAATCTGGTCTAAGACACACAATAAATAAGCATTGGAAAAGTTGACACAGATCTTACAAGTTTAATTTCTACCTGAACAAGTAGAAATTATATTCAGAAGAGTATCCTGCTTAGCAAAAGAATCAACCAGCCAACATTAGAAAACAAAACCTCTCATGGATGAGTATACAGTGTGTGTGAGCATGCACTGAACTTAATTTTCACGATCATAACCACTTCATTTAGAAAAACACAGAATTGTCTTCAACTCACTGATTAGTGAGACTAACCATCCATTTTTTTTAGATGTACTTATTGCAAATTGGATATCAGTTATCTGATTAGACATTTTAATAAATGTACACAAAAGTACTTTAATGCCATCATGACCAATCACTAAATATTTCAGGCTGAGCACTTCAGGAACTACCATAGTGAGGATGCTGTACTTTCTTTTTCTTACAAAACCTTCACAATCCCAAGCATAATTAAAGGTAATTTGAAAAAGAAATCTGAAACAGACTGAATACAATTCTGTAATTAACTATCTGCTAACTGAAAGCTCTTAATGTCCAGATTTGGCTGCATTTTCTTATATATACAGCTTTCTTATTATTCTTAGCACGATATGCGGCCAGCTCTGCTTATATATATGTGTATAATGATTTTGTAAATTGATGATGTATTACAATTAGGCATTTAATGTTGAATAAATAGCTTCAAGTACAATTGCATGTAATCTTTAATAACCAACTATGATTTATGATTTAAAAGGGACGTCCAGTGAACAATTTCACAATTGATCTCAAAACTCCAGCTGACATCAGCAAACAAACATTCTAGAACTTCTCTAATTGGTGATTGTTAAAAATGCAGAACTTGGCAAAGAGAACTGTTTTTCTCTATATTGGATGTCCCCTTTAAACACCTGCATTAGCACAACATATGACGATTTGAAGAAAGGCAAAAGGATGTATATAGGACAGGAAACCCTTATTTGAAAATGGGTTCATTGTGATAGCAACATAAAATCATTCCAAATTAATTAATGCATGAATACATCCTATAAATTTCAAGTCATGATTTTAAAACTCTCGTTATGTTAGCAACATAAAAGGATTCAAAATAGATTAATGAATAGATACAGCGTATGATTAACTAGATGAGCTTCAAAGGAAACACGATTAATGTTAGTTTTTAAATTATAAAATATTAAAAAAGAAATTGGATAACATGGCCCACCACTCTTTGAGTTTTCCATGTGTTAATGAGCTTGAAAATGTCCATTCGGTGTTATCCACAACATCTTGAAGAGGCCCAAATGCTGAAAGAACCTGGTACAGTGGCTGGAATTAGCTTGCTGTGTTGCAGGATTTTAACCTATTTGGATTTACAAACTAATTAAAAAGAGGAAACCAAATATCTCAATGAAGGGTTTTTCAAGCGATTGTGCTCTGTTTTCAGTGTGAATATATAACTATGCTGCTTAAGCACTGGCTTCAGGCAAAATATGTGATAGGTTTTGTATTTCCCGCCCCTTAATTCACTCAACATGATGACGTATAAGTTAGCATAGTGTGTCTAACCGAATGGATGCCTGACCCCCGCCCCCTTATGCACCGCAATCGATATATCCCGCCCTATCCACTTCTCCACTGTTCTGTCTGCTCCTGACTCTTCACAGGCACCCTCTTCCTCTGACCCTTCCGCTATACTAGCCTCTACTTCCAGTGTTTTGAAAGGTGTTGAAGCTGCATTGACTTCTGTAACCTCGCCCCGCGTTTCTCTATTGCCGGTGGGAACTTCAGTCCCGTCTGCCCCCCTTGTGGCTACACCGCTATCTGCATCTGCATTACCTATGGCTTTGGTGAGTGTTACCCCTCAGACTCTACCTAAGACTCCGACTCGGGGTCGAGGGGGGTTGGATGGGCGTATGATATTTGACCAGCATGTATGTAAATTACTTACGCGTTCTAATGTGGGTATGGAAGAGAAACAGGTTGTGGCCAATCAAGCATGTCAATGGGCTTGAAATGCCATTTATGCAATGGAGGATATTTGGACTACGATGAAAGATTATGAACCTTTGATGCAGCAGCATGCTTTGTGGCATATGTCAGCAACGTTGATACGGTTGTGGGAGCAGTGCCACGGGGACCGGGCGCCCCAGATTATCTATGATATTAGAGACAGAGCTTATAGGGCCAATACTAGTTTGGGAGAGGTTTATGGAAATATGCGTACATTGGTTGGCTACAGAAATGAATTACAGACTACGGGTAACTCTACGCTTTGGGCACACCCCATGCGTGAGGTCCACCCTGAAATACCTGAATTGGTGGATCCAGTGACAAACGCAGTGACAAGGGCGCTGGTAGAGGCTCGCTTTCAAGAGCAATGGGTTTATGTCCCCTGGAAGAGGAGTGAGGTGTTGGCACTGAAGGGACAGTTACCTGACTCTAGAAAGAGTCTGACTGCCTATTATAAGGAATTGACTGAGGCGGCTACTTCAACGGTCATGACATTTGCAGACATAGAGATATTCTTTGGACTATTGGTTCCAGTGGATGTATGGAGACAAGTGAGTGGTACTGATCATGCAGACGAGCTGGGGGGCACATGGCAGGAGTTTAATGATTGGGATAAAGAGAGGAAGCTGGGGGATAAACCGAGACAGGAGATTTTGGCCCTGCCTGGACGTATCATTAAGTACATGCATTCCCTTCTCCCACTGAAGAAAGTGAATTGGGATAAGTTGACTGCATGTCCTCAGAAGAAAGAGGAGGGTTGTGTCTGACTTCTTTACTCGTTTTGAGGAGGCATTCCTGGATTTCAGTGGTCAGGATTTGTCGCAGGATGGCGGGGTGCAGCTTTTTGTGAACAGATTCGTGCATAATTTGTTACCGGAAATATCGGCCCGGTTGCAGGCTTCTGAGAGTACGTGGACGACGTCCACCCCTTCTGGCATTTTGAGTATGGTTCAGTACTATGAGCATAGGGAAAATGAGAGTAAAGATAAAGCAGAGAAGAAAAGGACCTGAAAACGAGAGTGTTGTTGCAGCAAGTAGCCAGAGGACGGGGACGGGGACGTGGGGCCCCGCCCACTGCGGCCGGGCAAGGTGGAGTTGGATACGGATGTGGAGGAAGGCAGAGTTTGGCATTAGGGGAAAATCAGTGTGCTAATTGTAAGAAGGAGGGTCACTGGTGGCGGGAGTGTCCGGAGCCGCGGGATGTATACAGAGGACGGGGCAGAGGTAGAGGTCGCGGGGAAGTACGTAGGGATGACTGTCAACCTAGTGAGGGTCGGCGGACAGGTGGGAACTACTTTGATAGTGACAGGGACAGACAGCATTACCGAGGAGATTGTGATGGGGAGCGGGAGAGACCGTATTACCAAGATGACTATAATATAGACGAAGTGACAGGTTTTTCCCACAATTAGGACAGCGTAGGGCAGAGTAGGGGACCAGTGTCATTGCAGGTAGATCAGCGAGGGCCCTATGTCACTGCGGACTTGCTGGGGTCCACCAAGAAGTTTTTAGTGGATACGGGAGCTATAAAGAGTTCTGTGGCACGTTCCCTGGTCCCTGGGGCGGCTGTCTGGCCAGAATAACATCTCCGTTGGGTTTTCAGGTACACCGGTGATGAGCCCCATTTCTAAACCACTCCCTCTTATGATTGGTCCTTTTACTGTTGATTCTCCGTTCCTTCTCATGTCCCATTCTAGTGAAAATCTTTTAGGTCTAGATTTGTTGAAGAGATTGCATGCTATGATTTACTGTTCGCCGGATGGTGTTTATGTTACCTTGGGCCCCTCTGTTGCACGGGCTCAGCAATGCTTTTCTAAGGACGAACCTCTCCCACCGGAGCTTAAAGAGGTGCCAGAAGATTTGTGGGCAAGTAGTGACACTGATGTGGGTAAATTGAATATTGAACCCGTCTCCATTAAGGTCAAGCAGGGAGCTCGTTTACCGCATATTCCCCAGTATAAGATTTCACAGGAGGGTGAAAAGGCTCTCTTACAGATCATTCACGATTTGATACAATCTTGAGTGGTGGAGGAGACTGCTTCCAATGTGTGCAATAGTCCTATTCTTCCGATTCTTAAGAAGCCTTCTGCTGATGCTAGTTGTGATCGACAAGATGTATATCGATTTGTAATTGATCTACGGCAGATTAATAAAGTAGTTGAGCCCCAATACCCGGTAGTTTCTGATATAACCACAATTTTGACAATGATTCCTCTCACGGCCAAGTATTTTTCCTTTTTGGACATCAAGAATACATTTTTCAGTATCCCTCTTCATCCTGATAGCCACCATCTTTTCGGATTCTCATTATCTGGTCGTAGTTTCAGATTTTGTAGAATTCCCCAGGGCTATACTGAGAGCCCTAGTATTTACAGTCAAGCATTAAAAACGCAATTGGATGATTTGGAACTCCCTGCGGGTAATGTGTTGTTGCAATATGTAGATGACTTGTTGATTGCGTCTGACACGGCGGAAGGTTATAAGGAGGTCACTGTCTGACTTTTGCATCATTTGGCATGTAATGGGCATAAGGTGTCACTCTCTAAGTTTCAGTATTGTCGACAGGAGGTTACCTACCTAGGTCATCTCCTATCGAAGGAGGGGAGGAGGTTGATGCCGGAGCGTGTTATGGCGATAACTAATATGTCTGTCCCTAAGACCCAACGAGAGGTGTGCGCATTCTTGGGCATAACATCGTATTGTCGCCAGTGGATACCTAACTATGCTTTACTAACCAAGCCCCTTCTTCATTTGACTACCAAGGAGGTGCATGACCCCCGCATGCCAGGAAGCTTTTGAGTTGTTGAAAACTGCTCTGTGTTCTGCACCTGTACTTGGCATCCCTGATTACCAGAAGTCTTTTGTACTTTATGTGCATGAGGCGGACGGTTGCGCGCTCTCGGTGTTAACCCAGTGTTTTGAGGGGAAGCAGAGACCCTGTGCGTATTTTTCCGCTACACTTGACAATGTGGCAAAAGCGTTGCCGAGATGTCTTAGAGCCACAGCGGCTGCTGCGGTGTCGATTAGACAATCGGCGGGGCTCGTCCTTGGCACTGATCTCACAGTGATGGTACCACACTCTGTGGACACCCTATTGAATAAGACACAGACACAGCATTTAACTAGTGCTCGTCTCACGGGCTATGAGTTGACATTGTTTGCCCCTCATATTACAATTAAAAGATGTGCCACTCTGAATCCAGCCACGTTACTACCCCTCCCTTCGGACGAAAAGGACAATGACGTCCATGATTGTTTGTTTCGGACTGAGAAAGACACCTGTTCGCCCCGGTAATTTTGCACCCCCTTCTTTCCCTTTTGAGGTGATCCAGATGGATTATATTGAGATGGAGAGGGTCAATAATCTCAAGTATGTCTTGGTGGTGGTGTGTTCTTTAAGTAGATGGGTGGAGGCTTTCCCAACGAAAGAATACACAGCTATGGCAACAGCAAAGGTGTTTATTAAGGAATATTTTTCTAGATACGGATTGCCTCGGGTGATCTGTAGTGACAACGGGACACACTTTAATGCCAGATTGATGAAACTGATATGGAAGGGACTGCAAATTGAGGCAGAAATTTCATGCAGCACGACATCCCCAATCTGCAGGCTTGGTAGAGAGATATAATGGGACTTTGAAGTTAAAGTTGGCTAAGATCCAAGAGAGTATAGGGCTGCGATGGCCAGACGCACTCCCTTTAGCTCTACTTTCTACCCGGGTGACAATGAACTCCACGACAGGTATCTCCCTGTATGAGGTGGTCTTTGGTCACCCAGCTAATGTTTGGGGTGTCCCGAGGCCTAAATGTTTTGCAGATATTGAATATCCTCTGTTGACAGACTACTTGTATGCTTTGACTAAAGAGCTCCGTTCCCTTCACCAGCAGGTAGCAGACGCGCTGAAGCCGCAACCGGAGGGGCCTGAACATTCCATCCAACCCGGTGACTGGGTATTGGTTCGTCTGTATCAACAGGAATCCTGCTTGGAGCCGAGGTGGAGCGAACCTCGTCTGGTGTTATTGGCAACACGTACCGCACTCAGGATCCAGGGCCACAAGTCGTGGACGCATGTCAGTCACGTGAAGAAGGTTCCACTTCCATTGCCCTATGATGCGTGGGTGAGGGAGGGCGTCGCTGATCAGGAAAGTGAAACAGTTCCTCGGTATGTGCCCTTCTCTGATTCTCAGTTGAGGGGAGAGGAGCTAGCTTAGAACGAAGAGTGGCTGACCTCAGTTGAGAGAGACGAAGCCTCTCGAGATCGAATTGATTCGACATCAGTGGATAAGTCCCTTGCCGTTGACCCCCCCATTTTGTTCACAGATCCAGAGGTGCGAGGGAGCACTCGCTATAATCTGCGGCCCAGAAAAGGAGAACAGTGCACTGGAAGAGGGGCTGAGCGAGGGAAATAGGGAAGGACAAAAGTGAGAGAAGTAGGGAAGGACTACAGATTGAGTCCTGGTGCACTAGCCGAGACATTGTTACGAGAACATTAGATCGTGTCTGGGCCCGGATTAAGTGCTCCTCTGAGTTGTGAAGCTGTGCAACTCCGACGTGGGAGTTAGGGCATGAACAATAGCAGCCTGCCTGTGAGGCTCTAACGGACACAGGGAGAAGATCCCCTCTGGTTGGCCTCAGTGTGAACTGATCCTTTCTTTTAGTTTATTATTGGACTTATAGCTAGGTGAATATGTACCCTTTTGGCCGTTCCCTTCCCGAGGAGGAGCAGCCCTTTGCGGCTCCTCGTAGAGCTGAACCTGATTCACCCTGGCCATCATTATCCAGGAACGCAAAAATTGTAGTTATAGTGGTGATCATCATTGTATTCATAATAGTTCTTGGGATTCTATTTTTCCTTGATGAGATGTACCCGGTTCACCAATTCATGTCTACCACTACCCCGACACCTGAACATAATGTGGTTACTCCTTGATGAGAAGTACCCGGTTCACCAATTCATGTCTACCACTAACCCGACACCTGAACATAATGTGGTTACTTTAGATTATCGAGAAGAATCATTGCGTAAGGGCTACCAGGATAATGTTTTCATTAAGACATTACAACATGCTCATGCTCTATACAATGTTACTGACTGTTGGGTTTGTGGGTTATTGCCTTCAGCGATGTAGTGATGCCCACACATGGCAGTCACTAGGACCTGCCCGAGGTGGGACGAGGGTGGGCGGGAAGGGAGGAGTCGGGGTCCAGGGACGGCAGTTAGCCGTTAGCCCGCGACGAGGAAGCACCACAATAAAGAAGGTCTGAACCATAACCCTGTGTCTGTGTGTTCTATTAAGTCAGACACTACAACTGGCGACGAGGGTGACTCGACCCCAGGCGTGAGGACGGCTACCGCAGCAACCCGGCGGTAACTGACCGGCCCGGAGCTCGCCCCACGTGTGGAGGCTGGAGTGCGCTGCATAAAAGCACCCACCGGGAGCCCACCCCGGCGGTGGAAGGAGCGGAGCTCGCCCCACGTGTGGGGCTGGAGTGCACTGCATAAAAGTGCCCACCGGGAGCCCACCCCGGCGGCGGAAGGAACGGAGCTCGCCCCACGTGTGGGGGCTGGAGCACGTCGCACAAAGTGCCCACCGGGAGCCCACCCCGGCGGCAAAAGGCAAGGAAAGCGGCCCTACCTGCAGCAGTTACTCTGGCAGTGGATCCTGGCTGTAACCGGCAAGCGGTGAGTGGGGAGTGGAAGCGCCGAGCAATTGAGTGACTCCGGTGGAAGAAACGGAAAAAACTGCCGAAATCTCGCCGAAAACGAGATTCCCGCGCGGCCATCTTGGAGTCAGGCAGCATTGTCCAATCCCCTGCGAGGGACTATTGGCGGCCATCTTGAAGTTAGGCAGAAGACCTGGAACTGTAAACAAGCACTGGCGAGTGCAATAGACCTAATAAAAAAACACTGGCGAGTGCAACGAAGACAGTAAACAAGCACTGGCGAGTGCAATGAAGACAGTAAACAAACACTGGCGAGTGCAACGAAAATCGTAAACAAGCACTGGCGAGTGCAATAGACCTAATAAACAAGCACTGGCGAGTGCAACGAAGACAGCAAACAAGTACTGGCGAGTGCAACGAAAACAGAAAACAAGCACTGGTGAGTGCAACGAACGCCGTAAACAAGCACCAGCGAGCGCAACGAAGAGCGAGAAAGAGCCCACAAGAGCAGTCAAGAACAACGAAAGGGAACAATGGTTGAACCAACTCCCATGGGGACGTACGGGGCCTCGTTTTTGCGCCGCCCAGAGTCTCTCGCTCTTGAATATGGCGGGGCATGGGCCTGCGATGGCAAGAATGGATGGAGGACTTCACGGACTTTATGAAAGCGTCGAAAGTAACGGACAAAGAAGAGCGACTGCTGGCTCTCAAGAACCTAGTTGGGAAAGAAGTTGGTCAAATAATAAAGGAATTGCCCACGGAGTCTGCGGATCCGTACGATAAAGTATGTGAAGCACTCGATTGCAAGTTTGCACACAAGAAGAACGTAGTCTATGAGCGGTACACATTCAATCTCACCACGCAAGAGCGAGGGGAACAAATAAGCGTATTCGTCACGCGCCTTAGACGGCTGGCGAGATACTGTGACTTTGATAAGTTTTCCACCGAAGATGCCCTTCGACTGCGAATCATAGAAGGCTGTACCTCAGAGACACTGAGACGCAATCTGCTCAAGAAGAGCTACTCGCTGGAAGACATTGAGGAAATGACGAGAGTAGACGAGCAAGCCGATGAACATGCAAAGAAAATGGAAGCCGGGAGAGGGGAGAAGCGAGAAGAAGAGAAACGAGAACAAGCATTCAGGATGCAATCTCAACCAGCGCATGGACAATCGCCGCCTCAAGGGCGGTCTCACAGATCGAAGAAACACGACTCACAATCATCCAAGAGACACACCAGCACGAGCCACAACAAGAGACACTCAGACAAACAACTCAAATGCTATATATGCGGTTATGATTTCCCGCATGCGGACGCCTGCCCAGCACTAGGACAACGATGCCGGAAGTGTGGCGGAGATGATCACTTTGAAAGTATGTGCGGAACAGGGCACAAAAGAGACCAGCGAGGACCACCCCGACAACACATCACTCAAGCAGTCGTCATCACGTCAGAGCAGTTCAGGATAGACGAGACTCATCCACTGGGTCGTCACAATCCAGCGGCCACTCCTGCCGGACATATCAGTCACGACGGTCATCATCCAGGGAGTCCAGATCTGTCTCTCCCGTCCCAAAAGTCGGAACTGAGTACGTCTACTATGTGGCGGACCCTGACCCGCTGAAGGAATATCCGAGGTTAGACATCAGAGTCGGTTCTCAGTGGGGCGTCACTGAACTACCTACCCGTAGCGGAGTACCAACACATGAGACCGCCTCCCGAACTAGTCAACGCTCACGTACAAGTATATACATGGATGTCCAAGAAACCACTACCGTGTCTGGGGAAGTTTGCAACTTACCTGTCCTACCAAGATCGCACTATACAGGCCTACATCCATGTCATCGAAGGGCCCGAGGCAGACTGCCTCCTAAGTCTGGCCACTGCCGAGCGACTGAAATTGGTTGACGTCTTGTTCAAAGTGGATGACAAACCAACCATCACCCAACAGTTCCCCGAGCTCTTCCAAGGCCTCGGAAAAATGAAGAACTGCCAAATAAGACTGCATATCAATGAACAAACCCCACCGGTGGCCCAGCACCACCGGAAGATCCCTTTTCACCTGCAAGAAGCCGTTGAGAAAGAGCTACACGAACTTCTAGAAGCTGACATCATAGAAAGGATGGATGGACCGACACCATGGGTCTCGCCAGTGGTGGTAGTCCCAAAGAAAGGAGACACTAGCCGAGTCCGTCTATGTGTGGTCATGAGAGCCCCCAACACAGCAATAGAGAGGGAGAGACATCCAGGCCCTCACATCAGTGACATGATCACGTCACTCAATGGAGCGAAAGTATTTTTAAAACTAGACCTCAACAAAGGATATCACCAGCTTGAGCTTCACGAGCGGTCAAGATACATCACAACTTTCTCGACGCATCTGGGGCTATTCAGATATAAAAGACTAAGCTTTGGAGTGTCCTCAGCAGCGGAAATATTCCAAGAAGCCATCAGAAGAACAATCCATCATATCCCTCATGTATTAAACTACAGTGACAACATCCGATTCTACGGTGTAACCACTCAAGTACATGACAGAGCACTGGTTCAGGTCTGTCATGCCCTAATGGAAGCCAACCTCACACTCAACCAGGCAAAATGCGAGTTTCACAAGCCAACGCTGAAATTCTTTGTTCACATATTCTCTGGAAATGGCATGAAACCAGACCCTGAAAAGGTAGCAGCGCTGAACGACACGGCGAGCCCAGATGACGTTGGTGACGTCCGCTCGTTCCTAGGCATGGCCAGCTACTGCTCCCGCTACATACCTGACTACGCCACAATAAGTCACCCACTGAGAACACTCACCAAACAAGGACATCCATTTCAGTGGTCCACCGAAGGTGAAGAAGCGTTCAGAGAGATCAAGAGAACGGTAGAGTAAGCCAAAAATCTGGCTTACTACAACCCGAAGAAGAAAACGGAAATAACAGTGGATGCTAGCCCCGTAGGACTAGGAGCCATTCTGGCACAATACGACAGAGAAGAAGACCAACGACACATAGTGGCATACGCCAGCAGGAGTCTAACAGACACAGAGAGAGCATACTCCCAGCCAGAAAAAGAAGGCCTGGCTGTGGTATGGGCGTGCGAACACTTCCACATATTTATCTATGGAAAACACTTCACCTTAGTGACCGACCATCAAGCACTAACCACAATTTTTGGAAACCCTCGAGCGAAAATGCCACCAAGGATAGAGCGATGGGGCCTCAGACTACAAGAGTATACTTATACCAACATACATAAGCCGGGAAAAGCTGCAAATCCTGCAGACTACATGTCCAGACACCCCACCAAATCCAGCCAATCAGAGCAATCGAACGCAGACAAATACATTCACTTTGTCGTAGATCAAGCAAGACCCCCAGCCGTTCCGCTGGACGCCATCTGCGAAGCGACTGAAGCTGATGTCACACTACAAGAAGTAAAAGGTCGGATCCAAACGAACAGTTGGCGACACCCAAAAGCCAGTGGACCACAAGACCAAGACATGACAGCATTCAAGCACGTCCATGACGAACTATCAATAGCGCCAAATGGACTCATCCTACGAGACACCAGAATTGTAGTCCCAGGAGAACTCACACAAGGAGTAGAAACCTAGCACACGAAAGACATCGGGGCATAGTAGCCACTAAAAGAGCACTCCGCGAAAGAGTCTGGTTCCCAACGCTGGACTTGATGGTCGAAACGACACTGAAAGACTGCCCACAATGCCAACTGGTAAGCGGTCCAGATCCACCTGCTCCGCTACAAATGTCTCCACTACCGGAGGGCGTCTGGCAACAAATCGCCCTCGACTTCCATGGGCCAGTCAAATCAGGCCAATATGTTTTGGTCCTCATGGACGAATACTCCAGATTCCCCATCGCACATCTGTGCACCTCCATGAATGCATCCAGCACCATACCAATCCTAGAGGAGGTATTCGCCGCATGGGGCATTCCCCAAGTGGTGAAGTCCGACAACGGGCCCCCATTCAACAGGCATGACTTCGCCCGACACCTCAATTTCAAACACCGGAAGATCACGCCACTATGGCCCCAAGCGAACGGAATGATCGAACGTTTCATGACCACAATCAAGAAAGCCATTCAACAAGCGGAGCTCACCCAAAAGGACATCCAGACAGCACTAAACGAAGTACTAAGGGCCTATCGAAACACGCCCCACTCCACCACAGGCAAATGCCCAGCCACCCTCATGCTGAGGCGACCAGTGCGCACAAGGCTACCAATGATGAACACTGCAGAGAGTGAACGGTATCCCGACTCGGACCATGGAGAGATAGTGGCCACGGACAAAATAAAGAGGGAGAAAATGAAGGACTATGCGGACGAACGACAACATGCCGTCCCCACCCAAATCCGCGAAGGTGACTGGGTACTGGCGGGGCAAGAAGAACACCGAAAGACCGGCTGCAGATATCACGAGACGCCACTGAAGGTGATACAACAAAAGGGAACAATTATCACAGCGGAAAACAATGGAAATTGCATGACCAGGAATGCGACGTACTTTAAAAGATGCAGTCCTGAGGTCAAAGAACAATTGATGGAACATAAAGCGGAGAGAAGAGAACCAGAGACATTGACCAGTCACGGTCAGGCACTCAGGTGGACCCCTGATGAGCACGAACTGGACAGTCCTGAACCCGAGTCACGCCCCAGATGGGTCATCACAAAACCGTCTCGCCGGATTGAAGAAGTGTAAACAGTTGCTGTGTCTGAATATAGTGCTGTGTTCTTTTTGTTTTTTTTTTCGTTTTTTTACAGAGGGGGGAGATGTAGTGATGCCCACACATGGCAGTCACTAGGACCTGCCGAGGTGGGACGAGGGCGGGCGGAAAGGGAGGAGTCGGGGACCAGGGACGGCAGTTAGCTGTTAGCCCCTCGACGAGGAAGCACCACAATAAAGAAGGTCAGAACCATAACCCTGTGTCTGTGTGTTCTATTAAGTCAGACACTACAAGCGGTACACAAAAAGGATAGGTTGCTGGCGCTTCCATTATCTTATGTGAATAGTTGTGTGGGATGGTACACCCTGATCAGTTTGGTGAAATTCTTCCAGCAACCTGATTTCTTGCAGCCCCAACTCACTAATAGTGGATCCACCCTGACAATGCGAGTACGCCCTATACACCAATCCCCTTTTGGACCGTTTCTTAATGACGGACGTTTTGACCAAACTTTTGTAAATACATGTTACAGAAAGGTGGGACGGTGTACTGCACGGAATGGCACAGATCTCGTTAGAGAGAGGTTTCGGCAGTTGAACTCTTCTTTGATTTTCCGGCGTCCTCCCCCGGGGAATAGCAGCAGACATACCTTAGTCCCTATTGCTGTGGTGGGTCCTCAGTCTCCATTCTGCATTCTAGGAAAGGGACCTATAAAGGTTGGTAACAGTTCCTGTAATGTGACCACTTCAATCCGATTGTCCATCAGCCCCTCTTTAGTCTCTCCACCGAATATCTATTTTGTCTGCGGTGAGAATGGATATCTCTGGTTAGCTGAGGGGTGAGGGGTGTCTGCCATTTAGCGTATCTTCTACCCCCAGTTTATTTGGCTCCTTCTAATTACCATAAGACCCATCGTTGGTCCCCAGTGGTTCCCGGACAGAGGAGAAGGAGGGAACTTCAAGCAGATGACGTTGACCAGACAGACACTTCTTTACAATAATGGACGGACATTACCCAGGGGTTGTTACCATTTTGGGGTCCCATGTTCAATAGTAGGGCTATTAGGAGACTATTTAGGGTTATGGAGAAGGTGGTCAATACAGAAGCTGACATTATGACCAATATGACCGTTGAGATGCAGGCTATGAGACTTTTCACTTTACAAAATAGAATGATTCTTGACGTCATCCTGGCTGATAGGGGTGGAGCCTGCCGCATCATTGGGACCTCCTGTTGTGTTTATATACCTGATTCTGCTCCCACTGTTAATTTGGCTGTACTAAAACTTCATTGATTGGCTGCTGCGTTACATCAGGACACTGGCACCTGGTCATTGAGTGGGTGGCTCTGGGGTGCTTTCACTTCCTGGGGTTGGAAGATTTTGATGGGGGTAGTGGGGGTTTTGGGGATTATCTTGATTTGCTGTTTTTGTGTTTATTGCCTTCCTCCTTGTTGCTCGCTTTGTGCCAGTACTATGACCTCCTCAAAATATCAATCTCGACAATATCCAGTTTTGAATAATGTGATACACAAAGAGATTCAATCCCTTATGGCTATTGATGAGAGTATCTTTGAGGATTGAGGATATTATTAGCCAGTTGCTTTTCCCATAGTTATTGTAAATGCACTCCTTTGGCCAATAAAGGCTGCACTCATGTTAGCCACACAATGCTAAAAGGAGGGTTTGATAGGTTTTGCATTTCCCGCCCCTCAATTCACTCAACATGATGACGTATAAGTTAGCATAGTGTGTCTAACCGAATGATGTGTTACATATGTATTTAGGACTAATTGGTTATTCTCGTGTTCCAAGTAGCAATTTCTTAGCTTAGCTCCTGTGCCGCCATCTTGGGAACATGTCTCCGTGGCCAGACTGCAATGCCCCCTCCCTTATGAGCAGAAAATCCCTGGTCTCAGCGTTTCTCGCTTTGAGTTAGTATTTGCAGAAAACTAACAACGAAATGTGTTTCTTTGCTATCAGTAATGTTCCCATGCCCGGGAGGAGTGGGGTCTCAGCTCCGTGGCCTTGGGGGTGACAACAGAGCCATCCTCCCGCAGGTGCAGCGGCTTCATGTGTGCGCTCATTGTTCACCATTTCTCCAGTCCTGTACTTTTCCATTAGGGGCGTGACTAATGTTGGTGTAACGTGTTATAATGTATTGTCGTTTTGAGAACCGGCAGACCTCTCGGTTCACTCCTTGGAGTGAAGTCCTGACGGGGCCTCTCTATAGAGAAACTAATGACCTAATAAACGTTTTCTAATTCTTCTCCACTGTCTGGCTGGCTTATTTTATGGGAATGATATCTGAGTGAGGTAAGTTTGCTCAGGTGGTTTCGAGCCACGCTTATCATCTGAAAGAAAGTATGCAGACATCTGTAAGTGGGATATGACTTCAAATCATGGTTGTGGGTGTGGAGGGTAAGGGCCTCATTCCAAATGTTCCTGTAAACCTGGACTCTGGGGAAAACAATGTTTGCACTTGAATCAGGATTATGAGTTGTGCGAAATGAACATATTACTAATGTTTTTTTCCTGCACGTATTCCTCCAAGTGTGAATTGGATGAATGTATTCAGGAAAAACGAGTTAGATGGAGAAAAAACACATCCACATGTTATTTCCTATTCCAATTCCAACCTGTCAAACTCAACATATGAAAATAAGCAGAGTACAGTAAAAAACAAACCCCGGGATGATGTTAGCACAATATTTCATTGACATTAGAATGATGGTCTAAGGTCTGGACTCGTGTTTTCTCACCATATATTGTGGGATATTTACCATCACCTGTTAGTGTGACCAAAACTTTAGATTTATGACAGTCATCAAACTACCTTTTGGTTATTCAAATAGATGCAATTCTTTTTTTCCTTCTGCCCTCTGCGCTGGTTGCTTAGAAAGAGTTTTCCATTCCTGTCATGATCCTTCAAAATCTTGCAATCCACCAGCATGGCACGTTCTTGACCCTCCTTACGTAGAAATTCAACATTTCTCCTGCCTTTCAGACAGGGATCTCTTCCACTCCGATGTTTTTCTGTTCTTCCCCTCTTTTAAATATCCAGACAGTAAAGAACGCCTTGTCCGTTCTTGTTCTTTCGCATTAGAATTATCTTCTCATGTACCTGTTAAGGGTTAAGAAACGCTCTGCATTCTAATACAGTCCCAATAGTCTCCCTTTGTAACTTTTGTTTAGAGTTCAGAAAGCAGGAACTTCATTTCTCTCCCGCCAAGTATAAGGGCTACAAGAATGTGAAAAGTGTACTTGATAAGACCCATGTGGATATAAATAGAGCAAAAGATGGTTAGGGTAAAAGACTGACAGAACAATAGATCAATAAATAGCCCAGTAAATAATTCGACAAGATTGTCAGGTAGAAAGATAGATAGATAGATAGATAGATAGATAGATAGATAGATAGATAGATAGATAGATAGATAGATAGATAGATAGATAGATAGATAGATAGATAGATAGATAGATAGATAGATAGATAGATGGATGGATGGATGGATGGATGGATGGATGGATGGATGGATGGATGGATGGATGGATGGATGGATGGATGGATGGATGGATGGATGCACATTACAAAGAGAAAGAAATAGATACATAAAGAGAGAGAGAGAGAGAGAGAGAGAGAGAGAGACAGAGGCAGTGAGGATATGTTGGGGATGACTGCCATAAAATAGTATTAGGCCCCCCCGCAGAATGTGGGGAGGGCCCCGTCCGAGTCTCCCCTATCTCACATATATTCATTGGCTTCGGCTCAATGGAGCCTACTGAAGGGCTAGGGGGGCTCTAAAAGGCTTGGGCCCCCCTGCACCGCAGGGGCTGCATTGGCTTGCATTATGCCATGGCCAGACTGTCCGGCTGGGCAAGCGGGCCATCCCAGGGGAGGTTGTAGCTCCAGATAGCCGGTTTTGACCCTTGGGGGCCGGTTTCATCCTTGGAGGCCGGTTTCATCTTCCAGGAGTGTTGGTGCAGGTTATTCGATCCTGGCGACAACTTGAAAGAGTTGCTCTGGTTCTAGCACACAGTAGCATGTCTGCACATGGGGGCTGAATTTATCATTTTGGCCAGGGCTGGTTTATGTTCCCAGTCCGGCCCTGGTTAGCTCCCTAGGTGGAGACCACAAAAAACTACAGCCCCGATTTGCCTGGCAGTTCTCTGAACCCAATGTAACACAGCTGCTACTTTGGGTGCAAACTTGCCATCAGAGAACAAAATCGTCACACAACTTAATTCTACTTCGATTCTAGCATGCCATAGATTGTAGTTTGTGACGAATTTCATGATTAATCCCTCCCCCACCCCACTACCCAAAAAATAATAATAGGAGCGTGTCATTAGGAACAAAAGGTTAAAAAGCCTGCAAATACTATTCCACATTTAGCCCAAGCGCAAGAAGTCGCCATGGAGACTGCAATTGTTTCAGACGTATTATCGTGGTGAAATGCACGCCTTTCTTTCCAAAGACAATTCATAAACAAATTCTGATTTAAATATCGAGCTTAATTTAATCAGTTAATTAATGCAGTATAAATGCTACGCAAAACGCTCGGCCTATTTCTATTCTAAGCACGGTTAGACGCATTTCTGATTCCGAATGATTCTGCTGCCCTCGGCGTGGGATTTTACAGCGTGATTACTTATTACATCGCGCGCCAAAGGGCAGCAGCACGTTGACCTCTGTGGCACATTATTTTTCTTTCCATACACTGAGGTCTGTTAAGTAAAGCCGGTGGCGGAAGGGAGTGTTTTTCTCCCTTAATGAAACTGGGCTCCTCTTGGAAATGTTGTTTCTTCTGCCGATTTCACATTATTTAAGTGAATTGTTTATTTTCTTCACGACCTTTTTATTTCAGACTTCTCGCCGGCGAATTCTCGCGCGTTCCACCTAAAAAAAAAAGAATAAAATGTCAGAGTCTCTCAGATCCTCCTTCACGCTGTTCCACAGACCACATGGATGGATTACTTCTTATTGTGATATTGAAGAGCAGATGCCTTTCCATGAATGTCTCTGTTACTAACATTGGCGTCCACAAATCACCCTGATTGAGGCCTCTCCAAAGCACATTTTGAGAAAGACAACATAGGTATTGAAGGATATGGGGCCCTGGGCCCGCATACAAAGGAGTACACAACCACACGGTTACTGTACATAGAATTGGCCCAGGGGCCAGGGCATGTGTGCCCGGCCCCTTTTATTGGTAGGGTTACCGGACCAGTGATACCTGTGATGGGTGGATGTGGGGTGAATGTAGAAGCCAGCCCTTAAGGAGTGACACAGTACATTTCTGGAACACTAAAACGTGTTCAGCAGAACACTACATCCCTCCCAAACTTTATTGAAAAAGAAACAAAGGAGTCCCTCCTGTGGGAGTGAATAAACAACAAAACAAAACATCACTGCGTCTCTTCAGGCCGTCTGCAGGACGATATGGGATCGGCTAACAAGTGCAGCTAGGAGCACTCGGCATCACGGCACACACCCATAGTTCACCAGATGACACTGGGAACGAATGGAATGTGGATAAAGTCTGGACCGCCCGTCCACAAGTCCGTGGATTTTCAGTTTGTCTATGCGCAGCGGCAGTGCGTCCATTGGGGCATTTGGGCGTTGCCCTCCCAATGCGCACTGCCGCCATCCGGGACCGACACTGTGTTAAATCACACACCATTCAACAACGAGTTTCTGGCCGGCCGGTCACCGGGCCGGACCAGAAACCATCGGGCAAGGGGGGGCTGTGCAGACGTGCTAGTGCGCGTGTCCTGTTTCGGACAGGTCATTTTCCTGCCCGGCGCGGACATGCGCACTAGCCCCCCCTTGGGAGACCGCAGATTGCCTCATGCCGCAGCCCCCGGTCTCCTAATGGGGCGGGGAGTTTGGCTGCTCCAGCCAATCCTGTAGAGTCAGTCCGACCTGCCTGATGACGCCTGACGTGACGTCAGCTAATCCTTAGTCTCACCATGACCCCGCACCCGCAGCCATTGCCACACACAGTGCTGCCCGCTTCACAATCACACCTGGTGTGTGTGCTCCTCAGCTCCTGTCCTGATGGTAACTCTTCCTGCCTCGTCGTCGTGCAGCTGGACTACTAACGAGAACTAGTACTACTGAGGTGAGCCATAATATCCTGCTCCTGCTGGTGATTACCGCTCTTTTGTAATTGTATTGTATTTTAAACTCCCGCCCGTGACCCGTTAAGTATTACCCATGATCCCCCACAGCTGAACCCCTGAGAGTGCCATGGCGGGTTTGGGCATCATTCGGTCTGTAAGTTTTTTTTTAAATATAGCGCTTCCTATCATGGCAGGTTTGATGTTTTGTAGTGCCGCTGCCGCAGCAAATTACTAGTATCTCCATGGCCACATAATCCATTTTTGCGCTCTTTACACACAGTATATGTTCTACCTGTCTGGATCCGGTGGAAAGCAGAGGAGGGGGAGGGGGTTGAAAATAAAAACAAAATATGTAGATAAACCCAGACCAAACGTAGTGTGCTTCCATTTCCTTGGGCCAAGGAATCATTCGCCATCAGACGTGTTGATTTTAATTACAAAAAGTAACTATATGGTGAATGCTGCTAGTTTGCGATCTGTTTACTTGTTTTTAAATAAAAAGCCTCTGTGAGGTAGTCAGAAATGCATTGTATCTCAAAGTCTGTTATGAAGCCACATATTGAATAAGCAGGTAGCTTCCTATGTTGTATGACATCTCTTTATTACGGTCATAACTGCACTTTCACAATTTCTTTATTAACCTTCCTTCCTTCTCAAAATTGCTTGCAAATACACCATTTGTCCACTCGATTTTCACATTTTTCTCGGTGTTAGGGGGGGGGTTGGGCAGGGGGTGTTCGGACACGCGCGTCGCGCTCGCGAGCTACAGTGCGGAAATCATTTTCCGGCCTACCAGGTTCAAATGTCACCAGCCGCCACTGTCTATGCGGTGTTGTTTGATCCCGCCTGCTCTCATCGTGGTGGAGTCATTTAAACAGTTCAAACTGGGGATTGCATCAGGAGCAGGGATGGAGTCCGCTGCAGAGATTTCTTCGGAGGCACCCGGGGTCCATGAAAAGCAGAACTGCAAAGACTGGGATGACAGTGTGATGTTTGGTCATCTTCCCCCGAGGCCTTGGTGCCTCCTGGTACACGTTGTTGGAGCAGCTTCAGACTCATTTCTCATACCGGTATTTTCTCATCTCATAATTTCCTTGAGGCCCTTTTTCACTGGGTTTCCCCAGGACTGTGTGGGCATGTGGGCCTTACCTAGGCTGCGCAAAGGAGTCTCTGCGGCACTCCCAACAGGGTCACGTCCGAGTTGCTGGTGCAACTGCAACCACAAGGGTAGGTGAGGCAATGGTCGGGTGTGCTCCCCTCAGCAGGCTTCAGGTGCATGTGCAGTCCAAGAAATGTGTTTTTGGTGATCAGTCTCCCACGGAACTGAGAATGCCCTATTGGTTGCCAGGTGTTTTGCAGGCACAAGGCTCCACTCTGGTGGTGTGAGGCTCCCTAGATGGTTCTGGTCATGCACATCGTAACGGGGATGATTTTTTACCATTTGATAACTTGCGCTTCAGGTAGCAACTTCTTTCTTGGATTGATGATGATTAGATGTACTTCATAGCCACTTGCGTTTCAACCACCTCTTGGGCAGGTGCAGTTTCTGGCAAAGATGCCATCTGCCTCAACCAGCCAGTGCACTTTCAGGTACTGGCACAAGTCCTCTGTCTAGTCGCTCTTCTTCCTTTCTCCTGCACGCCTGTGGTTGTCTGGACCTTCCATGTGACGGGTCTGTCACACACCTTTCGCTTCTTTTCTTTCTTCTTCGCAATGTGGCATCATGCCACACTCTTCTGTTCACCAATGTTTTCCTGCGATGTGGCATCATGAAACTCTTGCCTCCTCAACTCTTTAATGATGTGGCATCATGCCACGCTCTTTTCTCTTCTGATCAGGCCTCTCTCTGTGTTCTCTTCACAGAGACCTCCCTGGTCGCATCCTGTTCTTAGGATGGTTTCTCTTCTTTGTCGCGGACCTCTTGCAGGTCCTGTACTGTCAGCAAGACTTAACTCTTCGCTTCCTCATGGACCTCTCACAGGTCTGGTCCTGTGAATAGTACATGACTCTCCTGTTCCTCATGGACCTCTCACAGATCCTGTCCCTTCCTTCAGGGATCTTCTCAGTGCTCCACTCCCTGGATGGAGTCACCTTTCTTCCATCTACTCTCCTTCTCTCAACGGCATTGTGCTTACGCCTCAAGGCTGGGCTATGGCACACTTGGTCCTGCCCATGTTTGGGCATGCTTGTCAGGGTTGGTCACTCTGTGTGACATGGTCAATGATGGGCCAATAGTGGCCTTTTGGTGTGGGGGTGGACGGCTGGTGCTGCTTTGTTCTTTCAACATCAGTTCTTTCTCTCAGAGGGCTCCCTTTTCAGGGCTCCTCCCCGTGCTCTCTGATTTTCAGGTGCAACCCTCTGTGCACCTCTGATCTTGCGCTCTCAATCTCTCAGCCTTTGCAGGGTGCGTTCTTGTGGGCTGATGCCCCATCAGGCAGTGGTGGTCTTGTAGGTTCTCTGCGGGGTGCCCTCTGCTGGCGCTCTGCGTGTTTGACCTGTTTGCTTACGGTATCGTCAGACCACAATTGGAGTCATGCGCACCGCACGTTCTACTCTTGCCTTTCTGAGGCTTGCTGGCTGACTACACATGGCCTGCTGCCTGGCTGTCCTTGACTTCACTAGACTGTTGGTAGCTTCCATTAATAGGGCAGCTTTGGGCTCCTTGGAGCTCTTGGTGGGGGTTAACAGTCTCCCCTCCTCCTTGCGGTAATGACCAACAGCCAACAGGGTGCGTGTGGCGATCTCGTGGCCGTCTATACTTTTCCTTTCCGGAAGGTCAGTACACTTTTCTTGCTGTCATGATCTATTGCCACTAAGAGGTGCATGTTTCTCTCCATCACCTTCACAGTGAGCAGTACAGTACATGCGGGGGCAAATGGCAGCATGCTCATTGTAATGTGTGCTTCAACTGCTGCTGAGAATGTGAGGCTAGTTATGGTGCAACAATTAACCGCTAGGTGGCGCTGCAGCCACCTCTCTTCTTCAGGTCCCACAGGGGATGTCAGTGTGATGATGTATACAATGCAGGGACAGCTTGAATCTAGTATTGGTGTTCCCTCGAGGGTGGTTTATTTCGGATAGTGCTATTTAAAAACTTATCAGTACATGAAATAGACACCCAGTGGCACTGCCGCCACAACTTTTTGCTAGCAGCCTCTCTATTACTCCTGGCTACTCGGAACTGGGAATGCTGATGCGGGGCCTACCTTGATTCTTGCGGGGCAAGGGCACTGCTCTTCCCCTCTGCTGATGGGGCGCCTCAAGTTGCCGCTTCTGCTCAACTGGCCGCCGTATCTTGCATGGGATTTGCAGTATTCATAAACAGGTGAGTCTGCTTTCTCACCATTGCGTGACTATAAGTTCTCCACTGGCAGCCGTCAGTTGCCAGGGCGCAACAGCGCAGGCAATGCACAGTCCTGCTGCGTAGAGTGGCAATGTAATTCGGGCTCCTTTCCCTTGTGGGGTGTCACTCAGTGAGCGGTGCTTCTGGAGCACGTTCCTGGCCCTGCTTCGGCACCGCTGCCGGCCTGGCTCTCCTACTTCTCTTCATGAGCCAGGGGCAATGCAGGCATTTTGGAAACCACAGGGTAGCCAGCTTTGTGTTCTTGTCATCCACACAGGAGCTGCGGAGGTAGGTTCAGGGCATGCAGTGCGGGGAGCATTCACTGCCAATAGGCTTGTCTTCAGCAGGCACAGCCGTGTCTTGTGGTACTGGCCAGCATCATGCAGGCACCTCAAACATGGTGCTGGCTGCAATACTTCACCCCCCTTTTCCTCGAACTTCTTCACTCACATTTTCCCGCTGTTACCTAGGAGGGTCACCTCACGCAGGGCAAGTAAGGGGGCACTACTCCTGGTCCTCCTCTGCCTTAGTGGGGTCGCGGCAGTGGGACATTTTACCTGTTTTTTCAATCTCCTTGCTTTATGGGGCAAACCAGTTGGTGTGCCATCTCATGGCAAGTGGGCTGCTGCAAGGGCATAAACACACAGGCGCCATCACCTTCCCTCAGAAGGTGGCCATAGTCTTGCTCTGTCTTTAACTGAATCTGCCATGCATGGCAACGTGGCAACCAGCATACACATGGGGTCAGACCCACTTGCTGCCACTGAAGGGTCTTAGGTCGTAGGTCTGCATGCTGTACAAAGGAGTACACAGACACACGGTTATTGTAAATAGAACTGGCACAGGACATGGGCGCCCGGCTGCTTTTATTGGCAGGGTCACCTGATCAGTGATGCATGTGATGGAATGATGTGGGGTAAGTGTAGAAAGCAAACACAAGAAGATGATGGAAGGGATACTGAAACTTTTCAGAAACTCTCCCCCAGTTATAGATCTGAGTTGAATCCATCATCATTCTTTAGCTCACTTCACCATCCCAATTCAGACATAGCTATATGCAAATCAGTCTTGACCCTGTGCCTCATGGGAATAGTCCAGTCCGAACTGCCAAGCTGTGTCTTCCCTGAACCACAAACAAGCATCCTAGGACTGGTTTTGGGGTAACAGCCCTCATCAGCCAGGCTAGGTTGAATCTAGTGGCAAAGTGAACAAGGGACCCACGCCTGGGCATACCCTGCCAAATTATGGCGAACAAAGCAAACACAAGGCGATAATGGACGGAGTGCTGAAACATTCAGACACTCACCCCCAGTCACAGATCTGGGTTGAATCCATCATCATTCTTTAGCTCACTTCGCCATCCCAGTTCAGACATAGCTATATGCAAATCAGTCTTGACCCAATGCCTCATGGGAATACCCCAGCCCGAACTGCCAAGCTGTGTCTTCCCTGGACCAGAAACAAGCATCCTGGGACTGGTTTCGGGGTAACATCCCTCATCAGCCAGGCGAGGTTGAATCCAGTGGCAAAGTGAGCAAGGGATTCACATCTGGGCATACCCTGACAACTTAGGGCGAAAAAAGCAAACACAAGGAGATAATGGACAGAGTAATGAAACTTTGCAGACACTCACCTGCAGTCACAGATCTGGGTTGAATCCATCATCATTCTTTAGCTCACTTCATCACCCCAATTCATACATAGCTATATTCAAATCAGTCTTGACCCTGTGCCTCATGGGAACAGTCCAGCCCGAACTGCCAAGCTATGTCTTCTTTGGACCGGAAACAAGCATCCTGGGACTGGTTTTGGGGTAACACCCTTCATCAGCCAGGCTAGCTTGAATCCAGTGCCAAAAGGAGCAAGGGACCCATGTCTGAATATACCCTGCCAACGTAAGGCGAACAAAGCAAACACAAGGACATGATGGACGGAGTGCTGAGCCTTTTTAGACACTCACCACCAGGTACAGATCTGGGTTGAATTTATCATCATTCTTTAGCTCACTTCGCCACCCTGGTTCAGACATAGCTAAATGCAAATCAGTCTTGACCCTGTGCCTCATGGGAACAGTCCAGCTCGAACAGCCAAGCCATGTCTTCCCTGGACTGGGAACAAGCATCCTGGGAGCGTTTTCGGGGTAACACCCCTCATCTGCCAGGCTAGCTTGAATCCAGTGGCAAAGTGAGCAAGGGACCCACGTCTGGGCATACCCTGCCAACGTAGGGTGAACAAAGCAAACACAAGCAGATGATGGACGGAGTGCTGAAACTTTTCAAGAGTGATTTGCATATGGCTGGGTCTGAACTGAGGTGGAGAAGTCAGCTAAAGAACGATGATGGGTTCAACCCAGATCTGTGACTGGGGGTGAGTGCCTGAAAAGTTTCTGTGCTCCGTCCATTGTCTCTTTCTGGAAAACTAGAATGTGTACATCCAGACACTAAGGTATATGAGGCTGATATTATGGCTGTTCATTGGGCGATGCATCGTGTCATGGATAATTTCTGTCTAAATAAAAGTAATGTGATCTTTGCTGTAATCTGTGCCTTCTGAAGCACACCGAGCTAAAGGGAACTCTTGTGCTTTTCCCAGAGGACAGTGCTTCTGAAAGGATGGGGGTGCAAGCAGGAACATTTGCAGGTTAACCCCTCCCCCAACATCTTGGACTTGCTTTTGCTGCATTGAGTGGGGGTTAATGCTTATGTATCTTCTTAGGTAAACTACAGCGATGTCCTCTATTGTGGTATTCAAACGTCCACCGATGAGCTGCATGCCTCAAATCATGGTCATTCATTGAACACCAGGCTACAACCACTGAATCATCCTATGACTGGAGTGGAGAAGTGTGGCTCACTGGTTAGAGGTGGCAGACCCTGAAGCAGAGGTCAGACCTGGGACCAGGGTTCAATTCCCGACGCGGCAGGGTCTTGAGCCCAAATATCCATGGACTCGATAATTCTCGTTTCGGTGCCTACTCGAGTCACAGGTTCACACTCTGCAGCTCTGGGCATTAGCTTGCTTAATCTCCACTATGCCCCCCCCGCGGCGGGATGCCTGGCTTTCACCTTGGGGATGCCCAGTACGGGTATCTCACAGGGAAAAACCAGGACGGGTTCCCAAGGCAAGCGCCGAGATGCCTACGGGTAATCGAGTGCTATATAAGAACGCTTAATAATAATAATACTAAGAGGTTCCTGCTCAAGTGTGCAGCATTTGTCCAGGAGGTGGTTGGGCTCCTGGGTTCCCTTAATTCCATAATTCTCATTTCTATTCGCACCTACTGAGAAGGAACGTGATTTTAAGGACACTGGTTTGTGGTGTCATAAGAAAAGTTGTTTTCCTGACCCTTGAGAATGAGAAGGAACTCTTCCCACTTAACAAAGCAACTCAGATACCTGATTTGATGGAGTACTGGAACAGAGAGCGATCGGGTGTGAACTGCTTAGCTGTGGTTCAACTAACCTGATAAATTAAGATCACAGGCCCATGAAGAACAGTTCAAAGGGGCAAACCTCTTTTCGAAGTGTTTGAACTTGTAATCATCAGCATTAAATTGTGTTATGATCATTAACTCATACATATTAAAGATCCTTCACCCTCACAATTAAAGGAGTACAAGGTTGAAGACTATTGGTGGCACTGCCTAAGGCGACTCCTCATCTTCTGGCTGAAGCAGCTCTGTTAGCTCTCTTCAGCATTGCTTGGATTGAGCGCACAGGGCTCTTTGTTTTCTCGCATTCACATTGACTGTATTCAGCTTAGCTTTGTTTGTCACGGTACATGAATTTGAAGGTGGTTCCATGTTTTTCATGGAGCACTGTCAATACTATTGCTATTACATGATACATTTATTCTGTAAATATATTGAACTGCATATATTGGTAATTGAGTGGCCCCTATCTCTTTTCTGTCTTTTAGCTTTGAACCGTCTTTATGTTTTTTTCAACTATACGTCAATGTGGCGGCACAACTACCTAAGGAGTCCCAATAACTTCTCTCCCTCGTGCACCATCCCAGGAGATACACACTATCCCAATCTGGGCTAGTCACTCCCTGCCTGCAGCACATCCGTCTCCTCTATAGTCTTAGACTCATCTGCGCCTTGTAGACATACTGCCATCTCTAGGAGGCCCAGTGCTCTCAACCTCCCAGCACACCTGCACCCTCTGTAGTCTCCATTCAGGTAGTTGAGCACCGGGTCCTACAGCCTATTAAATATCTACTCTAGACACGGGCATGTTAAGGCTCGTTCCCTCTTTTATCTGTTGTTTAGACAATCTTACCAGCCTTGGTAGGCATAACATATTTAGTCAAAAATGAAATCAGGGCAAGCACTGTTCACTTTTTATATCAGACGTAGGTTTATTGCAGGTCTGCGGGTTTTCTCTGTTATATATATTCAGACAAAAATATGTAGACCTATAAATGGTGGGCAACAAGTTGTCCAGCTTTCAGGTTCCCAAACTGAAATGGGTGCACCTGGCTTTTTTTCTTTGAAGATTGTGGGGGGTCACGATCACAGAGAAAGGCTACACACATGATTAAATGAGAGGTAAATATATTTTGTAATTTATGGTTATAAACAATTCCACCATAGAATGTATAATACAGTTGGACTCTTTCTTGAAAAGAGCAAATATACAGATGTACTGCTTGCATTAACATATAGAATTATAGATAGGTAACGGTAAAAAATAAGGATGTTTTTCACAGAGCGATTCCGAGTGACATCAAGTAGATAAAGAGAATGAAGTTTGAGCTGTCTGCGATGTCACTAATAACTTTGATGTGAAAAACATACCTTTTAATCATTTTTTACCCTTCTACAATGTTATGTTAGGTATGGGCCCCAAAATCATCTGCGCCTGCATGGCAGGGGCAGAGGAGTAATAGGGAACTATTCATAACATCCTCTCCTCAAAGCCCCAAATGTAAAACACAAACTATACCTGGCCTCCTGGCACACACTCCCACCATTGTCTGTGCTTTCCATTCCAAAGCTCGCTGCTCTCCCCCAGAGCAGAGAGCCAGGCTGCACTGGCAGGCTGTCCGAGAGCCCTGTCATGTTAGCCTGGAAACCCTTTATGATATGGCGATATTGGGAAGCAGCTTTTGCCATGCTATTGCAGATTTAGAATCTGGCATACACAATACAGGCTTCAAATGGAGCCACACATAACAAAGCACAGTAACATTTCCAAATTAATGATAGGAAGAGAACTGAAGCCAGTCATCAACCGACCTCTAGATTGGCTACACAGCCACAGTCCATAACTGACTGAATGCTTTAGGCTCAAAATGATGAGACGGTCCAATGAGAAGAAGTCCACAGGAATACACTTGGCAGTTAGTTATTCATGGGCAGACAGTAGACAAAAGCGCTCCGTAGAAGAAGCAGCAATCCACATAAGAAAGGAATGATAAGAAGGTAAAACTAGTCTTGCACACCATTGGTCTGGACTCAGAGTTTACCAGAGCCCTGTGTCCAGAAAGAGAAGTGTTGGGATGGAAGAGTCCACTACATGGTGATAGACATGTATATCTGCCCTGGGTGGCCCTACTGCAGTGATATCTCGATCTATGGTAATGATTTTTGGTTAGTAGTGAACAAGGATCATGCATAACTAGGACTGGGGCCTAATGGTCTACCAGTCCCTCATTCTGGGTGAGAGGACATATGAGGAAGAGGAGAATGCGTAGAGGGAGTGGGGTCCATTAGAGGTCCTAACAAGAGGATCCAAGGAGCAGAGGTGAGATTCTGGTCTGCCAAGAACAGCGTGTCTATCGGGTCAGCTGATCATATACACAGTGCGACCCCCATATGCCAGGAGGGGGCAGTGGAGAGGACTGGTCTGATGCAATGATCGGGTTGTCTCTACGTGTGTATTATGTGACCCCCCTGATGCCAGGAGGTGGCCGCTTCTCAGAGAAAGGATTGCAGCTGTGATGCTGAACTGCCACATAGGGAGGGAGGGCTGTTGCCCTTGGTAGTGCTGAAACCTGAAGAGTGCTGTCACTTTGTCACTGCTGCTAAGCTAATGCCAGGAGGGGACCATGAAGAAGACTAGGGACCCTCACCCTGTGTGCGCTGTAAAGATCCCCTGCACAAAAGGAGGGGTGTGTAGTAGAGGGAGAGGGCCATCGCCTGAGGACAGCATGAATTCGTAATCAACTATCGGGTTGTGACCTGCAGAGATAGAACCAAGTTTCACCTGCTGAGGTCAGGAGCAAAGAAGGCCCACCCTCCCTGACAAAGAAGAAAACTTACCACAAGAGATGAAGAGCGCCTTGGACGCCTCCTGCCTCAGCCACAGAACCTGCCGTGGAACAAGCACCTGAGGACTCCAGACCGCCATCTCAGCGATTGCGGGTAAGACTGATACTGGGCCGTCGGGCCCTGGTAGAACTTGCTCTGTCTGACATGCCCAGGTGCAGGGACACATGGACTTTTGCTAAAAGCCTTTCTGGAACTTCTAAGACTTTGAACTCACTAGTGGGGCTTAGCTTGGATGTCGCTACACGTGAATGAGGAATAATCATCATCCCTAAATGGGGAAGTGGGACAGGAACTGACACAGTAGGCTAACAGACCTTCCTTTAGAAGACTGTATCAATTGTTTGAAGTGTATTGTACTTAATGTTGGAAATTCTTTAACATAAAAGTAATTGTTGGAGGGGACAAACATTTTTTAGGGTTGGTTATTTTGTGTCGTTAGCCTGTGATTGTCTTACACCGACCCCCTCACCCCCGAAGGTTTGGACTGGTCGGCCCGCACTACCACTTAGAGTTAGGTGTTGAAGCCATGCGTGGCGCAGTTTCTCAGAGCCCATAGTTGGGCTGGCCCCAGTAAATTCGGTCTAAAAGGCTTAAACCACTACCGTTGGGCCCAGTAGCTCCTGCTTGCCCCATGGCCCTTTGGGGCTTTGACAAGAAAATCAGTCAGTTGTAAATTAGTCATACTAGACAGCTGAGGTGCAGAATACCAAGCGTGTAGAGCTCACAGGTGGAATGTCTCATTGAAGAAAGTGAAAGAAATTAGTCATACTAGACAGCTGTGATGCAGAATACCAAGCGTGTAGAGCTCACAGATGGAATGTCTCATTGAGAAAAGTGAAAGAGCCAGTTAAGAAAAATGGAACTGTTCTGGTAAATGAAGAGAAACGGTGTCAATACTCCCTGGGTGACTATGGACTGCTTTGACTCCCCAGCCATGTACATGATTTTGAATCATTCCCCCCTCGTTCTTAAAATCGGAAGCCTTTATTCAGTGCACTCCTTGGAGGACAGCTAGGTTTGCACTGTATAAATACCTACCTATAAAGACATAATGGTCAATAGGCCACGTATTTGTTCTGTGAAAAAATACAGAGATAAAAAATCTGAAAGCAAAATATTGAGGACAACAAAAACATTGTGTTAAAATACACCAGGAGAAGTACCAGTAAAATCAGTGCCACTTTTGTGGTACTGGTAAACTCAGTGTAAGGCTTATGGTAAGAAATAAAGAGAGTCACATGGTCAACTTTAGGGGGAGTTTGAAGGAACGGGTTAGCATAGAGGTTAGTTTCAGAATTAAGTTTAAGGAAAAGAAAGGAATAAAACAGGAGTGACAGTTAAGTAAAAGGTTAGGACTTTGGTAGTATGCTACAGTTCTAATTATAGAGTTACGGAGAGAGATAGCTTAGTGAAGTGGTGAAAGAAATGTTCCCAGATTCTATTATATCTTTTAAAAAGGAAGACTGTTATTATACATGAATTTTCCGAAATTATTGATTTCTGAAAAAAGAATAAACATGGAATCCCGAGATTTTGCTACATGAGATAAATTACCCAGGATTAATCTAAAAGAGTTTTTTTTTCTCCTGAGAAAACTATGTTGAACTATTAGAAGACATGTTTTTTTGAGGTGTGGAACGGCATATGCGGTAGCTTGACTTCCCAGTCATTTGGGATGTGCCCTAACAGTTTGTGCTGGACTGTCCTTTTTAAATGGAAACGAGAATGATGTGCATATTGTGGGTCCCTCTCTGTAAGTGCTGGCCATTCTAAAACATGGAACACAAACCATCCAAATTACTTAACAGTGGATTGAATGAATTCAGGTATTTACATTGGACACGTGTGTATTGTCTAGGTTTGTCACATCAATGGGGGTTGGCTGCAGAGAACTTAGCGGCTGCTAGACTTTAAGATGTACAGCCACTGTATGACCAGCCATTTATTCAGTACTGAGTTCCACAGTCTCGAGCCATGGGCTCCAGCCTTCTGAAGAGTCATCGAGCCCCTGCATCAACTCTGCTGTGAGGCTTTTCATTGCTAACCAGAGATTACAAGGCCTTACCTTTTATGGGGCAATGCCATGTATCTAAGGTGTAACAGGGCGACAATACTCTTCCACTTCAAGTATGGCAACAGTAAGACTCCCTTTCGGCAGTAGACTCTCAGTCAAGGCTTACTCCAGGAGTTCAAGGGCCTACAGACTTAGAATCAGTGTGACACAGTAAGACAACATCTACTCTCCATGTATGCGTTAGATGTAAACAAGTGCGGGGTTTATAGGTGACCAGATATTCCTTTTCCGACCATTATTTTGATACATATTTACTATTTGCTTTATTTTATTTTTAGTTTAGTTTATTTGAATGTAGGTATTTGTAAAGCGCAGCATACAAGCTGAGGTCTCTCAACATTGAATTGTAAGGTATGACAGGCTTTCCACAAGAAGGAGACAACTGAGAAAAAACAGGGTCTGAAGTTTCTTTCTGAAAAGTTGATAAGAGGAGGTGGTTTTCAGTTCCAGTGACAGGGTATTCCATTGTTTGGGGCACGTTCTGAAAAAGATTTTCTTACAAAGGACGTGTTGTGAAAGTCGTGAGGTCCTAGCATATCTAATGAGGCTGACCGAAGAGCACTAACCCACGAGCATCTGGTTATCTTGTCAAAAGGAAAAGCAGAGGCACCTTCTAAGCAGACATTTATGTCCTAAACAGTGGATTTAAAAATTGATCCTTCTGTGGATGGGCAGACAGTGAGGTTCGGTAAGAATGTGTTTGGCTAGGTAAGCGAAGAGCTGAAATGGCAAGTCTCAGTGCTTGATGCTGAATTGATTGAAGTCTTTGTAATAGTTATTTACTTATTCAAAGGCATAATAAATTACAAAAGGCACTTACTAAAGGGACCTGGGAGCCCACCTTGACTTTGGAGACTAATCTGATACCCAGAATCTTGACATTCGGGATCGATAAAGTAAAGGGGCTTAGAGGGGTTGGGCAGAGTGAAGGTGACCAAGTGGAGGTTTCATCACCAACTAGTAGTACTTCTGTTTTTTCAAAGTTGATTTTAAATTATTTTTCATTCATTCAACTTTTTCCACATTGCAGAAACATTATTTTAGAATATCACAGTTTTCTTTTGTTGAGTGTCATCTACATAGGTGTAAAACTTCCTCACAAAACATCTGACTAATTGTGCAAAGGGTAGAACATAGACATTAAAGAAATAGGAAGAGAGAACGTAACCCTGTGGGATGCTGCATTTGAGTCTAATTTTGTGAAACAACAACAGACCATGCAAAAGAATTATATGCAAAGCAATCAGTTCTATATTTGGGGCGACATGTCCAGCCGGACAGAGGTCTTCAATTTTTTACTCAATTGAAATATAAATTAAATGTACTTTCTCTTTCCCGCCCTTCTCTAGGCATTAGTGGCTTATAATGTTAAAGGCAAATATAAATGTCCTGATGATGGTCCCCATGACTAAGTAGTGGGACCGAAACGCCGTCGACTCATTGTACACCATATACAAATGCTTGATTTATATGTTATATGTAATGGTGTTTAACTGATATATCTGTACACTCAATACTTTACAGAAATCGCTGCTTTTGCCTTGAAAAGCCCTGCTCTTTTCCTCTGTTTACCTTTTGTACTGATCTGACTGTGTTTGGGTACAGGCTTGTGCCCCACACTGGTGATTTATTGAAGGTATTCCTGTGTATGAAATATTTCAATTGAGTAAAAAATTGAAGACCTCTGTCCGGCTGGACATGTCGCCCCAAATATAGAACTGATTCAGTCTATATTCATTGCTTTGCATATAATTCTTTTGCATGGACCGTTGTTGTTTCACAAAATATGCTCCCCGAGGTCCGATGCTAATTCACTTGGGGCCCCTTGTTGTCCTTAACATAACTTTGCGCAATCGACTGATTACAAGGGCTTTCCTTGCCTTCCACTTCTCCTAAGTGGGTCCTCACCTCCCTACCCTTACATCTCTTGGCTCTGTACACACCCTTACACCCTCTCTCTCCCCCTCACACTTGGCAACATACTGTAATGTCTGACTCAGCCCCTTTGTATTCAGTTGAATATATAAAAAAGATTTGCGAATGCCCTTCCTTGTTCACAGACCAAGAAGAGCACACCACTACTGGGAGCTCTAACGTATCTGATGACTTAGAAAAACAAAAGAAAAAATATGTCCGACTAGAACTGTTGATTCTCATGCTCACCCAATACCTGAAATCTAACACTATCCCATTAGGCCTACAGGTTCGGAACATTCCGGGGGTATTCACCGATAATCCCAAATACATCACAGGATTCAGTAGTATAGGAACCACCTGCTCTAGGCATTGGTTAGTCCTAGGAATAGAAACTGCTAGTGAAGAACTGAAAAAATTGGACGAAATTATTAAAGACCTCGAGAAACAAATAATTGACAATAACACAGTAACTGATGGCAAAAAACTACTTGAGAAAGTTGAGAAAACAGTGCAAGAATTTCACCGTATTGAACAAAATAAGAAGTCAAACAAAGTGAAGAAAGACATTAAATCTTTCACGCTTGAACGTGCTTATCCTTATTTGCAAAAAGACTTCTATACCAACCGCAACTTTAATTCTAATCAACAGACCCCAAGACCTTGGGGCTGGTTTAACAGACGAAACACTGTGGTAGGCTTCACCGATTCCTCGGCAGAATCGTCTGACAGTTCTGACTCTGGTGAAGGTTCGAGTGGCCCTGCACGTAACCAGAATCATTTTTTAGCCAGAGGCAACTCCGAGCCTCCAAAGAGAGGACGAGTAAAACAGCAATCAAGATGGCACAATCCCCCAGGAGAGAGACAAACCAGACAGAAGTTTTACCAATGGTAACTGAGAGTGTCAACACTGAAACCATCCCTGTGTTTAATATATCCAATCATACCCTGTCCAGCCAAGAAATCTCTATCCTAAGTAAAGGCTTGTCGTTTGTTCCCACTACCTATCCAAACTTCCTTGATCTCCAGTCTGAATTAATGGGATTCTTCCATAAACTTAGACTCCGGGCATATTTTGAACTCAACACTTCGGAACCCAAAACAGTTGTCACACCTTTCAGACCCCCATCCACTTTCTCTCCCACTTCAAACATGATCCCCAAAGAGATCATTACTTTTGAAAAGGTCATCCTTAAAGAGACCTCAGACTTGGAAAAAACACATCTGTTTATACCATACAACATCTCCTTGGAAGAAAAAACTGCCATCTCCACTTTGAAAAATAACCCCACCCTGATTATCAAACCGGCTGACAAAGGTGGCGGGATAGTGTTACAAAATATTGATGACTACAAGGACGAACTACAACGCCAAGTCTTAAACACTGATCACTATTGTAGACTCCCTTTTAACCCCACGAAAGGCATACAGACACTAATCAAGCAGCTCACCATGGATGCCCTCGAGAATGGCTATTTGAGTAAGCATGAGTTTAACTTTCTTAACATTACCAACCCAAGAACTCCGGTTATCTATACCCTCCCAAAGATTCATAAAAGACTGTCCAATCCCCCCGGTAGACCGATCGTGTCTGGTTGCGATTCTGTTCTAGAACCTCTAGGACACTACGTTAATTTCTTTCTAAAAGATTTTGTGCCCGAAACCAAGTGTTTCATTCGAGATAGCATGCACATGATCAACCTGATTGAAAACCATCCCTTCGATCATGAAAAGGAGACTTTATGTACCCTGGACGTAGAGTCTCTCTATACAAATATACCTCAGAGAGACTCGCTCCTAGTCATGGAAACAATACTTAACACTAGACCACGCCCACATATAGTACCCATTTTATTTATAATACAACTCCTTGAGATTTGTCTTACCCAAAACTTCTTTATGTTTGACACCCAGTATTACCAGCAGGTCCGTGGCACATCCATGGGCGCAATTTTTGATCCTACCCTAGCGATCCTGTACATGGACTGGCTAGAATGTAACACAATTCTTACAGACAGCAACCCGTTCCATCTGGGCATTCTAACATGAAAATGGTGCATTGACGATATTTTCCTCATTTGGGGTGGCTCGCCAGATGCTTTTCCGGCCCTCCTGCATTGGCTCAATAACAACTGTAATGGTCTTACATTCACCATTACCCATAGCAAAATCCATATCCCATTTCTTGATTTAACTATCCAACACAAGGATGGGTTACTCTACACATCCTTGTTTCGTAAACCCACAGAGAGAAATACGCTACTTAGTTATGGTAGCTGTCATCCCAGGGCCCTGAGAGACAGTTTACCATACTCCCAATTCCTAAGACTTAGGAGAAACTGCTACCAAAAAGAAGACTATTTTGCTGAGGCCAACATCCTCTCCACTAAACTAAGAACTAGGGGCTACCCAAGACGCTTAGTTAAAAACTCAATGAAAAGGGCTTGGTACTGCCCTCGTGAGACCCTATTGGAACCTAAACCCAAACAAACAACTGACAAAGTGGTCTGTGTCACTACCTTTTCCACTGTCTCCAACCGAGTCAAACAAAGTATTAAAAAAAACTGGCACACACTAAACTCTGGACTACTGCAGTGGGAATTCCCCCTATTTGCTTTCAAAAAAAGCAAAAACCTCAAGGACCAATTAGTCAGGGCAACCCTTCCATCCTCAACCACAGTGAACACCACGCTTAATGATCACTGGTCACTGTCACCTCTCCGAGGTCATTCTAAGTGTGGTTCTTGTGTCGTGTGTGATTTTTCCATTGACTGTAAGGAGTTTGTATTCAGAGATGTGAAGAATGAACTTAAGACCTTTACTAACTGCAATAGTTGTAACATTATCTATGCAATCTTTTGTCCTTGTGATTTAATTTACGTGGGACAAACCAAGCAAAAAATCAAACTGCGAATCTCGCAACATCGGAGCCGGATTAGATGTGGTACAGCAAATGCTCCCCTGGTCGAACATTTCTCCAACAAAGGTCATACGGAAAATGACATACGTTGGACTGTAATCAGCCAAATGATCATACCACCAAGTGGTGGTGACCTGATGCGGATGCTCAATAAGGAAGAGCTTACATGGATAATAAAAACGGACAGTCTAAACACTGGACTCAACCTTTAAGAGGATTGGACTTCCCTCCTCTAAGCTCTAACCCACTGAACAATGGAGGACCCTTCCTAAGTTCTCTGCTTTGGACTTCTCTGTTGCCTTGTGGATCTGCTTGATCAGACGTTTTCTTTAATATTTTCTGTAATGCTTTTAAGAATTATTGTGAATTAACCTTAAAATTCTTGCTCACTGTCGCCGGGTAATAATCACTTGCACCAATGCACCACCTTTTATTTCACTTCCTTTTCCCTCCCCTAACCCTACCACTCCAATATGGCCGCCGCACTGAAACCCGTGTCTATTTCTATGCCCCAGGATTCTGTAACACCCATGTTTCTACCAGCCAATCAGAACCCTACCACTCCAATATGGCCGTCACACTGAAACCCTTGTCTATTTCTATGCCCCGGGATTCTGTAACACCCATGTTTCTACCAGCCAATCAGAATCCTTCCAGTCCTTCAAATTCCCTCCCCCAGCACTTCCCTCGAGGAAACCAGGAAACAGATTCCACTACCGACTGAACCGGTAAGTCTAGCGATGTGTGGCTCTCTCCCTCCCGACCCTCCACCACGCTGTAATCCCTAAATGACCTGTTTTCCCTGCAGGTCTTCTCCTGGTACCGCGGATTTTAATCAATGAAGCGCGGCCCACCTCAATAGCGCCCGATTCTGGTAAGAGCCCCACTGCGCCCGCTTCTAATCCTTGTGAACCCTTTTTTGTTCCCCGTTTGCTCTAAATTTGTCCTCCTTGACTTACAGGGCTGCTTCCCCAGGCTATCAATTTCTTAGCCCTTGCCCATGCCGATCGGGGTAACCTTTTTCCTTTCCCCCCCCCCCGTTAAGCAATCCCTCACTCTTCCCCCACTGCGCCGTGTCTACTAGCACGTATATTTCGGAATCCCGCCGAATGTTTAGTATAAATGTTCCTTGTCACACAGTATGCGTACTCCTCCACTGCGCCTTGAATCTCCATGCCGCATGCAGTCTAGTGTAATTATCACCTCATACTCGGACTTGCCCAACGTGAACCCGCTGTACACACCACTCCGCTAAATCACCTTCCGCACGGTTTGCTTTTTAAACTATGTCATGAATGCGCCGCCAAAACTGCCGGTTTTTAAACTAAAGAGGTATCTCAAACACAGATGTACACTGCCTGGCCCAGCTCCCACACTTATTTTAAATCACTCTCCCACCCTATCACTAGCATACGCGGTCTACACCCCGATCTGCAACTTCACAGAAAACAGGTTCACCATTCACTCAAGTCACTTGGAAATATGCCAATAATATGCTTTAAATGTTCATAAATTAAATGTATATATACTTTCTCTTTCCCTCCCTTCTCTAGGCATTAGAGGCTTATAATGTTAAAGGCAAATATAAATGTCCTGATGATGGTCCCCATGACTAAGTAGTGGGACCGAAACGCCGTCGACTCATTGTACACCATATACAAATGCTTGATTTATATGTTATATGTAATGGTGTTTAACTGATATATCTGTACACTCAATACTTTACAGAAATCGCTGCTTTTGCCTTGAAAAGCCCTGCTCTTTTCCTCTGTTTACCTTTTGTACTGATCTGGCTGTGTTTGGGTACAGGCTTGTGCCCCACACTGGTGATTTGTTGAAGGTATTCCTGTGTATGAAATATTTCAATTGAGTAAAAAATTGAAGACCTCTGTCTGGCTGGACATGTCGCCCCAAATATAGAACTGATTTAGTCTATATTCATTGGTTTGCATATAATTCTTTTGCATGGACCGTTGTTGTTTCACAAAATATGCTCCCCGAGGTCCGATGCTAATTCACTTGGGGCCCCTTGTTGGCCTTAACACAGCATTTGTGTCTAAAGCAGGACAAATAAAATGATGAAGGCTAACTCTCTGGGTTCTGTCTGTCATAAAAGAGGATAACCCTTCCAAAGCTTAACCAGTGATCCCACAGATGACAAGTCTGGTAATCTAAATATCAAGGTCAACAGTACTAAATGGGGTCAATAAATCTAATAGAATCTGGGCATTTATGCTTCTGGACTTTAACTTTTACAAATACAAGTGCAGATTCAGAGACTATTTTGAAGCAAAAACCAACCTGAGCATCATAAAAGAATTGATGTTCCTCAAAGAAAGTAGATAGGTGCATTACATCTATGGGATTATTTACAAGTCCTTTGTGCCACCGTTGTGCCACTTTTTGTGAGACACCGCTGGCGCAACCTCCTGCCCCATTTTTACAAGGACACGTAAAGTAACCCTGCATGGCTTTTCCTGTCCTTGTAAATATGGCCCCTTCTCATTCAATACTTTGCGTGAAAGGGGCGTGACATGGGTGTTGCTGTGGGTGTTCCCACGCAACACCGATGTATTCTGCCGGGCTTCAAGATTAACGCCTTAACTGCGCCTGTGATTTTGCGGAAGTGCGGCACTTCCGCAAAACGGGCGGGGCCGCGTCGGCCATTGGCCAATGGCAGCACTGGGGAGGTAGTGCTGCTGTCGGCCAATGGCCGACGGCAGCACGGAACGGGTTAACGATCATTTGTAAAGCTGGAAATGCATCCGAATTCTACGCCGCGAGACGAAACTAGGAGAAATTTTTGTATTTCTCCTAGTTTTTTCCTCTTTCTAGGGGTGCTACATTCTGTAGCCCACATAGGAAGAGGAAATCACGTCTTTTTATTTTTTTTGTTATTGTTTTTGTGCAGGAAGGTACGCCTTCCTGCACAGAAACAATCTCCTCCCAACACAGGCACCCTTGCACAAGGGTGCCTGCATAGTGCATGGCCACAGGGGAACGCACAGGGATGCGTTATAATGTTGTAAATATGATATATGCCTGTGTTTTGAAAGTGCAGCAGCATGGCAACAACCAAAGGGCTTGCGGTCCTTGCTGCAGCACCTTCTTGTAAATAAGCCTCCGAAAATTTTAGAAATGGCAGGAACAAGTGTAATAGGTCTGTTGTTTGACATGGGTTTGCCCTTTAGGTTTGGCTATTTCAATGAGGTGGCCCTGTTACTTGCCTGAGTTCTATAGGGACTCAGCTAGAATTTAAAGAAACATTTTCAATCTGAAGAACGGCGTTTATCAAACCCGGCCGGAACATGCATATGATGACGTTTTATGGTATTCGGGTCTAAGGATGAGCCAAATTTGCAGTTCTTGATTAGATGGTGTAGGGTATCTAACAAGATATTGAGGAACTCTAATTCATAAAGTGTGTGGCAGTTTTTCCTTATACAGTGCTCTGAATAAAGGTTGGTGAGTCGGCTTGTATAGCAGGGTTAATTTGGACAATGTTATTGCAAAAAATGGTCACAAAACATTTGAGTGCTCTGGAGCCAGGCTGAAAACATTTGAAAGCTCATTAATGATTCTGAAAACTTCTTGTTTTTTTAGCTACAGCTAGAAGTGAAGATTAGAGAAGTAATCTCTACTACAGCTTGAATGTATTTTTTGTAGAAGATTGATATGTTTTGTCAATTGAATTTTAGTTCAGGAATGCTAATTCCCTTCTGCCTTTCTGACTTCAAGTTTTAACATATATTGTATTGTATTGTAATTGCATTTATATAGCGCTTACTACCCCTGACGAGGCGTAAATGAAGTCTGGACAGTTGAAGACAGGTGGGGCAGAAAAGGAGTCGGCCAAAACAGTAGAAAAAACCTTGCGCCAGGGTATGTAAGAGATCCATGGTTTAGAGTATTTTTAGGTTTCTGGGCATTTTTTAGTGTGAATGTAATAAAAAAGCGATCTGTTCAGGCTAGTGGGCTGAGCAACACAATTCATTTGGCCTAGGTGGGCCTATACCGCATCTTAAGTGTGGGCGGCAGAGTGGGTTGGTGCATTAATTCACTGATTTAATCCACAGTCATTACGATATGTCAGTAATTGGGCTATGGTGTGTCATCCTAATTGTTCCAGAAGCATGTTACTGCTAACAAGTGGTCCAATCGAGTGCTTTTAAGTCAAAGCCTACCAGTCAGCTGTTTTGCTAAAGTCATCTTGGGGACATACTGAAAGCTTCGATGGGAATGCATTCTGTATGTTGCTTACCATTGGCTTTCTAGTTTGTAACTCACATTTTCTGGCTTTCAATTGGCTGACTTTATTTGTTTTAGGCTGTCCAGCGTGAATTGGTCCCTCCCAGGGAGCAAACCCTTTTCACATCACTTCCCCTTGTATTCCTCCACAGTGCTCCTTTCTGTAAACAGGCCTATACATCTAATTCTTATCTTATCATTTTTGCTGAGACTGACGTCAACTGCCAGGCTCTGTCTTCCAAGATACCTTGGTGTTTATTTTTCTTTAACTTCTTAGTGAGAGGATTTATGTGACAATTTTGCTGGATTCTGGGGTAGGAAAGGTGTTCTTTCTAGCACACAACAGTATTTAAATAAACTGTGTAAGTATTTCATAATATGTCCGAATTCGGAACGCACAAATGAAGCACATTTTTTGTTAATCCTCAAGTGTGGTCGAAACAAATACTTTAATAAGATTAAAATAAATCAATACACTAGGCCATGCTATTTCCGCACATTATCATTTGTGTGCTGTACAGTTTTCTTAGTAAAACTGTATGTGGAAATGTAGTGGTCCTTTCAATTGAAAATGTGTTGTCTACACCACTCCACGCTACTGCACTCTAATCTGTACCACTCCATTTTACACCACTTCAAGCCACCTCACTCTGCTCCATTGCACTCTACACAACTCCACTCTACAGCACAGCACTCTATGCCACTGCACCATATGCCTCTCCACTCTATGACAATCCACTCTACACCACTCTACTCTACACCACTGCACTCTACATCACTCCAATCCAGGCCTCTCGGATCGACTCTTCACAACCCTATGCCACTCTTCAACACTGCACTCTATGCCACTGCACTCTATGCCAATACACTCTATGCCAATGCAATCTGCTCTGCAACACTCAGCTCTATGCCAATCCAGTGTAAGCCACTCTAGTCTGCTTTGCACTACTGTACCCTACACCACTTTAGTCTAAGCCATTACTCTCTACCCCACTCTACGCCACTGCACTGTACCTTGCACCACTCCACTGTATGCCACTTTACTCTGAAACAATCTACTCTTCACTCTGCGCCGCTCTTCTCTATGCCACAGCACTCTATGCAGCTGCACTGTACTCTGCACCACTATACTCTATGACACTGCTCTCTACACCACACTACTCTATGGTACTGCACTCTATGCCACTGCACTCGATGACACACTGCTCTGCAACATTGCACTCTTGCCACTGAACTCTAAGCCACTCTACTCTGTAATACTGCACTCTATGTCAATGCACTCTACACCATTCTACTCGGCATTGATGCACTCATCACTGCATCACTCCACTCTACCCTACTGCACTCTATGCTACTCCACTTTTCACCACTCTAAGCCACTGCACTCTCCCACTGTACACCACTGCACTCTATGCCAGTGTAATCTAGGCTGCTGCACTCTATGCCACTCTAATCCGCAGCACTCCACTTTGCACCATTGCACTCTACTATGCACCACTCTAACCTATGCCACAGCATTCTATGATGATGCATTGTTACGTTGCTGAATTCTATGCTGCTGCACTCTATGCCACTGCACTTTATGCCACTATACTCTGCAACACTCTACGTCAATGCACTCTATGCCACTGCACTCTGTGCCACAATACTCTACTCAACGGCACTCTACACAATTCAACACCATGGCGCACTGCAACACTGTTTTCTGCAACACTGTGTTATACGCCACTCTACTTTATCCAACTGCATACTATACCAATGCACTCTACGCCTTTGCATCCTAAGCAGCTCTACTCTGCATCACTTCACTATATGTCTCAGCACTCCACTCTATTCCACCGCACTCAATTTCACTGCAATCTATGGCACTATATTCTACTCTGCAACACTGTATACCACTCTACACTGCACTCTATGCCACTCTAATCTACACCACTGCACTCTACACCACTTTATTATGCTACTCCACTTTCCACGACTGAACTATATGCCACTGCACTCTACTATGCATCACCCCAATATCTGCCACTGCATTCTACAATGCTGCATGTACACCACTGGCTTATATGCCACCTCACTCTAGATCACTATACTCTGCAGTACTCTACACCTATGCACTCTACGCTGCGTTATTCCACTGTACGACACTGCATGTGACTCTACTCTTTTTTTTATTACTTTTATTGTAAACATTAAGATCTGCTTGTACAAGTAACCATCTGCAAAAATATTTCATTACATTACAGCTATTCCATTACATTTCACCACGTTTGACTTCACAATTCCTCTTCTCATTCTTGCATGTCATCTTCTCAGTCACTTTCTTCCTCGGTGGGGGGGAACGAACATATATCTCCTCTATACGTTTTCCACTTTCCCCATACTCTACCCCATTTTTTGGGACATTTCCTATTCACAAACGTGGCCTTCTCCGCCACCATTGCCACATCCAGATCTTTGGCCCATTGACGCGACTCTTCTCTTGACATTCAATTCAATGACATGCCAAGCCACTCTCCTCTACACCATTAACGTTTAGCCATGCTGAACAGCAGCTATGCTGGTGTACAACATAGGTAAAACACATTGAAAACGGCAATGGCTTTTGCATAGTAGGGATGCATTGTAAACTTGCTCCGCCAGCAGAGTTTGTGGAGTTTTACCATTCTGAACTCCACTTGGAATGTGGAGTTCAGCAAAAACTCCACCAACTGCGTGCAAAGTGGAGTTTACCTGCTGTCTCACCCCAAGACTTCATACTCAACAAGTAGTGCACCTGGAGGCGTGTTTGCAGAGTGGTTGAGAAAGGGGGCAGGGCCTCCTACAAGGTCTCAGCAATCCCGCTATGTGAGACTTACAGGTGGTAACAATAGGGGTTCTTGGACCCCAACGACCTTTAGCAGCCAAGGGGAATTCCTCCCCCAACCAGTAGTGTGCCAGGAGGCACATTTGCCGAGTGGTTGAGAAAGTGGGCAGGGCGATCAACTAGGTCTCAGCAATACCACTGTGGGGAACTTGCTGGTGGTAAAAATAGAGGTTCTTGGGTAGTGAGCCAGGAGGCGCGTTTGCAGAGTGGCTGAGAAAGGGGGCGGGCTTCCGAACGAGGGCTCAGCATTCTCCTGTGTGAGACTTACTAGTGGTAACAGGAGGGGTTCTTGGCCCCCAACTACTCTCAGCATCCAAAGGGACTTCATTAGAGGTGGCGAGCAATTCTCCACCTGCTCACAGAACGCCGTGGAATTTGGTGGAGTTTTTCGGTAACTCCGCAAGCTCTGCCCAGGCCTATGCAGAGGCGACACCTATTGGCTTTGCCAGTGCTTGTTATAGTGGCAATGGCTGAAGCTAAGTCAGTGAATTCTGATATCAACTATGTAAGAGTAGTTAGAGGTCAAGAAATGTACATCACTGAGATAGTGTAGGTTGGAGAGATTGTAACGGTGATTATCATAATCTTGTACTTGTCTATTATGAGATTTTGTTTATTGAGAGTGTTAAAGCAATCTCTATAGTTATTTGCCACTCCTCCACTCTGCTTTAAATCTGGTCGATTGTGTCTTTTAATGACAATAACCCTGGGGTAAATAGTCAATGAATCTTTAAGTCCTGTCAATCTTTAAACCACCTCTCAGCAATGCACAGTATGTTTAGGCTATCAAAAGAGACTGTATAAGCAATTTCAATAGCTCATTTTGACAATTAAGGACCACTAATTAGTTCACATAAAATGTCTATAAGGTGACGAGGTAACAAAAGACGTCCAAAGTGGGAAGAGGGCTGATGCAAGCGTGGTATTACTGGACGGTTCTGGCAAAAGTAGTTTTAGCATTGTAAGAATACTCACTATGACTACGAGTCAAGCCTCACGGAATGAGAAATTACTGTGAAGATCCATGTTTTTGGGCAGATTTCCATACATAATTCCCATTCCATGCGGTTCGGTGCACACATCTACCACCTGCTCGTAGCAGATGACACATATGTGTGAAAGGGTGCTTGAGGGGCATCTGGTGGTGATAATGTTAATTGGCAGGGGTAGCAGTACAAACTCCCTATGCAGAGGAAGGGGTTTGGGCTGGGGTCAGGGAACAAGCTGGACTCCAAAACAGCCTATTGCCATGTGGATTTTCCCAAGTTAATTTTTCAGCCAGTAAAATCCAATTCTGGTGGCAGGAAGAATGACCCACGTATAATTGAGCAGAGGCAAACCCCAAATGGCCTGCACTTGACAATTACCTAAACCTACAGTACTATTTACAACAAGGGGTGGTGATGGACAGAGTCTCTGAATTAAGCAGAGTACTCTCACCCAGTCAAGAGATCAGGGCTAGATCCAACACCGTTTTTTAGCTCATTGCACCATCCCAGTTTCAGAACCTGGCTGTATGCAGATTAGTCTGTCCCTGGCCCAGTGCATCGTGGGAACAGGGCAGACCAGACTACAAAAGCCAATTCTTACACTGGGAAGGAAACAAGCTTCCGGGGACCGGTTTCTGCCATTTCAGGCGTCTTCGGCCCGGCTTGCTTGAATCCTGATGGTGCAATGAGCAAGGGACTCACATCTGAGTATACCCTTCCACGCTTAGGGTGGACAAAATTATTTACAACAAGGGGTGGTGATGGACAGAGTCTCTGAATTAAGCAGAATACTCTCACCCAGTCAAGAGATCAGGGCTAGATCCAACACCGTTTTTTAGCTCATTGCACCATCCCAGTTTCAGAACCTGGCTGTATGCAAATTAGTCTGTCCCTGGCCCAGTGCATCGTGGGAACAGGGCAGACCAGACTACAAAAGCCAATTCTTACACTGGGAAGGAAACAAGCTTCCGGGGACCGGTTTCTGCCATTTCAGGCGTCTTCGGCCCGGCTTGCTTGAATCCTGATGGTGCAATGAGCAAGGGACTCACATCTGAGTATACCCTTCCACGCTTAGGGTGGACAAAATTATTTACAACAAGGGGTGGTGATGGACAGAGTCTCTGAATTAAGCAGAGTACTCTCACCCAGTCAAGAGATCAGGGCTAGATCCAACACCGTTTTTTAGCTCATTGCACCATCCCAGTTTCAGAACCTGGCTGTATGCAAATTAGTCTGTCCCTGGCCCAGTGCATCGTGGGAACAGGGCAGACCAGACTACAAAAGCCAATTCTTACACTGGGAAGGAAACAAGCTTCCGGGGACCGGTTTCTGCCATTTCAGGCGTCTTCGGCCCGGCTTGCTTGAATCCTGATGGTGCAATGAGCAAGGGACTCACATCTGAGTATACCCTTCCACGCTTAGGGTGGACAAAATTATTTACAACAAGGGGTGGTGATGGACAGAGTCTCTGAATTAAGCAGAGTACTCTCACCCAGTCAAGAGATCAGGGCTAGATCCAACACCGTTTTTTAGCTCATTGCACCATCCCAGTTTCAGAACCTGGCTGTATGCAAATTAGTCTGTCCCTGGCCCAGTGCATCGTGGGAACAGGGCAGACCAGACTACAAAAGCCAATTCTTACACTGGGAAGGAAACAAGCTTCCGGGGACCGGTTTCTGCCATTTCAGGCGTCTTCGGCCCGGCTTGCTTGAATCCTGATGGTGCAATGAGCAAGGGACTCACATCTGAGTATACCCTTCCACGCTTAGGGTGGACAAAATTATTTACAACAAGGGGTGGTGATGGACAGAGTCTCTGAATTAAGCAGAGTACTCTCACCCAGTCAAGAGATCAGGGCTAGATCCAACACCGTTTTTTAGCTCATTGCACCATCCCAGTTTCAGAACCTGGCTGTATGCAAATTAGTCTGTCCCTGGCCCAGTGCATCGTGGGAACAGGGCAGACCAGACTACAAAAGCCAATTCTTACACTGGGAAGGAAACAAGCTTCCGGGGACCGGTTTCTGCCATTTCAGGCGTCTTCGGCCCGGCTTGCTTGAATCCTGATGGTGCAATGAGCAAGGGACTCACATCTGAGTATACCCTTCCACGCTTAGGGTGGACAAAATTATTTACAACAAGGGGTGGTGATGGACAGAGTCTCTGAATTAAGCAGAGTACTCTCACCCAGTCAAGAGATCAGGGCTAGATCCAACACCGTTTTTTAGCTCATTGCACCATCCCAGTTTCAGAACCTGGCTGTATGCAAATTAGTCTGTCCCTGGCCCAGTGCATCGTGGGAACAGGGCAGACCAGACTACAAAAGCCAATTCTTACACTGGGAAGGAAACAAGCTTCCGGGGACCGGTTTCTGCCATTTCAGGCGTCTTCGGCCCGGCTTGCTTGAATCCTGATGGTGCAATGAGCAAGGGACTCACATCTGAGTATACCCTTCCACGCTTAGGGTGGACAAAATTATTTACAACAAGGGGTGGTGATGGACAGAGTCTCTGAATTAAGCAGAGTACTCTCACCCAGTCAAGAGATCAGGGCTAGATCCAACACCGTTTTTTAGCTCATTGCACCATCCCAGTTTCAGAACCTGGCTGTATGCAAATTAGTCTGTCCCTGGCCCAGTGCATCGTGGGAACAGGGCAGACCAGACTACAAAAGCCAATTCTTACACTGGGAAGGAAACAAGCTTCCGGGGACCGGTTTCTGCCATTTCAGGCGTCTTCGGCCCGGCTTGCTTGAATCCTGATGGTGCAATGAGCAAGGGACTCACATCTGAGTATACCCTTCCACGCTTAGGGTGGACAAAATTATTTACAACAAGGGGTGGTGATGGACAGAGTCTCTGAATTAAGCAGAGTACTCTCACCCAGTCAAGAGATCAGGGCTAGATCCAACACCGTTTTTTAGCTCATTGCACCATCCCAGTTTCAGAACCTGGCTGTATGCAAATTAGTCTGTCCCTGGCCCAGTGCATCGTGGGAACAGGGCAGACCAGACTACAAAAGCCAATTCTTACACTGGGAAGGAAACAAGCTTCCGGGGACCGGTTTCTGCCATTTCAGGCGTCTTCGGCCCGGCTTGCTTGAATCCTGATGGTGCAATGAGCAAGGGACTCACATCTGAGTATACCCTTCCACGCTTAGGGTGGACAAAATTATTTACAACAAGGGGTGGTGATGGACAGAGTCTCTGAATTAAGCAGAGTACTCTCACCCAGTCAAGAGATCAGGGCTAGATCCAACACCGTTTTTTAGCTCATTGCACCATCCCAGTTTCAGAACTTGGCTGTATGCAAATTAGTCTGTCCCTGGCCCAGTGCATCGTGGGAACAGGGCAGACCAGACTACAAAAGCCAATTCTTACACTGGGAAGGAAACAAGCTTCCGGGGACCGGTTTCTGCCATTTCAGGCGTCTTCGGCCCGGCTTGCTTGAATCCTGATGGTGCAATGAGCAAGGGACTCACATCTGAGTATACCCTTCCACACTTAGGGTGGACAAAATTATTTACAACAAGGGGTGGTGATGGACAGAGTCTCTGAATTAAGCAGAGTACTCTCACCCAGTCAAGAGATCAGGGCTAGATCCAACACTGTTTTTTAGCTCATTGCACCATCCCAGTTTCAGAACCTGGCTGTATGCAAATTAGTCTGTCCCTAGCCCAGTGCATCGTGGGAACAGGGCAGACCAGACTACAAAAGCCAATTCTTACACTGGGAAGGAAACAAGCTTCCGGGGACCGGTTTCTGCCATTTCAGGCGTCTTCGGCCCGGCTTGCTTGAATCCTGATGGTGCAATGAGCAAGGGACTCACATCTGAGTATACCCTTCCACGCTTAGGGTGGACAAAATTATTTACAACAAGGGGTGGTGATGGACAGAGTCTCTGAATTAAGCAGAGTACTCTCACCCAGTCAAGAGATCAGGGCTAGATCCAACACCGTTTTTTAGCTCATTGCACCATCCCAGTTTCAGAACCTGGCTGTATGCAAATTAGTCTGTCCCTGGCCCAGTGCATCGTGGGAACAGGGCAGACCAGACTACAAAAGCCAATTCTTACACTGGGAAGGAAACAAGCTTCCGGGGACCGGTTTCTGCCATTTCAGGCGTCTTCGGCCCGGCTTGCTTGAATCCTGATGGTGCAATGAGCAAGGGACTCACATCTGAGTATACCCTTCCACGCTTAGGGTGGACAAAATTATTTACAACAAGGGGTGGTGATGGACAGAGTCTCTGAATTAAGCAGAGTACTCTCACCCAGTCAAGAGATCAGGGCTAGATCCAACACCGTTTTTTAGCTCATTGCACCATCCCAGTTTCAGAACCTGGCTGTATGCAAATTAGTCTGTCCCTGGCCCAGTGCATCGTGGGAACAGGGCAGACCAGACTACAAAAGCCAATTCTTACACTGGGAAGGAAACAAGCTTCCGGGGACCGGTTTCTGCCATTTCAGGCGTCTTCGGCCCGGCTTGCTTGAATCCTGATGGTGCAATGAGCAAGGGACTCACATCTGAGTATACCCTTCCACGCTTAGGGTGGACAAAATTATTTACAACAAGGGGTGGTGATGGACAGAGTCTCTGAATTAAGCAGAGTACTCTCACCCAGTCAAGAGATCAGGGCTAGATCCAACACCGTTTTTTAGCTCATTGCACCATCCCAGTTTCAGAACCTGGCTGTATGCAAATTAGTCTGTCCCTGGCCCAGTGCATCGTGGGAACAGGGCAGACCAGACTACAAAAGCCAATTCTTACACTGGGAAGGAAACAAGCTTCCGGGGACCGGTTTCTGCCATTTCAGGCGTCTTCGGCCCGGCTTGCTTGAATCCTGATGGTGCAATGAGCAAGGGACTCACATCTGAGTATACCCTTCCACGCTTAGGGTGGACAAAATTATTTACAACAAGGGGTGGTGATGGACAGAGTCTCTGAATTAAGCAGAGTACTCTCACCCAGTCAAGAGATCAGGGCTAGATCCAACACCGTTTTTTAGCTCATTTAGACGGCTGTAATGCCAGAAACCGGTCCCCGGAAGCTTGTTTCCTTCCCAGTGTAAGAATTGGCTTTTGTAGTTTGGTTTGCCCTGTTCCCATCATGCACTGGGACAGGAACAGACTAATTTGCATACAGCCAGGTTCTGAAACTGGGATGGTGCAATGAGCTAAAAAACGGTGTTGGATCTAGCCCTGATCTCTTGACTGGGTGAGAGTATTCTGCTTAATTCAGAGACTCTGTCCCTCACCACCCCTTGTTGTAAATAATTTTGTCCACCCTAAGCGTGGAAGGGTATACTCAGACATGAGTCCCTTGCTCATTGCACTATCAGGATTCAAGCAAGCCGGGCCGAAGACGGCTGTAATGCCAGAAACCAGTCCCCGGAAGCTTGTTTCCTTCCCAGTGTAAGAATTGGCTTTTGTAGTTTGGTTTGCCCTGTTCCCATCATGCACTGGGACAGGAACAGACTAATTTGCATACAGCCAGGTTCTGAAACTGGGATGGTGCAATGAGCTAAAAAACGGTGTTGGATCTAGCCCTGATCTCTTGACTGGGTGAGAGTATTCTGCTTAATTCAGAGACTCTGTCCCTCACCACCCCTTGTTGTAAATAATTTTGTCCACCCTAAGCGTGGAAGGGTATACTCAGACATGAGACCCTTGCTCATTGCACCATCAGGATTCAAGCAAGCCGGGCCGAAGACGGCTGTAATGCCAGAAACCGGTCCCCGGAAGCTTGTTTCCTTCCCAGTGTAAGAATTGGCTTTTGTAGTTTGGTTTGCCCTGTTGCCATCATGCACTGGGACAGGAACAGACTAATTTGCATACAGCCAGGTTCTGAAACTGGGATGGTGCAATGAGCTAAAAAACGGTGTTGGATCTAGCCCTGATCTCTTGACTGGGTGAGAGTATTCTGCTTAATTCAGAGACTCTGTCCCTCACCACCCCTTGTTGTAAATAATTTTGTCCACCCTAAGCGTGGAAGGGTATACTCAGACATGAGTCCCTTGCTCATTGCACCATCAGGATTCAAGCAAGCCGGGCCGAAGACGGCTGTCATGCCAGAAACCGGTCCCCGGAAGCTTGTTTCCTTCCCAGTGTAAGAATTGGCTTTTGTAGTTTGGTTTGCCCTGTTCCCATCATGCACTGGGACAGGAACAGACTAATTTGCATACAGCCAGGTTCTGAAACTGGGATGGTGCAATGAGCTAAAAAACGGTGTTGGATCTAGCCCTGATCTCTTGACTGGGTGAGAGTATTCTGCTTAATTCAGAGACTCTGTCCCTCACCACCCCTTGTTGTAAATAATTTTGTCCACCCTAAGCGTGGAAGGGTATACTCAGACATGAGTCCCTTGCTCATTGCACCATCAGGATTCAAGCAAGCCGGGCCGAAGACGGCTGTAATGCCAGAAACCGGTCCCCGGAAGCTTGTTTCCTTCCCAGTGTAAGAATTGGCTTTTGTAGTTTGGTTTGCCCTGTTCCCATCATGCACTGGGACAGGAACAGACTAATTTGCATACAGCCAGGTTCTGAAACTGGGATGGTGCAATGAGCTAAAAAACGGTGTTGGATCTAGCCCTGATCTCTTGACTGGGTGAGAGTATTCTGCTTAATTCAGAGACTCTGTCCCTCACCACCCCTTGTTGTAAATAATTTTGTCCACCCTAAGCGTGGAAGGGTATACTCAGACATGAGTCCCTTGCTCATTGCACCATCAGGATTCAAGCAAGCCGGGCCGAAGACGGCTGTAATGCCAGAAACCGGTCCCCGGAAGCTTGTTTCCTTCCCAGTGTAAGAATTGGCTTTTGTAGTTTGGTTTGCCCTGTTCCCATCATGCACTGGGACAGGAACAGACTAATTTGCATACAGCCAGGTTCTGAAACTGGGATGGTGCAATGAGCTAAAAAACGGTGTTGGATCTAGCCCTGATCTCTTGACTGGGTGAGAGTATTCTGCTTAATTCAGAGACTCTGTCCCTCACCACCCCTTGTTGTAAATAATTTTGTCCACCCTAAGCGTGGAAGGGTATACTCAGACATGAGTCCCTTGCTCATTGCACCATCAGGATTCAAGCAAGCCGGGCCGAAGACGGCTGTAATGCCAGAAACCGGTCCCCGGAAGCTTGTTTCCTTCCCAGTGTAAGAATTGGCTTTTGTAGTTTGGTTTGCCCTGTTCCCATCATGCACTGGGACAGGAACAGACTAATTTGCATACAGCCAGGTTCTGAAACTGGGATGGTGCAATGAGCTAAAAAACGGTGTTGGATCTAGCCCTGATCTCTTGACTGGGTGAGAGTATTCTGCTTAATTCAGAGACTCTGTCCCTCACCACCCCTTGTTGTAAATAATTTTGTCCACCCTAAGCGTGGAAGGGTATACTCAGACATGAGTCCCTTGCTCATTGCACCATCAGGATTCAAGCAAGCCGGGCCGAAGACGGCTGTAATGCCAGAAACCGGTCCCCGGAAGCTTGTTTCCTTCCCAGTGTAAGAATTGGCTTTTGTAGTTTGGTTTGCCCTGTTCCCATCATGCACTGGGACAGGAACAGACTAATTTGCATACAGCCAGGTTCTGAAACTGGGATGGTGCAATGAGCTAAAAAACGGTGTTGGATCTAGCCCTGATCTCTTGACTGGGTGAGAGTATTCTGCTTAATTCAGAGACTCTGTCCCTCACCACCCCTTGTTGTAAATAATTTTGTCCACCCTAAGCGTGGAAGGGTATACTCAGACATGAGTCCCTTGCTCATTGCACCATCAGGATTCAAGCAAGCCGGGCCGAAGACGGCTGTAATGCCAGAAACCGGTCCCCGGAAGCTTGTTTCCTTCCCAGTGTAAGAATTGGCTTTTGTAGTTTGGTTTGCCCTGTTCCCATCATGCACTGGGACAGGAACAGACTAATTTGCATACAGCCAGGTTCTGAAACTGGGATGGTGCAATGAGCTAAAAAACGGTGTTGGATCTAGCCCTGATCTCTTGACTGGGTGAGAGTATTCTGCTTAATTCAGAGACTCTGTCCCTCACCACCCCTTGTTGTAAATAATTTTGTCCACCCTAAGCGTGGAAGGGTATACTCAGACATGAGTCCCTTGCTCATTGCACCATCAGGATTCAAGCAAGCCGGGCCGAAGACGGCTGTAATGCCAGAAACCGGTCCCCGGAAGCTTGTTTCCTTCCCAGTGTAAGAATTGGCTTTTGTAGTTTGGTTTGCCCTGTTCCCATCATGCACTGGGACAGGAACAGACTAATTTGCATACAGCCAGGTTCTGAAACTGGGATGGTGCAATGAGCTAAAAAACGGTGTTGGATCTAGCCCTGATCTCTTGACTGGGTGAGAGTATTCTGCTTAATTCAGAGACTCTGTCCCTCACCACCCCTTGTTGTAAATAATTTTGTCCACCCTAAGCGTGGAAGGGTATACTCAGATATGAGTCCCTTGCTCATTGCACCATCAGGATTCAAGCAAGCCGGGCCGAAGACGGCTGTAATGCCAGAAACCGGTCCCCGGAAGCTTGTTTCCTTCCCAGTGTAAGAATTGGCTTTTGTAGTTTGGTTTGCCCTGTTCCCATCATGCACTGGGACAGGAACAGACTAATTTGCATACAGCCAGGTTCTGAAACTGGGATGGTGCAATGAGCTAAAAAACGGTGTTGGATCTAGCCCTGATCTCTTGACTGGGTGAGAGTATTCTGCTTAATTCAGAGACTCTGTCCCTCACCACCCCTTGTTGTAAATAAACCTACAGTACAGCAGCTGGCGCAGTGGAACCAATGTAGGCTTAGAGATTTCCACCAGGAAGGCGTGGGAGTGTTGTCCCCTGGTAATGGTGATTGTGATTTACTGTCCAAGTCGATTTGTGTTTCTGCCAACCTCCTTCCTTGTTGCAATCTGGCTCCTCTTTCACCCAAACCTACTTTGTGTCCTACGTTAACTGATAGGAATACTCAGAAACCCACTGTGCATTTTTTAGGTGTTCTGCACTCTACCAATTCCAGTGATTCCATGATATCTTCTTTGCAGTGGCCTCTGCCTGACTATCCTTTTAACTTGAGTTGTTAAATTCTGTTCCACTCATAAAACATATGCACTACATTATGTATATTTAGATTTGTCGATCATCCTTTCCTGATGACTCTGCTTTTTCAGAAACACCTCATCTGTGGTTACAAGTTTCAGGTTGTAAACAGAAATGGCACAGGAAGGGTGCCACCAGCCACGAATGGAAAATGGGCCGTCTGACTATAGTTTGAGTAGAATATATAGTAATCATCAGGGTGCAGTGAGTCCTCCCAGGGTCTATGCCCCGATGCCACTGTACTTGCTGACACAGCAGTGTCATTATGTTACTGCTCAGGGTGTCGTTGAGTAGGAGATACTAAAATGACAAGCTGTGACTTCACCCTGAGGCTCTGTATCAGAACTTTTCCCAAAGAAAAGCAGCATGCTGAGTGATGCCACAGGAGCTAAGACAAATACACGTCGACACATTACGTCATTTGTTCATTCATCGATTGCACTATGGAATGACAACGGGAAAAATTAGAGACACACATGGTCCGTGTTTATGGGGCTTCAAAGCGATCATCACACATCAACCACTGGGTCAACTTACACCGACCCACCAGAAATCTACGCCCGCCTCCCTCTCCCTCGCTCACACCCCCCGCATTCGCCGCAGCAACAGTGGAGGTAGTTCCTTCTCTAATCTCGCAGTGTCTTGGAATGACCTCCCCTGTCACCGCCAAAAATCATCCTCTCTGCTGGAATTCAGGAAAGGACTCAAGACCTGGCTGTTCATCTGAACCCCTTTCACCATAGGGTTCACAGCACCTGGAGAACTTCACAGATGATTAGCTACGCTTTACAAATCTTGTCTGATTGAATGCTCGGGTGTGCAAGGCAATGTAACAGAACCAGCTGCCAACCCTATGTTCTTGAGTTAGGGGTAGCCCTGTCTTTGGGGGCTGCTGAAGAGTGCTTGCATCTGATGGGAAATTACATGATGAGTCATTCGGATCATTACGGCTTAGGTTGCTCTCTGACCTGTGAGAGAGCGCAAGTTAAGAAAAACTGTAGAAGTGCACCATATTTACAAGCACGTCATATTAGTCTAGTAAACATGTTATAAGAGTGTCGATTTAATAGAGTGAAAATACATAAGAGTGTTTAACTAAATGTAGAATGCATATATCTGTGTGAGAACTAATGTAGAATTGTGTAGAAATACTAAGATGATGTTGGAATCCTACGTTATGTGGCTGTGGAAGGGGAAAATGTGATTCTGCTAAACGTAGAAATGTGTAGGCCACATGGCAGTTCACATGAAGTACAGGATGCTGTTACATTTTCTTGTGAGATAGTGGATTTCAATGTTATTGTAATTCAAAGTAGTATTGATCATGGAACTGAAATATATTCTATAGAAGTGTTTTCCATATAATTCGTGTGTGTAGTAAGTTAGAATACTGTTTAACAAAGAAATTAAATGTTTTACAGAGTGCATAGGTTTGTTTCATGTAATTTTAATAGGCCTGAATAGACAAAGTCATTTCTTTTGATCTGCATGTGCTCGTTAGAGAAAAGTCGTGTTAGGCATAAACTGTAGAGCCTGTTCAAATGGTTTACGACTTAGAGATATGGTGGAGGCCGGAATTTGGGGCCCACAGAGAAAGTGTCTTTTGCAGGTGCGAGGGGGTTTGATCAGGAAAGTGATGAATAGACCTTTGTTCAAGAGAGCCTGGCACAGGCCTGGAGGAGTCTTCAGGAATTTCCTGGGGGTACCGTCTTGCCGGAGAGGAGCCTGGGAAGCATGGTCAACGCTAACGATGGGCCTAGAAGGAGTACCAGCATGGAAGTTGCCACCAGAACCAACACCACGTGAGGGGCGTCTTTGGGGGCGTTTCTAATGTAAATGTGATTTTGTATTAGGGACAGCACCCCTGGGTGGAGGCAAGGCAGATGATCTGAGGAACCTAAGAGAGCGGATGGGTAGGCAGATAGGGAACTGCGAGACATCGACTTTGAAACAAAGACTAAGGGAAGTGTGTGATCTTCTTTGGAAGTCACCACTGCTGACACCTTTTTAGGTTAAGATCTTGCTAAGTAGGGATGTCACTTAGTCTAGAGTAGGGACAGTCTAATCTGATTTTTTTCCTTTCTGTAAATGACTCATAAGCTACAGCTTGTGTTCATCCTCGTAACTTTGCTAATTCTAGAATTGGTTTTGGTGTAATTCTTTTGCAGACTAAGAGCATTTAGAAAATTCATGTTTGTATTGATACCCGTATATCTTTTGAATCTTATTTTGAGATGTTTGTATCTCCAGTTAAGTTTGGCTTTGTAATAAACTTTTAAAACTTTTAAGCTTCAGTGGTTCTTTAGAGCGGAGTAAGTCTTTGACTGATTAACCTAGTAGTGGATTGCCTTTTACTAAATGACAGGTACCAACGGTTCAGTCGACCTGAGTTGGGATCTAGATCTATACCCATAGACCCGAAATCCCGCGTTAACAGTTGGTAGCAGAAGTAGGATGGTTACCTTCTTGAGGAAGGTGATTTAGACTAGGTTAGTTTACCCCAAGGTCCCTAGAGCTCGAGAGGTGGCCTGCCGAAGAAGGCACTGACGGAGAGAGAGAAAAGCAGCAGTATCGGACGAGAGTGAGTATAACAAGGGTCATGCGTGGACAGATTGCGGTGTTTTGTGTTGTATTTGTATTGTAATGTCATGCGGAGTTGAATGCCTGTAGTGTGATTGTGAGAAGGTTGTGAGCGCGCGCAACCTGGTAAAATCTTAAGTTCGGGATAGAGCTTAAGTGGTTCGGGTGTATCGAACATCCAGAGTAATTGTCGACCAGAGTAAGGAGGTCATGAGGTACCATTGACCCCCGCAGGACCGAGATAGGGGGAATGCAAGAGTGCGTGTGTGGGTAACGGACGCAGGTCGAAAGTTACCGTGTGCAAGTAACCTATCAGAGAAGGCGATTGTCTGGACGTACAAGAAAAGACATTTCGTCGGTTAAGGTGACAATTACAGTTAGACTGTGGACGTACAGTCAGAGAAAAGTGATCGCTTGGTCGGAAGTAATCATTTTTTCAGAGTATGAATGGGACGCATGCATGACCGGGAGACGAGCGGAGAAAGGAGGGGAACTGCTGCAAAGGGGGAAGAGTGACGTCAGCGAGAGCCGCGCTGAGATAGGTCGGTCAGTGTGAAGCCGCGCTGGAACGAGAGACGTCAGCGAGAGCCGCGCTGTGATAGGGCGGTTGGGGTGACGTCGGCTAAAGCCGCGCAGTGATAGGACGGTTGGTGTGACGTCAGCGGAGAGCCGCGCTGTGATAGGCCAGTTAGCGAAAACCGCGCTGAGATTGGTGGATTGTCATCAGGAAGTAAACGAACGCGGAGAAAATAGAAATTCGTAGATTTTGAACATGAAGTGTTTTAAATGCTTGAGAGGGATTTTTAAGAGAAAGAGAAGAGAATCCTATTGTGGGGAAGAGGCACCGCCAGAGGGTACACCAGCTTACTATATGGCAGCAAATGTTGGGTTGCATACTATACTGTGGCTCGATACTTGGAGTAAGATTACAGAAGGGAATGAGGAATTGACCTTTCCGAAATATGGAACTTTTAGATTAGAAGTGTTACATCAGCTGAAAGCAGTCATGTCCTCACTGAGACCTTTGCCAGTTTGAGGCCCTTAATGCGTGGATTAGGGTGGCGCACGACAGGAATCAGAATAGACGCCAAGAAAGGGTAAGGCGATCAGTAAGGGCAGTGCAAGATGCTAAATGGGATGAGGAAGCCAAGAAATGGAGGGTACGGACGATTGAAGTAGACAAGTTGTACCCCTTGAGAGAGATTACAGGTGAAAAGAAACCCATGGAAGAGGATGATGAGAGCGAGTCGGAGGACGGCCTCAAAAATATGTTGTTGATAGATAGACCTCCTCCGGACAATATGGAGACAGAAGGTACGGGGCTCCCAAAAGAAGACAGGGTTGGCATAGAAGGGTATAGGTCACTCCCTATAGCGGATTGGATACCTACCAAAGGTGAGGAGACACCTCAACATGGTCCTGTACAGAGTGTGGCCGGAAGGTTTGTGGTGCAGAAGGTGCCAGAAACAGAGAGGGTTGAGTCTCATGGATGGCCAGATGCTCTTCAAGTACCTGTTACCATAGGTCCTATACAGTCGATTTATAACCCAGAGAAAGCGAGGGAAGAAAAACAGGTACAGCTAGACAGAGAAAGAGTTGAGATGGAAAGAAGGAATAACACGACCAATGCCTGGAGGCAATTGCCAGGACCAGTAACTTGGAGCACCCCATTGGATTCAGCAGTGGGTCCCGTAGTAGAACAGGGGGGTCAGAGAGGACCGATGGACCTGAGGGGACCACGGCCGAAATCTTACAAAGAGCTGAGGGCTGACTTGAGAGAATGGGAAGCGTCGACAGAAGCACAGAGCAACAGGCCAAGAGCAGAAGCAGAATGGGGAAGTCGAGGCAATGGAACATTGTCTCACTGCGGGGCTAGCGCAAGCAGTCAGGAGTGGGATGGTAAAAGTCAGGAGAGTAGAGGAGTTATACGTCATATTGACGGTGGAAATGGGCAGGAGAGAAGTGAGAGAAGTACAGGATGTGGAGAGACGTCCCGTCTCATTCAAAGTGAGGGAGACCGAAGGACACAAGAATACAGGGATAGGTTTAGGTGCACTCACCATGCACCTAATGATAACGTACAGCATTGGAGTCGGGGGAGCATAGGGAACAGCGAAGGATCTTGCCATGAGTCGAGAGATCAGAGACCACCGGCAAATGCTGAAGAAATGGGGAATAACGGAATGTCTTACCATGTATCTAGGGAAACCATGCAGGATGGGACTTGTGGGACTATGAGAAATGGGAAAGTGTTTCACCATACACCCAGAGAAGATGGAACTGCATGGGACCTGGAGAGATGGGAACATGGGAGGACTCCCCACAACTCGCCTGAGCCTAGACGTAGGACTCAGAGCTGTGATGGGAGAGATGTAAATAGACTCTCTAGAGATGGCGTAATAAAAGCTGTGATAAAAGCCAAAAGACTTGATATGTCCAGTTTAAGATCTGACCTGGAAGATATAATAGATGGTACATTGGCTTTAGAAAGGATTGAGATGTACGAGCAGGATGAGTTGTTGTTTATAGCAAAGGACATCACCCGAAAGGCTAGAGCAACTCATGAGAAACTGTCTGAACTGGCAGACAAGTATATGGTAGATTTGTCCAGAACCAAGTCATTACAGGGTAACCACAGGTTGCAGTATTCAGATCAGGACTTAGATGAGAGGAGGACAACTGGATTAAAAACACACATAAGGGAACTGATCACAGGAATAAGAGCATGGAGAGATCTGGACAAATGGGAAGAGAGGTGGTCCAAGAAGGGAACTGTTAGGCGGTGTGCAAATGGGATGTCCCCGGAGGGAAGGCTAATGCAGGTGGAGGCATTCCCATTGCGGGAAATATCGAATGGGAATTATGTACATGTGCCCTGGAGTAGAGGAGATTTGGCTGCATTTACCAACTCATTTCCGAAATTAAGGGAGAACCCGGTCGAGTGGTACAAGCAGGTAGAGAGGTTTGTGAAGATCTCGAAAGTATTGTGGATTGATTTGAACACCTTGTTTGACATAGTGGTCCCAGGAGACTTGTGGATGACATGCAAGGTTAGTGTCGACTGGCCCACTGTAGAACCAGAGAGGAATCCTCGTACTAATGGACCATCAGAAAGTGTAATGTTAAAATATGAAAGGGTGATTACATGGTTGAAGGATAAAGTGCCACCACAAGACATAGACTGGGTAAAGATAGACAGAACAAGACAAGAACCCAAGGAGACAGTTCATGAGTATTATGAACGATTGCTGAAAGCATTCAAACAATACAGTGGACTAGATGTAATGGACCCTAAAGATATAGGACAGTTTGTATCAAAGTTTGTTTTGGGGATGAGACCTGATATTAGTCTGATGATTCAGCAGCATTTAATTTGTTGGCAAAACAAACCCTTGGATGAGATTTTGCGATACGCAAGATACTGTAGTGATGAGATAGAGTCCAAAGCAAAGAAATTAAAGGAAAAGTTGATGGTGGTGCAGATGCAGTCAGCTGCAAAAGGAGGACAGCAGCAACAAGGAACAGGGACAATGGGACGAAAACCAAACAGTCAGAATAGAGACAACGAGGAAAATCCTAGACCTAGGATAGATCTTGCTACATTGAAAAAAACGACAAAGTGCCACCAGTGTCACCAGGTGGGACATTGGAGACGCGAGTGTCCCTATAACCCTGAAAACGGAGAAATAGAAGTAGAGGAGGAAGTTCAGGAAGTTCCAGTTCAAAGGGTGACAGTGCCAAGAAGTAATGTGGTCAAAGGGGGGACTTCGGCTCCACGAGCTCAGTTCCCGCAGCCACCAAGGATTTCGACAGGGGGAAAGGTCCATAGACAAATGCCTTTGTTTACAGGTAAAGAAGAGTGTTACTACGTTGATCCATTGACAGGACGACGTGTAAGTAGAGAAGAGGACTGTACCCTCGGGGCAGTTCTAGAAGTGGATCAAAGAGGACCGTTCGTTGAGGCAGAAGTGGCAGGGTGTCCTACAACATTCTTGGTGGATACTGGAGCTACTCGATCAACTTTGAGATCGGCAGTGGTTCCAGGTCTACCAATGTCGGGGGAAACGATCCAGGTGGTAGGAGTTGCAAATAAGAGAATGAATAGCCCTTTGACGGAACCAGTGTCAGTGAAAATAGGAAACTACTCGGATGAACATCAATTTGTGGTATGTGATTCTAGTCCTGTGTGTCTGTTAGGAAGGGACTTATTGTGCAAACTGAACTGCACCATATACTGCACACCTCAGGGAGTAGAGGTAGAGACGACAGACGATGACGCTACCTTCAAAGTTGTAAATTCGAGAACATGCATAGAACTGTACCCTACCCTGACAGTGGAAGAGCTCGCATGGGATTTACGAGATGCAGTGTCATCAGAGGTATGGGATTTTACTGGTGAAGAGATAGGGCTGATCAAAGGAGTAGAACCAGTGAAGATTATGGTTAAACCAAATGCTGAATATCCAAGAACGCCTCAATACAAATTGACCCCAGAGACGATTGCAGGAATAAAGCCTGTGATCGACTATGATTCAACAGGGAATACTGAAGGAAATCGTGGGAAGTCCATGCAACTCTCTGATTATGGGTTTGCAGAAACCTAGTGGGAAATTTAGAATAGTGCAGGATCTTCGAAAAATTAACAACATAGTTGTTTCGTGTTGTCCAGTGGTACCGAATCCATCAGTGATATTGTTTCAGATACCATTCCAAGCTGAGTGGTTCACAGTGATAGATCTTTGTCAGGCTTTCTTTTCCATCCCATTGGATGAAGAGAGCCAGTACCTTTTTGCTTTTAAAATGGAGAATCGCGTCTTAACATGGTGTCGTATTCCACAAGGGTTTACAGACAGCCCATCAATTTTTAATCAGATACTGAAGAAAAACCTTGAAAGTCTAGTACTGCCACAGAACTCGGTTCTGGTCCAGTACATAGACGACCTACTTGTTGTGTCAGAGACAGAAGAGGCTTGTAAGACAGATACTATTGCCTTGCTGAACCATTTAGCTGAAAATGGACACAAGGTATCTCTGAGCAAATTGCAGTACTGTCTGACAGAAGTACAGTACTTGGGTCACCGGATAGAAAAAGGAAAGCGCAAGGTGTCACCAGATAGGATAGAGGCGATAATGAAAATGAACGCGCCTACGACGCAGAGAGAAGTCAGGATGTTTCTAGGAATGGTTGGTTACTGCCGACAGTGGATAGTTAACTTTTCACTGAAAGCAAAACCCTTACAAAAACTGACGCACAAGGAGGTGAGTGATCCGGTACCATGGGACAATGATTGTTTGATGGCGTTCCTGCAGCTGAGAGAGGATTTGTGCCGTGCTCCGGCTTTGGGAATGCCAGATTATGAGAAACCATTTGCACTCTTCTGTTGCGAAAGGGAGGGTTGTGCTTTATCAGTTTTAGTGCAAATTCATGGAAATGCCCGTAGACCAGTTGCTTACTTTTCGGCTACCTTAGATCCAGTAGCCGCAGCGTTGCCCGGATGTCTCAAATCCGTTGCTGCAACAGGTGTCAGCATTGAGCAGTGTGAAAATATTGTAATGGGACACCAGTTAGTGGTGTATGTACCACATTCTGTAGAATTGCTGATGACCAGGACCAAGACACAGCACATGACCAACAGTAGGCTCATGCGCTACGAGCAAGTTATACTTGCCGCGGAGAACGTGACCCTTAAGAGGTGCTCTGTTTTGAATCCTGCTACATTGATGCCACTTCCTAATGACATAGAAGGCGAAGAATGTGAAGATCACGATTGCCTTGATGTGACTGAACTATGCACGAAACCAAGACCAGATATCGTGGATGAGCCATTGATTGACCCCGATGAGATTTTCTTTGTTGATGGCTCATGTTTAAGAGACGATACTGGTCGGTTGAGAGCAGCTTATGCTGTTTGCACCATTACAGGAGTTGTGGAAGCCGCTTGCCTGGAAGGAGTACACTCCGCTCAGGTAGCAGAAATCATTGCATTGACACGTGCCTGTATAGCAGGAAACAAAATTAGAGTCACCATCTATACGGTTAGCCAATATGGTTTCGGTGTAGTTCATGATTTTGGGCAGTTGTGGTCTCAGAGAGGTTACATGACCTCCTCTGGTTCGCCTATTCGAAATGGAGAATTTGTGCGATTATTGTTAGAAGCATTACAAGGTCCAGCTGAAATCGCAATCGTTAAATGTGTAGCCCACACTAAGAATACTGATTTTGTGTCACAAGGTAATAGATATGCAGATGAAGTTGCCCGCTATTGTGCGGAGCAAGGATATTCTTTCATGGAGGTGGAAGTAGGTGGGGTTCAGGAAAGGACCGAATTAAACATGATGCTAGATTTGAAAAACATGCAAGAAAATGCACCTGATTCTGAGAAAAAGGCATGGGAAACAGCAGGATGTGTGAAAAGTGAAATGGATTTCTGGGTTTCAGCAGATGGAAGAGCAGTGTTACCTGAGGAATTAGTGAGTCCAATGGCACGACAGATACATGGTCCAGTACACCTAGGAAGAGATGCCATGCTGAGGGTATTCAGGCAGACTTGGTATTGCCCTAAGTTTAGGATTGCAGCAGAAGCAGTGTGTAGGAGATGTGTCACATGTCAGCAACTGAACATAGGGAAAAGAACACCGGTTACAATGAGTCACATTGGAAGGTCTGGGGGGCCTTTCAACAGAATGCAATTAGATTTTATTGAAATGCCAAAAAGCAACCACCTCAGAGCGGGGCCTCCTATTTCCTGAGCTGGGTTCCAGGAGAGGTGAGGTACACTCCCTGTACTATTCAGGTGAGTAACATTAGTAAAATAAATTGGCTTAATTAGTAGAAGCCAGTGCCAGGTCTTTCCTGTTTTGATAGGACTTACTACAATTTATTTCTTGTTTCTTGTTAACAGATGTAAGAGACACCGTTTGGTACAGAGGAACACGATTTTGGACTATTTATGTATATCCTTTACAGATTGTTGTTACGTTCACTTTATGTATGCAGTAGCTAATGCTTAGAACTCTGGCCCTGAAGAAAGCCATGGGATCTTGTCCCTACCGGCTGAAACATGTTGGCCTTGTAAATGCAGTTATATGTTTAGACTGCTTCCTCTGCATTGTTCTTGTTTGTTTGAGGGAAAGGACAAATTACATTAGAGTTTTTCGCCTATTGATCCTTTTACCCCTTGTTTTTAACTCACACATCTTTTGATTTTTGCACTGCACTCGATCCCATCTTTATCATTTGTTCATGGGTACCTTAGCGATTGATGGTGCGACCCAATTGAGTAAGGGCGATGGATGGGTCTCATTGATCAAGAGACATACCACCCCATTTTTGGATGACAAAATGAGAACACTTGATCTACATACCTATTTGATGGGAATCCAACACATCTCTGTACGGGTCTTACCAACAATCTCAGTAGGTCCTTCGACAGGTTTGTCCTGGCACACATTCTGATATAGAGACTTATGTAGCTCTATTAGCGCCTAACTCACTTATGTAGGAGTTTTGCAGCAGCTCGGAGTACTTGAAGCTCCGTTATAGACCCCCGGTTCTTTTGTTGTTAGATTACAGTTAGGGGGATACGAACTGGGCAGGTCTTTAAATTTCCCTCAGACCCTTCTTCAATTGTTTGTGTTTTAAAGATTAGAAGATTGGCAACAGTTGTAGATAGGTTGTCCGCCAGTACTGCTAGATCACTAATGCTGGTGGAAGGAGAGATGCAATCGATAAGGGCAATGGTTCTTCAGAACCGACTTGCTCTAGATGTTCTGTTAGCTAAAGAGGGAGGAGTCTGTAAGGCTTTGAAGGTCCAGGAATGTTGCACTTACATTCCAGACAATTCAAAACCGTTAGAGAAGTACATTCGAAACATTACTGAAATACACCATGAAATAGAGAATTTGACAAAGGTAACAGTGTGGGAAAAAGTAGGTCAAGGAATGGGTAAAGTTGGAGGTTGGTTTGCCAACCTAGGAAAGAATATCATTTGGTACATATTGAAACCTATTATCATAATAGTGATTTGTATAATCATTTTGTGGGGATTGGTGCGGCTGTATCAATGGTATAAATCAAACAGGTTGCAAAGAACCATGAGAAGGCAAGAGAGGAGATTGACTGCAATGCAGGATAATCAGTACCGGAGTCTAAAGGCTCTAGAGACGATGAAACGAGGGGGAACTGAAACGACTTCGGTCTGACTCCATACCTCAAGGATGGTGTTTTGAGGGTGATGACTACTGAAAGTCATCAAAGGGGGGATTGAGAGAGCGCAAGTTAAGAAAAACTGTAGAAGTGCACCATATTTACAAGCACGTCATATTAGTCTAGTAAACATGTTATAAGAGTGTCGATTTAATAGAGTGAAAATACATAAGAGTGTTTAACTAAATGTAGAATGCATATATCTGTGTGAGAACTAATGTAGAATTGTGTAGAAATACTAAGATGATGTTGGAATCCTACGTTATGTGGCTGTGGAAGGGGAAAATGTGATTCTGCTAAACGTAGAAATGTGTAGGCCACATGGCAGTTCACATGAAGTACAGGATGCTGTTACATTTTCTTGTGAGATAGTGGATTTCAATGTTATTGTAATTCAAAGTAGTATTGATCATGGAACTGAAATATATTCTATAGAAGTGTTTTCCATATAATTTGTGTGTGTAGTAAGTTAGAATACTGTTTAACAAAGAAATTAAATGTTTTACAGAGTGCATAGGTTTGTTTCATGTAATTTTAATAGGCCTGAATAGACAAAGTCATTTCTTTTGATCTGCATGTGCTCGTTAGAGAAAAGTCGTGCTAGGCACAAACTGTAGAGCCTGTTCAAATGGTTTACGACTTAGAGATATGGTGGAGGCCGGAATTTGGGGCCCACAGAGAAAGTGTCTTTTGCAGGTGCGAGGGGGTTTAATCAGGAAAGTGATGAATAGACTTTTGTTCAAGAGAGTCTGGCACAGGCCTGGAGGAGTCTTCAGGAATTTCCTGGGGGTACCGTCTTGCCGGAGAGGAGCCTGGGAAGCAAGGTCAACGCTAACGATGGGCCTAGAAGGAGTACCAGCATGGAAGTTGCCACCAGAACCAACACCACGTGAGGGGCGTCTTTGGGGGCGTTTCTAATGTAAATGTGATTTTGTATTAGGGACAGCACCCCTGGGTGGAGGCAAGGCAGATGATCTGAGAGAGCGGATGGGTAGGCAGATAGGGAACTGCGAGACATCGACTTTGAAACAAAGACTAAGGGAAGTGTGTGATCTTCTTTGGAAGTCACCACTGCTGACACCTTTTTAGGTTAAGATCTTGCTAAGTAGGGATGTCACTTAGTCTAGAGTAGGGACAGTCTAATCTGATTTTTTTCCTTTCTGTAAATGACTCATAAGCTACAGCTTGTGTTCATCCTTGTAACTTTGCTAATTCTAGAATTGGTTTTGGTGATATTCTTTTGCAGACTAAGAGCATTTAGAAAATTCATGTTTGTATTGATACCCGTATATCTTTTGAATCTTATTTTGAGATGTTTGTATCTCCAGTTAAGTTTGGCTTTGTAATAAACTTTTAAAACTTTTAAGCTTCAGTGGTTCTTTAGAGCGGAGTAAGTCTTTGACTGATTAACCTAGTAGTGGATTGCCTTTTACTCAATGACAGGTACCAACGGTTCAGTCGACCTGAGTTGGGATCTAGATCTATAACCATAGACCAGAAATCCCGCGTTAACAGTTGGTAGCAGAAGTAGGATGGTTACCTTCTTGAGGAAGGTGATCTAGACTAGGTTAGTTTACCCCAAGGTCCCTAGAGCTCGAGAGGTGGCCTGCCGAAGAAGGCACTGACGGAGAGAGAGAAAAGCAGCAGTATCGGACGAGAGTGAGTATAACAAGGGTCATGCGTGGACAGATTGCGGTGTTTTGTGTTGTATTTGTATTGTAATGTCATGCGGAGTTGAATGCCTGTAGTGTGATTGTGAGAAGGTTGTGAGCGCGCGCAACCTGGTAAAATCTTAAGTTCGGGATAGAGCTTAAGTGGTTCGGGTGTATCGAACATCCAGAGTAATTGTCGACCAGAGTAAGGAGGTCATGAGTAAGTCTATGACTGATTAACCTAGTAGTGGATTGCCTTTTACTCAATGACAGGTACCAACGGTTCAGTCGACCTGAGTTGGGATCTAGAACTATAACCATAGACCAGAAATCCCGCGTTAACACCTGCAATTATAATGACATTGCATTGCCCTTGGCAAGCCATGGAATGCCGAAGTGCATAGATAGGACATTGTACCAACCCTGATTCGCTGCTGTGTTAAATGGCACTCTGTCATTAATAGTATCTATTATTCCGGTAGAAATGCATATGTCATCATTTTTATTTGTATTCATCTGTTGTCAGTTTTTTAGGGATGGTAGTTTAGTTGCTTAAATTGGAGCAAAAGATGGCCTCTTTTTTAGTTCAACATTTTAGCTGTCTGTAGGCGAAAGCCACTTGTAGGCGAAAGCCACTTGTGGACCACACCAAAGACTTACAGGGGATTAGAGCCCACTCATTGCTTAACGTTGCTTGGCTTTATAGTCAATTTCATTGGTTGCTTCCTATTTGATGGCTTGCTTTCCTCTTCTTGTGTTTGACCCTTCCTTGGAGAATAGTATACTCACCAACCTTTTGTTTGGCTGACTGGTATACTTTACTATTCACTTTTAGGGAACAATTTTTTTTTCATTTATCACTCCATGAGAGAACATGTCTGTTCTTGCTCTTTCTCTGTGTTGCTTACCCCCTTAAATACAGACCCCCCACTTGCTTCCCATTCACCCGTCCACGTCCACATCTTCACTGCTCCCCTGCCACTTGTGGTTCTTGAAAAAACAATGTATTTATTTTTACTTTTTTGTGTAGGAGCCAGCAGTTACCAGGCCGCTCTGTATTCCAGTGCTTTAGCACACCTCTGTTGCTCCATCATCTTCACTCACTTCACTATTGGTTTGCTTTTCCTAACTCTCCAAACCACTAGCTCCGCCATTGTTCTCCAACTGCTTGCGGTCAGTTAAATCTTTGTTTTTCATATTTTTGGAGGATCTGGCAGCTGTCATTAACTGTCAGGCTACTTCAGTATCCAAAAAGAGTTTCGCACTGGGAGGCATATTTACAAAGAAATGGCGCAGGGCAGCTCTGCAAGCAATTTTGCAGTGCCATGTCATTTGAAAAATGAAGGGATGCACCATATTCACAGGAATACGGTGCACCACTGTGTTTTCCCTTGCGCTGGCGCTAAATAAAGCTACCTAGTGCAAACACAGACACCCTTGCGCCATGGTGGAAAAGTGTCTGCGTTGCAGGTATAATTACCTGCAATGCAGGCACTCTTACACCATGGTGTGTCTGTGTTGCAGGGATGATTGGTTATGTGCAGGTAGGGAGATCTTCCTGCACATAAACAAATATGAAAAGCGATTTGCTCCTTCTTCGTGTGATGCACAATCCAACAACCATAGAAAAAGCAAAAACGAGGAGAAATAGAAGTATTTCTCCTCATTGCAGCGATCTAATATCTGCTTTTCAGTGGCGGTTAATTGTTTACGCTGTCTCAGAATTACGGATCCTTGTAAATCTGAGGCAGCGTCAAAAAGCAATGGGTGGAACACCCACAGAAACACCCATTGCACGCCCCTTTCACGCAGTTTTCTGCGGGAAAGGGTACAATATTTAGAAAGCGGCGTTAAGGCACACAAAGTGGCTTAACGTCACTCTGAAAATATGGAGCAGGGCATTGCGCCACTGGAGCATCCTATAAAGTGACGCTACGGTGGTGCAAATGCCCTTGTAAATATGCCCCCAAACCTTTAAAAAAAAAATTTCATTTACTGACCTAAGTGGCGTCGGCCATCTTGGATCGCTAAATAAATAAAAAAGAAAATGGCAACCACGTAATCATGCATTCACACACTCCTACAGAATGTTTAAGCTAGCCTCTACTTCATCGCACTTATTTTCTCTTATTTTACAAATGCTCCACAGCATCTGCAAAAAGCATTGGCAAACCAAATAGGTCAATAAGGGGAGACCTACTGGCTTTCCTATGCTTGTTCTTAATGAACTATTTTACTCGGGTTAGGCTGTTACCCTAAGTGCTACGGTTCCTCTCTAATGAGGAACAACCAAAAACGTTCAACCTGGCCTCTTGTTGCAGAGACCCGATTCTCCTCCGAACCTACTCAAATACAGCTGGCGCACCCCAGCTTTCCTGCGGGCTCCATTTCTGTGGAATCCTGCCAGCCTGTGATCAAATTGTGTGAGTTACCTCTCTGCGCGCCACGGCTGACTCCATCTCGTCTAATGTGCTCTGATAATAGCAGGAGACACCCTGTGAAGGCCTGACGCTGATAATCCCGCGCAGGAAAGAAAGCCATCCAGACTGAGGGCTTTTTTTGTTATTAAATTAGCTATATTGACTTTGAATAGATGTCTTAATTATACAGCTCGTGACGGAAATATATTGCAGGAACTAAAATTAGCTCCTTCCTGCTAACTAGCTGAGAGGGAATGTAATAACGAAGGAGCCACGTTGTGCTGAGATTTCGAGCTGAATAAAAACACCTTCTCCTACTGACTCACATGCAACAGGGAGCAGAAAGCGAAGAGCCTGAACAAAGGTGCATTCTTTCATAAGGCAGCTGTTAAAAGGCTGAAACTGGATTGCCTTTCATTTATGATATGTTAAGTAGCTCAGTTATGAATTTCAAAGAACGGAGTATTGCTTGTAGGATTCTACGGCAGAATGTGTGCTGTCATGGGATACCAATGGCAATTTAAGTAAATGAGGTTTTATCCTACTTAGGAAATGTGCCAGAATGTTCTTGGCGGCAGATACCAGAGTTACAGATCTTTCCGATTCAATTTCCTTGGATCCAGGTGCTATGATAGGCCGCAGAGCGAGGCATGAATCCACCAAAGCTCAAAAGCATCTTCTTTCTCTTGGGCTACTAGAAGCAGTAGTCACAAGTCATCCCAAAAACCATTAGCCAAGCCCGACCTACCAGCTATGCGTAAATTGGTCTTTGATGATTCACATTTTGGAATTGGCATAAAATGTTTCGGAATGCAAATTGCTGTAGGATGTAAAGCCAGGACTGGGAGCAGGTGCCATATGTCGCTTACAAATCCACAGCCAGTGTGCATGATCCCGTCACCTTCTGACATTCCATAAGCAACCAGCCTTCCCAGGATGGCACCCAGGGAAATGCACAGCTCCTTGGCATGTTCCCAATTAACATCCCACTCACCTCAACTCCAGAACCATGCAATCCACAAATCTGGCAATGCACACTTCACAAGTTCACAACCAACATGTACAACAACATGCCCACCCACCAGACATGATTGAAAAACTTACAATGTTAACCCGGGCAAGCCGTAAACATGACCAATCAACGTCATGGCAACTCAGCCACACAATAGGCAAATGTGGGGAGAGAAGGCAAGCAGGCATTTGTGAAGGATGCAGTAGAACCATGATTGGGAAATTACACAATGCAAAGAGTGGCGGTAAAGTGCTGGACAGACCGCAGTATGCAGAACACAGCCATATCCACTGCGACATACAGTATGGAGTGTAGTGGACAGTGGATGCAACCATGTCACCCCAGCCAGTGGGGGTCCTTGCGGAAATGTTGCCTGTTATGCCCCCTGTAAGCGTGAGCAGAGTGGGATGGGCCGGTGTGCGCAAGGCCAGCGTAGGGTGTGAATAAAAAGCACGTAGCCCTGGGTGTGGTCCTCTTCTGGAAAGCACAACGTCTCTGCCAGGGTGGCGCCTCCCGCCCCGCCACAAGGCCAATGCCGTCCTTGTTAACGGAGTAGCCTGAGAGCCTGTGCGCCTGCTGTACTTCGGCCCGGTGGAGCAGGCACCTGTGAGGGCCGACCCTGCATAGCCAGGCCACACTGATCAGCAGCAGACACCAGCATATGTCAAGGAGGGCCCACCACATGCCAGTGTAACTTCCAAACCTGAGGCCCGTGACCCAGACAGCCTTTCAGCCCACCACTGTCTCCCCGACATTGGCCCATATTGGTCCCTTCTCATTTACATATTCTACCGATGTCCACTGCGGCTCAGTGGGTCCCATATGTGAAACCTTGTCCTGGCTAATGAATGGCAGTGACCCCAAATCCGGGCCAGCGGCCACAGCACCAGACTTTCTTCGATCCGTGAGGCATAGTTCCATATGCGCATCTTGCGTCACGTGCTGCTACAAACCCTGTTCAATGCCATCCGGCGACACGTGCTGCCACAAACCCTGTTCAACGCCATCCGGTGACACGTGGATGAGGAACTAGGACTACCATGCGGACCAGTAGGTCTCACATCCAGCACTTAGTCGCGATTCATGAATGGCAGTGTCCACACCAGTGGTCGCACGGAGAGGAGTAAGACAAAGATGCGGCCAAGTCCGGACGAAAGCTGGGTCACAGTCACTGAGGTGACCGAATACGTGGTGCCACTGAACCTGAACCTGAAGCATGCGCATTAGCATCCAGGACGCGCGCGCCGGCGGCGCAATGACGAGCGGGAGCCCCGGGGACGCGGCAGGACAAGGTAAGTGGTTTTATAGTTATTTCATAAATTATTGTAAGCATTTAGGGAGGGCGGGAGGGAGGCGGGTGGCGGGCAACTTCGCTACGCCCACAAAGTGGGCGTAGTGTTGCCTGCTTCGCCTACTTTGCAAAGGGCGAAGTAGGCAACACTACGCGTAGCAAAGATGCCCGCCCACCCTTAATCCAGAGGCCACTAACTCGGTGCTGGTCCTGTACGGGACTCCTTGTCCAGAGATATTGGCTGGCCCCTGAGGCATAGGTCTTGGGGTCATGAACACCATTACCCTGTGGCCCTGTGCTGTACGCAGCCTCCGGGCCCAAATGAAGCCCATCAGGGCTCACACACCAAAGCGAGTCCAGACCGGCCCAGACGACGCATCACCACCTCCAACTGCCATCAACTAGAGTTGAAGTGGTGGTCCTGAAAACTTCGGACTTGCTCAGGCCTGTTGTGGATGCCATCATCGGCCTGATACCCTGCTCAGCACTCCAGGTGCCAGTGAGTCACTGCACCGCAGGCCATTGACCATTGCTGATTGTGTTTTGTGCTGTGGAGCGGTTGCGCAGGTATGTCACCTCAAACAGTGTGGGGACCCTGAGATGTTGATGGGCAAGATGATGCAGGTCTAACACACCCCACTGCATCTGCATCAGTAATATATCAAAGGGACACAGTCCAAGACTTTGTCTTCACATGAGCGCGCTCATTACAGTGTCCAAAGCCAAGTGCACTGCAACTCATGGACACTTCTGTTTGCATGCTGGCTGTCCTCTGGACTTTCTCCGGCTCACTCCATGTTGCCCAGCAGTTGACTCTGTATTGCATGTGTTTTCTGTTTCCGTTGCACTGGTGTCCAATGTCCAAGTAGTTGCCAGCACCAGACATTCCGTGCAGAATGGCTTACACTCACCCCACACACATCCAGCGCAGACGTCACTGTACATGTGGCCCTGCCAATAAAGGGGTCAGGCGCATGTGCCCGTAGCCAGTTCAACATGACATCTGCGTGTGTCCCTGTGGTCTTGTAGTATGCATGTGGGCCCTGGGCCCTATGACATTATATTGTGCTGTGTACATCGGATGCAGCCATGCCACCGCAGGCAGCGGATTGGAGCTTGGACATGTAGCTTTGTTATCACCCACTCAATTCGTAAGGGGAGTGGCCATGGCCATCGTACGCACAGCCAACATGCGTGTGTGACTGCTAGTTGCGCGCCCCTGGGTGTGGTTCTGTGCTGTGTGGAGCCAGTTGTGTCCTCTGTTCTGCAGTGTCGGCTATGCGCATTGTTCCATATTGTCGTCAATGTGAGTGTGCTATTTGTGCTATGTGTGTGTGCTGCAGTGTGCCAAGTTGATCTGGGACATGATCCTGGGTGTTTGTGTGTGTACAGTGTGCTACACCTCGTTGTGCATGTATGCCATTGTGCCCATCTCCCCCCCTCCACCCAGTCCCTGTTTGTGACACTCCCTGTTGATCTTGTGTCAGGTCCACTCGAGCTGTGTCCATACTCCATACTCCTTGCACCGTCTCCACACTGATAACTGTGGCCTGGGTTTCCTCCAACTCCTCTGGGGGCGCTAGACTGCCAATTCCTGTCGCCTTTGCTGCCTTCCTATTGACAGTGGGTTGGTGCCTGGTTTAGGTAGTCATGTCATGCCATCGCCTATTGGCCTCCTGGATTGGCCTTCTCGGCACTCCGACTGCAATCCAGGTGGTCTGCTAGTGGGTCAGTTGCTGGTAGTGTTCTGTCACCTCTGTGACGCTGGTCTTGTTTTCCTGCGGTCTGCACCCGTCTTCCTCTCCCTCTTCTCCTTGGCCTTCCCTGACCTCGTTGTTCAATGCTGGTAGTCTGTGGGGATTGTGGGGTTCAAATTGGCCTCTGCGCTGGGTCAGGGTGCATCCATGTTGCTAAGTGCTTTGGCTTGTTTCTGATGTATTTTTTCGGTGGTTTTTATGGTGCATTGCCCCGCTAGACGCGTGGAATTTGCAGGCCTATGGCTGCTTTTCGCTACTTTTTTTACCGCGTTTGGCCTGATTGCATTTTTTTTGGCTTTCACCTATCGCATTTTACCGGTGTGGCGTTAAATTTCACGTGGACATTTGCCGCGGTATCTGGTGTCTATCACAGGCTACCGCCTTGTTGTGAATTCCACTTGGACACCGGGTTATGGTCCTGTGATGGGCTGCGATGTTGAAAGTTGGGTTACCCTACTCTTGTAGTAGTTATTACACCTCCTTGTGAATATACCCCCTAGTCTGGTGATCTCTATCTCTCTTTAGACTTTGGATCATGTTTCCCACAAAGTCCCTTAGCGCTCATGCATCAATAGACAGCAACAGACACTCTAGACACAAAGGGGCTTATTACGAGTCTGGCGGTCTTTGGACCGCCAGACTGGACCACAGGACTCGTGGGGGCTCAGCGGAGACTGTCTTCCGACAGCCCTCTTAGAACCAGAGTGGTTGGGCAGCAACCCCAAGGGATCAGAGATCTGTGGCGCTGGCGCGACAGTCTGAGGCTGAAATATCCTTGGCAGGGCCACTGAAACCCTCGCCAAGCATATTACGAGTTTCCTCACTACCATACTTTTCATGACGGTCAGTGTGGCAGTGAGGAAACAATGGGAGCCCGACAGGGCCCCTTGTTGCCAGTGCCACATGCCATGTGGATGCACACACCTGTGTGCATGCACACCAGTACCTTCACGGTATGGACTGCAGCAGTCCATGCCGTGCAGGTACTGCCTTTGACATTCCCATTGCGGTGCCTCACCGTCCTGGAAATGCCAAAGAATCGCCCACCAGATCAGGAGTTTTCTTCTGCCTGTCGGGCAGTTCCTACGTGGGTTTGGCAGTGTGGGAGCAGGGCGGTCTTGGTCCTGCACCACCAAACTCATAATAAGACGCTTAACCACAGACACACAAGCACACTGTCTCTCAGACACCAATATAAATGGGCACAGACACAACTCTCTTTCTTTCTCTATTTCTCTCTACCTCTGCTTTACAATGAATCTGCATAGATATGGATACAATCCTCTTGACACTAGCACAATGATGTTATTAAAACAAATTATTTTACAGCCGATGGTGTTTTGGTAGTTGACATTGAGCAGTACTTGTGTTGATTATTTGTCGGTTCCCGAGCTCTACCACAGCACAGACCGAGAGTGCCGGTGCAATCATGGCCAAGTCCAAGAACCATACAACTCATAACCAATCCCGCAAAGGCACAGAAATGGCATCAAGAAGCCCAGATCTCAGCGATATGAATCTCTCAAAGGAGTGGATCCCAAATTTATGCAGAACATGCGCTTTGCCAAGAAGCACAACAAGAAGGGAATCAAGAAAACGCAAGCAAACGCCGCCTTGCAGTCCAATAAATAGACCTACGAAAGAACGGACTGATGTTCTGTTACAGCACCAAGAGAGTAAACTCTGTATCGAGCATTTTGTAAAATATAATCTGTCCTGTGGGAGAATAAAAAATGTTCCATTTCCTTGCTCCCCATATACAGGTTCTGGGGATCTGAGGACATCGAGACATCTCTGTGCAGAAACTCACTCTGTGTGCATTGAGTATGTTGTTGGCACATCGAGACATTTTCCAAAAAGAGATGTCACAGTGCTATGGACTGGTGTTGTCCACGTCACAAAATGATGCCTGAAGGTCGCCGAAGAACTTATTTAGCATGCATATCCTTAGATGCATGGTCTAAGCTTCGAATAAGACAATTGTGTATGGGCCCAGTAATTTTCGGTGACTGATATTGCCAAAATACTCCTCTACCCATAAAGGCATACTGGCCTCTATTTCATCAGCCTCTTCGCGGATGTCTATACTTTAAAGCTTTCCACTTTGGAATATGCTGTCTGTTTTTTGTTGTTCAGTGGATTTATACAGTTTACTTTCCTTTTATTTGCTGCAAAAAATGCTTTAAGTCGAAAGAGTTTTGAAAGGCAATGGATCGGCAGCGAAGGCTTTATATAAGAGGCGCAGAATATTTACGGAGGTGGGATGATGGGAGTAATCACTTTCTATGAAGACTGTGTTCTCCCTGGAGGTCCATTTTGTGATGCTGTGCCGCCAAGATTTTTGTTCCAGAGCTCTCTTGAAGTTTGAAAATAGTAATCTTGATGTTCAGCTAAGGGAGCTCAAGATCTTCTGCTGAGCTGAAGGATATTGAAAGCAACATCAGTTTAAATTTTATTTGCATGCCAGTCAAGATATTAACAAGCATTTACAATGCAATGGTCTCGGCATTCTTAAAGTTAGAGCTATTGGCATTGCTCATGACATTATTTTTATTTATGTTTTTGTTTTTAAAACATAAATGGCATTGTCATTTACAATGCCAATAGCAGGGCAGGAGAGCAAGCACAATGAGCCAGGGGGCTAGGACAGCAAGCACAACCAACTAGGGGGGCAGGAGAGCAAGCACAAGCAACAAGGGGGCAGGACAGCAAGCACAAGCAATGAGGGGGGGCAGGAGTGCAAGCACAACCAACGAGGGGGGCAGGAGAGCAAGCACAACCAACAAGTAGGGGCAGGAGAGCGAGCAAGCACAACCAACGAGGGGGGGCAGGAGAGCAAGCACAACCAACGAGTGGGGGTCAGGAGAGCAAGCACAACCAACGAGGGGGGGCAGGAGAGCAAGCACAACCAACGAGGGGGGCAGGAGAGCAAGCACAACCAACGAGGGGGAGCAGCAGAGCAAGCATCACCAGCGATGGGGGGGCAGGAGAGCAAGCACAACCAACATGGGGGGGGGGCAAGAGAGCAAGCAGGAGAGCCAGCACAACCAGCGAGGGGGGGCAGGAGAGCTAGCACAACCAACCGGGGGGGCAGAAGAGCAAGCACAAGCAAAGAGGGGGCAGGACAGCAAGCAGAAGCAACGAGGGGGCAGGACAGCAAGCAGAAACAACAAGGAGGCAGGACAGCAAGCACGAGGTGGCAGGAGAGCAAGCACAACCAACGAGAGGGGCAGGAGAGCAAGCACAACCAACGAGGGGGGCAGGAGAGCAAGCACAACCAATGAGGGGGGCAGGAGAGCAAGCACAACCAACGAGGGGGTGCAGGAGAGCAAGCACAACCAACGAGGGGGGGGCAGGAAAGCAAGCACAACCAGCGAGGGGGGGCAGGAGAGCAAGCACAACCAACAAGGGGGGGCAGGAAAGCCAGCACAGCCAGCAAGGGGGGGCATGAGAGCAAGCACAACCAACCAGGGGGGCAGGAGAGCAAGCACAAGCAACGAGGGGGCAGGACAGCAAGCACAAACAACGAGGGGACAGGACAGCAAGCACAAGCAACGAGGGGGGAGGACAGCAAGCACAGGTGGCAGGAGAGCAAGCACAACCAACGAGGGCGGGGTAGGAGAGCTAGCACAACTAATCGGGGGGGCAGGAGAGCAAGCACAACCAACGAGGGGGGGCAGGAGAACAAGCACAACCAACGAGGGGGGGCAGGAGGGCAAGCACAACCAACGAGGGGGGGCAGGAGAGCAAGCACAACCAACGAGGGGGGGCAGGAGACCAATCGAAAGCAACGAGGGGGGGCAGGAGAGCAAGCACAAACAACGAGGGGGCAGGACAGCAAGTACAAGCAACGAGGGGGTAGGACAGCAAGCACAAGCAATAAGGGGCAGCAGAGCAAGCACAAGCAACAAGGGGGCAAGCACGAGGTGGCCAGGAGAGCAAGCACAACCAATGAGGGGGGGCTGGAGAGCAAGCACAACCAACGAGGGGGGCAGGAGAGAAAGCACAACCAACGAGGGGTGGCAGGAGAGCAAGCACAAGCAACGAGGGTGGCAGGAGAGCAAGCACAAGCAACGAGGGGGGTAGTAGAGCAAGCACAAGCAACAAGGGGGGGCAGGAGAGCAAGCACAACCAACGAGGGGGGGAAGGAGAGCAAGCACAATCAACGAGGGGGGGCAGGAAAGCAAGCACCACCAACGAGGGGGGGAATGAGAGAAAGCACAACAAACGAGGGGGGGCAGGAAAGCAAGCACAACCAATATGGGGGGGCAGGAGAGCCAGCAGGAGAGCCAGCACAACTAGCGAGGGGGGGCAGGAGAGCAAGCACAACCAACCAGGGGGGGCAGGACAGCAAGCACAAGCAATGAGGGGGCAGGACAGCAAGCACAAGCAACGAGGGGGCAGGACAGCAAGCACGAGATGGCAGGAGAGCAAGCACAACCAACGAGGGGGGGCAGGAGAGCAAGCACAACCAACGAGTGGGGGGAAGGAGAGCAAGCACAACCAATGAGGGGGGGCAGGAGAGCAAGAACAACCAACGAGGGGGGGCAGGAGAGCAAGCACAAGCAACGAGGGGGGCAGAAGAGCAAGCGCAAGCAACGAAGGGGGGGTAGGAGAGTAAGCACAAGCAACAAGGGGGCAGGACAGCAAGCACAAGCAACGAGGGGGCAGGACAGCAAGCACGAGGTGGCAGGAGAGCAAGCACAACCAACGAGGGGCGGGCAGGAGAGCAAGCACAACCACGAGGGGGGGGCAAGGAGGACAAGCACAACCAATGAGGGGGGGCAGGAGAGCAAGCACAACCAACGAGGGGGGGCAGGAGAGCAAGCACAAGCAACAAGGGGCCGGACAGCAAGCACGAGGTGGCAGGAGAGGAAGCACAATAACATCATGTGCGAACATTGGCATCTGGACACATCCCTATATGTGGGCACTCTCTTCAGGTTCGGTCAAAAAATGGAGAGCAAGCACAACCAGCGAGGGGGGGAAAGCAAGCCCAATAAACGATGGGGGGGCAGGAGAGCAAGCACAACCAACGAGGGGGGGGGCAGGAGAGCAAGCACAACCAGCGAGGGGGGGCAGGAGAGCAAACATAACCAGCGAGGGGGGGCAGGAGAGCAAGCACAACCAACGAGGGAGGGGCAGGAGAGCAAGCACAACCAACGAGGGGGGGCAGGAGAGCAAGCACAACCAACGAGGGGGGGTAGGAGAGCAAGCACAACAAGTGAGGGGGCAGGAGAGCAAGCACAGCCAACCTGGGGGGCAGGAGAGCAAGCAGGAGAGCCAGCACAACCAGCGGGGGGTGGGAGAGCAAGCACAAGCAACGATGGGGGGCAGGAGAGCAAGCACAACCAACGAGGGAGGGTAGGAGGGCAAGCACAACCAACGAGGGGGGGAAGGAGAGAAAGCCCAACCAACGAGGGGGGCAGGAGAGCAAGCAGGAGAGCCAGCACAACCAGTGAGGGGGGAGGCAGGAGAGCAAGCACAACCAACCAGGGGGGGGCAGGAGAGCAAGCACATGCAACGAGGGGGCAGGACAACAAGCACAAGCAACGAGGGGGGCAGGAGAGCAAGCACAAGCAATGAGGGAGGGCGGGAGAGCAAGCACAACGAACGAGGGGGAAGGGGAGCAAGCACAGCGAGGGGGCAGGGGAGCAAGCACAGCAAGGGGGGCCGGAAAGCAAGCACAACGAGGGGGCAGATGCACAATAGAGGGGACAGACGCACAATGAGGGGACAGAGGCAAGAACACGGGCACAATCAGGCAAGATAGGCAAGAAAAGCGAGCACTCACCGGAGGACTCGGCAGCTTCTCGACTTCTTCTGGCAGGGGTCGGGCAGAAATGGCGTCAGAAAAGCGCCGCCATTTTCGCATTTGGGGGCGTGGTTTTTGCTGTTGAGTGACGGGTGACGTCACGGAGGTCAAAACTGCAAAAAAGACACCCCAGAATCCGAAAAAGACGGGGCTTGAACGGAGTGACGCCCCTCTCCTCCAATGGCTGGTCTCCGTTTAGGAAGCCAGCCAATGGAGAAGAGGGGCTGGTTCAAGCCCCCATACTGTAAACATAAAATCTCGGCTGCGCGACACTGCTGCGCAGTGTACGCTAGGCCGAGACCTAAAAATGGGAATTCACCTGGCCGTGACCTGGTGTGAGAACCCATTGATCTTCCAACTTGCATTGTTTCAGGTGGCTTTATCTGCTTTGTTCTTTGTTACTGCCAGTGAGGTGTCTTTCAGGTGCCCAGGTAATTGACTGTTGATGAGGAAGTCTGAGCTTGACCTCGGATTAGAATCCTTAATACAACCAAGGGTAGGGGACTTGACTTTACAGTCTCAGCTACGTAATGCGATGCTTATGTTTGAGCTGACATATTTTGTTAGCCGTCAGTGACAACTGAATGTCAATCTCCTGTAGTTTTCCGGATGGCAATAGTAATAATACTAAAAATAATAAAAACAAGTATTGGTAAGGCATTGGTTACATATTGACAAAGCAAAGAGAGTCTGCCTTTGGGGGCTGCTGGCTTTGCCATTGCTTGTTTTTACTGGCGTATTTTAGGGATTATGAACTGCATCTCTAAAAAGCAATGCTTTTTGCTGGAACCCCTTAATATCAGCAAAGAAAAGTCAAAACTGAGGTGGGTGCTGTTGGCCATTGTGTCCTTCTTTCAGTAGGTTTGCACAAGTGTCATCGCCGCACTTAAAAGTTCAATTAAGAAATATCGGTAGTGCATGAAAACGCTATTGTGGAGGTCCTGTAGCAATCAAAAAATGTAAAATTATATTAAAGAAAATAATGGCAATGGTGGAGGTGCAATGAAGGCATCTGCGGGGGAGAGTAAGAATATGGGGACGTATTTATGAAGGCCTTGTGCCGCCAGTGCGTCACTTTTAAAATGGGAAAAAGTGACGCACCGGCGGCGCAAGGCCTTCATAAATAAGGCCCATGATTTTCGGTACTTTGCTTCCCAAAGAGAAATCATATAGAAATTGTTATAATATGTGCAAAATGAGTCCTCTCACTTGAATAATTTACCTTCGGTTTTCATATCATAAGACAACATGTAAAATCCACTATAGTCTTTTTTTGTTTTTTTAAACTAAAAATATTTTATAAGGAATCAGTCTTGTTAAACCAAAAAATTGTAATTATACTTTGACTCAAAGAGGGCGGTAGGATTTGAGTCACTGGACTAACGCACCTACTCCAACAGATATCTGCCTGACCTCCTGGTCATGGGTTCGTATCCTGGGGAGGGGTCCAGTCAGCATCTGTTCGTTCTGTTTCTGGAAGGCACGGATTTGGCAGTCAATGCGGGAGGAATTCATTGATTCTGTGATTTTAGTCTCCTTTTCAGCAAGGGCGGATTTCACAGGACTGTAGTCTGGCTTTTAACTTTTAAATGCCCATGTCTTCGTACATTAAATCCTTGTTGTGTGTAGCTGAGCATGCCATTCAAAACATGGCAAATTAGGTTTACTGCATCTTAAGATCTTAAATGGGCCACGAATGATACTTCAAATTTAGTAGATTAAACAGGAAGAAGAGGAAGGCCACTTCAGAATGATAGATTGCAGCCATGCTATGTAAATACTAGGAATGCTGTAATTATGTTTATTACAAACTGAGGCAATTAGGTGCATTTGCATCTTGATTTTGTGTACATTCTGTCATGTATTCTTTGATTAATAGCACATACATGCAATGGGTTTAATTAAAGTTTCCTAATTATTAATAAATCTCACTTTCATCTGGATGAAATGTATGCATTAATTAGCCGCGAAGTGTGGAGGAGGTGTTTCTATAGCATCGCGCACAGAGTCAGACCCGTCACTGACTCTTCAAACACATGGTGCCACGTCAGGTAGTCAGGGCTCGAAGAAACACTCAGAGTATGAGCTCAAAGCCACCTTAAGAGAGGAAAAATCTGACAGATTCTCGAAGGCAAGTCTAAATTGCGAAATGCATTTACACACACAAGATTGTAGTTTTCTAGTATTTGGCTGAATGACAAACATCTCTGTCCTCTTTGTAGATTTGATGCCATGTTGTACTCTCCCTAGTGCCTGGTAATTGTGTACAAAGCTCACTTATACATGTTTTCAGGGCACTAGGGCACACTGTACACAATCCTTTTTCTTTTTGACTGCTTGTATTCAATATGTCTTTCTGTGTCTCCCTTCCTGCAAACAAGCTGTGGAAACTGACACTCCTGGCGCCCAGACCCCTTTTTTTCTTCAGTACTTCTGGCAGATATATTTAGATGTAAATTAGATGTGCTGATATATGTTGGGAATGCAATGAAACACCTACTTGACTGGTCACCTGCTTTGGATTGCATTTCCCTGATCACTCCCTTGAAAATCATTTGGGAAGGCTCACCACTCTAATCGAAGTGCAAAGCTCGAATGATTATTGTACACATTAGTAGAGCACAGATATGCGTTAAAGAAATATTTGAACATTTTTCCTCCATTAATTGTTCAAACATCTTATTTGTCAACTGAAATATGAGACTGTTCCAAAACTGTACTAAAGAGACAACAACAGATTTCTGTATGTACGTTGCAGGTAGAAAGGTGAGTTAATGCAGGTTCACGAGAACTTAAATGAATGTTCCCCCCTTTGTCTGCTGGCACACTATGACCTGCACAAGTGTATGTGTTTAGCCCTGGCTTGTGTAGGCTGGTTAAGTGGAAAGCCAGGTCTTCAACTCCATGTGGAATTCAAGAAGAGAGGAGGTGGCTCGGATGTGGAGTGGGAGGTCATTCTATGCATTAAGAGCAATGAAAGACAAGGCCCATCCTTATGATGTGGTTCTGACTATGCGTGGGATGTGTGCGAGTAGGGGTCATACTGAAGCAAAATGTCTGTGTGGTTGGTGAAAGGTGATGCTACTGTTCAGGAAGGTAGGCCTAAGATATGTAGTGCCTTCAATGCATGTGTAAGGAGTTTGCAATTGCAGTGTTAATGTATCGGGAGCCAGTGAGGCACACTGAGGTGTGATGTGATATGTGTGTGGGAGGTTTAAGGATGTCTCTAGCTGCCGAGCTCAGGATGGTTTGGAGTCTTTTGGTGAGTTACTTGTGATATAGAGGGTGTTCACGTAGTCAGAATTTCTGGTAACTAGGGTCTGAGTGGTTGTTTTTGTGGTGTTGCTTGTGAACCATTTGAAGATCTTCCTCAGCACATCACGGTGTGGAATCAGAATGCAGTGACAGCTTTGACTTTTGTGATCATTTCCGGTTTGCTGTCGATGATGATTCCAAGGTTCCTGGAGTGCGTGTAGGGTGTGGGCCTGAGTTCGGCTGACCACCAACTGGAGTAACATAGAGATGTGTTCCTGTCGAGGACCACTACTACTTGTCGACGTTGAGCTTGAGACAGTTGGCTTTTATTCAGTTAGTGACTTGAGTACACAGGGAATATACTTGTTTCTTGTGTTGTGGGTCTTGCTTGACATTGGTGTAGGAGAGGATGTTTATGTTGTGCTCATGGATGACAACGGCCATAGGAATAATGTATGCTTTGAAGAGGGTGGGTATGACTGATGTACCATAAGGCACTCCGCAGATAAGTTTGCAACATACAACCTAACTGTATTATGATTAAATTAAGACTGTCTGGCAATTGCAATGCAGAGACTCGTTTTTGTGTTTAATCTTTTTTATATTAAGGGGATAGTGGTGAAAAAAGAAATAGGAGACAAAACAGGGTACACAAGGCTCCCACGTATCTAGCACTCATCTCCAAAGGATTATGACGAGCACTCATTCATAATTTCACAACAATATTCTAAGATTAATTGCAAATATTTTATCATTTTTAACTGATGTTTACATATTGGACTTCAGACTCAAAACTAAAATAGAAATGCATTTGAATTCATTTATTTTTACTCTTTATGTGTCACTCACAAAAAACACACTCAGATATAAACATGTCCAGAAAGGCATGTGCCCTTCAAAAACACAAGTATTTACCTTTCACGTGAGTTTTTACAATAAAAGGTTGGAAAGAATTTTGCCAACTCAAGAAATCATGGTAGCCGCCTTCAGGAAAATAGGCTACCTGGTAAAGCAACATCGACAGCAGCTATCGCAAGTAATTGCTCTGCCCGTCCTGCTGCCCGACCTGCAAAGACCTGAGCACAGACATTGCAAGTCTTCCCCCGTGACCGTAGTCAATGTTTTGGGATACTCACAAAGGAAGACAATTGCACGGACTAGAGACTTTGAACCTGAAGTAAACCAAGGGCAAAATGAAGTGTCTGAGCTGTGCTTTGAAACCCCAGAGGGATAATTGTGATCTCTCTTACTGAGACTGAAACCTGCCACCAGCTGTTTGCACAAAAATAATAGGAATGTATGATCTTCATGTTACATAGCTCCTAAGCAGGGGCATTAACCTAACATGTCGCTGGCATTGGGGCCTTTGAGCTACAAGTTCAACACAGATTTATGCAACAGAGGCTCAACAATGAGCTGTCTAGCTGGGCTTAAAGCTTGTAACCTGCAGGTCTGCCGTTTACTGCAGCATGTGCTGTACTTACTGATATATTACCAGCTTATCTTAAATATGTTTACTCAGCACACACAGTATTAAATGCTTCATTATGTTTTAAGGCATCTTTACCTCTACTTATCGCTTTTTAAACAGTGATTTGGAGAAGTGCCTGGGGTGCACATATGAGTTAGACAATATTTGTAAAGCACGTTGAAGGGAATTACCTCGAAGTGGTTAATAGTAGCTGTTATTACTGTCGCACTGATTTCATGAACCTCAGAAGGATGGAAGGCTGAGTTTCCCTCTTTCACATTCAAAGCTTTGATGCAGCAGGTTGATCTCATCTATTCAGCAGACATGTACACCTCATGAACTAGCTGAACAGAGACAGGGGCTTGATTCAACTTCTGTAATGAATGTGTTGTTCTGTGAGTGTCTGGGCACCGATTCCCTCACACACTGAAAGTAACCAACAGTTAGGGGTGAGGCACAAGCATACTTGGTAAAGACGAGCAGAGCCCTACCTTGAAGCGCAGAGTGAGGATAGCGCTCGGAGAGCTCTACAGAAGTGGAGCAGCGGTCCAGCCAGCCACAGTCACCGGAATCCTGCCACCAGTCACGCCGCCGCCTAGGGACTACACTTCCCATCGGGCATAGCGGCGGCGCGTTCCCCGACGCTGAAAAAGCGACGGGAGGGGCGCTACATAGTCGGAAGCCCTCGGTGGAGCGGGGGTGAGGCACAAGCATACTTGGTAAAGACGAGCAGAGCCCTACCTTGAAGCGCAGAGTGAGGATAGCGCTCGGAGAGCTCTACAGAAGCGGAGCAGCGGTCCAGCCAGCCACAGTCACCGGAATCCTGCCACCAGTCGCGCCGCCGCCTAGGGACTACACTTCCCATCGGGCATAGCGGCGGCGCGTTCCCCGACGCTGAAAAAGCGACGGGAGGGGCGCTACATAGTCGGAAGCCCTCGGTGGAGCGGGGGTGAGGCACAAGCATACTTGGTAAAGACGAGCAGAGCCCTACCTTGAAGCGCAGAGTGAGGATAGCGCTCGGAGAGCTCTACAGAAGCGGAGCAGCGGTCCAGCCAGCCACAGTCACCGGAATCCTGCCACCAGTCGCGCCGCCGCCTAGGGACTACACTTCCCATCGGGCATAGCGGCGGCGCGTTCCCCGACGCTGAAAAAGCGACGGGAGGGGCGCTACATAGTCGGAAGCCCTCGGTGGAGCGGGGGTGAGGCACAAGCATACTTGGTAAAGACGAGCAGAGCCCTACCTTGAAGCGCAGAGTGAGGATAGCGCTCGGAGAGCTCTACAGAAGCGGAGCAGCGGTCCAGCCAGCCACAGTCACCGGAATCCTGCCACCAGTCGCGCCGCCGCCTAGGGACTACACTTCCCATCGGGCATAGCGGCGGCGCGTTCCCCGACGCTGCAAAAGCGACGGGAGGGGCGCTACATAGTCGGAAGCCCTCAGCGTCGCGGGACGCGAGCAGGACGCCCGGGGCCAAGCCCGGGCAAAGGGCGGGCCCTCTGTGGCCCTCAGAGGCACGAAAAGGCCAGGCTAGGCCATTCCCATTACATCTTCTTACTGCAAACTAAGGTACTGTTCCCTTTGTGAGTTTCTGGTCTCTACATGCATTACTGCTACGTGTATTGTCATCGTATCATCATTTCCAGCAGTATATCTATCCTATTATCTATTCGGCTCGTCCTGACGTCAGGGTTTCTGCTTTTTCCTCTGCTATTATCCCAAGCATGGGGAAAAAACTGGTCCCCGTTCCAGCTGAGTCTGTGAACACCCTAGACTCATACCTTGTGCAAGTAGTTAACGATATTAATAACAAGCGTAGGCAATCTCTTGGGTTGAGTCAATCACCCATTTTTCCGCCAGCAAGCCCATCGACAAGTGCCCTTAGCTTCGAGACATCTGAACTACTGCCAGATAATCTTCCAGGGACTCCTGAAACTCTGATGTCCCAAGACCCGGATTCAGAGGACAAAGCTGAATCTGACCCCCAATCAGATAGACAGGATCTGATCGACTTATCAGATAACACCACCAATGATCTAAATCAGCAGACAGCTGCCACGGTAGTAGTCCTTCACTCTCCGCAAATTGCCACAAGGGCTGTCAGAGCTTGTCGGAAACCTACAGCGAAACGTGGGGGCAAACATCTTAGCAGGAAGAAGGCCGCCACACCACCTCCGACTCGAGCAAGGAAACAGCTCGATCCTGTCACTGATATTGAGCCAAGAAATACCATCGACGAGGACCTTTTTAACAGAATCCAAGATATGATTGATATCAAAATCAGGACTATAATCAAACCCATGATAGGGAAATTGGACAAGTTAACATCTGAGGTAAAAAAGTTGGGTGCGGTACATAGTAAGCTGGCAGACGAGGTTGAAAATTTATCTTCCCTCGTCACAAACTTAATACCCACAAATGCAGAAGCCACCCCTAATGAGAGTAGCTCGCAACCCATTCAGCAAGGGCCGTCACTCCCACCCTCATCACCCTCACTACCACCATTACCCGCAGTGGGCCAGGTTGTAGATACTGCAGTCCCAAGCATTAGCGCATCTGATGCTATAGTGGAAGCACACCAAGTGGACATTTCTGCCCAATTTATCTTGGAAGCCTCGCCGGTTGTCCTGGTGCTGGCCAACGTCCCAGTCTTAACACAAGGCAAAGCAGAGTCCAACCAGGACCTAAAAGACAAAGCGTTACATTGGCTAACCAACAACATGTTTATGACAGAACAGGGTTTTGATAAGCTGGCAGGGGATATTGTCATGTCACGGAGGGTCCCATGGATCGGTAGTAAGGCCAAAAAGTTTCAAGGGGATTGTGTCATCTTAAATTTTGCCAATGCCGAGGTCCTCCCAGACATTTTAAACAACATCTTCCCGCCCCAAAGACGTAGTGGCTCCATAATTCCTCTCACCCTCAAGTTCTTTTTTGACAAAAATAGGTTTACCACCTTACCTAAACTTCCTACTTACAAAAGATCTACCAATGCCGACGGTTGGGGAGGGGGCCCTAGATTTCGACATCATAATAACTGGTCTCAACTAACAGCTTATAGGGAGCCAGGTAGACCCTATCGCCCAAACGACCTAAACATCAGGCCACCTCCGGCACAAGAGCCAAGAGGGAATGTTTGGGGTCCTAGTATAAGGGGTTTTGATTATAACATCAGGGGTTTTAGGCCTACACAATGGTTGGGAAACGATCAGTTCCCGGTACATCCAATAACCCCACGACCTCTGTGGAACCTAGGACCATTTGGACAGGCCCAGGCAGCTACTCCTTTTGAGTGGGGTTTGGGTACTGGCAACAGATTTGCTCCCTTGTCAGACCTAAATTCCTGCGACTGACTCGAACCAGAAGCAGCCAAAGAACGGGAGGAGGCGTCCGACTCATTAGTTACAGGCGGCGGTCAGGTATCGCAACAACCAATAGCTGAATGTGCAGAGGAGATTGCGATAGCATATACAGAACCATCCACTGACCACTGTAAGATAATGAGTTGGAACGTGGCGGGTTTAAACGCCAAACGCCAGGATCATGCATGGCTAAGTTTTATTTCCAAGCATCATATTATCGCCCTGCAGGAAACCTGGGATACGGCGTATAACCTTTGGTGGGACGGGTATATTAGTTTCACTAAACCTGCAGTCCCTAGTAGAGCGGGTAGAGCCAAGGGGGGTTTGGTGTTCTTGTTCTCACTGGCTCTAAAAGGCAGTTATAGGCAGATCAGCTCTGATTCCGATAACATTTTAATCATCAAGAGGGTGACCAGCAAAGCTTGTAAGTCACTATATGTTAACTTTTATAATTCTAGGAATAGCGAATATAATGGTCTTAATATCGCAAGCCTAGATTCTATTTTAAATACAGTACTAAGGATAAAAATTTTGTTTATGAGTTAATTTTATTAGGCGATTTTAATATTCATTTATGCGAATTAGCCTGCAAGGGTAGTGATGTAAAGGATGTCGAGGATGTAGCCATACAGGGCCCTCATTTTGAACATTCTGCAGAGGGGCAGGAGCTTGAGGAACTCCTGGCCAACTTTGATTTAATTGAACCTGACTGCGCTCTGAGAATTCCAACTTTTACCGGCACCCTACATGGCACAGTGATCGATTATATTTTCGTAACTCGGGGAATTTTAAGCTGGACTATGGCCTATTGCACCGTACCCACTCACTTCAGCGATCACAACCCTGTTCTGCTTGAAGTGGCCTGGGGTGCCTATATGGGGGCACCCCCAGCAACGGAAAAAGTGGCACATCCTTTGAGGTCCGTTGATCAAAACAGAAGAGTGAAGTGGGCCAAAGTGATACCTGAAAATTTCTATAAAAAATGCTTCCCCAAAATTAAAGCCCAAGTTGAGCTTTGTAGAAACCCGGGTACACACGGGCACACCATAGTCGCAGCATACGAGGCAATCTGCACCCAAGTCTCGAAGGACCTCTTGGTTAAACCCACCCCGGGAGCACAAGGTCACAAGCGCTGGTTTGATCACGAATGCTCGAAAGCACACAGAGAACTGCTAGCGGCACTAAAACTTGTACCCAGGGATAGAGCTGAAATCTCCAGAAAAAGGAAGATCTACAAGGCGGCCACAAAAAATCGCAAAAACGCAATCAAACGCGAAACCTGGGATGATCTCCTTTCCGCGGCTGTATTAAAGGACAGTAGGAGATTTTGGGAGATTTTAAGGCAACCGCTATTTGCGGAAGATAACAACGCACCCATGGACTGTGTGATTGCTGATGAAACATGGTTGTCCTTTTTTAAGAATGTTTATGGGGGAGATGACGACGAAAGCAGAAATAGGGGCCAGCCGTCTAGGAAAAACGTACACCCCATTATCTTCAACTCGCTAGAAGTTGAAAAAGCGCTCCTGGCAACCACTAAACACAAGGCACCTGGCCCGGATGGGGTCCCGGCTGACTTCTTCATGTTCTCTCCCAAACTATGGGCCGAGGTAATGGCAAATTTGTTTAACGCAGTGAACAGCAACCCGGCGCCTGCCACATGGGCCATATCCACGATCGTCCCCATTTTCAAAAACAAAGGTCGCAGGGACGACCCCGCTTTTTATAGGCCCATATCCCTACTGGACTCGACTATAAAAATATTGGGCAGAGTTCTGTTAGCTAGATTGAGGGAGAACATTGAGGACCGTGGAGGCCTATCAGACTTGCAATACGGCTTTAGAGAGAGAAAGGGTACCATCGAACAGTGTACCAACTTACATCTTCTTATTTCGAAGTATACTGTAGCCAAGGAGGGGTCTGTGTTTCTTGCCTTTATGGACCTTTCATCGGCGTTCGATCTTGTCAACAGATCAAAATTGTGGGTGATCTTGTTGGAGCTGGGCATCGAAGAAGCCTTGGTCTCGTTCATGGCCACTATGCATCAGGAACTCTTCGCAGCAGTCCGAGTGTCAAACAACGGCAGATGTACCCCATTATTTAAATCCTTAAAGGGGGTACGTCAAGGCTGCATTTTAGCCCCCACGCTTTTTACCATCTACATCAATGGCTTGGGGGCACATCTGCGCGGCCTGAAGGCGGACGTCCCACGTGCAGGGGATGTGCAAATTCCGGCACTCCTGTACGCTGACGACGCCGTGCTGATTGCTCGAACTGGTGTTGGCCTCCAGACTCTTTTGGACGCATTTGGTATTTTTATGAATAATTTGGACCTGAAGGTGAATGTATCAAAATCGCACACTATGGTAATGGGGCGCGAGCGCACCAAAAAAAGGAACAAATCTTTCTTTTGTAGTGGGGTCCCCGTCTCAATGGTAACGACATTCCCCTATTTGGGTGTTTTATTTGATCAAAAGGGAACATGGGGACCACAGATAAGAGCCAAAAAGTTGGCGGTAATTAGATCCTCTTCAGCGATCCTTGGTTTTGCAGGCAAACTGGGAGCCCGGCCCATGGAAGCCCTTCTAAAGATCTATAAGAGCAAGCCAGTGGCCATTGCACTTTACGGTTCTCCATTGTGGGGCTATGCTAACCTTGACTCTATCCAGAGAGCTGAAAACAGATTTATTAGATCTCTTTTATCTGTTCCTCAGTCTACCCCGACCTATTCAATCCATCAAGAGGTGGGCCTACCATATTTGTCAGACCTACTGAGTTTAGCACCCCTGATTCTATGGTTGAAATTATGGCTAAATGAAGATCTTCCACTAAACCATACAATCCTGAAGGATGTTTTATCATTAGATAAATATAGCAGTATCCCATGGATGGCATACCTAATTAAATCTTTTACTGACCTGGGCCGCCCTGAGCTCTTTCTATGTCCAGACAAAATCAGGGTTGAAGATATAGGTCACGTAAAAAAGGCATATATGTATAGAAAGGAAGCGCACCGTGAGGATGCAGAATTAGTGAAGCCATCAGTTAGGTCTCATAACCTTTTGGTTAGTGCCCCCTCAATTGCACCTTATCTTATTTTTGTAACCGTTCCCTACCACAGGTTCTTGCTAACCAAATTCAGGTTTAACCTGATACATTACCATCTTGGTTCATATAAGGGATGGCAGAAGCCAGATGAAGCCCCACCATGTAGATGCGATGACTTTTCGGTGCAGGATACACTGCACTTCGTCATGTTTTGCAGCTTTTTTCAGGAGCAGAGGAAAAAATACCTACTCCCTGTCCTGAAAGAAGCAGGCTTCACTCAGGTCCGCCCAGCCTTGCTTTACTTACAGCTTTTGTCAAATCCCCGCACTACCTTTTGCATCGCGAATTTCTTAGTTTCCGCAGCGAGGGTAAAAGCTGCCGGTCAAAACTCGCCTTAGTAATTTTTAAGGGTTTTCTTTTATTAGATTTATTTCTGCCTCTTATGAATGAATTTGTATAGTTTTAACTTTTGTATAGTATCTAACTTTATCTGTAGTTTTAATGACTTTTATGAAAATGCTGGGCTATGTATGTATGGGCATATGTATCCTATGTTATGTTTTATTGTTTATTGTGCGTGTTTCTTTGTATGACTTGTTAAAAGTCGAATAAAGATATCCTGACTGACTGACTGACTGACTGACATGTACACCTCATGAACTAGCTGACCAGAGACAGGGGCTTGATTCAACTTCTGTAATGAATGTGTTGTTCTGTGAGTGTCTGGGCACCGATTCCCTCACACACTGAAAGTAACCAACAGTTCATTTATAAAAGCTCTGTAGATATGAAAATATTCATATAGACTAGTGTACAATATAGTTCACGATTGAGGTGCATTGTACGAGTGTTTTTGCAAAATTGATTTCGAAGGCGTATTGCATTCAGATTACACATGCTTTGTAATAAGTCTTGATGTCTTGAGCTTTGAACATCATTGTGCACTAAAAATCAAGGGAGATTTTGTTAGGAGCTCTGACCATGTCTCACTATTGGAGAGTGACTGTGCACATAGTCCAGTCACAGACTCCTCTTTGCATTCTGGTTCATGGAGTTTTACTTTATCCATATGAAATGCGGCCCTGTAGGATTGCAGAATGTAAAGTGAAAAACAAATGATCCATTATGGTTAGGTGGCATATAGAAGGGGCATGATGTGCTGGAGACTTTGTGTGGTTAGAAAAGGGAGAGGGTGACAGGCAGAAACGTGAGAGATGTTGGGGCTGAAGGGGTCTTGGCTAAGGAGGGGACGTTAAACACGGCTATTAAATTGGTCCTTTCATATTCAGGGATCAATAGCCAACCTCTCATGCACACATTACAGAAAAGAGTGTGAACATCTAGAAACTCTGTTATGTACCCAATCTCTTAGCCCCTTTGGCAGCATTAATACTGTTAGACCTGGCATAATTGGCGTGAGTCTCCCTTCCATTTTCGACGGATTGCCTCCTCTGTTTTGATATGTTTTTGCTGGTTATATGCTTTGGGCACTGTGCCACTGCTATTCAGTGACACAGTGCAAGTGCTCCCTATGTTAAATTGATGTACTAATTGGTGATTCCATGATTGGGTAATTTGATTTACCTGTCAGCCACTAGTACATGTGTGCCAGAGCTTGTAAATCAAATGCTGCTGGTGGGCTTGCAGCATTGGTTGTGCCACCCACAGAATTAGCTTGTAAAGTGTGTCTCAGGCCTGCCATTGCAAGACCTGTGTGCAGTCTAGTACTGCCATGTCGACTTGGCAAGTGCACCCACTTGCCAGTCCCTAAACCCTCCATTGCTTCATATTAGACACCCCTCTGGTAGGCCCTAGGGCAGGGTGCATTGCAAGTATAAGGTAGAACGTACTCTGATGCGTGTAGCATGTCCTAATAGTGAATTACAGCCATTTTCGTTTTTCACTATTGCAAGGCTACCTGTTCTCCATAGGCTAGAATGGGCAGTTCGATTATTACATTCTTATAATAATAACTGACTCAGGTAATATGGTAGAAATTCGAATTTAATATGCCTGAACTGAATGATAAAATACATATTTTAGTAAAGTTGGTTTTAATATTCTGTGTTTGAAAATATCACATTTAGAAAGTAGGTATTTTCTTGCCTAACTGTCTAGTCCAGCCTCTGCTGGGTTGTGTATTCCTTGTCTGGGTTTGTGAGTGACAGGGCTGGGGTATTCCAGGAGACAGGCTGGGGCAGCCCAGTGGTGAATAGAGAGATCTGCATCTAGATGGGAGGGAGGAGTTGCACCTGGGACCTGAATAGGGCTGGGCCTTCCCTCTACAATGCTGGCTCTACCTCCTGTGGCTTGTCTGATGTCGCTGCCCTGCACTGTGAAAGGAGAGAAGGACTCTTGTCAACAAAGTGCTCCAGAGCTGTGCCTTCCCTCCCCTGTGCTGGCTCCACCTCCTGTGGGGCGTCTGATGTCTCTGCCCTCCACAGTGAAAGGAAGAAAGGAGTCATGTAAACAAAGTGCTTAGGAACTGGTATGGACTAGGCAGAGGCCTCTCTGCCTTCAGAGTACAAAGGATTTTGGGGTATAAATATTGTGATCCAGTCCCAAGAACTTTAGATCACTTCTGGAACAAGAAACCTTTTGCCAAGGAGAAGAACCAAGGAGGCTGCAGGAGTTTTACTGCCCCTCTGCCAGTGTCCTGTTTGCTGGGTTGGCCTGCAGTGGTTGCTTCATTGCCAAGGAAAGGAGAAGGAACTTTTTAAGGACTTTCATCATCTACAGAACATTCTCCAAGGGCTTGAACTGTGTTTGCCTCCTGCTGAAGTCTCAGGGACAAAAGCCTTCATCTCCAGCTCCAATATGAATTTCCTTGCTGGGAATTCTAACTACAGACATTTGCGTGTCGCTGGGAGCTGGAAGCGCGAGGCATCGAGAAGAAGCATGTCGCCGCCGCAGCTGAAATCGTCGCACCGCCGGAGAAGCGTGCCGCCGCCGCATCTCCCAGAAAGCGCGTCTTCGTGAAAGCTGCCTGCTGTCACATCACCGGAGAACCGTGACGACATCGAGAGATTCGCCATTGCATCACCAAAGAAGCACGTCACAGGGCCAGTCGCGGCTCCAAAGTACAGAGTCGTCACAAGGCTGCCAGGGCATCTACGCATCGTCATCGCATCGCCGCGTCAAGGGCGCCATCTTCTCACATCGCAACCAGATCATCGCATCAAGGCGCCATCTTGCGCATCGCAATGGGCCTGCAGGCGGAGAACCTATGCATCAACCCCGCACCGGTAGGGATCACGACGCATCCCCTACTCTGCGCAAGCATTGAGGCACCATGCATCATCTCCCCCGGATCACGGAACCAACGCATCTCCCCTTTTGCGAGCCTTTTGTTTACTTTGTGTTACGCATCCAGGTACTTTGTTGAGAACTGTGCCGCATTGATCATCAACTTGAACTAAGCACAATTTTATCATCTTTAAGCAACTTTAAGTATAGTATTGTGGATTTTTGTCGTTTGTGGTCTTGTGTTAAGTCTATATTTATTTTTATAAAAACCTGTGTTGTGTCCATCTGTAGTGTTTTCACTGTATTACTGTGTATATTCACAAATGCTTAACACACTGCCTCTGAGATAAGCCTGTCTGCTCGTGCCAAGCTACCAGGGGGGGTGAGCAGGGGTTATTTAGGAGTGAAATCCCCTTATCCTGACTTAGAAGTAAGGGTCCCTATTTGGACAAAGGTGAATACCATTGCCAACTAGAGAAACCAGATCTAACAAATACCATCTCTGAATTCTGCGTATTCTCGATTAGGTGAGTACAATCATTTATTTTTTCCAATTGAAAACACTGAGATTTAAATGAGCTTAAAGACAACTTCTGTTCTGCTTAGTAAAACATGATAGTACCAATAACAGGTAAGTGATTAGAACACAGTGTAGAGTATATGTGGTAGAAATATCAACTATAAAGAAAATATCGTAAGAAGATGCATTTTCTCTAATAATTATTGGTTATGGACATTGAAAGAAGATTCAACTAAGGTATATTTAACAAATAAGATTTGGAAATGATGAGTAAAAAATTTAAGAAAGGTTTCTAAGAGGTGAATGAGAGCTTGGGAGTAGGAGGACATAGAGAACCAATAATAAAATGGAATTAAAGTTTCCAAAGTAGACAAATGGTAAAATAAAGTATCAAATTAAGAAGTTTGAAGTATTTTCCTTTAATAAGAGCAGTAAAAAGAAAAGAAAGACTATTATGAAGTTCTGTGAGAGACACAGGACGATTCCATAAACATATGCTTCTGTAAAGTACAATTTCAAGAACTGTTTAAAAGAGGGATGAACCATCAGATAACGGAAATAAAAAAAGTTAATGAACTAATGGCAGAAATCATATTTCTTATTTACAAGTATTGATATTTAAATGAGAGTAGCCTCCCTAAGAATGGAAATAGGAACAAACATTGGCAAATACAATAGTTCTTACCTTTGAGACCTATTGCTGTGAAGCATGGCAGTTTTTTTAAAGCTCGGGTTAGGGGGGGCAACATGGAAGGCCAGGGTGGTGGGAAACAATACAGAGGGGCTTAGTAGACAGAAGCAACACAGAGGGCACAAGTGAGGCAAATCATCCCAGGGGAAGGATCAACATGGAGGGCGGGGATGGGGAGAAGAAGCAATGAGTGAGAGAGAAGGAGGTAGCGGGAGGGGAAAGAAATATGGAGTGCAGGGGTGAGGAGAAAACATAACAGACGACAGAGACGTTTTTGAGAAGTATATGCAACACACATGGTGGAGAGGAGAAAAAACAGGTGAGCGAGGCGGAGTGGGGTAAGGTAGAAGTACACAGGTAAGAAAACAATGAGGAAAGTATACAGAGTGATCATTACATGGAGGTTGTGGGAAGTTGCACACAGGGACAGACAGCAACATGGAGTGTAGGGAGAGAGAATTACATATGGGAGACAGCTGGACTCCCGCAAAGTGCTTAACCCAAAACAACTGAGTAGCATTTGAACAGCAATCAATGGAAGCATAGAAGCCAGCTAATCAAAAGAAATGTGGGAGTGACACACACAAGATTTACAAGCTGGGACATGAATAAGAAGCAGGAAATGGGAGTAACAGGTAATCAAAGGGTGGGCTCCAAGCACCTGTATGCTTTTGGTAAGCTCACAATATGTCTTACAACAAAAGAATATGACAGGAAGTCACGCATAACAGGAACTAAAAGTAAAGAAAGTATCCATCTTGGAAGAAAACAGGATCAATTTGGCAATAATGTGTGTGTATTTGTATGCATCTGTAATGTTTAAGAAATAACTTTCACTCTCTCAACAGCACCCATAATTATTACTACCCACCCTTTTGCATACAGTCACAATTTGTGGTCCATATCTACACTTTTCCTTCACTGATACACTCATCCTAATAATGTCCCGACTTCTCTGGACTTCATCACATTTCAAGCTTCTCTTAATCTGTCTATTCATCCAACAAAAATTGGGACGAACCACACATTAACTCCATCACAAAAACTTTATAGATGCATGAGACTTTTAAGAACACAAGAATTAACCCTATAACCCACAAAGAAGAATCAACACAAACTAACCTACCACCAAACTACCACTACCCTTGGGTTCCGGGGTACCATGCCAGTCAACTTGAAGCAAATCAAGGCCTTGTAAGAGATAGTAAGGCTATATAAAGGAAACTACAATTATACTTACAAGTTTTGAACGCAGATGTGATTACTCATATAGAATGGAATGGATTAAACTGAAACATATATTGATATGAAAAATGAGAAGCAGCAGGATAATAGGAGTCAATTGTAGGAAGAAGAGCACAGATATTTTGTATTAATATAGAGTATATGTATGGAGATAATGGAGCAAGATGACTTGGTGTCATGAGGAGAGACAGGGCAACTTTGCGCAAAGAAAGCAGTATACGATGATGGCTTTTTCTGGAATAAGATCTTCAACAGAGATTGAAGAGCTAATTGAAAGTTAGTTGTGGGTTGCGTTATATAGTAAGAGCAACACACATTTGAATTCTTACGTATTATCAGAAAGGGACGTGAGCATTAACAGGAGGGAGAATAAGGGGTAAGATTTATTTTAACAAACATTGGAGGTCTTGTTAGATGAGTTATTTAAGGTTTAGTACACACAAGCGGTCAAAGCTCCTTCGAGAAAGGGCTCTAAATGGTATTTCCAGTGAAAGATGTAATAAAATGCCAGACAACATTGGAAAATACAATTGAGAATGAAGCTATATTCAATAAAAATGTCACTTGAAATAAATATATGTTTGAAAAATAGTTTTAAGAAAGTAGAATTATTGCCATTGCATATGCCATCTAAGGCTCAGTAGTGGTATTCATTAGATATTTTCTCCTTACTGGGAGGGCAAGGTCGCGCTTGTGGCGGATAGTTGGTCTCTATTATCGCATGTTGGTTGTGAACAATTGACAATTCATGTTTTTTGTAGATTAATGACTGCCAGAATTTTCACAGATGTGGGCCGCAAAGGTGAGAACCTCATTCTTAGGAGAATGGCGCTCTTGCCTATGGCTCTTCCAAAGTGACTCTTAAGGTCCACGGGACCAAAGAGGTTAGAGTTGGACTATTGTGTGGTTTTAGATGACTGACCAGGATTGATGGGCTTGTATTGCAGATTAACAAAGCAACTATTTTCACTCTTCAAGCCTGCAACGTGGGGCCCTCACAAACCCCGTGGGTCAAGGGAAATAGTTGGGTTGATGACGATTATTGGGAGGGTAGAAGAGTGGCTAATAGTATTCGTCGGCATTCATGGCCTCGAAAACTGCCTATCGTAATGTGTATGCCTGCACAAAGAGGGTGTTTTATAGGTCATATTGGGGATTAATGTTGGCTGCCATTGTGAACAAAAATAGTAGGAAGTTCTGGAGGCTGGTGAATTCAGTAACCCTCTCATCACCATCTTCCCTTGAGGCACAGATCAGTGAGGAAGACTGGTATACTTTTATTCACTCATTTTATAGTGGCAGTGATTTTGAAAACTGGGTATCTCTTGCGTCCTGTTCCCAAGCCGATGTAGAGGCATTTTCAAATACTCAGATGCCAGTAATTCTGTCTGAAATAATCAGCAATATGTAAGCCTCCAGGGCAGGTGGCCCCGATGGTTTGCCATCTGTGATTTTTTAGAAGGATCCTAGGAAATGGAGTCTAACTCTGAGTGTGTTCTTTAAGTGGGTACGAGTTTTAGACTATGTCTCAAAATTCTTGGTAAGGAGACATAGTGAAGCCCATCGACAAAAAAGGCAAATTGTACCAACCTGTTATGTTATGTTATGTTATGTTATTAGTTCATTGTTATAGCGCACGGCTACTCAAAAAGAGTGTCCCGGCGCTTTTATTGGAGAAGGCAAAAGACAGCTGCAACATAATAACATAACACCAAATGAAAGACTAAAAGAGCAGTGAGCCAGGAGTTCAAGAGAGAACGGCTACTGAATAAAAAGCCACGTTTTAAGGCCCTTCCTAAAAGCCAGCAAGCTAGTGGCTCCCCGCAGAGCCAGCGGCAAAGAATTCCATAGCTGAGATGCCAGCAATCCAAAAGAGCGCCCGCCAAGGCGCGCTTTCTTTACCCGAGGGACAACAGCAAGGTGCAGGGATTCCGACCTCAGAGACCTGGTCGGATGATAAAAGACCAGTCTCTTTTGGAGGTACTTAGCTCCCTCCTTGTGAAGAGCTTTATAGACCAAGGTCAGAGCCTTAAAGGCGATCCTCTTGCGAATGGGCAACCAATGTAACGTTACCAGCAAGCCCGAGGCACTAGAGCGCCTACTAAGGCCGAAGATTGCCCTGGCCGCGGCGTTCTGCACCACTTGAAGGCGCTGCAGCAAGTACTCTGGAAGGCCCAGGTAGAGAATGTTGGAATAATCCAACCTGGACCCAATCAGAGCCTGAACTGTCAGCGTCCTATGTTCCACGGATAACAGAGGAAGGAACCTCCGCAGCATCCTAAGGATGCCAAAGCACATGCCCGACACCCCCAGGATCTGAGATTTCAGGGTTAACCTGTTATCCAACTTCACCCCTAGATTCTTTGCAACCTGAGAGGAGCAGGATGGAGGGAACATATCCCGTGGCCACCAAGTCTGCCAGTCAGGTTCGGTGTCACACCCAAAGAAAAGTACTTCGGACTTGTCGGAATTGCACCTGCTAATTATCACTTGATTAGACTGATATTGCTTCTAAGTTGGTTGCTCAAACTTTGTTGAAGTATTTGGCTGGTTGGGTTTTCGATTCTGGGCCGATCCCCTTTGAGCAAGGGGGGTTAGACCAAGATATTCTACAATAGACCACTGTTTCACTCTGTGGGGAGCTGCAAAGAGGTCAATGGAGCTGGCAGGGGGCTTGTGTTGGTGCTTTGTTGACTTCTGGGCGGCTGTCTACCAAGTGGACAGGGGAACCCTCTGGTGCAAATTCCACCAGTGGAATATCTCTGGGGCTCAGTTAGGTTTGCTTACGGGGCTCCAGTGTGATAACTGGGTTCAGGTTCACCAAGATGGGTTAGGTAGCTTGTCAAGGAAAATTCCAGTAGAGAATGGGTTGTGCCAGGAGTGCGTATTAGTCTCTTTGCTATTTAGTTTGTTCATTGCGGGCCTTCCCCAGACGTTAAGTGCAACCCATAGTTTCTCATCGAGGATTGGGTGTAGACACATTAGCTGCCTATTGTATGTTGATGATCTTGTAGTGATGGGTCTTTTGCATACTGGGCCCCAAAGAAAAATAAATGCTGTGAACTCCTACTGTCTCGAAAATAAATTAACTGTTAATGTTGATAAAAGTAACACTCTGTTTTCTTAAAAAAAGAAAAGGACCGTTGCGTGGTTCCTAGGAAATGTACAGCTGGAGTAGGCCCGAAAATATAAGTACCTGTGAACGATTTTTTCTAATGATCTGCCCGGAGATAAACATATGGCTTCTCATTCTCATACACTTGTAATATCAGGCAAAGTGAAGGCTCTGAAAAGGTTTGATTATAGATTTGGCAGTTATACTTTTGAGCCATTAAGTAAGTTGATGCAGGGCTAACTTATTCCTCAGGCTCTTTATGGGGCTGAGGTGTTAGCAATTGATAGGCAAATCCCATGGGAGAGCCTAAATTGGTGTATTATGAAACTGTTCCTCGACCTTCCCAAAAGTGCGATGATCCAAGCTATAAGTTGAGAGCTAGGTACCATTGCGTGGAGTGCCCTGGCAGATGCAAGAGCCTTGCGCTTTGACTTTTGTGATCTTAAATGAGGTTCAAGGTGAAAAGCTATCTGCTTTAATCCTTCCTGCGGTATTGTGAACTTTTTCCTGTAAGAGTAAGCCTGTGTCAACAATGCTAGGGTGCCTGTTGGTTCCTGAATTATGCTTGGAAGAAGGTAGAGTAATGCAACTAAGCTGAATAAAATGCACCCTTAGGTAAGGTGCTGAGGAAACTAGCCAAAGTGAGGATATGAACTATCTTAGAAATAAGAGCTCTGTTATTCCCTTCCTTATTTTCCAGAAGAATATGAACCTGTTTCCATATCTATATAAAATCCTGGCTAAGCCCCTGGGATATGATGTGTTGTGTTTAATGATTGCCGTTGACCCTGGATGGCGACTGCCAAGTCTAAAGCATGAAATTATGGAGAACTGCGGCAAGTGTCCTTGCCGACAGGGTCACAAGTACACAGTAAGTCATCTTTAGATGGACTGTGTGCTTTTCCTTGAGGAAAGGAGGAAGATTCTTCATCCTGATTTTCTAAAATATGGGACTTGAATGAGAGATGATGGCCTTAACCTGATATGTGGTCTCAGGATGTAGTCATTACACCTCGTCAATTCTTGCGGAAAATAGTAACCTCCTATACCAGGCTCTCTTTTGTCAATTAATTCAGACCGAAGGTAGGATTTGTAATGCCACGCCAGGTAGGGACTTAGATCGAATGGGACCCTGGGGTTTACAGTAGTTTGGCCTTGTACTTTGCACTTTAACTCTCTACCTGGCAAAATTAGTTGTATGCCTTGTGAACGGAGGGGCAGATTTACAAGCCCCTTGCGCCATTTTTGCGTCATTTTTCACCTGGTGAAAATGACGTAAAAGTGGCGCAAGGGGCTTATAAATCTGCCCCTCAGTATCTTGAAAGAGTATTAATAAGTTTGATAATGTGTTGTGAACTTATCAAGTTTTGTTCCCCTCAGATAGGTTGGTGTAGATCATGTAATAAATTCAGTGGAAAGAGACTTTGGGCAATGAGAAATCACGGTTTTTCGCATTTTACTTTGTTAGAACTGGGGTTCTCTAGTTGACAATGGTTTGCACCTTTGTCCAAATAGGGACCCTTGCTTCTAGTTAGAGTGAGGGGGCTACTCTCCTAAAATAACCCCTGTTCAACCCTGTGGTAGCTTGGCACTAGCAGGAAGGCTTATCTCAGAGGCAGTGTGTAAAGCATTTGTGAACACATACAACAATACAGTGAAAACACTACGGATGGACACAACACAGGTTTCATAAAAATAAGTATTCTTTGTATAGACTTAACACATGACCCAAACGAGAAAAATCCACAATACAATATTAAGAAAATGACTTTAAGATGGTAGAAATAACTCAGTTCCCCTTACATGGTAAATGCGACACCTTCTCACAAAGTACCTTTGGATGCGGTATGCAAGATAAACAAAAGGGTCGCAGGGAGAACGATGCATCTGTTCCTTGCTTCAGGGGAGGCGATGCGTCTGTTCCTCAGTGCTTGCGCAAAGTAGGCGTGCATCTGTTCCTTACCGGAGAGGAGGTGATGCGACGATCTCGTGGTGCGTCCCGGTTGCGATGCGACAAGATGGCCTCTTTGATGAGATGCAACGACGTGGCTTCTGAGCCACAACAGGTCCTGCAACACACTTCTCCGATAATGCGACGGCTTCCCTTTTAGTGGCAACACGCATCTCCAGGGAGGCGATGACAAACAGCTGCGACGGAGACACGCTTCTATGGTGATGCGACAGTGACACTTGCAGTGGAGGCACGCTTCTCCGATGATACGACGACAACAGCTGCAGATGCGACATGTTTCTTGTTTAGTCGCGCTTCCAGCTCCCAATAATATGCAGGCTTCTGCAGACAGAATTCCCAGCAAGGAAATTCAGGGGGGAGCTGGTGGTGAAGTCTTGTATCCCTGAGACCTCAGCAGGAGGCAAGCACAGTTTAAGCCCTTGGAGATTCTTCTTCAAGATGATGAAAGTTTCAATAAAATTCTTTCTACTTTCCTTGGCAATGAAGAAACCACTGCAGGCCAACCCCAGAAAATAGCACACTGGCACAGAGGCAGTCCAACCCCTGCAGATTCTCTGGTTCTTCTTCTTGGCAAAAGGTCTGTCTTGATTCCCAAAAGTGATCTAAAGTCTTGGGGTCTGTGCCCCAATATTTAAACCAGTAAATCCTATGTCCTCTGAAGGCAGAGGGTGCCTGTACCTAGCCAAGACCAGTACTGTGCAGCTTCCTGGCAGGAGGTGAAGATAGCATTGATGAAAGCAAACCTGGCACAGGTAGCTGAAAAGAAATCTCCTCCCCTACTCTCTAGTCTATGAGTGCTCAGGGGAGTGAAAGGAAATCTACGCCCCCCACACTCTCTGTGCAGCTAAGGTTCTATTCAGCCCAGCCCTGACTCATCAGACTGCTGGAGCCAAGCTCTCCCGTCACTCACAAACCATACACGCAATACACAGCCTAGCAGAGGCAGGCTGGATGGTTAGGCAAGAAAATACACCCTTTCTAAAAGTGGTTTTTTTGTTGTTTTTTTTAAAACATTTGTATTGGTATTTTTGCACTTACAAAAAATGACCACAAATGATATATAACGTGAAATCATTGTCGCGTTCTCCATCTGGGGTTGACAGCCCTTGTGGCTTAGCTGCTGGTGGCACGGATTAAACATAGGGCACATCAGTTTGGCCATCCCTGAGTCAGTTCAAACCCACATCTAACATAACATATAACAAATATACCTTGTTTCTATATGTTTGGGGACCGTGAGGCTAAACGTCTCAAGACGACATATTTATTTGAGCGTCCCCGCGTCCCCTACCTACTCTGTGAGGAAAAGGAAGAAGACGAGATTGCAAAAGGGAGGTGGGGGTGTGGGGGGGTCCTGCTATAGTGGATGGTGTGACGCCCCAAACAACATACACAATCTATCTTCACAGCATTGCTGGAATAAGGAGCAAAAAACTTACAATTTATCTTGCAATGCTAGCAAAAACCTTTTTTGATAATAGATGTGTTAAATTTCAAGACTAATTAGACTGGTCTGAACTTGGAACTCTCTTCGGCTGCTATATTGTATTTATTATGATATGTAATTGTTTATTTTTTGTTTTAGATTTTATTATGACGTGTTGAGCTGTTTGTTCAGTTCTTGTAAATTGATGAATTTTAACTGGATTTAATGAAATAAATGTGATATAACTTTCATTTTGCATAGTTGTCCTTCAGTTATGTATGGTGCAATCTGCTCTTCAATTACATATGGCACCGAAACTTTATTTGAGGTGAATGGTGAGAGAAAGTAGTGATTGTGATATAGTATAAGTCGTCAAGTGGAGATTTTTCCATATTTGACGCACAGATAAGTTACTCTATGGGATTTCTTTTATTCTACTGGTGTGGCGAAGGACCCTTAGGTTGAATCTGACTGGTCCATTCATGGGGGTTCATATGGGACAAGCAACTTATCCAAGGATGCCCACATATCCCCGTCGAGTTTTCTCCATGGCGAGTTTCTTAAGGCTGTGATGTCTGCTCCTCTCAGGAATGTCACCCAGTTGAGCCACCCCTTGAAGTTAGCCTTGGAGGTGTCCTTCCATTTGGTGAGTACTCTTTTGACTGCTGCCGTAAGTAGGAAATCTAGGAGGTCTCTGTCTTGTTGTGTGTTAAGATCAGATGTTATGAAGGCGGTGGTGAGTGATGTGAACTCTTCCCCAAGTGTGCATCCTAAGGCTTTATTTATGAAGGTGAATATTTCCCCCCAATATTTTTTTACCTTTTTACAGTGGAAGATTAGGTGCACCAGGTCCCCCTGCTCTTTGTGGCAGTTCTAGCATCGGTCATTTTCCCTCTGACCCAGGGCCGCTAAGCGTCCTGGGGTCCAGTAGGCCTTGTGCAGAAGCCAGAATTTTGTTTGAGCTAACACCGGGGAGATCATGTTCTTCGATGTGGACATCCAAAGGTATTGTCTTTCCTGCTCGCTTAGTGCGGTGCCTAGCTGTGAATCCCAGTAGTTGGTTGTGTTTTCGTTCAGCTTGGAGGAGTTGGGTCGGAGTAGTTTGTATATGTGTGACACCTGGTGGCCCACTTTGTTCAGATTCTCCATGTACTGAATGATTGATGGTTTGTGTCTTGTTTTTTTTTATTTGTTTAGGGCTGTCCTGATTTTAAGGAAGTTATAGAGTTCTATATATGGGAGGTTATGCTGTTTTTAGCATGTTGAAGGTGTAGGGGCTTTCCCCCTCTTCCAGCTGGTCGGGATATAATATCCCTAGTCTTTTCCACAAGTCAATGTCAAGGGTTTTCCCCTATATTTTATCTTAGAGTTTTCCCACAGCGATTCCCAGTTAGAATTGTTAACTCTGTACTCCATTTCGTGATCTGCGTGTCTTGTGTTCCTAAGTATCGGGCTATCTTTTTGTGATTGTTTGTTCGCGGTGAGGAGTGTTATTGGGTCAATATTGTTAAGTATGGCTTTCTCAATCTTGAGCCAGGCCGGCATGTACCCCTGGTTTGGCAGGATCCAGTACATGCCCTGTCTAGCTATAAAAGCCGTCTGAAATGTTCTGAAATCTGCCAAGTTTAGCGCTCCTAGTTTTTTATCTAATCTTAGTTTTTTCAGTCTTATCCTTGCTTTTTTGTCTTGCCATAGGAACTTGTTTATCATCTTGTCTGTTTTGTGGTGGAATTCGTCCATGAGTGAAAGTGGTAGCATTCCCACCAGGTAGTTGATCACCGGGGTGATCATCATCTTTATCGTGTTAATCCTCCCCCACCATGTAATACATTTGGGTGACCAGGCTTCCAGGAGCCTTTTTATCTTTCCTAAGATTAGTTTCTCAATTTGGTCGAGCGTGGTTTTGAGGTTTTTACCAAATAGAATCGTTAGATACTTGATGAACCCGGGTTGCCATACTAATCCTGATTTGTCTAGTACTTTTCTGGTGGTGTGGATGTTGAGTGGCATACATTCCGATTTATCTCTGTTGAGCTTATATCCAGAGAGGGCTGAGTATTTACCAATGATATCCAATAGGGCAGAGATAGAGGGCTTGGGGTTCTCTGTGATAGTGAGAATGTCCTCCATGTAAGCTGCAAGTATGGTAGTAGCTTTGTTGCAAATCCCCATTGGCTATAATATCCCTGATCACGGGTACTAGTGCCAGTAGAAACAACGCTGGGATAGAGGGCATCCCTGCCTTGTCCCGCGTTGGAGGGTGAATTTTTCTGACACCGTCCTGTTGATGGCTATTTGCGCACTGGGGTTAGCGTACAATGCCATCACCTTCCACGTATATGTATCACCCAGGTTGTATGCCCCCATGCACTTTTCTAGGAAGTGCCAGGACACTCTTTCGAATGCCTTCTCTGCGTCTAGAGTGATTGCCACTGCAGGTTTATCAGACTTGGAGGCATGTTCGATAACATGGCACAGGAGTCTCGTGTTATCATGCGACATTCGTGACTTCAGGAATCCTACTTGTGAATTGCTAATCAGTTTAGGGAGTACCGTGATAAGTCTTACGGCTAGTATTTTAGCATAGATTTTGAAGTCTATATTGATAAATGAGATGAGTCTGTAGTTTTGGGGTCGTTGCTTGTCCTTGCCGTCTTTAGGGATGACTATTATGTTTGCCTCCGACATGGATTTTAACACTGTTCCCTCCCCCTCACAGTGGTTGAAAACATTTCTTATGGTTGGGAGTAGTTGTGTTCGAAATGTTTCATAAAAGGAGGCCGTGCATCTGTCTGGACCCGGCGCCTTGTTGTCTTTGAGAGACTTAATCGCCATCTCAATTTCGGTTGTATTTATCTCCCTTCCTAGTGAAAGTGCTTCCTCGTTTGTTATTCTAGGAAGGTCTAGTCTGTCTAGGTATGCAGTGCAGCCGTCCTGGTCTAGTATTTCGTCCCTTTTGTAGAGCTTCAGGTAGAATTCACCGAACGTGCGTAGGATGTCCTGTGTCTTGTGTGTGTGTTGCCCCGTGAGTCAGTGATGGATGCAATGGTGTGTTGTCTTTGTTTGTGCTTCAAGTATGACGCTAAGATTTTCCCTGCCTTTTTCGCCTCGCATAGATTAATCTCTTTGTACTTATTTATCCACAGACCAGCCCTTTCACTCAGAATTTAGTTGTATTCATATATCTTTTTTGTCAGATCTTTTAAGGTGTTATAGTTCCTTGTGTCACTGCTGTGGATAGCTTCTAGGGTTTTAATCTCTTTTTCTAGATGGTCTAGATATATTTTGGCTTTCTTGTTCCGTTTGCTTTGATGTCTATTAGTGTTCCCCTGATCGTCGCTTTGAGTGCGTCTCACAGAGTCTTGGGGTCCATACCTGGAGTTTCGTTGTGTCTAATGTAGTCCTTAATGACTAGTTCTATTCTGGCCTAGTCTTCTTGATTTGCCATAACTTCATTGTTAAACCTCCACCTGCGGGTGGGATTCATGTTGTGTCGCCCGCCAATTGCAAGCTGATGCATGAGTGGTCTGAGATTGTTCTAGCCGCTATTTCTGAATGCTATATTAAATGGGTGTGTGAGCCCGATATTAGGATGTAGTCTATTCTACTGTAGGAGTTGTTTGGGTTGGAGTAGAATGTGTAGTCTCTGGTATCGGGGTGTTGTAGTCGCCAAGGATCCTTCAGGTCAAATCTGATACATATGTTCATCAGAATGTTGTGTGAGGCTGGGGGGAGGGTATGGGCTTGTGATTGTCTGTCCAGGGTGTAGTCTAATGCTAAGTTAAAGTCACTTGCCAGATCCGTCATATCGTTTCGGGGGCAAGCCTCGAGTCTCCTCGAGACTCTCTCCCAGAATACGGTGTCATCTGCATTTGGGGCATATGTGTTCACTACCTGGATGGTTTTGTCCCCTCTATCCAGTTGTGTTATTAGTAGCCTTCCTGCCTCATCTTGATGCTGGTCTATGACTGATATTTTTGAGTTCTTATTTATCAGCATGATTACTCCTCTTTTCTTCCCTAGCACTGGCGAGCAGGCTACCCGACGTATCCATCTTGCCTTTAGTCTTGTTGCATCCTCATGGGATAGCTTGGTTTCTTGTAACAGTATGATGTCCCCTTTGGTCTTAGCTAGGTAGTCTAGTATTTTTTTCCTCTTGACAGGGTGGTTGAGGCCCTTCACATTGAGGGAGATTATCTTCAGGTTTACTAGCAAAGAGGGCTGTTATTTTGTGCCATACCTTCTAGTGTGGGTGCACCGCCGGATTTCCTCTCCTCTGTGTGATGTTGTGTACGTGCTCCTTTGTAGTGCCAGTGTTTCCCTGTGGGCTCCGCTTGGTCCCCCTAGGGTTCCTTTCTTTGTTATAGATCTGTCCCACTCACGCATTTTTCTGAGAACTTGCTTATGTACCTGGTGGTGGACGGAGCAGGGTGAAGATAGGGGAGGAGGGAAAGGGTGTGACAGAGTAGGTAAGTGGAACAGGCATTGCACAAAAAACAAACTGAATGAACCAAATGAACAAGACATACGACCCTGGAGCTTCTCCTCCCCCTCTTCCCACATACCCCTTTCCCCCCTCCCTCCCCACCCCTGTACCTTGCGTGCTGGACATGCGATGGCAAGAACACCGTTCCGCCCTCCCTGAGAGAATTATGGTTCTATACTGGTCAGAAGATCGTGCTCCTACTTCCCTCTTTTGTTGCACAAATGACTGGTTTCACAGTTATTTAGTACTAACATTATCTTGCCTAGTGCTCCCCCCACATTCCTTACCCCATCTTGTATCGCCTCCCAAGGACCTATCGCTGAGTATCTTGCGAGCAAAGGATATATAGGCAGACACGATGACGGCTCCCGTTCTATCCCACTAGTGTCCTACTGCAAGTCCTTGTGGGTATAGTCTGCATCGTCAGGCTGGTGAGAAAGTTCCTAATGTGACTTGTCACAATGTCTTGAGGTAGCTTTGTTGTATTTGGAAAGGGCTGTGGTGGGATTCTGATCTGAGGTAGAAGCGATTGAATCGGCTGATGTCCTGGTTGAGGCATTGACTCCAGCACACCACACCTGCTCACTCCACTCTTGGATCCGGCGATGCTCTTCTCCAGCTTGACCCTGGTTGTGTGGTTTCCATGTCTTGTTGTGATGGGCCTTGTAGGTATCTGCTCAGCTCAATAGGGTCCTCGAAGACGTGCGATCTTCCCTTGTTGGTGATTTTGAATTTGGTGGCGCCCACAAATGAAAATAGGATGTTTTCTTGTCCCTCTGGGCCAGAAACCCATTTCTAATGTCCACTATGGGTTTGGAGTAGTCCTGCGTGAGAATATCTTATGGCCGTTCGACTGCATGTTTTGGTTCTTCCTTGCTACCCCAAAAATGGCCTCAGCGTGTATTGATCGCAGAGGTTTACATATAATTGGGTGCGGGCTCGCCCTATTTGATGCCTTGAATGGTGGGACCCTGTATGCCTTGTATAGCTCGAAGGGATGGTCAAGTTTGATGTTTGTGATTTTGGGGATCATCTCCTCGATAAGGGCCATGCAAGACCCTGCTTTGTCTTCCTCTCCCTCCGGGACTCCTAGGATTCTTATGTGTCCCCTTCTGTTGTGATCATCGAGCTCCGCCGTCTGTCTCAGCAGTGATGCAGTGGTCTTTGATAGGCTGCCAAGGCTTTGGTTGTGTGTTGGTCTCTGTCTTCTATGTCGCTAACTCTCTGCTCCACCACTGTTAGCCTGTTGTTTGCTGCGTGGATATCAGCTCTGACCACAGCTAGTTCTAGTTGAATGGCATCCGTGGTGTGCTTGGTTGATTTGGCTAGGTCATGTACTTCGGCTTGCTTTTTCAAGATCATGTCCAGTGTGGCATTGAGGTCTGCTCTTTGCTTGATTGGTGAACCTGTTCTTCTTCTGTGGCTGCAGGTTTTTCCCATCATTACCAGCCATGGCTAACAGACCTCTCTTTGCTTGTAACAGATCGAACCTTCTGGCCCCCTTCTGCGTTGTGGTCTGACCCTTTTTCCCTTGTGGGACCATGACCTTCGCTTTTTTGTTGCACTCTCTCCGTATCTCGTGAGGTATTATTATTTCGGTGTGTTCAGGGTGGCTCCCTTGATCTACTTCCCCATGAAGCGAACTGTGTTTCACTAGCGCCTTTGTTTGGACGTACCACCTTAGTGATGCTCTGGTTGATGCCACCTCTGTAGTCTCACGCTGCTTGATATAGTACCTATATACCCGTGTCTAGCTCGCTGTTTCTCCTTATTCCCGGCTTGCCCTCTCCTTTTGCGTCCGTCTTTTAGCGCACCTATCCCTGGAGTTCTATTTCTTTCGGGGGGATTGGGTCCCCCGTGCCGTTGCCCGGTGACTTCACTGGAGGTTATATTTGATGGTCTTTGGATTGGGCTCTTTGTCCTATGCACCCCCTAGTTATTCCAGGTATTCTTTGTTGTTTCCACCACCAGGCACCTTGCACTGCACATAGGCCACTGCCACCACCCCTAGCCGGTCTTCTTAGCTCCTTGTGGCTCCTGCTACAGCTGGTGTTGCTAATGTGGAAGCCTGCACACTTCTGCCTTTGTTTGGTTATCCGCTTTGGTTGCTCGTGTTGCTTCGCCCTTGCTCGACTCGCCCGCTTTGTCTTTTTCTACTTACTGCTGTCCCTTCTTCTTAAAATGGAGGCCCTCTGAAAGTATAGCAGTTTCGCTTTCGTTTCATGTCCGCACCGTGTGTGACCTGCATAGAACGCCCTTCTTTCTGTTTACGTGCCTCTTAGTACCTCTTAGTGTTGTCAAGTGGGGATTCGGGGGTTCGGTGCAATGTGATATGTGTGTTTCGCCGCTGCCCTCCGCGTTGGATGCACTAGCCTCCCCGCTCCGCCCGATACACTCGCCTTTCCTTTTTTTGGGGGGGGCGTGACGCTGCCTTTACTTAAGATGGCGGCCCCCTTTATGCTGTTGCGGTTTCGTTTTGTATGGGTGTTGGGGGATTACTTCCCGGCATGTACTGCGTTTGCGGCTATCCGTGATATCGGGGCAAGGGTGGCTTTCGCTCCTTGTTTCGTGGGTCACGGAGTACTGTAGCTCTGTGTGGATCCGATTAAACTGCATGCGCTTCCAGATGGGGGCTTTGAATTTGTTGTTGCTTCCTCTAAGATGGCGGCGCCCATATTAGTTTCGCTTTCCCAGACGGGATGGTGATCTTTATTCAGCCCCAGTGATCTCATGGGTAGGCAGCGCGGTTGGCGGCAGGGGATGCACCACTGACCTTGGTTATGCTTTTGATTCCTGCGCGCCTGTTCCCGCAGTTGTGGCGTCGGACGTCTCCGCTGTATCTGTGTTGATTAGTGGGTGGTCGCCATCTTTGGTCCCATGGGTCTACTCATGTCGGGCGATTAACTGAGATATCTCCTTCTCGTCAGCACCGCATCGGGTCGCTCTACAGCTTTACCGCTTCCCTGCACTCTCCGTTTGCCGGGCTGGTCGTTCTTTATTTTCCACGGTTGCTGGTAGGGTCTGTTATTTCCTGGCTGCTCTCAGGGAGTAACGTTTTTCCTACCATGTTCCCTGGGTCAGTTAGGATTATGAGATGTTATCATCAAACTGCCCATTCTGGCCTATGTGGACAGGTACCCTTGCAATAGTGAAAAACGAAATTGGCTGTATTTTGCTATCAGGACATGCCACACATATCAGGACATGTCCTACCTTTTACTTACAATGCACCCTACCCTTGGGCCTACCTTAGGGGTGGCTAACATGTAGGGAAGGGAAGGTTTAGGGACTGGTAAGAGGGTGCACTTACCAAGTCTACATGGCAGTACTAGATTGCACACAGGCTCTGCAATGGCAGGCCTGTGACACACTTTACAAGCTGCTTCTGTGGGTGGCACAATCAGTGCTGCAAGTCCACTAGCAGCATTTGATCTACAGGCCCTGGGCACACATGGTGCACTGTACTAGGGTCTGACAAGTAAATCAAATAAGACAATCATGGAGTCACTAATCCATTACAGCAATTTACAGTAGGGAGAAATTGCACTGTGGCACTGAATAGCAGTGGCACAGTTCCCAAAGCATGTTACCAGCAAAAACATATAAAAAACAGAGGGGACAACAGTGAAAAATGGAAGGGAGACTCACGGCAATGGTACCAGGTCTTACAAACTTTATAAAGTTTAACCAGCCTAAATGGACTGTATGCCTTGGGTAATTAACAATATCTCAAATGTTTTAATAGGTATATGATAATGTTGTGACCCTTATTGAGTTTTTATGTGAATATATCTTCCATTTTATATTGTGTATTTTACTTCAGGCTGACAATAAGTGTTAGTGGATTAACTGAATTAAGTGTTATTTATGGATTGGATAATGTTTGTGTTTGTGTATGTCATATGATGTCTATGTAATATTTCTATAAGTATTTATTTCTCAGAAATAAAGGATTTTGACTGACTGACTGCCCAGGATAGCCCCAATGTAAGTACTAAACAATGGTCTGGGTATTTGAACACAAAAATGTTCTGATGCGGTTGCCAGCTTCAATATTATCATGTGGTTTTGTCTAGTGCCATGAACTGCTTCAAAGGTTTTGTGAAATGTCAATGCTAACCTTGATTTTTAATGTTTTGTAGAAATGGGTTTATTACTGGCCATAGCACCTACCTCAACATCCATCGCCTTCTCAGTATGCTGATGGACCCTACGGCTGCCGCTGTGGTCACAGTGGCGATCTCACTTGATATTGAGAAGGCTATGGATACCATGGGGTGGGGGGTTTTATTTGCGACATTAGAGGTGATGCATTTTGGCACAGGGTATATTCGCATGCCAGTGGGGGCGCGAGGCACATGGTGCTCACCCCGTGGCCTCCTCATATGCCAAAGATGCTTTTGTTTACCTATGCGATGAGGGTCCTCACTCCTGGACAAGATTGCTTTCCTGGATGATTTTGGGGGCAATATTGGGCCCTGAGGTGGACTGGTCCACGTCTTGCCTGTTCCCGCTCTGCCTGATTCAGGAGCAGAATGGAGGCTTACCCCTTCTATGGCAGTTCAACACATATAAGCACCTGGGAATATGTGTTTTCCATTCTGACGCCGGTCTCCTTGAGGGGAAAGTAGGTGGGGTGCTGAGCTCTATTCAGGGTTCCATATCATTCTGGGCATCACTGTCACTTTTCCTTGTGGGCCAGGAAACTATCTCCAAGGTGCTCATTCTCCCTCACCTGTTGTACTTTTTTGTGGCACTTTCCTTTCACGCTTCCCACCTGCTTCTTTGTGGACTTAAACAAGTTATTTGTGAACTAGTATGGGGCATGGGCAGGAGTCGGTGGCTCTCGCTCAGCTTTTCCAGCCTATACAGTAAGGTTGTCTCAGGGTCCCCAACTATGAGGTTCATTATGCAACAACCCAGCTACAGCGGCAGGTGTGGTTGCTGGGGAAGGTGGGGGGGCGGGCTTCCTCGGAGTGGTTGGCAGTCTGGTGTCTGCTGGATGGGACACACATATACACTTTGTTGTCTTCCCCAAGCCTCCATCTACCGCACGTGATGCATCAGATGCAGATCGCACATCATTGCTGGCGGAGGTACATGTGCAGTGAGGTGGCCAGGCCCACATACTCCCCATTGCGTCCCCTCTGGCAAACAGCAGCGGTTCAGAAGGTTCCCCGGAATCATGAGACACAGAGCTGGAGGGAAGTGGGAATAGAACGCACCTGAGAACTTTTTGGGGAGGGGACATTTTTAGCCTTCCTGAAGCGCAGAGACATCCACAGCCTCCAGATGGGACAATTTGTGATGTACAATGCGATTTATCTGGCAGTCGCTGCCTATTGGGGGTGGGAAGTTGTGGTAAATAAATAATTAATTACCGGTTCTATTTTTGACTGGATACAATATAAACAGATAGCTCAATAAATAGGAGTCAAGATACGAGGTAGCTAGAGTTGACAGGCTTTAATTAAGCATAAAGGACTGGAACAGGACAGCCTGTACGGGAATAGGATGGCAGGGCCCGGCAGCTGCCGGGGCAGGATCTGGGAATGGCTAGCAAACTTTAATAACAGTGCACAATATTTATAGTTAAACAAATACATTGTATTCAATACAGTAGGCGTAGCAGTAGGCGGAGTTTGTAGCAGTCGCGAAAGATAAGGCATGAAGTGGGTGTAACAAGAGGTGTGTACAGGGCGTATACATAGACATGTGATGCAAACATAACAGAATATGTCATAAACGGGGCGGAAACATGGAGGGGGCTACCTGAGCAGCTGGGACCTCTAACCTAGTGGTGCGCGTAAACTGGCAATGACGTGTTACCAGGGAGAACTGAGGCTATGACTTCTGCGCTAGAAGAGGAGACGAAAGTCTGGAGTGTCAGAGCGACATGTACCTAAAGCCTATCTAGTATCTAGTGTTTAGAGAACATGTTGATAGAATCCAAAAGTTATCAGGGCAAAGGCTAACAGACATTAAGACTGGGGCATGCATAATTCTACATGTAGTGTGTGTGCGAGGAATATTCTATGAATATTAATACAGTATTTCTCTTACATGGAGACATAAAGGCTAGACCATGACGGAAACTATTGATGCGATTCAGTAGCTTAGGAATGCAGAGAAGGAGGGCTGGACTGATAACTAGAAACATAACATACTCTTGGCAGACTGGGAGGCAGAGCCAGGCCGAGCCGGGCACTGCGTGGCATGAAAGTAAGTGAAGGGTCAGGGATACAGGTGGGGGCTGTATCGCTCCTCGGAGAGGGTTCAGGAGACAGGAGCTGAATCTGAGTCCGGGCCCTTTTGAGGCCTAGAAACGGGGATAATTCAATGAATTAACGTGCACACTGTAAAATGTGGCAACGTAGGTTTACATAGGCCTGATATTCGTTATATTCACGAAAACTGGAAACTGGCATACTAGAGATGGACACAACTATAATTGCATCTTTAATCGATCATAAGGGGGATACATGCATATCGATCATGCACATATAGCATAACATGGGGAACACGTAGACACATATAACATGGCAAAATTTACTTTTCCACATTCCCTCCTTGTGCCCTACGTTTCCATCAGGAAACATCTATATTCATGATACCATCTATCATTTCATACAGCATCATTTGCTCGTCTCGAATTGTCTTGGAACGGGACTTAGGACTAGGAATACAAGAGGTAGCACAAATGCCGCAAATCGCAGGGCCACATTGTATACAGAGGCAGCAACTGAATATGATCATTACTGCAATACCTAGAAATGACAATACTTTCCATCCCCAGGCGGATATGATACTCCAGAGCCAACCGGACCATGTCCAGGTGCCTGGATTCTGGTGTAACTGATGGGCAATTTTGTGAAGTCTGCTTATAGCTGAATAAACAGACGGCGCGTTATTAGGAATGAAAATGCAGCAACTAGATCCGATGACTCTACATGCTCCTCCTCTATCGGCCAGTATGACGTCAAGAACGAGACGATTTTGGAGCACGACAAATCTCATAGCAGATTGCTCTTCGGTTAAGTTACCTAGAGCAGAAGTAGTCTCATTCACTACTGCTTCAAGGGTTCTGGTTAGTCTACGTATTAACTTACTATTCTGGACAGGTCCTATAAAGAAGAAGAAACCTTTATTGAAATCTTGATATTGTTCTAGAGCAGTTTCAGTTTGATCGACAATTGGGGACTCGATCTCCCTTCTATGTCTAATGTGTACTAGATGTGTGTTTCTGTGATAATCAGATGGGGCTAGAAAAACCGGTGGCAGTAGGAAGGCAATGTAACATGTTCCATCCCAATCGAGGGGCAGACGAACATATGCGGTCTGACCACAAACAAAATAAGAATGACGTGAAGCTTTGAAAATAGATTTCCCACTGTCACTGTACTCGACAGTAGTAGTACAATCACTATGTCCTACATGTGCGGAACCATTCTTTCTGACACATAATTCGCCTTTGACTGGTAGTACTGAAATAGCAGGCAAATCTGGAGTAGTATCAGACTGAACATTCAGGACCATGAAATTCGAAGAATAATTACCTAAATTATAAACTTCATTTTCTAGATCTAACCCTGTTCTATGGGGGAGACCTTGCTTGTCTGGAAAACATGTTCTATTCAGAAGGGACATATCATTTGAAGATGACGTTAACGTGGACCATGCTCCACACGAACCATTATGTGAAAATGGATAAGGAAAGAGTGGCAGAACTCCCTTCGGTGTCTGGAAAGGGGGGAGTCGACCACACACCCAACAATTAGTGGCATTGCTGGTCTGGTGTGAATAGTGTAACATTCTTATAAATGTATTATTACGCATAGCAAGACGATAGGATAACTCGTGAGGAGGCAGATCACTAAATGTGTGCTCTACTGTGGCATTAGAAAACTTATTTACATGAGAAATTGGAAAACATAAATGTAATGCATAACTTGTGCAGGTAACCATCAAACTTAGAAACAATAGAAAACTTAGAACAATGATACATCTTATGGAGTTTTGACTAACTCTCTCACTATGGGGGTCTATCTCATACATGTCAGATACCTGTCTAACCGTTTCACCCGAGAGGGACTTAGACAATTAAACTGGCTGACTTATTTTACTAGACCGGAGCTTTAATTTATACTCCTGCTGCGGAGTTGCCTCTAACAGGGGAGGCTTGAATTCAGAGTCAATTTTTAGGCAGTCCTTAGAAATGGAACAGTCTTTGGAATTGTCATTAAAAGTCTTTTTCCGGACTCCATGGAATTTCTTGATATGCGACAGATGGACCCAACCCTTGCGGCCTTCCAACTTCACGGCCGTACGGGTGGTCAGAAGGACTAGTCTCGGCTCCTTCCAGCGGACTTGAACGATCAAAGTTCCTGACCAGTACTAGGTCACCTGGAATGACCTCATGCGGTTTCACTTCGGTATTATCTGGAAATGCAGCGGCAACCTGTGAACGACAAGAGTGTAGGGCAGACATCAAGGAAGCTAGGTAATCTGTCAACATATTACTGGAAACATCTGTAATACTGCGAGGTCTAGGTGTACCCCACATGTTTGGGGGGCGGCCGAATACGACCTCATAAGGGGACAGACCTGATCTGGAGTGTGCGACCATGCGCATGAAGAATAAAGCAACTGGCAGGGCAACTAGCCAGTCTACACCTTTCTCTTTACATGTCTTAGCAATACGGATTTTCAGGGTCTGATTATGTCTCTCTACGAGACCGGCTGCTTCAGGATGGCGCACACAATGGAACTTCCACTGGTACCCTAACAAAAGGGAAACATGTTTCATGAGCTCAGATGAGAATGGCTGGCCGTTATCAGAATATACGACCCTAGGGAGTCCATAACGGGGGAAGAATTCACGAACCAACTGCTTGGCAGTGGTTGCTGCTGTATAATCTGGAACTGGATATGCTTCTGTCCACCTGGACAAAGCGCATACCACTACGAGGACATACTTGAAACCTCGACATCGCTCCATCTGAATATAATCCATCTGGAGGACTTCAAAAGGGTGGTCAGGAGGTTGGAATCCACCTTGTTCCACCGGGACACTTTTACCTGGATTGAACTGGCAACATATCATACAGGTACGGACTTTCTGCTTGGCTGCAGCTCGTAAGTGCTTGTTGAACCAAAGGTTCTGTATACTGTCTAACATGGCTTTTTCTCCTAGATGTGCTGGACTATGTGCGGTATGGATAATGACTTGAACCATAGAGTCGGGGAGAAACCATGTGGCTTTTCCCTTCGTCACCCATCCCTGATCTGTCTGGACCCCTCCTTGTTCGGACCATTTCTTGATTTCTTCAGGAGTAGCATGTAACTGTATGTCTATGACATCTTGTGTAGGGTCCTTAACTGTCATACAAGTAGTCTGTTCTGGAATGAATGTCTGTGTTTTGTTAACTGGAATGTCTGGTGTCTGAGCTGTAAGCTTGGCTGTTCGATCTGCTAGATCATTACCTTGGGAAATAATATCAGTAACTTTCGTATGTGCCTTGCACTTCATGATAGCAATAGCAGTCGGTAAATGTTTTGCATCTAACAGAGCTTGAATGAGGAAACCATGCTGAATCTTGGTTCCATGAGAAGTCATGAAACCTCTCTCCTGCCAGAGCACTCCGAAGTCGTGTGCAACTCCGAATGCGTAACGTGAATCTGTATATATGTTTACTTTCAGGTTCTTGGCACGTATGCAGGCTTGGGTCAGAGCAACTAGCTCTGCTGCTTGAGCAGACAGGATGTCAATACGGTGTGTTTCAATAACGTCGGTGTCAGTAGTCACTGCATACGCGGCTACTAGTTCTCCTGTACTAGTTCTCATACATGAACCATCCACATAAAGTGTCAGGTCGGGATCAGGTAATGCAATGTCTGTCAGGTCTTGTCTTGGCTTAGTCATAGTGTTAATAACTTCCACGCAGTCATGTGTGGCAGTATTTGAAGTAACTGACGGTAACAGTGTAGCAGGATTTAAAACGTTGCAGCGTCTGATTTCTATGTGTGGCTGGAACAGTGTCAGTTCATAACCTGTTAAACGTGCAATTGTCAAGTGCTGAGTCTGTGTTCGGTTTAAAAGAACTTCCACGGAGTGTGGAACTTGTACTGTCAGGGAGTGTCCTAATACTATGGAATCACTTTGTCTGATAGCTAGAGCTGTGGCTGCAACTGACTTGAGGCACGCAGGCAAAGCCTGGGCTACTGGATCTAATGTGCTCGAAAAATAAGCACAAGGTTTGTACTGTCCTGCTTGATCTTGTGTGAGAACAGATAATGCAGTACCATCACGTTCTATGACAAAAAGTGTAAAAGGCTTACTGTAGTTCGGTGTAGCTCGAACAGGTGCTTGGCATAAGGCTTTCTTTAATTCATTGAAAACAAGTGTATGTTCCTGGGTCCAAGGGAGGACAGTCGATACGGCTGCCTCCTGTGTCGTTAACTGTATCAGTGGCTTTGCTAGAAATGCATACTGAGGAATCCATTGTCTGCAATAAGAAGTGAGGCCAATAAAAGCACGTACCTCCTTCTGTGTCTTGGGCTGTGGAAGACTCGCTATCAACTGGATACGGTCTGGTGTCAACTGCCTACCCCACTTGGACAGTAAGTGGCCTAAGTAGATCACTTGCTGGACACAGAACTGAAGCTTCGAAGGGGACACCTTGTGCCCCATCTCGGCTAGGAAATACAGAACGGTAAGTGATGCTCGCTCGCAGTCACGCTCAGAACGGGCTGTGATCAGTAGATCATCGACATACTGGAGCAGGGCAGTGTCAGTTGGCATGTGAATATTGTCTAGTTGTCTTTTAAGTGCTTGACTGTAAATACTAGGACTTTCTGTGAAACCTTGAGGAGCTCGTGTGAATTTATAGCTCCTTCCATTTAAACAAAAACCGAAAAGGTACTGGCTGTCTGGATGAATGGGGACACTGAAAAATGCATTCTTGAGGTCTATTACAGTAAAAAACGTAGCTTCAGAATCAATGGCTGTCAATAGGGATGAAATATCTGGGACTACTGGATACTGGGGTATGATACATTTATTAAGTTCTCGAAGGTCAATCACTAATCGATATACTGGAGGTGCATTTGGATCAGTACGTTTCATGACTGGAATGATAGGAGAATTACATACATTGGAGTCAGTTTCTACAACCACTCCTTGAGCAATGAGCTCGTCAATAATTTTGGATAAGGCTGCTACAGCCTCAGGTGGCAATCTGTACTGTCTGATCCGTGGCAGGACTATACCTTGCTTGAGAGTCACACGATGGGGTGTGATTTGCATAAATCCTACATCAGTTGGACCTTGCGCCCATAGATGCTGTGGAACATTCAGTAATCTTGGATCAAAATCACGTAATACATAGTGACCTTTAAAGTCTCTCAAAAACAATCGGACTCCTTCTGGAGAACAGCAAATAACTGCACCTAATTCTTTTAACATTCTGATGCCTAATAAATTTTCTGGACATGATTTCGTAAGTAACAAATCAGTAGTTCGGGACAATGGACCAACTTCTAGAGAAACTGGTTTTGAAATCTCGTTCATAATAGGCTTTCCTGAAAATCCAAGGGAAACATTTTTAGAGCCTGAGAGCGGAGCCCCTGGAACCTCGTCATGACTGATAGTAGTCCTACTTGCCCCTGTATCAATCAGAAACTTTCTGTCTTTCCCTAATACTTGACTGTGTACATAGGGACCCTCTTGATCTACAGGTATCTCGATGAGAGGCAAGCCTACCTCCCTCTCTAGGCTGTTTCATGAATACTGTTGATACTCTGGATACTCTGACTGAGCATACTGGTACATTTGCTGTGTAACATGCTGTGTTGCAGCGATAGGCTGCGGTGCTGGAGCTGTCTGTTGTGCATTCTGTGGTGACTGAGAAGTCTGCGAAACTTGTTCTTGTCTAGGCGGACGTGGCCTTTCTTTAGTCTTACCAGTGGCTATGTTGTGTTTCAGAACTGCACACTCGTTTATAAAATGACCTGGCTGTTTACAATAATTGCAAGTCCCTTTAACGGGAGCTGCTGGATGACTGGCTTGATTCGGACCCCTCTTCTGACTGTCTTGTGGAACAGATTGTGCAACTAATACTTTCATTTTCGTATCTTTCATACGTCTCTTTTCGTGTTCTTGCTCTTCCCTGATTCTGTTCTGGTGATACTGGAGCATCTGGAGCATTTGTGACGGGGTATTAGCTTGCCAAGTACTTTCGACTTTTAAAACTCGATTTTTAACTTGTGGGCTTGAATTCTCGACTAGTTTAGTAACAAAAAGATGAGGGTATGACTCACTACCTGTCTTCAAACCACTGTTAATTATAAAACATTTTTCAAATCTAGAATAAAAATCACTAGTGTCTTCATCCTGTTTCTGTTTGCATGCTGAAATTGCATCCCAATCTTCCTTTTTCGTGGCTAGTAATCTTGGCAAAACTTGAATCAATAACTCGGGCAATTCTTTACATTTGTCCCCAAGACCGGTACCTGGTACTCGGGAATTATCTTCAGCTTCTAGAGCTGTCCAATCAATCTTTTTCTCTCCCACCTCCCATTCTTTTTCCTTGAGTTTTTCATATACCCCTGCGGGCAACAGGACCTTTAACATTTTAATGATATCTGGATACGTGTATTCTCCCATACGGAGCATGTCTTTTAATTCGCGATGGAACCCTGCTGGATCTTTGTCATGACAGGGAATTAATTTCTTCATCTCTAAGAGTTCCATCTTTGTGATAGGGGTGTAAACAAATACTCGTTGCATTTCACCACCCGCTTTCCTAACTGGGTGTACTTCTCGTAACGGATGCTGTCTATCTATGTAAAATGGTTTACTTTCTGGAGGTGAGACGTGAACAAAATGCGGATTCAGAAACGTTCTATATTTGTGGCGCTGTTCTAGAATGACACTAATTAAATCGGTACCAAGACCTCTCCATCTATACTGGAGTAACTCGTTCAGAACATCATGTAACGGACCTGGATCAGAATGTTGTCCCTCATACAGTGTAATGAGGTGTTGGATCATATACATACCCACCAGTCGCTGCTCGGCTGGGGGCAGTTTCAGAAACATTTGTGCCACTATTTCATCTGGAAAAGTGGTAGAATCAGTAATCCATCGGACTGCTGATCGGGCTAGTTCTTGTTCATGCATGGTACTAAGTTCACTATAACCGATTCGTGATTTCAGAATGTGATCGGTAGCTTGAAATACTTGCTCGAGAGAACCTTGTTCTGGTGCTGGAAGAGGAAAAACTTTATTGTGTTCTAGGCATGAATGTCGGTCTGGAAGTCTAGTTCTACCTACATACGCTATTCTGGTGGGATTCTCGTCGTCTACCTCTTCAGTAGAAGAGTTGTCTTCTTTCTCGCTTACTTGTGCTGCTTTTCGTTTCTCGTGTAACTTTATTATTTCCCTACGGATCTTCTTGTACATACTGTCTATACAGTTCTGTGTCTTGTGTCTACCCTCGGCTATATTATCACTCCACCTTGTCAGAACTTTCATTTCGGTCGGATCTTTAGTCGGACAATCTTGTTCCCTTATTAAACAATTGATTAGAAACTTTAATAGCATGAGCTGGGTCTCAGCTTTCCTTAGAGACATGATTTCGCCAATACTTTCTGGATCGTCTCCTGTACGGATGAAACGATATATGCTGTCTAGATCTTCTTTCATATTCGGTAGGGTGTCCAAATACTCGGTCACCCGTCTTACACGCAATGAATATATAACCATATTATCATCGCCTGGGACTGGATCATAACGGCATTCGGTGAGAGCTCGTCTGATATCTGCAACGGACTGATATTTGGGCGTACGCTGTAACGCACGTTCATGTAACTCGACTAATGTTACACGTTTGTGTGGCAGCGGGGTACCAGGAGGACCTCCCCCCGCGGCCCCTAAACTGGAATCGTCGACTGATACTCTTCGTGCTGGCAGAGTGACCGATGTAGCGGGTACTTGTACTATGGGCTGGACCGGGGGTACCGTAACAGGTGCTGTAACAGGTGCCCCGGTGGCTGGAGGAACAGGAATTACATTATTTACAGGAGCTGGCGGAACAGGATTTGCATATTCTGGGACTGTGTCGTCCAAATAGGACGAGAGAAAAATATCAGCTGCGGTCGGTTTGTGACGTAGCTTAATCGGAACTAATGGCGGCGGAAAATTACATAGTGCCTCCGGGGTTGCTTTCGGCAAGCCCTCGGCAAGAAGAGGATACATACCCTTAATGAGGGCATTTCTCTGTCTGTCTGACTGTTCGGCTTTAACTCGTTCACCTATTTCGATTAATTCCCTTTCTTGGGCTCTTTCTGAGGATTCTCTATTTAATTCTGACTTTCTCATTTCTTTTTCGGTTCTTTTATGAGATTCTTTGCGCCATAACTCGATGGCATCTTTCTGAGACTGTCTGGATTTCTTTTTCCATAATACTTCTTCTACTCGCATGATGCACTCGGCATCCCATGTACCTGATACAGGCCATCTATATTTCTCTTCTAGATCTTTAGTATACTCGACCCATAAGTCTAGATATAATATGGCACTTATGCCATGCTTATGATACATAAAATGACCTGGACTGTCCCTAGGCGGGACAGGAACTGCTTCTTCGAGCAGACCTTTTCTAGTTTTTAACTGACGTAACTTAGAGAACAAAGGCATAACTAGACTGGAGTCTAGAAACAATACAATACACAATAAACACAATAATAACTTTAAGAAAACAAATCACTCGTACCACGACATTGAAAACACATGAAATAACATTTAAAAATAACGGTTCGGACAAAATACTACCTGGAATACTGAGAACAGAAACACATGAATTTCTCGAGAACAGAACAGATCTTACTGGAATGACTAGATGCACTGCTAGAACAGTACGAAACTTACCGGTCTCATAAAGAGACACGTCAGGACCCGCATCCACCTAGGTGGACACTTCGTGTTGGATCTGTGTACCCAAACCCACGGACCAGAGACAAATTAATTGACCCTGTCTAGATACTACCCCAGCAACGGTACTCACCGGGCAGCAAGAACGGAAGGCCTCGGACTGGACTGGACTGCTACGACGACGGACGGACGAACTTCGGACTTCAGTTACAGGTGGGCCTCCGGATACCTCGGACCTTGGACTCTCGGCTTGGGCTCTGGTCGGGACTCGCCGCGTTCCTCCACCGCCTCGTCTGGATGCTGGACCGCAACCTCCGTCTCCTCCGTGGGCCTGAGGGATACTTGAAGCAGAAATATCTGCACGTGCACGGTATGGTTCCGTCACGGCTGCAGAGGATCAGGGGGCCTGCGTGGCTTCTCCGGCGCGTGGGGAAAGGGCAAGTACCTGTTCGGGCGCCATTATGTGGTAAATAAATAATTAATTACCGGTTCTATTTTTGACTGGATACAATATAAACAGATAGCTCAATAAATAAGAGTCAAGATACGAGGTAGCTAGAGTTGACAGGCTTTAATTAAGGATAAAGGACTGGAACAGGACAGCCTGTACGGGAATAGGATGGCAGGGCCCGGCAGCTGCCGGGGCAGGATCTGGGAATGGCTAGCAAACTTTAATAACAGTGCACAATATTTATAGTTAAACAAATACATTGTATTCAATACAGTAGGCGGAGCAGTAGGCGTAGTTTGTAGCAGTCGCGAAAGATAAGGCATGAAGTGGGTGTAACAAGAGGTGTGTACAGGGCGTATACATAGACATGTGATGCAAACATAACAGAATATGTCATAAACGGGGCGGAAACATGGAGGGGGCTACCTGAGCAGCTGGGACCTCTAACCTAGTGGTGCGCGTAAACTGGCAATGACGTGTTACCAGGGAGAACTGGGGCTATGACTTCTGCGCTAGAAGAGGAGACGAAAGTCTGGAGTGTCAGAGCGACATGTACCTAAAGCCTATCTAGTATCTAGTGTTTAGAGAACATGTTGATAGAATCCAAAAGTTATCAGGGCAAAGGCTAACAGACATTAAGACTGGGGCATGCATAATTCTACATGTAGTGTGTGTGCGAGGAATATTCTATGAATATTAATACAGTATTTCTCTTACATGGAGACATAAAGGCTAGACCATGACGGAAACTATTGATGCGATTCAGTAGCTTAGGAATGCAGAGAAGGAGGGCTGGACTGATAACTAGAAACATAACATACTCTTGGCAGACTGGGAGGCAGAGCCAGGCCGAGCCGGGCACTGCGTGGCATGAAAGTAAGTGAAGGGTCAGGGATACAGGTGGGGGCTGTATCGCTCCTCGGAGAGGGTTCAGGAGACAGGAGCTGAATCTGAGTCCGGGCCCTTTTGAGGCCTAGAAACGGGGATAATTCAATGAATTAACGTGCACACTGTAAAATGTGGCAACGTAGGTTTACATAGGCCTGATATTCGTTATATTCACGAAAACTGGAAACTGGCATACTAGAGATGGACACAACTATAATTGCATCTTTAATCGATCATAAGGGGGATACATGCATATCGATCATGCACATATAGCATAACATGGGGAACACGTAGGCACATATAACATGGCAAAATTTACTTTTCCACAAAGTGCTGAACCACCCTTGGCTCTCCCGCTACACACTGTTTTATCACCTTGGGGTGCGTGCACTCTTATATCGGCTTTACTGACTCATAATCACAATATGGACACTCTGGTATGCAAGCCCAGGACGCGAGACGTGTGAACGTCTTTAAAAGAACAAAAATGGTGTCAATCCCTGCAGCAGGTCTGTAGGCTTCCCACAATCCATGCTTTCCTTTTACACAGTCTAATTATTTATACCAAGCACACCTCACACTGCGACGCATTGCACCCATTTCCCTACTTCTCATGGGTGTGCCCTAGCTGTGGAACACCGGATGCAGGCTTCCTCCATGTGGTGTGGGAGTGCTTGGTACTGGAATGGACCAGGGCAGTGATTGTGGGATCACCTCCATGCTGGTCGGGGTAGTGGTTCCAGCTATGCCTGAATCCTTCCTCTTGGGCATTTGCCCTACGTCCAAAGGGGATAAAATGTTTGCATGGATTTTTGTCCTTGGCTTTGGTGTTGTTCAGCCTACTCCTGGAAATCACAGGCGATGCCGGAGGTGCTGTGTTGGCTCTGCACCTTTTTAGGTCTCACCTGAGCCGATGCGCTTGCGCATTGTTCCGGCGAGATTATAGTAAGGGGAAAAGAACAGTTTACCAAAACGGCGGATTAGACACAGTTCATGTGATCTATGCGCGTGCACAAACCAGCCACGTCACACACCACCATTTGTCTGTGCCCAGCATCAGACTTCAAAGGCTGCCACTCCCCCCCATTAGACTTTGAAGGCTGCCGCTCCCCCGCCCCCGCATCAGACTTCAAAGGAATGCGCTCCCGCCCCCCCGCCACAGCAGTGCCGAGAGCTTGTTTTGCTTGTGTGCTTGCATCTTCCTTCCTTGGCCCTGGGTGTTTTCTGTGTTCTCCCATTCAGTGCCTTCTCGATCCCGTACTTGATTGCTGTCCAAGCCCCAGCCCTCGCTGCCTCTATCATTATACACTCTCCCTGTGTTTTCGTGTTTCCCCTTGCTTTTTCCCGGCTCCATCATTCTGTGCTTTGAAACTGAACACGCTTTGTAGCACTCATCCCTGCGTGTTCTTAGCTTCAGTCTCTGTGCTGCTGCACCACATCACTCAGGGACACCACCACATTACTCAGGGGCACCATCACATCACTCAGGGACACCACCACATCACTCAGGGGCACCACCACATCACTCAGGGGTACCACTCACGGGCACCACCACATCACTCAGGGCCACCACCACATCACTCAGGGACACCACCACATCACTCAGGAACACCACCACATCACTCAGGGGCACCGCCACATCACTCACAGACACCACCACATCACTCAGTGGCACCACCACATCACTCAGGGACACCACCACATCACTCAGGGACACCACCACATCACTCAGGGACACTACCACATCACTCAGGGACACCACCACATCACTCAGGCACACCACCACATCAATCAGGGACACCACCACATCACTCAGGGGCACCACTCAGGGGCACCACCACATCACTCAGGGACACCACCACTTCACTCAGGAACACCACCACATCACTCAGGGACACCACCACATCACTCAGGAACACCACCAAATCACTCAGGGACACCACTACATCACTCAGGGACACCACCACATCACTCTGGGACACCACCACATCACTCGGGGACACCACCACATCACTCAGTGACACAACAACATCACTCAGGGACACCACCACATCACTCAGGGACACCACCACATCACTCAGGGTCACCACCACATCACTCAAGGGCACCACCACATCACTCTGGAACACCACCACATCACTCTGGGTCACCACCACATCACTCTGGGACACCACCACATCACTCTAATACACCACCACATCACTCAGCCCAACCACATCATCACTCAGCACCACAACAGCACTGTCCTTGCTCGCTACCAATAAGCATTGCCATAGACAATAGGACTCGCATTAGGAAAGTGTAAGTTTTTGGCTTTGTGAATAATAATGCTATTAATTTATATATTTTCGAAGCCAACACATATTTTAAAAAATTGTCATTTACAATACCAATAGCTCACACTTTCCTAATGCGAGACCTATTGCATTGCAAATGCTTGTTGAAATGGGTGCACCCCAAGGCAGATGTCCTCATGAAGGCCCTTAGACCGGGTGGCAATGGGACTGGGGGACTGATTTGGGACATATATATAAGAAACCTTGCAGCGAGGAATGCCTTGTACACCCTGTGATTGACCCAACATTTGTCTCCTGATTTGAGTCCCCCTGGTGGTTGCACAAGTTACTGAAGAGGCTGGTAAATCGGACTCAGGGGATGGCCCCAGACTGGGCATTGGTGGTCCTGGTAGGACTCGTGACAGACTTGCCCTGCCCATGTGTGCATAGGAGAGGGGCTCGAGCTCCGGATTGCCTGAGTGCCTCTCCCACTGGGACCCTATTAGGACTGATGCAATGGACCCCGGTCCTTCCCTGACAGAGTGGTTTATGGTGGATTGAGGGAAAGTGGGCAGGGGGTCTCCCACCCCTGGATTACCTGTGATAGTGGTTCTGGGTTTATTGATGACACCGTATGGAACAACATTGTTTAACTGTATAATACTGTTGATTCTGGCTGATCAGTGAGTAGAATATTGCAATTAACTACAATTGTGTAACTCCACTGTGTTTGTTCTGGTGCCTGGTCTGGGTCCTGGATTGTATGTTGTGATTGTACTACTGCATTCATCTATGCACTCCTGACACATCATTGCATAGTTGTAATATTATCTATGCCTGCATGCTGTCTTTTGTGCATAGTGGTCAGACATAAATCATGGACTCATTTACAGCTATACACACATATTGTCACCAGTTATGTGCTTGTAAAATGGGCCAGTGCTTTTGCAACATACTTTTGAGGAGGCAGGCTTGGTGGGGTGAATCAAGAGGACAGCGTGGGGTAGATGTTCCATGGTGAGTGATGTGTTGCCAGTGAATTGGCATTTGGTGCTTTGGTGACTGCAGGACAATTAGACAAGTTGTGGAGAAAGTGGAGTGCACACATATTAGAAGTCGCTTAACTAAAGATTAAGGGCCAGATGTAGGTAGGCGAATACCGGTCGGTAACGGCCCAAAATCGGTAAAATCGGCCGTTACCGACCGGTAATTAGAAAACGGGATGTAGGTGTCTAAAATGTACCGAATCGGAAAATATGAGTCGGTAAAATACCGATTCTGTATTTACCGATAACATATTTACCGAGTCGGTATTCCCCGACACCTTATTTACCGAGTCCTCATTTACCGAATCGGTAAATAAGAAATCGGAAAAAATGCCCATCGAGATGTAGGAAAGGAAAAAAATACCGATTTCAACAAAAATCGGTATTTAAGAGTCGGTAATTACCATGGACTGAAAGCAGGTGGTAACCAGGTGCAGGCTATAAAAAGGGCCCAAAATGCAACACTGTTGGCAAAATGGCGGCACTCTATGTGATTGCGAGGAGGCGAAGGCTACAGGCTGCAGGTCAGAGGGTATGGCAAAGGGAGGAGCAGGTGTACAGGCAGAGGATCACTCTGTTCCAATTGACTGAGCCTGAGATACTCCAGAGGTACAGGCTGCACCCCAGGACCATCATGGACCTAATAAGGGACCTCCACCCATACCTGGATCATCCAACACCCAGGGCCCACGCCATCCCTCCCCATGTCCAGGTGCTGTGTAGCATACACCTGCTAGCCTCTGGGAGCTACCAGAGTGTGATAGCGGCAGTAGGAGGTGTATCCCAGAGCTGTCTGTCCCGTTTCTTCAGGAAATTCCTGGATGTCATGACTCAGAGAATGGGACATTACATACAGTTCCCTGACACACCTGCGGAGCTTGCCAAAACTAAAACAGACTTCTATGTACTGGCACACTTCCCGCATGTGATAGGCTGCATCGATGGCACCCACATTCCCCTATGCCCACCTGCAGCCACCGAACACATATACCGAAACCGTAAGATGACGCACTCCATCAACGTGCAGGTGATATGCAATGCAGGGAACATCATCACAGACATAGTTGCCAAATTCCCTGGCAGCACGCATGACTCCTACATATTCCAGAACAGCGGAATATACACCAGGCTATTGAATGGAGATTTTGGAGATGGATATCTGCTAGGTAAAAAAGTTGTACACACCCTCAAGTAGACCTCATCTAAATGTGCAATGTGAATGTAACTCATGTACCTCTTGTTCTCTCCCAGGTGACAGTGCATATGCCCTGCGTTCCTTTGTGCTGACACCGTACCTGAACCCAACCACCAGACCAGAAAGGCGATACAATGTAGCACACAGGTCCACCCGCAATGTAGTGGAGAAAACTTTTGGACTCCTGAAGAGCAGGTTCCGGTGCCTCCACAAAAGTGGAGGTGCGCGACAGTACACCCCCATCCTGTGTTGCAAAATAATAGTGACCTGTGCCATCTTGCATAATCTTGCTACCAAGGAAGGCACAGAGGTTGAGATGACCCATCATGAGGACATAGATGACGACCAAGAACGTGCAGAGCCCCAGGCAACAAGACCAGCAGCACTAGATGGTAGAATGAGACGGACAGATATAACACAACGCTATTTCTAGGTAAAGTATGACACTTACACAGGTTTACTACATGACATGTGTAGTTTAATCAGCACTACATCATCATTGTAACAACTGAAGAGGATCCATGAATGTATGTGAATGTCACTGGCTGCACCTTCTCAGTTCCAGTCACTGTGTGCAGTACAGTCAATCTTCCACATAGGTCAGTGCTTGCGTCCTCGCACTACATTGCGGGATTTTGGTGCCTGACTTTCCAATTCCCTGCTGGTGCCTGACTCAGCTTGGTTATGCCTCACGCTCCTGCGCACCTCCTGTACAGGTGTACTAGAGCCACTCCTGCTGGTTGACCCCTCAGTCTCCTCCACACCCATGTCACCAGCATTGACTGTGTTGGAGTTCAGCATCTGCTCCACCGCAGAGGTCACTCTACCCATGCCCCGTGTTAAGTCTGTGCAGCAGTGCACTAATGCTTCCTGCATAGAAATTGAGCGTCTGCAGAGGAGAGCTGTATTGTTAGCAAACCTGTTCATGGCCTTAGTATGTTGGCGCATGTACTGATGTTCTTTGGCACGCTGGAGATGATCCCTGTCTAACTTGTCCGACAGGACTCCCAAGTATGTCGAAATGTCTGTGATCCCTTCTGCCATTTGCTCCAGGCTAGATGCCATTTGGCTTATGCCCTTGTCCATGTTGGACATTTTGGTGTTGATACAACGGACCTGCCTATGCATGGCTTGCATTGATTTGGCCTGCTGGCGCTGTACTTTTACCATTGTGCCCTCCAGGCCGCAGAAGACGCTCCCCCCTTCCTGGCCCTCCCCACCCTCACGTGCCCTCCTGCCAAGGACACTGGTGTGTGCAGCGCCTGCTGCTGGAATTGTTGGTCTTGGCCTGTCAGCCACTGTTGCACTATTTTGGGGCACATCTTCCTCATCCTCTGATTCAGAGGTCTGCAGGATCCTATGCGGGGGCTCCGCATGCCTACTTTCCCCTCCCGGCAAGGACCCTCTGGACATTGGTATGGGTGTGTTTGTGAGCTCAGGTGATCCGAACAACAGAGGGGACAGTGGGACAGGTGTTGTGGCTCGGACAGGAGATGATGGCTCCTGGGTGTGAGCGTTTCCTCCTTCAACTGCACTCTCACAACTTTTCCTCTTTGCTTTATCCCCTTTCTTAGTTGGTGCTGCACTCTCCTCCCTCGGTGGAACAGAACTGCGTGAGGACTCTCCTGTAGAAACAAATTGACATAGGGTCAATGTTGTTGGTCATGTGTGTGTGTCTCTCAATAAAATAGTCTGCACACCTTGCATCTCTGTTTACATGACTACGTCTACCATGATGCATTGCTGTCAGTGAGTATGAGCTCATCTGCAGTGTGATGAGTGTACACAGTGGGGTAGGGGTTGGGGTTGGTGGGGGTAGATGTGGGAACATGCCTCTTACCTTGTTTTTTGGTTGCTTTCGCTGTGCTATCCAGGTCTCCAATCCCATGGATGCATTCTGCCTCCATGGTGCTTTCCACTAGCTCCTCTATCGGTGTAAGTTTGGCTGCTTTGCTCCTGCCTTCTCCAGTCAGACCAGCATCCTTTTTCTGGCCAGCAATCTTCTTTTTTGTCACAATTCGCAGGTCGTACCACCTCTTCTTGATGTCCTCTATATCCCGGTGGGTGACACCTATGGCATTGACTTTTGCCTGAATTGCAATCCAAGTGTTCCTTTTCACAGTCTCTGCAACATGCAGAGACTGCCTCCCAAACATTTTTGGATAGTGGGCTACTATCTCTTCCACAGCCACCTGTAGTTCCTCTTGGCCCAACTTTGTCGTCCTTTTTCGCTCACAACCTTCCTTTTGGCCTTCCTGTACCTCCATTCTGTCACTCTGCTTGCCTCTGGATGCTGTGCTCCTCTCACCTCTGAAGATTTGTTTGTTCTGTTGGTTTCCACCTGCATGGGTGTGGCCACACCCAGGTGCTGGGGTGGGGTGCTTCACTCTCATTGGTTGGAATCACAGGGCCTTGGTTGTGGGGTGTGTAGGCTGTCCCTGATTGGTTGGCAGGCTCACATGGCATTTTTCAAATTTCCGAGTCGGTAAATACCGATTCGGTAAATACCGAGTCGGTTTTTTCCGCCTCGGATTTCTCCGATTCGGTGACTCCCATTCATTCCTATGGGCCATGTGGCCCATGGGGTGCATGCGTATCACCGACTCGGTATTTACCGATTCGGATTTTTCCGATTCGGTGGTTGCCGATTTGGGTTTCCGACTCAGACCGAGTCGGTATCTTTTACCGATTTTTTACCTACATACCATTTACCGATTCAGGAATACCGATTCGGTATGAGTCGGTATTTATGAATCGGTAAATGGCATTTACCTACATCTGGGCCTAAGTGTGTGCCCTCTGGAGGACGTTAACAGGGAAGAGAGGATGTGCTGAATTTATTCAGGATACATGTATAAGTGCATTGTCCAATGCCTCTTGTTCCTTTAGGTGTCACCACTGTTGTACAAGGCTGTTTATTTAATTGCACGATCGAGCCGTGGTGGCCAAGTCATACGGTGTGGTATTTTGCGAGTGCCGCGCCATTTTGGATCTTGCTGCGTGATCCCGCGGGAGTTTGGCGCCCGCGAATACGTAATCGCGGCTTGCCACCTTGCACAGCACACCTCGCGAGAGTTCGCAATTGCGAACACGTAGTTGCGGCGGAAAGGAACAATCTCGCACTCGCGAAATAGAGATTTTGCAATTCTGCACAAGAAATCCACCAGCAAACAGGATAAACCTTCAGAAAATGATGATTTTTATCAGAATCACTCCTCAGGTTGACATTTGCATGGCCTTTTTTTTTGCAAGGAGTCCATTTTGGGGGGGGGGGGGAGGGAAGGAAGTGCCCCACAGTCTCCAACTTCCTGTTCCTGTCCAGCAGGCTCCTCCCAGTGCTTTGTCCATCTCCTGGTCACTTTCATTTGGATCTGGAGCTGGAAGGATTACTTTTTGTGGGTGCTGCTGGATATTTGGATTTGAGGCCTTTTTGACTTTCTTTGGATCACTTTTGGATTAGAAATCAACTTTCACAAGTAAGTTTGTTTGGGGCATTACAGTTGCTGCAACTACAATTTTTGAACTTTTTCAGAACATTAAATACATTATATTGTGGGTAGCCACAGTATCCAGTAGGACCAGGGTTGGTTATGGGTGCATGATACAACTGTTTTGTTGAATTTAAACACCATTGAGGCCATGGATGGGCTGGGATTGTGCTGATTTTTGTTGTTTTTGTCATTTTTTTGGGGCTGCTGGTGGGGCCCTTTGCCCAGGGGTGGTGAGTGTTGCATGGGCCTAGTCTTTCTGTGGGGTGTCTTCTTGAATTTAAACATCATTGAGGCCATGGATGGGCTGGGATTGTGCTTATTTTATTGTTTTTTGTCGTTTTTTGGGGGCTGCTGGTGTGGCCTTTTGCCCAGGGGTGGTGGTGCATGGACTGAGTGTGCCTGTGGTGTGGTCTCACTCTCTTTAATGTAAACATCATGGATGGCATTGGATTGTGGTGATTTCTGGCTGTTTTTCTGTTTTTTGGGGGTGTACTGTTGATGTGGACTGGCCATGTGGGTGGTGGTGGTGGCCATCTTGAGTGCTGGCTGGTACAGGCAACATGTGCTTGGGGTGCAAGGGGCCATTTTGAAGAGAGGCAGTGTCTGAGGCCTGCACTTATTTTGCCTACTTTTCATCCATTATGCCCAGGGGTAGTGAGTGTTGCATGGGCCTAGTGTTTCTGAGGGGTGTCTTCTTCAATTTAAACACCATTGAGGCCATGGATGGGCTGGGATTGTGCTGAATTTTGTCGTTTTTGTCGTTTTTTGGGGCTGCTGGTGGGGCCCTTTGACCAGGGGTGGTGAGTGTTGCATGGGCCTAGTCTTTCTGTGGGGTGTCCTCTTGAAGTTAAACACCATTGAGGCCATGGATGGGCTGGGATTGTGCTGTTTTTTGTCGTTTTTTGGGGGCTGCTGGTGTGGCCTTTTGCCAAGGGGTAGTGATGCATGGACTGAGTGGGCCTGTGGGGTCTCACTCTCTTTAATGCAAACATCCTGGATGGCATTGGATTGTGGTGATTTTTGGCTGTTTTTCTGTTTTTTTGGGGTGTACTGTTGATGTGGACTGGCTTGGGGTGTAAGGGGCCATTTTGAAGAGAGGCAGTGTCTGAGGCCTGCACTTATTTTGCCTACTTTTCATCCATTATGCCCAGGGGTAGTGAGTGTTACATTGGGCCTAGTCTTTCTGTGGGGTGTCTTCTTGAATTTAAACACCATTGAGGCCATGGATGGGCTGGGATTGTGCTGAATCTTGTCGTTTTTGTCGTTTTTGGGTTTCGCCTGCCGAAGGCTGCTGCGCAGCCTTTCAGCGCAGGTGAAATCCTATGTCGACAATAAGCACTTCGGGAACGTCCCCCGGCTCTCATTGGCTAGCTCCATAAATGGAGGCTAGCCATTGAGTGCCGGATCTGTCCGTCAAGGCCGGACCAGATTCGGGGGCGTTCCCGAGATTTTTTCCCAGGGTGGAGTTACGTTTTTTCCTGTTCCCTCCCCTTTCCCGCCGTCCGTGTCCTCTCCCGCCCCCCTCCCGTCGTCCGTGTCCTCTCCCGCCGTCCGTGTCCTCTCCCGCCCCCCTCCCGCCGTCCGTGTCCTCTCCCGCCCCCCTCCCGTCATCCGTGTCCCCTCCCGTCGTCCGTGTTCTCTCCCGCCCCCCTCCCGTCGTCCGTGTTCTCTCCCGCCCCCCTCCCGTTCGTGCAACTCGAGTCAGCTGTGCCCATCAACGAAAACAGGCAAGAGAGAGACTCTGAAGGGTACACGCCCTCACTGCTCTCCCCTCTGCTCAGAATGGAAGTGAGATTTCACATTTCCTTTTATACAGCTTGGGGCTGCCAGACACTGGCTCGGATTTCGCCACTCTCACCCTGATATTTCAAACTGGACGAACAATGCTCTTGCTGGTTTCGAGCAGTGCTCAGCACAAGATGGTGCGTCGAATTCACCCTCCCCCGTACAGAGAGCGTTGGAGCTGCGATGGATGGAGATATCAGCAGTTTCTCTGCGTCCCCTTTGTCCGATAAAATGTTGTTTGCCAACTTCCTACGCAGCCTTTTTGTTTCAATTCCTCACCGACTGCTAGATGGCTTGATAAAACGGCGTGACAATGCCCTTTTTTGCTTGCACGTGTGCCTCAGCTGTTTCAGGGTCGCATGTAAACGCGAGCCGCGTCTCTTGGGGTTGTGGAAGTTTTGTGTGCTTTGGTAGTGATACTTGGTTTCCACGTCCATTACTGACATTCCATTCCGTCTATTTGAGCATTCCACACTAATAGAGCTGAAACTTAGACCCTGTTTACACTAGTTCAAGGCCGTGCACGTCGGCACGGCTCGCTGTATTCATCGGGAAGTAGACCTTCCAAAAATCCGACAACTGCACATGGTTTATTTTGCGGACCCTGTCCCAGGAGGGGACAGCAGATGCGGCGCGGTCGGACCCAAGTCGGCAGTCAGGTAAGTTTTCTTTTTTTTTTAAACTTTTCTTTTTAATGCCCCCGGCCTCTCATTCCAGCGCTTCCCCACCACTAGGTTGTATTAATCTCACAATCTGTAAGTCTGGGGCAGATACAAATCTGCTGATCCCCGTCCAACACACTGAAAACGTGTTGTACTGTAGCAATGATGCAAGTCGTTCTTCCTACTGCCCTTTTATGATGTTACGCCTTTTTGTAGATCGCTGTTTTTGCCAAGTTTGTTTAATGTGTGTATTAAACTAATTGCCCTTTGGTCCCTTAAACATAGTTGGACTCCGCTTTCCATAATATTGATTGTTGCTCTCATAGAGGTTCTCTGTTCTCAATGGCTGTTGCCACATTACCGGAATGGAAGCAGTAAAATGATGGTTAAAGATTAACTAGTCATTCGAGGGCAGGCTGCCATGATGGACTGGGTGCCCTATTGAGACTTAAACTGAATAAAACCTCTTGCAGTACATATGTTGTTAAATTCTAATTTCCAGTGTCTTCCCGCACACCATGCCTCCACCCCTGAGTTGGTTTAAGGATTCATCTGCTGGTTAGTATGACAGACCCTGCCTATTCACGTTCTCAGGGTCACATTGCCGCTTCAGAGGCCCGAATCAAAAGTTAAGCGCCCCTTTAAATCGTGGCATTGTGGAACAGTCCGTTCTGTGTATGCTTCTTACTGTCATTTGATCTACTCTGTAGGGGACATGCGCTTTTACAAAACTGCACATATTATGTAACACATTTTTGCTTATTTAATCTTCCTCTTTCCATGCCTACATTTTATTAATCCAGTATGCACACGCTCAGAGAGTAGCCTCAGAATGGAAGTGAGATTTCACATTTCCTTTTATACAGCTTGGGGCTGCCAGACACTGGCTCGGATTTCGCCACTCTCACCCTGATATTTCAAACTGGACGAACAATGCTCTTGCTGGTTTCGAGCAGTGCTCAGCACAAGATGGTGCGTCGAATTCACCCTCCCCCGTACAGAGAGCGTTGGAGCTGCGATGGATTGAGATATCAGCAGTTTCTCTGCGTCCCCTTTGTCCGATAAAATGTTGTTTGCCAACTTCCTACGCGGCCTTTTTGTTTCAATTCCTCACCGACTGCTAGATGGCTTGATAAAACGGCGTGACAATGCCCTTTTTTGCTTGCACGTGTGCCTCAGCTGTTTCAGGGTCGCATGTAAACGCAAGCCGCGTCTCTTGGGGTTCTGGAAGTTTTGCGTGCTTTGGTAGTGATACTTGGTTTCCACGTCCATTACTGACATTCCATTCCGTCTATTTGAGCATTCCACACTAATAGCGCTGAAACTTAGACCCTGTTTACACTAGTTCAAGGCCGTGCACGTCGGCACGGCTCGCTGTATTCATCGGGAAGTAGACCTTCCAAAAATCCGACAACTGCACATGGTTTATTTTTCTTGGCATGTGAAGTTTTTGTAGCCAGTAAGCGTGCAATACATTCAGTTGTCTTTTTGGGTTTCGCCTGCCGAAGGCTGCTGCGCAGCCTTTCAGCGCAGGTGAAATCCTATGTCGACAATAAGCACTTCGGGAACGTCCCCCGGCTCTCATTGGCTAGCTCCATAAATGGAGGCTAGCCATTGAGTGCCGGATCTGTCCGTCAAGGCCGGACCAGATTCGGGGGCGTTCCCGAGATTTTTTCCCAGGGCGGAGTTACGTTTTTTCCTGTTCCCTCCCCTTTCCCGCCGTCCGTGTCCTCTCCCGCCCCCCTCCCGTCGTCCGTGTCCTCTCCCGCGGTCCGTGTCCTCTCCCGCCCCCCTCCCGCCGTCCGTGTCCTCTCCCGCCCCCCTCCCGTCATCCGTGTCCCCTCCCGTCGTCCGTGTTCTCTCCCGCCCCCCTCCCGTCGTCCGTGTTCTCTCCCGCCCCCCTCCCGTTCGTGCAACTCGAGTCAGCTGTGCCCATCAGCGAAAACAGGCAAGAGAGAGACTCTGAAGGGTACACGCCCTCACTGCTCTCCCCTCTGCTCAGGAGAAGGCGCCGCTTCTGGATTGGCGAAGAGGGGTTGTTGCTGTTGTCACCAGCCACTAAACGGAAGGCGCCAACGCGGACCCTGTCCCAGGAGGGGACAGCAGATGCGGCGCGGTCGGACCCAAGTCGGCAGTCAGGTAAGTTTTCTTTTTTTTTTAAACTTTTCTTTTTAATGCCCCCGGCCTCTCATTCCAGCGCTTCCCCACCAAATCCCCCCCAACCCCTCCCCCGCGAGTATTGCAAGCTGTGACTGTTTATGTCGTCTGCCTTTCTCAGCTCCTGTATTTCTTATCCGAGGCAGCACATTTCGCGTCCCGATTTCCCTTTCCTAACAGTGCTTCAGTTTATTGGCATTTTCAACAGTTGTCTACGGGGGAAAGAAAGCTACGTACTTTGTATAATTGTATTATATTCTTTTCCATAACATACCGGCAGTTTGACAGCAGACTCCAGTTTTCATTGAGAACCTGCCTTTTTTCCTCTAGCTTAAATTGACCTCAGCCGCTGATTAAAGACAGCTTAGTTATTTAGTTCTAAACTGTTGCAGGTTGGCCCTGCACTGCTTGCAATTAGACAGGCTTGCTGTGATTGCTGAACTGTGCCAATATGTGCAAAGGCTGGTTATTCTAAAAACCGCGGTGTAATTTCTCTTCAGATTCCCCCAGCGCTCATGTGGCAGCTATGGTAGAACAGTCTTCTGCACTCTTGCCCGTCACTCCCTTCCGTTATTCTCCTTGTTCCTGTCTCTTTTCTTAGTGATCTCCCCTGTTGACTCGTGCCTGCTCCTCGCTCTCAAATCCCCCATATTGCCTGTTGTGTTTCCTGGTGATTTTTCCCTGAGCCCTCCTTTCTTCTCCTCCCTCTAGGCTTCATCCACTATTCTTGTGGTGTTTTCTGTTGAACTGCCCACTGCTCCCTGTAGGGTCCCGCTGGTTTTTCTTAGAGAACTCTCCCCTGCAGTTTAACCCCACGCCCTCTCCCTTTCTCCTTAATAAATGCTCCCTCCCACGGTCCTTGAAAAGTTTCCTGGTCCTTGAAAAGTTTCCTGTTGCTCTGTCGTCTGAAGCTGTCTCTCCTGCACTCTCTTCTGCGTGTGTGTATGTGTGTGGGTCGATGCCTTTAGGAAGCGCCTCTGTACCCGAGTGCAAGACAAATCATGCTTTAGAAAACCGTATTGAGACACAGCCAGGTCTGCTAAGAACGTCAAACGGTCATTAATTTCTACTTTTCCCACGCAGCGAGGTATTTTATTTAGGCATAAACATTATTCAAATATTAATATGCGCCAAATCCTGCTGCATGCAGAGAGAGTACGCAAATTCGAAACGAGTGTATGATTATATAATAATGTACTGCTTTTATTAAGTGACTTCTTCAGAGGCCACAGAGGTTTAGGGGGCACCAATGTTGAAATGTGTGTCACCCAAGGTTTGGGGTCTGACAAGCCTCTGGCTCATGTTTGGGGGAGCTCCAATGTTAAAATGTGTGTCACCCGAGGTTTTGGGTCTGACAGGCCCCCTGCTGCTCGGATTCATTTAACACATTTAATACATCTGTGCATTGTATGTTGCAATATATAAGGCTGCTTGCGCCAGGTACAGTGCTGCACTTGGCGTCCTTCAGGCCGACACACTGCCCTTCTGTTACTTTTTAGCTTGACCCGTAATTTTCTGTTTTAGGGTCTCTGAATACAGAGGACGGGTGAGAGAACTGTGGGGAAGTGTTAGGCTGAGGTCGAATTGCAGTGATTACGAAATATAGTTTAACACCAACCGCATTTGAGCAATTAAACACATTGTACTGATACGGTTGACGTGGGTGCTTTTTTTTTTTTTAGCTAGAACTGTCATCGAGGTGAAGTCTGTTATTAGGGTGGTGTGCATGTATTGGATGGATGAAAAGATCATAAAATTCATCTATGAAGACAGCCCTGTGTGCCTCCCAAAGTAAAATATATTATGTGAAACAATCATCTATATAGACGTTTCTTGTAATAAAGGATGTACCGCACATATTTACAGCATCCTATTTACATTCTAAAGTATGTTCAGTTTTCCTTTTCCTATCTGTTCCCAGTACAGAGCCTAAGGAAGCACATGAGTACACTAAAAAAACAGACCTGCAGAGCAGCATTTTATGTTTGTCTCACTATTTTTGATTTGATTGTAATGTTTTCTTCACAGTTGTGCTTTAAAAATGCTATATTTGCATCCCCCTTTTTTCAACAATTTGCAGTAAATATGTGGTGTAAAACCCACCATTTGAATCCATTTTTTCTCAAAATTTCCCCCCACACCCTCCTTTTTCAGTTCGGCATGCTCGCTTCGCTTGCTCGCTTATTACATTAAGGTACAACATTTTTCACCCCACCACTTTCAAAATCCACCAGCCGCCACTGGTGTTACTACCACCGCTCCCCGGCTCAGGCGCTGTGAAGAAAACAATTTCACCAGTTGCACGGAGCTGTCGGTGCGCAGAGGGTTAAATCTGCCTCCCACCCCCGGGCCGCGGGGAGGCTGCGCCGTGTAATGCGTGCACGCCCCCTCACCCGCCTTCTCCCCCTCTTGCCTTCTTGCTCTATTGCAGGAATTGAATGGCCGGTCCCTGAGCTTCTCCACGCTTTCCAGGGCCTGGGTGGCGCGGGCCTGGGGGCTGCTGGCGGAGGCTTGAGGCACAGAAGCGCCCCGGTGGCCGAAGGGGCGGGCGCGTGAACAGGAGACGTGAGCGGCCCGCTGCAAGGGGTCGACTGAGTCAGAGCCACCCGCCGACACCCAAGGGAAGAATGAACACAACAACAGGTAATGCGCTGGCTCTGAGGAGGGGTGGCGGAACTGGGGTGATGTGGCGGCATCCCTGCACGCTGTGCACTGGATTGTGCACTGTTCCCACGACCGGACTCGCCTCTGTGTGATAGAACGCCACCTAGGCCTGTCGAAGCCTCGGGCTCGAGTCGGAGCGCAGACGGAGCACTCGGAATGGGGCGGGCAGGTACAGAGGGCCTCGGGCGGGGAAGGAGGAGACGTAAGTTTTGCAGGCCGTGTTAGGGGATAAAAAGCAACCTAAATGCATTGTGGGAGCCACTGAGCCACACACTAGGGTCTGAAGCACCCATGGCTGCAGGGAAACTCAAGAGAAGGAGACAGTGCACCCAATGAGAGCTCTGGGGGCCACACAACTGCTCCAGTGTGTGTGAGTGACTGCTCCAAGCTGTGTGTGTATGTGTGTATGTTACTGCTCCAGTGTGTGTGTGTGTATGTGCCTGCTCCAGTGTGTGTGTGTATGTGACTGCTCCAGTGTGTGTGTGTGTGTATGTGACTGCTCCAGTGTGTGTGTGTGTGTGCGTGTGACTGCTCCAGTGTGTGTGCGTGTGACTGCTCCAGTGTGTGTGCGTGTGACTGCTCTAGAGTGTGTGCGTGTGACTGCTCCAGAGTGTGTGCGTGTGACTGCTCCAGAGTGTGTGCGTGTGACTGCTCCAGTGTGTGCGTGTGACTGCTCCAGTGTGTGCGTGTGACTGCTCCAGTGTGTGTACAATTATTCTACAAAGCGCTACAAATATCCAAAGCACAATTCAGTAAAGCGCTAGAAGTATTCAGAGCACAAACGTATGGCTAAGAGCAACACAGCGATCGCAGAGAATATGAATATTAAATCAATTTGGCAGGGCTTATCGCAAAATAGCGCGATTGTACACAGCAATCAGCCCAACAATACTTATCTGATGAGGGCAATGCACGCAGCCTAACGATATCAGGAGTGAATCAGGGAGCCAAACGATGCCAGGATTAGAGCAGGGAGGTTGGGGAGCGACCGCTACTGAGAGCGTCAGTGTGTGTGTGACTGCTCCAGAGTGTGTGTGTGACTGCTCCAGAGTGTGTGTGTGACTGCTCCAGAGTGTGTGTGTGACTGCTCCAGAGTGTGTGTGTGACTGCTCCAGTGGGTGTGTGTGACTGCTCCAGTGGGTGTGTGTGACTGCTCCAGTGGGTGTGTGTGACTGCTCCAGTGGGTGTGTGTGACTGCTCCAGTGGGTGTGTGTGTGTGTGTGGGGCTCTGGATGTGTGTGTGTGTGTGTGGGGCTCTGGGTGTGTGTGTGTGTGTGGGGCTCTGGGTGTGTGTGTGGGGGGGCTCTGGGTGTGTGTGGGGGGGCTCTGGGTGTGTGTGTGGCTGGCTCTGGGTGTGTGTGGCTGGCTCTGGGTGTGTGTGGCTGGCTCTGGGTGTGTGTATGTGGTAGTAATTGCTGTCTGCTGAGCTCGTCCGTAGGGTACAATAGGTCTCACATTTACGAGAGATTAAGCTATTGGCAATTTAAATGACAATGCCATTTATTTATCTGTTTTCAAAACCAACACATAAAAACAAATTTTGTCATTTACAATGCCAATAGCTCTAACTTTTCCAAAGGCGAAACCGTTGCATTGTAAATGCTTGTTTGGGGCTGCTGGTGGGGCCCTTTGACCAGGGGTGGTGAGTGTTGCATGGGCCTAGTCTTTCTGCTGTGGGGTGTCCTCTTGAAGTTAAACACCATTGAGGCCATGGATGGGCTGGGATTGTGCTGTTTTTTGTCGTTTTTTTGGGGCTGCTGGTGTGGCCTTTTGCCAAGGGGTATTGATGCATGGACTGAGTGTGCCTGTGGGGTCTCACTCTCTTTAATGCAAACATCCTGGATGGCATTGGATTGTGGTGATTTTTGGCTGTTTTTCTGTTTTTTTTGGGGTGTACTGTTGATGTGGACTGGCTTGGGGTGTAAGGGGCCATTTTGAAGAGAGGCAGTGTCTGAGGCCTGCACTTATTTTGCCTACTTTTCATCCATTATGCCCAGGGGTAGTGAGTGTTGCATGGGCCTAGTCTTTCTGTGGGGTGTCTTCTTGAATTTAAACACCATTGAGGCCATGGATGGGCTGGGATTGTGCTGAATTTTGTCGTTTTTGTCGTTTTTTGGGGCTGCTGGTGGGGCCCTTTGACCAGGGGTGGTGAGTGTTGCATGGGCCTAATCTTTCTGTGGGGTGTCCTCTTGAAGTTAAACACCATTGAGGCCATGGATGGGCTGGGATTGTGCTGTTTTTGTCGTTTTTTTGGGGCTGCTGGTGTGGCCTTTTGCCAAGGGGTAGTGATGCATGGACTGAGTGTGCCTGTGGGGTCTCACTCTCTTTAATGTAAACATCCTGGATGGCATTGGATTGTGGTGATTTTTGGCTGTTTTTCTGTTTTTTTGGGGTGTACTGTTGATGTGGACTGGCTTGGGGTGTAAGGGGCCATTTTGAAGAGAGGCAGTGTCTGAGGCCTGCACTTATTTTGCCTACTTTTCATCCATTATGCCCAGGGGTAGTGAGTGTTGCATACTTGCATGGCCCTAGGCTTTCTGTGGGGTGTCTTCAATGTAAACATCATGGATGGCATGGGATTGTGCTGATTTTTCTGTGTTTTGTCGATTTTTTGGGGTGTATAACTGAACTGATGTTCCTCTGTCTTCCATTGCTTTTAGGTGCACAAGACTCAAGAGAACCACCAGTGCCAGGAAGAAGTCCTGCAGCGGTGTGTGTGTGCAGCATAACGTCACGCGACGTCACGTCTGGACACAGACAACTCTGCAACTCGTGCAACTGCTGCCTGCTGTTCTGACCTGCTCTGAAGAAGATGGCCCCAAAAAAAGTTACCCGTAGCTCCTCTAGCAAGAAAGGTGCCAGTAAGGAGCAGAAGAAGCAAGTTACCAAGGAGACTGGTGTGCCGGCCGCCCCTTTTTTTGGGAGTAAAAAAAAAAGTATGCCTGCAGCAGCAGCGGGATCTGCTGGGGACCAAGCTGGGAGCAGCACCCCCGCTCCATTGGGCTCAGTGCCACCACCACCACCACGCCAACTTAAGTCCAAGCCCTTGAGTGCTGCAGAGGCAGCCAGTATAGTTGTTCAATCACCATCGACCAGTGATGTTGGCTCATCGCAAGAAAGCAGCAGCAATGTCCCTCAATCAACACAGGTTGTTGTAGCTCATCTGACGAGTGTTGAACAACCACAGCCGCAACAACTATCACATGTGCAAGTACAAGCCCAAGTACATGTGGAAGGAGAGGCAGCGCAAGGAGATGCGCAAGCAGAGGTGCATGGAGGGTCACAAGTGCCCACAATAGTTGTTCCTCCCGAAGTAGGGGCACATCAGGAAATCGACAATCAAGGCGAGGTATCATTTGAGGAAGACACTCCTCCTGATGATCATTCATTGTCTTCCACACCCCTAGCAAGGAAGAGATCAAGGGTGGTGTCTACATCTTCTTCAAGCACACCTCCTTCTGATGATATGGATCAAAATTGGGAACCAGCAGCACTGCCGTCTGAGAGTGAGGCATACCATGATCTGACAAAGGTAGTTAAGCGTAAAAGGAAGCTCGTCCAAAGTCTCAGAGTTATGGAGTGTGATGATGAGGCTCAGCAAGAAGTGGCGGATACTGCTGCTGATGAAGACTCTGACAACGACGACCCAGTCATCATAAAGGTAACTGCAGCCCCAGCGGGCATGCAGCAAACAGACATTTTGACCCTAGCCCGAAAAGCTGCTGAGCGTGATGATGATGATGTTGTCGACGAGGAGGCAGTGGAAACACCACCACAATCATTGGAGTTAAGTAGTACACCAACTCGTACCGCTTCCATATTTCTTTCTGGCAAGAAGGGACCTCCATCCACCTCGACCTTAATTAGTGGCGGTGAAAGTGCACAACGTACAAAAGTTGGGCAATCCAGATCCTCCACTTCATCTGGCATTAGCAGCATGACCACCACCACCAGTATCGCCGCCTCCTCCAGGCCCCACAGACACTTCAAGTCACCAGTTTGGGACTTCTTTACTGTTTGCCCAAAAAGGGAAAAGTTCGCCATTTGTATCCTTTGTAAGGTTGCAGTTAGTCGTGGTAAGTCAGGTACCAACTATGGTACCGGAGGCCAGAGAGGTCATCTTAAGAGACAGCACACTGTCCAATGGTTTGCGCACCTAAAGGCGATCAAGGAAGCCCGAATTGGAAGTCAAGAAAACGTTGATGTTTCATCTGATGATGACGAGGAGGAAGAAGACGTGTCAAACACTTCACTTACACCCAGTACCCCTGTCAGCAGCACACCCCATGAGAGGCACACTAAGAGTGTTGGAGCGAGTGAGACACCAACGCGCAAAAGTTCACCAGCGAGCATAATTGCGTCAACGAAGTCATTATCATCCCGTAAATGCTTGGTCCAGGGCAACATTAGAACCATGTTTTCTTCAGACGCACCATATGAACGCAACCACCCACTGACGCGTCTGTATAACACTAAGCTGGCTAAAATGCTAGCTGTGGACCTTCTCCCTTTTTCTTTTGTAGAAGCGGTAGGTTTTCTAGAATTAGTGGCAACGCTCTGCCCTAAATGGAAGGTTCCTAGCCGGTTCTATTTTGCCAGAGTTGCGGTTCCAGCACTACATGAAGATGTGCTGGAGGCGATTGGGGCAGCTTTGCAGAAGAGTGCTGTTCACACTATACATCTGACAACAGACATGTGGACCAGTGGCGCAGGCGCTGATTACATGTGCATCACTGCACACTGGGTCTCTTTTTCAGGTGTTAAAGCAAAGCTAAACGCAGGTGTTGACCCGGACCAAGTTTTTAAAGCTGCTCGGAAACATGCAACACTAGCCATGTTTGGCTTGGAGAAAAGTCACACAGCAGAAAACATTTTGGACGAGTTTAACAAAAAGGTCTTTCACTGGCTGTCCCCAAAAAAACGCCAGATTGGTTATGTTTCCACGGATAATGGCGCCAATGTAGTTAAGGCCATGGCGATGGGTGCATATTTCAGAGTGCCGTGTTTGGCGCACTGTATCAACCTGGTAGTTCAAAAATTCTTGAGTGATAGAGACAGTACAGCGTTCGAGGTAATGGCCACCTGCCGCAAAATGTGCAACCATTTCAGCCATTCTTTTAAGGCCCGGAAGCATCTGAGGAGGCTGCTACTTGAACGTCGAATGCCAGTGAAAGCACTCATCCAGGAGGTGGCAACACGTTGGAACTCAACCTTCTACATGCTTGAGCGTCTGTATGAGCAGTATACGGTACTCGATCACTATTTCTTAACAGAGGGTACAGCTCAGAAGGACCTGCGGATGGGTGCGGCGCAATGGGACATAGTTAAAAGCCTGACAGACATGCTTCGTCCTTTCGAGTTCTTCACGCGTGCAGTCAGCCAGGAGGACTGTAATTTGGGATAAGCTATCCCATTGTTGTGCATGCTGGAGCACCAACTGAAGGCGGTGTCTTCTGAGTTAGAAAAAGATGAAAAAAACAAAGACCCTTTTCTTTTGTCGGAGAAATTATTAGAGCGCCTACGTGGTGATGAACGTCTTAAAAAGATCAACTCAGAACAGCATTACATTTGTGCTACTATTCTGGATCCACGCTACAAAAAGGCGCTGGCAGGCCTAGCATTCTTTCCTTTTGCTGATGAAGATGTTAAAAAATACAAACGTTGGCTATCCTGGTCAGCCAAGAGGTTTGAAAAAGAACGGCAGGATATTGAAGGAGAAGGCAGTACATCAGCATCAGCATCAGCAGGCCATCCCCAGTCAAAAGAATCCACTTCCGCACCTGTGGCTGTGGCACAAGTGACCTCTCAGCCGTTAAAGACACCGGCAACCGGATCATCTGCACCACACACAACAGTAACAGTGGCTGCTGTAGAGGATTGGCTAACTTTGCTTGGGTATGGTTCTCGAAAAAATGTCACAGGCACAGCAAAAAGTAAGCAAAGTGGAGGAACCGTTGGGGACCTTGAGTCGATGGTGCAGGACTATCTGAATGACTCAACAGAGGTCTTTCTTAATGATGAGCCATTGCAGTATTGGCATGGGAAAAAACAATTGTGGCCACAGCTCTCCAACCTGGCTATAAACTATTTGTCTTGCCCACTCGCAAGTGTGTCTTCTGAACGTGTTTTCAGTGCTGCTGGTGGCATTGTAACTCCCAAACGGAGCCGCCTCTCGCCCAAAAATGTGGAGCGGCTGACAATGATCAAGATGAATCAGCACCTCATACCACCAGATTACAAAGTACGAGAAAGCACGCCACATGAAGACGAGGAGGACGGCAACGTAGATGAGGGGATTTGTTCTCTGTTCGGTGACACTGACCTCATCCTGCCTGAATTCGCAGAGTATGATGACGAAATCTTCTTCTTATTCCCTGACACCGAGCCCTGAAAATGAGACAATGAATCAATAACTTTCTTTTTCGTCCTTATTCACTTTTATTCCTGTGTGTCTGTCTTTCTTTGTTTTGCACAGTTAATTTAATTCAAACTTTAATCACCTAATCCCAAAAACAAGCCCATCAGCAGAACTGTCTTCACTTGTTTGCTTATTGATTTGAAGGTGCCGCAGTCTACATTCCTCAGGTTCACAAGTTCTGAAGAACATGCTCCTCTATCCTCCTCCTCCAGACTCCGATTTCCCTCAAAGCAGAGGGCTGGATTACGCCCAATGAAGAAAGACTCAGCACTTGTGGGGGTGTTCTACTTCTTTGCGGGTGAGTTGACGGCTCTGGGCCCATTGCTGTGAAGCTCTAATAACGGATAAAAGTGTTTTGGACCAAATATGAGGCGGAAATTTCTTGCCGTTTTTGCTGACTTGCTTGCCTTTGAGGTGCTCTTTTGCGGGGTTCCGGGTGTTTGTGGGTGAGTTTTGGGGTCTGGGAGCACTGCTGCAACAGTCTAATGTTGATTGCATTTGCTTTTCAGGAAATCCATGGTGGAAAACAGGAGTTATGATGATGACCGAGCTGCACAGCGCGTTTGGACCGAAGGCCGAGAGATATTGTAAGTATGAGATTTTGCTTTTTTGCTGTTTGGGGGTGTGGTCGCGTGTTTTTTTGCGGGTGGGTTGGCGGGTCTTGGGGCATTCCTGGGAAGGTCTAATACCGGATAGAAGTGTTTTGGACAAAATCCATAAGAAAAAGCCTTTTTTTTGCTATTTCTTCTGACATCTTGCTCAATGTAGCGTTTTGGGGGGCTTCCTGGTGTTTGTGGGTGGGTTGCGGGGTCTCTGTCGAAGCACTGCTGCGACAGTCTAATCTTGATTGCATTTGCTTTTCAGGAAATCCGTGCTGTAAAACAGGAGTTATGATGATGAGACCTAGCTGCACAGCGCGTTTGGACTGAAGGCCGAGAGATATTGTAAGTATGAGATTTTGCTTTTTTGCTGTTTGGGGGTGTGGTCGCGTGTTTTTTTGCGGGTGGGTTGGCGGGTCTTGGGGCATTCCTGGGAAGGTCTAATACCGGATAGAAGTGTTTTGGACAAAATCCATAAGGAAAAGCCTTTTTTTTGCTATTTCTTCTGACATCTTGCTCAATGTAGCGTTTTGGGGGGCTTCCTGGTGTTTGTGGGTGGGTTGCGGGGTCTCTGTCGAAGCACTGCTGCGACAGTCTAATATTGATTGCATTTGCTTTTCAGGAAATCCGTGCTGTAAAACAGGAGTTATGATGATGAGACCTAGCTGCACAGCGCGTTTGGACTGAAGGCCGAGAGATATTGTAAGTATGAGATTTTGCTTTTTTGCTGTTTGGGGGTGTGGTCGCGTGTTTTTTTGCGGGTGGGTTGGCGGGTCTTGGGGCATTCCTGGGAAGGTCTAATACCGGATAGAAGTGTTTTGGACAAAATCCATAAGGAAAAGCCTTTTTTTTGCTATTTCTTCTGACATCTTGCTCAATGTAGCGTTTTGGGGGGCTTCCTGGTGTTTGTGGGTGGGTTGCGATGTCTCTGTCGAAGCACTGCTGCGACAGTCTAATCTTGATTGCATTTGCTTTTCAGGAAATCCGTGCTGTAAAACAGGAGTTATGATGATGAGACCTAGCTGCACAGCGCGTTTGGACTGAAGGCCGAGAGATATTGTAAGTATGAGATTTTGCTTTTTTGCTGTTTGGGGGTGTGGTCGCGTGTTTTTTTGCGGGTGGGTTGGCGGGTCTTGGGGCATTCCTGGGAAGGTCTAATACCGGATAGAAGTGTTTTGGACAAAATCCATAAGGAAAAGCCTTTTTTTGCTATTTCTTCTGACATCTTGCTCAATGTAGCGTTTTGGGGGGCTTCCTGGTGTTTGTGGGTGGGTTGCGGGGTCTCTGTCGAAGCACTGCTGCGACAGTCTAATCTTGATTGCATTTGCTTTTCAGGAAATCCGTGCTGTAAAACAGGAGTTATGATGATGAGACCTAGCTGCACAGCGCGTTTGGACTGAAGGCCGAGAGATATTGTAAGTATGAGATTTTGCTTTTTTGCTGTTTGGGGGTGTGGTCGCGTGTTTTTTTGCGGGTGGGTTGGCGGGTCTTGGGGCATTCCTGGGAAGGTCTAATACCGGATAGAAGTGTTTTGGACAAAATCCATAAGGAAAAGCCTTTTTTTTGCTATTTCTTCTGACATCTTGCTCAATGTAGCGTTTTGTGGGGCTTCCTGGTGTTTGTGGGTGGGTTGCGGGGTCTCTGTCGAAGCACTGCTGCGACAGTCTAATCTTGATTGCATTTGCTTTTCAGGAAATCCGTGCTGTAAAACAGGAGTTATGATGATGAGACCTAGCTGCACAGCGCGTTTGGACTGAAGGCCGAGAGATATTGTAAGTATGAGATTTTGCTTTTTTGCTGTTTGGGGGTGTGGTCGCGTGTTTTTTGCGGGTGGGTTGGCGGGTCTTGGGGCATTCCTGGGAAGGTCTAATACCGGATAGAAGTGTTTTGGACAAAATCCATAAGGAAAAGCCTTTTTTTTGCTATTTCTTCTGACATCTTGCTCAATGTAGCGTTTTGGGGGGCTTCCTGGTGTTTGTGGGTGGGTTGCGGGGTCTCTGTCGAAGCACTGCTGCGACAGTCTAATCTTGATTGCATTTGCTTTTCAGGAAATCCGTGCTGTAAAACAGGAGTTATGATGATGAGACCTAGCTGCACAGCGCGTTTGGACTGAAGGCCGAGAGATATTGTAAGTATGAGATTTTGCTTTTTTGCTGTTTGGGGGTGTGGTCGCGTGTTTTTTTGCGGGTGGGTTGGCGGGTCTTGGGGCATTCCTGGGAAGGTCTAATACCGGATAGAAGTGTTTTGGACAAAATCCATAAGGAAAAGCCTTTTTTTTGCTATTTCTTCTGACATCTTGCTCAATGTAGCGTTTTGGGGGGCTTCCTGGTGTTAGTGGGTGGGTTGCGGGGTCTCTGTCGAAGCACTGCTGCGACAGTCTAATCTTGATTGCATTTGCTTTTCAGGAAATCCGTGCTGTAAAACAGGAGTTATGATGATGAGACCTAGCTGCACAGCGCGTTTGGACTGAAGGGCCGAGAGATATTGTAAGTATGAGATTTTGCTTTTTTGCTGTTTGGGGGTGTGGTCGCGTGTTTTTTTGCGGGTGGGTTGGCGGGTCTTGGGGCATTCCTGGGAAGGTCTAATATCGGATAGAAGTGTTTTGGACAAAATCCATAAGGAAAAGCCTTTTTTTTGCTATTTCTTCTGACATCTTGCTCAATGTAGCGTTTTGGGGGGCTTCCTGGTGTTTGTGGGTGGGTTGCGGGGTCTCTGTCGAAGCATTGCTGCGACAGTCTAATCTTGATTGCATTTGCTTTTCAGGAAATCCGTGCTGTAAAACAGGAGTTATGATGATGAGACCTAGCTGCACAGCGCGTTTGGACTGAAGGCCGAGAGATATTGTAAGTATGAGATTTTGCTTTTTTGCTGTTTGGGGGTGTGGTCGCGTGTTTTTTTGCGGGTGGGTTGGCGGGTCTTGGGGCATTCCTGGGAAGGTCTAATACCGGATAGAAGTGTTTTGGACAAAATCCATAAGGAAAAGCCTTTTTTTTGCTATTTCTTCTGACATCTTGCTCAATGTAGCGTTTTGGGGGGCTTCCTGGTGTTTGTGGGTGGGTTGCGGGGTCTCTGTCGAAGCACTGCTGCGACAGTCTAATCTTGATTGCATTTGCTTTTCAGGAAATCCGTGCTGTAAAACAGGAGTTATGATGATGAGACCTAGCTGCACAGCGCGTTTGGACCGAAGGCCGAGAGATATTGTAAGTATGAGATTTTGCTTTTTTGCTGTTTGGGGGTGTGGTCGCGTGCTTTTTTGCGGGTGGGTTGGCGGATCTTGGGGCATTCCTGGGAAGGTCTAATACCGGATAGAAGTGTTTTGGACAAAATCCATAAGGCAAAACCTTTTGCCACTTTTTGTAACTTAGGGTTCGTTAGGGTTAGCCCTAGCAGCAGGATTGCATGTGTTTCGGGGTGTTCTATTTGCAACTCAGTTCTGGGGTTTTAGAGCACTCTTGGAGCGATGCTGGCTATGGATACTTTTGCTTGCTTGCAATTGGTTTGAATACAATCCACGGTGGGTAAGGGTGTATTTGGGCCTACTTTTACATTTAAAGTACGTTTTGTCACCATTTTCTGCTAGGCCTCGTTTTTAGAGATCTGATTGGGGGTCTTCTACATTTGCGACTGGCTTTAGTAAGGGTCTTGGTGGGAGCGCTGCTGGGGAGGTCAAATTTTGTTCTAAAACACAGTTTACAGTACACCTACCTTGAGGGGAAAGATCCGCTATAATATTTTGGCCATACTTATTTATCCTTAAAAAGGTGACTCAGACAGAGTACGCAATTTCAAAAATATTGTACTGTCTATTAGGGAAACCAAAGTGTGACTTTTTGCACCACACAGCTTACATACCTTATATTTATTTATCAGTGGTATTGTAATAGCACTTCCTGTTTTCCGTTCAATAATTACAGGCCGGGTTTCAGTCGACATCCGCCAGGCAGGCAGTGGACAGGGTGTCTTTTGTCAGGTCACCAACATTGATGGACGAAGAGTCAGCTGGAATGGAGGAGTGCCGCTAATAAGAGGAATTGTTTGCTGCATGCAACTTACTTACCAAATTCAACAGGACAACTCCAACAACATACAGAATACAGATACAGTATCCATTGTTTTCTTCTATGAGTGTGACTGCATGTGGTTAGCTTTGTACCCAAAGATTTCTTTATCTTCAATTATTGTTTGTCCATGCTGTGCTTTTTTTTTCTTCTCTCAACAAAACCTACCCAAAAAGAAACCCCCATTCCCATCCATTTTCCAAACCCTAACCCTCTTCCCCCGGGCTGTGTGGTTTGTCTGACTAAATGACATCAATAATTCCACACACTTGCTGGGGAGGATAAGGTCATAGCAACAGGCTGGTGAAGGAATACGAGGATATCTTCTAGACTTACTCAGCTTCAGTACTATTTCTTGTAGTAGTAGGAGCCAATGTCAACTAAATTCAACGCAAGTACTAGTTATACTTGCAATACTTTACCATTTGTTAGGCTACATTGTGGCACTGTTCTAGCTTACTGTCACCTGCTATATTCTCGATCGTATCGTAACCGTTGTAATGCTACAGTAAGGACAAACCAGGTTTCGTTTTCTTTTTTCCCATAGGCATGCAACTGCCACTGTGTCACACCACTAGTACCACCGCAATGAGGAAATTTCATCCGCCCAGGATTGCCAACCTTAATCCCCATTTCACGTGGAGCCAGCCCTGGGCCTAGCCCTAATTTCTAACACAAATTACAGGTTAGATAAGCGTTTGGTGGGAGGTAGTATAATGGAGTATTAGGACTAGACGAGAGATTGACGGTAGTACTACTAAAGTCCTAGGACTCTTCAGGAAAACAAACTTACTGTTACACCCCCACCCACCAGACTGAAAAGCAGTAAAAAACAGGTATGGTCAGATAAAGTTCAAAAAAGTATATTTATGTAGCCCTAACAAAATAATCTCCCTCAAGACCCTCCCTAACCCCAACGATTGTCTTTGAAAAGTCCCAAAAAGAACCCAACTCCCAAATCCCACCCCCCAAAAGTCTCTAAAAAAAGGGCAAGGGACACTCCACTACTGGAGGGTGCTGGTGAATTTTGCGGCCAGGGCATCATACTCCTTGCGGAGGGTGGCAAGTTCGAAGCGGAGGCCCTCCACCAAGTTCTTGTACCTAAGGACTTCCTGCTCCAGGTAGGACATTCGGACTCCTAGGCGGCGCTGGCGTGCCTTGCAGCTCCTGTGGGGGCAGCGGGTCTTTTTGCTGCTTGGCGGTGGCGGTTGGCTTTGTTAGCCCGGCTCCGTACCACTGGAGCACTGCGCTGGCTGGCAGCCCGTGGGGTCACGGAGGAGAATGCAGCTGTCCCAGTTGAGGATGTTGTGGTTGCACCGGTCGACTGCGTGTCCTCCTCCTCCTCCAGGGCCACCAGCCGCCGATATTCGGCGACAGTGGCATCCAGCCTCCGTTGCCGGGCCATTCAAGCCTGCTCCCTCCGTGATGTCGATTTGGAAGGAGCAACTATATGAAGAAAGAAAGACATAGTCTGTAACCAATGCTCCTTCACATTAATAACACAAAGTGATTGAGCCGAAAGTTGTGTCACAGTACAAGTAGCAAATTGAAAGCACAGTACATAACTATTGAGGACAGTATCTATCTAACCTCCCACTTCTGCATCCTTGCTCTAACACTAGTGGTAGTTTAATGAACAAATTCTACGACCACTATGGACTTCCATTACAGTCGACTATGACAGTACACCAGTCTTATTCTTCTTCTTCTCTCTTGTTTAGGAAAATTGGTACGTTATCTTATGCAAGCCGGCAGAATGGCAGCGCAGTGAACTTGCACCCGAGAAAAACAGACGCACACCATGATGAGTGAGACAGACTTGCGTTACTGTACCGGTCCAGTACATGCAGGTGGTGAAGCTATTACTTTTCTATTACGGGTGGCACTGAGAATACTCTGATACAAGGGCTACTGCTTAATTAATTTACCTTTCACCCTACAGTGCAAATGAGTACTAGAAAAGGCAAATGAAGAAGCTAAATAATTAGATTATCTATCACTTCACATGGGATGTATTTGATGACATATGGGATGACTTTAGGTGCTTTGCTTATTATTGAGTGAACAGTGATACACCCACACATGAATGACGTACTACTACTAAACTAAAGTTATTAGGAGAGGTACGGAGTGTCCACCGTAATAACCGGATATATGCTGTGCTTGCAGTTGCAATACAAACTATTGCTACTATTCATGGTAGTATTGGACAAATTTACAATTTCTTTTCCTTGCCTTCCCTACACTGGAACGGACGTGCGGGTGCGGTGTTACATGCTCTTCAAGGTAACACTTAGTTCATCCAGTGACCATCTACTCTTTCTAGATACACATGTGCTATCTAAGAGTCAGATAATACCATGCTCCAGGCATCCATCCATTCAAAGTACATGCACACATACAGTTTATGTTTCACCCACCCAGGCTGTTGTCCTTCCACCCATCCTTGCTTCATCATTGACCCAGCCATGCACCATACCATATTCTTTCCTTCCCAGCCACCTCGGGGGCCAAGCAAACACATATCATTCTTCTTTGCCAGCCATCATAAAATTTCTCGTCCTTCCACACTTACTTACACCCTTCTTTCGCTTTTCGAATATATAGCTTACCTGTGCCCGCCACCACCGTGTCAACCCTCACAGGCACATTGGTGTCGTCCGGCACTCGCACCGCCTCCTCCCCAGAAGTGTTGTCCTCCTCATCCACCACCTCCGCGCTGGCCCCGCCACCAGATGTTCCACCTACAAAGTACATTTAAGAATGTTAGAATACACCACTCACTACTATATAATATTTGGTCTAGGAGGAATAAAGAAAGTTAAAAAAAACGAAATACAATGTAATAATTTGTAACTGTATACTCTACAGTAAAAATGTCCCTTTTTCCAGGGAAGGTTGTTGTCTTGCTGCACTTTTTGGCACAACTGATGAATGCTTGCTTTTTATTTTTAACACACAACACTTTTTCTCCTTACAGAAGCTTGACTTCTAAGAACACGATAAGGGTCAAGCTCAAGTTCAAACCAGGTGAGAGCTCAGCTTGACCACAAGAAATGTGTCCAATTAATCGTTAGCACTAAGCACTTTTCCATTTTCAGTTAAACGGTTACTTTTATGACAAAGTTGATTTTAATAAATGTGTTTAGTTTTAATAAAGCTTTTAAACTTAAATAGACTCTGTGGTTTTTGGTCCTCCAGACTTAAGTGGATGAGCTAAAGGTTTTGGATTTTTTGCAAGCATGAGTGCCTCTGACACTTCTTGACTGTGACTCCGTACTCTTGCCCTGCGTAGGATAATCTAATGATCATTAGGGATCAATCATCGGTGACTTAGGGAGCTAAATGACTCTGCCACACTATCTAGTCAGTAAGGAGATTGGGGGTTCTTCAAAGTCTGATATCACTGAGGTATGTGGAAAGAAAGTCTACCTGCGCCTATTATAATTGATAAACAATGCACTATTTAGTGTTCATAGTTCGGTTTGTGCAGATTTGTCCCTGCAACAGTAGTAGAATGGATTGTCCTCCTATCCAAACCAAAAGTAAAGTAGTATCTTATTCTTTCTTGGTGGTCATTCACCTTTTTATTGTTGGCAATTGTCAAAGCATAAACATTTAGAAGACTTGAAAAGACATTATGGACAATCCCAGAGGACTGCACTCAGTGCATAGAGCTATTGCTGACTAGAATGGGAGTCCAATGGAATTGCCAAATGTGCAATCTTAGTTAGCTACACACACAGACTAATAAGAATAATCTAGTAATACCACAGGGAGTCATAGTCGAGGCAGGATAAGAATTTAGATCCAGTCTACAAGAAGATCAAAGACGATTTAGAAAAAATCGAATGAGGAATGCTAGGAAAAAATAGGTACTCTTTATTAAAATTAAAACTTACTGGGGCCAGCAAAGGAGCCCTCGCCTGCCCGATCCTGGCCTGCATCCTCCTGAACAGCACCCTCCTCCTGTGTACTCTTGCCCTTGGGGGGAGCTGATGTACAACATGAAAGAAAGAAAGACCAGAAAACACGGATGAGATTTGTCAACCAAATCAAACATTTCAAAAGAACTATAACAAAATATTTTTGAGAAATAGCAAATAGATAGACAACTATTCCACGGGATATATTGACCTATCTCATGTGGTATACTACGTTATTCGTATTGCCTGATTTGCGGACCGTTGACTTTCAAAGTTCCTATGTAACTCAATAAACAGACTACTAAAAAGGTTTGCCTAGGCCTGGCAGGCAGCAGTCCGCAGCACGCAAAGTGACAGACAAAGTCCATCCTGCTTGCAGATCAGTGAATACTCAAACTATCAATCCACCGACCACCACCACTATTTCTTCTTATAGCCATGTGTCTAAAGGAAAGACTGGACTTCAGTCTGTTGGGGCTGATTTAGAAGTCCCTTGCGGCTCATTTTCCTCCATTGTTGCGTGACTTTTGTGACGCAGCGGCAGAACAAAAGAGTCGCAATGGTGCGACGTATATATTAAAAAAAAAACGCAAATGGGAGATGCATCACGTTGTAAAGCCCTGCGCCATCAGGGGGCGTTCCGGCGCAAGGGAGGGCGTTCCTGCGCAGGAACGAATCCTAAAAGTGGGTGAGGGAAATCTACAAGATGTCAATCAGTCACTTTTAGGACAATGATGCGTGACTCAAACCCTGCGCCTGCTTGAAGCCGACGTACGGCTTGATGCAGCATTGGGGAGATAGGGCACCCCAGAGCATTGCTGGAGCTGCGCCATCGTTGGCACGCAACTCCAGCAATGCGCCGCCTTTACGGCACAGATGCGTAAGGCTTCTGTGACGTTTTGGGCCAATGGGTGGTGGTGGCATGGCGCACAATTACTGCTGCATCCCTGCTACTTTGCAGGGATGCGCTGGTAATTGAAAATATGACCCTTAGTGTCTAGCATTACGCAGTTCTTATCTTTACACTACACTCATACATAATTTCTCAGGCCAATGAAATGAACACAAAATACAAAACAAATAAGCATAGTAGCAAGCAAGGCTACTGAGAAGGAGAGCGGTGCACCTGAAATGCATAGAAGATTTTGAAATATAATTTACCTACAATGTAATCGGCAGCATTATTGCTCTTGGTAAAGAACAAAGATTTGCAAATAACAGAGCCGGATAAAACAGAGTAGTGATGAATAGCTACTACTACTCACCAAGCCCGGGGACCTCTACGCCGAGCGCGTCCAGCAAGTCCCGTTCCCGGTCCATGACATCCGTCCAGCGGTGGGTGGCCTGGTTATAGGTGCGCCGGACCCCAGAGAGCTTAAACATGGCCCGGCACACCTTCTCCCACCGCTTCCGGCGCTCCCGGATGCCATAGCCGGTTGCGATCTTGCCGCCTCCCAGGATGGTCTTGGGGAGGCGGGGCTGGACGTAGAAGATTAGTGCGGCCACCTCCTCCGCGCTAAAGATCTCCCGTGGCACCACTTGCTCCCCCCTCAAACGCCCGCACGGGAGCCGGGAACGGGGTGCGGGACCCTTCCCCTTCTCAGGGTGCTTCCCGGCTCCCTTTACCATGGTCTGGGCAGAAATAAAGTTAAATGATAAAGAAGAAATAGAATAGTGAAGAAGAAGAGAAAAGAGTTTAAAAAAGTAGTTTAAAATTAACTAAAAGCAGCAGAAAACACAAAAATATAGAGCTAGAAAAATAGAGGGATAGATAATAAGTAAAATAGATCAAATAAACTTCAAACAAGCAAAGGATGGCAGAGATTCAGAGAGGATACAGAAAGCATGCCCAGAACCATAGCAATGAATGAGAAACAAGATGGCCGCGCCCATTCACGGCCGCGTGGGTAAGTTCGCGCGAGATTTTCCTCGCGATCACGTGCGAAATTGTACTAGCGAGCAGCACACTTTGCGAGATTACACATAGCGGCCGGAAACTGAATTACGTCACGCAAACAAGATGGCCGCGCCCGTGTACGACCACGTGGGTAAGTTCGCAAACGTATCACTACAAGCGCCTTGCGAACATGCAAAAAATCACGCGAACATACACGCCGCAAACAAAAAATTAATGTATTCGCGCGCATTCGCGGCTTCCGAAATCGATCTCGCACGGATTCGCGCCCCGCGAATAGCGCGAAATTGCAGAAAAACGATTTTTGCTAAACTGAAAGCAATCACCAGGTGCAAAAGTTCAAACTTAACATTAGTAATCATTCACTCTAGTGCTTCCTGAGGGGCCCCTCCAGAGTTCAGTTGCCTATTTGCAACTATTCTATGACCCTGCTATGACCCAAACAGCAGGCTCATAGAATAGCTACAAGTAGACCATAAAGGTCCTGTGAAAAAAAATAGCACTGCAACAGAAAGCAAATTACAGATAAGGAAGGAAGCAGGTGCCAGCCAGACTGAAAGTTTCAAAATTACTGACACATTAATCACCCCCAAATTAATTCATGGCAGTTGAAGAAGGGAAGGTGTGCTTGCTTTCACTGCAACAGAAAGCAAATTACAGATAAGGAAGGAAGCAGGTGCCAGCCAGACTGGAAGTTTCAAAATTACTGACACATTAATCAACACCAAATTAATTCATGGCAGTTGAAGCAGGGCAGGTGTGGTTGCTTTTTTCACCCCCATAATATACAGTGATAAACAAACCTAATGGGTGGCAGTGAGGATGTACCAGAGGGTGGCATGGGTGTACCAGACGTAGAAACAACATAGTCGCGGCCATTGCGAGCCGAAAAGTAAGTTCGCAATTGCGAAATGGTCCACAAATCCTTGCGAACGCGCGCCAACACAAAAAACGTAAAAATCCGCAAATCCGGATTGCGAATCCGTAAATACGCAAATTCGCGTACGCGAGATCCGCTAGATCCGCCCATGCTTAATGTAGAATACTTATGCTGTCTGACCATGAGAATTGTTGGTCCCGGTCAATGTAGTGTGTATTTCCTTACTCCCTATGCAGGCGATTGGCCTTGCAACTGTAAATTGAGCCATTTACTATCAATGCATTTGGAGTACAATAAAATGTTTCAATATTCCTCCGCTAGCGTAGTGTGTTGTTGAGATTAGAGTGAATATGATGCTCTTGGTAGCTTGGCAGCAGGTGGCACTGTTCTGTGTTCCCATATGAAAAAGATGCTCTCTGATTTTCCTAAGTGACCTCGGCAAAAGCAACCCAAGTGTGAGTATAACCTTTATTTTTACTCCCTTGCTTGGAGATGACTTCTTTAGATAGAGAAGGCATATGCAGATACTGACTTTCGCTGATGCTGTGGGATATAGAAGAAGTGTGCAAATTGTCAGGGTTTGCTGTACAGTAGCCCATCCCGTACTATATTACAAACAAGCAGGGTATGGACTTTGTGGAAAGCGCCATGTTCATGGGGCTCATCGTTGGTGGAAATGCTGAAAAGTCACAGATTAAGCATGCCTTCTTGTCTTGATTACCCTTCAGAACACCTGAGCAAGACTTCAAAGCACCATGAACACACTTCAAAATAAGACTTTACACACTTTAGCATACCAAGATACAATGTACATAAAATTCCACACTCATTTGACAAGTAAAAAGAAATATTTATTGCAGCAAGTTCCCATTAATCAAATAGCAATAATGCATATGTAAAACAAATGCATATAGTAAATGTGTATACGCAAGAATAAATGCATATAAAGATAACTGTACGCACACAAGAATAAGTCATTAGAACATGGAATACTTCACCCATTGTTTGTCTTGCATCATCCTGCCAGCACAACTGGAAAAACCCGAAGACAGTTTTGAAAGGAGCCCTCAACCGGGACATGGTTTCCAGGTGGTGAGTCCACCCCAAAAAAAAGTTCTCGTCAAAACACCAAGAGACCTCCATCTTTACACTCTTACTAACACAGGGAAGGCTTCTAGAAGCTCACCCTCCCTTCCTCTGCACAGTAGGTGCTGGCTGCACTCTCTATGTCGAGGTCACTCATCAGAGCTGGCCAGGCTCTGGTGAGTGCTGAGGCAGAGTTCTTAACTTTCTAATCCATGGGGTGCGTAGCCCCTGCCCACTGTCTGTTCTGGCCTTATCTCTCCTGCTCGGTGAAGTGAAAAAATAGAACTATTTCTGCGTGTACGCAAGCAACCCACCCTACCTGCATTGCAGAAGAATGGCAGGGTTAGACAGACACAAGATGAAACGGTGTTCACAAAATGAAGTTAAAACAACATGGACTAAATGTAGCATTACACTTCCCTAGAGTACAAGTAGGCGCCAGGGTGACAATAGAAACCAAGAGTGTCGAGATCTCGCAAGATCGCGGTAGTTGAGTGGCCATTTACGACTGTATTTAATTGGATGAATCATTGAAGCCGGCACCTGCTATTGAGCTGTTGGTTCGGAGTTAAGTGCCATCAGTTCCTGTTTTCAGACTGCTTGGTGGGGCGGTAAGACCCATCTGTGTGCGAGTCTCGTTCAGTGGTGTTTTCTAATTCGTAGTAGCTTTCCTTCTTAAACTTTTCTCCGCACAAAGAGGTTATTGGGCTTCTGCCACCCCCTCACGATCCACAGTCATTTGCCTGTTGTGAGCGCATTTGTGGCATTTGCTCTTGCTCACCTTTGTAGTTATGGGCGGGTGTATATTGTGGCACCACTTTCCGTCTATGTTAAAAAAAAAGGGGGATGCATTCGGACTTTTGTGGGAGCCAAGCATTTACAAAAAAAAAGGAATACGGACCAGCATCAAGTACTATGGCGTTTCTTCAGTGCATGCTCTGCTTTCAGTTAAAGTGGATGTTTGGGAGCTTGGATATTTTCCAAGGAGTGGCATTTATCATGCTACTGCCTTATACTTTCTGACATATTTTGATGCCATGTGGTCCTAGGGGGTTGTCCACATGAATTGCTGAATAATGTACAAACATTGATTACTGTGACAGTTATTACGTTTTAGTAACAGTCTGATTCCGTTCGGTGTATGTTATGATCTTACATTCCTCATGTTTGGTTTTTCTGTGCCCAAAGATTTAAATTGATTTGCAGTTCGTGATTGATGATTAATCAACCTTTATGTGCATGTAGCAGTGAGGCTATATTTATTATTTGAAGTTATTGTGAGGCTGTGTCTTCTTCAAGCACAGCTTTGCTAGAGTGCTATTTTCTTACACATGATTTATTGCAGATATTACCGTGGCTCATAGTATTGTGGTTGTTTGTTTTTCTCTTTCAGGCATCCTTCCCTGGTATACCTACCCTTATTCCCTTCTCCCCATCTGACCACCCTTTTCCTCTGTTTATACTATCATTAGAGTCAGTGCTGCCAGAAGGTGGGCTTCTGGGGGTTACTGTTCCTGAGGATCCTTCACGATGACAGCAGATACTGACCAGAGACTTTCTACGATGCTGCGGGATGGAGAAGAGTTGTGCAGAGTAGACACTGCCCTGATTACTTACAGGTAATGTAATGTACATCCTCATTACTCTTAGACCTACTTGTCTTCGACCAAGTCATAAACAACATGAGGTAGTATCCAATCACCTACAGGGAACACATCCAACCTCCAGCAAAGGGCTAAAATTACACTGCCTTACCTTTGCACTTCCTGCAATACCAAGCAGCAATAAGGCCTGATATCGGGAGGGTGGGTGGGAAGTGTGACTGGGTCACGGATGAGTTGGACTAAGAGTAATGAGGATTTCCAGTAAGTAATCAAGGCATTATCTCTACGTCCCTCATCCCCGGCCCAGTCACAAAGAACATGAGATATACCGAAGCATACACCAAAAATGAAGCCTTTGCAATACTGAATCTTGAAATAAAGTATGAAACAAGATACAAAAAAATGCCCAAGTGAATTTTATGCCATATCCAAACAATCAAAGAGGAGCAGGAGTATCAATCACTGTAACACACCACTTCCAAAATGAATTCAAACGATTGATTTGCGTACAATACAGATGATAATATCTGATGAATGTGCGCTCAGAAGCCCAAGTTCCAGCCCGACAGATCTCATCCAAGGACACTTCTTCAAAGGTGTCCCAAGAAGCCAACACACCATGAGTGGATCTTGTTTGAATGTTAGAAGGACAAGGCAACTCAGAACCCTGACATGCCAAGGAGATGGTGTCCTTAATCCAATGACTCAGAGTCATCTTTGATGCTACCTGCCCCGTGCTGCAAGACCAAAAGTCATAAATAGGCTGAGAAGTCCGAAATGTAGCAGATCTTTCAACATATACAAACAATGCATGTTTCACATCCAAAGAGTGTAACATTCACTCCTCAATTGAAGGACAGAGACAGGGTAACACTAGCTCCTGAGAAGAATGAAACGAAGAATGTACTTTTTGAATAAATCCAAAATCTAGTCTCAACACCACTGCATCTGCCTGAACCTCAAAAACGGAGAGGAGCACTTCAAAGCAGAAAGTTGCCTAAGCAACTGGCTGAAGTGATAGGCCCCAGAAAGACCACTTTAAAGGAAAGGAATTTCAAATCCACGGAGCAGAATCCAGCAGCTAAATATTCATGTCCTCCGAAACTAATCTGAAGAGTCTCAGTGGACCGCATACTCCGCCACAAGCCCCGACTCCACTCAGATCGGAGCATGGCTCAATCTTGGACACATGTGGCCGCTGAGGCTCAGCGCAAGCAACTGGGTGGCCATAATACAGAGCCTTGCAAGCCCTGACTCCGCCTGAAGTGTAGCAGGGCTCAAAACAGTAAGCATGCGGCCGCCAAGGCTTAACAGGAGCATTTCGGCAGCCCGCATACTCTGCCCTACACAGGCAACCACTGCCAAGGCTCACCCCGAGCATTTCGGTGGCCCACATACGCCGGTCAAAAGCTCCGACTCCGACCAAAGCGGAGCAGGGCTCACTATTAAAAACTCATACGGCCACCAAGATTCACAGCAGTAATCTCGGCAGTCTGCCTCATCAGCCATCAAGCCTCACAAGTCCTAACCACCTCAACCAATAGTGGAGTGGGCCCCAGTGACACCCGGCTGTTGAGAATCGCTTCTCTGCAGCATTCACGGTGGCCCGCATAACGTACCTTGCTGACAACCATGTCAACGGGTGCCGCAACATGTATCCTGGCAATGACGCTCCCTTGTAGGCTACAGGTGCTCCTCAGAGCACAGCACAGGGAGAAACCATGTGGTATTGCCTCTTGGCTGATGGAGGTGAAAGCCCAGCAGTCACCTCTACATCCCCTCTACGTCCCCGTTTCCAGAGTTGTTCCCTGTCTGTGATTGGAAACTGTCTCATCTTGTTTGTGACTAGGTCGAGGACGAGGGAGATAGAGGTATTGAGAAAAATATCAGAAAGGGGGAGGGAGTAAAGAGGTATTTGGATAGAATCCACCTCCTGTTCAACGTTTTCATAAGCAATAAGATTCTACCTTACAATCCAAAACAATTTTTTATATTTCTTGTTTTTTTATATATAAAAAAGTGTGTTAGTGATCCATGAACTGTCATGAGAAAGCACTGAGTGTTTTTAAAATACCCCTCACACACTAAGAATCCTTTAGTGTCATGCTTCATCATAGGGGTCTTCCCATCCCTCTACGTGCGGGGCATGCTACAACATACGAATATGTGGGAGCACTTTTTAGTGAAATAGGCTATGTGTAGTGTGGGGGTGAGAGTGGTAGGGTCAGTGATAAGAATATGATAAGTAATAAAAAATCCCTGGCTAGTTGAAAAAAACAATTTGTATTCACTTCCCTAGCTGGAAATATTAAAAATAGAGGATACATAGGGGGTATATTGTAATGAAATGCCCCCTCCTGGGTCAACATGTTTTGTAGGTCGTCCCCACAGCTTACTCGTGTGAGGGGTATTTTAAAAACACTTAGTGCTTTCCCATGACATTTCATGGAACACTAACACACTTTTTTTCTAAACCAAAAAACACAAGAAATATAAAAAAAGTTTTGGATTGTAGGGTAGAATCTTATTGTTTATGAAAACATAGAGGTAATGGGCAGAGACTATCTCTGGGGTGGGATAGAGAACAGCAATGCAGATACGGACCAAAGTTTCTCTTTGACACTGTGGGATGAAGAAGAGATGTGCAGAATAGATCAGAGACTTTCTATGATGTTGTGGGATGGAGAACAGCTGCGCAGCTATGAACCAGAGACTTCCTCTGCTGCTGTGTGATAGAGAATAGGTGTGCAGATACTGACTAGAGACTTTCTCTGATGCTGTGAGATAGAGAAGAGGTGTGAAGCTGTGAAGACAATGACCAGCGGTTGAGTCCCTGGCTTGGAGTTGCTTGAAACCTTCAAACGTGTTCAATGTGCAGCTGGTCGCCAGCGTTGGCCATTTATAGCCACAGTCAGAAGAGAACCCAGCTGCACTGTGCAAATTCCCTTCACTCCTGTTTCCCTGAGGATCTCCTCCAATGTATACAGGTCCCTCAAAATAAGTCCCCGCACCTGGTGACCGGAGAGACAGATTCAGCCCCGTGCACTGTCATTTGCTAACTATTAGGAAAATCATCTTGTTTAGAGCACTCTGCACGGTACATCATGCCCTAGATTGTCACTCTCTTACGTTTATCTATAAATGTGTCGCATGTGACCTAGCTACGAGATTGCTGTCATTTGCTACCCGTTCGGTCCCTCCTAACCTCAGAGGGGCATTGACAGGAGGCCGCCGTTTCTCTGTCCAAGATCTCGTGAACTGGAACCAGCTGCCGGGAGGGAAGTGTCTATTCTGTTTCTTCTTTGAGAAACAGCGCCTTCAAAAAGCTTTAAGGTCCTATTTTTAGACACCCTGGTGCAATGAAACCATTGGTGAACGAGCATTTTGTAGGTATTATTAAAACGACTTCACAGTTTACAGTTGTTAGTTTTTCCAGGTCTAGCACTAGGCTGGGATCCTTTAGTTGTAGTGTTTTATTTCACAAAATATGAAGACAATATAGATAATTTGCCCAGGAGAGGTCGGTAGTAGGAGTTACTGCAGGGCGGTGATGTGGGCAGGGGGAGGGGCAGGGTGGGGGTAGTATTGTATGGATTACGGAGCTTTATAGGTAAGTAAACATTTAAATAAAGAAAACGAATTTGGTGATGCAGTGCGCGCAACGAAATTCGTTTTATTTATTTAAATGTTTACTTACCTGTAAAACTCCGTAATCCATACCTTACTACCCCCCACCCTGCCCCTCCCCCTGCCCACGTCACCGCCCTGCAGTAACTCCTACTGCCGACCGCTACTGTCCGTAATCCATACATTACTACATTACTACCCCCCACCCTGCCCCTGCCCACGTCACCGCCCTGCAGTAACTCCTACTGCCGACCACTACTGTCCGTAATCCATACATTACTACATTACTACCCCCCACCCTGCCCCGCCCCCTGCCCACGTCACCGCCCTGCAGTAACTCCTACTGCCGACCGCTACTGTCCGTAATCCATACATTACTACATACTACCCCCCATCCTGCCCCTCAACCTGCCCACGTCACCACCCTGCAGTAACTTCTACTGCCGACCGCTACTGAATTTGCCAGTACTTAATTTGTGAAAGAAAAAATGCGGTGCCCGAAGCTCTGCTCTGAAGCCGGTGTCTGGTGTAATTAAATGTTAGTGCGCCGAACACCAAGGCTGGTAGTTTGTAATCCACTACCTGACACTCTCTGTCTACTTTTGTCGCTCTGACAGGATCCTGCTTTCGCTCTGCTGGTGCCTTGCACTGGCAACCACCGGCCCAAGTTAAGCACTGCTATTTGCGTAAGCCTGGCATGAAAGAACAACTATTACCAGAACTCTTCGAAGCAAAGACAGGAGAGGGACGATTTACCTTAGAGTTTGACACTACAAGTCAAGGGGAGATCAGACATAAGTGCAAAGCAGCAACAACAACAAAAAACCTTAAAGAGTTTAAGAAAGAAGACATTTCAGACATTACTGCACATTGGTGTTACACCGTAGGGATTCAACCAGAGCGAAAGCACTTTGAGAGATCAGAGGAGAAACAGAGTGACCAATTGCAAGTTATATCTTTAGCCACATGAGACTGGGAAGTATATTTTCTGGAAAAAACAGAGGATACAATTCTTAGCTTTCTTGAATTAAAAGATAATGAATTCATTGCTCAGATAAGGTAGACTGCCATGGAAAATGAAACATGGTCGAGCACTAATCTGGGCTGCATTGAGCCAGTGAACTGTTTGATGTCTGCGTTATGAACCTATCTTCAATTATGACCTAGAATTTCACATGAAGCATTTATTATTGCCCGTGTTAAGCTGCCCTCTTTTCCAGTACTGCAGAGTGCTCACAATTATTTTGTATTTAAAGTATCATAGTGGGTCGAAAACTTACTCTTTCAGTGACCGTCTCTCCAGTTCAGAAACACAGCTTTACTGCCACCATGTGGTCATGTACTGTCATAATAAGGTCATGAAAGAAGCAATGAAAACCTCTGTGCATAATGTATGGCATGGATACAGGAGAGAACGCAAGTGGTCCAGCAGGAAGTTTGCACTTCCTTAATTTTTGTTGGACTACATCCGGCACCTATTTTGAAAGTGAGTATATATATTCAAAAATGCGATGAGAAATATCTCGAGTAATTGGATCAACGACATAAGCTGCACCGTCCAACGGGGTTCCTTCGCGTGGGTACGATCTTGCAACAATAAAATCCTAAACTTCCTTTTACCTCATTCGCATTCACTCAGTGTATTTGTTTTCTCGCGCCCTTTTCTCTTTCTTTCCGAAGCACTCTCTCCTGTTTCTCGTCCCATCACTTCCATTCGCTGGTCCCACTCCCTCATCGTGGTCTCTCATGCCTTTCTGTTCTATTTTTCTATTTTTTTCTATCCCTTCCCTCTCGCATGTTCCGCTCTGATTCTATTTGTTCTTTCTTCATATCCCCATATCCCTTTCTCCTTTCTTACCACATTTCACCTCCATTTATTATATCTTGCCTTCTCTATTTTTAGTCTCTCTTTCCTAACCCTTTCTCCCATGCTCTTAATCATTCTTTCTATCTGTTTTCGGCTTCTTCCTCTCTCCTGTTTCTTGCCTTCTTTCCCTAGAACTTACTTCTTCTTTTCTCTACCTTATATCGTTTTCAATCATCTCTTTGTTCCACCTTTCGATTCTCTCTTTCCTACTATAGCTTGTGATTCCGGCTCCTTGTCTTCATCCCTTTATTCTCTTCCCTTTTCTTTAATCTTAACACTCTCCTTCTCAATGTTTCCTTCTCTCTCTGTCTTCTTCTCTGCAGATGCTCCAGTGCAAGGTTTTTCAGTGCTGGGGAAAATACAGACTTTTACTTTTAACCCGACTCCACCTTGGGACTGCTCCCTAAGGCAGGTTTCAAAATATTGCTCAACAGGTTCTACGGCTTCCTTCTTCCCCACCTCTCTCCTCACTCTGGGGCAGATTTACAAGCCCCTTGCGCCCCTTTTACGCTGCCGTTGCGTCACTTTTGTGACGCAGCTGCGGCGCAAAAGATGTGCCATGGTGCGGGGTACTTACAACGTGATGCATCTGGAAGATGCGTCACGTTGTAAAGCCCTGTACCAGAAGGAGGGGTTCCAGCAAGGGGGGGGGGGGGTCGTTCCGGCGCAGGAACGCCTCCTAAAAGTGGCTGATTTCACTCAGTCACTTTGGGGCCCATGCTGCGTCAAAACCCTGCGCCTGCTTGAAGCAGGCGTAAGGATTGACGCAGCATTAACAAGATAGGGCCCCCCAGAGCCTTGCTGGAGCTGCGTCGCAACTCCAGCAATGTGCCGCCTTTACGGCACAGATGCTTCCTTTTCTGAATCATTTTGTCCACCATAAGCGTGGAAGGGTATACTCAGACATGAGTCCCTTGCTCACTGCTCCATCAGGATTCAAGCAAGCCGGGCCGACGACGCCTGAAATGGCAGAAACCGGTCCCCGGAAGCTTGTCTCCTTTCTGGTGAAGAATTGGCTTGGTAGTTTGGTCTGCCCTGTTCCCATGATGCACTGGGCCAGGGACAGACTAATTTGCATATAGCCAGGTTCTGAGCTGGGATGGGGCAGTGAGCTAAATAACGGTGATGGATCAAGCCCTGATCTTTGGACTGGGTAAGAGTGGTCTGCTTAATTCAGACACTCTGTTCATCACCACGCCCTTTTCTGAAGCATTGTAAATGCGGCACATCAATGGTGGTGGAGGCATGGCGCACAATAAGTGGCGCACCCCTGCTAATATGCGATGAGCTCAAAGTGGGGAAAGTGACTCCCACAGTGCAGTGCTCTTGACTTTCCGTCAATTTTATTGAAAAGTTGAATTAAGCTTTTTTGAACAATACCGACTAGGCGCATTTTATCATCACCTTTTCCTACTCGATCAATTAACACGTGAATTTTTTACTAATTCTGGGCAACTGTCAAGGGAGTTACAAGTTAAAATAAGCCTTGAAAAAGTTTAAAACCAGACAAAACATGGGCTGGCGGTGGCTGATGGATTTTGGAACATATGCTGTTCATATTTTGACCTGTTCGGGCATTAGAAGGTCTGAGAATAAATGGAACTAACATAAAGAATACCTGGATCATTTTTTAAATGGGCTGCACAAGCTGTTAAGGGTGCTCCAATGTCAAAGAGGATCTTTGTTTGGTTTGTGCCTCATTTTGGGGACACAGTATATTTGACACACACCCCTTTGGTAGCAAGGTGTTGCACACTGTCAGAAGCACTGACTAGTGTGGTGCATACTTCATACTATCGTGGCATGTTGCTAAACCCAGAATACAAGGTTAAGGGAAGATGTGTAAGTAATATATAACTACTGAGTCCTATTGTTGTATTGCGGGTAATGCCTAAGGAGGGAAATTGTGAGCATAATGGTTGAGCCATTCACTGCAGTGTCTGTGGTCCCAGTAAGATCGAAAGCGAGAATGATTCCTGAGGGCGTGCTTCTCCTAAGTCTGCAGGCTTGGTGGGATGGTTTTTGCCAATGATCAATATCCACACGTGAATGTTTTAGATTTATCTGAGTTGAGTTTTAGGTGGGTGGGGTTAATCAATCTTTCGCAGTAACCGAGAATGTTGCTAGCCTTGTTGTCATGGTGTCATTGAGGTTCTTGAACTTGAGCATGATCTGCGTTTCATCCACGGGGTCTTTGAGCTCAGGTGGTAGGTTTTGAATGTGTATGGTTGGAGGGAGATTGTAGGTTTTTAATGTGTATGGTTGGAGGGAGATGATGCAATTCCAGTTGGATAGGCATAATAAACTCAATCTCAAGCTTTTTACCTAAATACCCACAGTATGCAGTCTAGCCACTAGTGCGGGTTGATGAACAGTAACTAATACATTAGTGAGGTCCAGTAGAATCAGGTTAGCTGTCCCATAAAATTCAGACTGCGTTATTAATAACTCATCTATTGTTAAAACTAGTTTAGATTCTGTCACTCTTCAAGGGCAGAAGTCCCCTGGGAAGTATTGGTATTATTTACTCCTGCACTTTTCATTCCTTTCCAGGCAATGTGTGGGGGGCTGCCTCCATGTAAGCTCCACTTCAGGTTGCTGGAATTGCTGACTTTGTATTCTGAGGGCATTTACCCTCCAGTATTCGCCATGCCGTTTTCTGCTGCCGTGGACTGGAGATGACAAATTAAACTATGAAGTACAATATGTCGCAGAAAAGCTGCATACCCTTGCCAATTAATTAAACCATTCTCATTAGAGAGACTCAGAATTATAAAAAAAGTGTGAATTTTGAAAAGCTGTCATCCCATAGCAATATTCCTTCCATGAACCTCATTAAAAGACAAAGGTATGATGGCGCATGGTTTACACCCATCATAGTCACCTGTACCTGTGGGTATATTTATGGTTGAATAAGAAGAGGATGTTTGGCTAACTGAATTTCAGCATCTCCAAAATTGTTTCGGTTGGGTTTTATTCATTGTGTAGATCTGGTCAAAAGTTGATATACAGACTAACTACATTTATTGTCACCAGAAATTGGTCCTTCAACCAACGTATAGGATACAACTTCTGATAGATGTCCTTGGATCCTGAATAAAATATAGCAGATGACATACTAGTGCTTGCAAATAAAGATCTGTATGTTCAGCTACACTTGAACACTAGGGCGCTGCAGGCAGGCAAAATGTGCACGGCAAGGGAGTAGCTTTGACAACTGTTTGACTACAAGTGTCACTTCCCCTGTTGAGCTCATGGGGCCCGATCTTGGCTAAAAAGATATCTAGAAATAACAAATACCGTTTAAGAATCGCATTGTATGTATGCTTTCCTTAACACTTATTAAGAAGACCTAATTGGTGTCACTAATAGGAGTAGTACTAGGGATCATTGTAATGACTTGAAACATGTTGACCGTGAGATACACACACATAGACAAGTGCCTCTCCTTTCCCCCTTTTTAACAATACCAGCAAGAGGAATGAATAAATATTTAGTTCCTACTTAGCCAGGTATTTTTTAACCCTAGAGTAGACCCTCCCACTCTTATACCATCTATTGCTTTATAGTATTCAACTCATAAAGTGCTCCCACATCTTAGTCTGTCGCAGCACGCCCAGTCCCGTAGCGGAAGGGCAAGAACCCTATGATGCCACCATGGGACATCTTGCTGGGTGAGGGTTATTTTAAGAAAACCTTCTGTTTTCCTTAACTATAAAGAGTAGTGATTTGTTAGCCCATCCAGCACAGAGGGACTCTTCTGATTGAATAAAGGAGGATGAGTCCTCTGTATCCTGACCTCTTAACCCCCTTTTTTTGATTGATGTTCCAATTCTCATCATCGCAAATATGTCAGAACTCGTAATGGTGTATTGAATCCTATCACCTCACATTTTGTCTTAATGCTCTTATATCTCTGATGTTTTTTTAATTCTTCTTGGTTGATGTTTCCATGATGGAGACATCTCACGTTTTCTAAAAAATGTATTTAGTTTGTGCTTTAGTTATGTCTTAATTTGTACTCACTGGTCAGTCTATATCAGAAGATGAGGAAGATCTTGTAGTCTTCAGTTTCAGTTGTTGTAATGAGTCCTGATGATCATTGTTGGGACCAAGTTATTGTCAATCATTCATGTGATCAGACTTTTTTCTCTGTGTTTCACAGACTGTGGTCTACTGAAATATCTCATGAAAAGTTCCATAGATATTTGCACCCCATGTGGTCTACTGAACACATTTATGAAAAGATCCATAGGTATGTGCACCCCAGATTGTTGGACTGACATTCTGTGTACACGTTGAGTGTGTATATGTGTGTAACACTGGTATGGGAATTAGACTCTGATGTAGGATGGATGCAGAGTGACTAGACATTGGAAGAATATGGACTGCATTGCTGTGGCATGAGGGTGGACACTCAGACAGCAAATTGAAGGAGTAAGGATGGAGGGCTACCCCCTAGAAATTGAACGAGGACCTTGTTAGCAAAGGCTGCTGATTAGTTCTTCCTAAGCACTGCCATTTAGTAGATGGTAGGGTTGAGGGTTGGGACTGCCATTTCTGTTGTTAAATAGGTGAAAGTTTCTGGTCAGGGCATGTCCGTTTGCCTATCCCTCATTACCCCGTCAGGAAGGCTGATGACTGTCAGGTGCAGAGATCTCATTCTTTAAGCTTGGCTACTCCTGTTAGTTGCTAGCATAATTATTACCTGCTCAGAGAGCAGGGTGACCACACATCCAGGATTTATCTGGACAGTCCAGTTTTTCAGAGTTCTGTCCCTGTGTCCTGACACTTTTATCAACTTTAAATACATGTCCCAGTTTTTAGAAGAAGGTGGAGTAAGTATTTGAATTATTGCACATTCTCTCACTTCCACATGTGCCTCTGTCGTATTAAACAGTTAGTTAATCCTGATGCTAAACTGCATCAGCTTCATTCAAGCAGCACAGCAGGAGCTCAACTGGACCCTCAATTTATTGTCCCAGCAGAGGAGGGGAGGAGGGGATTGGGGGCAAGGAGGATTCCAAACGGGATTTCAATGTTTTGAAATTAAAGACATGTTGAAACAACTTTGCTGAATTGGGATTAAATTCATATCATTTGGATCTAAGGCAGTGCCCTGTGAGGGACATTTGCCAGTCTGGCAAGTGCAACATTACTATAAATTCTAAATGTAACTTATAACTATAACATTAGAATTTCTAATGATTATGTAGCTTAAGTATGGTTTGAATGGAAAGAATAAATAACGTTTTCCTAACTATAACTCATCCCATGCCTTTGTTTTTTCATAAAATGTAAATGATTTTTATGTTTCTAATGAAAATGTGTTTCAAATCGAAGTATTGAGTGATATTTATTAAAGTCTCGTTAGTTGGAGTTTCATACAGGCAAACGATGGGGAGTGGCAAACAGGCAAGTATCGCAGAGTGGAGCATTGTAAGGTGGAGTTGAGTGCAGTGTAGTAGAATGTAGTGGGGTAGAGTGGGAAACAGTGTAGTAGAGTGTTCTAGAGTAGTGTTACATAGAGTACAGTATTATGTTGTGCAGTGAAGCTGTGTAGATTTGATGGTTCAACAGTTTTGTACAGCGAGGTAAGGTCTCACACAGTGGAGTAGAGTACAGTGGAGTTGCATTTACATGGTATGGAGTAAAGTATAAACACAAGGAGATGATATAAGGAGCGCTGAAACTTTTCAGACACTCACCCCCAGTCACAGATTTGGGTTGAATCCATCATCATTCTTAAGCTCACTTCGCCATCTCAGTTCAGACCCTGCTATATGCAAATCAGTCTTGACCCTGTGCCTCATGGGAACAGTCCAGCCCGACCCGCCACGCCAGGTCTTCCCTGAACCAGAAACAAGCATCCTGGGACCGTTTTCTGGGTAACACCCTTCATCAGCCAGGCTAGCTTGAATCCAGTGCACAGTGAGCAAGGGACACACGTCTGGGCGTACCCTGCCAACTTAGGGCGAACAAAGCAAACACAAGGAGATGATGGACAGAGCGCTGAAACTTTTCAGACACTCACCCCCAGTCATAGATCTGGGTTGAATCCATCATCATTCTTTAGCTCAGTTCGCCACCTCAGTTCAGACCCAGCAATATGCAAATCAGTCTTGACCCTGTGCCTCATGAGAACAGTCCAGCCCGAACCTACAAGCCAGGTCTTCCCTGAACCAGAAACAAGCATCCTGGGACCGGTTTCTGGGTAACACCCTTCATCAGCCAGGCTAGCTTGAATCCAGTGGCAAAGTGAGCAAGGGGCCCACGTCTCTAAGCTCTAAACACTACACATATCTGCCTTTCTCCAGTTTTAACCCTGTCATAGGGCCCACCATTAAAAATTAACCTCTATTAAAAGGGACCCTGTGGACAGTTTTTAACATCACTTTCACTGCACCACTTTGCACTCATAAAATCCTGCTCCGCTGTAATTCAGGCGTCGTAGCACAACCAAGGTGCACTCGGCACCTTGGGTGGGACCCGATGATGAAGCATGCAACCAACTAGGTTGATGTGTAAGGGTTTTCATAAAAAAACAAATGGTTTCCCACACATAAACAACAAGCTTCAAGAGTGTGAGACGCTTCTTCTTGTTTGGAAAATAGTTCAATTTTAATTCCCTGACTTGAAAATGAGAGGATTTATCTGACAATCTGGGGGTGTGAAAGAAAAAGCTTTTTTCTAGCACACAACAAACTTTAAAAGTCTGTAAATGAACTATGCAGATATTTCTAAATATATCAGAATTACAAAAGCACAAATGAAGCATATTGTTTGTATTTCTGAGGTGTGCTGGAAGCAATATTTTATTATGATCAAAATAAATTAATACACTATGTGATGCCATTTCCACACATTATCATATGTGTGCTCAATAGTTTTATCAGTAAAACTGTATGTCTGAACAAATGTAACAGTCATTTCAGTACAAAATGTGTTGTCTGTAATGACAGTAAACTACCACACCATGAATGCATAAACTACTCTGCGCCGCTCCACTGTACACAAATCTATGCCACACCACATGACTCCACGACACTCTGCACCACTCCACTCTACGTCACTCTATGCCGGTCCGCTCTACACCTCTCTAATCTGCATGCCTCCACTGCCCTCCACTCTACGACTCTTTGCTCCACAACCCTGCACTCTATGACAATCTATGCCACTCTATGCAACGCCTCTCTATGCCTCTTTACTCCATTCTACGCCGCCCTATCCAACTCTGTGCCACTAGATGACGCTTTACTCCACGCTACAACACTTTACTCCACTCTACTCTATTCTCCTCCTTGCTTCTCTACCCTGCTCTATGCCACTACACTCCATGACACTCCACAACACTCCACTCTATCTCACTCCACTCTATGCCACTCCAATCTACGCCACACCACTCCACACCATGATACTTCCCTCTATGACACTCCATTCTATGACACTATCCACATTTCCCCTTTACACCGCTCTACTCTATGCCATGCTAAACTCCTCCATTTTATAACACTTTCCTCCACTCTACTCTATGTCCTCTACCATACGCCCTTACTCTACATCCCTCCTCTCAATGCCCCTCCACTCTATGCCCTACTATGAGTCTCCATTGCACTGTATGACACTCTAAAACACTCTACATCACTCCACTCAGTGCCACTCCACTCTACAACAGTCAGCGTCACTCTATGCTACTCTAAGCCACTCTACCCTACTCCAGTCTATGACACTTCACTCCACTCCACTCTATACCACTCCACTCTACAACACTCCACTCTACAACACTTCTCTCCACAACACTTTACTTCATGACACTCTATTCTATCCCACTCCAGTTTTTGTCACTCCACTCTAGAACACTCCACTTCACTCTATGACACTCACCTCAACTCCACTGCACTCTACATCACTCCACTTTACAACCCTCTACTCCACTCTATGCCATGTCACTCTACGCCCTTCCACTCTATGACATTCCACTGTATGACATTCCACTCTATGACACTATACTCTATGATGGGGGCGTGGCTTAGCAAGCCACGATGGCGGCTGTGTGTTGCTGAGGCTCCGCGATCGGGCTTGCATCCTGCCCGTTTCCAGGAATCGCCGGGAGCCTCAGCCAACGGAAAAAGTTACCGGCAGTTGCAAACGCACCGGAGGCACCATTCAGGAGAACTGCGACCGTCGTTACAGTGCGGCACCAGAGGGGGACATTAATTCTACCGGAGCGGTGGGCTGATCCGCAAGATGGCGGTCGAGTCTCCGATCTTCTAAGATCGATACCGCTGCACCCTCGTTCCCGGATCGGAGACCCGGGGAACACACACACAGACCGGGGAGACGGAGCTCCTGACCGGACGACGCGGCTGACCCCCGGAGGTGCACTAGACGCTGGGCTCACCCCTGCGGGCGCGTCTTGGAGCGCAAGATGGCGGCCACCAAACCAGAGCCTCACCCCACCAGCGCTCCCGCCCGGCCGGGTGCCTGCCCGGCCACCGAGGACTGAGGGACATTGACGGACGTCCCACCAGCGCGGCGCCCGGACTCTCCTGCGCCTGTGGAGCTTCCTGCGGGTGGTGAGTGTCCGCTCCTTTTCCGCCCCCCCCTGGGGGTCCCCAACGCTACCACCCCAACGACCCCCGGCCTCCCCTGAGAGCCCCCCCAGAGATCACCCAACATCTCCCCCCCTGGACGGGGGAGCGGAACGGCCTGGACGTTCCTGACACAGCCAAGGGCCCCGCAAATCGGACTGCCTGACCCTGACATGGCGCCCAGTGGGTCTCGGATGCCGGGCCCGGTGCGGGCCTCCTCATAACGGCGGCAGCGAACCCCCCCAGGATACGGCGGTGACACGCCACGACAGGGACTCCTCATCACCGCCACAGTCCCACAGGAACCTACCGCTCAAACCCCCCTACCCCTGCCAAGGACAGTTCTCTACCTCGAGGGAGGAGGGGTACGACCGGCCCCCTACCTAGTTACCAGCCTGCCGCTGCGCGCCTGCAGATACCAACGCAGGGGCCCCCTCACCACCTCACCACCGAAGTCTCCGGACACCCGGGGCCCCGCGGCGAGCCCGGTGGCACCTCTATACCAACAAGGGCCCTCCATCACATCGGGACCCCCTGGACCCTCCAGCGTGTCCCCTGGCCCGCCGTCAATTCACTGCTCACCCTGTGGAGGGGACGGGACTCTGCAGCACAAAGGGGACCCGTGCCTCGACCGGGACTAGCCGTGAGGATACGCCTTCCGGCTCTTCTATCGGACACACACTTGACTCCTAGCCACCTTCTCGGAGCCACCAGACGCCGCAGGCCGCCGACCTGCTCCGGCTCCGGGCCCTCCTGGTCTTCATCTCCCAGGTGTCTTTACACTGTTGTACTCGCGGAGCCACCTGACCACACCGGAGCGCCAGCAGTCTCCGCTTCTGACACTCTTCTGCTGCTCGCCACGCCAAGGGGACGTGCTCACAGCGCTGGAGGAGTCCCTACCTCACCCCCGCACCAACGCAGGCTGTATAACTAGCCCCTACAGACCTACTATCGCGCCAGGGACCTGTTATCCAGCGCCGGCTATCCCCTCTAGCTACACGGCGGTGCAGGGCCCATCTCATCGTTCCCATGGGGAAACCGAGAGGCCAGCAGGCGACCGCCTTCCCTGAAACGGCCCCTGAGAACATGCCGCAAACAAGGGCCTGGACACAGATCAACACCCCACACACCGACCCCACGCTGTCAGCGAAATTAGATCAGGTGTTGGCAGCCATTGAACTGTCCCGACACTCGATGGAGGAACGGTTGGGAGTCCTGACGACTGACATAAGCCTGATCCGCGATGACCATCGTAAATTGGCGGACAGGATGAAAGAGGGGGAGCAGGTTGTGGCCGAGCTGCAGCCCAAGGTGAAGACTCAGGCGACGGACATGCAGGACATCTTGCGCCGTGTGGCGACCCTCGAGGAACGTACAGTTGATTTGGAGGGGCGCTCGAGGAGATGCAACATTCGCGTCCTGGGGCTACCGGAGGGAATCGAGAACTCAGATCCTCTGACCTATATGGAATCTTGGACCAGTTCTTTCACCCCCGAGTCGGAGCGCTCGGCGTTCTTCTCCATTGAAAGGGCACATAGGGTCCCCGCCCGGGCACCTAAACCAGGTCTCCCTCCACGCCCCATGTTGGCCAAGTTCCTACACTTCCGAGACCGAGATGCGGTGCTCCGAGCGGCCCGGGCAGCGGGCCCCTTGCAGGTGGAGGACTAGCGGGTCATGGTGTTCCCGGACTATGCCCGAGAGGTCCAACAACGGAGATCTACCTTTCTGGATGTTAAAAGACACCTCCATGCGGACGATGTCCAATACTCCCTGCTGTTCCCGGCTCGCCTCAAGGTGCTACACAAAGGAAAGGCCCTTTTCCTCACCAACGGGGATGAGGCACAGGACTGGGCTGAATTTCACTGCCCGCTGATTCCCAGAGCCAGGCCCCCATGAGAACATACTAGTGATCTGCGTCGACCCAGGAAACGAGGTCCGAAGCGCACCCAGACGGGCTCATCCAAAAGCCAAGCCTCCTCCCCCTCGGGCTCACCCGACCTCACGCAAATTATGCAGGAGAGACGAGACGCTCTGAAGGCGGTGACAGATCTACACCTCTCCCCCCTTGCACCGGACCTTGAACGCCAACCGCACCTATTCACCCCTGAGAAGGACCGAGACAGCGACAGAACGATGTCGGGGTTTGGCCCGATCTCTTCCCCTATTCTTGTTGCGCACGAGGTGGACGCTACCCTGATTGAACAGCCTGGCGCCTCTTCCTGAAAAGTGACCTACCTACTGCTGTATCCTCTTTCATTGATCGCTCTTTGTGTTGTTTGTGAGCCAATGTTTACATGATTGATTGAATGTGTGAGTGCACGTGCGATCGATACTTCTCCTACAGAAGCCCGATCGGCGCACAGCCCAGCGATAACACATGCCGCCGCCCCCGCAGAATTTTGCTTTATTTCTTCCCTAGTGGGACTCTTGGTTTGGATATGCCACCCCCGGTGATGTATCCCTTGTATTGGGACTGTTTCCCACCTTTGGTTTTACCTGTTTATTCCCAACAGTTCCCCCACCGTACCTATGGAAGCACGGCACGCAGGAGCACACGCGAGACTCACAACCACACTACCCTCGGGGATTACAAGGGGGCCAGATTCACACGCACAATCCCATAGTCATGACGACCCCACGACCGGATGTTAGCATCCTCACACTCAATGTACGAGGTCTACACACGCCCAGCAAACGATACTCTGTCTACTCCTACATAAAACGCATGTCGACTAATATTGCTCTCTTACAAGAGACTCATATTAATGCTACTGAATTACGCCGGTTACAGACCAAATGGTGGGGGACCCTTTGTGCCACGACATATTCAGCGTTTGCGCGTGGCGCCTTGATATGGGTTAGGCCTGGGACCCCTTTCCGAGAACTTAGACGGGTGGTAGACAAAGACGGCAGATATGCGCTACTGGAGGGTCTCTTGGATGGTCAGGGGGTCCTTCTGGGAAGCATTTACGCCCCTAACACAGAGCAAGATAAGTTTTGGGATCACCTCACGGGAGTATTAGCCCAGTTCACTGATGTCCCGTGGGTCTTGGGGGGGGACTACAACTGCACATTGGACCCTTCGATGGACCGCTCACACCTCCCCCCTGCACGTTCCCCGATCCCCCGGCAAGCGGAACTATTCAGAGCGTGGACGGCACACTGGGCGCTCACTGACGCTTGGCGACACTTATATCCCCATGCTCGCATATACTCCTTCCACTCGATACCCCACAACCTCCGAGTCCGGCTGGACAGATTCTTATGCTCTGCACCGATCCTCCCTAAACTGATCTTTTCGGACTACCTGGGTCGGATTGTCTCAGACCATGATGCCCACATACTACGCCTGTCCTGGCGCCCCCCGCACCCACCCGTCCCCACTTGGCGACTCCCTAAGGACTGTTTGACAGATCAGGTGTTCAGGGACTCACACCAACACAGCATACAAGAATACTTTTTGCACAATGCAAACACGGCGACGTCAGCACTGGTGGAATGGGATGCGTTCAAGGTGGTGGCACGGGGAGAATGCATCAAACAGATCGCAGGGGTCCACCGCACGTTGGAACAGACACTTACAGCCACGGAACAGCGCCTAGCTACACTCACTAAACAAAGTGATGATTCAGTAGAACACGCCACGCACATAGCTGAGGCGAAGTCCACATACCAGGAGGCCTGTGCCGATCTTAGGAAATACAATTTTAGGGCCTATGCCGCCAGGGTCCACAAGGACAGAGACAAAACGGGTGCATTGCTGGCCTGGATGGCGAGGCAAGACACCGAGAACAAACCGATCACAGACATCGTCAACCCGGAAGGGGTACTAGTACAGTCCCAAGCTGATATCCTCCTGGCGTTCCACTGCTATTACGCACGGGTGTACGGCGCCCCGACACGATCCTCTCTGTCGTTTGCGGACCACTTCCTTGACCCGCTGTCGTTGCCCACGATCTCGGATGCCGACAAGCGTACGCTCGACGCTAAAATAGCACCCTCAGATATCACACAGGCACTATGAGCCCTGTCTCGCAATAAGGCGCCGGGCCTGGATGGCCTCCCACTAGAATACTACCAGACATTTTCCCCCCTAGTGGTCCCTCGCCTGGCCCAGGTGTTCGCAGCGGCACTCGATGCAGGAGTACTTCCCTGTTCACTGCGAGAGTCGGTGATTGTCACCTTCCCAAAGCCTCACAGAGACCCACACCTCTTGGGTTCGTATCGCCCCATCACGCTTCTATCTGCGGATTGCAAGATCCTTGGGAAGATCCCGGCTGACAGGTACGCCCAGGTCATATGCCCACTGGTCCACCCCGACCAATGTGGCTTCGTCCCAGGGAGAAATACCTCACAGAACATCCTCCGGGTCTTTCATGTCCAGGACCAGGTGCGAGACAGGTTCCCTCGTGCCGCCTGCCTGGACTTGGGCCTTGGGACAAATCCACAATCTATCCCTTTCACCCCGAATTACCGCCCGAGTCGTTCAACTGGGGACTCATAGGCTCGCATGGTCCGCAGAGGCCCCCCGATACCTCGGCGTCCGTCTGTATCACTCCCCGGCCGAAATATTTGACGGTAATCACCGTAGGATGCTAGCTAGCCTTCGCCCGACTGTTGCCTTCTGGACCAAGCTCCCGCTCGCCCCGATAGGACGGATAGCACTAGCCAAAATGGTAATGCTTCCCCGGCTCCTCTACCATTTCACCAACCTACCGGTGGTGCCGCCGAGGTCCTTCTTCCGAGACCTCAACTCCCTCCTGGGCACTCTTGTTTGGGGCTCGGGCCGACACAGAGTGGCCCTGAAAACCATCCAACTCCCCACGACGCAAGGAGGGCTAGGGGCTCCCTCCTTCGAGTCATATTTCCTAGCGGCGCAGCTCCAATGGTTGTCATATTGGACGGCGGACCGGCACACCCAGGAAGCCTGTACTCCGACTGGCAGAATTACAAACCCGGAGCTTCTCCGTCTTCTCCTTCCGGGCACCAAACCACGGCGTACATATCCCCTTCAGGTCGCGATAGCACGTCAATGCATAATGCGGGTCCATCGGATATCCCCCAGAAGGGTTCCGTACTCCCCGTCGCTACCGCTGGTTGGCTGCCCCAGACGGGAACTCTATTTCTCGGCTCCTATGCTAGCCGAGTGGACTCGCTGCAGCATCACGGACATGGAGTCGCTCTTTAAGGAAGGTCAGCTGAAGTCGTTCGACCGGCTGGCCGCCGAGTTCGCACTCCCCCAGGCCAATTCCTCAAACACCGACAGCTACTCTAGGGCTTTCGTCCTTACCATAATCTCCAGTCCGGCGAGCCAGACACGCATCCAGTCATACACACTATCCTACGCATGGGTGTGGGGCGCCACTTAGTCACCTGGCTCTATAAATCGATCCAAGAACTCTCGCAAGCCCCGCTGACGACCCTACGGGCCAAATGGGAGAAAGATATCGGACGTGCTTTACACGACTCAGAGTGGACCAAGGCGCTCGAGGCCCCGAAACGTGTCTCTAGGAACGCCCGTTTCAAAAACATCCAATATTACATACTACACAGGGCATATCTCATGCCGGCGCGACTGCAACAGTTCTACCCCACAACAACATTCCTGTGCCCTAGATGTCATTCCCCCACTGCGGACTTTCGACACATGTTTTGGAGCTGCCCCAACCTCCACTCCCTGTGGCAGACGGTACATGACACACTGACGGAACTCACAGGCCTCATGACCCTGACCTCCTGGGAGGCTAGTGCACTGGGCATCTTTCACATCTCTAAACGGGCCCCAGCACACAGACGCTTTGTGTCCTTAGCACTACTATTGGCGAAACGGTGCATAGCTATGCATTGGCGATCCCCGGAAGGTCCCCCCATAGCGGCATGGTCAGGGGCGGTTTGTAAGTGGGCGGCAGCCGAGGAAGATGCCCTCCGGGAGGAAGAAGCTAAGGGCGTGCGTAAGCATCCCATTTCGATGGAATGGGCCATGCTCCTCCACAGCTTCCGGCAATCCCTGCGCGCTGATGCCCCACCCACGCCTACCCCCCATTCACCCCCCTTCCGCCCGTCCGGACGCACCCATGACTCCTAGCTGACTCCCTCACTGCCAGTGCCGGATCCCGACGCCACGTGCCCCCTTAGTGACAACGCCCCCCCATGCCGATCGCCCTGCTGCCCCACGCATGGGACGGCCTCACCTACTGACAGCACTACCGCAATGTGAATGGATGTTGTGAAACCCCACCCGTCCCCTCCAGCCATGCTCCTGCCGTCGCCTATATGCTCCCCCCACAGTTTTGTCCCCCCAGTTGCATGACGCCACCACTATGCGAACTGCACAGGCCCTGCCCCAACGACCCCCACAGCAGGGGCTTATACAGCTACTGTTCCTCTTTGTCCTCCCAGGTGGGGATTTCTGCCTGCATCCCTGCTTACTTACCAGTTTGAGAAGCCTGTATTGTTCAGTGGATGAAATGCCACATTGCCTAGATTTATATACAGAAAAGTTGCGCGATTGGCTGACCGCGGCTGAATGTTGACGCCGCGCCAGCAGATGATTCCTCCTGTTTTATGCTTGCAGATGCAACAATAAAAACAAGTTTAAAAAAAAAATGACACTATACTCTATGATGCTCCACTCTACGACACTCCACTCAACACCACTCTATTCTGTGTCATTCTTGTCCACGATATTCAACTCTACTCTACGACACACTACTCAACTACCTTTTACACCTCTCTCCTCTACTGTATGACACCCTAGGCCACTGTTTGCCCCTCCACTCTATAACCCTTTATTCCACTATACTTTTCACCCCTCTACTCTATGCCCCTACTCTACACCCCTCCACTCTATGCCCCTCCACTCTATACCCCTCTACTATACAACACTTCACAGCACTTTACAACACTCGACGCCACTCCACCCTATACTACTCCACTAAACCCTACGCTACTCAACTCTACATTCAATCTCTGACGCTTTACTCTACTCTGTGACACTCTACTCTACTCCATGCTATGCAACTGTACTCTGTGCAACTCCACTTTCAACATAACTACATAACATAACATGGCCGGCTGCTTCATAGGCGTTTTTCTTTCCTTTCATTCTTCATGCTGCACAGCATGTGACATGCTGTACACCATTGCTAAAAACCATTGGCAAAGCCAACAGATCCCAAAGGCGATACCTAGTGGCTTTACCGATCCTTAGGGCATATTATCAAGAACAGCGTTAAAATTATCGCCGGTTTAGCGGCAGAAAACTGCCGCTAAAGCGGCAATAATGGGCTTGATAATATGCCCTGCAGAATTCCAATAGAAGCCCATGTTCAACCAGAACATGGACTTCTATTGGAATTCTAAAGGGCATATTATCAAGCCCATTATCGCCGTTTTAACGGCAGTTTTCTGCCGCTAAACCGGCGATCATTTTTAATGCTGTTCTTGATAATATGCCACCTTGATTCTTACAGCAGGAATGTTACTACTGGGAATTCTGAAGTTCAAAGGAATGCTTTCACTTTAGTGTATTTGTGTAAGAAAAACAAATTCATCTGCCAGTTAATTTCCTTTTGGAATGGGAACATTTTGCTTTATCATGCTTGTTAGGTACAATTCAAAGTTAGTTTAGATTCCCTTTTACTTTAATTGCAAATCTATATTTGAAACTGTATTTTAATGAAATGTAAATACTCTTTGCTTACTGTCAGTTATAGTGTTTATCATATGCCAAAATGTTCTATCAATCTTTTCACCAATCGAAGACATGCATAGGAAGCCCTCCATGCTCTCTACGACCAAGTACCGGAATACATTAACCACCACCTGAACTTCCAGCAAACCGTCAGACTTCTTGACTCCAACTACCTCGCGCTCACACAAATTCCCTGCCTCTGCTGAAGACACAGTGGGGGCCGTTCCTTCTTCTACCTTGCCTCCAAGTCCTGGAACGGCCTTCCCCTTCACCTCCAAACAGTACACTCCCTCGTGGAGTTCAGGAAGTGAATCATGACATGATTTTTCGACTGAGACCAGCAAACCCAGCATAAGGATACCTTTGTGGGTTAATAGCCACGTTTTTCAAATCTGAGTTGAGTTGAGGAAATTACTGAGCAGGAAATACTAGGGTTCCGAAATTGCTACACTAAATCAGTTATTAGAATTCCTCTTTAAAGGTGTAAAAGCATCTTTTAATGTGCAAATTTTATTTTCTTGGAGCGTAGTTCAAGTTCATGTTCAAGAATTTGTATAGCGCACTACTCACCCACAGGGTCTCAAGGCGCTTGAGGGAGGGGGGGTACTTTACTTATCGAATAACCAAGTTTTTAGTTGCTTTCTGAAGGAGAGGTGGTTATGTGTAAGGCGGAGGTGGGTGGGGAGAGAATTTCAGGTTTTGGCCGCTAAGTAGGAGAAGGATCTTCCCCCCATGGTGGATCTATGGATGCGCGGAATTGTGGCGAGGGCTTGGTTGGACGATCGTAGTTGGCGGGTGGGGGTGTAAAAGGACAGGCGCCTGTTGAGGCATTCGGGTCCTAGGTCGTAGAGGACTTTGTGTGCGTGGGTGAGGAGACGGAACGTTATTCTTTTGTTGACGGGGAGCCAGTGGAGGTCTTTCAGGTGACGCGTAAAGCCCAAATTTGAAAGTTCTATAATTGTTAATATAAATAGGCAATGTCAGTGAAGAGATCAATCTCGGAGGATTCAATTCAGAATTCTAGCAACATTGATTCTGTGGGATTCTTTATTGAAGGGAAAAAAATCCTGCATGCTCCTGTTATTTGTAACTTGGCTATAAGAATGTTGATTTGATTTGAAATTTGTAGAGCACGTCAATTACGCAAACGCATCAAGGCACTGTAGACTACCATCCGGAGAAGCCTGCTATACCTATAGATGAAAGGAGATAGTTTAAAGAGGGTATAGCCAGGTCTTTAGTGCCTTCCTGAAGTACCTCAATTGAGGAATGGCCCTAAGGCTTTGTGGAAGGGAATTCCAGAGTCTAATTGCTGCTGTTGAGAATGCTCTATCAGCCTGTCACCTGCATTGCAGACTTTGTCATCTTCATGACACAGGTAAACATGTGCACCGTGGACTACATTTGTGCAGGGGAAAAATTAGGGCAATAATACTCCTAGTTAAATTAAAACTAATATCCACATGCAACTGGAATCCATTAGAATGTTCTCCATCACATTTGAGTAGATATCCAAATCTCATAGATGAGAAACTGAAGCCATCTGTAACTGGCTAATTTTTCAGAGGCACTGGCCTATCAGCAAACTAGCAGAGTTCCCTACAGAACAGCCTGCTTTTCTGCATTTGCATGTATAACAGAAAAAGATCTGCATTCCCAAACGTTCTCCGTGCATCGTCCTTTAATGGTTCCCAACACATTGTTTTACTGGGCAGTTAAATGCCTCTGAAGTCGTTGCAGTCTTAGTAGAGAAGGGTGCTTTCAGAAAGAAGGGGCAACTGTACAAGAGAAGGGACTGGAAGAAAGTAGAGCTATGTGGCAAAGTAAACAATTGTGATCAGATGGTGTACTAAGAGTGGGAAAATAAGGATCAGCAGCCAGTTGGGAAGGGGTGCTGGGAGAGACAGATGAAGCCATAGGTGAAACAAAACGTATATGGGTACAATGGGAAATATTAGAGATTTGAGTGATGATTGGAAAGTCAAAATATTGAGATTGGGTTTCCTGGCTTATCGTGTTGTTGTGCACAAACTCATATATATTTATTCTGCAATCAATTATGGCATTAATTAATAGCAGCCAATAATACTAGTTAATTGTACAACTTTCCTCGTACCATGAGCACATTTTGCATGTTGATTCCTGCCCTGTCAAGTATGGAACAGATATGGACCAGTTTGGATACACTATTGGCCAAAACAGAGAATACCCAAAACATGCACTTATGACCTGTTGCAGTTCAAAGATCCATTGAGGGTGTGGGCCATTACATCCTAGGGCAGGCAGTGTGGCACAGAGGAGGACTAACCGGCTCTGCAGTATCAGGTTTTTAAAACGGGGAAACAAAACCCACTACCACTACTTTGCAATGCAGGATGGGAGGGAGTCTTACCCATGCACAACCATTCAGCATATCGTGATTTTAATTATTTCTATTGTGTTTCATAGATGATTTGAATGGTACTTTTCTGACGAAAAAATATTAGCCTATCCATCAATATATTTATTTTACTTAGTCCATTTATATGGATGGGTTCCCTCTTGCCTGTAGTCCACTTTCCCTGTCTGTCCAATTTGACATCCTTCTCCATCTCTGACGGATCAATCCAGTCTCCAACACCACATTCGCCCAAGTGTAGGCCTACTTCGTATGTACAGATATCTCCATGTTAGGGGCAGGCTTGGTCAGAGGAATTCTTAGTTTGGAAAAATGTCCTACGGCAGACTGGCAAATGCAATTCTTGCACCTTTCGCTGCCGTGCAATGCAAAATTTGCGGAATGTACACATCTGGCCTTGTCGAGTCCGCTTCCAGTGCCAACAAGCAGAGGTACAGAAAGGTGAATATAGCATAAAAACAAGGTTAGTTTACGAAAGCCAGAGAAATCACAGCCAATGTCCAATGCATCCCCTACACTCCCCACAAAGAAGCCTAGCATGCTGCACAACCTTCAAAGAGCTTCAAAACGGTGGGGTGCTCGGCAAGCTTCCCGCCCCGGCACTTGTAGTACAGTGGAAGTGTTGTATACCCTAATGTTGAAAATCAGAGAACAAGAACACCTTATCGTGTTTCAAGTCGACCTTATTAGCACGTACTTCTCCTCAGAAAAGCCATCTCTCCATCTCATAAACGGAAGCATCCTGTGTGTGGAATAAATATTCACCCACTGAGGCTTTCCCGCCCCTACAATGTGCTCCTTCATGTACTGGTAAGTGACACTGAATTCTTAACAAGCCCACAAGAAGCCAAACAACCGAGATAACACATATATTTGCATTGCGCGTTTTCCCCTCCAAAATCTGCCCCAATAAAGCAACAGAAGCATGGTTGACTATAAACCTGATCCCAGTGAGATCTCTATCCTAAAGAGGAAGGGGTGGATATTACCAGGACGACTGGTTTTCTCAGGATTTCCTGAGCACCGTCTGTAGGGACCGAGCCATCCCACACGGACCCCCTGTGTATATATCACGTGCAAGTCTTCAATGGTATAGATTGCTGTTTTTTCTCTGCTTTGCAGCTTCCTGCTGGCCCAGCTTCCTACCTTTTTGTGAAAGAATAACACGCGGACTGGGACGACGTCTTGAAAAACACACAACAGCGCGCGAGCGCTCTGCCTTCCTCAAGGACGCTTTCATTAATACGTGAAATCCGGCGTCGTCTTTACTTCCCCGCTGGCATGCTCGGCTGAACGCAGAGTCCTGCTGTTTTTTCTGTCTGGGGAATTCTTAGGTTCAAGGGTTCCTCCGTTGCTCGAGAAATTCGAATTACATATCAATAACTAGAAGTATAAGTCAGCCATGTGCTACTCAGCATCTGCTGAAAAGTAGGCGAACTATAACAAAATGCGTGAAGCATTTTGAAAGAAGAGTTGTATTATAACGTGACACATCCATCTTTACAAGCTGGTATTTTACAGTAGCATCCAGTCTGGCTTACTATAAGTAAACCTTTTCATGGCATATTGTTGCTTACTTTTCGTTCGCTTAAGGCTAGAAGCATGTCCAACTCAGAATTCTCCTCAAACCCCTAGAAATCTTCCTTCCTCACGGAATGAAGAATCGTGTAAGAAAGCCTGTGTCATTGTCTTCGTGCCCATATACCACTCTGTCGAATCTATTAAATTGGATAATCATCTTACAGACATTTTAAATTTGGAAATTTCCCGAATCTCAGACTGCAGATATACATCCACTAATACTGGACCCACTAAGACGGAAGTAGAAATGTATGACCCGGAAAGTGTAACATTGATCCAGGAAACATGTTGTGAACTCACGAGACGCTAGAGGCTACTACTTTCATAGCCACATTCATTTATATTTTTGTAAATTTTTGGTGAAACTGCAGCACTGACTAAGGATGTGCAAAATTGCAACACAGGTTTTGAAGGATAGAAATCAGAGCAACTGTTTGCAAAATATTTTGTTGAAAGATCCACAGTAACATTTCAATAGTGCTGTTACCCTTCGATGAGAGATTATCCTCAATGTTTTATGTGTTTTATGCATTCCAAAATTACCTGTGATAAGGATGCATGCTGCTTTCTAGGCCTAAGCTATAACGGTATAATGATACAGCCAGTTCTTCTGACCATTTAAAAGAAATCTTGGTTTAGGGTCAGATCTGTTTGCCACCTGAGAGGTTGACCATGCCAAAGGACCTGCTCTACCTTCTCTGCACAAGACTAAAATCAATTACGAAGTTCAAGTGTGGTTGAGAAAAGCCATGTCAGAAGCTTGTGCCGGACTGGGTCAAACAAGCTGAAGTGGGGTCCTTCCTAGGTTCGAATAAGCATTGGCAAAGTCAATAGGTCTCTCTAGAGCTAGCTTTGGCAATGTGTTTTTTGCAATGTTGTACACCAGTGTGACTGCTGTTCAGCACGGCTAAAAGTTAGTGGTGTTGAGTGTCCTGGTGTGGAGTGGATGGAGTAGTATGTTGTACACTGGATTTGTTGGAGTAGAGTGTCGTGGAGTGGAGTGGGGGGATTGAATGTCAGAGTTGAGTAGAGGGGAGTAGAGTTCAGTGGCAGAGACTGACGTATAGTGCATTGTCATGGAGTGCAGCATCATGGAGTGGTGTACAGTGGAGTGGGGTTGAATAGAGTGCAGTGGGTTGGAGTGGGTTGAGGAAGTGGGGTGGATTGGATTGGAGAAGATTGGGGTGGATTGGATTGAGGTAGAGTGCGTTGGATTGAGTGGGGTGGATGGATTGGAGTGGGTGGACTTGATGAGGTGGCTTGATTGGAATGAGGTGGGTTGCAATGAGGTGAGTTGGAGTGGGGTTGATTAGATTGGTATGGGTGGGGTGGATTGGATTAGAGTAGGGTGGGGTGGAATGGATTAGAGTAGGGTGGTTTGGAGTGGGGTGAAGTATAGTTGAGTGGGGAGGATTGAAATGGATTGGAGTGGGGGGACTAGAGTGGGTGGATTGGATTGGAATGGATTAAGGTGGATGGGAGTGGGGGGATTATACTAGTGGGTTAGATGGATTGGAATGAGTGAGGTGGGCTAAACTATGGTGGGGTGGGTTGGATCTGGGTAGAGTGGGCTGGATTGGAGTAGAGTGGGGTGGATTGGACTGCAGTGGAGTGGGATGGATTGGACTGCAGTGGAGTGGGGTAGACTGGATAGGGTGGGTTAGATTGGAGTGCGGTGTATTGAAATGGAGTGGGGTGGGGTGGTTGGAATGGAATAGAATGGATTGGATTGGAGTAAGTAGGACTGGAATGCGGTGGATTGGGTTGGAGTTGTGTGGAGTGGGGTGGATTCGATTGGGGTGGGGTCGATTGAATTGGAGTGGGGTGGACTGGAGTGAGGTGAAGTGAAGTGGGTTGAATATGAGTGGGGTCAATTGGAATTGTGTGGGGTGGACTGGAGTGAATTTGATTGGATAGCAGTTGGGTGGATTGGAGTGAGGTGGATTGGGTTGAGTGTGATGGATTGGGTTGGGGTGGATTGGATTGGATTGCAGTGGATTGGATTGCGCTGGGGAAACTGGATTGGGGTGGCGTAGATTGGATTCAGGTGGATTGGATTGGAGTACATTGGAGAGGGTCGGGATGGGGTGGAATGGAGTGGGGTATATTGGATTTGGATGGAATGGATTGGTGTGGGGTGGATTGGATTGGAGTAGGGTGGATTGGAGTGAGTTGAGGTGGATTGGATTGGGGTGCGGTGGATTGGATTATAGTGGGCGGATTGATTGGAGTGGAGCGGATTGTTTTGGATTGGAGCGGGCAGATTGGAGTGGGGCAGATTGTTTTTGGGTGGAGTAGGGCAGATTGGAGTGGGGCAGATTGTTTTGGATTGGAGTGGGGCAGATTGTTTGACATTGGAGAGGGGCAGGTTGTTTTGGATTGGCGTGGGGCAGATTGTTTTGGATTGGCGTGGGGCAGATTGTTTTGGATTGAGTGGGGCAACGACCTTAAACAGGCTACACAATCCTTGGTTCGGTTCAGAATGGACTACGGGAATGCAACACTCATGGGCACGGCAAAATCTCACTTAGCTCCCCTCCGAATAATTCTAAATGCAGCTGCCAGGATGATCACTGGAGCAAAGAAATACAACCACATTTCTCGCCCACTAAGAGAACTAAAATGGTTCCCAATCGAAATGCGTGCCAACTTCAGAACTGCCTGCCTCACACATAAAGCTCTTCCCACTGGTAAACCGGCCTACCTGGCTTACAAACTCAAAAAGTCAGGACAAACGAGGAACCTCAGGAGCACCAACACTCTTCTTCTCATTCCACAGAAAACTCGCAAACAAAAAACCCTATCTCGCTCATTTTCGGGAAATGCGCCCAGAATTTGGAACTCCATACTAGTCCACATCAAGACTAATCCCTCCTTCGTAAACTTCAAAAGCCAGCTCAAAGACTTCTTCCTCAACCAATCTCATCTCAAGGGAGAGATACCTCACAATATGACAGAGACCCTCCATCAAAGGAATCCTGCCCAGCGCAGAACTTAGACACTTCAATACGAAGGCTTTCCATCACCTGTTTTTTGTTTGACTTGTTCTCAAGACCACCGGAACAAGATTCAACACAAGACAATGCTGCTTATTTTAATACTGTATAACTGATTGCATCACAATATATGTTGTAAAGTGCTCTAATACCTTCGGGTCTGCCTAGCGCTATATAGAACTCTTAAATAAATGGTTTTGGACTGGAGTGGATGGTGGTAGTTTGGAGTGGGGTAGATTGGGAAGGGAGTGGGGTGGATTGAATTGTGGTGAGGTGAATTGGATTGAAGTGGAGTAGATTGGATTGGGCTGGATTTGATTATGTGGGATGAATTAGATTGGAGTCGGGTAGATTGTGGTTTATTGGAGTAGGGTGAATTGGGAAGGAGTGGGTGTATTGGGGTGAGGTGGATTGGAGTTGGGTGAATTGAAGTTGGACGGACAGGATTGGGGCAGATTGGAGTGTGGCAGATTGTAGAGGTTTGGGTTAAGAGCATTGGAGTGTGGTGGATTGTTTTGGATTGGAGTGAGGCACAGTGGAGTGGGCAGCAGAGTGGAGTGGGCATATTGTTTTGGATTGGAGTGGAGTGGATTAGAGTGGGGCAGACTGTTTTGGATTGGAGTGGGGCAGACTGCAGTGAGGCAGATTGGAGTGGGGCGGATTGTTTTGGTTTTTATGGAGGCAGATTGTTTTGGACTGGAATGAGATGGATTGGATTTGGGCAGATTGGAGTGGACAGACTGTTGTGGGTTGGAGTGGGTCAGATTAGTGTGAGGCAGATTAGAATGGGCAGATTGGAGTGGGCAGATTGTTTTGAGTTGGAGTGAGGCATATTGAAGTGGATTGAGGAGGTGCAGACTGCAGTGGGGTATATTGTTTTGGATTGGAGTGGGGCAGATTGTTTTAGATTGGAGTGGGGCAACTTGGAGTGAGGCAGATTGTTTTGGAATGGAGTGGGGTAGATTGTTTTGGATTGAGTGAGGCAGATTGTTTTGGACTGATTGGGGCAGATGGTTGTGGATTGGAGTGGGTGGAAAGTGGTGGATTGGATTGGAGCGGGGTGAATTGAGGAGAGAACGGGGTGGCCTAATTTGGGGTGAGGTAAATTGGAATGAAGTGGGGTGGGATGGTTTGCATTGGCGTTGGGTGGAGTGTGGTGCATTGGAGTGGGGAGAATTAGAAAGGGGTGGGTGAATTTGGGTGAGGTGGATTGGATTGGAGTGGGGTGAACTGAAGTGGGGCGAACTGGAGTGAGATGGGTTGAAGTGGATCAGACTGTTTTGGATTCGAGTAGGGCGAACAGGAGTGGGGCACATAGGAGGGGTTTGGGTAATGTGGGTTGAAGTATGTTGGTTTGTTTTGGATTGAAGTGGGGCAGATTGGAGTGGGTGGATTGGAGGGACAGATTGGAGTGGGCAAAGAGTTTCCAATTGGAGTGGGGCCGATTGGAGTGGGGTGGATTAGAGTGAGGCAGATTGTTTTGGATTGGAGTGGGATGGATTGGAGTGGGGTAGATCGGAGTGGGGCGGATTAGAGTGGGGCAGATTGAAGTGGGGTGGATTAGAGTGGGGCGGATTGTTTTGAATTGTAGTGGGACGGATTGTAATGGGGCAGATTGAGTGGACAGATTGTTTTGGATTGTTTAGGGGCAGATTGGAGAGGATTGGAGAGGGGCAGATTGGAGTGGGGCCAATTGTTTTGGATTGGAGTGGGGCAAATTGTTTTGGATTGAGTGAGGCAAATTGCTTTGTATTTGAGTGGAGCAGATAGAGTCAAGTAGATTGTTTTGGATTGGAGTGGGGCAGATTGCACTGGGCAGACTGTTTTGGATTGGAGTGGGACAGATTACTTTAGATTGGAGTCGTACAGATTGTTTTGAATTGAAGTGGGGCAGATTGTTTTGGACTGGAGTGGGCAGATTGTCGTGAAGTGGGTAAGATTGTTTTGGATTGGTATGGGGCAGATTGTTTTGGATTGGAGGGAGTCAGATTTTTTTGGATTGGAGCGGGGTACATTGTTTTAGTGTGGTGAGCAGCAGATTGGAGTGGGACAGATTGTTTTGGATTGAAAACATGAGTGCAAAGTGAGAAAAGAAGACTTGGCAAAATAAAAGAAAGTTAACTGTAGAAATTAAATTTTTGCAATTTTCTTTGTCCTGCTGTGCACGTTTTTGCCAGTCACACACTTCTGGTTGCAGTGCACTAAAAGTAAAAAAAGAAATAGTATCTCAATCACGTCGGGAGCAGCAAACAGGCACCGATTAGGACAAATCAATCATTGCTTGATCCCTGCTCCACAGAGAGAAACCAAAATGATGTTAGGCCTGCCCTGGTGAATTGCAAGGCTATATAAAAGAGGGTCACATAAGCCAGCAAATGGTAAGCAATGGGTCGGCTTCAAGCCCTTTATGTTAAAAACATTATCTCACAAGTGAGACGCACGCGCTAGCACATGCTCTTGCAGACTTAATTCTAAAATTGTCCTATAGGATATGTGGAGACACATCAAATCCAATATCTGGAACCATCTAGTGACATTAGCCATGTTAGCTGCCTCATCATGAATACAGAGGACAGCTTTGCTCTAAAGTCTATAATTAAATGTTAGCCACACAAGCGTGAAGCCCTCAAACATTGTGCAACATTGGGAATAATGACCCCTCTCCACCGCCATTCTGACGGGTGAGTTTGAGAAGCAGAGCTGTACAGTGCAGCAGAACTAGTACATTGAGCTGTCCGGTCATATTTAAAAAGCACCAGTGCCACACTGTATCACCCTTACCTTCTCAAGTGTGCATGTTGAAGGTAATTAAGCAGCACACAGTAATACTTGAGAAAGGCTCTGGGGCAGTAGGTCAGCACTTGGGATATACGGACGCACCCTAATAGCTTCAATTTAAATGGTATTTTATCTTAGGTATGGAAATGTTGATGAATGATCAACGTGCACTTGAATAGGTAAGGCCACTGAAAATGTGCAATAGTTAAAGCTGGTGTAATTTTTACTGATTTAGTCATTGTGATGGACACCAAAATAGCCTGGGAGTATATTTGATTTGATATAAATATCGATCTAGTGTTTATTCGGTGTTTATATCATCGTCAATTAATTGCATGACAAACAGCGATTACATTTGAAACAATTAACAATAATAATAATAAAGCCTGCAAAGGTACAAGGCATACAATATTCTGAAAAGTACAAGCATGCTTTTCTGATAATAATGTTCACTGGCCCTGTGGAAGGACCTGAAGTTTCAGAAAATGTCATGAGTTCCTTTTCAGAGCTGCCTGTAAAACTTAGTTGGTCAATTTGGGAAACTGTAATCGACAATATATGGTTTGGTCCAATTTGTCTAGATTTTCAATCGTGGCAGCAGGCAATGCACAGCCCTAAAACCAATCAAAATAATGAATTTTGCTAACGTGGTGGTTTTTGCCTGCTATAAAAGAAAAAAAAAACTTTTATGGTTGTTTTTTGTTCTCTTCTGGCCTTGTTGCATCTGCCATCCCCCTCCAATACATCGACTGATTAAGCTTGGTGTATACTATGATTCACGTAGTCTCTTCCTTCTGAAAGTAAACTTTGGAAGCACTGAGGTTAATTCAACTGTTAAATATATTTTTTCAAAGATTCCCTTGTTTGTGCAATGTTAACCATACAATACCAACACTGATGTAATGTAATGTAACAGGGTACTTGTAAAGTGCGCTGCTACTCAACAAAGTTAATATCAATGGACGGGTTATTGGTGACGTTAGAAATAGACTATTCATTTTAGGGGAGTACCCCTACCAACTTAAACAATTCACTCTAGTTGGGTTAAACCAGTTCTGGGAGAATCTTGCTCAATCCCTAGTGACCGAGGCACAAGCAGCAGCCAATTCTTAGAGTAGTGTGTCCTAAGTTCAAGTAGTACACATCATTTTAAAGTAAAGCATGCAGCACAATAAGATTCCCAAAAACAATTTAGAAACTAGAGACAAATGTAATTAACAAAAAGACCATGAGATCTTCACAATAGGATAAAGGGAATTCGAGATATGAATTGTTAAAGTTTTAAGGCAAAAGGCAGCTAGAAAAAAGTCAAGCACTATGAAAAAACAACAGTTCACCCTGGGCTGGGACCTGATGCAATTTCAAGCTGCCCGCAATGGACCAGAGATCGGATACACCAAGTGAGTTGTCACGGTTAAAGGCTGTACTTTCAGACTTAGTCTCCGACTGCTGGGAAAGTTTCTTCTGGTCTGCGACCCTAGCTCTTCAGTGCAAGCTTCTGGGTACTGGGTTTCGCTGCATCCAGGTGCATGCAGGATCTAGAACTCTTTAATCTGCAGAACATTCTTGGAGTCAGGAGATCCTTCTGCATTTTTTGTCCCTGAAGCAGGTAAGCAGGAGGCCACTTGACTGTTGGAGAGCACTTCTAGCCCCTGGGTACCAACAGGATTCAGGAGTCTTTCTGTGAATCATCTTCATCCAGCAGGAGTCAGAAGTGAGGATTGTTTTTCCAGCAGGGCCTTCTTTTTCAGATGGATTAGTTCCAGGTCCAGGATATTTCTGAGGAAGTGGTGTTGGAGTGCTATATCTATCCCAAGCATTAGCCAGTGATCGGAGACATTCTGCCATCTGATCATAACTAATGCAGTTCCTTCAAGACCTTTTGCAACACTTCAATTTTTGCCTTACTGTAAAATTATGCAGGAGGCCCTTTTTCGAGGCGATGGGACCCAGCTGCCACCAGGCAGCCCTGTCTTCAGCTTCTTAGCCACTTCCTATCTGGCAGGGTTACAACTAGTTTTCTTTCCTACTGTGGCTGGGGGACTGCTTAACTAGGATTGTCCTGAGAATCCCTCCATGGCATCTCCAAGACAAAAGCTTCTTACGAACTGTTCATATTCGCTCTCACATAGCTAATCTCTGAAAGTCGTTAGCAGTTAATACCCATTAGACTTCTTAGCTCAGAGGCAAGCCATTGTCCTCAGAACTTCTGTTGCCATCTTTATCAGCTAAGGATGTATATTCCTGCTCTGTAGGTGTGACAGCTGGCACCTTAAAGAAATGCCATTTATAATTCTATATATCATGATGATATTACAGTTCAAAGTGTCCAGACTTTCGATATAAACATTGTCCTGATTTCTAATACTAGTCTTTAAATAATGCATTCTAGTCATTGAGAATAAGTGTGGCCTGGACTAATGCTTCACCAGCTACATCTAGAATGTCAAATATAACCTTATTTTGGACTTACCTTTCAGAGCAATGTAAGAGTTGCAGCTGTCATTGATTTGAACCCCTCTAAATTTCCCTGGACATCAAATCAAGGTTGCAAGCTTTGAAAGTAAAAGACATCACATTCTCCTTGTCAGGCTGAGTATACTTTTAAGCAGGGATTTTTACCCCATGTGTCTGTCATGCTCCTGAAAGTGGACATCATCCAACCAGGCAAGCCTGCCATGCCTCAAGCTCTAGTTAAAATTGTAGCATGCACGTGCCAGAATGAAATTAAAAACTGTTGACATTGGTTCTGTCATGCCACCCAACACTGATTTGGGCGTATAATCCCCCCCAACTACACTTTTAATTCTAAATGTGTTTAAGATCCCAGACCCCCTTGATGTGCCATTTGCAAAATGTTCCCAGCTATTTCCAATTTAAGCTGTTGTACGAAATCATGGCGGAGGAAAAGATCTAAAATCATTTTAACACATGTAAACAATGTTGTGGGCTGAGACTTGACCTGCTTCAATTGCTCTCACTAGGACTTACATGGCCTGAATTTAGTAGAAGACTAATGTTTTTTTATTCTATTTCATTTGCATTCTGTAAGCTTTGAACTGTAAGTTTTGGGAAAATGTGCCCTAAATAGGGCTTTAAGTTGGGTGAGAAAGTGAGGGTCTCTGAAAGGGGCATGGCTTTTGTAATTAAGAGTGTGGCTTAAACACGTACACCACATTTTTGTGATTCCCATAGTGTGCCACTCAACTGGAATTTGGACTCCTGACCAAGCCTTCTATTATTGCATCCAGCTATATACCAAGAAATGGCATACACCTAGAACCATCCAGGACTGTTGGCTTTGTCATCTGTTTAAGATACATGAGTAACAATGATTTTGTTGTAAATAATATTGAAAATCTTTCAATTCTGAAATTGTGTGACTATAAATTAAGCATTACTGAGGTCTGCGGAAGTAGCAGTGGTCTTCAATGAGTCTCGATCACTTCTGTTATGTTCACGCTATGTTAGACATGTACTCCCCGTTTCACGTCATATCTTGTCTATTTGAATGTCTTACAACTCATCTCTTTCCTCTTCTGCACCCTCATTAAACCCCATCTCCTGACTGAACGTCCTCGCATCGCCTTTACTTCACCACCCTCAAAAACACAACACACCCACTCACCTGTAAGAACTGCATTTTCTTTTACCTTTGCATATCAATATTTTGACAACTGTGTACCTCCTTTCCACATGTGCTAAGAATCACAATTCAATTAGAATATGTGACCATTGCTTTGTTGCGACCAGCAAAGAGGTCAAGGATTGGATGACCATATATTCTGAACACCTTTTTGACCCACTGACAGCGTGAAAAACACACACGAACTTCAGCCCAATTCCAGAGCTCTCTATTGTAGCCCATTATAAAGGCCTGGAGGAGACTCAGTTCAAAGTATGCACTACACAAAAGTAACATACAGTATGTAAAAATAGTTAACACTTATGAATTGCAAAATTAAGTAAAAAATGTAAAGGTGTAATATAAACAGTAACTAAATTGCTGACATAGATTACTTTAACATTCTTTATAGCAATTGTTCAGAAATCGATCAGTGTTTTGCAATTAGAGTTAAGGACATGAATATAGGGCCCAGTTTTATTTCAATTGCTGTTTTTATTTACTAATGGGTCTTACACCCAGGGGACCTGGTCCACTTAAAGCCCTGCACTATAGTCGAGTAGGTGACATTTTCGTCAGCAGCCTCCAACGCGACATGTCCCAGCCCTTTCTTGACCCTCCTCTCACCCCACCAGAGGCCTTTGATCCAAACATCAGTAGCCAAATGTGTCATTTCCTTTCATAAATTAGCAAAGGTTTGAGACTGGGTTGCTCTTTTTAAAAGTGATACTAAAAAACTGAGAAAAATCTGCATATCAATACAATGCCTGATTGTGAACTTTTAAACTCAATCAGTTTTGTGGCCCGTGTTATTATTTTAATGTAGCATCTGCTCTCTTGCCACCCATTCAATCACATGTGTGTTACAATGGGCAGCTGTGAGCATGCTGAGCCAGCCATATGAATCACGGCGAAGGATTGGGGGAGGGGTGTATTATGAGTTGGGGGTCTTGGTCGAAGCTGTCTTTTGAGCAGAGCCATTGTTCAAAGCTGGCTCCATGCCTCACACTGGGCAATTTTTTATGAAATGTAGAAGTGAAAAAAATGCTATGCACCTTGTGAAAAATAACGAGGTATTGCTTACAGTTCAGATTGAAGGGTGGTGCAAATCCTACAAATACCTCTGAAATTCCATAAAGTCGCCGAATTCGGCCCACAAGAACAAATTAGCTCAAATATGGCAGATGTGTTCGGCGGCGAAATTTCTCTGTGAGAAGATTCTGCATGGTTCACGTTTCACCAGAATAATGCACCTGGTACTATATGTCACTACAGAATACTTGGATCCTCTAGACAGCTTGCAGATTCTGTTTCGAAAGGCAACTTGCAACATTTCTGATACCCAAAATGTTATTCTCTATCTCGCCAGCTGTTGAAACAAGGGAGTATATTTACAACATTACGGGCCAGATGTAGGTAAATATCATTTACCAATTCTAAAATACCGAATTTTACCGATTCTGTATTTTAGAATCGGTAAATGTTATGTTGCTAATGATTCGGTAAATTTTACCAAATCGGTAAAATTCGGTAAATACCGATTCGGTATTTACCGATTCGGTATTCCCCATTCATTCCTATGGGCCTGGAATGAATGAGAATTACCGATTCAGTAAATACTGAATCAATAATAGGGGGTAGACTTACAAGGGTGGCAGGGTGTCACATTGACACCCTGTTGCACCCCTTAATAGTGCATGGGTGCACATGTGACACACATACATGTCTGCCACATGGCACTGTTAAAAAAGCACAAAATTGCTTTTTTAACTGTTTTCGTTATTTACCACCAACTTTAGTTGGTGGTAAATAACGAATCCTCAAATGTGAAAAGCACTCACTTGAGTGCTTCCTACATTAAGGATTCGGTAATTTACCAAATCGGTATGTTAAGAATTCGGTAATTTACAGATTCCTTAAGTTACCGATTCGGTAAAATACCGAATCCTACAATCATGCCACCTACATTCCAAATTCAGTAATTTCAGCCATTACCGACTGGTATTGGGCCTCCTACATATGGCCCAAAATCACAAAATTGCACAACTCATGTTTCCTGAATTCAGAAAGAGGACCAATGCCCTTGCAACTGGATAAATGCCTCGGATGTGTGAGGTGTGTGCGAATACTCATTGATACTGAGTGCCAGGGTCGTTCTAGACACTTTAGTGTCAGAGCTTATATACAGCCACGCGCTGGCTGTTGTGGCTGTTTGTCAGTGCCAGGCTCAGAAAGCAGACGTGATGTGCATGTTCTCTCGTGGTTGTGCGCCTTCATATAGTGACAGGGTGTCTCCTTCCGATGTCCCCGTCTCTCTTCCCATTTTGCTGGAGTATTCAGCTTTACCTGCAAACTTTTATACACCCCTAGCTAAAACTGAATCGTTAATGCTACCATTTTTCCTGCGCTGATTCAGTAAGACACTTTTATTGAGAAATGTGCTTTTCCACGAATTGAAATTAATTGCTGCCTTGCTGAAGCTATCTGTCTTCGTTGCAGAGTTTAATTTCATATAACTATTGGAACAAAAATGCCAAGGTGCTTTTACCGCATTATTCATGAAAAAACAAATATCCATCCCATAATACACCAGATATTTGACTCTGGACTGGAAAATAATACTCAAAATTTAGGCATACCAATGGCAGAACTCATGCTATGCAAAACTCCATGCTATGACATGACTCATCAGAACATGACTAGTTTTGGCGGAATGCCTATCTGTAATTTGAGCACTGAGAGAAATCTTTGGCACACCCCAATGTTTTAGTGCTAATTCTGGTATCCGCCTTTGTACTGTCTAGGAGTGATAGGGTTTCTTCCAAGATGTCCTTCCAAGTTACACAACCTCTTCCTGCTAGTTCTAGGAACCCTATCTCTCTTGACTCCCAGTATATCCCTCCCCTTTTGTTAGTGAATGTTAGTGCCTTTCATCTGATAACCAGGCCATATATGATGCTTCCATGGTTAATCTGCTCTTATCCTTCCTTTTGGTGCCATAGACAGCTGCCTAGAATTGCCTTAGGCAGTATCAGACTACAGGAGGTAGCCCATAAACCCTAAAGATTATCGGGTGATCATCTGTAACATACAACAATGTCTCATAGGGTATTAATTAAAGGTCAGTTTCAGGCAGCACAATTAACTGCTGAGAGTGGAAGGAGAGAAGTATAAAACTAAGGAGACAAAATGTTTTGGTAACATAAATTGTGCTTTAGTAAATGCATATATGTTTCATATTAAGCTTCATATATTCAAACATATGAAAGGGTGACACTGGTTACATTGAATGGCAAATGTACAACTTATGTTACCAAAAGATTTTGTCTTCCGCTCTCAGCAATTAATTGTGCTGCCTGAAACTGACCTTTAATTAGAATTGCCTTAGAACTGACATCTGTGCAGGAAAGGAACATCTATTCCATGCATTCGTCTGCTGCTTGACCAGTCTTAAGCAATGCTCATGTATTGTAGCATGCCCTAAGTCAAACAAGAGCCTCTCTCCTCATCCCGCTGTGGTTTTGGCCTGCCCACACCATCCCCACTGCTGTACACTGGCTTATACCAACTGAGCATGGCTCTTGAACCTGCTGTACACAAACACTTTCTCTCTTAGTCACTTCCTGTGCCCTCTACTAGGACCTTCCTGCCCTAGTCTCAAAATCTTGACTCTAACCCTTTCAATACTTTCAGTAATCTGATGCCAAACACAGTGGGTAGTGGCCTAATTGGCTACTGTGGAAGTCTGCGGTTAACTTGGTGCTAATGAACAGGTGAGCAGTTAACGACAGAAGCGCTGCATGCCCAATCCACACCGGTCCATGTATCGCAATGGTTGTGAATGCATGTTGCCATCCAGTGCCAGTGTGATAATAATATATGAAATCTAGTGAACACAGACTCTACCTTCAAAAACATACCTGGCTAAAGCCGAGCTGCGCTGGGATCCTGAGCTGTCAAAGGAGGTACCAACGTATCATTTGCAGTTAATTATCTTCTTTAGGGATTTATATATATTAGGTGCAAGTAAAAACATTTTTGCAAAGATGTTAAGTGACAGGAATTCTTACATCCTAGATGCTGGCATTGTACATCTTGCTAAAAATTCATAAGATCATCGGTTCTCCTCCTGTAGGACTCATTGTTGTGGGATTAGGGTCTGCTTTGGAACCCCCTCTAAATAGGCTAACAATTTTTAAGCGAGGAACTGATTAATCACACATTATATGTACCTGACACAAGTGTATCCTGTATATCTTGATCGATAATCTTATCAAGATGAAGAATTCTAGGAGGACTTAGACATCCAGGCATTAATCATGACTATACCATAAAAGGTAACCCATAGGCAGTGGAGAATGAACTGTATAAAAGATAATGTTTATATATCACCACTCGTACTTGTGTACATCAGTGCTTAGAATTCACAATAATTGGAAACTACTTTAAAACTGAAGATCAGGTGTTCCTCCAAATATCTAGAACCTCGTCAGGTCCTGAGGCTGCTCCGCGCATAGCGAATAACTATGTTGGTCAGTTCAAGGATGCTGTCCTTAACTCACAGAGCAATCCTTTTAGATCTCATCTCTGTATGTGGAACAGATTCATAGACTATGTCCGATGTGTTTGGCATGGCCTTGAAACTAATTTAAATTCATGTTTTTAATGGCGCCTTACTGACGCTCTACACCTATTACTTAGTCCGACAGTATACAGGAAATAACCTCTCTTAACCTGGTAGTTGCATCATTGGTTAATGAATTTAGAATCACTGTATGCCACCAAAAGAAATACAAACTCCCTCTTACATTACACATCTTTCTAAGCGCACAGGGTGGTAACTTACCTGCTGGGAAATTTTTCAGATTTAGATGGAAGTGTAGCAACACTGAAGATGTTATCATACAGTCAGGGATACTACTAAAAGAATCTAACCCAGTGGGCAATACCCCAACAGCGTGGTCAAGTATACGTTCAAAAGAGCTGTGAACAGACCTCTGGGACTTAATGAGGAAGTAGAGGTAAACACTTTTTGCTCCATTAGCAAATCATATTAAGAACATTATTTGCTTCCAATGGTGGATTTTAAAAACAGGTGATACTTTTGTCCCCTAGCTTCACTTTCAAAATACCAGACATCTATGAGAAATGCTGGTCCAAGAATTACAACCGACTATCTCCCACTCTTTGGTCACTGTTGGAAATAGTCATCTTTTGTGTGATATTCCTCCAGATTTTGCCTTCTTTTGCTGGACTCATATTTTGCTGGCTATAGGAGTCTTTACACTTTACTGCTACTAACCAGAGGTAAAGTGCCTGTGCCCTCTCTTTCAAACATGGTTAAATTGGCATATACTTAATTGGCGCATCTAATTTACAGCAGCTTGTTTTTGCATGTTTGAAACTGCCATGCCGACCTGTCAAAACAAACCTTTTGCCAGGCCCAAACCTTCCCCTTTAATGCTTACTAGTTACCACTAAGGTAGGCCCTAAGGGCCTTATTTGCAATATTTTGACTCATAGCAGCGCAGCAGGCCTTCCTGCTGCACTCTCATGCCTCAAAATAAAAGGGCAGGCATGCATGGTATCTACAAGATACTGCACATTCCTGTTCTTCTCCCCTGTGTGAATGCACAAACAGAAGCCATGCACCAGCACAGACACCCTTGCATCATTTTGCAAGGGTACCTGGCTGAGGGGATGATTGTTTTTGTGTCAAGAAGGGATACCTTCCTGCACAAAAACAATCATTAAAGGCATTTTCCTCTTTCTATGCATGGTTGTGAGCTTACTTACACCTCCCCTGGGGAGGGATAGGATTCTGAAGCATTACCAGGTTTACAAAATGTTGTAAATCTGAGAATGCAACAAGTTCCATGGATGCTGCGTAGGAGCACCCACAACAGCACCCATGGAAAGCCCCTTTCATGCAGAGCTATGCGTGAAAGGGAAACATATTTAAAGGTCATGAAAAGTAATGCAGGGTGACTTTACATGTCCTTGTAAATATGGGGAAGCCCATTGTGCTGCCTCAGTAAAAGTGAGGCACAGACGGCAATGGACTTATAAGTGTCCCCCTAAATATCCAGATGGCAGGTTGCATGATATTTAAAAAGTAGGGTATGTATTTAATATTGTATATGCCCTGACAGTGAAATCCTCCAAAGTTGTTTTTCACTGCAGGAAGGCTTGCTGTCCCTTTGGAAACCCTTGGTTACACTATAACATCAATACTGCTTACTTTCAGTTTGGGAGCTGCTAGAAAAACTGTTCTAGGACTTATTTTAATTGTAATTTTAGATCCAATGTAATGTTTGAGGTGGATTTTATATAACTATTTTGAAAATTATACTTTTAGAAAGTTTTGATTTTTCTGCCCGAGCCAAAAGGAGCCTTTCTGTCAGTGTCCAGTGTAACCTCACTCCTGTAGGCTCCTCGTGGTCAGGTGTGGATTGCTCCCACACTGTGGAGAAAGGGCTTGGGTGTGGAGAGTTGTTTTTCTTCCTTGCGCAGGCCATTCTGGAGCTTCAAAGGATGCCTCCCCTGACAGATGTAGCTCACACCTAGGCCTACATCCCATTTGTCTTGCTAGTCAGCTTCGCTCCTCCCACCCAGGGTGAGGGTGGAGCTGCAACCAAACTAGTTTGGAGTGCCTACAAGGGATGGTTTGCCCATTATCACAGCCAAACCTCTGGTTGGGCACAGGCAGGCCTAACCAAGAGAGGAAAGTATCTGTCATGTCGGATTTAGGTAGAGAGGTACACTGCAGAATAGATTACAGTAACACACACAGAAAGTGCTGCAAAAGAGGTACAGTCTCACCTGGGAACATCTACCCCATTGTCTTGTGAGTGGCGAGGAGTTTCCCCAGCCACATGCTGGAATTCTGCATAAATGTAGCATCCCTATTACCCTCTTCAGAATCCTCCTAGGCCTGCGACAAATCAGAAAAAGGACTGTCCTGCTGTCGGTAGAACCTGAAAGAAGACTGAACTTGCTTGCCTTGAACCCAGACCCCAGAAATGACTCCAAGGGACAGTTGGCTGATCTCCTGTTTGAGCTACAGGGACACAACAAGCTTCCAGAGGCCTTTCTCTGCAACAGCCCAGCTGACCAGTACCAACGGGGCGTACTCAAGATCCTGTTGCTGGCCTCTACTGGAGTGAGTGCTAACCTCTAAGTAATGCCCCTTACATCCTGGACCCTTGCCTGGTGTTAGAGTGTACTCCTCCTGTCCTCACACTGCAAGATCTGGGTATTATGAACGTTTTGTGAACGTTTTACTTGCAGAACCGTTGAAGACTGGGACCACTGTTGAAGTCTCAGCCATCGAAGTCGAATCACTGGTCAGCATCAGCTTGCTGATTTGTTGCCCTGAAGGAGATCTGACTTCCAGAAAAGTTTCTAAGTCCAAATGTAAAGGGCTTCACCAGTACCGGCACCAAGCTACAAACTGTTGAAGTCGAGGCCTCACTGGACACAGACTTCAGACTTTGTGCACTCAGAGGCTTCTCACCTTCATCGACAACCGCACCAGGACCCCGCTCTTCAGCAACCACTGTTCTTGAGACCCACTTTGGATTAAGCTTGCAGCTTGGCCCCAAATAACTTGTCGATAACTACTTTTTCACTATGAAGTTTTAAAGTAGTAGGTAAACTTTCCACTGGGACAAACTGGATCCCTTTGTCTGGCCCAGGATTGAAGAACCGGGTTTTAGAACCCAGCAGCGCCAGGGGCACGCCCACAATCTTCGGGTTCACCTGTCTTAGAATACAGAGACACGGGATACTTCTGAATGGCGTCAAAGATCAAATTTATTGGCTGCAGCCAGTAACAGAAGTCCTAGAAATCATCACGGTATGAGTTCTCAGGAGACTGCTCAACTTTACAAAGCAAGTCATCCCTTTTTATGCCAAACATTATGCTTCATGCAAACATTCTTTGTTTACAGTTTAACCAATCACATGTTTCCACAATGAAATCATTGAACAAACCCAACATTCTTCTTTAGACAAGCCAGACAAGCCCATAATAAAAAGGACCACAACCCATATCGTAAATAGACCATAAAAGAAGAAAAAGAAACAGATAGAAGTAGGATAAGGCATGTTTGTGTGCAGTAAGACTTTATGATGTCCTGTGCTCTGATCCTTAATCTTGATCAGCTAAAGGGCAGGAACTGGTTTAACAAGGTCAGCTTCAGGCAACAGGGTCAGTTCACTCAGGTCAAACAGGAGTCAGCACGAACTCGAGCTAAGGTGTACATGTCCTTAAAAGACTAGTTCAGCCACAGTCATCGGCCTATGTGAGGGCAACCACAAAATGGCTACCATACACAAAATGGAACCCACGGCTTCAGAATTCACAGAACCTCAGACCCTCCTTTTGCCCTTACATAGGCAATCACTCAGTCTGTATCTGAATCGATGTCAATATTCATCAGGTCATTTAGGTGCTGCTGGAGCATCATTCTATCTCTCTGTGCTTCTCTCGAGACAGGCGGTCTCCTTACACACGTAGTAGCACAAAGGCCACATATGGCAGGACCACACTGTACACAAAGACAACACAGAAAAAGAATCGCTAAAGCCATACCAATGACCATCAGAATCTTCCATCCCCAAGTGGATAACAGTCCCCAAAACCATACAGTCAACGACCAATCTCCTTTGTCCAGATGTATAGACCCAGAGATCTTATGCAGTCTGGAAATGGCCTCGTAGGAGCATTATCTGGAATGAAAACGCAGCAACTCGATTGGATCATTTTACATACTCCACCTCGATCTGCAAGTATGACATCTAAAACCATACGGTTCTGTAATGTCATAAGACGATCCACTTGAAGCTCAGCAGTCAAATTACTAAGGGCACCTGCAGTTTCATTTACGGTGGACTCAACCACTCTTGTCAATTGGCGTATGTTCCTACTGTTAACCATAGGTCCCCAAAATGGCAGGAAACCCTTAAAGAAGTCTCACACTTCTTGTCCAGCGGTATCTTCCTGATCGAAGACAACTCTAACAACTCTCATTCTGTGGTAATCTGCAGCAGCAGTGTACGTAGGGGGCAACAAATACGCCACATAACATGTGCTCGAAAAATCAGGGGGCAACCATGTATATGCTCTGTTGAAGCAGACAAAATACGTGCCCTTAGCTGCTAAAAACGATGGAGAAGATTGAGACGCAAAAACGTACGTCTGAGTACATACACTCTTCCCTAACTGAGCTCTCAGATTCTTGCCATTACCTTGCAAACAAAAATGACCTCGGTGGGGTACGATCCAAATCGGAGGTGACCTCTTCCGTCTCTGCTTCTCACCCAGACTAATACTATATCCGGTTGCATTCCAACCAACATATGCTAGTAACTCATCCATGGGAATAGTCCTATACGTTTCGATATCTCTGCTCATATTCGTAATTCCCTTCACCAAGGCTTTATTACTTGAGTTATCTCTAATGGAACGCAGGGGATAGACTTCGATGGCATAAATAAACATCGTTTGGAAAGCCCATAGAGACCCATTCTGACTAAACGGTAGAACCAAATAGGGAATACCTCTATCCGTAGTATGCGGCATAAGACCACACACCCAACAATTAGTGGTGTTCACTACCAACTGGTGTTGATGCAGAAGCTGTACAAAAGAATTATTCACAAATTCCGACCTTCTAATCTGCTCATGTTCAGGTAAGATATGAAAAGAATGCAAAGAAGTAGTAGTAGGAAAAGACATCGGTTGGGAGGTGAGTGCAGAAGTCAATTGGGTAGTGAAAACAATCCAACCCACCAATGCTAACGTCATGCTTAAAAACATCAGAACACATGTTATCAGAAAACATTTGCTATGCATTAATTTACACAGTTTCATTTTAAAGTTCATTTCCTCGGCAGCGCTCTCCATCACAAAAAACTCCATCCTCTAACCTGCTGTTCGCGGCAGTTGGTTTTCTTCCGCTAAGGAATGTGTCTGTCAGTCCAGGGAACGCCCTAGGACCAACCTGAACCGTCGACCTTGTGTCTACACGGCTGCAATCCCAAGTCTTTATACCGCGACCCTACAGCTGAGCTCGGATGGCAGCTCGAAAAAGAAAAATAGGCCAAAACAGTTTCTTGGATGAGAGAGTGCAGTTCTCCAAAAACAAAAGGAAAAATGATGTCTTTATTTGTCCATTGTTTCTCTGTCGTAAATTATAATGGCCTTTACCAGGCACTGTCTGATCTTTAAACAGAAGTTCAGGCTCAGTGGTGTCCAATCTCAGATGTGGAGGTACAGCTGCTTGCAAAATGTCTTCCTCCTCCCGTTCAGACTTTGTCCATACTAGATGTGCATCGCTAAACGGCATGAACTTCGGCACCCGTTCTGTCTCTGAGTCACCAATACCTTCACGGATCCACTGGTCGTATGGCAGAGGTAAAGGCACCCTCTTACATTGTACGCCGTGGACCCAATTCCGCTTCCCGAAGCCCTTCACCGAGGTTCTTGTAGACAGGAGCACCTGGTGGGGGCCGGTCCAGTGGGGCTGCTCGTTTTTGGTCCGCTTTCACGAGGACCCAGTCACCGGGATTGATGGTGTGACCTGGGTCCACCGATGCTGGTGGCAAGTTATCGTGAACCTGTTGATGCAAGACACGCAATTTAGCCGTCAGGTCATACAAATAGTCCACCAACACAGGATACTCGATGTCACTAAACTTCACTGGCCTCGGCACTCCCCACACATTCGCCGGGCGTCCAAAGACTATTTCATACGGACTAAGTCCGATTCGGGAATGCACTGTAGTTCTAGCTGACAAAAGTGCTAACGGCAAAGCATCGGGCCATTGGAGACCAGAACTCGCCTGAATTTTGGCTAACTTTAGCTTCAAAGTGCCATTGTAGCATTCCACTAATCCAGCTGATTGGGGATGATTTGCAGCATGAAATTTCTGTTTGATGCCCAAACCCTCACACACTCTCTTCATAATCTTCCCCACAAACTCACTTCCATTATCACTCTACACCATCCTTGGCAATCCAAACCTAGGGAAATATTCTTTGAGCAAGACTTTAGCTGTGGACGAGGCAGTATTATCTTTTAGGGGGTATGCCTCTACCCATCTAGAAAAGGCACAAACAACTACAAGGATGTATTTCAAGTTGTTGCATCTTTCCATGTGGATAAAATCCAATTGCAGAACCTCAAACGGATACGTCGGAAGCGCAAAGTGACCTGCTGGAGTTGGAGTTCCCTTACCTGGATTATACATCAAACACACCATACAATTCTTGACCACATTCTCAGCACATTTAGGAATTCCAGCATTCTGCCACACTGGAGCCAACAACTTACAAATTCCTTTCGCACTAATGTGAGACAACCCATGTGCCATTGTAACCACCGCAAGCACATACGCATCTGGCAACATCCATCTTTGGTGTTCTGATAACTCAACCCAACAACCAGTCGAATCCAATCTACCCGTAGTTTCTCTCCACACACTCTTTTCATTTTCAGTAGCTTCAGCCTGGATTGATTTCACACTCTCAATCGTATCTTCACACATTCCAACTGCACCAATCCATCTCGCAGGGCCTGCAACATACATTCGACTCATCACATCTTTCGCTGTTTCTTTCGCAACTTCATCCGCAAATGCATTACCTCGACCAACATCATCCGTAACCTTCCGGTGAGCACTACACTTCACAATCGCAATTTGCTTCGGCAAAGTAAGTGACTCAAGAAGCTCATTCACCAACTGCCAATGTTGAATCTTAGTCCCAAGGGATGTGAGAAATCCCCTTTCTTTCCACAAGCGTCCAAAACTGTGTGCAACACCAAACGCATACTGGCTATCAGTATACACATTCACTCTCTTTCCCTCAGACAGAATACACGCTCTCGTTAATGCAATCAATTCCGCTGCTTGTGCCGAATTATAGCTCACTCGTGCAGTTTCAACAATTGTGCATAATGTCGTCACGGCTTATGCTGCAGTCGTATCACCATTCGGAAGCTTGTAGCATGACCCATCAACCCATAGCGTACCATCAGGATCCAAAAGAGGAGTGTCTTTCAGATCGACTCTACCCTTCGTTTCCTCTTCCGTCCTCAAAAAACAATCATGCTGTTCCTGACCATCTGTATCCACAGAAATCGGCAACAATGTTGCTGGATTCAATACATTACACAGCTTGATGTGCACATGACTAGCCAAAAGCGTCAACTCATAACCCGACAACCTCACACTAGTAAGGTGCTGAGTCTTGGTTCGATTTAATAAAGTATCCACTGCATGTGGAACCATCACAACCAACGTATTATCCATCACCAATCCAGCAGACTGTCGGATGGAAACAGCCGCTGCCGCTATAGCTGTCAAACAGCTTGGCAACGCTCTAGCTACCGGATCTAAAGTTGATGAGAAATACGCACATGGACGCTGCTTATCACCAAACTGTTGAGTCAAAACTGACAATGCACAACCCTCTCTCTCGTGAACATAGAGTGTAAAAGACTTACTGTAGTCAGGAGTACCCAACACTGGAGCAGAACACAACGCATCACGCAATTCAGAAAAACTTTTCTGACAATCGTCAGACCACGGAAGAGGATTCGGTGTATCTTTACAAGTCAAAGCCAACAGAGGCTTGGCCAATAGAGAGAAATTTGGAATCCACTGTCTACAATAAGACGTGTTACCCAAGAAAGCACGCACTTCTCTCTGTGTGCTTGGTACAGTCATTTGCGCAATCGCTTGAATTCGTTCTGGGGTCAACCTTCTTCCCTCCTTTCTCCTTTGACAAGAGATGACCTTAGTAGGTCACTTCTTGGCGACAATACTGCAACTTAGAAGGTGACACTTTATGATACAAGTCCGACAAATGTCGCAACAAAGAAAGAGTAGCTTCTTTACAAGTTTTCTCATCATCAGCAGCCACTTACAGATCATCCACATACTGAATAAGAGCATCACCAGCAGGTAACACAAGAGTATTGAGCTGAGTTTTCAAAGCCTGACTATAAACGGAGGGACTTTCACAATAGCCTTGGGGAGCTCTCTTAAACCGGAAGCTTCAGCCTCCTAAAGAGAAGCCAAAAATATCTCTACTCTCCTCAGCAATTGGAATACTGAAGAAAGCATTTTTCAAGTCTATGACTGAAAACCAGGCAGCTGAAGCAGGAATCAAAGTCAACAAAGCAGTAATATCCGGAACAACTGGAAACTGTGGCACAACAATCTTGTTAACCTCTCTAAGATCAATCACAAACCTGTAAACAGGTGGCTGAGAAGAGTCAGTGCGTTTCAGGACTGGCAAAACAGGACTGTTACACACATTACCTCTCGTTTCTTCAATCACACCTTTCTCAATCAAATCATAGATAATCGCTAAAAGCGCTCTTCCACCATCACTTGAAATCCGATATTGGGGAATACGTGGCAATTTAACATTCGATTTGAGCGTAACAACATAAGGTGGAATCTCCAAAAGACCCACATCATTAGGACCAGTAGCCCAAAGAGTATCAGGGAGAGAACGCAATTCCAGTGGAAGTCGATCTTTAGATAAATTCATTGGAGAGATCACTTTCTTACCCAATGTAAGATGTACTCCCGAAGGAGAACAATACAATGTCACATGCAATCTTTTTAACAAATCCAAACCCAACAAATTCTCACCACAACCTGTCGTTAGAATAAGGGGTGCTTCCAATTCACAAGGCCCAATGGAAAGAGACAAAGGACTAGAAACTGGATTACGTACCGGGGCGCCAGAAAATCCTACCGTAACATTCGTTAAGCCAGACAAAGGTGCGCCAGGGAGTTTAGAGTGCATGATAGAACTCTTTGCTGCACCAGTATCCAAAAGAAAAGGCTCTACTACACCTGATGTAACTACTGCAACATAAGGTCCACTCTGGTCTACTGGAACTGACACTACTCCCTCTCTTTGTCCATGGCTGTCCTAGCAATCATTATAACTAGTACCCTCATTTTCAACATAATAATCGTCAGTGTAGTATTGCGTAGATCTGCCAGTCTGTACATTCTGCTGATCAAAATAATTCATTGAACTCTGAGGAGGGAAAGAACGTTCGTTCTGAGGAAACGCACCACGTTCTCTACCTCTAGATACTTGCTGGAAACCACCACGACCTCTCAGACCCGACATACCACTTGTACGTTGTCGTAAAACAGGACACTCATTCTTGTAATGACCTTCCTCCCTACAATACGCACACTGATTCTGACCCAAAGGTGGTCTTGGAGAAAAATACTCAGGCTTCTGTGATATTCTCTGAAACTGTGGAGGTTGCTGAAACTGTGGACATTGTTGTGACTCTTGCTGATTCGAGCGAGGCGGATACGCCTGCTGCAAAAGGACCTTTGTTTTCAAATCTTTTGTCTTTTTCTCTACTCTGTCATTCTCGTTCTTATCCCTATTCTCATAGTACTGTGCAGTCGCCAATATCTGGGCCGACGAGGAAACAGCCCAAGAACTCTCAGAATCTTTCAACTTATTACATAGTTCAGGAAGTAAGTTAAAGACAAACTTATCTACGAACAATCTTTGTCCACCTTCCGTACTCATATCTTGACCACTATGATATATAAATGTCTCTTCAAACCTAGTGAAGAAATCAGATACACTTTCGTCCTTCTTCTGCTTACATGCTGCTAACTTGTCCCAATTTACTCGTAACGCTGGCATCATCGTTTTCATAAGATTTATAATTCTGCCAGGTAGATCTGCCACTAGAGGCTCAGGCTTAGAACCACCAACTTGTCTAGCATCCGCAGCAGCAATATTGAGCCATGAGTCACCTAATTCAACCGCATGATCCTCATGACGAATCTTTGCCCATAGAGGTTGAGGTACTACATTACCCAACAGCATATCTATGTCGGCTAAATTCATAATGCATGCGTCAACTGTCTGGGACAATTCTTTGTAATAGCCAGCCCGATTCTTACGGGGATCAGGTAAAGACTGTTTAAGGGCCAAAACTTCTACTCTCTTCCATGGCACATGTACCCATACTCTCTAAAAATGAGGCAGAACAGGCGGATTAGCGTTTGCGTCCCCTTCTCTCCAAACTGGGGGAACCTCTCTCATTGGATATTGTTGTACCTTTCTCCTGACTGTGGAATCAGGCTCAAACAATCGTTGAGAGGGGAAATCGCTCCTAAATGCAAGTACTATCGCAACTGCTTCCTCAACTCCGGGACCCACTATCGTCCCTTTCGCAAACTCAGACTGGACATTTAGCAACTCTATGGGGACTGAACCCAAATCATTATCTTACCATTCCTCACGAAGGAAAGTACACATAACTTCAAAAACATACCTTTGCTTGGGTGCTTCCCACTGCTGAAAAACATCCGTAACTGACTCTAAGTTATACCTCGAAACATTCGAAACCCATCTGCGAGCCAAGAGATCTAACACTGCCCGTTCTTCGGGACCAGGTAGCTGACTACGCATTTGTTTACGTGCAGAAACAGGGGTCATACTTAATGACCCAAAGAAAGGAGACAAAAGACCAGTAACAGTATCAGTCATTCGTTGTCGAGCAGAAGGAGAAGCTGTCATAAGGACAGGAGACAAAGTATTTTGAGGTGATAGAAGTATAGGGTTAGTAGCAAGAGAAGTTGAAGGTACAGGAGAATAAGGCAAAGTAGTTCCAAACAAAACCGATAGCAAAGTCTGCGGCCCCAGAGGAGGCTGCGCCGTAGGAGGAAGAACCAGCTGAGGAGGAACCAGTAGTTGAAAAGCAACAAGAGGTTGTGCAACTGGAGGTTGCAGAGGTGCCGTAGCACTCTGTGCATAAGGGGGTGGTAATATCAACAAATGTGACATCAAAGGATCCTTCTCAGGGTCCTTTGTATTTGTATTTGTATTTGTGGTGGTATTTATAGAGCGCAACGTTCGCTCCGAAGGGAGCATCTTGGCGCTGAGTTTCCTGGTAGAAGGTCATTTCCAGTGGAGGGGGGAAGAAATTAAATGGCAGCTTTGATGAATTCCTCCTTGAGGCCGAAAATCCAAGTTTTGAGCATTTTTTTGAAGAGTTTTTCATGGGTTATAAATCTCAGGTTTTTGGGCAGGAGGTTCCAGGCCTTGGAAGCCAAGTGGTGTAAGGTTTTGCCACCTTTTGTCTTCAGATTGAATTTGGCAGGGAGGATGAGGTAGTCGTGGGAAGAGCGTAGAGATCTAGACGGATTGTAATGGGTGAAACGTTTGGTGAGATATCGTGGGCCAGAGCGATTGAAAGCCCGGAAGGCGATCAGCAGCATTTTGAAAAAGATTCTTTTAGGAAGGGGAAGCCAGTGCAGGGATTTTAAAGCGGCGGAGATGGACGATTTTCTGGGCAATTTTAAGACGAGTCGGGCTGCGGTATGGAGGATACTTTGGAGTTTGTTGAGTGTAGACTTTTTAGCTCCTGCGAGGAGACCGTTACAGTAATCCAGGCGGGAGATTATTAGGGCTACCGTGACCGTTTTTCTGGCGTCAAGAGGCAGAAAGTCAAAGAATTTCTTCAGGGATTTGATGACACCAAAACAACGGCCCGCTACTGTCCTGACATGGAGGTCAAAGGAGAGATCACTGTCAAATAGGATACCGAGGTTTTTTGCAGTGGGTACGGTCTTGGGAGGGGCAACGGAGTTGTCTAGCCACCAGAGGCCCGGGCAGAATGTGGTGTTTTTTCCCATGGGAAGGATCTCCGTTTTACTGGAGTTACATTTAAGGTGATTAACATCCATCCATTGGAAGACAGCTGTTAAGCAGTTTTTAAGATTTAGCTCTGCATTCGTGGAGTTCTTCTCTAAGGGTACAATAAGTTGGGTGTCATCGGCATATGATGTTACAGGTATGCCGAATGACTCGATAAGGGATATGAGAGGGATGAGGTATACATTGAAAAGGAGGGGGCTCAAAATTGAGCCCTAGGGGACCCCCGAGGAGTGGAAAGGGCCGAGAGCGATGGTTTGGGATCTGTCGGTTAAGTAAGATTTTATCCAGTCCAAGGCCACATCAGAAATCCCTATGTCAGCTAGTCTGTTGAGCAGGATGGTATGGGAGATGGTGTCGAACGCCGCGGTAAGATCTAAGAGTATGAGGACGACGTTCATTTTCTGATCTTGAAGCATTTTAATCGAGTCGGTGAGTTCGATCAAGGCCGTTTCGGTGGAGTGGTTGGGGCGAAAGCCAGATTGTTGTGGGTGTAGTATATCGTGAGTCTCAAGATATTGTTTAAGTTCCCTGTAGACCATATGCTCTGTAATTTTACCCAGGGCCGGAAGAAGTGAGATTGGCCGGAGGTTGGTTAGATCTGTGGGGGGTTTGTTAGCTTTCTTCGTCAGGGGTTTAACTATACCTTGTTTCCATAAGCGAGGGACGCAGCCCGTACTTAAGGAGGAGTTGACTATTTCATTGATTATTGGGTTTACCACATCAATGAGTTGGTGCAGGATTTTTGGGGGGCAGGGGTCAGAGGGCGACCCAGATTTGCAGGCCAAGATAACTTCTCTGGTTAGGTCGAGGGAGACCGGTGAGAATTTTTTTAGGGTAAACTCGGGTGGTACCATCGGAGGATGACCCAGTGAGAATTGGCTGGCTTGGGTGGGCAAAAAATCCTTTTGAATAGCTTCAATTTTTTCTTCAAAGTAATCAGCTATTTGGTTGCATAGCTCTTGTGATGGAGGTATTTCAATTTGGATGGCTTTGGGTTTGGTAAATGATTTTACAATGGAAAAAAGTGTTTTTTGCTTTTGATTGGAGTCGTTGATGGCTTTGATATAGAAGGACTTTTTTTGCGGATTTAATGACTGAGTGGTAGTCTTTTCTTAGTAGAGTGTATGATAGACGATCAGTAGTGTCATACGCTCTGCGCCACTTGCGTTCAGCTTTTCTGCAGGAGAGGCGTGACGTGGCCACCTCAGGAGTAAACCAGGGGGCGTTAGATTTGAGTTTTTTGTCTGATCTACGGGGAGGATTGGAGGGGGTCCGAGCACTGATTTCGTGGGAGAGCCATCCGTGAAGGAGGTTGGCGTCGGCTTCGATGTCACCGGTGAGGGTGGGGGCATGTGATTGATGGATAGGGTCGAGTTCAAAGGATTCTTGTATTTTTTTCCAGTTTACAAAGTTGTCAGGGAGCGAGTTGGATTTACTGGACGAAGGTGGGCGGGAAGTATTAATGTGGAAAGGGATCAAGCAGTGATCCGTCCAAATTTGAGGGACCGGGGGAAGGGTAGTGAGGGAGGGAAGGTTGGAACACACGCCATCGAGTGTATGTCCAAGGATGTGAGTGGGCAGAGACACGTTTTGCTGAAGGTTAAAGATGGCTAGAGTCTGAAGAAGGTTTGTGGTCTGTTGGTCCGAGTTGGATTCAAGGTGAAGGTTAAAATCTCCAAGCAGCGTGAAATGGGGGTATCTGAGCAAAAGATGACCCAGAGTATCGGTAAGTGTGTCAAGAAAATTGGAGGGATTGCCAGGTGGGCGGTAGATGAGGCCGCCTGTGAAGGATGAGGAATTGTTAAGTTTGATTGAAAAACCGAGTCCTTCAGTGTCTTTCAGGGTATTTAGGTTGAAGGTGTGACAGGGAAAACTGTTTTTTAATACTAAGGCAACTCCGCCACCTCTTCCCTTCGGTCTGTCCTGTCTGAAGATGGAGAAGCCTTGTGGGAGGGCGATAGCTAAGTCCGGATTGCTATTTTCAGTGAGCCAAGTTTCCGTTATCAGGAGGCAGTCGAGATCTAAGTCGAGGATAAGGTCTCTTATGTCTTGACTGTGTTTGCACATGGAACGTGCGTTTATAAGTCCACCTTTGAAGTCCGGAGCGTTATTCATGTGGGGGGGGTGGGGGATGGTGGGAGAACTGGGGTGACAGAGAGAGACCAATTGCAAGTGTTACAGTGAAAAGTGCTCGTAAGGTCAGCCAGGTTCAGCAGGCAGGGGCAAAGGTTCTTACCGCGAAGACGATGGAGGTCGCTGGATGGATAAGTGCAACGGGTTGTAATTTGGGCAGGATTTCCTGCGCTAGTCGCGGTCTTGGCACGGACGGGCGCAGACGGGCTTGCCTTAGGCGTGCCTTCGGCGCGCAACCGGCGCTCCCGCTGCGCTCGTCCGCTGCGCTTCCTGTGCATGCACATACTTGCCCCAGAGGGGGGTGTGGCCAAAGGGGGTGTGGTCAGCGTGCACGCCTGGACTGATGGCAGCCGCTGAAACTGAATGAAAAAACGCTACAGCGTTCAGGTCGGCTGTGCGCTAGAGATGGGAGCGGTTCCTGGCAATGGCGCTTAGAGTTAAAAGCTAACACAGTAAGTGACACCACACTGTTGCAGGGTTTCTGTACTCACACAGAACTGTGCACAGAGGAGTGGAACCTCGGCAAATTAGGGTGTCCCAAAACTTACCTTAGCAACCAACTCACCCCTTACCGAGCTAGCTACAGTGTCTCATTGGACATATCAAACTCCCAATGTTTAGACAAACCAGAACATGAACTTACAGTACCTCAGGGTACGTGGGACTCATGAACACTCTTTCGTTATATTATCATTACAAACCAGAACATGGAGTAAAGAAGACACATGTGCATTTGAAATGTTTATTTACTAATGCCGTCTTCTCAGGCGCAGTATCTTAGATAATACAAGTATACTTATTATCAGTATCAAAATTATCAGCATAGTTACTAAGACATAAAAAGCGAATGGTGACAGCATGTTAACATGCTGTAATGAATAAGAGTTAACAACACTTATATCTCACCCTCCCTAACACATATATTATATTATTAGCTAAGAAGGTCTCTTTGGGTTGTTTTAGGGCGGGCCCATACCTTAGTGTCCTAGCATGAAGGAATCACATCAGCATACACCAGCTCTCTCTGCATGTGCACCGCATCAAGTGTGTTAACAATTCTCGTGCAAAGCAATATCAATCACGCCTCAAGCCCAAGTTGGCAAAGGCTGCACTTGTGTTATGACTATGAAGGCGTGGAGATCAGACCTCATAACAATTCCATATCGTGTTGCTCCTGTAACTTCAGCACTCTCCGTGCAGACATGGTTTATTAAACAAAACTGATATCAGAGCAATAACATATTATTCTCACATACACCACGGCAAACCACTAGGTTGAAAGCTAAGTCAACAATTAAGGGTCGTGTGCAGAAGTTGCAAGAAAGGAAAAATGGCGTTTAAATCTCAAATGTACCTATGCTAACTTAACACGATATAAGGATATATAGGAGCTATACAACACCCCCCCATGATCCGAGAACGGACTAAATAAGATAACAGAAGTGCCATCACATGAGAGCAGAATCCAATTATAAACGAGCATGAATAAAAATTCAATTATAAAAACTAATGCTAAAAAATAGCCCACAAGTATAATGTGGCTCAAGCCAATAGGCAAGCAAAAATAAAATGTCTTGACCAAAAGTCAATAAAATCAAGGAAATGCTATCAATCAGCATTTCAATTTGAGGCAGTGTCTATGATAAGACTGTATATGAAAAGTAAGCTGCAACAGCCTCCAGGAGGAAGTCACTGTCCTCATCCGAAAACAGTTCAGCCATCCAATTTAAAAGATGAAAGGAACATACGTGATCTTCCAGCACCGGATCCTCTATAACCATCAGAGGACAGCTCGGTGGGTTTCCAAGAAAACTTTGTTCCAAGAAATTTTGCGCTGCCGACAACACATCCCAGGGACCCATTAGTCCATGTGCCACCGCCAAGGCCATAATCCTTTCGTCAGAACAAACCAACTCGTGAGCAATGATAGGACTCATCAGTTGATCAAAATCGACGTCAGAAGATATTGGTCCGCAGAGACACAAATCAATGGCCCAAAGGAAATCACAGGTCAGGCAGCGAAATACAGGCTGGACACAGGTGAAATAGGAGAACCGAAAAGATAATCCAAACGCCGTGCTTAGAGTCGCCAACGGCAGTGTGCCATAATAATCAAGCATGCGGTTGCGAAACCGCGTCAGTAGCAGCCGAGCGTGGTCTTGCACAGGAAGGGCATCCATATTTAAAAAGGCAGAAAACCACCAATGCGCCAGCCGCTAATGCAAGTAAAAACGGGAACCCTCCAAATAAGGATGAAAAAATAGAATGGAAGAAGGCAGGGATGACTCCAAAAATCTTCTCAAAGGAAGTCACGAGACCACCGCTAACAACTTTAAAAAAATGTGCTAGGCCCGTTGTGGAGGATGCGTTAAAGATAGAACGGACCATGGCTCCGAAATGCAAAGGCAAATCAGTATTTAAAAGAGCCTGAACCTCCGTACGGGTGTTAGCAATGTGAAGCACGAAAGTTTCACGGGCCGAGCTCAAGGCCACCTCTTTCTGGGACAATAGAGCTCTTATTCTAGCCATGCCGCTGAATTCTGCTCCCAAGGTCGGTATCTGTGGCCAAATGGAAGACTCCCTATGTTCACGTGTGGGAGGATAAAGAACATTTCTGCAGCAAATAACTCGCTCACTAACCGTTACTATGAAAGCTATACCTTTAATTAAACCACAACAGTTTTCATTATTGAGCATTAAATAACTACCATTCTCTAACAATTTAAACGTGGGGATGATAGCAGGAACTGGCGTGCCCTGTAAAACGCAAGCCATATTCGGTCGGTCCTTGTTACATGAACCGTGTAACTGTATGTGTCTGCACATTAAAGAATGATCCGGCGTCTCAGTACACTCATCCCCTGTTAGATAAACTTCTTGTTCATCCTTGAAACATCTGTATGTGTATGGGAGCGACCAGACCTCATGAAGAAAACCGCTACCTAAGGGTTCAAAACGACCTATTGGCACATATTTCATACAATTTGAAAACTTATATAAAGCAAAAGGCAGTGTTATTAAACCATGGATAAGCCACGTAGCAGCAGTGGCTTCTGCCACAGAAAAAGGTAAAGATTCCAATCTTTCAATATGGAGCATAGAAAAGGAAGCATCACGCATTGAAAGCAAGCGTTGTTTGTCTGTCAAATTAAACGGGGAAAATAAAGAGGAAACGTTCATGTATCCCCAGGGAACTTTACCCATTTTCAGAGTCTGAAGTGTCCATGCAAACTGCATGATTGACCGTAATTGATTTTGACCATGGTATAATACTGACACTTCATCATGCACAATATCAACAACAGACGACACAATATTATCCAATGTGTAAATTCTAGAGGAAAGCACGTTAATGCTATTGTCAACAACTGCAAGCACTTTCTCAAGATTCGCCTGATCAATAGCCCTAAGGCGTGAAGCGGCCTCAATCTGTGAGAGTTTCCAAATTTCATTGTAAACCCCATATAACCACCTTTTCGACCTGCCACTAGCTGGGCCTTTAATGAAATCATTCAAATCCACGTCTGCATTCAGTTTGGAAAGGTGATACTTAACCGCAGGTAAAGTTGAATGTTTCAGCCAAGCTTGACACAGCTTGCCCACAGAGTAAGAGGTGACAGTATGACTCAAATCAAACCGGGGATCAGATCTAACAGTCTTAAAACCGTCAGATATATTCAAAAACCTTTTTTGGCAAGAATCAGCACTACGGTGCCAAAGCAGCCAACCTCTGGGATTCATACTGGAAATGTTAAAGGAGGAATTAAGAAGCAGAGCCTGTATATCTTTAATGGACAATTGAGTAAAATTACTCCAATTCTGATATTCCTCCAACTCTGGGAAAGACGGGGTGTTTAACCTTTTAGATGTAGCCAATCCAAAGCATGTGGTCTGGGAAATGGTTTCATTTAAAAACAACATATGATTCGGGATGAGACATGCACGGTGCAAAGCCTCAGTGCCTCGTACCTGCCAGGCCCTTGAACCCCAAACCGATTTAAGGTCTATTGTTTCCTTCCATAACTCATAGCCCCCAGTAACTAATTGATCCAGGAAGGCCTTCGAATACAACAATTTGGTATCAGTAAGTCTAACCTTGGACAGTGGCTGTTTTTGAAATTTAAAATAAAAGGACTCGGGATTGGACTGATTAAAGTCAGTGAAATAAGTATACTTTTTAAGAAATGTTTCTGAACTCCCTTGTGTAGGTGCCGGGCAATGTTCCCACTGAGTAAAATTAACAGCATCCCTTCGGGAAGATGTTTTGTGTAAGAAGTGATTGCCATAATGTTGGTAACAGAACAATTCACCATAATTAGCAGATTCTAAATATAAATCCTCAGCATCAAAAGCAGCATAGTATTTCAAATCAGAAAATAAACTTTCCACAGCATTAACATCCCAATCATCAGAACGAATGTTTTGTTTCACCACATCCCCCATATTCACTCTAAGAACATTAGGAACATTAACGACTTCCGTTGGGCCATGAATTTGAAACCGAACTGCATCCCACGCGATTCCATCCAGAACAGGCCATGCTGTGATGTTAACCAAAGTCAAGTCTCTCTTTAATCTGTGTGTAGAATGTGAAGAGGAAAGTGGGGCCAAAGTTCCATTTAAATGAGTAATGCAAGTTCTCTCCTCGACATAGTGTCCATTCATAATTCGAAAAAAATAAAACACAAAACCAATTGACATAAAAAGGTAAACCGAAAAAAGGACCAGCCAAATGTATATCCAAGGAGGTATCAAAAAATGTTTTTTAAACATGCTAGCATAAACTGCAATTTGAGAGGGTTTTTTCGAGGCAAGGGAAGCAGAGTCAAATGAAAATCTGGATTCCGTGGCTAAACGAGCTTGCAGGTCAGGCATGGACAAATCAGTGGGGTATGTATAGTCTGTCTCATCAAGGTTAGTTCCTGGTAAATTATTCAATAATGGACTGGAAACAGCAGGTAATTCGATGGCCACCTCAGGTTCATTATTAGAAGCAGTGGGCATAATTGAATTTCTCACAATGGAAGGACAGGAAACAGCTGGTGTCATGCTAAGAAGAATCGGCCACTCTGTGTATCTTGACATTGTCAATAGAAATAAACCTGTTTTCCTTACGACCCGGAAGTGGTGGTAAAATGACTGTTCTTGTGCCCTTCACTCCAAGCACTGGGACTGGAGCTCGATAAGAGGGACCAAACTCTTTCTTGTTGTCGATCTTCTCCCGAACCAGTTCTCCAACTTGGGGTAGCCAGCCAACTACCGGGATCTGCAACGCATCATCCGATGTGGAGGGCAAATGTTCCTTTGCAAGACTGTCTCTGGTCTTTTGTAGATTCTGTAAAACATTGCAATGTTCATCTGCGTCAAAGGAAGTGGCGCGAACCACAGAGTCTAGACCGTCAAGGTCAGGGACGTACATCTTGATGCCAAAGAGCATTTCGTATGGGGTCCGCCCACCCAGAGACCTTCTAGGGAGATTATTAAGAGCACGCTGCACGCCATAGAGGTGAGCCAGCCAGTTTCTGCCAGTGCCTATAACTCGGGCTGTCAAAGATTGCTTTAAATCACGGTTCATTCGTTCAACTACACTATTACCCTCAGGTCTGTAGGGTGACGAAAACTTGACTTGGACCCCCATCGAAGTCATGGCATCCTTATACGCCTTAGAGGCGAAAGCCGGACCCTGATCCGAATGGAAGGTACCACAGGCAAAAATCCCTATAAAGATACGCAAATCTCTAATGACAGTCCGTGAATCAGCGCTGCGATGTGGCCATACCCACACAAAGCGTGTGCATGAGTCAACTGCTACTAAGATGTACTTATACGCAGTATCAGATGAAAAAGGACCGCAGTGATCTAAATAAACACAGCCTAGCGGTTTATTAGAAATGTACAACTGAGTCTGTGGCGGACGCGTAGCAGTTGAAGGTTTAATCTGCTGGCATATGTCACAAAGAAGGACATAATCACGCGTCTGTTTGTAAAGTCCCCGCCACCAGAAACGTTGTTGTAGTTGCGTTACAGTGGCTGAGACGCCCGCATGCGCAGACGCCACACCTTCATGAGCCGCTGTAATCAAGTCTGTTCTGCGATCCGAGTTGGGAATCAGCCGTTCCCCAACATCAGGAATTGTCACAAAAGGAACCTTTTCGGGACTTAAGTGGTATTTATACTTCGAAGGGAATCCCGCAGGATGTTTACTTCCCTTCTCAGAGGCAGCAATCGCTGCCAAGATGTCGCTATCAATCTTGGTTTTAGACCTAGTAACTGCTGCAACTAAGTATGTAGATACTGCTGATTTCGCTGCTTCATCAGCAAGCGAGTTGCCAACAGCGTGAACTCCTACGCGCTGATGACCGAGAGTATGAATCACATAAACGAGTGGCAACATAGCCTTAAGCTCTGCCACTCGAACCCAGATCATTTTATGTTTTATTGTGCTACCCTTGGAATCATGAAAATCATTTTGAATCCAAAAGAACAAGTTTTCATTGTAAGACTGGACACAGTAGTAAGAATCACTTACAATTAGAGTAGTAACACTTGGATCTGCGTACTCCAGAGCTAGTAAGAGAGCACGAAGCTCTGCCAATTGTGCGGTGCAATCGCCCAGGGGCAACGTGTGTACCTCCCTGGAAACGAACTCATCATTCAACATAGCACCGACCACAATGGCGCATGCGGAAACGTAGGCATGTTTAGAGCCATGCGCAACCTGCGCCGACCCATCAGTGTAAATGATGCAATGGAAGTCCTCCAAAGGTCGCATCGCCAGAGGAGCAGGATGAACGAATTCATACTGCAAGTACTCTTGCGACCGTAAGGAAGCGTCAAAAATAAACATGACATCCGCGGATGACAATGACGCAGCCCACTGAATCCACCGAGGGTGCAAAGCCTTTGAATTTGGTACACTGGCTTTCGTGACTGCCTCCAAATGAGGACAGGGTGTTACCACCAGCATGCGTTTCCCCTGTGACAGTGCTCGTTCTTTTAGAATTGCCATCTGTACAGCAGTTAAAACTTTTTCCACTGTGGGAAACCGCATCTCAGCCGAAGTGTACAAGTGTGACTTGTAAGCGATAGGTACTGTGTCACCTTCATTAAAAGTGAGGTATGTGAAACCCACCGTCCCGGGAATTATTCTTATTACCAGGTTGGTGTGGTTATCACGAGTCAGTAAATATTTAGAAGCGAGCAGATCAGCCTGCAAGGATAGCAAAATGGCTGAATGCTCAGGCAGCCAGCATGATTTTGAGAAAGTTGGTTGTATCAAAGCATACAAAGGCTTGATACGCTGGGCATATTCCGGAATGTAAGTTCTGCCGAAATTCAAAAAGCCCAGTAAAGACTGTAATTTTTTCAGTGTTGTTGGAGCGCGCAATTGTGCGCACTTCTCTAAGAAGTGAGGAGCCAAACCTCTACCTTCATTGTTGAGCTCATAGCCCAAAAACAACACTGTGTGTTCAGCAATGTGCGATTTTGCAAAGTTAAATTTGTAACCCATGTCTGCGAAGTTGCAAACAACAGAATTTACACGACACAGATGCTCCCAAATATCGTCGTCTGTGAGATATATGTCATCCACATACGAAAAAGCATCAGGGTCGAGTGCCTCCAGAATAGAGACAATTCGAGCGGTAAATATACCAGGACTATTCTTGTAGCCCATTGGAAGACGCCGGAATTGCTTTTGGACTCCAGCGCTCGTAAAACTGGTCCATTGGGAACTAAAGCTGTCCAATCTGTGGGCATAAAAACCATTGGATATGTCAAGCGTTGTCTTGAAACGCTTACGCACGAGACTATCCACTAGGGCAGAGCCGTGGGTATTCTGTACAGCACAGTTACGGCAATGCGAGTTTAAATGCCGGTAATCCAAAACCAAACGATATGATCCGTCAGGTTTGTTCACAGTAAAAAGGGGATTATTCATCGGTGACACACACGTTTCAATAACTCCCTGATATTCCAATTGTTCAAGGATTTCCGCGACGGAAGATTTTGCTTCACGCCGTATGGGATATTGAGGTTGAGGCTGCGGCTGAGACCGCAACGGAATTTCGTGGCAAGGCGATAATCTATCCCAACCACATTGGTTACGGTACAAAGCCGGCGCGAGAGCCCGAGCCCACTCTTCTGCAAAATGCTGCGCATGCTCTTTCGAGACAGTGTTCGCGAAACTGGGTAGGATCACCTCCTCCCCTCGCGGCGCCGCGAGCACAAAAGGTGGGGGCCAGTCAGCCTCCGAAAGTAAAATATCATATGTAGAAGACAGATTCTCCCAAAATACACCTTTAACGGTACGCTGTATGTCACCTTCAATTAACAGGACAATTTCATATAGTCTTTCAGGGGGAGCAAGTCTCGTATCCGCTGTTTCTATCACAACGTAGACATCAGTCGCTGTCACCCTCAGTAGTGGACGCAGCGCCTCTCTGACTATGGTTATCTCCGCCGCGCTGTCCAGCAAGGTCAGAGCCCACGTCAGATTCCGAAGCCGCGTTCTCACTATCTGTGGCATATCGATGCGCTGTTAAGGCTGCGACTTTCTTTTTCGCAAACTGCGGACGCCTAGGCGTAGAATCCTCCTGCTTCACTGCGCCGTCCGTTTGGCGGGACTGACCACGTCTTTGTTGGCCACCACGTCCACGTCCACCCCCTCCTCCTCCACCGGTCTTCGGGGCCGATGTGTCCTGAAAGGAACGAGGAGAGCGTTGATCAGAACCCTGAAAACGATCAGGCGATTTAATCATCGCGCGGTCGCGCAAATCATAAACTTTTTCGGGTGGCGCAGGAGCTTGTATTGCAGGAAAAGTACCCTGAGTCTGCGTTGTCTGCTTCCCCTGTGTCTGTTTTTTAGGCCAATTCTGTTTTTTGGACTTGGGCTGGACATCTGTCACTGCAGATTGTCCCTGAGGTTGTTTTTTATCCTTCACTGGAAAATATTTCAGACCTCTACTTGTGCGGCCAATTGTCTTATAAGCGGCCACCACAATCTTTGCTAACTGGCGGGGTTTGTCGGCATCGGGCAGAGCAGCCAAAGCATTTGACACCTGAAAGTTAACTGCATCTCCTTTAACATTGGAGAGAATGAGATCACTTACAATCTCAAAAGAACCACACAGGCGCATACCCAATTCAACCGCTGCCTCTGGACCGTGATCATTCTGAACACGTCTAATGATTTCAGGCAGAGCATTCATAGACGGGGTGCCGAAGCATCTCGTATAAACTGCCGCAAACGTTTTTCCCCAGCTCTCACAGTCAGCAAGTTCAGGAGTTATATCCTTCGGTAGAGTAATCGTTAACATTCTATGCTTATCAGCAGGAGTAGAATTCGGAAAAACCGCCTCCAGCTGATCAAACTTCTCTGCTAGCCAGAATGGGAAGTCATCGTTGTCAACTGGACGCGCACCAAAAACCGAATTAACCATCACTGGATTGAGACGCATTCTGCCTCGTTCCATGGGAGCGGCCGCACCCCCCTGGGGACCACCAGGAAGATGTCGACCGATGTATTGCACTAAGGCACGAATCACGGAAATGGAAACTACATGTAGCCTGCGAATTTCTGCCAGGGTACAAGCCCCGTGATTCGGGTGCGGGGTAAAGCCACCCAACGCAGGCCAATTTGTACCTGGAATTGAGAGTGGACCTAACCTCGCAGGTGACAAAGAGTGGGGGAGGGCGCCATCAAACCAAACTCGATGCTGCCAATGATCAATAGGTATTTCCAATGCCCTGTATGGCGTATATACAGCTGGGACATCCGAGGCAGTGTAGGAGTGGAACAAACCAGAATTAGCGTCCACAGCCGGAAACGTAACCCAAGAGTAAAACAACTCGTAAGGAAACGCCGGATCTGCACATACCACGAAAATCACAGCCATCCCATCTACTGGGACCTGGTACGTCTGAAGATGGTTGCGTACCGCTACGCGACTATGCTGTGCAATAGCCACCGCTGCCGCCATTACAGAATTGGAAACAAGAAAAAACAAAGAATACTTTGTAGCACAACTGGGTAGTAATTCAAAGAAACCGTTTGAGAAAGAATCAAGCTTGACTAAAGACCTATTTCAAAAAATAGGTAGGTTTCACCGACACCCCGTTTTCCGGAAACGGATGTGAAGGGGTTAAGGCATGAACGATAAACTACTCGAGTGTCATGATATATGACCACCGAAAACGTTGGGCGCCATGTTGCAGGGTTTCTGTACTCACACAGAACTGTGCACAGAGGAGTGGAACCTCGGCAAATTAGGGTGTCCCAAAACTTACCTTAGCAACCAACTCACCCCTTACCGAGCTAGCTACAGTGTCTCATTGGACATATCAAACTCCCAATGTTTAGACAAACCAGAACATGAACTTACAGTACCTCAGGGTACGTGGGACTCATGAACACTCTTTCGTTATATTATCATTACAAACCAGAACATGGAGTAAAGAAGACACATGTGCATTTGAAATGTTTATTTACTAATGCCGTCTTCTCAGGCGCAGTATCTTAGATAATACAAGTATACTTATTATCAGTATCAAAATTATCAGCATAGTTACTAAGACATAAAAAGCGAATGGTGACAGCATGTTAACATGCTGTAATGAATAAGAGTTAACAACACTTATATCTCACCCTCCCTAACACATATATTATATTATTAGCTAAGAAGGTCTCTTTGGGTTGTTTTAGGGCGGGCCCATACCTTAGTGTCCTAGCATGAAGGAATCACATCAGCATACACCAGCTCTCTCTGCATGTGCACCGCATCAAGTGTGTTAACAATTCTCGTGCAAAGCAATATCAATCACGCCTCAAGCCCAAGTTGGCAAAGGCTGCACTTGTGTTATGACTATGAAGGCGTGGAGATCAGACCTCATAACAATTCCATATCGTGTTGCTCCTGTAACTTCAGCACTCTCCGTGCAGACATGGTTTATTAAACAAAACTGATATCAGAGCAATAACATATTATTCTCACATACACCACGGCAAACCACTAGGTTGAAAGCTAAGTCAACAATTAAGGGTCGTGTGCAGAAGTTGCAAGAAAGGAAAAATGGCGTTTAAATCTCAAATGTACCTATGCTAACTTAACACGATATAAGGATATATAGGAGCTATACAACAACACAGAATGATAAAAACAGTTGTTAGGCTTTAGAGTATTTCAATTAAAATTTTCAATTTCCGAAATGCACTCGTACCGCCAGACCCGGCTTTCCGCCTCAGGTCTGGGTGAGGAAATGTAATGAAGCGCTAGCAGTCAGCGCTTTTTAAAGGGCGATCGGGGGGCGTGGCCAAAGGGGGCGTGGTCAGCGTGCACGCCTGGACTGATGGCGGCAGCTGAAACTGAATGAAAAAACGCTACAGCGTTCAGGTCGGCTGTGCGCTAGAGATGGGAGCGGTTCCTGGCAATGGCGCTTAGAGTTAAAAGCTAACACAGTAAGTGACACCACACAGAATGATAAAAACAGTTGTTAGGCTTTACAGTATTTCAATTAAAATTTTCAATTTCCGAAATGCACTCGTACCGCCAGACCCGGCTTTCCGCCTCAGGTCTGGGTGAGGAAATGTAATGAAGCGCTAGCAGTCAGCGCTTTTTAAAGGGCGATCGGGGGGCGTGGCCAAAGGGGGCGTGGTCAGCGTGTTGCATTCTCAAGAAGAGATGGCAAAGCTGGATAACATTTAACAATAGCCATATTATGTTGCCTATCTGACACCTCAATTGCTTTATCTTCTTCGTTTTCTTTAAACTGCCTAGCAGCTTGCATTACTGATACATCCTTTTCTCTGTTATCTCTTTTAGCTTGTTTAATTTCTCGTTGTCTGGCTTCTTTACGCCAAAGGCGAAAGGAGTCAAACATTGCCGGCCGGGCTTTCTTCCTAAATAATTTAGTTTCCAAATTGTCTAAAATCTCTGTATCAAAGTTACCATGTTGGGGCCATTGTAAGACACCATGTTTCTAGTATAGCGGACCCATACTTCATTAAACATAATGGGGCCCACGCCGTGTTTAGAATAGAGCTCATGAGTCGGAGTTCCAACTGGAGGTATCGGACATGAATCCTCCAATCTGGAATCCCTGTTACAACCACAACAGAATATCCTCCTAATTTTGCTAAGACTAGGCATCTTCGCTCACTGATCTAGCTTCAAACTTCAAGGGATTATCTACAACGATAGTCTCGCAAATATACGAGTCCCTCGGCTTTGGAAATTGCAATTTTCAAATCAAAACTAAGGACAAAACAAACTAAGAACCAAAGAACCAAAAACTAAGGACTGGGAGCAACCCACTTATACTTAACTGAGGTATCAGTCACGCCACCAGAAGACCCATCTATCGTCTCGCCGTACAAAGCATCACAAATGGGTCCAAGACAGGGCGACAGTCAGGGCAGCAGTCCTTCGTAGCCTTCAGGAAAGCGGGAAGCCTCGCAGCAAAGACCTTCAGTCCACATTCGACATGCCGGGGTCGATGAAGTGCTGGCCGTCCTCCAGAATTTCCTCACGAAGCTCCTCACGATCTTCAGGCTTGGACCGGTACCGCTGAAATCGCCCCACGTTGGAAGCGCCAACTGAAGAACCGGGTTTTAGAACCCAGAGGCGCCAGGGGCACGCACAAAGTCTTCGGGTTCACCTGTCTTAGAATACAGAGACACGGGATACTTCTGAGTGGCGTCAAAGATCAAATTTATTGGCTGCAGCCAGTAACAGAAGTCCTAGAAATCATCACGGTATGAGTTCTCAGGAGACTGCTCAACTTTACAAAGCAAGTCATCCCTTTTTATGCCAAACATTATGCTTCAGGCAAACATCCTTTGTTTACAGTTTAACCAATCACATGTTTCCACAATGAAAATATTGGATGACAACAAACCCATATTACAGTTGTCCGGCCCATAATCAATCATTGAACAAACCCAACATTCTTCTTTAGACAAGCCGGACAAACCCATAATAAAAAGGACCACAACCCATATCGTAAATAGACCATAAAAGAAGAAATAGAAACAGATAGAAGTAGGATAAGGCATGTTTGTGTGCAGTAAAACTTTATGATGTCCTGTGCTCTGATCCTTAATCTTGATCAGCTAAAGGGCAGGAACTGGTTTAACAAGGTCATCTTCAGGCAACAGGGTCAGTTCACTCAGGTCAAACAGGAGTCAGCACGAACTCGAGCTAAGGTGTACATGTCCTTAAAAGACTAGTTCAGCCACAGTCATCGGCCTATGTGAGGGCAACCACAAAATGGCTGCCATACACAAAATGGAACCCACGGGTTCAGAATTCACAGAACCTCAGATTCCATCGTAGGCGGCCTTAACTTTTTACTTTGGCCCAGATATCTGCGGTTGGTGCTTTGTGCTTTTCGGTGCTATTTTATTCCAGTATGTAAAAATTCATAGATCTTTGTTTTATTACAATACACCACAACCAAGGGGTTGGGGCCAAGCACAATTGCACCTATCCTTAGTGATTCCTTTATCTATAATTTACGTGCAACGGACCAGAGATTCAAAAACCCCTAAATCTCCTAAGACACTTGCATCTTATTTTTTTAAACAAAATACATAGGCCCAGCACTCCTGAATATCATTTCAGACATTTACACAGCTAGTTCAGTATGCATACCATGATGGACGCCACGCATTGGAGCTGGCAGAGACCTTTTTTAATTTATTGAGGAATAAGGACAGTTTATCGGGACTGTTTCGCCAATGCACAAGTTTCTTTGTGACTGATAAACAAGAAATATAAAAGAATAACAAAGATAGCCTGGTATCACATTGGATCCAACCAGGAGGACCTTAAATAAATTTATCAAGAACACTGCAAACTATATCTTTCGCCATGAAGAAGTCTGTGAAAGTGGAAACGCGTTGGCTACGATCTGTTTTATTGGAAGAAAAAATCATGGAATAAATAAAGAATACTCAACGAACAACTCCACTGAATTCTTTTTGAACTAGCTGTGTAAATGTCTAAAATGATTGTTGTTATTTGAGCCATAAAGATATTCAGGAGTGCTGGACCTATGTATGTTGTTTCAAAAAATAAGATCTTTGTTATATTTTGGGTAACATCGAGATACCTTTAAGTGCAAACGCAGTAAAAATAAAGTCAACACATGTATTGGTCTGACCAGTGCTTAATTTGAGCCAGTGGTTGCTGGTGAGGATCCCTGGCACACATTTTTGAGGACTTTTACTTACTATTCCTGATTGGAATTTTTCTGAGAGCAAAGGAGAAAAAAACAAGCAAAGGGAAAAAAAACAAGCTTTGAAGAGAAAGACACAACAACTGTCTTAGATGGAAAAGGCAGGAGCCTGCAATACTTAAATAAAGAGGCAGGGGGTGCCTGTAGTAGTTAAAAGCGGCATGAGGAGGATTCAAGGCTACGAAGCCTTGGTATTCGGTGCTCTGACTTTTATTAGCGCAGGATGCAGGCTTCTGAGCAGGGCTTTGGGCATGGGCACTTATTCTTTAAAAAATTAAGCACTGCTGTGGTATGCTTTTAGAATAGTGGTACCTAGAGTATGCCTCACCAAGACACGGGATGAGGACAAAGTAGGGCTCATAGGTTAAGATAGTAATTCCATCCGGCACTGGATGGTCAGGAACAGTGCCACAAGGTAGGACTGAGGACCAGATCAATGACACTATAGATCAGTCAGGAACTTTAAATAGTAATTCTATCCTGCCCCTCTTCCCCTCTCTACTTTTTGTGAACATCAATGATGAGAAACACGGATGGTCACTCTAAAATGGGGGGGCTCGGAGCAGGGGTAGGACGATAGCTAGTTGCAACACCACCCTTTGACCAAGCAACAAAGTGCTCTGTTATCTTGACTCTGTCTCCACTGTTCCTACAAGATCTGGGTCTCTAAAGCTCAGACTATATGCCCTGACTCCAGGCAGCACCGCTGGTTACACAATGATGCACTGCACCAGTACTGTGGTAGTGTAAGAGTCAAGAGTACCCTCTCTTTCACTTTTAATACACCGGTCCTGATGAATTGCCGCTTGACCCGTTAGGGGCTGTAAGGCAAGAAACATGTTGACCATTTACACTAGAAAGACCCTGTAGGATCATTACCTCCAGGCAGAGCTCACTCAATTTCAGTTTGGCTAGTACACCCTCAGAATAAAAACCATTACCTAGGACAGTACCAGACCTCCTGAAATTCACACCACTCACTCTACTTTTCCACATACCCTCACACACCCATCGGCTTCATCAAAATATCTCCGGCAAAGAGCCCCTTCGTTGGTGCCCGTCGGACATTGCAGCGCCGACCCAACAGGAGCAAAACGCCCAATGATGAAGCATGACATCCTCCGGGGTGTGTGAGGGCATTCCGTAAGAGACCTGAACTCTCCTCGACTCTCCTTCACTTTAGGAACTGCACATTCATTTATTTCTGCTTTCTAATGATGGACGTTTTTGACAATCTGTCTGGTATTGTTCCTAAACCAAGTTGTTTTCAAATGTATTAGTCCGTTTTCTTTCTGTTGCCAAATGTAATGTAATGTATACAAGTTGGATAATTAGGATTCTAAATGAGTACTGGTGCTCCATCTTGGCTTTATTCATTTGCATTTATGCATTCAGAAGGTCAGCCCAGAAAGATATAAAAAATTCCCTCCCTTTTTACGAGTACTGATTCGCGTGAAACCGGGATGAATGCTCGGTCTGCAGTTTTTTATTGGCTCGCGACCCGTTTTCAGATGTTTCTGAAGGAGAGGCTCCATTACATCGAGATTAAAATCCTGCTGCCATACTCACGTGACGAGAAAATCCTCTCATTGCGGCTGCTAAACAATTTAAGGATTTGGTTGGTGCGGGCATTTTTGGTGTGCTCGAGGCAGCTTTCTAAACTCCCCTTCTCCACAGAGCTTTAGTCGGCCCGGCAGGCCCCTTCTACTTTTTACTAGCACATTTAGCACGAAAGAGTTAACACTTACACTGCGCTATGAACAAATTGGCTTCTTTAGAAGAGAAAGAAAAGTAACTTCTCCCATAAAATTGGATGTCAGTGGATTATCCCAGCTCAGATCCGTGGATTAGAGTGCCTGGAAAAGGCATCCAAGTGGAAAAATGCAATATCAGTGCACACGTGGGCCGAGACCCTCCTTCAAACTAACTCAATTACTGGGAGCTGTTATCACAGGTGCGATACGAGTTTCAAGCCATACGGCCACCGGGATAAGCCTTTTACTGTATTTTTATTAGACGTCGCCGAGGCCTTTAGTAACCCTGCGGTACAGTTTTCTTCACTACTTCGGACTTTTCATTTCTTTCTCTGCCGAAATTGTATGACATCTGGCCAAGGAACCACAATATGTCAGTTATTATCTAAGCTGGCAAAATGTTCTTCTGTTACCAAGGAACCACAACATGTCAGTTATTATCTAAGTTGACACAATGTTCTTCTGTTACTGATATGATGATGCAGTAGTGGAAACGCACACCCCTGTTGAGGGCTCTACTACATGTTACACTTCCTTGCCCAAAAAGGGTCCTACTGGCCATTTAATTTAATCGGACAGCTGTCCAGTTGACTTGCTAATTCACACCTTCCAGAGCCAGCGCCCAGTGTGCTGCAGCAGCTCTCACACACTCGTCCATGCAAACAACTTGTTTTTCAGGACCATACTTTTTGGATAAAGAGGTTCATTTGTGTTCACACTGATAGTGCAGTGGTCTTAATTTGTAGCCTGAGTCCAGTCTCAGACTGCCTGGGCTTTTGATGACATCACAGTCCAACTGCAGCCCAAAGCCAACCGCGTAAGAACGACAAGGCTTGCATATGTTCACACACCTGTGTTATTTATTTGCAGATGGTAATACAACTCCACATTATCGCTGTATGGTGAATTCGAAGCACAGGAGTATCTCCTAGTCTGGCATCGGATGAGGTGATGTGGGCCCATAAGCAGAGAGTCGACAGACAGAGTTGACAATGAAGGAAGGTGCAATTGTGGCACCAGCGAGAGCTGTGGAAGTCCTGTCAGACCGCAGAAGCGTCTGCTAGGCATCTGTACTCCAGCAAAAAATGGAAGGGATAACGTAGCAGAGCTGAATATCACTCTGGTATACGAATGTGTGACTTGAGTTCAAGTCATTTCACAACAGCTAGAACCGGAGTGTGACACTCACGTTGATGACCATGACGCCATCTTAGACTCTCGTCCGCCAGCCATATTCCCTTCATCATTGCAAGGAGTTAGCTGACCTTTTCTCTTTTCCATCGTGTATTGCCTACGCTGAGCAGGATTGGCAAAAAGAAAGAAAAGCCACATGCAGCCTCAGTGTGATGATGTATATACATGCATGTGTCACTATGTATGCAAGTGCATATGTCATAACTCAGTGGGTATTTTGTCTTTTGCTACTAACACGATCATGGATGTGTGCATGCATCAGGACACATGTGCATGGATATGCCATGATGCTGTGGTTCTTTTGTCTTTTTTTTTTTTTTTTAAATAAACAGTTGCAAGATTGTGGACACTTATATTGGAGAAATACATAAAGAAAGAAAGGTGAGTGAAAGCATTTAGTGACATGAGCGTCACCGTAGCAAATTGCTGATTGAGGCCCTCCTACAAAGTACAAAAAAATGGAATAAAAGAAAATGCGGGACAGATGCTAAGTGCGTTGACCACAGCAATGTGGATGTTCACTGAGTGTTTGCTCTTTCTACTCCTACGTCCTAGGAAATGCTATACCAAACTCCTGTATGAGATATCGCTATGTTTTTCCCCTGTACCGACAACTATACTATGGTTTGCTGTTGCAATTGGAAAAAGAATAAAAACGTGTTTTTAAAAAAATGCGAGAGGGAGGGTGGAAGAGCAACTGAGGATTGGTTGGCAATCCAGAAGCAAATCAACAAGATTATAAAAAATGTTAACAAGGAGGTATGGGGAAGCAATGGACGAACAATTGCTTGTTGTTACCAGTATTTTCGTTCAGCGTGTTTCCTGCCACGTTGATAGCTTTGCAAAGCTGTAGGGTCTTAGCCCTGGCACTGCATTATAGCTACACAGTTGCTTATGCCTTTTTGGGCTGTGCACGGAAGGGTGTTACTATGTTTTCTGTGTCTTCGTCTGCATTAGGTGTACTGAGCCTCTGGGGCCTCTGTCTGTCACTGACTAGTTATTCGACGTACGGGCGGCATCCCATATGTGGCCTGGGAGTTGTTTTTTGGTACTTTACTTCTTCACTTCACTTCACCTAGGAGATTACTAAGGTCTTCTGCTTGTGACTATTTATCTGCGTATCTCTTATTGGATTGTAGATTGACTTTCATGGGCCTCCTTGCACCTATGATGGCTTGTGTCCTATGGGTTTTCAAGCATTTGAACGGAACATTTGTTCAATTACAGCTTGTGTTTGAGGCTTTACTTTTGTTTGTTGTTTATGTCTGGGGGGGCTTATGCCATTTCTCTGGCTTTTCTCCAATTTGTACCTGCAGACACTTGCGGGCAGATTTACAAGCTCCCCCGCACCACCACTATGTCACTTTTCGTGACGTACTGGTGGCGCAGGGGGCTCCTCCATATTTACAAGGAGAGGAAAAGCCACCCTTCGTGACTTTTCCTCTCCTTGTAAATACGGCCCCTTCACACGCAGCAGTCTGCGTTGAAGGGGCGTTCGGTGGGTGTTGCTGTGGGTGTTCCCATGCAACACCCATGGAACAAGCACATCTCCAGATTTACGAGAAATCGTAACTCTGGAGATGCGTGTGAATGCTACGCCACCCTAGAGGTGGCGTAGCGAGGCGCAACGAGGAGAAATGTTTTCATTTCTCCTCGTTTTTTCCTCTTTCAATGTGTGCTGCATTCTACAGCACACATTGAAAGAGGAAAAAGCCTCTTGTGATTGTTTTTGTGCAGGAAGTTGCCCCTTCCCTCCTTTGCTTTTTCTCCTCAGCTGCTGGGCATGGTATTCTTCTTTTGGGTTGGCATACTGACTCTGGCAGTGATCACAGGACGGTGAGCATCATCTGCTTGCCAGATGTGGCCCTCACTTTAAGGGCTTGACTTGCTGCATGAGGGGTGCTCTCTAGTTTGACTCCGACTCAGCACACTTCTAGATGCTCGTCTACTGCTAAATCTTTCTTGCGGCTGTGGTGTTCCTTTGGCTAGTAGTGTACGGGTGCCGGTTTGGACCCTCCTTCTTCTGCTTTCTTTGATGTGATGGTGTTTCTGCAACCTGGTGCTTCTTATGCGGTTGACAGTTGCCACCCTTATGCTTCAGTGGGCTGCTATTGAAGTTTTTAGAGGGGCATTGGTGCACTCTGTCAGATTCGGAAGGTTTGGTGGGTCATCTGTTCAAGGGTTTGTTAAATGTTCTTCCTTTTCCTGGGATGCTTTCCCTTCTTGGGATCTGTCTTTGGGCTTGGAGGCATTGATGGTTCCTCTAGTTGAGCACCGGGTCTCCGTTGCTCTCAGAATGTTTGAGCTGGGAGCTTTTTCTTTTGAGCATTATTTTTTGTTGGGTTTTTGTTGATGGAATGATTTTTGGCTTCTCTCTTGTCATCCGGCGGTTGATTCCCAATTTCATAAGTTGTTTTGCCCTCCTTTTCCCAGGCTCTTTTTTCTGGGAACTAAATGTGGTTGCACTGTCTGGATGTCGGGAGGTCTATTCTTATTTCTTTGGAGAGGACAGCTCTTGACCAGCTTTCCAATTCCCTGTTTGTGATTTTTGGCCCTGTTTCTAAGGGGTTGAAGCCTCCCACTTCCTCTTTGAGTCGGTGGGTTCCAATATTGCTTTCTTGAAGTCATGTTTTTCCTTTTGGGGTTCAGGGTCAAAATATGAGGGTCCATGTCTACCTCATGGCTGTTGCAAAAACAACAGTTGATGGACAGAATGCAGAACAATGTCATACATTCATCCCAGTACAGAGATCTGGGCCTAAATCCATCGTTTTTTTGCACTCCACACCACCCCAGTTCAACATGGCCATATGCAAATCAGCCTTGACCCTGTGCCTCATGGGAACAGTCCAGCCCGAACTGCCAAGCCATGTCTTTCCTGGACCGGAATCAAGCATCCTAGAACGAGTTTCTGGCTATCAGCCGTCTGCAGCCAGGATAGCTTGACTCCAGTGGTGTGGAGAGCATGGGACTCACGTCTGAGCACACCCATCCCACTCGGGGTGACAAATGCAAAACAACAGTTGATGGACAGAATGCAGAACAATGTCATATATTCACCCCAGTACAGAGATCTGGGCCTAAATCCATCTTTTTTTGCACTCCACACCACCCCAGTTCAGACATGGCCATATGCAAATCAGCCTTGACCCTGTGCCTCATGGGAACAGTCCAGCCCGAACTGCCAAGCCATGTCTTTCCTGGACCGGAATCAAGCATCCTAGAACGGGTTTCTGGCTATCAGCCGTTTGCAGCCAGGATAGCTTGACTCCAGTGGTGTGGAGAGCATGAGACTCACGTCTGAGCACACCCATCCCACTCGGGGATGTCAAATGCAAAACAACAGTTGATGGACAGAATGCAGAACAATGTCATACATTCACCCCAGTACAGAGATCTGGGCCTAAATCCAGCGTTTTGTTGCACTCCACACCACCCCAGTTCAGACATGGCCATATGCAAATCAGCCTTGACCCTGTGCCTCATGAGAACAGTTCAGCCCGAACTGCCAAGCCATGTCTTTTCTGGACCGGAATCAAGCATCCTAGCACCGGTTCCTGGCTATCAGCCGTCTTCAGCCAGGATAGCTTGACTCCAGTGGTGTGGAGAGCACGGCTGTGACATGGGGTGCTTCCTTTGCTGGGATGAGCATGACAACTGCCTAGGTACCCTCCTCTGTCTTTTGCCTCTCCTTTTCGGATTGTACAGGCACAGGGACAGTCTGAGGTGTTGACCACTATGTCATCTTTCTGGTGGTTCATTGCGTTGTCTTTTGTGTTTCATATACCTGAGTGTATTCATTGCCTTTTGGTTGTCCTATTGGGATTTGTACATCTCAATGTCATAATGCACAGAAGCGAGGGAAGCGACGATGAGGTAATGCTTCAATTACTTCTCGTCCTCCCTTGCTTCTATTCATTACGTCCCTCCCCACCTCCAGCCACGTGGTTCAGGCCACCAATTGAGATTGTGTCTGTTACTTGGGATATACAGGAGGATTGGAGGGGAAGGGTCTTTTATTTGCATGGAAAAATCATGTGGTTTGGGTGTATGGTGAGGCAGGGTTGCCTCAATGTCGTAATGAATAGAAACGAGGGAAGATTACTCAGAGTAATGCAATTAACGGTAAGTAATTGAAGCAATACAATTTAAGTCTTTAGGTGATTAGCATGAAGGCAACTGTTACCCTGGCCACTAATGCAAGAAAGTCAAAGATTTTTGTTAAAGGATTTGATTAGATTGAAGCATTCCAGGTACTGTCAGAGTTTATGAATGGAAGGAGAGGACAATGTCGAATTTTACCCCTAAGTTTTTTGCCACTTCTACTGTGCCAGCAGGGGGGCACCGAAGTAGGCTACTATTGGATTGGGGAAAACAGGTTCAACTTGCTAAATAGCAGTATCTCGGTTTTATCCGTATTGCATTTAAGGTGATTAGTTTGCATCCACAGTACTTCGTTGGTGAAACAGTTTTGGAAGTTTTTTTCAGAGCGAAAGAGCCTTTATCAAGTGATAGGATCAGCTGTGTGTTGTCTGCATAGAACATGGTGGCCATTCCAAATGAGGTTATTAGGAAGTTCAGAAGGGCCATGTTTATATTAACCTCATAAGTGCTGCGCACGACCAACGGCCGACGGCACCACTACCTCCGTAGTGCTGCCGTCGGCCGTTGGACGTTCCAACTGCACCTGCGCAATGGAACGTCCAGCACTGGAGCTGGACGTTCCATCGCAGCTAAGGTGTTAAAAAGTGAAGGGCTAAGGGATGATCCCTCTTTCTGTTGATTAAAATTGTTCTACGGCAACTGCTTGTCTCCTGCCAGACATGGTTTTGATCCAGGACATAGCCTTGTGGAAGATGCCACACTCTTTGATCCTTTGAAGGAGAATAGAGTGGGAGATGGTATCAAACGCGGCAGAGAGATCAAGTAACATCAGTACCGCATCATTTCCCACATCCAGGGTCATTTTAATTGTCTCAGAGACTTCTAGTCGGGCTGACCACATTGAGTGTTAGCCAGGGTCTAAAATCAGATTGATGGGGGTGTAATGAGTTTGAATTTTCAATAAACGAAATGAGTTGACCATTAACAATTCTTCACAGCATTTTGGTCAGTGGAGGGAGTAGAGAGCTGGGGCGAAAATTCGACAGGGGCTTGTTTTTGAAGGGGCTCAAGACTGCAGTTTGCAGGGTGGAGGAACTTCAGCCTTCCATAAGGATGTGTTGAGAATTTTACTAATTAAAGGATTGACAGCATCAATGGCCATGTGGAGGATGGCAAGTTGTCAAGGGTCATTGGGAGAACCAGATTTGCAGGAGAGAATGGTCTGGCGCGATTGAGAGAGTGAAATCTCTGTAATATGTAAACAGGCTATACAGGAAATGCCACTCTGTCCTACCAGCAATCTCTGCATCATTCTCGATGGAATCCCCAGCTCAGGATTGACACTCACACAAAAGAGCATGCAGATGACGTGGTCTAAACGGTAGTATCTTTTCTTCCAACAATTCTTCCAACAATTTCATATGGTGGAAGCTTGGGAGACCATAGAGCTCACTCGTTCCCATAAGGACAAATGCTTATCAAAGTGAAAAACAAGGCTCTAAACCTCGGAGGCTGGGAACAAATGAATGCACAACTTGCTGACCAGGACCAGCACTTCCTTCTTGTGTACACTGAGTTACATAGTTACATATTACTGCTCAAGCATGTCTGGATAGTAGGTAAACCGGTGTGGGGAGTATGCTCAGGATGAAGCAGTATTCCATCAAAGAATATGCTGAATGTCACCAGCATAGAGAATGGAATTTAAACCGAATGTTCTAATAATAGGCACATCAGTTGCATGTAAATAATAAGCCCAGGAATGGCCTTAATGTGTATATTTATGTCATGAAAAGGTGTCGCTAATACGCCCTCATAATGTCTCTATATGTCATGATATTATGCAAGTCCCTTGGCTGGCGCCCATATTTTTTTGTAGTTTTTTTGTCCTTCCAACGGGAAACAACTCCCTTCAATGCCTAGTGGTGGTGCAAAGGTGTCTGCCAGTACCCGATCCTTTCTGGGAACTACCAAATCCCAGAATGAGGCAGTGCAGAGTTCACTTCCTGTGCGCTTCAATATAATGATTGTGGTGTCACTAGTAATGCCATACATATATATTGGATTGGACTAAGAGGGATTTCCTAGCCCCTTCCAGGCCCACCCAAGGTTCAAGCTGGTGGTGGGGATATGGGAAAGGCTAATGCACTAATATATTGCCCAGAAAGTAACGATGCTGTCTGAATTTCTTCTTAGTGTACCAATAAACCTAAACAACAAATGACTCAATACTGGGGCAGAGAACTGTGTGTCTGTGCCCCAGCGAGAGTGTTTTGTTTCTTAGGCCTTTTTCATCCATTGTCTTTTAATGTCAGTTGTTTGTTTGTCCATCATCCACGGTCAAATAGGTTCATCACTTTAAAATGTGTCTACCGAGATTGTTCCAGGCTCCAGGTACTTTATTTGTGAGTCTGTGCATCACCTCTGATAGGAATGATTCTGCTAGTTTTCAAGTAAACAGTATAGAGACTGGCATTTGATGGGGTACCATAAATATCAACTGCATCGTCATTTAAAGAGAGCGCCTTTTATTTAGTGTCTCTTTGTTTCAGCACGGTGTATAGCTGAGGCACAGAGGTCAACTGGAGTTCACATAATGGCCGGTGAAACGGCTCCTGTATCTTAGCTCTGCGCGTGAAAGGAGCATATATCAGCCAGTGTGTGACTGGCTGATATGACTGTGCATTGGATAGGTGCGTGGTTTATGTGACCGTGTGCTTGATGATGATTGGATAGTGGGGCCCCAGGCATTATGCTACCCGTGGTGGGATCCTGATAGACTCATTTTTTAAATGAGTATATAATGACAGACTATTACTGACTTCAGACGGCTAGGTGTGTGCTGAATTGAAGAATGGGCTGAATGATATGCGAGATTTCTCAGAAGTACTGAGGTTTGATAATTCCAGGGTAAGGAAGAGGGCACGCTCAGAAGGACTGCCCATTAGAAATGGCACCTAATATTGGATTTATGTAAAAAATTGTTACAATACATAAAGATGGTTGTGGTAATAGATACTAGATGATATTAGGCATGAGGTTCATTTTATAAGGGTGAATAAACATTTTACTAGGCAGCGAAGATGTGTTTTCCTTCAAAATTGATTCAATTCATAAAATTGACTATGTCCGTCTTCTGTAAGATTCATCTACCTTTATTTCATGGCTATTTTGTAGGTAAAATACCTTTCCAATGTAAGACTGAAACACATAAGTTCAAACAGTAGGAGGCAAGTTGAACATTTTAAATGTATGCCTAATGCCTTGGAGTAGTGATCTGTGGCTGTATTACATTTATATGGTGCACGGTCCCCGGTCATCCTCATTTACAGTGCCCAGTTCAGACTGGATCTGTACACCACATTATGCAAAACATATGTTGACCCCATTAGTAAATCGTGCGTGCACTTGTAACAGTGCAGGGCTTAAACACTGATTGAAAACTTCAAACTGCTGGTCAGTCTTTCAAGGTGAGGTTCCTTGGTTTTCGGGACCAGACTCCATTTTGTTTGCGTTGCTCGAGACGCTATTTTATGTTGCCCTCACGTAGGCTGCGGAAGTAAACGAACGAACAAAGTTGCATGGGCTTCGTTGTCCATGTACATATTAACTTGGCCTTTTTCGACTTGCGAGTAAACTGTAAGATGCTGACCCTGTCACCTGAAACTGACCCTTCCACGAAGCCAATTTCTTTAACTGATCGTTGTCTGTAATTGCCAATCAATGTTCAGGATATCGTTAACTTTTAGTTTCCTTGCACATATCTTATCCTAATCCGCATCTGAATTGTTTCTTTCCTTACGACTTTTCATTACATGGGTAGTGCTTTCAATTATGGGTTTGTCCGGCTTGTGGAAATTGAATTTGGGACAGTCCTAATAATTAACTTTTGGGTTGGGTTACTGTAAATTGGGTTTTTGTTAATGTGATACTCAGTTAGAAAATGTGTCCTATTGGTCAGAATTTTGCGCAGTGGGTGTACATTTGTAATGAGAATATGGTGTATAAAAGGTGATGTCTTGCTCTATGAAAATTGAGCAGTTTCCTGAGTTGTACACCGTGTTGTATTTGCTTGGTTTACTGTTACTAGCTGCAGCTAATAAATTTGATCTCTGACGCCACCTAGAAGTATTCCGTGTCTCTGTTTGCCAAGACAGGAGAACCGGAAGACTTTGGGCGTGTCCCAGGCGCCGCTGGGTTCTAAGAAAACCCGGTTCTTCAGTTGGCGCCCAACGGTGGGGCGACTTCAGCGGTACCGGTCCAAGCCTGAGGATCATGAGGAGCCACGTGAGGAAATTCTGGAGGAAGGCCGCCACTTCATTGACCCCTGCATGTCGACGTGGACCAAAGGTCTTTTCTGCGAGACTTCCCCCTTTCCAACGGCTACGAAGGATTGCTGCCCTGACTGTCGCCCTGTCTTGGACCCTCGATAGATGCTTTGTAGAGCGAGACGATAGACTGTCTTCTGGTGGTGTGACAGATATTTTGGTTAAGTATAAGTGGGTCGCTCCCACGACTTTGTTTTGGTTCTTGGTTTTGATTCGGATGTTGCAATAGCCGAAGCCGAGGGACTCATATATTTACGAGTGTATCGATAGTTGATAACCCCTTGAAGTTTGAAGCTAGATTAGTGAGCTATAAGATGCCTGGTCTTAGCAAAATTAGAAAATGGTTTAGTTGTGGTTGTAACAGGGATTCCCGATTGGAGGATTTGTGTCCGATACCTCCGCTTGGAACTCCGATTTATGAGCTCTATTCAAAACACGGAGTGGGTCCTATTACTTATAATGAAGTGTGGGTCCGCTATAGTAAAAAAGATGGTGTCTTACGATGGCCCCAACATGGTAGTTTCGAATTAAATATTTTAGATAATCTGGAAGTTGCGCTATTTAAGAAGAAAGCCCGGCCGGCAATGTTTGACTCTTTCCGCCTTTGGCGAAAGAAAGCCAAACAGCGAGAAGTTAAGCAAGCAAAAAGAGATAGGGGAGATAAGAATATGTCAGTACTACAAGCTGCTAGGCAGTTTAGGGAAGATGGAGAAGAGCGTGCGAGTGAAGTCTCAGATAGACAACGTTGCATGGCCATCGATAAATGTTATCCGGCCTTGCCGTCTTCTCCTCCAAAAGTGATTGAAGATCCTGAAAAAGATCCTTTGATTTCTCATCTACTGAGATTGCCACCCCCTTATATGCAGGGTGCTACTGCATCTCCATTACCCCCGGTTGTTCCACCCTTTGTTGTTCAACCTCCTGCTGTTGTTCAGCCACCAGGTACACCACAGATGGTTTTGCCTCCTCCTGCGTAACCCGCTCTAGGGTCGCCATCTTTGCTCCCAGCCTTGCCTCAAACTCCTTTGCCTTCTACTTCTGCATCTTCGACTCCTACTGTTCTTATCCCTACACCTTCTCTGCCCCAAAATACTTATTCTCCTGTTCTTATGTCTGCTTCTTCTCCTTCTGTTCGAAAAAGAATGACAGAGACTGTCTCTAATTTGTTGTCTCCATTGCTTGGGTCACTGAATATGACCCCTGTTTCGGAACGTTAGCAGAGTCATAGTCAGCTTCCCGGTCCCGAGGAACGGGCAGTGTTGGATTTGTTGGCTCGTAGATGGATTTCAAATGCCTCTAGGTATAATTTGCAAGCGATTATGGATGTTTTCTTTCAATGGGAACCGCCTAAGCAAAGGTATGTTTTTGATGTAATGTGTACTTTTCTTCGTCAGGAATGGGAAGATAATGAGTTGGGTCCGATTCCGCAGAAAGTGCTTGATGTTCAGTCCGAATTTACTAAAGTGACGATAGTGGAATCTGATGTTACAGATGCTGTGGAGACGATACTTGTTTTTAGATCTCAACTTCCGTCTCAGACATTGTATGAACCTGATTCCTTCATTAGGAGGCAAGTGAAGCAGTATCCTATGAGAGAAGTTCCTCCCGAATGGAGAGACGCAGTTCAGGCTAATGTACATTTGGGTATTGTGGCCGCACCGGCTCATTTTCAGCGAGTATGGGTACATGTCCCTTGGAAGAGAGCAGAGGTCTTGGCTCTTAAGCAGACCTTACCTGACCCTCGTAAGAATCCTGCTGGTCATTACAAGGAGTTGTCCCAGACAGTTGATGCGCGTGTCATGAATTTAGCCGACATTGATATGTTGATGGGTAATGTAGTTCCGCAACCTTTGTGGGTGAAAATTCGCCATGAGAATCATGTTGCAGAATTAGGTGATACTTGGGCGAGTATTGTTGCTGCGGATGGTGGACAGGTAGGAGGTGCTAAACCTGAACCTTTAGTTGCAGATTTACCCGGTAGAATTATTAATTTGATGAAGACTATGATGCCTCTCCTACGAGTGAATTGGGATAAGTTGGCAGCGTGTAAGCAAAAGAAAGATGAGAGTGTGTCTGATTTCTTCACGAGGTTTGAGGAAATGTTTATTGAACATAGTGGTCAGGACATAAGTACGGAAGGTGGTCAAAGGTTGTTCGTGGACAAATTTGTCTTTAATTTGCTTCCCGAACTTTCTAATAAGTTAAAGGACTCAGAGCTTCTGGCCTATTTCTTCGTCGGCCCAGATATTGGCTACTGCACAATATTACGAGAATAGGGATAAAGATGAGAAGGATAAAGCAGAGAAGAAAACTAAAGATCTAAAGATGAAGGTTCTTTTGCAGCAAGCTTATCCGCCTCGTCAGAATCAGCCTCAGTTTCAGCAACCTCCACAGTTTCAGAGATTGTTACAGAAGCCTGAGCCTTATGCTCCGCAATTCTTTCCTGGTCCTAATCAGTGTGCTTACTATAGAGAGGAAGGTCATTTCAAGAATAGTTGCCCGGCTTTGTTACAACGTGTGAATGGTGTATCTGGTCAGAGAGGTCGTGGTGGTTTCCAGCAAGCTCCTAGGGGTAGGGGACGTGGTGTGTTATCCCAGAATGAGCGTTCCTCTTCCCTTCAGGATTCTGCGAATTATTTTGACAAACAGAATGTTTCGAGTGGTCAGTCTGCACAGTACTATGTTGATGATTACTATGTCGAGAGTGAGAGTGCTGGTTATAATGATAGTTAGGACAGCCATGGGCAAAGAGAGGGAGTAGTGTCAGTTCCAGTAGACCAGAGTGGACCTTATGTTGAAGTGATTACATCAAGTGTGGCAGAATCTTTTCTTTTGGATACTGGTGCGACGAAGAGTTCTATTATGCACTCTAAACTTCCTGGCGCACCTTTGTCTGGCTTGACCAATGTTTCAGTAGGATTTTCAGGCGCCCCAGTTCGTAATCCGGTTTCTAGTCCTTTGTCTCTTTCCATTGGTCCTTGTGAATTGGAAGCTCCACTTATTCTAACGACTGGTTGTGGTGAGAATCTGTTGGGTTTGGACTTGCTGAAAAGATTGTATGCAACATTGCATTGTTCTCCTTCGGGAGTACAACTTACCCTTGGTAAGAAAGTGATTTCTCCAATGTATTTGTCTAAAGATTGTCTGCCACTGGAATTGTGTTCGCTTCCTGATACACTTTGGGCTACAGGTCCCAATGATGTTGGTCTTTTGCAGATTCCACCCTATGTTGTTACCCTTAAGTCGAATGCTAGGCTACCTCGTATTCCCCAATATAAAATATCGAGCGATGGCGAGAGAGCTCTTCTAGCAATTATTTATGATTTGGTTGAGAAGGGTGTAGTTGAGGAAACGAGAGGTAATGTGTGTAATAGTCCGGTTTTGCCTGTCCTTAAGCGTACTGATACTTCTCAGCCACCTGTGTACCGGTTTGTGATCGACCTTCGAGAGGTCAACAAGATTGTTGTGCCACAGTTTCCTGTTGTCCCTGATATCACTGCTTTGTTGACTCTGATTCCTGCTTCAGCAGCCTGGTGTTCTGTCATCGACTTGAAGAATGCTTTCTTCAGTATTCCTATTGCTGAGGAGAGTAGGGATATTTTTGGCTTCTCATTAGAAGGCCGAAGCTTCCGGTTTAAGAGAGCTCCTCAAGGTTATTGTGAAAGTCCCTCCATCTATAGTCAGGCGTTGAAAACTCAGCTTGATGATTTTGTGTTGCCTTCTGGTGCTACTCTTATTCAGTACGTTGATGATCTGTTGATTACTGCTGAAGACGAAGAGATTTGTAAAGAGGCTACTCTTTCTTTGTTACGACATTTGTCTGACCTTCATCATAAAGTGTCACCTTCAAAGTTACAGTATTGCCGACAAGAAGTAACCTACTTAGGTCATCTCTTGTCGAAGGAGGGAAGAAGGTTGACCCCAGAACGAATTCAAGCGATTGCGCAAATGAGTGTGCCATCCGCACAGAGAGAAGTGCGTGCCTTTTTGAGAATCACATCGTATTGTAGACAGTGGATCCCCAATTTCTCATTGTTAGCGAAACCTCTGTTAGCATTGACTCTGAAAGATACTCCGCATCCTCTTCCCTGGTCTGACGAATGTCAGAAAAGTGTTTCTGATTTACGCGATGCATTGTGTTCGGCTCCTGTGTTGGGTACTCCTGACTACAGTAAACCTTTCACGTTGTATGTTCACAAGAGAGAAGGTTGTGCATTGTCAGTGTTGACTCAACAGTTTGGAGACAAGCAACGCCCATGTGCGTATTTTTCAGCTACGTTAGACCCAGTTGCTAAGGCGTTACCGAGTTGTTTGAGAGCTACAGCGGCAGCGGCTGTTTCTATCCGACAGTCTGCTGGTTTGGTATTGGATAATACGTTGATTGTGATGGTCCCACATGTAGTGGATACATTATTGAACAGGACCAAGACACAGCACCTTACTAGTGCACGTCTGTCAGGTTACGAGTTGACACTTTTGGCTAGCCATGTGCACATCAAAAGATGTAATGTGTTGAATCCAGCTACGTTGTTGCCGATTTCTGTAGAGACAGATGCTCAGGTACAGCATGATTGCTTCCTTCGGACAGAGGAAGAAACGAAGGCTAGAGTTGATCTAAAGAATACTCCTCTTGAGAATGTTGATGGTACCTTATGGGTAGATGGTTCGTGTTTCAAGCTTCCGAATGGTGAGACGACTGCGGCATATGCTGTCACAACTTTGCATACAGTTGTTGAAACAGCACGCATAGCACAGAATTCAGCTCAAGCAGCAGAGTCGATTGCACTGACTAGAGCGTGCGTGTTGTCAGAGGGAAAGCGAGTGAATGTCTATACCGATAGCCAGTATGCGTTTGGTGTTGCCCATAGTTTTGGACGTTTGTGGAGAGAAAGAGGATTCCTTACTTCCCATGGGACGAAAATTCAGCATGGGCAGTTAGTGAATGAACTTCTGGAATCACTTACTCTCCCAAAGCAGATTGCAATTGTGAAGTGTAGTGTGCATAAGAAAGTTGTGGACAATGTAGGGCGAGGGAATGCGTTTGCGGATGAAGTTGCGAAGGAAACGGCGAAAGACATGATGAGCCGTATGTATGTTGCAGGCCCTGCTAATTGGGTTATGGCTGATGGAATGTGTGAAGACACAATAGAAAGTGTGAAGTCAATTCAGGCTAAAGCTACGGAAAAGGAAGTGAGTACGTGGAGAGAAAGTACGGGTATGTTGGATTCGACGGGTTGTTGGGTTGAGTTGTCAGAACACCAGCGATGGTTGTTGCCTGATGCGTATGTGCTCCCAGTGGTTACTATGGCTCATGGAATGGCTCACATTAGCTCGAAAGGAATATGCAAGTTGTTGGCTCCGGTATGGCAGAATGCTGGAATTCCTAAAGGTGCTGAGAATTTGGTGAAGCATTGTATGATTTGCTTGATGCATAATCCTGGCAAGGGAACCCCAACTCCAGCTGGTCATTTTGCTCCCCCAACTTATCCGTTTGAAGTGATACAGCTAGATTACATTCACATGGAGAGATGCAACAATTTGAAGTATGTCCTTGTTGTTGTTTGCGCCTTTTCCAGATGGATAGAGGCCTACCCCCTAAAGGATAATACTGCCTTGTCTACAGCCAGTGCTTAATTTGTAAAATATGAAGTCCAGTTGCTCAAATATTTGTCGGAGACCACACCCACTTTCCACTGGCTCCACCCACTAACTCTATTGGCTCAGCCCACATCTTCAACTGGCATTGATGAAAGGCAGATGTAATACCCGATCTGAATGTCAGCACGGGAGCCTTCCTCCAAGTAAGGTTTTCATAGGATGTTCCCCTGCCCTCTGAACCTTTTGAAAAAGGTCAAATCAAAAGTGCAATTAAAACACATTTCGGTATTTTGTGCAATCATATTGTTGTTCGAAAATAAATATGAATAAACTGCTTGTGCAAACAAGAGTGTAGGGTAATAAGAAAGACTTATAAATTTGTTTGAGATCCTTCCGCTTCAGTGGAGGGATTTGGAAGAGGTTACACAAAGAGGATAAAACTACTCTCTACTACACGAATAAAATAAACTAGGAAATGATACCTTGAAAACGGTGCTGCTGAAAGAGAGAGAGAACACTTGTGCATGCAGAATGTCAGTGGGCCAGTCGGTCTGCCTTAATTATAGTGGTGATGGTCATTCTGTTCCTTGAATGAATTGGTAGCAAGACGGTGCTAAACTAAGTAAATTGTATGCTGACATTTAATGGAGGCAGGGACAATGTTGCCGGACACCAGTGAAGTAGCAAATGGAAGAAGGCACTGTTGAGTTGTCAGTTGTGTGTTTTATCTACAGCACCGTTCTCATGTGTCAGTTAGCAAGTGTGCTTCTAAAGGCCCCTGGTGCTTAAAAGTGTTCTTTACTGTTCTCTGTATTTTTAAGTGTTTGATGTGGCACAAATGGACTTACAGCCAGCTGAGGCGGGGCTGTGCAGAGATCATTTTTATTTTAAAAAGGTAATCTCGACCAGGGAGTGTTGTACATAGAGGAGTGCGTTGGGGAGGTTGGAAATCAGGGACGGGCGGGACGTCATTTGGCAGCACACTGGTTGTGTCACATGTATGTTACCAGAACGATTCTTTGCGCCGTGTCATATCAATACACACGGTGGTATGATTGCTGGAGCCTCTGACTCGGTTCAGTGACCGTCACCACAGACAGTAAAAGCAGCATTGTTATTACTTACTGTGGTTACTGTTGCTGATGACACTTTCCACACCACCCATGCAAATCACAAGACTTACATAGAGATTATCAGACACATTCTTTTATCCCTTTGGCTTACATGGATTTTGTTTCTTTAGAACAGTGCCAGCCAAGTAAAAGTAAAGAAAGTACGTCATTGAGCAGTAGACACTTTAGAGTGCAAGGCCATGCCCTTTGGGCAGCCTCTGCGCATTGCATTGCACACGGTGTCCCGCCCGAGCCGGTGGCATAATTGCTAGGGCCTCTGAGGCTCTGACTTGGTACAGGTGACTGTCAACATGCACTAGTCAAAGCAGCATTGTTTTTTATTTCTCATTGCGGTTAGTAAACCCTAGAATAAAAAAACGGGCCTAGCAGACAATAAAACAAGCCCGCAAAAAAAACGGCCCTCCGACTGACCTGTGAGAATGCAGGCAGTCAGCCCTTCAGCCACACCCTGTTTGCTCCAACAGCCAGTTTGAAGCTGGCCTCACACCACTAGTTGGCTGTGATTGCCGATTTTAATTTGACATGGTTGACAAGTGGCATCCGTCCCATGCGTGTCACCGGCATCCAATTGTTTTTCAAAAGACACATGTGACAGCATATTGCATTCTGGAAGTTGTAGTGCCTGAACATCCAAGCAACTTGCTATTAATTGTCCAAAACCTGTGCCTCGTTGAGGATGTCACTTTTGACATCGCGCTACTTGGCAGCATTGTGTTAATGTTCACTGTGGGCATTTTAATAACCCTCACTACAAAGGCTGCAACCCCATCGTAAAATAAAGCGTGTTGTTGCAATTGTGAATGGTTGCTGGAATTATTGCTTCCCGGTTTGGTAAACAAAATTTGCCGTGTTTTGTGTACGTGAAAGCACACAAAACAGGGGCTCCTGAACCACCAGGAACTGCCGTCTATGGACAGGAAGGCTGCACGGGCCCGAGCGTTACAGCTGGTGGCACTTCCCACACCGTGCAAATCACAGCATGATCATTTACATTTACAGAAAGATTCACACACATTTATAATATTTATCCCACTTAAGCATTTCATGGATTTGATTTCTTGTACGCAGTGCAAGTAAAAGTAAATACGTCAGCCACTTTAGAGTAGACAGGGGTTATAATAAATTAAGCACGGGCAAGGTCCTGCCCTTCCGGCAGCCTTGGAGCATTTGCACTGCACAAAGTGCCCCGCCCGAGCCGGTGGCATGATTGCTGGGTCCGCTGAGGCTCTGACTCGGTTCAGGTGATCGGCATTGTTTTTTTATTACTCACTGCGGGTATTGCTGGTGGCACTGCCTTATAGAGGCCTGCTGCAGGTTGGAAATTCCCGCCTCCACGTTCTGCTAACTCCTGTGCTGATTACTCGTGAAGTGCGTGTGTGCTGGGATTTGGTCAACGGTCCCTGGAATGAAAAAAAGTTACGCACGGCACGCTGTCCCAGCCCTCTACCCGGCTGTAGTAGAGCCCAAACAGCCCAATCTTAGGCCCGCCCACTAACAACAATGAAAGCAAATTGATTTGTAAACGCATCATGGAGATGGCATTATTATCGGGCTTGCTCTCTAAGCGCTGCACAGCAACACACTTCTTTACCGTGGGACTCTGGAGACTGTAAGAGAGTGAAGTGAACAACACCGCAGTAAGACATCTATATTTAATGTACTCTTTGACACATCAGACGTGCAGACTGCACTGCAGTCGTCATGTTGATGAAAGTTGTCAGTGGCAGTGTAGACCCGGCCCTGATAAAAAGGTGCCGGTGCTAAGCACCGGAAAGCACCGGCACAAATTTAGCAAGGTTTTGCTCAAAGAGTATTTACCCAGATTTGGTTTGCCGAGAATTGTATGGTCGGACAATGGGAGTGAATTTGTGGGTCTAAGCAAGCACATATATAAGAGTGATACAGCAACCCAAGTACAGACAGCTTACTTTATGTATCTTTTGCTTTAGGTTGAGATATGTCTTATCAAGGGTGCATTTGGAGAGTCAGAGTCAGAATTCCTCACCTCTGGCCTGTATGGCCTTTTCCGATAATGATTACTGGTCCAGTGCCATCAGAGGAGATGTGGTTGAGTGTACAGTACACATAAGCTTGAGATGGATGTTGCAATGATGACTGAGCTCATGTTAAAAGTGCGTCTTCATTATTCAGATGAACTTTGTAATGATACAAGATCAAGATGGTATGATTCGAGTCTGCTGTTGTTTTGTATGATATCCTCTTTCTTTATTTGGAATGGCTCTTTAGCTATTCTAATTGTTGCTGTAGATGTTTTTATATGGTTTTCTTATTTTTTTTTATTTCATCAAAGTTTATCTTAACATTGATAAGATTGTCACAAAATGAAGAAAAAAGGATGAGAAAAGTAATCCCAACGAGGTTATTTTTCTTGAATTAAAAAAAAAAGATGTAAAGGTTATTCTAATGGGATTATTTTTTCTTAATTCAGGAAAAGTAACCTGTCGTGGCTCCTCCGCTAAGGCGGAGGAACGTCACTCCACTGCTTTTTAGAGCAGTGCAGTGGAAAAATAAAATTATGACTGCACGTTATTGTCAGTTTATTTTTCTGTTCCTAGGTGCGGGAAGGGGAGGGGCTGGACCATAGCAGGGGCCAGGGAAAGGAGTGTTTTCACTCCCTAAGTGCGCGTGAACTGTTTGACCTGCACTCTTGGGCCAACCAAAAGTTCATGCACACTTTGCATCTTCCCCACCAGGCTGTAATGCACAGCCTGGTGATGACCATGCACAGGCTCCATGACCCCACCTGAGCTTCAAACTACGGCACTCAGACCAATCACAATGTTTCATTGCTGCATTGTGATTGGCGTAGGTGAGCCCAGGTGCTTCCTGCAACGGAGGAGAGGCGGCAGCTTTGATGCGAACGCAGGTAAGTTTTCTTTCTTTTTTAAAAATGTTCTAACCACCCGCTTTCCCCTGCCCCCGTTCCCTATCAACCGCCACTGAAAGTAACCCCATTGGAATCACTCCTTCCAGACATTGAAACATATTTCCTGATCTCTTTGAGAGCCTCACAAAGCTTCTTCAACAATAAATAGCTTTTCCCAAACCCCACTGTTGACCCTTTATCAAGAAACCAATATGTTCTTGAATCATCCACACCAGCTTACACTGACGAGGACACAAGAGCCTGGAACGGACCCACAGTTGAATAGGCCATGGTGATACCATGCCACCTAGCTGGCAAAGCAACCTTCTCCTGGCTTTTGTCTAAAATCTCATTCAATAATTTGATGGTGGCAGGCCCAAACAACTGAAAGGGATGACTGAATTATGTTGCCAGATTTAAGGCAAAGTTAGATAAGCACTCCTAGGCAGTCATCACCCAGTTTTGAACATAAATGCCAAAATATAGCGATGTTCTGCAACGTACCTCTTTTTTAGACCCAAATATGGGATATATTTCAGTGTGATGGGACAATCATCCTACTCCACACCCCATAACATACATGTATGTACCTCTTCTAGGCTAGTACAGAATTGCTGCACTGTACTTGCATCGTATCTGGTTTTAATAGTTTGACACCTTCAGTGCCTGTCTTGGTCCTGACCTGTTGTCTGGCTACTCTCAAACAGTAACTAAGGTTAACTAACTAATATATACAGCGCAAACCATGTCTGAGACCTCACTAGTCATCCTCAGGCAATAGAAAAACGTTCACAATAAGTTTACAAAAAGGAAATGAAATACTAATATGATTCCTGAACGTTTGACAACAGGCTTTCCAAAGCACCTCTTGAAGTGCATTAAAATGTGAACTGAAGTCCCCTATCGCCATCAGATGGAGTACACTTCAAATTAAACGAGAATATGCTTACATAATGACAGGTGAGATATTTCTTGAAAAATAGGTAAAGGTTAAGCATGGGCGTATTTTGCGGATTCGCAATCCGCGAATTTGCGTATTTGCGGATTGCGAAAATCTGCAAATTCCGCGAATTGTCGCGGATTTGCGTATTTTTGGGGGGGGGGGTGTGTTCGCACGGGTTTTTGCAAGTTCGCGAGGGTTTTGTACAATTTCGCAAATTGCGAACTTACTTGTCGGGTCGCCAGTTTTGCGAACTTGTTGTTTCTACGTGCCCAGCCTGTTTGCAAGGCTTTCTTCATCACTGCCACCCTCTGTTACCACTGGCACTCTCTTTGGTCACCCATGCCACCCTCTGGCTCACCCATGTTACCCTCTGTGTCATCACAGCACCCTCTGGTTCACCAGTGTACATTATTGGGGCAAAGCAAAGCACTGCCATCCTGTCAACACTGGCACTCTGGTTCACCCATGCCACCCTCTGGCTGGCACACCCATGCCACCCTCGGTGTCATCACAGCACCCTCTGATTGACCAGTGAGTGTACATTATTGAGGCAAAGCAAAGCACACCTGCTAAGTGCTTTAAGTTTTGCAAACAACAACACCTGCCCTGCCCCAACTGACATTAATGAAGGCTGGCACCTGCTTGTCTGCTCCCTTTCCTTTTTGTTGCAATGTAATTTTTTTTTAACAGGATGCAATGGCATACTTGTAACTATTCTGTGACTGTCAGAGCAGGGTCACACAATAGTTGCAAGTAGGCAACCGGATTCTGGAGGGCCCCTTCAGGAAGCACTACAGGGAAATGGTTACAAATGATGAGCTCGAACTTTTGCACCTGCTCGTTGGTTTTGCTTTTGGTAATTTCGCCCTATTCGCGAGGCGCGGCGTCGTGCGAAATCGACCGTGGAAGCCGCGAACTCGTGCGAGTTACCCCAAGGTTGAGTATGGGCGCCGCCATTTTGTTTGCGTGACGTATTTCCGTTTCCGCCCGCTATGTGTAATCTCGCGCGATGAGCGCCTTGCGAATACAAGTTTGCATGAGTTCGCGAGAGAAATCGCGTGCGAACTTACTTACACGCACGTGTTCGGGCGGCCATCTTGTTTTTCATTCATTCCTATGTGTCTGGGCATGGTGTTTCTATCCTCTGTATATCTCTGCCATCCTTTGCTTGTTTTATTTTTTTTTTGATCTATTAAACTTTTTTTCTATCCCTCTTGTTTTCTAGGTCTATATTTTTGTGTTTTAGTCTACTTTTGTTTACTTTTCAACTACTTTTTTAAACTTTTATTTCCTTCTTTTCTACTCTTATTCTTTTTCATTTTATCTCCTTACCTGCCCAGAACATGGTGAAGACAGCAGTCAAGCTGCCCAAGACGGCCGCCGCAGCCCGTGCCCGGCTCCCGTGTGGCCGCTTGAGGGCGGAAATGGTGGTGCCTCGGGAGATCTTCAGCCCTGAGGAGGTGGGCGCACTTGTTTTTTATGTGCAGCGCCGTCTCCCCAGGACCATCGCAGCAGGCTGCAGGATCGCTGCTGGTTACACCAACAGCCAGGAGCGACGGAAGCGGTGGGGGCAGGTGTGCCGGGCCCTTTTTAAGATCACGGTGGTCCAGCGCACCTACAATCAAGTCACCCACCGCTGGACCGATATCCTGGACCGAGAGCGTGACCTGCTAGACGTGCTGGGAGTGGAGGTCCCCGGGCTTGGTGAGTAGTAATAGCAATTTTTTCATCACTCACTACTCTGTTTTTTCTCCTGCTCTGTGTGACTGTGTTATATTGCAAATGTTTGCTTTAATTTTTTTACAAAGAGCAATAATGCTGCTGATTACATTGATAAGAGAGGTAAATTAATATTTCAAAATCTTCTGTGCATTTCAGGTGCACTGTTCTCCTTCTCTGTGGCGGTGCCACTGCTTATTTGCTTTCTATTTTGTGTTCATTTAATTGGGCTGAGTAATGTATGAGTGTATTTTACAGAACTGCGTAATGCTAGACACAAAGGGGCAGATTTACAAGCCCCTTGTTCCACGTTTACGCTGCCTTACCTGACGCACAGCGACGTAAACGTGGCGCATCCCTGCGAGTCATGTACAACGTGATCCATCTAAGGAGATGCGCCACGTGAAGGCCTGGGCCTGCGCCACAATGGGTGCGTTCCCACGCAAGGGGGGGGGGGTGGCGGTCAGTCAGCTGTGCGCCTCGCAAAAGTGCCTGCGTGAAATCTACAAGATTTAACGCAGGCACTTCCGCGACGCTGCTATGTCAATTCTTTATGCCTGCTTGCTTGAAGCAGGCGTAAGGACTGATGCGGTATGTTGAGTATTGGGCAGCCCTGAGCATTGCTATAGTTGCAACGCGCCCGCGACGCGACTCTAGAGATGCGCCCCTCTTTCGTCACGAGATGCGTCACGCATCTGCCTACCCTTGGGCCAGGGTTTGCCGCATTGTAATAGCGGCGCATCTGCCGTGACGCAAGGTTAGTTTTGCGTTACGCATTTGTTCTGGTGCACATCTGGAGGTGTCCAGCTCAGAACTCGTAAGTATGCCCCTAAGTGTCAGATTAGCAATTACCTGCGCATCCCTGCAAAGTGTGCGGCACGCCAGCACCACCCATGGTGCGCCGTATTTACAATGCTGCACACCATGGTCCCAAAACGTCACCGAAGCGTTACGCATCGGTGCCGTAAAGGCGGCTCATTGATGGAGTTGCGTTGCAACGATGGCGCAGCTCCAGCAATGCTGCGTCAAGCCGTAAGTCTGCTTCATGCAGGCGCAGGGTTTCAGTGACGCATCATTGTCCTAAATGACTGATTGAAATTTTATCTATTCCCCATAGCCACTTTTAGCATGCGTTCCTGCGCAGGAACGCCCTCCCTTGCGCTGGAATGCTCCCTAATGGCGCAGGGCTTTAGAATGGGATGCATCTCCCATATGCGTCATGTTGTTAATATACGCCACACCATGGCGCCTCTCTTGTTGTGGCGCTGCGTCACAAAAGTGACGCAAGAACGGAGCAAAAGAGCTGCAAGGGGCTTGTAAATCTGCCCCTAGAGTAGAGGCTCAGGTGCAGTCCTTCCTTTGTAGCCCTCTTTTTGACTGAAATAGTTGGTTCTTGTTCTTTCTAAATGTTTGCTTTGGTTGACAAGGACATCGACAAGCAGCAATCATCAATGTTTTCTGTTCTTTCTTTCATGTTGTACGTCAGGTCCCCCCAGGGGCAAGCGGACCGAAAAATCGGATGCAGTGGCTCCAAAGGAGGAGGATGCAGGCCAGGGCGGCGAGTGCTCCATTGCTGGCCCCAGTAAGTTTTCATTTAAATATAGAGGACCTATTGTTGTCCAAGCGTTCCTAATTTAATTGTTTCGAAATAGTGTTTAGATAGGAGCAAAATCAATAATCCTACTGTTGCAGGGACAATTCTCCACAAACCGAACTATGGACACCAAAGACCAGAGTAATAATATTTCAGAGTAGCGTGTTTGGCACACTGTATAAATAAACCTGGTAGTGTCAGCGGCACGGACTCCTCCTTGCAAAAATTGCAAAACTTTTCGCTCAGTCACTCTAGTCTGGAGGACTAAAAACCACAGAGTCTATTCAAGTTTAAAAGCTTTATTAAAAGTTTAAGTAAACACATATATTAAAATAAAGTTAGTTGGAAATGGAAAAGTGCTTGGTGCTGAGTTGATGAGTAATGGAAAACATTTCTTGTGGTCGAGCCGAGCTTTCACCTGGTTTGAAGTTGATGTTGCTCTTGTCCTTAGAAGTCCAGTTTCTGTCTGTTCAGAGAAAAATGGAGTGTGTTAAAATTAAGCAAGCATTCAACAATTGTGACAAAAAAATGAAGCAAGACAACAGCTTTCCCTGGAAGGAGGGACATTTTTACTTTAGACTAGAGTAGACAGTCAATTAATTTTTCTGTTGTTTTCACATTTTTTCATTCATAGACCAAATACTAGTGGAGTGGTGTAATCTAACATTCTTAAATCAACTTTGTAGGTGGAACATCTGGTGGCGGGGCCAGCTCGGATGTGGTGGTGATCCTTGACTCGGAGTCCGAGGATCAATCTGGGGAGGAGGCGGCGCTAGAGGAGTCGGACCAAGAAGAAGTACAGACTGTGAGGAAGGAGACAGTGGCGGTGGCGAGTACAGGTAAGCTGGATCATGGTACTATCTGACTCTTAGATAGGATATGATGTGTATCCAGTGGTGGCCCAGTGACAAATTACAATATGGTAATTACAGCAGGCTGGGACCGACAGACAGATAGAGGCAGAGACAGAGAGAGAGGAAGACAGAAGGAGAGAGAGAGAGGGAGGGAGCCAGAGGGAGGGTGAATGAGGGAGACAGAGAGAGAGAGACAGCGAGGTAGAGGGAGACACAGGGAGACATAAAGAGGGAGACAGAGAGAGAGAGAGAGAGGGAAACAGACATATCGCCTGGGCTTCTGCCAGATCTCTTTCATATGAAAGAGCATCAAACCAAGGATACAAGTGAGTTGTGGGAAGGGAAATGGTGATTCAAGCGCCCCCCTTGCCCCTCCCTGCGGACGCCCATGATACTGGCCTGAATAGTTTTGTACTGCGCTGGCTAGTTGCTAGTTGTAATGTGACACAACTTCCTGCTGAATTATTTTGTGTTAATCATATTCTTAAAGAGCATTGGTTACATATTATGTCTTTCTTTCTTCATATAGTTGGCAATACTAAAACCTCAAAACCGACGAGGAGTATGCTGGCTGTACTGGCCCGGCAACGGAGGCTGGAAGCAACTGTTGCCCAATATCGGCGGCTGGTGGAATTGGAGGGGGACGACACACAGTCCAGTGCATCAACATCTGCATCCTCCTCCGTGACCCCACGTTCTGCCGGTAAGCGCAGTGCTCCAGCGAACCGGAGCCGTGCTGGAAGACGCCACCGCCGAGCAGCAAAAGCTGCACCTCGCAGTACTGTTAAGGCTCGCTTGCGCCGTGCACTCCGCAGAGTGTCCGACCTAGAGGCGGAGGTCCAGAAATGGAACGAATATCAGAATGTGGTGGAGGGCCTCCGCCTAGATCACGCCACCCTCCAGGAGAAGTATGATGCCCTGGCCCTAAGGCATGATGCCCTGGAGGCCAAACTTAACAGCTTGCATCCCTAGAGTGTCCCTTGCCCCTTTTTTAGAGACTTTTGGGGGGTGGGAATTGGGAGTTGGGTTTTTTGGGGACTTTTGAAGGACTATTTATTTGTTGGGGTTAGGGAGGGTCTTGCTGGAGATTATTTTGTTAGGGATATAAATATACTTTTTCAAACTTTATCTGAGCATACCTGTTTTTTTACTACTTTTGAGCTTGGTGGGTGGTGGTTTTGCAGTAAGTTCATTTAACTGAACACTGTCATCGTGTTGGTTCACGTGCAATAGGCCAAATGTTTTCCAAAGTAAATGCCTGTCACAGAGTTTGTTAATTCAAGAGCCCTAGGACTTTACTACCAGTACCACTGTCACTCTCTCGCCTCTCCGAACACTCCATTATACTACCTCCCATCCAAACGCTTATCTTACCTGTAATTTGTGTTTGAGGGCTGGCTCCACCTGGAATTCACAGAGTCCTAAAGCGTTCTGCAGCAGGGCCACAACTGGAGTTTCCCGGCGTGGATTTTCTGCAAAACAAAAGCAATCAACATTAGAAATGTGGCAGCGGTGCTCACACACCACAAAAACCTAGAAGCCCCACAGACAGCACCCCTAAGACAGGCAAGCGAGCAATAATAACGCCTAAACGTTCACGTGCAATAGGCCAAATGTTTTCCAAAGTAAATGCCTGTCACAGAGTTTGTTAATTCAAGAGCCCTAGGACTTTACTACCAGTACCACTGTCACTCTCTCGCCTCTCCGAACACTCCATTATACTACCTCCCATCCAAACGCTTATCTTACCTGTAATTTGTGTTTGAGGGCTGGCTCCACCTGGAATTCACAGAGTCCTAAAGCGTTCTGCAGCAGGGCCACAACTGGAGTTTCCCGGCGTGGATTTTCTGCAAAACAAAAGCAATCAACATTAGAAATGTGGCAGCGGTGCTCACACACCACAAAAACCTAGAAGCCCCACAGACAGCACCCCTAAGACAGGCAAGCGAGCAATAATAACGCCTAAACGTTCACGTGCAATAGGCCAAATGTTTTCCAAAGTAAATGCCTGTCACAGAGTTTGTTAATTCAAGAGCCCTAGGACTTTACTACCAGTACCACTGTCACTCTCTCGCCTCTCCGAACACTCCATTATACTACCTCCCATCCAAACGCTTATCTTACCTGTAATTTGTGTTTGAGGGCTGGCTCCACCTGGAATTCACAGAGTCCGAAAGCGTTCTGCAGCAGGGCCACAACTGGAGTTTCCCGGCGTGGATTTTCTGCAAAACAAAAGCAATCAACATTAGAAATGTGGCAGCGGTGCTCACACACCACAAAAACCTAGAAGCCCCACAGACAGCACCCCTAAGACAGGCAAGCGAGCAATAATAACGCCTAAACGTTCACGTGCAATAGGCCAAATGTTTTCCAAAGTAAATGCCTGTCACAGAGTTTGTTAATTCAAGAGCCCTAGGACTTTACTACCAGTACCACTGTCACTCTCTCGCCTCTCCGAACACTCCATTATACTACCTCCCATCCAAACGCTTATCTTACCTGTAATTTGTGTTTGAGGGCTGGCTCCACCTGGAATTCACAGTGTCCTAAGGCGTTAGGGGACTCGTCAACGTAAGTTTCTTCATTGTGCAGAATCCAGGCATCAGCATTATGGGTAATGGATAGGGTGAGTCTGGAGGAGGAGGACTCAGGATAGACGACCAGGACTGAGTTCTTGTCAACTAACTGTTGTGAACCTGAGGAATGCTGCGGCATCAAAATCAAGACAGTTCTGTTGATGGGCTTGTTGTTTTATTGGTTGATTACAGTTTTGTTGGGAATGTGATGAAGCACTTGCTAAAGAAAGACAGACACACAGGAATAAAAGTGAATAAGGAGGACTAAATTTACAATTAATGAATGATTGACTAATTTTCAGAACTCGCTGTCAGGGAAGCAGAACTCGTCCTCATACTCTGCTAAATCATCAGTCGGGGTTACTTCTAGTAACTGAGGAGAACTTTCCTCAGGTAGGTCGGTGTCCTCTTCTTCCTGCGTGGATTCTCGTACTCTGTAATCTGGTGGTATGAAGTGCTGGTTCATCTTTATCAAGGTGAGCCGCTCCACATTTGCGGGCAAGAGGCGGGACCTTTTGGAAGTCACAATGCCACCAGCAGAACTAAAAACACGTTCTGAAGACACGATTGTGAGTGGGCAAGACAAGTAATTGATAGCCAGGTTGGTGAGCTCTCGCCATATTTTTCTTTTCCCATGCCAATACGCCAATGGGTCCTCAGTAATATTGACCTCTGTTGAGTCATCCAGATAGGCCTGCACCATTGAAAGAATGTCCTCCCGGATTCCTGTATTTTGCACTTCTGTGTCCTTTCTAGGACAAGGAAACCCTAGCTGAGTTAGCCAACCCGCTTCAGACATATCGCCTGGGCCTGGTTCAGATGATACGGTTGCTGGTGTGGTTAACGGCTCAGAGGAAAAGACACTCACTTCTGCCACAGGCACAGATGCAGAAGTGCTTTTTTGGGACGCCTGATGGCCTGCTGATTCACTAGTAGTACTGTCTTCTCCTACAGTTTCCTTCCGCTCTCTTTCAAAACGAATGGCTGACTGAGCTAGCCAACCTTTGTACTCTGTAACATCCGATGTTTCAAAAGGAATTATTACTTTGCCAAACAATGGCTTTTTGTAACGTGGATCCAGAATAGTAGCACAAATGTAGTGCTGTTGTTTCTTGATTTTTACAAGCCGTTCATTGATAACTAGGCGTTGTAATAATCTCTGCGCCAACTCATGTGCTTCGTTCTTTCCAACGTCCTTTAATTGTGAAGACACCACCTTGACTTGGTGCTCGAGCTTCAGCAACAATGGGATAGCTTTGCTCAAAGAACAGTCCTCCCTGCTGACGTCACGCGTGAAGACCTCAAAAGGACGAAGCATGTCTGTCAGGCTTTTAACTAGCTGCCATTGCTCCACCGCTAGCATCATTTCTGTTGTATCACCACCCAGGTTGTAGAAATACTCATTGACTACTGGAAACAGCTCATGCAGACGCTCAAGCATGTAGAAGGTTGAGCTCCAACGTGTTGCCACCTCCTGGATAAGTGCTTTCACTGGCATTCTACGTTCATTTTGCTTGCACCTCAGCTCCTTCCGGGCCTTAAAAGAATGGTTGAAATGTGTGCATATTCTTCTGCAGATGGTCAGTGTTTTGTCGACTGCAAGTTCTTTTTTCAAAAAATTTTGCACAACAAGGTTGATACAGTGCGCCAAACACGGCACTCTGAAATAGAAACCGTCCTCCATGGCCTTAACTACATTGCTGCCATTATCTGTAGAAACATAACCAACCTTGCATTTTCTTGGGGGCAGCCATTGCGAGACCTTTTTGTTAAAGTCAGCCAAAATGTTGACTGCAGTATGACTTTTCTCCATGCCAAACATGGCTAATGTTGCATGTTTACGAGCACCCTTAAAAATCTCGACCAAGTCACCACCTGCATTTATCTGTTTTATGACTCCTGAAAAAGAGACCCAGTGTGCAGTGATGCACATGTAATCAAGGGCTTGGCAACTGGTCCACATGTCTGTTGTCAGGTGTATAGTGTGAACAGCACTCTTCTGCAAAGCTGCCCCCACCAACTCAAGCACCTCTTTATGTAGTGCTGGAACAGCAACCCTGGCAAAATAGAACCGGCTAGGAACCTTCCATTTAGGGGCCAGTGTTGCCACGAGTTCAAGGAAACCCACACCTTCGACAAACGAAAAAGGGAGAAGGTCCACCGCTAGCATTTTAGCCAGCTTAGTGTTATACAGGCGTACAGTTGGGTGGTTGCGTTGAAATTGCACATCTGAGGAGAACATGGCTGAAATGGTGTGCTGGACAAATTTACGGGATGATGCTGATGCCTTCTTCGACCCACTTCTGATCAGTGTTGACATTTTCCGCATTGGTGTGTCTCCCAGACTCTCAGTGTGCCTCCTATGTGTTCCGGAGGGTGTGGTGCTGCCAGGGGTACTGGGTGCAACCGGACACATGTCTGACGCTTCTTCTACCTCCCCGTCATCTTCAGATGAAACACCTAGTATGGGTATGTTTTGGCCACTTGCCCTTTGGGATCGCTTTCCCTTGACGTTTGCTAGGTGCGGAAACCATTCGACAGCGTGCTTTCTTTCAAGATGACCTATCTGGCCTCCGGTTCCATAGTTGGTACCAGTCTTACCACGGCTAACGCTAGTCTTACAAATGCAACAAACGGCTATGTTATCATACTTTTCATGGACACTAAAAAAGTTCCAAACTGGGGACTGGAAACTTCTGGTTTTGCCGCACGAGGTGATACTGCTGCCAATGCCAGATGAAGCAGTGGTGGATGAGCCTTGCAGACATCTACTGGGTTGTGCAATTATTGCAGCAACCTTACTTGAGGGAGTCGAGCTGGATGGAGTCCCCCTCTGGGGAGAAAATATGGGAGCTGTAGGTTTTGTTGAACTTGTTGTACTACTTGACTGCGTTGGTGGTGCTACCAGTGCCACGTCGCCAGGGTCACGCTCAGCATGACGTCGGGATAGGGTATAAATGTCTGTCTGCTGCATGGCCGGTGTGGCTGGAATGACGTGTGTGATGACTAGGTCATTGCTGTCATCCTGTTCATCAACATCAGAATGAACCACTTCATCAAGTCCGACGTTCGGATCCATAAGTATGAGCTTTCCGGGGCCCTTCCTTTTAACATTTGATACCTTTCGCAGCTCATGGTGTGCCTCCCTCTCAGATGTCGGAGATGGTTGCCAATCTAGATCCAGATCATCATCTGATGGAGCGGGGCTTGAAGAGGAACTTCTACACACCCTCCTTGATCTTTTCCTTGCTGGGGAGCTGGGAGAAAATGAATCATCAGGAGGAGTGGCTTCGTCTTCCTGACATGATACCCCGGCTCCAAAGTCAATTTCCTCCTGTGCCCCTACTTCTGGAAGAACAACCATTGTGGGCACTTGCACCGCTCCATGCGCCGCTACATGGGCATTTTCACTGACCTCTACTTGCAAGTCTCCATGGACCTCTCCTTCTCGGTCTTCTCCTTCTCGGCCTTCTCCTTCTCGGCCTTCTCCTTCTCGGCCTTCTCCTTCTCGGCCTTCTCCTTCTCGGCCTTCTCCTTCTCGGCCTTCTCCTTCTCGGCCAGCTCCTTCTCGGCCAGCTCCTTCTCGGCCAGCTCCTTCACAGCCAGCTCCTTCACAGCCAGCTCCTTCTCGGACAGCTCCTTCTCGGACAGCTCCTTCTCGGACAGCTCCTTCTCGGACAGCTCCTTGCGCATGTACTTCTGCTTGTACTAGTAGCCCATGCAGTTGTTGTTGCGGCTTTGGTTGTTGAATAGTACTTGTGAGATGAGTTACAACCTGTGTTGATGGTGTGCTGCTACTTTCTTGCGATGAACGAACATCACTGGTCGTTGGTGATTCAACAACTAAACAGGCTACCTGTGCAGCACTCATGGTGGGCCTTTGTTTTTTTTTGTTTTTTTTCCAAAAAATGTATTGGTTGAGCCACCAGTCTCCTTGGTAAGTGGTGCCACTTGCTTCTTCTCCTTAGTAGAGACATCTTTCTTGCAAGAGGACCTACGGGCACCTCTTTTTGGAGCCATCTTCTTCAGATGTCGGAACAACAGGCCGCAGCAGGACTTCTTCCTGGCACTGAATGCTCAACGATGATGCGGAGTTTTGTGCACCTAAAAGCAAACGAAGACAGAGGAACATCAGTAAATATATGTTGCTTATGTAGCGCTTCAATAAACAGTTAGCAAGTAGGCATTTATGAATACGCACGTGCACAGTGCACACCACACAATATGGAAATTTCAAAATTAGGATTTGCTAAATTTTTGGGAAACAGGAATTTAACATTGATCCAAGAGAGCACACACAGAGAGGGTTGTACTTTCATGTACCCCTGACTCCGCCTGGGCACAATGGGTGAAAGCAAGGCACAATGGGTGCAGGCCTATGTCTCAAAGCTCACTGCCTGCCTTCAAAATGGCCGCTTGACCCCCCCATCCACATGGCCAGGACCATGCCTCAAAATGGCCACCACCAACATAGCCAGCCCCCAACCCCTACTCCAAAAAGTGAAAAAACACAACACTAATCAAATCACCACAATCCAATGCCAGCCATCAAGTTTCAGAAGGCTTATGCTGCCTGCTGGTGGTTTTCCGGTGCAAAATTGCAATTTTTACAATTTCGCGAGTGCGAGATTGTTGCCTCACGGCGCGAACGTGGCGAAAAACCAGCAAAATCCGCGAACAGACCGATTCTGGGCCCCCTGGGCATAATGGATGACATCAGAGCACACTGGGTGCAGGCCTATGGCACAAAGCACACAAACTGGCTTAAAAATGCCCCCTAGACCCCCACCCACACGGGACCAGGCAATAAAATGGCCCCCACCCACATAGCAAGCCCCCAACACCACCCCAAAGAGTCGTAAAACACACAAAGATCACCACAATCCAATGCCATCCATGCCCTGGCCAGAATCATGTTAAAAAAAAAATTCAAGAAAACAGTTGTATCATGCATGCACCCATAACTACTAAGCCTGGTGGTTTTCAATTCATGTGCAGAATTGTAATTTTTACAATTTCGCGAGTGCAAGATTGTTGCTGCGCGGGACACGAGCAGTGCGAACACAAGCAAAAACATCCTCAGCTCGCGAACTTGCAGATTTCCCCCCCCAAAAAGTCGAAAAAAAAGCAACACACACAAAAATCACCACAAACAAACAACATCAACTTACTTGTTTGTGAAATCAAATTTCGAATCCAAAAGTAATCCAAAAGGCCTCAAATGCAAATATCCAGCAGCAACCACAAAAAGTAATCCTTCCCAGTCAAGATCGAAATCAAAGTGGCCAGGAAATGGAGGAGCTTGCTGTACAGGAACAGGAAGTTGGAGACTGGGGCACTTCCTTCACCCCACCCCTATGGGAGGAGCTTGCTGGACAGGAACAGGAAGTTGGAGACTGGGCCACTTCCTTTACCCCTCCCCTTGTAATTTTTGTACTTTCGCGAGTGCGAGATTGTTGCGAGATTGACCGCGAGCAGTGCGAACACAAACAAAAAATCCGCTTCGCGCGGATTTGCGTATTCTCGCCACATCCGCGAGAGTTCGCGGATTGCGGATTCTCCGAAAATACGAAAAATCCGCGAGCGTAACGGATTTTACGCCCATGATTCAGTTAGGACCTCTTCCAACCTCCACTCGATACGCTAACCCTCCTCCCCTCAGATATGTCGATTAAAGCCGGGCTCCTGATCCCTGTGTTAAAAGATGTTTAGTTGTTCCTGCTAAAAATGCACTTTTAGTTATGGGGTACATTATAAAATATATTCTACATCCAGTGATATAATGGCAAACAGAAATGCAATTATCTCCCAGAGGGGCTCCGGGGTTAAAAAAAGATTTGATGCCATAAAAAAGGAATATGCAGTGCTAACTGGTAAAAAGAAACGTGTTTACTATAAGGTAAATTGTGACTTGATGATCCGCACCCTCTAGGCCGACGATTTACATACATTTTATGGCAAGACCGGAGGCTCCTATTATGCTTTCTAATCTTGCATTTAATTGCACAGCAGCCAAGATAAGCAAAAACTACAGTTCACAGAGGGCCAGAGAACAAACTGGGCCATGGGAATGAGAATAAACGAGAGTGAAGTAACCAATCACAGAGGACCTACTAGATAAAGACCCTAACTGACTGCGCAGCTTCCTCTTTTCTTGCTGCTCGCAGTCAGATAAGTGTCTTTATCTTTGCTCACAGTACTATACTTGTTGGTTTCATGTCTCTTATGCCCGTTTTTATTATATTTGCTTTATATTTGTGAAGCGCGACCTCGCGCTACTGCTTTCACGCTCTACGCGTGTGTTTCACTTTGGCTCCGGTGCGTTGTTCCCTCGCTCCCCCCCCCCTTTCAGACTCGCATGGTAGCTTCCTAGCGCGTGCTGCTTCGCGCGTCTTCCCCGACCTTCCTCACCTCTTGGAGGCTTCTCCGGTCCCCGGCTCCTCAGCGTGCCTTCATTTCCAGTTCTTGTGCCCTGTTTCCTCCGTGTGTGAAGCCGTCTGACGCTCTCTGCTCGGCCCGCCTCTTAAACACGCCCCTGCTCAAAATGTAACCCTCGCCTACCTCCTGTGTTTTCTGTGGTTCTTGCTGTCACAGCCTGATTATGGAACTCGATAGTTCCTCTGAGGAAGTCCCTGCCCAGGACTCCCAGACCTTCAAGAAGGACTTGAGTAAATTTATTAATAATTCTGTGGAAACAGCTGTGGAAGTATCCATGAAAAGAATGTCTAAAAATATGGAGAACTCCATGTTAAGCACATGTCCAAAGTATTGGCCCAATCTGCGGGGGAAAGCAGAAAGAGAAAGGTGGAACACTCTGCTCAATCTCGTGTCCCTAAAAAAGCGTCATTGACTGGCGAGTCTTCCTCGCTCTTGACTGAGGACTCAGTTCCTCCTAGGCCTCCTACTAAGGAGGGGTTTGTTGGCTCCGAGGGCAAGCACAAACAAAAAGACAAACATGCAGAGGCTCCAAGGAGAAAATTGGTAATTTCCATCATTTTGGACACAGATGATGATGATGATGCACATTTTGATGACGCTGATCAATTATTTGACCTTTTTGACACTGCTGACCCTTCCACCCCCCCTTCTAAATCTTCTAAATTGGATTCTTTTTCTTTTGAGCCAGTTTTTGACTCCGAAGGTTTTCCCATGTTTGATCCCTCTACTATTCGACACCCGAATTCTACCGAATGGCTCCCTTCTCACCATGTCGGAGAATATGCCAGATTACGTCTCCCTCTGGAGGCCCCGGTAAGAGCCAGACTCAAATCTGAATGCCCTAAACCTTCTCTTCCCGACAAAATCACTTTGGTTCCTTCCATCGACCAACCTCTCCTCACTTTCTTTTCCAAGTTTGGCAAGGACCCCCGCAGAGGGGTGGACAAGGCTTGGTCCACTTGCCAGGACAAATTGTTGGACATTGTGGGCCCTCTAGCCCGTATTTTTGATTTGGCAGAATGCTCCCGCTTAGAAGGTACTGACCTTTCCGCTGAGGAAGTCTCCATGTGGGCCCAACGCGCCTTCTGTCTTCTCGGAAATGCGAATTCCGCAATTACTCATGAACGTCGCAAGGGTCTCCTGATTAAATTGGATCCTAAACTCTCTAATCTAGCACCCATGGATCCTGGCCCCAAGGCGAATGGTCTCCTTTTCGGAGATAATTTGGTTCGTGACCTTAGTAGATTTGTTTCTACTTTTGCTTCATTGGACAAAGCCCAGCAAACAGTAAAAAAGGTTTTCGCCCCTCGGGTTTTTGGACGGGCCGGCAGAGGCAGGGGCCGCTCTTCCGGCCGTCCTTACAACCAAGGCTCCAGAGGTTCGTCCAGCACCCATCAGGACTACAAGCCCCAATTTTACCCCCAACGTGGCTTCAGAGGGAGAGGTCAATGAAACTATCGTCAAAACTCCAACCAGCAAGGTAAGCCTTTCTTTTTCCCCTCCTGTGGGGGGTCGCTTGAAACTGTTCATTCTAAAATGGTGCACTCTCAGTTCAGACCCTTGGGTCTTAAGCACAGTGCATGGCTACCTAATCGAGTTTCTTTCCCCTCCCGTTCAGACTTCTTTTCCTCCCCCCCTCGTCTTTTCATCTCTCATGGCATCTCAGATTTCAAACGAAATCGAGGCTCTACTCCAAAAAAGAGCAATTCAAATGTTTCCCTTCGACTCCTCAGGCTTTCTAAGCTCCATTTTTCTGGTGCAAAAGAAAAACAAGAAGCTACGCACTGTCATCAACCTGAAGTGGTTCAACCAGTTTGTGGTTTATCGCCATTTCAAAATGGAAACCATTTTACATCTGAGAGACACCCTTCGCCCCAACGACTGGATGGTCCGTTTAGATCTTCAAGATGCTTATCTCACGGTTCCCATTCATCACTCCCAATGGAAGTTTCTTCAATTCCAATGGACAGGTGTCAACTATTGTTTCACCTCTCTTCCCTTTGGTTTATCTTCCGCGCCCTGGTGCTTCACAAAACTCTTAAAACCAGTGGTCACCTATCTTCGATCTCTTGGCATAAGACTAATTATTTACTTGGACGACATCCTCCTCATGAATTCCGACAAACAGTCTCTCCTCTCCAACCTGCTCTTGACTCAATCTCTTCTTTTGGACCTGGGTTTTCTTATCAATACGGACAAGTCATCTCTAATCCCGTCTCAGAACACGGAATTCTTAGGTTTTCTGGTGGACTCTACTGCAGCGTCCCTTCGCCTTCCTCTTTCCAAAGTCTCCAAGATCAAAACGGAGATTATGTCCGTTCTTCAGTCTTCTCTTTTGTCTCTCCGATCCCTAGCGAGGATCGTCGGCCTCCTCTCCTCCTCCATTCAGGCCATCTTCCCTGGCCCTCTCCATTACCGCGCTCTTCAGCGCCTAAAGATAAAACACCTACGACAAGGTCTCGCTTATTCGGATCTCGTGGCCCTAGATCCCGAGTCCCGCACCGAGCTTCAATGGTGGATCGACCATTTAGATGCGTGGAACGGACGCACTATCTTCGCCACTGCCCCAGATCTTGTCTTAGAATCCGATGCAAGCCTGTCGGGTTGGGGCGCCCGATGTGGACCAATCTCGACTGGAGGTTCATGGTCCGCCGAGGAGTCCAAGTTGCACATCAACTGTTTAGAGATGCTTGCAGGTTCCTTTGCGATCAAAAGCCTTTCAAAACACAGGATTCACTGTTCTATCCTCCTTCGTATGGACAATGTTTCTGCGGTCCGCTACATCAACCATCTCGGCGGAACAAGGTCCAAGCCCCTGGCGGACTTAGCAAAGAGTCTGTGGGAATTCTGTCTCGCCCATCACCTTTCTTTGACAGCAGAGTATCTCCCTGGAGATCTCAACAGCGTGGCGGATTGGCACTCGAGATTTCTTCAAGATTCCAGCGATTGGAAGCTCTGTCCATCCGTCTTCCTTTCTCTTTCCCATGTTTGGGGCCCTTTCTCTATCGATCTTTTTGCATCCCGGCTCAATTCCCAGTTGCCCCGGTTCTACAGTTGGCGCCCGGATCCCCTGGCCTTGGCGACAGACGCTTTCCTGCAGGATTGGTCTCGTCATCTACATTATGCCTTCCCTCCTTTTCTAATGATCAACAGGGTTATTTCTCAGGTTCGCCGCCAGTCTTCCTCTCTGGTTCTTGTAGCCCCTTTCTGGCAGGCGCAGGTGTGGTTTCCAACTCTTCTCGAGATGGCAGTGGACTTCCCTGTCCTTCTACCCTCCTTCGGGGATCTTCTACTCAATCCCCTGGGCGAACAACACAGTCTCATTCTCGATTCCTCCCTGACGCTCTCGGCCTGGAAAGTTTCCGGCCTTCCACTTCTGACGTCCTCATTTCACAAGAGGCCTCGATCTTTATCAGCCAGGCCTGGGCCCCTGGAACCTCCAAGGCATACAAATCCGCCTGGTCTCTTTGGACAAGCTGGTGTTTGGAAAGGGACCTCAATCCCGTTTCAGCCTCTCTGAATTTCATCATTAATTTCCTTGGTTCACAGGCCAGCGCAGGTAAGGCCTATCGCACTGTCAATCTCTATCGTTCAGCCATTTCTCTCTACCATTCCCAAATTGATGGTAAACCGGTTGGTGCTCACCCTCTGATTTGTCGTCTCTTGAAAGGTGTTCGATGTGCGAAACCACCGTTGGCTAAGTATACTTCTTTATGGGATGTTACAGTGGTTTTTAAATTGTTTACAAATTGGCCAGACAATTCTGTTCTTTCACTCAAGATGCTATCTGCTAAACTTACCATGTTGCTGTGTCTAATTTCCATTAAGAGAGTTTCTGATGTTAAGGCTCTAGATGTTTCTGCTCGCCAATTCTCTCCTACAGGTGTTCTATTTCAGATACGCAGACGCACTAAGACTCATTTGGATTCAGTGTTTTATCCTTATTTTCCAGCTCATCCCAAATTGTGTGTTGGACAATGTTTAAAAGTGTACGAACAACGGACTGCTGATCTCAGAACGCCCTCTCATTCTCAACTCCTTATTTCCTTTCGTAAACCCCATCTTCCTGTCTCCTCTCCTACCCTTGCCCGTTGGGTCCGTTGGGTCATGTCTCTTGCCGGAATTGATGTCTCCGTTTTCGGGGCTCATTCGGCCAGGGGAGCCATGGCTTCTACAGCCTTTTGGTCTGGCTCTCGTTTGGAAGACATTCTGAGATCAGTAGATTGGTCCAATGACAGTATTTTTCGCATGTTCTATTGTAAACCTGTTCATACTCTGGCTTCTGATGTTGTTAATATGCTTTAAACAAGCATAATAGGAGCCTCCGGTCTTGCCATAAAATGTAGATTTTTCTAGTATTCATGACGGAAAATCTTAATTTTATTAAAGACACAGAGGCGAGTATTATCCCGCCGCAACATTACTAACATTGTTCTCCCTCCCTACAGCGAATCCAGCCCTGCCACCGGCTTCATCTTAGGAGATCTACCCTTCGGCTCCTACGGTCCTCACCTCCAAGTTCTCCAACTCCGGGGCTCCTGGATCCTCCTTCTGGAATCCTGTTTGGTCTTCTTCCTTGGATTCCTCTGATACAAGACTTATGTTCCTGGACTTTGGCTATATCCTTAATTTTATTCATTTTCCCTTTGTTTAATGACTATCCATGATCTGCTCGCCAGCGAAAAGAGGAAGCTGCGCAGTCAGTTAGGGTCTTTATCTAGTAGGTCCTCTGTGATTGGTTACTTCACTCTTGTTTTTTCTCATTCCCATGGCCCAGTTTGTTCTCTGGCCCTCTGGGAACTGTAGTTTTTGCTTATCTTGGCTGCTGTGCAATTAAATGCAAGATTAGAAAGCATAATACTCGCCTCCGTGTCTTTAATAAAATTAAGATTTTCCGTCATGAATACTAGAAAAATCTACATTTTGGAGGTTAGTCCGGAGTGGCTGAATTAAGGCAAACACACCTGTAAGGTGTGTGGTCCCGGAGAACGTTTGGGTCAGGCTGGAGGGGCTCTTGAGAGAGGAAGATGGCCCACCCCGAGGGAGGGTCTACTGGGGTCTTTCTCAGAACAATCCCTTGTGAAACTGGTAATGGAGTGCCAAGCGACTGTTCAATAAAAAGAGTTCTTAAAAAAAAACTACCCAAGGCAGCAGGCCTGGACAATTTACCCGCCATTGTTATAAAGGCAAACCCTGTGTGGTAGGCCTGTTTTCTCCAGAATTTTTGTCTTTGCAACTCAGACAGGTAAATTCCCTCTGAGCTGGAAGGGTGCAATAATTAAGCCAATCAACAAAAAAAAGGAGTATGGCGACCTACATTTTTTAAAAATAAATTTGCTTGATGTCGGAGTAAAGTTGTATTCTAAGGTGATTATACAGACAGTAAAATATTGGATTGATTACAATAATATAGTACCTATGGATCAAGGAGTTTCTAAACAAGGCTATTCTACGACAGATCATTGCTTCAGTCTGTGGGCTCTTGGGCAGAAGGCAATGGAAACGACAGAATTGTTTTTTTAGCTGTTTCATAGATTTTAGTTCAGCTTTCGACCTAGTGGATCGCACTATATTGTGGGAGAAACATCGGCACCTGAACATTCCTTGTAGCTTACTTGCAATCCTTCAGAAACTTCATCACCAGAATTGGGGTCAAGTAGAATTAGATTTAAATAGGTCTCTCTCTTCCAGAGTCCCTTTGGGCTAAGACATCCTTTACTCGGATGACTTGGCCATTTTAGATTTGACACAATTGGGCCTACAGAGTAAGTTAGGGAGGTTTCATTTGTATTGTGTAGCTAATAAACTAAAGGGGAAACTAACATAATCACCTTTAGGAAAAAAGATGAAACCATATAAGTAGGTATTAGGCAACGATAAGGTGGAGGTGGTAACCACATGTAAATATGTAGGTATGATGTTAAATAAGAAATTACAATGAGCCCTGCACAAAGAAACGGCGGGGCTCGTGCCCTTGCCCCTAATGGTGGCCCAGTTAAATTTAAAACCACATACAGAGGACCTTCTCTTAGCCCGGTACTTACCGCATATAACGATATGGTTCTAACTCAATGCTTATATAGGGCTGAATTGCTGACCGTAGGTGCAGAGGCAAGCTGGGAGATGTGTGAGGGCAAATGCCTGAATAAATGACTAGGAATTATGATGCGGTTTGGGCAGAGCACAACCCGGTTTTGCACGCACTACGGACACATTGAGAGAAAAAACGACACAGATTAAACGCTGAATAATTAGGAGTGCAGACCACCACATGCAATGAATAAATGACTAGGCCTACTCAAAAGCACAATGTGCCTGGCGATAGGAGTGGAAGGGAATCTGGTGGTGTGGAATTGTTTAGCCTACAAAGCTACCATTCACTTTTGGGATACGCTTTTGTCCTCAAAGGTTCAGAAGGTGTCAAGCCTCTGTGCTATAGAACTATAACGAAGTGATCTAAAGTGGGCTGCACAAGTCAGAAAAAGAATATTGAAAAAAGGGGCATTACGGGAGGTGGTACATTTTAGAATAATGGGGGTGTCCCATCTTTGGAAGGGGAAGTTGAGAGTGGCTGTAGAAGAGAATCCAGGGCAGCAGATTTGTGTTACGTTTCAACGAACCCCTAAGCGGGCTACATGTTGGATTCCTTGGATAATTGTAGGATGTATCCTTAAATAGCTGCTTTGCCAAGCCCTCAGTTGCGCATGATGCTATTAAAATTTCAGGTGGCGTTGAATTTTCGCGTTTTAAAAGTGTATGAGTTTGACGCACTCTTTGATTCTGAAAAAATATGCACCTGTGGTTTACGTATTTAAAATTTTAATGTGCATCTTTTGTCAGATTGTTGGCATTTTCATAGTTTACGATGTCAGGTTTTAAAACATTCGTTTTTTAAATATAATGTACGTCATAGCACTGAGGCACTGGCACTTCTCACGAACACATAGTTTTTGATGTAGCTTGTACACTAGCAAAAGATTTAAAATCTAGCTTGGGCTAGAAGTATTGTTAGAGAACATTATTTCTTATGGCTGACAGGATCCGTGTCGATTATAAGGAGGAGTGCAACAGCAAATTTGATAATGTTGTGTCTTTTACTGTGGCCTGCCTTGGGTGGTATGCATAGGTGGGGCGGGCGGGAGCGGGGGTAGGGTAAGGGGTTTTAGTGTGTGTGTACATTGTTTTATAGACATGTGTCTAAACAATTATAACATTTTTTACCTACCTACCCTACCTAATTAAAGATAATTTTGATGAAAAATTGTTATCCTGACCTACTTTTTAGGTTGAAACTTTGTTCCTCATAGTATGCTTTTTTGTAGGTCAATGTTGCGTGACTATAATTCACAGATTTTCAAATATTTGATTCATACTGTTTTTAATAATGTCAATGCCAAGAAGTACAATGCATGACAATTGCAGCATGTTTTTTATTTTTGTTTTAGCATCTTAGAATGGCTCAGCACGATAAGGGGAAGATTTTTCTAATTTTTCTGTCCCTTGCTGTCTACATTGTTACGGTGGCAGTTAATGCAGGAGGTGGGTCAGGCACATTCAAAGATAAGACACCTATTCAAAAGCAAACCTTCTTAACGTTACAGGAAATGCATTAAACACCTTTCTTGTGAGCATTCATTTAGTATGCCATTGTTATCTCCAGGGTTTGAGAATACCATCCAGGAATTCATTTTTGTGTGTGAAATTTGAGTTAAAAATGTTTATGGAGTTAGCCATTCTAAACTAGCCTATTGGTAAATTATACACGGTGAATTCCGTATTGAGGAAGTGCAAAAGAAAAAGGCAAACAGTAGTTGCACTTGAGTTCAGAAATTAAAAGCTCAAAGGAACAAGCTAACATAATGTGTGCGCAATACTGTAAATGTTTATGCTCAATCTGTGATGCCAGGCCTTAGAATATCTAGCTTAGTGGTTCATTTGTTAAAGAATGTGCTAGGGCACAAACCTTTCTTAAAGCACTGCCAAATGACAGGAAACAACCATTACAACACAGTCATTACAATGCACTAACCTTACAACGCAGCTGATACAGTGCATCTGCCTTTACATCGCATGTCATTACAATGCATGCCACTACAAAGGTTGTCACTACAACGCATGCCATTACAACGCATGCCAATACAACGCATTATAAAGTAACTAATGGGGATTTTTTTTGTTTTAGGATGGGTATGGGTTTTGGGGGAAATAGTATTTCTGCCCCTACACTATCCAACACTTACCTAATGTTGCACTCACTGGAGTGGGAATAGTAATTTGTACCCCTCCACTATCCAACACTTACCCTACTGTTGCACTCACTGGAGTGGGAATAGTCACTTTTACCCATACACTATCCAACACTTACCCCACTGTTACCCCAAAAGTATTATGCATTGTAATGGTATGCGTTGTAATGGTTTGCGTTGTAATGGTAGTTTCTAAAAATACGTTGTAATGGCATGTGTTGTAAAATAATCCATTGTAATGGTAGTTGCGATGTAAAAACCACGTTGTAAAGCCATGCGTTGTAATTGTTTGTGTTGTAACGTCATATATTCCCAAATGAAAGGCTTGCCAAATACCATGGTTGTCTAGTGTTGACACAACACCATGCATCTTTCTTCCTCCACCCCACACTTCCTATCTGCTTATCTCTCTCTTGGAGTCTCTTCTTCCTTCGTCATTTCTTTCGCCTTTTCTCACCATTTTAATATTATTTCTTTTCCTTCTCATTTCTCTCTTTTCTGCTTTTCTCTTTCGTGCTCTGGGTCAAAGTCTGTTGACTAAAGTAAGTCCTGGTTCCTGGATGACTGCAGGGGACCACCACCTGAAAAACTTAAGAGCTGATCTACACTAGTACACAAAAGATAAGCCAAAGCAGTGTAGGACCTTCCTTTGTACAAGTGTATCGTACTAAATATCATCAGTGATCCCACACTGAACATTTCATGGCCCCACTGCCTAGAAGCCACAACTATTCAATTTATACCACAACAATTAGAAAAGGAGGAGCATCCACTATATTGTTTTGTTTCCGGCCCAAATTCAGGCAATACAATATTAACAACTATAACAATGATGAACAAGAAGAGAGATTCAATTAGCAGGAGTCTCAAGAATGAGTCCAGAATCCAACTTTTTTTAATCTTTCAAGACATTACATTTTCCAGTCAGCCCAGCCAACGCATTTCGTCCTCTATGGACTTCATTAGGGGTGTGCTTTCCAAACCTGTGTGACTGTTAAGTAGCAAGAAGTATGGCCTCCTGTTTCTGTGTCTTCATGGGTAACAAATCACTTTTTGGGTGATCTAGTAGCCCCTAAATCATCTTCCTCCTTCGTGCATCAGGGTTTGAGTGTCACGGAAAACTGCCCAGTCCGCCTTCAAGGATGGTGGCCCAATTGATGACTTGCAAGCCCACCCTATTTGCTGTTCTTTGAGAAACTTCATTTATGTGTTCCTGTCTCGAATGTAGAAGGGATCTGACTACCCTGAAGGATTAGCCGTGAGCGCCAAAGCCTGACCTTGTCTTGATGTCCCTCACATGAAGTTCCCTGGAGCACACCCTGCGATTTTCAGTCATCCATCTCACTAGAGGCAACTAGCACTATAACAATCTCTCTCTGTCCACTTCACAGTCAACCAATCTTCCATGGACATGATGTCTCAATAAGCCTTCAGCTATACCCATATATCCACCCAGGCAATCACTCTCTCACACAGGCAGCTTGTGGTAAATAAATAAATAATACCCTATTTTTGACTAGGCATAAATCATAACAGATAGCTCAATAAATAAGAGTCAAGATTCGAGGTAGTAGGAGTTTCTGCAGGTTTATTACAGCATAAGGACAGGATCAGGACAACCTGCATAGGATGACCCAGCAGCTGCTGGGGCCGGGTCTGGGATGAGCGCGCTAACTTTTCATAACAATACACAGGCATATATACATAGCGCGAACACATAGCATTACATTGCAGTAGGCGTAGCAGTGGGTGGAGCAGAAGGCGTGACGCGTAGCAGTCGCGAAAGATAACAGTAAAAGTAGGTGTAACTGGGAGTATACATAGACATGTGATGCAAACGTAACAGAATATGTCATGAATGGGCGGAAACATAGGAGGGGGCTACCTAAGGTGCCGGAACCTCTGACCTGGTGGTGCGCGAAAACTGGCAATGACGTGTTACTAGGAGAAGCTGGGGGCTATGAACTCTGTGCTAGGAGCAGAGACTAAAGTCTGGAGGGTCGGAGCGACATGTACCTAAACCCTATCTGGTATCTGATGTTTAGGGAACATGTTGATATAAACTAGAAGTCATGAGGGGAAAAGCTAACTTGACTCTAAGACTGGACCATGCATTATTCTACATGTAATGCGTGATGAAGAATATTAAATGACCATTAAATACGGTATTTCTCTAACATGGAGACGTGAAGGCTAGACAATGACGGAAACTATTGATGCAGTTCAGTAGCTTAGGAATGCAGGGAAGGAGGACTGAACTGATAGCTGGAATCATAACATACTTTTGGCAGACTCAGAGGCAGAGCCAAGCTGCACCGGGCACTGCGAGGCAGGAAGTAAGTGAAGGGTCGAGGATACAGGTGGGGGCTGAATCGCTCCTTAGCGAGGCTTCAGGAGACAGGAGCTGAATCTGATGTCCGGGCCCTTTTGAGGCCTGGAAACGGGGACTTTATAATGAAATAACGTGCACACTGAGAAACGTGGCAACGTAGCTTTACATAGGCCTGATATTCGTAGTATTCACGAGGACTGGAAACTGACATACTAGAGGTGGACACAACTGTAATTGCGTCATTAATCGGACATGGGGAATAACATATGCATATTGGTCATGCACACATAACATATGATGGATGACACGTGGTGACACAGAACATGGCAAAATTTACTTTTCCACATTCCCTCCTTGTCACTACGTTTCCATCAGGAAACATCAATTTTCATGATACCATCTATCATTTCATATAGTATCATTTGCTCATCTCGAATTGTCTTGGAACGGGATTTAGAACGGGGCTTGGGATTAGGAATACAAGAGGTAGCACAAATGCCGCAAATCGCAGGGCCACATTGTAAACAGAGGCAGCAACTGAATATGATCGCTACTGCAATACCCAGAAATGACAATACTTTCCATCCCCAGGCGGAAATTATATTCCAGAACCAACCGGACCATGTCCAGGTGCCTGGATCTTGATGTAACAGATGGGCGATTTTATGGAGTCTGGTTATAGCTGAATAAACAGACGGCGCGTTATTTGGAATGAAAATGCAACAACTAGATCCGAGAACTCTACAGGCCCCGCCCCTATCAGCCAGTATGACGTCAAGGACGAGACGATTCTGTAAAACGACAATTCTCATAAAGGATTGCTCTTCGGTTAAGTTACCTAGAGCGGAGGCAGTCTCATCTACTACTGCTTCAAGCGTTCTTGTTAACCTACGGATTAGCTTACTATTTACAACTGTACCTAAATAAGGGAACACACCCTTATCAATATCAATGAATTGTTCTGCAGCGGTTTCAGTATAATCGACAATCGGGAGATTTCTCCTGTGTCTAGTATGTACTAGGAAGGAGTTCCTATGGTAGTCAGGTGGGGCTAGGAAAACAGGTGGCAGTAGGAAGGCAATGTAACAGGTTCCCTCCCAATCGAGGGGCAGACGAACATATGCAGTTTGACCACAAACAAAATAAGAATGACGTGAAGCTTTAAAAATAGATTTCCCACTGTCGCTATACTTGACAATAGTAGTACATTCACTATGTCCTACGTGTACAGAACCCTTATTTCGGACACATAATTCGCCTTTGACTGGTAGTACTGAAATAGCAGGTGAGTCTGGAGTAGTATCAGACTGGACATTCAGGACCATGAAATTCGACGAATAATTACCTAAATTATATACTTCATTTTCTAGATCTAAACCTGTTCTGTGGGGGAAACCTTGCTTGTCTGGGAAACATGTACTGTTAAGAAAAGACATATCTGTTGAGGATGACGTTAACGTGGACCATGCTCCACACGAACCATTATGTGAGAATGGATAAGGAAAGAGTGGCAGAACTCCCTTCGGCGTCTGGAAAGGGGGGAGTCGACCACACACCCAACAATTAGTGGCATTGCTGGTCTGGTGTGAATAATGTAACATACGGATAAAGGAATTGTTACGCATAGCGAGGCGGTATGAATATTCGTGAGGAGGCAGATCACTAAACGTGTGCTCTACTGTAGCATTAGCAGACTTATTTACATGTGGAACTGGAAAATACAGATAGAACGCATAGCTGGTGCAGGAAATCAAAAGGCTGAGAAATAATATGAAACTTAGAAAAACGATACATTGAATTGAGCTTTGACTGACTCTCTCACTATGGGGGTCTATTTTATACATGTCAGAAACAGTCTAACCGTTTCACCTAGGGGAGGACTTATACAATCAAACTGACTGACTTATTTTACTAGACCGGAGCTTTTCCTTATACTCCTGTTGCGGAGTTTTCTCTAACAGGGAAGGGGTTGTGTCAATGTCTTTTGCGGGACAGTCCTTTAAAACAATGTCTTGGCAGTCTTTAAAATCCTGGGAATCCTTGGAAATATTTTTAGAAACGGGTTTCAATCCATTGAAAAGTTTTACATGAGAAAGGTGGACCCACCCCTTCCTGCCTTCCAGCTTGACGGCAGTACGGGTGGTCAAGAGGACCTGACGTGGCTCCTTCCAACGAGGCTCCAGCGGACTTGATCTGTCAAAATTCCGGACCATCACAAGGGAACCTGGAACGATTTCATGCGGTGCCACCTCGGTATTGTCTGGAAATGCGGCGGCAACCTGTGAACGACATGAGTTGAGGGCAGACATCAAGGAAGCTAGGTAATCTGTCAACATATTACATGAAACATCGGTAATACTTCGGGGTCTAGGAGTACCCCACATGTTAGGGGGGCGGCCGAATACGACCTCATACGGGGACAGACCTGATCTGGAATGTGCGACCATGCGCATATAAAATAAAGCGACTGGCAGAGCTACTAGCCAGTCCACACCCTTGTCTTTACAAACTTTGGCAATGCGGATTTTCAGAGTCTGATTATGTCTCTCGACTAGACCGGCTGCTTCGGGATGGCGTACACAATGGAACTTCCACTGGTACCCTAACAAAAGGGAAACGTGCTTCATGAGTTCAGATGAGAATGGCTGACCGTTATCAGAATATACGACTCTAGGGAGTCCGTATCTAGGGAAGAATTCACGAACCAACTGCTTGGCAGTGGTCGCGGCTGTGTAATCTGGGACTGGATATGCTTCTGTCCACCTGGACAAAGCGCATACAACTACAAGGACATACTTGAAACCTCGACATCGCTCCATCTGAATATAATCCATCTGGAGGACCTCAAAAGGGTGGTCAGGAGGCTGGAAACCACCTTGTTCCACCGGGACACTTTTACCTGGATTAAACTGACAACATATCATACAGGTACGGACTTTCTGCTTGGCTGCAGCTCGTAAATGCTTGTTGAACCAAATGTTCTGGATACTGTCTAACATAGCTTTTTCTCCTAAATGTGCTGGACTATGTGCGGTATTAACAATGACTTGAACCATAGAGTCGGGGAGAAACCATGTGGCTCTACCCTTCGTTAACCATCCTTGATCTGTCTGGACCCCTCCTTGTTCAGACCATTTCTTGATTTCTTCGGGAGTAGCATGTAACTGGATATCTATGACATCTTGAGTAGGGTCCTTAACTGTCATGCATGTAGTCGGATCTGAGGTATGTGTCTGATTAACTGGAATGTCTGGAGTCTGTGCTGTAAGCTTGGCTGTGCGATCTGCTAGATCATTACCTTGGGAAATAATGTCAGTAACTTTCGTATGTGCTTTGCATTTCATGATAGCAATGGATGTCGGTAAATGTATGGCATCTAACAAAGCTTGAATAAGGAGACCATGCTGAATCTTGGTTCCATGAGAAGTCATGAAACCTCTCTCTTGCCAGAGCACTCCGAAGTCGTGTACAACTCCAAATGCGTAACGTGAATCTGTGTAAACATTAACTTTCAGGTTCTTGGCGTGTATGCAGGCTTGTGTCAGAGCAACTAGCTCTGCTGCTTGAGCGGACAGGGTATCAATACGGTGTGTTTCGATAACTTCAGTGTCAGTAGTCACTGCATACGCGGCGACTAGTTCTCCTGTACTAGTTCTCATACATGAACCATCCACATAAAGTGTCAGGTCGGGATCTGGTAATGGAATATCTGTCAGGTCTTGTCTTGGCTTCGTCGTAATGTTAACTACTTCCACACAATCATGTGGGTCTGGATTTGGACTAACTGATGGTAACAGTGTGGCAGGATTCAGAACGTTGCAGCGTCTAATTTCTATGTGTGGCTGGAACAGTGTCAATTCATAACCTGTTAAACGTGCAATTGTCAAGTGCTGAGTTTGTGTTCGGTTTAAAAGAACTTCCACGGAATGTGGAACTTGTACTGTCAGGGAATGTCCTAAAACTATGGAATCACTTTGTCTGATAGCTAGTGCTGTGGCTGCAACTGACTTGAGGCACGCAGGCAACGCCTGGGCGACTGGATCTAATGTGCTCGAAAAATAAGCACAGGGCTTGTATTGACCTGCTTGATCTTGTGTAAGAACAGATAATGCTGTACCTTCACGTTCTGTGACGAAAAGTGTAAAAGGCTTACTGTAGTTCGGTGTAGCTAGAACTGGAGCTTGGCATAAAGCTTTCTTTAACTCGTTGAAACTAAGTGTATGATCAGATGTCCAAGGGAGAACAGTCGATACGGCTGCCTCCTGTGTCGTTAACTGTATCAGTGGCTTGGCTAGAAATGCATACTGAGGAATCCATTGTCTACAATAAGAAGTAAGGCCGATAAAGGCACGTACCTCCTTCTGGGTTCTGGGCTGGGGAAGACTCGCTATTAACTGGATACGGTCGGGTGTCAACTGCCTACCCCTCTTGGACAGTAAGTGTCCTAAGTAGACCACTTGCTGGACACAGAATTGAAGCTTCGAAGGGGACACCTTGTGCCCCATTTCGGCTAGGAAATACAAAACTGTGAGTGATGCTCGCTCGCAGTCACGTTCAGAACGGGCTGTGATCAGTAGATCATCGACATACTGGAGCAGGGCAGTGTCAGTTGGCATGTGAATGTTGTCTAGTTGTCTCTTGAGTGCTTGACTGTAAATACTAGGACTTTCTGTGAAACCTTGAGGAGCGCGTGTAAACATATAGCTCCTTCCATTTAAACAGAATCCAAAAAGAAACTGGCTGTCTGGATGAATGGGAACACTAAAAAATGCGTTCTTGAGGTCTATGACAGTGAAGAACATGGCTTCGGAATCAATAGCTGTTAACAGGGAAGAGATGTCTGGGACAACTGGGTACTGAGGAATAATACATTTGTTAAGTTCTCGTAAATCAATCACTAATCGATATACTGGGGGTGCATTTGGATCAGTACGTTTCATGACTGGAATGATCGGAGAATTACATACATTGGAGTCAGTTTCTACAACTACTCCTTGAGCCATGAGCTCGTCAATAATTTTGGATAAGGCTGCTACAGCCTCAGGTGGCAATCTGTACTGTCTGATTCGGGGTAACACTACACCTGGTTTGAGAGTCACACGATGGGGTGTGATTTGCATATAACCTACATCAGTTGGACCTTGCGCCCATAAATGCTGCGGAACTTTAGACAATCTTGAATCAAAATCTCGTAATACATAGTGACCCTTAAAGTCACGTAGGAACAGACGTATTCCCTCTGGGGAACAGCAAATAACTGCACCTAATTCTTTCAGTGTCTTAATGCCTAACAGATTTTCTGGACATGACTTAGTAAGTAACAGATCAGTAGTGCGGGACAATGGACCTACTTCTAGAGTGACTGGCTTTGAAATCTCATTAACGATCGGTTTTCCTGAAAATCCAAGGGAAACATTTCTTGAGCCTGAGAGCGGAGCCCCTGGAACTTCGGCATGACTAATTGTGGTCCTACTTGCCCCTGTATCGATCAAAAACTTTCTGTCTTTCCCTAATACTTGACTGTGAACATAGGGACCTTCTTGATCTACAGGTATCTCGATGAGAGGCAAGCCTACCTCCCTCTCTAGGCTGTTTCATGAATATGGCTGGTACTCTGGATACTCAGACTGTGCATACTGGTACATCTGCTGTGTAACGTGCTGTGTTGCAGCAATAGGCTGCGGTACTGTAACTGTCTGTGGTGCATTCTGTGACTGAGGAGTCTGTGAAACTTGTTCTTGTCTAGGCGGACGTGGTCTTTCTTTAGTCTTACCAGTAGCTATGTTATGTTTCAGAACTGCACACTCGTTTATAAAATGACCTGGCTGTTTACAATAATTGCAGTTCCCTTTAACGGGAGCTGCAGGATGACTGGCTTGATTCGGACCCCTCTTTTGACTGTCTTGAGGAACAGATTGTGCAACTAGCACTTTCATTTTCGTGTCTTTCATACGTTTTCTTTCGTGTTCTTGCTCTTCTCTGATTCTATTCTGGTGGTACTGGAGCATCTGTAACATCTGGGACGGAGTATTTGCTTGCCAGGTGCTTTCGACTTTCAAAACTCGATTTTTAATTTGTGGACTTGAATTCTCGACTAATTTAGTAACAAAAAGGTGAGGGTATGACTCACTGCTTGTCTTGAGGCCACTGTTGATACTGAAACATTTTTCAAATCTAGAATAAAAATCACTAATATCTTCTTCTTGTTTCTGTTTACAGGCTGAGATTGCATCCCAGTCTTCTTTTCTCGTTGTCAATAATCTGGGTAAAACTTGTATCAATAATTCTGGTAATTCTTTACATTTATCTCCAAGACCAGTACCTGGTACTCGTGCCTTGTCTTCAGCTTCTAGAGCTGCCCAATCGATCTTTTTCTCTCCCACCTCCCATTCTTTTTCCTTTAGCTTTTCATACACCCCTGCGGGTAACAGGACCTTTAACATTTTAATGATATCTGGGTAAGTGTATTCTCCCATACGGAGCATGTCTTTTAATTCTCTATGGAACCCTGCTGGATCTTTGTCATGACAGGGAATTAATTTCTTCATTTCAAGAAGTTCCATCTTTGTGATTGGAGTGTATACAAACACTCGTTGCATTTCGCCACCCGTTCCTTTGACTGGGTGGACTTCTCGTAACGGATTCTGTCTGTCTATGTAGAATGGTTTACTTTCTGGGGGTGAGACATGAACAAAATGCGGGTTCAAGAACGTTCTATATTTGTGACGTTGTTCTAAAATTACACTAATTAAATCGGTACCTAGACCTCTCCATCTATACTGGAGTAACTCGTTCAGGATATCATGTAACGGGCCTGGATCAGAATGTTGACCCTCATACAGAGTAATGAGGTGCTGGATCATATACATACCCACCAGTCGTTGCTCGGCTGGGGGCAATTTCAGAAACATTTGTGCCACTATTTCGTCTGGAAAAGTGGTAGAATCAGTAATCCATCGGACTGCTGATCGGGCTAGTTCTTGTTCATGCATAGTACTTAACTCACTATAACCGATTCGTGATTTCAGAATATGATCGGTAGCTTGAAATACTTGTTCTAGAGAACCTTGTTCTGGTACTGAATGATGGAAAATAGACTTGGGTTCTAGACGTAAATGACGATCTGGAAATCTAGATTTTCCTACATACGCTATTCTGGCGGTATTCTCGTCGTCTTCCTCTTCAGGATCAGACATACTTTCTTTCTCGCTTACTTGTGCGGCTTTACGCTGTTCGTGTATCTTTATTATTTCTTTACGGATTTTCTTGTACATACTTTCCATGGCACCGACGGTCTTGTGCTTACCCTCGGCTATATTATCACTCCACCTTGTCAGGATTCTCGTTTCGGCAGAATCTTTAGACGGATAATCTTGTTCTTTATTAGACAATTAATCAGAAACTTTAATATCATGAGCTGGATCTCGGCTTTCCTTTGAGACATGGCCTCGTGAATACTTTCTGGATCATCCCCTGTACGGATGAAACGATATATTCTGTCTAGATCTTCTTTCATATTCGGTAAGGTGACTAGATACTCGGCCACCTTTCTTACACGGAACGAATATAAAACCATATTATCCTCGCCTGGGACTGGATCATAGACACATTCGGCAAGGGACTTTCTTATTTCTGCAACAGACTGATATCTAGGCGTACGCTGTAACGCTTGTGCATGTAATTCGGCTAACGTTAAACGCTTGTGTGGCGGCGGGGTTTGAGGAGGAGCTCCTCCTGCGGCCCCTAAACTAGAATCATCGACGGACATTCTTCGTCCTGGCAGGGTCGGTAATTGTAACGTGGGCTGGACTTGTATGGCGGGCTGACCCGGGGGAGCTGTTAAGGGCACCCCGGTGTCTGGAAGAGCGGGAAGTGCCTGATTTACAGGGACTGGCGGAGCGCGAACAGGATTTGCATATTCTGGGACTGTGTCGTCCAAATAGGACGAAATAAAAATATCAGCTGCGGTCTGTTTGCGACGTAGCTTAGTCGGAACTAATGGTGGCGGGAAATTACTGGATGCCTCTGGGGTCGCTTTTGGCAAGCCCTCGGCAAGAAGAGGATACATACCCCTAATGAGGGCATGCCTCTGTCTGTCTGACTGTTCGGCTTTGACTTGTTCACCTATCTCGATTAATTCTCTTTCTTGGGCTCGTTCCTGGGATTCTCTACTTAACTCTGACTTTCTGACTTCCTTTTCGGTTCTTCTATGCGCTTCTTTACGCCATAACTCGATGGCATCTTTCTGTGACTGTCTAGCTTTCTTTTTCCATAATGCTTCTTCTACTCGCATGATACATTCGGCATCCCATGTACCCGATACGGGCCATCTATACTTTTCTTCTAACTGTTTGGTATACTCTACCCATAAATCTAGATACAATATGGCGCTTATGCCATGTTTCTGATACATAAAATGACCTGGACTGTCCCTAGGCGGAACAGGAACTGCTTCTTCTAATAAACCCTTTCTAGTTTTTAACTGACGTAACTTGGAAAATATAGGCATGACTGAACTGTAATCTGGACACAATACAATACACAATAAACACGAAATCACATCACACTCATACCACAACATTAAAATACATGAAGAACATTATAAATAACAGTTCGAACAGAATATTACCTGGAATACTGAGAACAGAAATACAAGAATTTTCTCGAGAACGGAACAGACTAGAGTTACTGGATGCACTGCTGTAACAGTACGGAACATACCGGTCCCATAAAGGAACGCATCAAGACCCGTATCCACCTAAGTGAACACTTCGTTTGTGAGTCTGGGCACCACCAACCCACGGACCAGGAGTCAATTTAGATTGGTCCTGTCTAGATACTACCCCAGCAATGGTACTCACCGGGCAGCACGGAACGGAAGGCCTCGGACGGAACTGGACTGCTACGACGACGAACTTCGGACTTCGGACTTCAGTTACGGGTGGGCCTCCGGATACCTCGGACCTTGGACTCTCGGCTTGGGCTCTGGTCGGGACTCGCCGCGTTCCTCCACCGTCTCGTTTGGATGCTGGACCGCCTCCTCCGTCTCCTCCGTGGGCCTGAGGGATACTTGGAGCAGAAATATCTGCCAGTGCACGGTATGGTTCCGTCACGACTGCAGAGGGTCAGGGGGTCGGCGTGGCTTCACCGACGCGTGGGGAAAGGGCAAGTCCCTGTTCGGGCGCCATTATGTGGTAAATAAATAAATAATACCCTATTTTTGACTAGGCATAAATCATAACAGATAGCTCAATAAATAAGAGTCAAGATTCGAGGTAGTAGGAGTTTCTGCAGGTTTATTACAGCATAAGGACAGGATCAGGACAACCTGCATAGGATGACCCAGCAGCTGCTGGGGCCGGGTCTGGGATGAGCGCGCTAACTTTTCATAACAATACACAGGCATATATACATAGCGCGAACACATAGCATTACATTGCAGTAGGCGTAGCAGTGGGTGGAGCAGAAGGCGTGACGCGTAGCAGTCGCGAAAGATAACAGTAAAAGTAGGTGTAACTGGGAGTATACATAGACATGTGATGCAAACGTAACAGAATATGTCATGAATGGGCGGAAACATAGGAGGGGGCTACCTAAGGTGCCGGAACCTCTGACCTGGTGGTGCGCGAAAACTGGCAATGACGTGTTACTAGGAGAAGCTGGGGGCTATGAACTCTGTGCTAGGAGCAGAGACTAAAGTCTAGAGGGTCGGAGCGACATGTACCTAAACCCTATCTGGTATCTGATGTTTAGGGAACATGTTGATATAAACTAGAAGTCATGAGGGGAAAAGCTAACTTGACTCTAAGACTGGACCATGCATTATTCTACATGTAATGCGTGATGAAGAATATTAAATGACCATTAAATACGGTATTTCTCTAACATGGAGACGTGAAGGCTAGACAATGACGGAAACTATTGATGCAGTTCAGTAGCTTAGGAATGCAGGGAAGGAGGACTGAACTGATAGCTGGAATCATAACATACTTTTGGCAGACTCAGAGGCAGAGCCAAGCTGCACCGGGCACTGCGAGGCAGGAAGTAAGTGAAGGGTCGAGGATACAGGTGGGGGCTGAATCGCTCCTTAGCGAGGCTTCAGGAGACAGGAGCTGAATCTGATGTCCGGGCCCTTTTGAGGCCTGGAAACGGGGACTTTATAATGAAATAACGTGCACACTGAGAAACGTGGCAACGTAGCTTTACATAGGCCTGATATTCGTAGTATTCACGAGGACTGGAAACTGACATACTAGAGGTGGACACAACTGTAATTGCGTCATTAATCGGACATGGGGAATAACATATGCATATTGGTCATGCACACATAACATATGATGGATGACACGTGGTGACACAGAACATGGCAAAATTTACTTTTCCACAAGCTGGCCCTACCTATGAAGTGATCAGACCACACCCACCTTCTTGGTGGTAGAAAATCCCACTGTGTTATCCCATAGTTTTACCTAAGGGGATAACCAAGAGCAAGCACCCAGTACACATTTGTTTTCATAATAACAACAAAGGCATTTGTAATGCTGCTCTTGTATATCTTACTCACTCTGAAGCGAGTGACCCCTACTTGTGTAACGAAGTGCTAGATGGCTTATATAGTGATCATTGTATATGTGATTCTTTCAGAGTTCATTGCAGGTCCTACCTTTCCTCTTCTACATTTTCAAAATTTACAGATGAGTTTGTGGCCTGGTGAAGCAGCCTCTAAAATGACTTCATGCTTCTGTGAGGCCAAGTAATTTGCATTTGTGTGAGTGTGTTTTTTTTAATTCAGTGGTGACCCTAAACATTGCATTGTCTTACTTTGGGATGGGTTGTGCTGCTGTATATTTTTTTGCTTATGAATTAGCCCTGTGCATGTGCGATACGGAAGATAGGTGTGATATGGAGGCATGAGAGATACGTGTAATGTGGAAGACATGTGTGATACATAGGCATGTGTGATATGGAGAGGTGCCATCATGTTCTTGGGTGAAGATGTTTTTCAGCTGTACATCTTCCTACAGTTGTCAATCATCTGCACTATGAAAAACGTACGTGCACTGTCACCTGCAGTCATGTTTAAGAATGTTATTTGCTTGTATGTGAGCAGGAGAAGTTATATTTTAGCACATCTGCCCATAAATGCTAATGGGAGGTAGACTTGGCTCTGGTGGTAATGATCTGTCGGATATGGCATTAGGCTAAACCCACAATAGTCTGTTTAGGTGTGGATAAGTGGCAGTTTTAGCAGCCTACCAGCCACATGTAATAAAAACAATCATAAAAATACATAAAATATATGTGCATAGAGGGTCTTTGGGTTAACCTTCTACAAGTAGCAAGCCACTCTGTTTCACATTGATCAGTGCACTCTCTGCTGACTTTATACCCACATCTTCATCCCACCAAAAATGAGGAGAGTCTGCACTGTGTGGAGCACTGGCAGGGCCCTCTGTTTTTACATTTCCAGGACTGTGAGTACCTGATTCATGATCAGCTTTTCCTGGGCTATGCTGGTTCCAAGAAAGGCAACGTGATTAGGAGTGGACTGTTTTTAAGTGGGTTGTGCTGTGCATTAACATTTGGTATGCCTTTGCCAAGAAGGAGTTTCCTTAGGGTATCAGGGCTCGTACCACCATTGGCAAACACTGCTTCTTTTCCATTAGCTGCTAGATGCAATGTAGGCTTCATTCCTTACCATCCCCATGCACTATTGCCTTACCGCTTAAGACTGCGGCATGTCCATTAGGCCAGATCTGTGCTACAAGCATCCCGATTTGACCATATCTTCAGATCCGTCACTATGGCAATGCAGCTTGGGTATTGATTCAAGAGGTGCAGAACCTGCAGTTAGAAATATCCATCAGGGAAAAAAGATACTTACCTTTGGTAGCAATCTATCTGGTGGATACTCTGTCTGCCTCTAAGTACCGTCTCACCAATCCCATTCACCTCACCATTCAGAAGTGTAGTGATACATTTGACACTGAATACATTTCCCAAGTGAGTTTTGTTACTGGAATTTCTATCAATATCTTCGTCCTTGTTGCTGCATCTGAGAGCATAAAAAAAAGGATGAGGAACTGATATCTTGGTCGTAGATAGGGTGGAAACTACCTGAGCTTTGTGGTGAGGTGTGGACCTCACCAAACCTGGTAAATAAATCCAGCCAAGTGGAGATGTTCATAAATATGCTGATCTGGGAGCCCTGAGAGTGGGGAGTGGTGCTGTTAATGGAAATTTAGACACAACAAGCTTGACTGGCTGAAAAGAGCTCCGATGAAACTCAAAGCACATACGGCTGGCAAATCCAAGATGGCCACAGTGGTGCACATCATTCACCAAGTCTTCTGAGCTGGACTGAACAGGCTCTAAGCAGTGTTTCCAGTGACCGCGATGGGGATCAGCACTACAAACATCAGGTGTGCCTGAGAGGGGTTGCAGCGTTACTCCTTGAAGAGCAAACATGCAGGAGAAACCCAGGTAATAATGCTTTGAGCTGCAACATGGGGGAGAGAAGGACCCTGACTTGGGAAACAGTCTTTACCATGCAGTCGGAACCACGCAATACCATTACCAGGCAATGCTTTTACCATGCAGTGCCTTTACAATGCATGCCTTTACCACAAATATGCCTTTACCATGCATGCCTTTACAATGCAAGGTAACTATAATTAAGGTAAATGTTTATGTGCGTGTGTGTATATATATATATATATATATACATATATATATATATATATATATATATATATATAGAAAAGCGAAGAATATGGGTGTGGTGTTGGACAAAAGTAGTCCTGAGACAAGACTCAATACTATGTGGCTTAAACCAGCCCAGGGAATCAGAAAATGCAGTAGCTGCAGAGCGTGCAAATTTGGGGTCAAACTCCATTTAGCATGCGAGATGTGGCAATTTCTGGGAGCTTTAACTGAAAAACAGAATATGCCGTGTATGTCCTTCAATGCACCTGCGGTTTGAACTACATTGGCAGTACTAAGCTGCAGGTGCATGTAAGGATTTTACAACATCTGCCTGCTATTTTACACAGTGAGCCCGCTTATCCAGTGGAACATCATTTCAAGAGAAGTCATACCAATGACGTTGCTTGTTTGAAATACTTTGTAATAGGGGCAATTCCCAAATCACGTAGAGGTGGGAATCCTGAGCACCAGCTACGTCAACTCGAGACAAAGATGATATTAGAGTTTGACAGCAAATGGACAAACGGGCTCAACAATACTGAAGAAATGCACAATTTTTTTATAGATCTTCAGATTCCCCTATATTCCATTTCCTGATATGACTATGTAAACTAGGCTCCAAAATTAACCTAGTAATGCAAATTATTAGTTGGGGTAAATATGCATTCGCGACAGTGGTCTTGATATATGGGTTCCCTAATATCAAGCACATGAAATAATAAAATAACAAATAAATGAACAAATGAAAAAATGAATTTCCTATGGTAATACATTTGCACAGCTCTGAAGATATACAATTGTAATAATGTATATACATATTTATATATTTTTTACCTCCTTTTGCACTTCTTTTACCGATATGATGATATATTCTTTTAAATTGCTATTTATATGCTTTTAACAATTTTATCCAAATTCTGGTTTATTATTGTTAACAATATTATTAGAAATTGTCAGTCATACGGTTTGCACTTTCTAAGCTTATTTGCACATTTATGCACAGTTTTGCACAGTGGACTTGCTGCTATTTATGTATTTTGCACAGGGACTCCATATGCAATATGCAACCACAACTAACCTCATGTGGGGAAGACTATATATGTGACATAAGCTTTTTTGTATTTAAACAGTAATATAAATGTGATTCGGTGGTTAACATGAGTAACAATATAAAACAGTATTTATACTGTTATATTCAACACTATGGAGAAAAATGTATATGTAACGTTTTAAGATGCCTGTGTATATATATATATATATATATATATATATATATATATATATATATATATATATTCAAAATCACGAGTTGCTCTGAAAATTGCCTGGGGCCCCTCGGGAGGTGGCGTGTACTCCGGTCGAGCACGCCGGAAATTCAATAAAGGTCCGTACACAAAATAACACACGCTCTCAGTGACAGCCAAAGTAACACCAACAGCAAAGGTCCAAGGGTGTTTAATCGTCTGCTACATGTTTCGGCTTCTCACAAGCCTTGATCACGCAAACATTACATGGTGCACCGAGAATAAGTAAACAAACATAGTGCTCGAAATAGGACTGCAAATTAGTAAGGTGGCAGACATCTTGTAAGGGCTAAACCATGATAATCCAAATAAAGACCTGGGAAAGTGCTGTAATCAATACAAACGACGTAATATCCACCAATAGTACAATCATAATAAAATTATTAAAGAAATGCATGAAAATACATTGATAATAATTGGTGGCGTCCAAATCAAATGAAGCTTGCAACGTGCAGCGCAAATATCACATAAATGTTACTGAAGAAATGTCAAATATAGACGCGCTTAGGCAAGCAGGAAAGCCCTGTGAAAATAGGTCACGGACAACTGTCCGAAACGAAATTAACTAGTGCTGTCTCTGCCAATTAAAGAGACAGCACCATGGAGGTAAATGATACGGTGTACCTCAGTACAAGGTAACACAGTGAAAGCATGCGGATCATGGGCAAGTGCCCGTGTGTATAAAGAACTCGGAACAAATGGGCCGAGCAAAAATAAGCTGCTGTACAAATAAAGATACTTGCAGGGCGTAGCAGCAGTCCCAGGTGAAAGGGGAGTGGAAATCTGGTAATTGTTCATGCCCAGTGCTCACAAGGCAGTCCGTGATGTGTCCCGTTATGCCCAAGTGGGCGTGCTCTTAAAGGTATAGGCAGGAAAAGTGACTGAAGTGCCCAGGGAAAGTGCTGTGAAGGGCTAGTTTCCAAAAGTGCTCTGTAAAAAAGAGAGAAAACAAGATTAAATTCAAACGTGACACATCATGTACACATATTATTAAACAGGTTCCAGCAACACGTAAGAAGGTACAGTACAAGAACTCAACGGGCAAGACTACAGAATTATAGATAATCATCTTTCAGGTGTACAGCAAGTTCCTCATCGTGATTCAGTCCCCCCGGTGCCTTGGTACAGAAGGAAATGATGTATTTTGACTCAGTCTGTCTCAATTTCAGTAATCTGTTCCCGCCCCTGGGGTTCCTGATAACTTGTTCTAAGATGAAGAATTTCATCAATGAGGGATTGGAAAAATGATGTTCAGAGAAATGTCTGGCCACAGGATATTTAGTATCCTTGTGTATAATGGCACGGTAGTGTTCAAGAATGCGTTTTTTGGCAGGGGCGGTGGTACTCCCAATATACCAAAGTCCGCACGGACACACAATGACGTATATTACAAACATGGTACCACATGTAAGAAATTGCTTGATTTCTTTAGTCACCCCATTGTGTGTAACCTTCATGATTGAAGTGCTGCAACGACACGCCTTGCAGTGACCACAAGGAAAAAATCCCTTGAGGCCAATGTCGTGGCTGTCAGAATACACCGTGATGTCACTGTGGACACACAAATCCCTGATGTTCCTGCCTTTTCTATAAGTGATGCTTGGCCTCTCGGAAATAAGGTGGCCAATGGTAGCGTCACTCCTCAGGATATTCCAATTCTTGGCAACAATTCTGCGTACGTTGTTTGATTCTCTGTTGTAAGTGAGAATAAGACGTGTGTTGTTTTCTTCACCACATTTCTCTTCAGTTGGTTCATTGCGCAATGTGTCATTGCGCGCAACAGAATCTGCTCTCGTCTTAGCTTTCTTCAGTACCCACTCAGGGTAATTCCTGAGTCTAAAGCGTTCCATCATCTCGGAAGCGGCATGTTGGTAGCTGCTTTCCGAATTACAGTTTCTTTTTGCCCTGAGCAGCTCACCGTAAGGAATGCTCCATTTGAGCGGTTCAGGGTGACTGCTGAGGGCATGTAGAATACTGTTCCCTGCGGTGGCTTTCCTAAAAAGAGAGGTGTGGATGGTACCATCTTTAATGTCAATCCTGACATCCAGGTATTCTGCCATCTCCTTGCTGATGTTACTTGTGAGTTTTATATTGCAATTGTTCTTGTTAAGGCTATCGATGAAGCGCAACGCATCAGCCTCTGAGCCTTCCCAGATCATAAAAAGGTCATCGATATACCTCCACCAGGTAACCACGTGGCCAACATATTCGGTTAACAATGGGTCTGTGAAGATCGTATTCTCCCAATGCCCCATGAAGAGATTCGCGAAGCTCGGGGCAAAACACGAACCCATCGCGGTACCAATCTCTTGTTTGTAGATGGCACCGTCAAATAGAAAAAAGTTATTGCTCAAACAGAAATCCATCATCTCAAGGAGCATGTAAAAAATAAACGTGGCTGACGTTTTTTCAGCGAAGCACCGCCTAAACTTTCGAGAGAATCGTCTATCCAAACGAGCAGTGGCTGCATTGGAGCTTGACTCCCCGGGGAAGCGACCTGACATTAAGAAAAAGGTCTCCATGAAAACCGGGTAAGCAGCGCATTTCTCGAAGACAAAATTTATTAAAAGGGGACGTTACACGAAGTGATTTATTGAAGGCGAGGCGTAAAGGGGAGGTTAGATCGGCTGACAATTCACTCAGGTACCGGGCTCGGTACCGAAAAACACTGGGAAAATGTTCAGCGATGCGGCGCGTGAGGAAGCTGCTGTAGGGATGTTTAAGAAGAAACGAAACGAAAATATAACAATTGATTCTGGCACCAGAAAGACTCCAGGCGCCTTACTTGCTAAATACCAAAAACTTGAGAGGCTATACGAAAGGGAAATTAGGAAGTGGTGGGAGGCGACCTCTCTCCAAAATTATATCGAAGTGGAGAGGGTCCCTCGTGGGCTGCGTGTTTACACCATACCCGCCTACGAGAACCCAGACCCACAGCTCCTAGAAGAATGGAAGATCCACACTGCATCCTTTTGTGAAGGAAGTTTGAGGCTATTGGTAAAATTCGCCTGGAGCGACAGAGATAAGGTGCTCCAAGAAATCAAAGTATTGGATGAAGAGCTGGCTAAAAACCCTGATAAAAAAGAACATGATGAAATCATGAAAGAAATGCAAAAAAGACTGCAAAAATATGAACTGAAAATTCGGCAGAGGAAGGAAGAAAAATTCGATAGGGATGAGAGAGATTACGCTATGGGACGCACTCTGACCTTTGCCAGAAAATTCGATGCGCCCCGCAAAGAAATGATTAGTAAGAAATTGAATCCCTCACAGCCTTCTGAAACAATAGAAACTTCAGAGTCAGATATAACAGCATCCGAGCACTCAGGGGACGAAACAGCTGGACCATCCAGGCCCCTTAAGAAGACTCCTTTTCACGAGGAGTTCGACCTGATAAGAGCTACGTGGCTGCGAGGAGGCAAGACCAAACCCCCAGAACAAACCACAGAAGAACTAGGAGGGGGGGCAGGAAGAGGAAGGGGCAGAGGCAGAGGTGCAGCGCCAAACCAAGCGACCTTGAAAAAGAAAAAGAGAGGGGGAAGGTGGTAGAAACGGCTAACAATCTAACAATAGTCAATTTAACAGACAGAGTCCTAACTACAGATGAAGAGTCTGTTCTAAAATTGGGATTCTCGTTCTGTCCACCCGCCAACCTTGAATTTACACAAACGAGGATTGATCTCTTCAAATTTGTGCGCAAATTAAAACTGCACAAATATTACAAATTGAAACCTACCGTCAAAGAAACTAGATTCCTACAAAATACGATCAGGGACACAGACATCTTACAATTGAATGATTTAACAACACTCGAGGCCCTAGAAGAACTCAGAACCGAAAGCAGCAGTGAGACCAGAGAATCCAATACTTTGACACAGAGAAGTAGAACCTTGGGGATAGGACAGGAAGCACCACAAACTGACTTCAAACCTGTCTCACAGTTTCTCCCTCAAACACCACAAGACGCCATTGACACCTTCAGCGATGCAGTCATAAAAGACCTCAATGAATTCCGTAGCAAAGCCACACGCAAATGGAAACGAAATCCATTGACTAAAGGACAGACGTTGGCCTTGAAGAAATTACAGGAGGAACCTAATATAATCTTCAAACCCTCCGACAAGGGCGGCAATGTCGTTCTACTAACCAGGGACCAATATGTTGGTGAAGCTATGAGGCAACTGAACAATAATGATCACTATGAACGGACGACGCAGAGGAAATATCAAGAAAGCATAGAACAATATGACAAACTAATATTGAAATGGCATAACAAACAGATGCTGGACACTGATGAATATCTCTTTTTAAGGTCCAGCCACCCCGTCATCCCGACGTTTTATCAGCTGCCGAAAATTCATAAAGACATTGAGATGCCACCCGGGCGACCCATAGTATCTTCAATGGGTAGCCTAACGGAAAATCTTTCCATCTACATTGACCATTTCCTTTTTGAAGCAGTATTGACTCTCAGTTCCTATATCAGGGACACCAAGGATTTTATTATCAAGTTGGAAGAACTAACATGGACCAATCAGTACACTCTCATAGTTATGGACATCACTAGTTTATACACTTGTATTGACCATATGTTAGGCTTGAGAGCAGTAGAGTATTTTCTGAAAAAAAGACCACTTAAATTTGCAGGACACAGTGTCATGCTTCTTGAAATGACAGAATTTTGTCTTTTGAATAACATCTTCCTATTTGAGGGTAACATGTACAGGCAGGTCTCCGGGACCGCTATGGGCACCTGCTTCGCTCCCAGCTACGCGAATCTATTTGTGGGCTGGTGGGAGGAGCAGGTGGCCTGGTCCGACGGCAACCAGTCTTGGTCGAACCATATAGTCACCTGGCACAGATATATTGACGACCTGTTTATAGTTTGGGAAGGGTCAGAAGACAGTGCCAGAGAATACATCAGGCATTTGAATGACAATAACCTGAATCTCCGCTTTTCGGCCGAGGTGAGCTCAGTGGCAGTGAGCTATCTCGACCTGAAGGTGGAGATCAAAGACAACCAAGTGATTACATCTCTGTACAGAAAACCCACTGCAGGGAACAGCGTCTTACATGCTGAAAGTGGACACCCAACTGCTCTAAAGAGGAGTGTCCCCTATGGGGAACTATTGCGTCTCAGGCGCAACTGTTCTCAGGATGAAGACTTTTTGAGATCAGCTAACGAGTGTATTGAGAGGTTCAAATTGAGAGGATATGGGAGCTCACTCTTAACAAAAACTCTCAATAAAGTTTCTAAAATCCCACGCCACACATTACTGGCAGATACAAAGACCACTGAGACAGGTACCAAGGGCACAGGCAAATTTCGCCTTATTACATCTTTTTCTGAGGATGCTGGTTACTTAAAAACCACTCTAAAGAAAAATTGGCATATTCTGAAAACAGATCCAATAATTGGGTCTGATATTCCTCAGGGCCCATTGGTTACTTTCAAGAAAAACAGATCCATCAAAGACCTATTGGTACGGAGTCATCTAGATATCCCTAAAAAACAGGATAACACTCTAAAAAACATGCAAGGCTTCTTCCCATGTGGGAAATGTAAAGCCTGTACATACAGCAAAAGGGTGTTGGGATATGAGGTTCCAGGTATGCAAGAGCGTAAAAAGATAACTAAATTCATCTCCTGTCAAACTGCTTTTGTAGTTTACTGCTTGGTTTGTCCGTGCAATTTAAAATATATCGGGAGTACGGTGAACAATGTTAAATTAAGGATTTTGGAGCATATGCGAGCTATATCCAACAAGGACATGAAATCTCCTGTGGCTAGACATTATGCCATTAAACATAATAGCAACAGGGACGCCCTGCAATACTTTGGAATAGACCATGTGCCTGAACTTGTGAGAGGCGGGGATAGAAAAATGAAACTAAGACGCTTGGAGTCTAGATTCATTATCGATCTCCAAACTAAGACCCCTTTGGGCCTGAACAGCGGCGAAGAATTGGCCGTACATTTGGGGAAATAATCTGTAAAATTAAAAGTACCAATCTTTTCGTTCCCCCTCTTCTTCCTTTTCTATCTGTTATATTATTGACTTACATTCCCTATTGCTGATTGATGAATTTTGTATATATTGTAAATATGGGACACACACCTCACATGTGTACAAAGGAAATACTAAGCGGCTCTTTATTGGGCCGCCTATGCCGATCCACGGCTAGATTCTGTAGATGCTTGTAAATGTGTTAAACACGTGAAGTTACTGTCTATTTAGATTTTGAAACTTCCCGATAATATTACTTAATGGATGTGACCTGGGTTTAAAACTGTGATGATTATTTTATTTGGTCATAATTTACCCTTTTTTACAGGTTTAATGAAGCATTTGTAAATATGTAAGTAGTTGCACATTACAAGATGGTGCTCGCGCAATGAAGGTACAAGCGAGTAGTCCCATTTCCTTTTCTCCCATTGTGAATCACGTGTCACTTCCCAAATGCATTAATGCTACAGTGTTGCACGAATGAATTTGACATTGACAAAGGGGCTCTCCCGAAACGCGTCTGTGCGAAAAGTTATTAAAAAAGTGAATTCCGATCTTAAACCTCCCCGTGAGTGCTGTTTTCCTTCCTTCCCGGCTGGGAGAGGGGGGTCTTGGAGCTTTACATATATTACCTACTGGCGGTCGCCAGTAGGTATATATAGTTAGGATTTTTTCTCTATGGGATTTTTGAAAATTCTATGTCTAATAACTTTGGCGTTTGTGGACGGAATTGGCTGAAATTTTCAGGAAAATGGAACATTTTGTTTCTGAGCAGCCACTGAAAATTTGGGGGGGTTTGTCAAGGGGGGGCTGAGAAAAAAGGGGGGTCCCAAAACGTGTTTTTCCCATGTTAATTTCCATAGGGCGGTTGGCCTCACTTTTAGCCCGAACGGCTGAATGGATTTCCACGAAACTTGGCAAAATTGTAGATATTGTTTGCCCGATGTGCCTTTGCTATGTCTCAAGATATATGCTCCTGTGAATTTTGAGTAAATTAGGTTTAAAAAAAGATATATATCTAGAGCCGCGCCCCGGTGCGCGTACCGGGGAGCGCTCCGGGCGCGCCACGCGACTTGCGCACGGCAAGCTGATTGGTTCTCGGGTGTCTGTAAACATTCGAAACAGTCCGCAGCGGCCGCCATCTTGTGTCTCGGTAGGATTGAGACACAAGAGGTGGCAAAAATCAAAGGGGGAAATGAGCAAAAGGGGGCAGGGTACACCCCCCTGACCCCCTAGTTTTGATGTGGGGGCCATAAAAGGGTCCCGCGGGTAAAAAAAAAAAATTTTAAAAAATTCGATTTTCGCGGGGGGAGCGCCAGGTACGCGCACCGGGGAGCGTACGGGGGAGCGTACCATGGAGATAAAAAATGACACTTTTAAAAAAAAAAAATAGAATTTTTTTATAAATTGGAGGTAGTTCTGAAAAGAACTTTTTTTAGTTTTTGTCGTTTTATATTTTTTTAGACTTTTTAAAACAATTTTATATTTTTTTGGGATTTTTGTCAGGGGAAAAACAAAAACAGGGATTCCAAAACTGCTCAACAGGAGCAAAAAAATGTGAAAATTTAAGGACTGGCAGGGCAGCGGTGTTGCTGTTTCTTTATGGCAATGAGTTCAACACTCTGCTCCCCATAGCAGAGCAGTTCGTCACACTCCGTGCACAGAAATTTGATGCCTGCAAACACCGGCTGAATGTTAGGGACCATTCTTCCACGGGGTGGTCCCGAAGGTGTTGCTCCACCAGTGGCGGTGCTGCCGCCATCTGTGGGTAAATTCCGTGCCAGCTCTCTGACACTCTCCCTGGCAAAGTTGTTAGGGTGTCTTCTTTTCACATGCCTGATTAAATTAGCATTTCCAAAACTATATTTTTTCAGAGGATTGCCTCTGGATAAACTACTACCACAAATTTTGCAGGTTACTTTTGGAGCGTTGACTTTTTTTTGTCCTTCAGGGATGTCATAAAATTTCCAGATGAAATGGGTTTTTTTCTTCTGCTGAGGAGGGTCCTCATCTAAAAATCCGTCTGAATCACTGCTGGATGACTCTCCTGCAGCCATTGCTGTAGATCAGAAAAGTAGGAGATGAACAAAGTACACAGAACAGCTCTTGCTCTCTCCAAGTACAAAGCAATAGTGAGAGAAATGGGTGGGTTTCACACAATTTGGAAAAAAAAAAGTTCTGAACCAATGAAAAGTGTTATTTTAAAGTCACATGGTTTGACGCGCTTACGCTACGCGCCCCGGGGCGCGTCCCGGGGCGTGTTTCATAAGTGCATCAGGGCGTTTACGTTGCGCGATCGTATGCGCTTCCGGGTGCGCTTACGCGGTGCGTCGTAAAACGCATCTCGCGGCTACGCGATACGTGTCTTATGACGCAAGGCGTGGCGGCTACGCAATACGTCACGATGTTGTTTTCGTTCGCGGCAATAGCGCTATCGGGACGCTCATCAGTACGCGCCCCGGGGCGCGCCGCAAGATTGCGCTTACCCGTGCGTTCACCGGTCCGCGCCCCGGGAGCGCACCAAAAAGAATAAAAAAAAAAAATGACATAATTATACAATATAAAATTCGATTTAAAATGTATTATTTTTTAAAACTATAAAGATTTGCTATTAAAAAACCTATGAAATTCACAGAAAAAACCATAGGTTATAGACCATATATAGTTAGGAATTAGCATTTACAAAACCTTGAAAATTCACTGAAAAAACCATAGGTTATAGACCATATATAGTTAGGAATTAGCATTTACAAAACCTTATTTTACTCACACAAAACCATTGAAATTCCATATATAGTTAGTTGCACTAACTATATATCGCGCACCCGCAATCCACTGCTGATGATGTCACATATTACATCATTCATGACATGGTCAGTGACATCACTGATGACATCACTGATGACATCTCAAATGACATCACTGATGACATCTCATTTGACATTACTGATCACATCACTGATGACATCATTCATGTGATGATACGATGAACCTCTTCAGACTCTAATATAACCTTAGATACACTCAGTGTAAACAGACACTCACAGACTGTCACTCATCCATGTAGTTACTCACACACCTAGTCAGTCTTGCAAAGAATCAATCACACCTCCATTTCCTCAACTATATAGTTATACACACCTTACTTATTGGAACATATAATAACAAATATTTACTCTGTTATACAATCCCTGATACAAGTTCACAATAATCCATACAGCCAAACACACATTCACTGGCTCTTATGCACAGTTATTTATATATGTCAACTATCACATGTACTGTGTTTTACATATGTACTTACTTTGACATGTAGCACTGAGATATCCATTCACTCACCAATACACTCATGCACACAGTCAACCGCCCATACAGCTGTTTCCACATGCACTTTTGAACCCATACATCTAGTGAATCAACTGCTCACACATCTATGCACAGAGTCATACACCTCCCAGACACCCACACACACACTCAGTCTCCCATACAAATACTTGGGCAACTAATCAATAACCCATATAGTTAGTCATATAGCTAATGATCAACACATGCATCAGATTACAAAACAACAGACACAATAATGCACAATTTAAAACAGTTTAGTCACTAACCCATGCACTCAGTGAGACACATTTAATCACTCACTTATACAGTCAGTCATGCACCTACTAAATCCTTCATCCAGACACTTATACATCCACTCATTCTTCAATATGTAAGACATATTTTAACTTTACAGAAACATACAGTCACTGGATGTTGTCATCAGTGATGTCAGGATGTTGTCATCAGTGATGTCATCAGTGATGTCATTTGAGATGTCATCAGTGATGTCATCAGTGATGTCACTGACCATGTCATGAATGATGTAATATGTGACATCATCAGCAGTGGATTGCGGGTGCGCGATATATAGTTAGTGCAACTAACTATATATGGAATTTCAATGGTTTTGTGTGAGTAAAATAAGGTTTTGTAAATGCTAATTCCTAACTATATATGGTCTATAACCTATGGTTTTTTCAGTGAATATATATATATATATATATATGACATTGGACGTTGCATCATTGTACGCATCAATACGCCACAATGACGGCATTAGAGCTGTTAACTACTACCTGAACAGACGAGAAATCAATTTTTCTGCACACAACTCTATGTTGATCGCTATGATCAAAACCTGTTTAGAACAAAATTATTTTTTGTTTAACAATCAGGCGTACCAACAAACTAGAGGGGTAGCTATGGGGGCCTGATTTTCTCCCAGCCTAGCGTGCTTGCACATGGGCTGGTGGGAGGAACAGGTCCTCATGGTACAACATCAGGCTACTATGGAAAGCCATGTCCCCCTGTACCTGAGGTACATAGATGACCTCTTTTTCATACGGCAAGGTACAATGCAGGAAGCTAGCGGATTTGTAGAACAGCTTAACACCAACAACTTAAATCTAGAATTTACATCCACAATGAGTACATCGTGTGTATGCTTCTTGGACATAGAGGTATATATAGAGTCAGGAGCACCAGCGACTAGGCTATACAGGAAGCCAACTGCGGCTAACACCGTCCTGCACACGGCGAGCCAGCACCCCCACCACTTGATACGGAGCATCCCCTTTGGGGAGATGCTTCGCATCAAGAGAATTTGCAGTAATTAAATTGAGTGTTCCAGGGCTCATGAAGCTAGTAAACAACGTTTTCTGGCGCGGGGATACTTAGAGGGTGTACTAGTGAAGGCGATGGACCGCTCTAACATCATTTCTCGAGCCTAGGCTTTAGCTCCAAAAACTGTGTCATCAACACCTCAGCCAGACACTGTTTCTGACTCCTCCAGAATCATTGTCACTTTTAACCAATAACATAAGGAGATCCGGAAAATTTTCAGCCGTAACTGGAACTTGGTGACAGGGGATCCTGTCATTGGTGGTCTGGTCGGCAGAAGACCGGAATTTTCCTTTAGAAAGTCCACGTCTATGTCTGACAGGCTTGTAAAGAATTACTTGGAACAACCCATCTCAGAGACATTTATGGCACTGAGAAACGGTTTCAAAAAATGTTCAAGTTGCAAAGCATGCAAAAATGGTTGTAGCAAAACACAGTATTCTGCACCATTTAAAGATAAACCTGTACTAATTACAAAACAGCTTTCTTGTAAATCTGAGTTTGCAGTTGATGTGCTGCAGTGTCCTTGTGACCTCCGGTATGTAGGGAGCACCCGACTGCCGGCTCAAGAGAGGATACTGCAGCACATAAGAGCAATTACCACCAAGGACCAGTCTTACCCTGTGGCATGCCACTTTCAAAGTACCCACGAGAGTGACCCCAAATATCTCTCTTATTATGTTATTGATTGCATATTGCCTCTCAAAAGAGGTGGCAACAGAGATGCACATTTGAGGGTCCTGGAAACTCGCTATATCCTTGAATTAGACAGTCGTACCCCCGGGGGCTGAACGTTAGCGAGGATCTGTATACCTGTCGGTGAATTATCAACATTTGTATTAACATCTAGGAGTATTGTTATACTCAAGGTAACAGATATATTTATTTCATCTCGTTTAATTTGGCAGCCACATTTGAATCTTGAACAGTCTTCTCATTTCTAATCACCATGGTTTTAGCTGGTTTAGAACATCAGTCAGACGGTTACAATCGGTAGGGAGGGGCTCCTCCCTTTATACTGAAAATTTGATAACATTATTTCAGATACTTGTATTTGACTATTTCACTTGTTGCACTTTGCACTTTATCATTAGATTTTGCACTTAGCTGTGATAGCTGCTCCTTGCCACGATATGGGAGAAAATGACAACTTGCTTATGTTTACAGAGGCCATTGTTTACATTTGCACAAAACACTTTAATTTAGATCCCCACTTGGGATTTATTTTGCACAGGTTTTTACTTAGGAAACTTGGCCTTGAATGTAATAACATCACTTATTGTTTTTAGGATATTTATGTATTTATATATTTATTAATTTATTTATATACATATTTATTCTATTGCTTGATGTTGCACATTTATATATATCATATATTACATGAGGGAATTAAGACCCACTTTGGGTTATATTTGTGACCGATAAGACTCTAATAATAATTGCAGTCTTTTTTCTGTTTCCTTATCTGGAACCTGTGACTGTGTGGGTGGGAACCATTAGTCCGCCCTTCGTGTTTTGTATTTAAACTCCCCATGTGGCTTTGCGATCACATCATGTGATCAAGACAGTGGTTACTGTCGAAACGCGCAATGGCGGGCATGCTGAGCGAAAATATGCTTGAATAAACTCACTTTGTTTGGCACCAAGTAAACGGGTTCCTCTCTTCGTCTTTCCAGTCCGGTGGAACGTGGCAGGGCTGGGATTGTTTGGCGAGTTCTTTCTTCATATATATATATATATATATTTTCTGTATACTTAGGTGTGGAAATTGCACACGCGGAGGCCAAATCAGAATTAACCAAAATTCTTTATTACCGCAACACTGCTACGCGTTTCGACACCGTAGTGTCTTGATCACGCAATACTCTGCAGTACAACACACCGTGCCTAAATACAAATTTTTCATTTCCACAGTAAAAACAGAAAAGGGGTTAGATTAGTTATATCACAATCTCCTCCTACTATTATCTGCATCTATTTGTGCGCCATTTTGTAGTGGTATATATCCATTCTAAATTTCATTCATTTTTATGTACATGATACGAGACAATAATTCTTAATCTGTTATCACGCAAAATCATTGTAATCAATTAATTTTCAACATAAAAACGATCAAAAAAGAGAAAAAAGCCATTTAAACATTATTGTGTTTTTTGATCATGAAATTCATCGCGGTCTTTTCCGCATAGCTGTTAGGATCATCCTATTTGATGGCTGTACATTTCTAACCATCTGCATATACAGATATATACAATGTTACGTACTAGTGCCTAACATCAACCTTCTGCGATGATAACTTTATTGACTCTGTTGCAAGACATTCTATACCCTCGGACTAGTGCCAAACGGTTTCTATATAATTTTTGTCGGACTAGTGCCTGACCTCAACTCATTATTATCACAACTTTATCAGCCAATTATGAATTTAAATGTTCACTACTTTAGGACTAGTGCCAGAATAATGTCTCTTGTGTCACAATTATGATTTTCGTCTAGGATACGGAGATAGATTTACAAAATTACTCCACTCCACAAAATTAAGACACTACGGTGTCGAAACGCGTAGCAGTGTTGCGGTAATAAAGAATTTTGGTTAATTCTGATTTGGCCTCCGCGTGTGCAATTTCCACACCTAAGTATACAGAAGCTAATTCAGCTGGCGTCAGGGCTCTGGCCGGCGTTGCACCAACCGACAATGGGACTGATCCCAGGATGGAGCCCACAACTGGTGGATATTATATATAAATATATATATATATTTCACACATGTTATAGTTAGCTGGGCATTTCACTCATACAAAACCATTGAAATTCCCCCATTATAGTTAGTTCAGCTAAATTTAACTCTCGCGCTCGCAATGCATTGCTGATTACATCACTTATGACATCACTCATGACATGGTCAATGACATCACTCATGACATATATATATATTATCTACTGGCGGTCGTCAGTAGGTAGTTATAGTTAGAACCTAGTTTCCAAAGGAAATCCGCAACATTCTATTTGGAATAACTTTGGCGCCGGTGGACGAATCTTCGCGAATTTCTCCAAGAAAATGGCCTGCTCCGCTCCGCTCCTTCCCTGTAAGGTTGGGGGTGATTCATGAAGCGGGGGCTGAGAAAAAAGGGGGTCCCAAAACATGTTATCCCCATGCAATATTCCATAGGACCTTTAGCCAGAACTACAGCCCGAACGGCTAAACGGAATTACACCAAATTTTCGCAGATCACCATTTTTGTTGAATGGTGTAAATCCGTTTAGTAGTTCCTGAGAAAATCATAAGTAAAATCATAAGTATATCTAGAGGAGCTTACCGTACTCTGTACTGTACTGTACTCTGGCAGCCATCTTGTGCCTCGGTAGAACCGAGGCACCAGAAAGCAGAAAACAAACACGCAAAGGGGGCAGGGTAGACACACCCTGACCCCCTAGGCCTGCTCAGGGGGTCCCACAAGGAACCCCAAGGCCCAAAAATGTATTTATTTATTTTTTTAAATCACGGGGTACGCATTCGTACGCGGAAAAAAACAACAAAATCCTGGTCTGGTTTTTATAAAATTAGCCCCCGGGGGGACCAAATCCCGGGGGCATATTTAAAATAAAGTGCCCCAGGGACCGCCACCCCCGGGGGGCAAAGTCATTATGCTAGCGGGGGGGGCACACAGCCCCCTGCAGCCCCGGGGACCGCCACCCCCGGGGCAAAGAAGACATTAATGATGGGGGGCCTCTAAGGCCCCCCGAGCCCCAGGGACCACCACCCCCCTGGGGCTTTGTTACTAAGAATGCAGGGGGGCTCATGGACCCCCCCGCAGCCCTGGGGACCGCCACCCCCGGGGCAAAGACATTAATGATGGGGGGCCTCTAAGGCCTCCCCAAGCCCCGGGGACTGCCACCCCCCAGGGCTTTGTTAGTAAGAATGCTCACGACCCCCTCCCCCCGCAGCTCCGGGGACCGCCAATCCCCAGGGCATCATTTAAAAAATAAAAACCCTTTGTGGGGGGCTCAAGCCCCCCCACATGCCCCGGGGTCCGCCACCTCCCCGGGGCACTAATATGCAAAATAGGAGGGTCCGTGACGGACCCCCCAGCCCCAGGGACCACCACCCCCCGGGGCTTCGTAGATGTTGGGAGGGGGGCCGTGCGTCCCCCCCTGGAGCCCTCGATGGCCCTGGGGACCGCCACCCCCCAGGGCGGGCTCCTGCAGTGTCTCGGGGTGCCTACGCCCGGGGCTTTGTTAGTAAGAATGCAGGGGGGTTCACGGCCCCCCCGCAGACCCAGGGACCGCCAACCCCGGGGCATCATTTAAAAAAAAAACCTGTGTGGGGGGTCTCAAGCCCCCCCACATGCCCCGTGGACCGCCACCCCCCAGGACCGGCTCCTGCAGTGTCTCGGGGTGCCCACCCACGGGACACTGCTGTTTGCTATGGTAGGGCGGAAGCCTCGCGGCTCCCACCCTACCACAGCAAACTGCTTTGATTTTTGAAAGAGATAGCAGGAAACCTCACTGCCCGCAAACTGGACCACAACCCTTGAAATCTGCGAGAGCAAGAAGGGCAATGGCGCCACCAAGGACTGGACCTTGGTTTGGGCCCCAGTAAACTTGAAAGGTAGTTTACAGGGGATCACAGGAACCAAAACGGTATTTTCACAGCCAAAATAACTTGGAAGTTACATCTACATATATGCAGTCATCACGGGACTCGGAACGTACTTCAAAGACCACAATGCCTGAACGCGACACCAACTTAGGTGCCCACCAGGGGGCAAACACTTTCTTCAAAAGCACAGCAAATGTGGCCCCTTACGTTTCATGCAGACTCGTGATTGCTCCTGGCTCCACCTTTGAGAAAGGTCAGTTAGACCGAAATGCATCAGGGACGAAGGAACTATAAAACGCCAGCACTTTGAAAATTAAAAATAAACCTACTTGTTTCCCAATCGTGAATGTGTGCGGCTCAATTCCTCTGCCTCAGAGACTAGTGTTCATATATATATATATATATATATATATATATATATATATATATATATATATATATATATATATTACCTACTGGCAGTCGCCAGTAGGTATATATAGTTAGGATTTTTTTGAATAGGGATTTCTGATAATTCTATGTTGAATAACTTTGGCATTGATGGACGGAATTGGCTGAAATTCCAGGAAAATGGCACATTTTGTTTCTGAGCGTCCCCTGAAAGTTTGGGGGGGTTTCGTCAAGCGGGGGCCGAGAAAAAAGGGGGGTCCCAAAACGTGTTTTTAACATTGAGTTTTCCATAGGGCGGTTGGACTCACTTTTAGCTCGAACGGCTGAATGGATTTCCACAAAACTTGGCAAAATTGTAGGGACTGGTAGCCCGATGTGCCTTTGCTATGTCTCAAGATATAGGCTCCAGTGGTTTTTACGAAAATTAACTTTGAAAAATATATATTGGGCTACATTGGGCTATATATATGTTAGAGCCCAAATGTAGCCCAATGTAGCCCAATGTAGCCCAATGTAGCCCAAAGATGGCCACCAGAGACAAAAAAAAACAAATGTAGCCCAAATATCAGCCAGATGTAGCCCAACTATAGCCCAATTACAGAATGTCCCAGAGTGTTCTAAAGAACAACTAGAATGCTAACAGTCTTACTTATGACAAAAGTATGGCACACCTGAAGTCATCTTGATTGGAATAAAGTGGTAACACTTAATACATTTAATTTGAAAAGGAACAAAATGAGGGGTTTCATTTTGCCATAGAAATGTTATATATATATATATATATATATATATATATATATCACCTACTGGCAGTCGCCAGTAGGTATATATAGTTAGGATTTTTTTGAATAGGGATTTCTGAAAATTCTATGTTGAATAACTTTGGCGTTGATGGACGGAATTGGCTGAAATTTTCAGGAAAATGGCACATTTTGTTTCTGAGCGTCCCCTGACAGTTTGGGGGGGGTTTCGTCAAGCGGGGGCCGAGAAAAAAGGGGGGTCCCAAAACGTGTTTTTAACATTGAGTTTTCCATAGGGCGGTTGGATTCACTTTTAGCTCGAACGGCTGAATGGATTTCCACAAAACTTGGCAAAATTGTAGGGACTGGTAGCCCGATGTGCCTTTGCTATGTCTCAAGATATATGCTCCAGTGGTTTTTACGAAAATTAACTTTGAAAAATATATATTGGGCTACATTGGGCTATATATATGTTAGAGCCCAAATGTAGCCCAATGTAGCCCAATGTAGCCCAAAGATGGCCACCAGAGACGAAAAAAAACAAATGTAGCCCAAATATCAGCCAGATGTAGCCCAACTATAGCCCAATGACAGAATGTCCCAGAGTGTTCTAAAGAACAACTAGAACGCTAACAGTCTTACTTATGACAAAAGTATGGCACACCTGAAGTCATCTTGATTGGAATAAAGTGGTAACACTTAATACATTTAATTTGAAAAGGAACAAAATGAGGGGTTTCATTTTGCCATAGAAAGGTTATATATATATATATATATATATATATATATTACCTACTGGGGGTCGCCAGTAGGTATATATAGTTAGGATTTTTTTGAATAGGGATTTCTGAAAATTCTATGTTGAATAACTTTGGCGTGGATGGACGGAATTGGCTGAAATTTTCAGGGAAATGGCACATTTTGTTTCTGAGCATCCCCTGAAAGTTTGGGGGGGTTTCCTCAAGCGGGGGCCGAGAAAAAAGGGGGTCCCAAAACTTGTTTTTTACATTGAGTTTTCCATAGGGCGGTTGGACTCACTTTTAGCTCGAACGGCTGAATGGATTTCTATGAAACTTGGCAAAATTGTGGAGACTGTTTGCCCGATGTGCCTTTGCTAGGTCTCAAGATATGTGCTCCAGTGGATTTTGAGAAATTAACGTTAAAAAAAATATATATATCTGTGACAGCGTCCCGGTTGTTGTGTTGTGTGGGTGATGTAAGTACCAACATGTAGGTACCAATGAAGAGTCTAAAATTCAATGCACACCGTCTCCTCTGTAGATATTTTGTATGTTCTAATATGGGTTATTTAAATGTAAATGTGTGGAAAAGCACTTCATGCTTTAAAGCAATTGTATTTTTGAACTGATTGTTCTTTCCTCTTAGTCCTCCTCTTTGTTTTTTTTTCCCCACACTCTTCTTCAGCATGATAGTTGATAAATTCGTTCCCTCAAAAAATGTATATACATAAAAAAATTATATTAAATACATATAAAATATATTTTTCCTTTAAAAGAAGAATACATTTTACAGCTTTTCATATTTGCTATTAAAAAACCATTTAAATTCACTGAAAAAACCATAGGTTATAGACCATATATAGTTAGGAATTAGCATTTACAAAACCTTGAAAATTCACTGAAAAAACCATAGGTTATAGACCATATATAGTTAGGAAATAGCATTTACAAAACCTTATTTTACTCACACAAAACCATTGAAATTCGCATATATAGTTAGTTGCACAAACTATATATCGCGCACCCGCAATCCACTGCTGATCATGTCACATATTACATCATTCATGACATGGTCAGTGACATCACTGATGACATCACTGATGACATCTCAAATGACATCACTGATGACATCACTGATGACAACATCCAGTGACTGTATGTTTCTGTAAAGTTAAAATATGTCTTACATATTGAAGAATGAGCGGATGTATAAGTGTCTGGATGAAGGATTTAGTAGGTGCATGACTGACTGTATGAGTGAGTGATTAAATGTGTCTCACTGAGTGCATGGCTTAGTGACTAAACTGTCTTAATTTGTGCATCATTATGTCTGTTGTTCTGTAAACTGCTGCATGTGTTGATCAGTAGCTATATGAGTAACTATATGGGTTATTGATTGGTTGCCCAAGTATTTGTATGGGAGACTGAGTGTGTGTGTGGGTGGCTGGGAGGTGTATGACTCTGTGCATAGATGTGTGAGCAGTTGATTCACTAGATGTATGGGTTCAAAAGTGCATGTGGAAACAGCTGTATGGGCGGTTGACTGTGTGCATGAGTGTATTGGTGAGTGAATGGATATCTCAGTGCTACATGTCAAAGTAAGTACATATGTAAAACACAGTACATGTGAGAGTTGACATATATAAATAAATGTGCATAAGAGCCAGTGAATGTGTGAGTGGCTGTATGGATCATTGTGAACTTGTATCAGGGATTGTATAAGAGAGTAAATATGTGTTAGTATATGTTTGAATAAGTAAGGTGTGTATAACTGTATAGTTGAGGAAATGGAGGTGTGATTGATTCTTTGCATGACTGACTAGGTGTGTGAGTAACTCCATGGATGAGTGACAGTCTGTGAGTGTCTGTTTACACTGAGTGTATCTAAGGTTATATTAGAGTCTGAAGAGGTTCATCATATTATCACATGAATGATGTCATCAGTGATGTGATCAGTAATGTCAAATGAGATGTCATCAGTGATGTCATCAGTGATGTCATTTGAGATGTCATCAGTGATGTCATCAGTGATGTCATCAGTGATGCCATTTGAGATGTCATCAGTGATGTCATCAGTGATGTCTTTTGAGATGTCATCAGTGATGTCATCAGTGATGTCACTGACCATGTCATGAATGATGTAATATGTGACATGATCAGCAGTGGATTGCGGGTGCGCGATATATAGTTAGTGCAACTAACTATATATGCGAATTTCAATGGTTTTGTGTGAGTAAAATAAGGTTTTGTAAATGCTAATTCCTAACTATATATGGTCTATAACCTATGGTTTTTTCAGTGAATTTTCAAGGTTTTGTAAATGCTAATTCCTAACTATATATGGTCTATAACCTATGGTTTTTTCAGTGAATATATATATATATATATAAAGAAATTTACAGGTTGGGGTAGATAGAGTTATTGGGTGGCACCTGTTTTAGGGTTTATCAGTGGGTAGGTGTATAGAGGGTAAGGGTGATTATAGGGTTTAGCGGTGGATAAGGGTAGTGGGTGGTAAGGGTATTTTTAGGCTTATGGAGTAGGTAGAAGCACTGTGTGGTACGGGTGATTTAAGGTCTAGGAGTGGGTAAGGGTATTGGATGGTAATAGTGTCTGTAGGGTTTAGGGGTCAGTAGGAGTATGGGTTGGTAAAAGTCCCCCCAATTTAAAAAAAAGTTTTTATATATAATATTTATATTTATAGTCACTGAACAAACCATAGGTTTCAGGGGCGTTATAGTTAGCTGGACATTTCACTTGTGCAAAACCATTGAAATTCCCCCGTTATAGTTAGTTCAGCTAACTATAATTCGCGCGCCCGTAATGCACTGCTGATGTCGTCACATATTACATCACTCATGACATTGAGGTTCTGTGAATTCTGAACCCTTGGGTTCCATTTTGTGTATGGCAGCCATTTTATGGTTGCCCTCACATAGGCCATGATTGTGGCTAAAACTAGCTTTTAAGGACATGTAGACCTTAGCTTGAGTTCATGCTGACTCCTGTTTGACCTGAGTGAACTGACCCTGTTGCCTGAAGCTGACCTTGTTAAACCAGTTCCTGCCCTTTAGCTGATCAAGATTGAGGATCAAAGCACAGGACATTGTAGAGTTTGGTATGCACACACACACACCCCTTATCCTGCTTTCTGTTCCTTCTTTTATGGCCTGTTAATGATATGGGTTGTGGTCCTTTTATTATGGGTTTGTCCGGCTTGTCTAAAGAAGAATGTTGGGTTTGTTCAATGATTGATTATGGGCCGGACAACTGTAAAATGGGTTTGTCGTTTGGCAGACCTTGCATGTCCATGTTAGGCATTTTTTGCATGATTGCAAAAGCTAGGACTGCCCCTTACTTGTATGCTGAAGTTTGTAACCCTAAGCATATAAAAGGCCTCTGTTTTCTGTATTCCTCAGACTACCTCATTCAGTTGCTGCGGCTTCTGTGTGACGTGGCCTCACTTATTAAATTTAATAAAGATGTCTTTTTATATTTTCAGCTTCTGCGCCAAGTTCTTTTTTTATTAGTAAGTATTCCCCGAGAATGAACACTACAGTTCTTCAAATGGCGCGGCCAACGTGGGCTTCATCAGAGAAGTGACTTTCTGTGGGAGTGATCTTGTCAGGAGGCTGAAATCTACTGAGGAGGAAAGGATGGGACTCTGCTACTTTGTGCACAAGGATTCTGGAGATTCTCTGTCTTCGCAGCCCGGTATATTTCTGACCTTCCTGATTTTGATTCTCCACATGATGTCACTCCTGACTGAGAACCTTTTTGGCGTGAGTATTCTAAAAAAGACCATTAGGTCATATAGAACTTGACAGTTGGAATTTGGATAACCTTTTGATTAGTACAAGTGGGTCGCTCCCACGACTTTGTTTGGGTTCTTGGTTTTGATTTGGTTATTGCAACTACCAAAGCCGAGGGGCTCGTATATTTATGAGTATATCGTTTTTGATAACCCCTTGAAGTTTGAAGCTAGATTAGTGAGCTATAAGATGCCTGGTCTTAGCAAATTTAGGACTGTAACTTTGGAACTTTGGAATTTGTGTTGGCCAACTTTGGATTTGTATAGGTTTGTAAATGCGAATTGCAATTTGTGTAGAACAGGTAATGAGGAGAATTTTCTCTATTTGGTTTAGTTGAACGGTGCACGTATGAAAAGTATATTAAGCACTACATTGATTATAATATTGTATATTTTATAATATGTTTGGCATGCCTGTTTAAAAGCTCACATACGAAGAATGTGTGACTTTATTTGGAAGGTACCATAGTGTGATGTGAAGTAAATTAGCCGGCTTCCCTAGAGGGAATATCTAAATAGGTTTAGATTTACAAACATATTTCTTCCTTGGTGATTTTGTAATCCCCAGGGAATTAAAATATAACATAATACATATAAGGATCCTTTGTTCTGCGCAATGTTATGAAGGAAGATATGCAGAGCGATTTTTTGGTGTTCTGCTAGCCAAACCTAGTGAATTGAGTGTATTTTCGCTTCTTGGACATACATCAGTCTGTTGGGCTGTTTTTTCAGTCTTTTGAAACACAATTGAGAAGCGTTTCTTGTAAATATGACTTACAACTAGTATTTACAAATGGTTTGGTTTAAGTACAGTCTGTGGGCTGTCCTTTGTTTTTGTTCTGAGTATTGGTTTGTGGGTTAAATGTGTGTTTAAATGTCTATGTGGTTTTCCCATTAGTGCAATTTCTGTAAGTGAATAGCGTTGGCGCTATTTATGAAATGCATGGCTAAAGCGCGCCGTATTGTGTGTCCTGAGTGTTTCACCCCTTTCTGTTTATGTCTGAAATAAGGGATGCAGCTTGCTTTTATATGTGAAATTAGCCAAAATGATTGGGTTTATTAAAAATAATTATTAAATTATGAAAAATAATTATTAAAAATAAGTGCTACAAAATTCGTTTTTTACTGTTCATGAAGCTTAACGCTCATACTGTGACCTCCTAGCATTATAATTTAATTTGAGTTGTGTTGCACTGCATAATGAGGACTTTAGCATATGACATCTCACTTAGCACAGGCGTAAAAACTCATTTTTCTAAGGATTTACAGAAGATATGTCTAATGTCTAATATCTGTAATATGTAAAGAACATTCTGAGGATGATTAATATGTAACATACTTATAGGATATTTATTTTTAAGTGCCCCAAATATCAAAGTCGATTTTGGGTATTTGTGCCATTTATAATAGCTTTAAAGTGCTTTTAGGCTTCAGTGAATGCATACATTTAGGTATAATACAAATTTGCAGGCTGTCCTCATTTGGGGTTTGCTTTTAAATGGCCCAGTGAGATTCATTCAAGGTTGATGAAATAAGTACCATTGCAACAAGCACTTGTTCTAAAATTGGTATGTGTGTTATTAGGTTCTGTGAATTATTCACAGGAAATGTTGTTTAATAATCTGGAAACAGAGATAATTTTTTTAGCGCATAAAAATGAGACATTATTTTTCAAAATAGAGTGAATTATTGCAGGTTAGGAGGAATTAGGAAGGTTTTTTGCCTTTGTCAGCCACAGAATGAGCAGAGGGTGGGGGCTGGAAGAAGCTGCAGCTGGCTCAAGTCGCGCTGAGGTGTTATCTTTGGTTTCCCTGTAAACAATGGAAGGAGGCTGTCATGTTGACATTTGTAACCTTTTAAATTAGGGACTTGTCTCTGTGAAATGCACAATGACCTTGCTAAACAGGCCTCTAAAAGGAAGGGTTTCTGATTTCTCCACAAAATTAAAGAACTTAATTCCAAAGGGAAAATATGAAAAAGGTTTCTTTGAAAGTCCCAACACATGCTAAATGCTCTGCAGAAATTATATATTTGTATCTCTGCCTCTAAAAAATTAATGTCTGCTAGTTGCTTTTATTTGACCGAAAATGGAGCATTGCATTAAGTTTTAGATAGAAAATAAGACAAAGCTTTTTATTGAAATTTTGAAGGCTACATGCCTAAGTGAGAACGAATTGTGGCGCAAGGCTAACATGGAGTGTCAGTGAAAGAATTTTACTTTTGGAAAGTTAAAAGGGCTTCATGTTGCAAGGTGACTGACAAGATGGTAACAGTTAAGTAATGGAAATTTATTTTTGTGTCTGTTAATGTGTATTATGTTTTGTCTTCTGATTAAAAGTTATAATTGATGTCTGTTTGTTATGAGAAATGTCTCTCTTTTGTGTGTTGTGTTTTTTTTTCTTCTGCCAACAGATCATTCATGGATTGTTCTGGGTGATTTTAAGGCTGACAAGACACGTGAGTTTGGTTGGTTGAAAAGAGATGTGTTTTTGCGTAATTTCTTTGAAAAGAAATGTGTGTGCATTTTACATATTCTTGCATTTTATCCTTTTATGAATTGTTCCTGCTGGTCCTGTGTGTCAGAAGTGACATACAGTAAGTTGCATTTGACAGCTAAATCTCCACTACCTGGTGATCTGCTGTCAAAAAGGAGGGTAAGGAAAGTAAGTGTGAGGAAAGTAAGAGAAAGTGTGTAAAAGAAAGTGTAATTTTGATGAAAGTGTAATTTTGATTTTAAACCTGACAAATTAAGAAGGTCTCAATAGTGGGTTTTGGGCTGCAGGTTCACAGTGCATAAAGTACGGGACTTGAAGTGGGTGCGTCACCGCTCATTTACATATGTTATTGTCTTGTCTATGTTTTTTGTGCTTGATATACAGCAAGTATATCTGATGGCTTGACATGTGCGTTTTGTGCGTTTTTTTGCATGTTTTTTGTTTTATGTTGCTGCTTTTAATACTATTACAAGTTTACCTGTGTTGGGAAGGGATATACATGACAATGTGTATCCTGCAAACAGTTGGGTAGATTTGCTTTGACACTAAATTTCACAGAAAAACAGACAACACTTCATCAGTGTATGTCAAATTTGGCTTTAATGGTATTTGAAGGAAAATAAAAAAGAGATATACAGAATCAAAGTGTGTCACATGCTGTTAGTCACGTACTGCCCCTCCCCTTAAGGAACAGGCAGCCCTAAAATTATGTATCCTGAATTGGACGTAAGGATAAATTATAGATCTGTGACTTTTGTGCATGGTGACCTAATTTTTATATTACATTAGTCAGTTTTGTTCTGCTTCCTAAATAGTGTATGGCCTTGTACCATAAAGGAAACAAGGTTTAATTTTTTTTCCCTGAAAAAGGAACTGGAACATTAGCTGAGATTACCGTATATGGTGTAGAGGCCAGCGGTAGAGCTGACTATCATGAACTATTTTGATTTTTATGTATCAACCCCACTCTTGGTGTTGTGTCACATGCCTGACTATCACCCAAGTAATTTCTTGTTCTTCCTATAGATTTTTCTTTCGTCACTTCTCCCCTGATTGATGTTGCATCGCCTCTAGTAATTGGGGATGTTAGCTGTGTCCTAGTCCCATTTTCCCTTTTCCATATTCCTTTCACCAGTTAGCCTTCTTTTATTATTATTATTGTATTAGGTTCACACTTCCAGATTGCAGTAATGTACTAGGAACCCCTATATTATGTATAATTCCCTTTTGTATGACTAGACTGTTTTTAAGAATTTTCTTTAGGCCTAACTCGATGTTTTCCAGTCTAACCGTCATGGTAGTGATGGACTGGTTAACTGATTCAATGCTATTATAAGACAAGTTTCCACATTTTGATTATTAGTCTGTGTATTGCGTAGTGCACTTGATGCACAGTTATTAAAAGGGAGGTATCTTCATGTCCCTGATAATCTGTAATATGCGATTTCTCTTTTGAAATGTTTTAGATAAGGAATTTAGGAACACCTATATGTAATTATTGAGAGAAAAAATGTGTTTACCCCATTAGACGATGCCACTATGTGTGAGGACATCCATTTAGATAAAATTCTCATATAGTTATCTACCCTTAGATGGTAGAGGATATGCTCTCACATGGAAACCCAATTAAAGAAATTAGAGGCACTGTTTTGCTTATTGCCTTTGTCTTTGTACTCTATGAGAATGACAGTGTGTTCTAGACCAGAATTGTCTCATGGCGTATGGCCACTCCCTCGCAGATTGCAGGCCACCTGCTGGCAATCCTCTTGTTAAAAACAAACAGTTTTTGTACTAAATTGAAGGAAAATAACAAATGTGTCCCATGTCCTACGTCACTAGGTTCTGCGGGATTAAGTCATAATAACCTGCGGACCTTTGATGAAAAGCTAATTCCCATCAGTGACAGTCCCAGCACCCAGACAGCGATCGCCAACGTGTCATCAGTGGTATCTCCAACGTTTTGTACTTGCTTCATCAGAAGGCGTTGAACATCAGAAAAGAAGGAGGAGCTGGTTTTGCCACAGAACCAGAGTTTCAGTGCAAAAGAGCGAAAGAGAAGGATTCCAGTTATTTTAAGTTTTTAGTTTTTCACCTGTCATATGCTGGTAACCTCTGACAGTAGGCAGTCCATTGAGGCCCTTGGCCTGAGTTTTGGCCACACACCCCCTTTTCTTTGCTCCAACGGAAAGGCAGTTCACCAGAGGATCTAGGATTGGAAAAAGGCACTACATTGTAGTACCTATGATTAAATGGAAGAGCAGCCCGAGCATCCTCTGACACTGAAAAGCGAGTGTTGGAGTCTGAAAGTGTTGCTGAGTATGAAAGCCTGTTGCTCTTTCCTGATTAATAGTACTTGGGTCTGCATGAGATGATCTGTGCCCATGATCAATGGAGAGCACACTATCTGTAGTGCCTGCTGCAGAGGAGAGATATTGGTGCACTGCATTGAGACATTGAGACTGTCAAATAAGCTGCAAGTGTTTGCCAGGAGGGCACTCCAACAGATACTGAGAAGGACCATTTTCATGAAAGGCCTGAACGAAGAGGCCCATGCGGAAGAAAACAACACAAGAGGATTTTGATGAACAATAGAAGCCTGCCGGAGAGGCTTGGACGGAATTTGGGTATTTCCCGTGCGATTGCATAAAATGGGTGTTAGGGGACTAATTTTTGCTGTTTTGCTGGCATTGTTTTAAAGTAGTATTCTGTTTAGTAAAATCAGAATAAAGTCCATTCTCTGTGGAAGAGTATCTCTTTTCACCTCAGAGCATTGATGAGGATCACCACTGTTTCACCTGAACATATAATAAGTTACTGAAATGCATAGGAGCCATAAAAAAAATTTACTAGATAATTTTAGGATTTGCTTTCTGCTTAGAGTTGTGAAAAATTATAATTTTGTTTGTAATAGTGGTCATTACTTTCTCCTGTTGTCCATATGTTCTTGATAACATATTTTCTAGCATTTTTAAGCATGACGTTGTCTTTTGTGGGTTGGATCGTTTTCACTACCCAATTGACTTCTGCACCCACCTCCCAACCTATGTCTTTTCCTACTACTACTTCTTTGCATTCTTTTCATATTTTACCTGAACACGAGCAGATTAGAAGGTCGGAATTTGTGAATAATTCCTTTGTACAGTTTCAGCATCAATACCAGTTTGTAATGAACACCACTAATTGTTGGGTGTGTGGTCTTATGCCACATACTACAGATAGAGGTATTCCCTATTTGGTTCTGTCATTTAGTTACAATGGGTCTGTAGGGGCATATCAGACGATGTTTATTTATGCCAACGAAGTCTATCCCTTGCGTTCCATGAAAGATAACTCGAGTAATAATGCCGTAGTGAAGGGAATAACGGATAATATTGACATCGATTCAGATACAGACTGAGTGATTGCCTATGTAAGGGCAAAAGGAGGGACTGAGGTTCTGTGAATTCTGAACCCATGGATTCCATTTTGTGTATGGCAGCCATTTTGTGGTTGCCCTCACATAGGCCATGATTGTGGCTGAAACTAGTCTTTTAAGGACATGTAGACCTTAGCTTGAGTTCATGCTGACTCCTGTTTGACCTGAGTGAACTGACCCTGTTGCCTGAAGCTGACCTTGTTAAACCAGTTCCTGCCCTTTAGCTGATCAAGATTGAGGATCAAAGCACAGGACATTGTAGAGTTTGGTATGCACACACACACCCCTTATCCTGCTTTCTGTTCCTTTTTTTATGGTCTGTTTATGATATGGGTTGTGGTCCTTTTATTATGGGTTTGTCCGGCTTGTCTAAAGAAGAATGTTGGGTTTGTTCAATGATTGATTATGGGCCGGACAACTGTAAAATGGGTTTGTCGTTTGGCAGACCTTGCATGTCCATGTTAGGCATTTTTTGCATGCTTGCAAAAGCTAGGACTGCCCCTTACTTGTATGCTGAAGTTTGTAACCCTAAGCATATAAAAGGCCTCTGTTTTCTGTATTCCTCAGACTACCTCATTCAGTTGCTGCGGCTTCTGTGTGACGTGGCCTCACTTATTAAATTTAATAAAGATGTCTTTTCATATTTTCAGCTTCTGTGCCAAGTTCTTTTTTTATTAGTAAGTATTCCCTGAGAATGAAGACTACAGTTCTTCAACATGGACGGTGACATCACTCATGACATCACTGATGACATCTCAAATTACATCACTGATTACATCACTGATGACATCAACCAGTAAATATGTTTTTTTCTGAAAATTAAATGTTTTATATATGTATATCTCAAGGTCAATGGAAGAATAAATGGGTATAAAAGTGTCTAAATGGATGATTATTTTTGTAAAATTGATTGTATAACTGACTGATTAAGGGTATCTTAGTGAATACATGGGTTAGTGAGTAATGTTTAAATATGTAAATATCTGTATCAGTCTCACTTTGTGTATAAGTGGCTGCATGGGTTGGTGAGTAGCTACATGAGTGTCTATATGAGTTATTACTTGGTTTTTTGAGTATCAGTATGAGTGTCTGAGTGACTGTATGGTTCAGTGGGGGGTATTACGTTGTGCAAAGAAGCATAAATGAGTGACTCACTGCTTGTATATGTTGAAGACAGCATGTGTGCAGGACTGTATAGGTGGATGAGTGTGTGTATGGGTGTGTTAGTGAGTGAATGACTGTCTTAATAGTGTCTTAATGAGTAACTACATATGTTTCAAACTAGTATATATGAGTATTGGTGTATATAAGTGAGTATATGTGAGAGTGAGTATTGGAAGAGTTCCTGTATAAATTAGTATGTGTTTCTATAAGTGATTGCTTGAGAGAGTAAGTCTGTGTGAGTTTCTGCAGCAGTAAGTGTGGTGGTGTGTGTAAAACTATATATGCAATTTAATAGATGTTTGATACTTTGTTTGCATGTGTGACTATGTGTGTGAGTAACAATATGGATGAGTGTCATTCTGTAACAGTATATATAGGTGTATGAGTACATATGATGAGTGAGTACATGTATGAGTGACTGTATAGGACTGTTGGTGAATGAGTGGATGTGTGTGTCGATTTTTAATTACTAAATAGGTGTGTTATAAGTGGTATTAGTATGTCCATTAGTATGTCCATTGTTTTGAGAATGTTAGTTTCTATTTTTAAGTGTGTGTATCAAAGGTTATATTAGGGTGAGAGGAGATCTGCCACTCTATCACAAGGATGATGTCATCAGTGATGTCATTTGAGATGTCATCAGTGATGTCATGTGTGATGTCACTGACCATGTCATGAGTGATGTAATGTGTGACATCATCTGCTGTACTAGGTACCTCCAGTAAGTTCGACAGAGCTGCGTTGCAGAGGGATGTAAAAGGGGGTACGTCCTAGTCCACCTCTCTGCAACTACTGAACGGATTTACATCATTTAACAAAAAGGGCTCTTTCTGAACCAAGATCTACCTTTTTGCCAAATTTGGTGTAATTCTGTTCAGCAGTTCGGGCTGAAGCCGTGTCTAAAGTGTCCTATGGGAAATTGCATGGGGAAAACATGTTTTGGGACCCCCCTTAACGAATCACCGTGAAACTTTCAGGATAGGAGCGGACCGGAGCGGGCCATATATTTTGCAAATCGGCGCCAAAGTTATTGGGAATAGAATGTTGTGGATTTCCTACGGAAAATAGGTCCTTACTGGCGACCGCCAGTAGGTAATATATATATATATTTATGTTCGAAGACCAGCGTTACAGACAGATCAGGGGGACGGCGATGGGCACCTGCTTCGCCACCAGGTACACTAATTTATTTGTGGGCTGGTGGGAGAAGCAGGTGGCCTGGGCCGACGATAAGTCAGAATGGCTGGACAAGGTAATATGCTGGAGGAGATATATAGATGATCTCTTTATCATCTGGAAGGGATCAGAATCCTCAGCTGAAAACTATATTGCCAGTCTCAACGATAACGATCTAAACCTGACTTTTACCTATGAAATGAGCAAGAATGTAGTGAGTTTCCTTGACCTTAAAGTTTTCGTAGACACAGGGGAAATTCAAACTGCCCTATTCAGAAAAAGTACAGCAGGTAATTCTGTCATTCATGGACGCAGTAGCCACCCCCAAACTTTAGTCAACAGTATCCCCTATGGGGAATTACTGAGAATTAAAAGGAACAGTTCGATGAAGAAAGACTTTGAGGAAGCGGCAAAAAAAGCATTAACCACTTTAAATCACGCGGCTATCCTCTGAGGGTACTACAACAGGCAAAAAGTAAAGTAGACATGACAGACAGACAAACACTACTAACAGAAAAGAAGAAGCAGAGAACAAAAAAACAAGGATCAGGCATTGCGATAATGATCACTAATTATTCGGTGGCAGCGAATAAGGTGAGGGCTATAATGCTAAGAAACTGGAGCATTTTGAAGTCAGATTTTGTTATAGGTAAGGAACTCTCAGATCACCCTACAATCACATTTAGGAAAACGAGATCCCTGAAAGATAGATTCGTGCAAAGTCATCTGGCGAAAGAGAAATCAAGAAAGGGATTGCACACCATGCATGGGTCGTATCCTTGCAGCAAATGCAAGGCCTGCAGCTCCAGTAGGAGAGTTCTCTCATACCAAGTACCAGACAGAACTTCTAAGACCAAAATTTGTAAATGTATGACATGTTCCACGCCCTGGGTAGTATACTGTCTGGAATGTCCATGCGGCTATCGCTATGTAGGCAGTACAGGGAATGCAGTCAAGAAACGAGTGTTGGAACATCAACGAGCCATTATGAACAAGGATGAGAGTTACCCTTCACTGGCTGCCAGTTAAGGATAGAGTCAATTTCAAAAGCATGTGCATTGCCCACCGTGCTTACTGGAGGAAAGGAGCAATCCTGAATCACACCTTGATCACCCCCTACCATCCCAATAGGCAGCTGAGGTCGACCCACGCCTTCCAAGTCATCACTCCCAGGTTCAAAAGAGAAAGGAGTGGAGGAAGAATGTTCTCAACAAACGCGGCAAGACTCTGGAACTCCCTTCCGCTCCCCATCTGCTCAGAACCTAACATTCTGCACTTCCGGAAAAAACTTAAAACCTTTTTCTTCAGTAGATAACTTCGACCCGCTCTACCCACCTGTATTCTGCTAAAGCGCTAGGACGCCTGCGGGTAGCTATCGCGCTATAGAAAAACCTATTCCATTCCATTCCATTCCCTGTGGCCCGACACTTTGCAACCCATCACAATAGCGATAGAAACCTCTTATTGCATCCCACCCGATATTAGGGGTGGAAACTATAAGAAAAGATTGAGACGTCTGGAATCCAGATATATTATTGAGCTGCAGACAAAAGCACCTAAAGGACTTAATGCGGGGGAAGAACTTATCTCTCACTTGTAAATTCCACCCCTTAACTATTTACTATGAGCAGTTACACTGTCAGGGAAAACACCATAAGCAATTTGAATAGTCCACTATTAATTTATTAGTACTGAACGACCAGGGATGGGATCCACCTTGACCACTGAATAACTAGTGAGTTGTAGGGATCGATTTAATGAAATATCACTGTTAGCAGAGGTCTCCTCTCTTTTCTATGCATGCCCATTAGGGGCTTGATTGATATGATGTATCAAAGTATATATTGGACTCCACATTCCCAATATAAACTATGTCGATAACAGTACTCATGTGCAGTTGGATTTAATGCACATCGTCAATGCGAAGCATGATTTAGAGTGTTTTTATAGGTGATGAATAATCATGGCAGAGATTCGCCCATTCAGGGCTCAATAATATGATTACACAATGTTTAATAACCTTAAACACTCATGTACATTGGCATTGATGTATTTATATTGCACAGTAATTTGATTTTGTTTTGTTATAATTTAGCCACTACAAGATGGCGCTTATGGTTTGGACATTTAGTCCGTTTTTTATGTTTTGTATTTGCCTTTAACTGCTTCCGCCTCACCGACGCCAGTTGATACTGACGAAGGCAGAAGCTGAAACGTGTTTGTCCATTTTTGTGCAATAAATCTGAATAGATTTAATCTACTGTGTGTGCTGGTTTGGCCAATTCTTTGACCTTGGAGCAGTATATATTATATATATATATATATATATATATATATATATATATATATATATATATATATATATATATATATATATATATATATATATATATATCGAAGAGAAATCCTGAACCGCTGAATCACAGACGCCACCAAGTAAAGTAAAGTAAAGTAAAGTCCACATTTGTAAAGCGCACAATCACCCGTAAGGGTCTCTAGGCGCTGGGGGCCGTCGGGAAGATTAAGCGAGCTATTGCCCAGAGTCACATGGTGCTGGGCTGACCTGCCGCCGGAGCTGGGGATCGAACCGTGGTCCCCAGATTCCAGCGTCAGTCGCCCTGGCCGCGGCACCAAGCAGGTAACGACCTCTTCCCCAAAAGTAGAAACGCTCAATAACAGGCCATCCAACACAGTAGAGTGCAAGCAGTCATTATTTTATTCAGTGCAATTACGGGCAGCTGCCCTCCCTGACGCGTTTCGCTCTGACAAGCAGAGCTTGATCACATGACGCGCCACTGTCGGTTGTGCCTTTTATGTGAAGTAAAAGCCTTTCAGCTTAAGAAAAAAGACTGAAAGGTTAAATTGTTAAGTGCAAATAATAAATAGACCATATACAGATGTCTATGCGGTTTCAGGAGTGACACAAAAACAGTCAGAGTGGCGCTGTTACCTAAAGCATATAGAATAAACAATTTTAAGAAAACTCCAATAATCATATTACAAGAGGAAGTTATGGCAAGTGCCCAAAATCCCTATCTGATTAATGAGTTCCAATTAATAGCTCACAATTCTGATGTAAATAGGTAAATCACCGCAACCACAAAGTAAATGACCATGATGTTCAGATTTAAAAATGTGTCCAAAACTCCAATTTCAGAATTTTAAATCAAGTTTCTCCAAGTGGAAAAAATCATCATCCTAACCACCTTCAACATATTATAAAAACGATGTAAACATACACAATAGTTCTTAGATGTTCATCTGCATATGACAACATAAAGTGAAAAATCAAAAACCAAAAGAATTTTAAATGGTTATTAAAACAGGGCACTTGAACAGTTTGGCAGTGGCCCTCTGTAGATAACCTAATAGAAAGTATTATAAAGTACACAACATATTTATGTCACTCGATTAATAAACAATACAGCAGCCGCTGATTTGTAAACATACTACTTTGAAAAAGACTTTTGAAATTCATATTAGTTCCAACTTATACAGCAATTGTCACAGAAATTATCATTAGGAGCATCCAACATATTCAAAGCAACTTATAAGAAGTTGCTGAGACCTTTATTGATGTTCAATCCATTAGGGACTCTGGTGTCTAATAATAAAATGAATTGTGTCTCTTTCTGCCTAAGTAGTTTCTCACGGTCCCCACCCCTGCTAGGATTAGGGACAGAACCTAGGACTGTGTACTCAAGATCTTTGAGCTGGTTGTTGTGAATTGCTCGAAAGTGGCGTGCCACAGGATAGTTATTGTCTGAATTCACAATAGCACGTATGTGCTGTAGAATACGTTTATTAACTGGGAGTTTCGTACTCCCAATGTATTCTAAATTTCATGTGCATCTAAGTTTGTAAATCACAAATTCAGAACGACAAGTTAAATACTCCCAAACTGGAATTCTTTTTTCGCTAAAGGCAGACTGATAATATGTGCCATTTTTAGCGAAAGTGCACGCCCGGCACGAAGTACACTTAAAAAAGCCCAACTTCAACAACCATGGAGGTTTCAAGATATTCTCTGGCATGGATCTATCTAATGCATCTTTCATAGATGGAGCACGCCTGAAGGTGATATTTGGCAGTTTCGGTAGAATGGGTCCTAAGATGTTATCTGTGAGAATAATCGGCCATTCAGAATAAAGGATATGTCTAATTTTTCTTTCTTGGTTGCAGAAAGTTGTAATCAAATGTATTGGACCAATTATAGTGGGGTCTGTTGTGATTGGCAACTTAGGTTGTAATAGTTCAGTTCTTGACTTACCATTAACTTTAAATAAGGCCTGGTCAAGGATTTTGGAACTATAGCCCCGTGACAAGAATCTAAGATAAGACTCATTGAAACAGGTAGCTAAAGAAACAGTGTCACTACAAATACGTTTAATACGGATGAATTCACCATAGGGAATACTTTTAATGGTGTGAGCAGGGTGGGAACTCCTGGCATGTAGTATGGAGTTACCGGCTGTCACCTTTCGGTGTAATTTAGTATGGAGTTGCCCTTCCTTAATAAAAAGAAAGACATCCAGAAATTCAGCCGAATCAGTGGTGATAGTAGCTGTAAATTTAAGATTGTGGTCATTTTGATTTACATCCCTGATAAAAGTTAAAGCCTGTTCCTGCGAGCCACTCCAAACAATGAAAACATTATCGATGAACCTCCAGTATTGTATCAAATATTGACCCCACTGCGCGTATGTGGTTCTGAGTTCGTGCTCCTCCCACCAGCCAACATGTAAACATGAATAGCTGGGGGAGAAACACGAACCCATTGCCACACCACGCTGCTGATGGTAGATAACATTTTGAAACTGAAAAAAGTTGTTATATAAACAAATTTCAATCATCTGGAGGAGCATGCTATTGTGATCTCGAAACAAAGCTTCCCTTTGATCTAGAAAATATTTAGTGGCTTCCATCCCTTGTTGGTGATGTATACTAGTATATAGTGACTCTATATCCATCACAATAAAACAATAATTAGAACACCATTTGATTTGTTCAACTTTCAGCAAAAAATCTGTAGTGTATTTTAAATAAATTGGCAATGTGTTCATATGGGGTTGGAGAAAAAAGTCAACGTATTTAGAGATGTTCTCATTCATACTGCCTTGAGCGGAAATGATGGGGCGGCTGGGTACTGGTATTGTACATTTATGGATCTTCGGGAGAAGATAAAACAATGGTGTAATTGGAAATTCCACACTGAGAAATTTTTCTTCTTCTCTAGAAATGAGCCCATTTCTTTGGCAAAGATGGATGAATTTCCTGTTTTTTTCTTCACTTTTACACATTGCAAATTTGGTGGATTTAGAATAACATGATTGATTCAAAAGTTGTTTTTCTGCTTCTTGCACATAGGCATCTTTAGCCCAAAGAACAGGGTTTCCACCCTTGTAAGAGTTTTTCACAATAATATTAGGCTTCGATTGCAGTTTTTTGATCAATTTGTGATATTGTTGATTATTGTAATCCATCTGTCTCTTACATCCCAAAGTAGCTTTGTTTAAAACCTTAAATTCCGTTATCACCCTGTCTCTAAATACATCAATGGCGTCTTTTGGCATGAGTGGAAAAAATGTAGATCTTGCCCGAAAAGGTGTTGGAGTAGTTTTATCCACAGTGGTGGTTTGACTGACAGTAGGAGTGTCCTGCGATGATTCTTCATGAGCAATATCAAGCATCGTTTGTAGTCCTCCCAGATGGCGGATTTGTAATCCTGTAATTGGATTGCCTGGAATCGGCTGACTTTGTGTTGGAGCCGGAGGCATAGGATGTAGCTGGAAGTGTTTGATTAGCTTGATCTTGCGAATAAATTTGAACACATCAATGCGTTATTTGATAATAAGAAAAATTATTTTTAGGACAAAATGTTAAACCTAAAGACAAGAGTTGTTCTTCAGCCTTGGATAGAATTTCATCAGTTAAATTCACCACAGTGTTCTCAGTGGATGAAGTTATTGTCTCCAGTTTCTCCTTACATAGTTTTGCGTTGTACCTTTCTTTGCATTTGCGCCTCCTGGCGCGCCTTGCCTTGTTTGGACGCTGCTTGATTGTTGCTGAGGATTGCGGGGGCGCAGTAGATATCTCCGGTCCTCGTTTACAAAATTCAGTTCGTCCACAGCAGTAAAGTTAGTGGATTCAATGACATCAACAGAGTTAACAGATATAGTGTCATCTGAGAGACTGTCGGAGGTAAGCGATATTGAGTCTGAGTCAGGATTATTAGGGGCCACAGTTGCACCCAGTGTGGCAACTGGTACTTCCGTTGTTTGCCTTTGCCCTGTCAGAACCTTACGCTTGTAGTTATCGTATTTTTTAGCGAAAGTGAAAATACGCCCTGTAGCATAATCTTGTTTGTCTCTGGCAAACTTGTGCTGTTTGCGTTCCTTAATTGACTCCTCATATTTTGCTAATCTCATTTCAATTTATTTTTTTGCCTTGGTGATTAAGTCAACTTCCCCCGAAGCATCAAGAAGTTTATTGATGTTGTCAATTTCAGATAATATAGTTTCCCTGTCCGATTGAGCATACTTAATGAGGATAAGGAGCATATTCCTCGAAGCCTGCTGATTGTTGTCCGCCCACTCTTGCAGCATATTGGGATCAGGTTTTTCGTAGGTGGGCACGATGAGCACACGCAAACCCCTCGGTACACGGTTAACTTGGACGTACTTTTCCAGGGATTTTTTCTCCCACCACTTGGAAAGTTCATTAAGAAGAAGTTTTTCCAAAGTTTTCAACAGGTGTTTCACATCATTATTTGTACTAATGACTGCAGCTACTCGCTGTTGTTCATTCACCGCCGGTAGGTTATCAAACAGAGCCTCTGCCGCTGTGTCCCTACTTCGTAGCGCGTCACTGGATAGCATTGTTAATGTTAATAATAGTTACGGGTTTCTCCAGAAATAAACCGTAAGACTGCTAAATGGCCACACAGTTATCAGATAATCCAAGTGGGGAAATTTCCCACAACCCGCAAAAGAGGAAAGTTATAGGACGGTATAGTAACACAGTGTGTCTTACCGGAATCGGCTCTTCTGGCTCGCAAAGGTCAGCCGACCCTGTCGAATCCTGAAAACGGCACGCCGTCAAACACAACCAGTGCACCACCGTTCGTCGTGAGTTCCTCAGCGGGGGGCACGGCAAACGGCAAACTTGAACAGTTGAATTGTAGATACGCCGAGCGTAATCAGCTGTATGCACGCCGTGCCTCAAGATAGTGGGAGGGTCGAAAAACGGAAACAGCCAAATCCGTTGAAGAATATCGAAGAGAAATCCTGAACCGCTGAATCACAGACGGCACCAAGCAGGTAACGACCTCTTTCCCAACAGTAGAAATGCTCAATAACAGGCCATCCAACATATATATATATCATTCAAAAAGGATTTCCTTCCTCAACCTCCCAACGGTGATGAAGAAGGCGCAAACTCCGCTTGTACTTGGCGTGAATATTTTTATTGCTCACTTACAAAGTCATTACAAGTTTTGACCGGTAAAACCAGCCTTGCTTACATTAAAAAAAAAGTGTTACTCTGATTGTTTTTGTACCACCTCTATGTGTCACATGACTCACAACTAACATAAAAAAAAGACTCTCAGTCTTTTAGCATGGGTAGCATATGCAGGTCCAAGACATGATATTATTTAACCGCAATAAACATTTTCAATGCCATCCAGCAATCAAAAATTTAATATAAGGTATAAATGTAGAATATAATTATCATAAATACATTAAAAGCATACCATATTGAACTTTAAAAATCGTCAAAATTATTTGCATCAATAAATTGGAGTTACTTCAGCAACAACTCATGGCTCTTGTATACAGCACATATCTGTTATGCTGCTCATATCAATTTCGTGATTTGTACCGGTTGTCATCAATTGTCTGGAGTCATTACTTCATTTGACCCACTACTGTGCTTAAATGCCTCATTTGACAACGCCCATGAATAAAGTAATACCTAATGCTGCTGAAATATGTAAAGATTTACATCTCTATGACCACTGTGTAACTCTACTTTCAAAACATGAAGGAAAAAGTGCATCTCAAATCGATTGCTTACTATATACTGTATTTCATCTGTCTTGGAGCTCTATCAAAATGCTTTTGATCCACTAAACATTATTAAACATTATTAAAAGCACCTAATAAACTAACCTAGTGCAAATTTAGCATTTCAGTACTATTAAACGTGTGCATGCCATGTGCAAACCGCGCTAGAATAAAGTGCAAAGTGCATTGTCAATTAATACAGTACAGTACTGAAAAAACAAGAGTGATAAATAATTAGAACATCACATCTAAAAAAAATCATTTTTTGGGTGAGTTTTTCTTCAATGTATTAAAACCTATAATACGTTTGATGGTATAAAACATATATGCAAGGTTAAGATTCATGTTTGTATATACAGTAACCCGTAGATTTCACTTATATGGTATGCTTCCTGAATTAAATATATTGTGCTTCACCACTGTAGAAGTAAATAGTTGGGGGAACTCCTTATAAAAAGTATTGAAAGCCTTCCGTAGTTTTTTAATCCCAAAGGTGCCTTACTATCAAATTTAATGATTGTGCGTGTCTCTAACTGCCTTAATATATATGTATATATATATATATATATATATATATATATATATATATATATATATACATATATATATATATATATATATATATATATATATATGTGTGTGTGTGTATATATATCTACATATATATATATACATATATTACCTACTGGCGGTCGCCAGTAGGTATATATAGTTAGGATTTTTTCTCTATGGGTTTTTTGAAAATTCTATGTCTAATAACTTTGGCGTTTGTGGACGGAATTGGCTGAAATTTTCAGGAAAATGGCACATTTTGTTTCTGAGCAGCCCCTGAAAATTGGGGGGGGTTCGTCCAGGGGGGGTCGAGAAAAAAGGGGGTCCCAAAACGTGTTTTTAACATTGAGTTTTCCATAGGGCGGTTGGCCTCACTTTTAGCCCGAACGGCTGAATGGATTTGCACGAAACTTGGCAAAATTGTAGGGACTGGTAGCCCGATGTGCCTTTTGTAGGTCTCAATATATGTGCTACAGTGGATTTTGAGAAATTAACGTTTAAAAAAAGATATATATCTGTAACAGCGGACCGGGCAGCGCTCCAGGACGCGTACTTTTCGCGCAACGGAGCTTTGTGAAGCGAAGCTGATTGGTTCTCCGGCGTCTGTCAACATTCCAAACAGTCCGTAGCGGCCGCCATCTTGTCTCTCGGTAGGATCGAGAGACAAGAGGAGGCCAAAGCGAAGGGGCAAATGACCATAAGGGGGAATAGTAGATCCTCGCTGACCCCCTAGGTTTGATGTGGAGGTTTTAAAAGGGCCCCGCGGGGCAAAAAAAATAAATAATAATAATAATCGAACGGCTGAATGGATTTGCACGAAACTTGGCAAAATTGTAGGGACTGGTAGCCCGATGTGCCTTTGCTAGGTCTCAATATATGTGCTTCAGTGGATTTTGAGAAATTAACGTTCAAAAAAAGATATATATCTGTAACAGCGCACCGCTTCGCGTACTTTTCGCGTTACGGAGCTTTGCGAAGCGAAGCTGATTGGCTCTCCGGTGTCTGTAAACATTCCAAACAGTACGTAGCGGCCGCCATCTTGTCTCTCGGTAGGATCGAGAGACAAGAGGAGGCCAAAGCGAAGGGGCAAATGACCATAAGGGGGCATAGTAGATCCTCGCTGACCCCCTAGGTTTGATGTGGAGGTTTTAAAAGGGCCCCGCGGGGCAAAAAAAAATAATAATAATAATAATCGAACGGCTGAATGGATTTGCACGAAACTTGGTAAAATATTAGGGACTGGTAGCCCGATGTGCCTTTGCTAGGTCTCAATATATGTGCTTCAGTGCATTTTGAGAAATTAACGTTCAAAAACAAGATATATATCTGTAACAGCGCTCCGCTTCGCGGAGATAAAATTATATCTGTATTACCTAGCTGTTGCTAACACCAGTTAGCGACGGCTAGTAGGAGATAGCGACCATCTTGGGCCCCACTTTGCATGTGAGTGATATTTATCACTAATGACATGCAAAGTGGGCATGCCAAGATGTTAGCGACTGGAAACAGTCGCTAACATCGCTATCTCCTATTATCAACTTTTGGAAATATTCGAGATAAGCGCGAATATCTCCAAAAAGTAACAGCTGCCCTGAGCAGTTCTTAGCCATGTTATCCAATGGGAGGTGGATAACATGGCTAAGAGCATTAGCTCGGTAATGCATGAATATCGCTGAGTTTTCAGCGATATTAATGCATTGCGGTCATTTTTTATCGTATTTGCGATAAACCTTGATAATAGCAAGGTTTATCTGCGATAATTTCTGACGGTAACAAAATCTTTGCAATGCATCGTTAGGGATAAATATCGCTTAACTTTGGTAATATGCCCCAACGTCTGTTAACGTTCGATTCGAAGGAAATCAGGAAGTGTTGAAAAACATTGTCTGCGCCATCTTGTCTTTTTTCAAATGCCACACTTTTGTCGTGCACGGCAGCCATTTTAGATGCCTTGACCAGACCCACTCTGTGCACGCTGTCGATCCTTAGCATGGCTCCCCACCCTCGCAAGCATCTCACCCAGGCAGTGGTCACCCCCGCTCTCTGTCTTATGCATGGGTAATAAACCTCCCCCCATCTGCGCTGCTCTTCCCTGAGAATCACACCCTGTGCCCGCCCGACACCTCCCTTTCGCCCTATTCACTACTGCACCCTCTGACACTCCTTTTCCTCTGTGTCCGATTGTCCAGGCCGGTCCTAGGCTATCAGCTAGCCCTGCAGATGTAGTTTATGGCCACAGCTGTAAAGAATCACCCCTCTTCAAAGGAGTTATAGTAGATCAAGGCCCACACTCGATGAGATCCGTCACAGCAGAAGCGTTGCTATTATCTGAAAACCATCCTGTATTGTGATTGGGGAGGGGACCGAGCGTGAAGCGGAAGATTCCAGGGATGACTCTTTGTACATCAAAGTTTTTACAATTATGTGTCACATTAAAAATATATAGCACTCCGACAAAGTAGTAAGATTATAAAACTTTAATAATTTATAAATATATACAAGAAAACAAAAATAGTAATAACATATAAACATTTTTAGGGAAAAACAACGAAGTAGCGGTCGGCTGTGCGAATAGTCCCAACGCAGCACAACGTCCAGATTTCCGGCGTGGGGCGTCGCGGGGGGTGGGTCATCAGTAGCAAACTGTTGTGCGAATAGTTCCAAGGCAGCAGAACGCGCCGAAATCTAGATGACACGAAAGTGATGTCTAGTAAGTTGCCACCCAGCAAATAACGGCGTGGGGCGTCGCGGGGGGTGGGTCATCAGTAGCAAACTGTTGTGCGAATAGTTCCAAGGCAGCAGAACGATGGCACCAAGGTGATGTCCAGTAAGTTGCCGCACTGGTTTTGGTATCCTACAATGCTGCTCCGAATAACGGCGTGGGGCGCCCCGGGGGAGGCGGCGTGAACGGGCCTCTCCAGGTGGAGTGTCATCTGTTGTAGTGGGGCGCCCCTTTACCGTTTCAGTTGCCATTCCGTCCGTTTTTGGTCCACTGTGTCAAAAGCCGCAATTCAGCTGAGTTGCGCCCACTCTTGCGGTGCAGCGATAGGCGGCTGTCACAGGACTCTCAAAATGGCGGCAGGCTCTTTCCTTTTTGGGCCTGGTCCACTGAAATGGCCCTGGGACACCTTGGAAATCGGACGCTTGTCTGCTAGGTCTTGGACCCCATTCTCGAAAGCGTCCCCTCCGCCTTGAGAATTCATCAAAAGTTTTGGGGGCCCCGACTCCTGCAGGCTTCTGGTGGGGAGCGGCTGCCATGATTGCTCGCGGAATGACCACGACGGAGCTACGAGATGGTGGTGCTCTCATGCTGACGCCAGTTTAGTCTGAAACATCCAGAAACAAGGTGGGGCTTTCATCGTTTGGGGAAAAAAAAAAGTTTTCATCCAATGAAAAGTGTTGTTTTTAGGTCATATGATCAAGCCTTCCATCATTAGGAAACCAAAAGTAAAATGAACCAATGAAAAGTTTTATAAACAAGTCACATGACCTGTTATGCGGCATAGGGTATAAAATGCGGAGAAAATACGTTGGCACGTGAGGCGGCGTCAGTAGCGGACCGATGTGCGAATAGGCCGAAGGCAATACAACGCGCCAAGATCCGGATGGCACCGAGGTGGTGTCCAGCAAGTTGCAGCACTGGTGTGGCCATCCTACAATGCTGAAAGTCGGCGTGGGGCGCCCCGTTGGCCTGTGAGTTTGCGTCAGTAGCGGACCGATGTGCGAATAGGCCGAAGGCAGCACAACGCGCCAAGATCCGGATGGCACCGAGGTGGTGTCTAGTAAGTTGTCGCACTTCTGTGGCCATCCTACAATGTTGAAAGTCGGCGTGGGGCGCCCCGTTGGCCTGTGAGATGGCGTCAGTAGCGGACCAATGTGCGAATGGGGCCAAAGGCAGCGCAACAATATTTTCTGACTGACACCACAAGGCGCTGAGATGCCAAGATCCGGATGGCACCGAGGTGATGTCTAAGTTGCGGACTGATGTGCGAATGGGGCCAAAGGCAGCGTAACAATATTTTTTGTATGGAAGATACCACTAGGCGTTGAGATGGCAAGATTCGGATGGCACCGAGGTGATGTCTAGCAAGTTGCTGTACTGGTGTGGTCATCCTACAATGCTGAAACTCGGCGTGGGTCGCCCCATTAGCCTGTGAGATGGCGTCAGTAGCGGACCGATGTGCGAATAGGCTGAAGGCAGCACAACGCGCCAAGATCCGGATGTCACCGTGGTGGTTTCATAGTTGAGAGGCACTTCATCTGCAGTGGGGCGCCGAGATCCGGATGGCACCGAGGTGATGTCTAGCAAGTTGCTGTACTGGTGTGGTCATTCTACAATGCTGAAAGTCGGCGTGGGGCGCCCCATTAGCCTGTGAGATGGCGTCAGTAGCGGACTGATGTGCGAATGGGGCCAAAGGCAGCGCAACAATATTTTCTGAAGAGAAGACACCAAAAGGTGCTGACATTCCAAGATCCGGATGGCACCGAGGTGGTGTCTAGCAAGCTATGCAGTTGAGTTGTGTGCGCACTTGCGGCGAATAGGTCGAAGGCAGCATAACAATGTTTTTTGAATAGAAGACACCACAAGGCGTTGAGATTCGGTTACCACCGAGGTGATGTCTAGCAAGTTGCCGCACTGGTGTGGCCATCCTACAATACTGCTCCGAATAACGGCGTGGGGTGCCCGAAGGGGGGGGGGAGCCGGCGTGAATGGGCCTTCCTAGGTGGAGGCTCGTCTGCTGTAGTGGGGCGCCCCTTTACCGTTTCAGTTGCCATTCAGCTGAGTTTCGGCTGCTCTTGATGCTACAGCGACAGGCGGCTGCAAGAGGACTCTCAAAATGGCGGCCTGTTCTTTGGATTTGGGCCTGGTCCACTAAAATGGCCCTGGGACACCTTAGAACTCGGACGCTCGATTTTTTTTTCCTTTCCTGTACATGCAAAAAAAGGTAAATGCCCGGTACGTTACACGCTTCATCTGCCACGATGAACTCTCCAGAGGAACCGAAAAAAAATATAGTTGTGGTAACTATACCATGCATCGTCATATGGAGAGGTGGCACCAATTAATTATAGTGCTGCATAAAAGAGCGATTTGGAGGAGAACCCCTGACCTTCTAGTACATTCATCAAAGAAGTGGCACTGAGAGCTTCAGAGGCAAGGGAAACGGTCCCAAATATTTAGAAGAACTTTGGAAAGATTAAAATGACATGTTTAGATTGTGGCAAATTAATTTCATGTGGACAGATGAGTGTTACTCTAATAAATACAGCATATGAACATCATCATAGTCGATGGTTGGTAGAGACATTTTGACTATATCCTGGACCTGCCCGTCCTCGCCCAAAATGGCGCCGGAATAAATGGGACTCGTAACTCCTTGTTGTGTACTGGTTGCAGAACCTTGAAATCACGAGATACGTATGCAGTTTTGAAGCACATGGCGGGCGGGGACGAGAATTGATTGAATATTTCGACATCCCTATTGATATTAAGTTCTGATGTGTTATTGATTACTGTACTGTTGAAAGTTCGAATTAACGTCACCCATGGTACTTGCCCGCAAATGTATATCTAGATAATTTTATTGTAACTGGCCCTGTCGTATTTTAATTATAAAATGTACGTCCACCGATTCCGTAACTGTTAGACACCTTAGTTCTTGCAACCTAATGGCCCGCCCATTACGTTCCTCTACAGTGTAAATGTCTATTCATCATATACGATTACAGTTTGCTCTGTGGCAGGCCCACGTGGTTATAGGCTCGTATTTGTATAATGAAATTTTCACAATAAAGGTTTTTAAAAGAAAACATGGTAGTAGTATATACATTGGTAAAGTTTTTAATAATAGTGACTGTTTTAGAATCATTAAAAGGCAAGTGAAATAAAGCAGACCAATTACATGAAGGGTAAAAGGTATAATACGAAGGAACGCAGTAAAGATAAATGGTCAAGGGCTGTTGTGTTTTCTATTCCTGCAACATAAAGTGATCGATAAGAATCTCATATTCAGGCGTATCGGCGACTAAGACAGCAGGTCGACCCTCTTTTGCTCAACGGCTCCGTCATGGGACGAAGAAACGCTCTTTTTCTCGAAAAAAGAATATATTTTACTTGCAGGACAGTTGTAAAATTTCCGGGAAAGTACATTAGCCTGGAACATTATAACATATATTTAAGAAAAAATAATGTTCGGAAGTAATGAAAAGCGTAATTTTTAGGTCATATGACCAAGCCTTTCATCATTACAATAAGAAAAGTAAAATGAACCAATGAAAAGTTTTATTAACAAGTCACATGACTTGTTATGCTTACGTTACGCGCTGCGCGCCCCGGATGACTTCCGGATGCGCTAACGCGGCGCGTCATATGACGCATTACGCGACAACGCAGGTACAGAATATAGTCAAAATGTCTCCACCAACCAGCGGTCGGAACACAACCCCTTTCAGCAGGCTAAATAGTTCTGTTAAATGACAACAGAAGGGACAGGCAACAAGAACCATCAGTCAAAGAGGGGAGGGCTAGTTCTTCTCTACCGGGTTACATTGGGGCGCTACCGGAACTGATCGAATTGGTAGTCTACAGTGTTTCTGGATGTTTCAGACTGAAGCTGGGGTTAGCATGAGAGCAGCACCATTTCGTAGCTCCGTCGTGGTCATTCCGCAACCAATCATGGCAGCCGTTCTTTATCGTTATTTTGGGCGGGGTGGGTGGCGGAGCCGAGCTGTTTTGCAGCCATCATTGTGTGCAGTTCAGTTCATCTCACTAGTTTTGTATTTGTCATGAGGGGTTGTTCCTAATGTTTCTATTTTAGCGAGGTCAAAAAGAGATCCCATTAGTGGCCTACTGATTTTGCTCGATTCCTTTTCTTTTTTTTTACACGATTTTTCGTTATCTGCAAAGACTAAACAGAGTATTGCGACTCTGTGTTTGTTTGTAAATAGAGAATGAACCAAAGAGAACTAATTCTAAAACAGTAAATACTTGGATAACAATCAATCAAATGGAGAGAGAAGCAGGCACGACGGATTACAACGGGGGCAAAGGCCTGCGTTAACTACCTTTCACTATCTGCAAAGAGAGAGTACTCCTAATAGAAATGAGGGGGGGGGCACCATTCAAAGCAGATCAGTGTGCATAAACACGAAAATGTTTTCACTTACCACGTACTTGACATTCGACAGCTTATGATATTTGCTATTAAAAAACCATTGAAATTCACTGAAAAAACCATAGGTTATAGACCATATATAGTTAGGAATTAGCATTTACAAAACCTTGAAAATTCACTGAAAAAACCATAGGTTATAGACCATATATAGTTAGGAATTAGCATTTAAAAAACCTTATTTTACTCACACAAAACCATTGAAATTCCATATATAGTTAGTTGCACTAACTATATATCGCGCACCCGCAATCCACTGCTGATCATGTCACATATTACATCATTCATGACATGGTCAGTGACATCACTGATGACATCACTGATGACATCTCAAATGACATCACTGATGACATCACTGATGACATCTCATTTGACATCATTCTTGTGCTAATACGATAAACCTCTTCAGACTCTAATATAACCTTAGATACACTCAGTGTATACAGACACTCACACACTGCCACTCATCCATGGAGTTACTCACACACCCAGTCAGTCATGCAAAGAAACAATCTCACCTCCATTTCTTCAACTATACAGTTAAACACACCTTACTTATTGAAACATATACTAACACATATTTACTCTCTTATACAATCCCTGATACAAGTTCACAATGATCGATACAACCACTCACTCATTCAGTGGCTCTCATGCACAGTTATTTATATATGCCAACTCTCACATGTACTGTGTTTTACATATGTACTTACTATGACATGTAGCATTGAGATATCCATTCACTCATCAATACACTCATGCACACAGTCAACTGCCCATGTAGCTGTTTCCACATGCACTCTTGAACTCATACACCTAGTGAATAAACTGCTCACACATCTATGCATAGAGTCACACACCTTCCAGCCACCCCCACACAAACTCAATCTCCCATAGAAATACTTGGGCAACCAATTAATAACACATATAGCCTCTCGTATAGCTAATGATCAACACATGCAGCAGTTTACAGAACAACAGACATAATGATGCACAAATTAAGACAGTTTAGTCACTAACCCATGCATTCAGTGAGACACATTTAATCACTCACTCATACAGTCAGTCACGCACCTACTAAATCCTTCATCCAGACACTTATACATCCACTCATTCTTCAATATGTAAGACATATTTTAACTTTACAGAAACATACAGTCACTGGATGTTGTCATCAGTGATGTCATCAGTGATGTCATTTGAGATGTCATCAGTGATGTCATCAGTGATGTCACTGACCATGTCATGAATGATGTAATATGTGACATCATCAGCAGTGGATTGCGGGTGCGCGATATATAGTTAGTGCAACTAACTATATATGGAATTTCAATGGTTTTGTGTGAGTAAAATAAGGTTTTTTAAATGCTAATTCCTAACTATATATGGTCTATAACCTATGGTTTTTTCAGTGAATTTTCAAGGTTTTGTAAATGCTAATTCCTAACTATATATGGTCTATAACCTATGGTTTTTTCAGTGAATTTCATTGGTTTTTTAAAAGCTAATATCTGTAGCTGTAAAATGTATTCTTCTTTAAATCCAAAAATATATTTTATATGTTTATTAATTATTTTTTTTTTATATATTTTTTTTCTTCCCTCCCGCTTCGCGAATCGGGAAGCTTCCCGTTAGCTGGCCTTGATGCCGCAAAATAGTCCGCAAACCGGTAAACGTTCCTTTAACGCAACTGCCGCGTTAGAAAACATCGTGACGCCTCGCGTCCGCATGACGTTTCACGTTGTCGCGTGATACGTCATATGACGTGCTACGTTACGAACTGGTACGCGAAGCGAGGCGCGAAGCGCAGGTTCCCGGAAGCAAACCGGGAGGCGGCGCAAAGCGCGTAACGTAAACACAGCAGGTCATGTGACTTGGTAATAACACTTTTCATTGGTTCATTTCACTTTTGGTTTCCTAATGATGTAACACTAGGTCATGTAATGTAAAATTAACACTTTTCATTGGTTGAGAACTATTGTTTTTCCCAAATGATGAAAACCCCTCCTTCTTTCCTCACTCTGACTTTCATCTTTGTGAGAGAAAGACCCTTTGTTACCAGTGAGCAATGGCTTCTTTAGTAGCTTCAGCTGGTGCTTCCCCACCACCTCCACCACCTCCAAGGAAGAGAGGACCACCTGGTGAAGTTATCATTAAGCAAGAGGAGGAAGAAGAGGAAGAAGAGGAAGAGGAGGAAGAGCAGGAAGAGAGGCAGTTTTTGCCTGAGGAGCCCAGGAGGTCTCACCGGAAAGAAAACTTCATTTGGCAATTTTTTAAATTTCCCAAAGGCGAGAAAAAAGTAAATGCAAGATACGTAACTTGCCTTATATGTCAAGATAGACTGTCCAGAGGACCGAGAAGAAATACAGTTACGGAAACTACACAATGCATCGCCATATGACTAGGTGGCATCCTAACAACTACAGTGCTGCACAGTTTCGTAACGAACTAGATAATCCCCCTACTATGGCCAGAAGATCTGTTGTACCCGAAGTGACGGGACCAGAGGGCAGGGAGATGGTGCCAAATATACAACTGAGATTTGGGGAAGTAAAACAAGTCTGCGTACTTTGCAATGGATTCATTTGCTACAGAGAAAGTAGCATCACTCTGATCAACAGAGCTATTGACAATCATCTTCCAATTTGTCCGAAACGCCGCAAACATTAAATTCTTTTTTTTTTGTTGCTCCTGTTGAGCCCTTTACAATGAATCGTTTTTGTTTCCCCCCCCAAAAAAAACAAAAAAAATATAAAACCGTTCAGAAAAATTCAAAAAAGTAAAAAAATGTTCAGAAAAAAATAAAAAATATATAAAACAACAAAAACAATAAAAAAAAAAGTTCTTTTCAGAACTACCTCCCCGTTATTAAAAAATTGGTAGAATATTTGGAACTCTGCCAACCTCTATTTCTCTTAGTTCGCTTCCCAGTTCGCTCGCCGGTACGCGAACCGGGAGCGAACCAAAAACATTTTTTTTTAAAAAAAGAACAGTAAGTATAAGGGAAGGAAACAGACAGTTATGTTAAAAGAAAGACAGCTATAGGGGAGTAAACTAGAGATACTATTACCCGTAATCCACTGCTGATGATGTCACATATTACATCATTCATGACATGGTCAGTGACATCATCAGCAGAGGATTGCGGGTAACAGTATCCCTAGTTTACTCCCTATAGCTGTCTTTCTTTTAACATAACTGTCTGTTTCCTTCCCTTATACTTACTGTTCTTTTTAAAAAAATATTTTTAGATCAGTCAGAAACAGTGAAAGTAATAGAGACAGAGTGAGTGACCAAGAGTGAAGAAGTATGAGAAGAGAGGGACTAAGAAAAATAGTGAAGGAGTAGAGTAATTAAGTAATAGACAAAAGGAATGAGCGAAGTAGCAAAGGCAGGAAAGTGATTCTTAAAGAAATAAAGCAGTGGAACTAATAGAAGTTAAATGTGATAGAAATATAACAAAAAGAGTACAAAACATTTACCTTATAATTGTCGTTAAGTTACTCATTTGTTCTTTTTATACTAAAAAATCTGTGAAAGAGAGAACAAACATTTGAAAAATATTAAAACATGTTTTTAATAAATTAGAAAAAACAAGGGAAAAGTTTGAAGGACAAATAGTTTTTCAAGAACTTTGACACTTACAGAAGCCTCTGCTTCTCCATGCCCCTACACAGTCCTAAAAATATACATTTTAAACTAATAGTATCTTGATGCAGATGAAGTGAGTCCTATCTTGCAACATTGTGCATCTTTTGCATGACTGCTGCATCGGTTTCATGTGGCATTGTTTTTTTACAGCATGACACATCTGCCTAGATTCATCATTTTATAATTTTGTCGCCTCATACCAAATCTTTTCAACCGCGACTGCGTCACAAAAGTGACGCACAGTGGCGCAAAAGAGGCATACACCTATCATAAATCTGTCCCTAACATGTTAAATAATTGATTCAGGATGACAATAAGGTGTGGCCTATCCAGAGGTTTGTTTAAGGTGAGGCCTACTCACGGTTGCAGATCAAATTTACACTTATTGAAGAATACAGAGAAGAAAATACATGTGCAGGCCTACCAACCAAGTGTGTCATGTCGACTGCACTCTTGGACAAATGTTAGACCTCCTCTGTCTCCAGGAACAGGCCTAAACCTCATCTACACAATGTGATGTGTAATGTTAAGAAACACAGGTAAAATAATTGAAAAACGTGCAATTTTTTTTCCTCATTCCACAATCATATCACCTGTGTTTCCTTTGCTTAGGTATCTCATTGTGGAAATGTAGTCTATCATATGAAAGACTACGTAGAATATGAGCACTGTATGCAACAACTTTGACACTTACAGAAGCCTCACCTTCTCCATGCCTCCTACACAGTTCTACATGTACATCATAAATGCAAACAGAACAGAATTAATTATACATATTAAATGGTTTATTTTTGCTGTTCTCAGAATGTATCAAATTTCACTAAAAACAGTGACTTGAAGGTATTCATCATATAACAGCGGGGAAAAAAAACACAATCAAAATGATTGTGTTTAAAAAACCCATACAACATAACAAATCAGAATTCAGAACTCCTTAAAGTTAACTTACTTTCCATGACGGCGAAGGATGTCCTATGAACAGCTTACACTCTGTTGTGCTGTTATTACTTTCAACCCGCCACTTTCTGAAAGAAAACCTCCATTGTTTTCAAAAACATGTTACATACAATAAATGACTTCTCGCTCTCTACCACACGTTTCCACAAGGCCAAATCGTGTCTGAGCCATTTATAACTCTTAGAATTCTTGTAAGCCAATCCCGTCATGTTGTATTTCCGCAACTTTCACAATTAAAATGTTCAAGATCATTTTCACAATCCTGGACTAGTAATATCTTCCCCTTCTTGCTCAATCATGTTCTACATTTCCTATGACACTGATACTGCTTACTATGAAGCAGACTTACACTACCTTTATGACTACTACAATTATTTAATTCTCTACATCACTTTTAATCACAAAGCAATGTAAAACAGTAGACAGCATTGCAGACTTACATTCCCTCTACTCCATGTTTTGATTGGCTGCTTCAATTAGCTTATAAAAAGAAACAGTTTTTCTGAACTCATTCAAAGTGCACGTATTTCTCCATGACGTCCAGTGTTATGGTAAGAAGTTATGTCTCTGTACTACACTTATCCTCAAGGCCAAATCGTGTAGGAGCCATTAGAACTTCTTGAAATTCCTCAGACCACATCCCGAGATTCTTTCCCTAAAATTTTGGTTTTAAAAACACCAGGTAAGAGTTTTTACGGTCATACGGCAATTTTTTTTGAAAATTAAAACAGAATCATTGCAGAATGACCAGCCATTTCTAGACTTTAAATAAGCTGTGTAATGTCCTGATGTTATTGAAGGACCGTCATGATATATAATTGCTACAGTTACAAAAGTCCTTCCTGATATTGACAACTGTGAAGCCACAAAATTTTTAATTAAAGTTGTCAATTTTGTTCCATCAGGCCTACATCGTTGGAACATTAAAATGACATACTGGCCATATGTTCGTAAAAATAATGTGGACATCATTTCAGATTTACATTGGCTACACTCCATGTTGTGATCAGCTCCTTTTACTAGCTTATTAAAAGAGACTGATTTACTGTCTGGCAAAGTTAAATATATAAATCTTTCTGAGTCTACACTAGTAGTACTTGATACCCTACAGTTCTCGCAGTCATGCTGCCATTGATAAGAAAGCCCAAACAGGTGATCTACATCTACACCTTCATCATGCAATACATCAAGCATATACATTAAAAACTCCTGACAATCTTGCTGACTATTTTGAGAGAATTGTGTTTGGCCTGAACATCTGTCTAACAGATTTCGAATTTCAGACACACTTTCTATGTTTGTTCTATCAGTGCTACATTTCTCTAACACAGAATTTAACAAACTGCAAAATCTTTGATCAGAATTGACCACAATCTCTTCTTTTACATTTTCTAGAGAAAACAAAACATTAACCACTACATTAGCATAGCAGTTGACACCAGAACTGTTTTCAAATTGAAAACCAACAACATCTTCAACAGAATCCTTTTTGTTTCTGCTTATAATTTCAGGTTCATCGACTTTTCGTCTTTTTGCTACAACCTCCCCAATATTGGTCACATTTCTTCGTTTCCGGCCTACCACACGTTTCTCAAACAAAGGATACTGAGGCAAATGTGGCGCATACTCTCTTCTTAACCTATTGTATTCCTTAACACAATCTAGATCGGCACAAATGTTTGTGACATCACACTCAATCAAGTACAATCCCGATAAAGTTCTAACTCGTGACAATGCCACATATGCCATACCCTCCTTGAACACAGAACTGCCAATATTCACCAATGCACTGTCTACACTTAAACCTACACTTAAACCTTGCAATTTATGGATTGTCACCGCATATGCCAAGCAAACAGGAAACTGCTTACGACGAACATATAAGTCTTTTACAAGCAAAAATCTAGCAGAACAACGACCAATTAGCTGTACTTCCTCAATGCCATCAAATTTAATTTTTAAAAATTCAATTCCATCTCTATTTCTGTATTTCACAAAATCAACAACATTACCCATTGATCCATTTACCAGACCTCTTTCAACATGTAAATTCCTTCTTAAAATTATACGGCAGTTCAAGCACACATTCAGAGTCTTTTCAAAACCTGCAGTTTTAGATATACTCTTCTCTAATGAATCCAATTTTGTTTTCAGATTCTCAGACAAAATAATTGTTGATCCCATATGCTCTACTCTGTCAATAGCTTCCAGTTTCACAATCTCTTGCTTTTCTAAATGCAACATTTTGTTGTTGAATTTGGCACATTCTGCAAGAGTTGGCATCAAACATATTCCAGATTTCTTCTCAGTAATTTTCTGAAAAATATTCTCAGGCACAACATCTTGGTCTGGATATAAATTTGTCAGTAATCGTGCATGTAAAGCTTCTTTCCCATGCTCGGTCACTTTTCCAATTCTAACATCTTGTAGAATAGTCTTGTAAACTTCATCCTTCGCCTGACGCATATTTTCATGCAGTTCAGCATAATTGAAGTTTAACCATATATTGACGTTGCCAATGCTCCCTAGGCACTTCCTGGTATCTTCATGCGTGAGCATTTTGAACACAGGTTGCCCTTTCATTGGTGTCAGCTGCCACCAAATAACACATCATACTCTGTTTTGAGAACTTCTTGCATTCTCAAATGCACAAAGGCAAGCATGACATTGGAAACCATGCTTACTTCGTCAATGATAAGAAGTTTCATTTTCCTCAAGACTCTTGAAACTTCAAAACAAGCATCTCCCGATAGCTTGTGATATTGTAATTTGTTGTCATGCTCCACTGGCAGCATCAGTAAGCGATGTAAAGTAATCCCTTTAATGTTATGTGCTGCCAGTCCAGTTGGAGCGGTGACAACACAAGACAGCGATGACTCTGTCCTTTCCTGCAAATAACATGAAATTGCTTTAATAAGGAAACTTTTTCCAGTTCCCGCTTCTCCACTCACGTACAGTCGAACAGGCTTCAACGACGTACATGAGCACTCTTTCTTGTCATGACTTAATCCATGATCAATTTGCATGGTAACTTCGTCATATATTTTCCTCTGCTCAACGTTGAGTTGTCTTTCCAACTCTTCTAAGTTAACCGCATCCTCCTGAGCATGTGCCATTGCTCTTTCCACTTCATTCATAGCAGTGGCAGCTTCATTTTCGATAACAGGTCCTCCTAGTGGATCCTGACTCAATGAAGCAGAACTCTGACTGTCCTGAGAACTGTCTCTGGCAATCTCCGCTGCAATCGTTGCTTCCTGCTCAATTTCCACATTCAACATTTCTACATATTTGGGAAAAGCAGGACATTCTATGGTCTCCTTGGCAGCATTGAAAGAGTCTTCATAACAGAGGAAATCTCCAAGCAGTTCCTCTTCTGCACGCCAAGGCTTAAAAAGTTGCAAAAGTGCTAAATAGAAAAACTCCTTTTTTTCAGGAGATTCGCCACTCAATTTTCGATGGTTTATCAAGTGGCATTTTCTTTGCTTCACCAGACATCCCTCACTTCCTATTACAGCATACACTCCTTTCTCAGTATCTTCTTTGATGTTCCTCTTGAATATGTAATTTTGCAGAACCTCATACAGACAAACATTCTCGAGGTGACTGCTTCGATTTGGATAATATGTATCCAACATGTTGCTCTTCAAAATGTCGGTACTGTTTGGCTCCTTTTCCGCCAAATACTCAATTTCCCGCACAGGTTTGAGAACTCGATTACGCGTTGCAGCAAGACCAAGACTCGCCCAAACGATACTCCTGGACTTGGCATAGAGACTTGCTGAAGACAACCGGTCAGAACATTCGTAAGCTCCGATTTCTTGATGCGACAACATCTTCAGACTGAAACTGTACAACTTCTTGCTGAGGCTCTTTTCATGGGAAATGTCCTCCCACATATCCTTAAATTCTGTCTTCTCTTTTTTGGTGATGTAAGATGTCACATACCGAGCCACAGCCATACAGTTATCAGCCACAAACTGTATATCCATGTTAGCATTCCACATGGACAAAATCACCGGGTTGTAGTCGTGGATGTACTTAGACTCTTCGTTCCTCTTCAAATTGTATGTGTTTTTAGGTGATTTCTTCATCACATTATGTCGCAGCGAAGACATCAAACTGTTCACTCTTCCTTTAGAAATCACCGGTCGTGGAAAGCCGAAACGACATTTGGTGTAGAACTTGTCTTTGTTTCGGAATTTACGACGACAGTACTTTCCACATCGATGGCTTTGGAAACGTAGAACTTTTTCTCTTAGGCTTTTTTTCTCCTTTGCGTTTGGAACAGCACACGTAGAATAATGTTCTATGAAACTCATCACTGAGTCTTCTGGATCCGTTCCAAATTTAGGTGCATCCTTGATCCACAGCAACATATGTATATGAGGAGCACCTCTTGCTTGGTACTCCTTTCTCCAGAAGAAATCCAACACCTCTCCAAGAGGTGGATTCTTCTTATTCATGATGAAAGACATCATACCTTCAAATCTATGATTGAAGTACCTACATACATTGACTGGATCCAAAGAGCACAGTTCTCCGGGTGTCTTGAATTCGATGTTGTCTACGTTAGCATTTGCCTCTCGTAGAAATTCAAGTAAGTCTTCCCAGCCATACTCAGCACAGCTCAGAGTGAGGAACCATGTGGGAGTTCCTAAGTTCCTCAGCATACATTTTAAATCACCATGACGATGGTACCAGTACTCATTAGTACCACGCTGACACGCCATGAGATTAATCAGGGGAGAATCCAAAATACTGTCTTGGACATTGACTTTATCCATAAAGTCACTTGCCGAGATGTTTTGCATGTGTATACCACTTTTCAAAATGTGGTTCACTGCATATGACAGACCAGACAGATCGCTTTCAAACAGGAGATGAAACAAATAAGGAATGCATTGTCGAAACCTAGCATCTCCTGCATACAATCGCAAAGTCCGGTATTCAGAAGCAGGAATTTGATGAGGTCGCTCATCATATCTTCCTCCCTGACCTGTTGGAAAAAGCTGTGGGAAACACCGAGCTTCCAAACTTTCCTCCCAAACACTAATGGGACTCCCTTTGGCTTGTTTCATTTGAAACAACTCAATAGCATTCCCCATGACTTCCTTGGAATGCAAAGGATGAACACTATAATGTTCATATATTTCTTCACTAGTACAGGGTTCTACTTTCTCAATTTGACCAGCACACAAATCGCGATCCTCTTCCTCACTTACTTCCTCTTCTGCAACATATACATTTTTATAGTATTTATTATTTTTTTTCAAATACAATGTTGCCCTTTTGACTTTCCTAACATCTACTAAATCTTGCCATATTTTCTTATTCTTTGTCGGAACCCCATTAACTAAGATAACCAGAGGTTCCTCTTCCACTTTTTCTACTCCAATTGTGTTAATGTTTTTCTTGAAATCTAGAGGCAAATAAACAACTCTTCCCTTTAATCCTCTCTGTAAATCTGATGGAGGCAATTTCCCTGTCTTTGGCTCCATTCTTACAATAGCCTGAAAGGGATGGATACTTTGAATCAAAATAGATTCATAAGTATTTAAATCCTTCAATTCAGAAGGAATCTCAACCAATTCCAGATTATTATGAACTGCTCTAGCAGGCATCTGGTTTTGATTTAATTTGTTACAACAATAAGTACACACACGTTGATCCAATCCCAAATCAAAACAATTTTCTACCATCAAGTATGTTGTAAAATCCTTCCATTCACTATTATTTTCCCTTTCACTTTTTGCAAAATGCGATGCTGTGCGCGCTACGAATTTCGTTTGAATAATTAAATTGTGTACTTACCTGCAATTATCCATATGCCAGTTTTTAGGTCCCTCCACCCTGCCCCTCCCCCTCCCCGCCTCCCTGCCCCACCGTAACTCCCTCCACGGCCCGCGGCTGTGAGGAGGTGAAGCCTATGTCCAATTTTTCAGTGAACAGGACTCATCTCTTCTTAACCTTGGATAAACCTCACTGACTCTGTGTCCCCTGCACATAATTAATAATAAAAGGGGCAGATTTATGTTAACTAGCACATCCCCAGGGATGCACCAGTTAACGTGCACAGCTGCCCTGCCACCCATGGTGTGCCGCATTTACAATCAGATAGGACAAAGCTGCGTCAAAACCCTGCGCCTGCTTGAAGCAGGCATAGATCTTGACGCAGGTAGACTGAAAGCTAAAGCAAAAACTAAGTGTCGTGTGCAGAAGTTGCAAAAAAGGAAAAATGGCGTTTAAACCGGTAATGAGCCCATGCTAACTTAACACAGTGTAAAGATATCCAGGATCTACATCAGTTTGGGGTTCACGAACCTGGCAGGTACAAGGCACTGAGGCTTTGCACCGTGCATGTCTCATCCCAAATCATATGTTGTTTGTGAATGAAACAATTTCCCAGACCAAATGCTTTGGATTGGCTACTTCTAAAAAATTAAACACCCCAACTATCCCGGAGTTAGAGGAATATGATGGTTGGAGTCATTTTACTCGGTTGTCCATTAGTGATTTACAGGCCCTACTCCGTAATTCTTCCTTTAACATTTCCAGTATAAATCCAAAAGGTTGGCTGCTTTGGCAACGTGCCTTATCCACGGTTTAATAACGCTGCCTTTTGCTTTATATAAGTTTTCAAATTGTATGAAATATATACCAATAGGTCGTTATGAACCTTTAGGTAGTGGTTTTCTTCATGAGGTCTGGTCGCTTCCATACACATACAGATGTTTCAAAGATGATCAAGAAGTTTATCTGAATGGAGAGGAATGCACTGAGACGCCAGATCATTCACTAATGTGTACGCACATACAGTTACACGGTTCATGCAACAAAGACCAACCAAATATAGCTTGCGTGTTGCAAGGCACGCCAGTTCCTGCTATCATCCCCACGTTCAAGTTGTTGGAAAATGGTAGTTATTTGATGCTCAATAATGAAGATTGTTCTGGGTTAATTAAAAGTATTCCTTTTATCGTAACAGTAAGTGAACGGGTTATTTGCTGCAGAAATGTTCTATTTCCTCCCACACATGAACATAGGGAGTTTTCAATCTGGCCACAAATACCAACCTTGGGAGCAGATTTCAACGGCATGGCAAGAATAAGGGCTCTTTTGTCTCAGAGAGAGGTGGCCTTGAGTTCGGCCCCTGAAACTTTCGTGCTTCACATAGCGAACACCCGTACAGAGGTGCAGACCCTTTTAAATACTGATTCGCCTTTGCATTTCAGCGAAATGGTTCGGACTATCTTTAACGCGTCCTCCACAAAGGCCCTGGCGCATTTTTTTAAAGTTGTTAGCAGTGGTCTCGTGACTTCATTTGAGAAAATCTTTGGAGTCATCCCTGCTTTCTTTCATTCTATTTTTTCCACTTTGTTTGGTGGATTCCCAGTTTTACTTGCATTAGCACCGGACGCTCTTGTGCTTTTTTACATTTTTAAATATGGATGTCCCTCCTGTGCAAGGTCCCGCCCTGCAGCTGCTAACGCTGTTCCGCAATCGCATGCTTGAATATTATGGCACAATGCCGTTGGCGATATTAAGCACGGCATATGGATTATCTTTTCGATTCTCCTACTTCACCTGTGTCCAGCCTGTATTTCACTGCCTGACCTGTGATTTCGATTGGGCCATTAATTTGTGTCTCTGCGGACCGGTTTCTCCTGACGTCGACTTTAATCAGCTGATGAGTCCTATCATTGCTCACGAGTTGGTTTGTCCTGGCGAAAGGATTATGGCTGTGGCATTGATGCATGGACTAATTGGTCCCTGGAATTTACTGGCGGCAACACAGTCTTTCTTGGAACAGAGCTTTCTTGAAAACCCACCGAGCTGTCCTCTGATGGTGATAGAGGATCCGGTGCTGGGAGAGCACGTATGTTCTTTTCCGCTTTTAAATTGGATGGCTGAACTCTTTTCGGATGAAGACGGTGACTTCCTATTGGAGGCTGTTGCAGCTTATTTTGCATACACAATTATGTCATAGACCTTTTTCATGTTTGATATGCTGAGTACTAGCATTTCATTGACAATTCATTGACTTATTTGTCAAGTTTTTATTATTTAGCTTGCCTATTGGCTTAAGCCTCGATAAACTAGTTGACTGTTTTATTTTTTCTTAGCATTAAATTTTGCTAGTTTTTAATGTTTTACCTTGCGGACCGTGCACATATAAAGTTGCAATCTGCTCTCATGAGATGGCACTTCTATTACCTTATTTTGTTCGTTTCCGGATCATGGAGGGGTGTCATGTAGATCCTGGATATCTTTACACCGTGTTAAGTTAGCATGGGCTCATTACCGGTTTAAACGCCATTTTTCCTTTTTTGCAACTTCTGCACATGACACTTAGTTGTTGCTTTAGCTTTCAACCTAGTAGTTCATCATGGTTTACATGAGAATAATATGTTATTGCTCTACTATCTGCTTTGCTTCTTAAACTATATCTGTACAGCGAGTGCTGAAGTTTCAAGAACAACACGATACAGAATTGTTATGAGGTCTGATCTCCACGACTTCATAGTCATAACATAAGTGCAGCTTCTGCCAATTCTGGGCATGAGGCGGGTTTTATATTGCTTTGCCGAACACACACATACACAACACTTGATGCGGTTCACATGAAGAGAGAGCTGGTGTATGCTGATGTGATTCCTTCAAATCTAGGACACTAAAGTATAGGCACGCCCTAAACTAACCCAAAGAGACCTTCTTAGCAAATAATATAATATGTGTATTAGGCAGGGTGAGATATAAGTGTTGCTAACTCTTATTCATTTACAGCATGTTAACATACTGTCACCATTCGCTTTTTATGTACTAGTAACTATGCTGGTAATTTTGCTACTGATAATTGTGGTAGCGTTCTAGTGTTCCTGCACAGGAACAGGATTTGGGGAAACAGAAAGCGGAAGGCGGCCATATTGTTTGCTTGGCGCCGACCGTTGAGCAACAGCTTAGCCCCGGCGCTCCGGAATAAAGATAACTAAAAAGCATTTAAAGACGTACGTTCTCACATTACTACAATGGCGACGAAGATGTGTACTTGTATTATCTAAGATACTACGCCTGAGAAGACGGCATTGGTAAATAAACATTTCAAATACACATGTGTTCTTCTTAACTCCATGTTCTGGTTTGTAATGAATATATAACGACCGAGTGTTCATGAGTTCCACGTATCCTGAGGTACTGTAAGTTCATATTCTGGATTGTCTAAACATTGAGAGTTTGTTATATCCAATGTGACACTGTAGCTAGCTTGCTAAGGGGTTTTTCGGTACTAAGGTGAGTTTTGGGGCACCCTAATTCGCCGAGGTTCCAATCCTCTGTGCACAGTTCTGTGTGAGAACAGAAACCCTGCAACAGGGGCACCCCTGAGCCTTGCTGGAGCTTCATCACACTTGCGATACAACTCCAGCAATGCGCCACCTTTACGGCACAGATGCGTCACGCATCTATGCTGTTTTTGCCCCATGATGCGCCGCATTGTAAATGCAGCACACCATGGGTGGCGGAACAGCGGCACAGGATGACTACAGCCTCGGGCCGTGGAGGAAGTTACGGTGGGGCAGGGAGGCGGGAAGGGGGAGGGGCAGGGTGGAGGGACCTAAAAACTGGCATATGGATAATTGCAGGTAAGTACACAATTTAATTATTCAAACGAATTTCGTAGCGCGCACTGCATCGCAAAATGGGATGCTGTGCGCGCTACGAATTTCGTTTGAATAATTAAATTGTGTACTTACCTGCAATTATCCATATGCCAGTTTTTAAACACTCCACAGCTCCTATGCACATAAAAACCCTGTCAGTACTAATACTTCACATTTTCTCCAATTACAATTTCTCAAAGAAACAAAATCTATTTGTAAAACACTTGAGACAAAACAACATTTGAAAAACACAACTTTCTTCATAATTTTCTCCTTAAAGCACACTATTTTCCATCTAAATTGAAGAAATCTTTTCTCACCTTAGCAAATACTTTGAGTTTCAAAACAGTCTCAGAAACACACCAATTTGTCTTCAGCAGAGCAAAAGGTATGCACTCCAGAGTCTGCAGCTATCAAAAGCACAGAAATGCTGTAATTCTTCACACATATCTCTCATATCACCCAATCAAAACTCTTCCCTCACTTTTTTCAAATCAAAACCCTTCCCCCCTCTGCCCTCTCTGCTTTTTTGCATAGCAACCACCTCTTGCAAGACCTCTGGTGTTTGCAAGTTCACACAACAATGTTGCAATTGAACTCTGAACTCTCAGTGCACCTGCATATCCAGTGCATTCTTCCATTTAATGACTTTTTCTTCGCCACTTAAAATACATCTTTCAACGAACTCATCCATGCACCCTAACTTTCTGTTTTCAGCAATCAAAATCCACCAATCACTGTTACTGCTTCATTAACACAGAAACTCCACAGTTTTTTTCATTTTAAACTCTTATTTTTTCAACTGCCATTTCATTGCCACACTTCATCTGACTGCAGCAGAACCTTCTCTCGCCATGTTTTCTGTCTGGATTGTTGGACATAGTTACATCTATTGGGCTCAGAGGTACGCTGAAAACAGGAATTTACCTAACCTCAATTTACAAGATGTGTAAATTAAGTGGTTTGGCCACAGAGGATTAAAATGTCACCAATTGATACCATTGGTGAAAACCTTTATGCATTTGCCAAAACCTGACCTGTTAATTGTGCACTGTGGAGGTAATGACTTGGGCACTTTGACTGGGGTAGGTCTGGAAATGCTTTTAAAGGACACCTTTGAGCAATTGATGGCACTTTTTCCTCAGACTGCCTTGGTATATTCAAATATATGCCAAAGACAGAAATGGAGGTGGTCGAACCAATTTTGTCCACAAATTGAGAAGTCGAGGAAGCATGTAAACAAATCTGTTTCAGCTTACATGAGAGACCATGGAATGGGCTCCTTGTACAACAATAACTTGCGTTACTACATGCAAGATATCTACAGAGGAGATGGAGTTCACTTCTCAGATGAGGGCAACAGAATTTTCATTCTGAATTTAAGACTGTGCATTGGTACCTACTTATAAGTACCTAAATGTACCATAAACCCAAAAGCTCTTCTCAGAGCTACCCTACATCTGATCACTCACAATTATTATTTTACTCTAACTTTTTTCACTAATTTTCAAGAAAGTACGCTCCCCAGAACGCTTCCCGGTTCGCGAACCGGGCGCTCCCCACGCAAAAGAACTAAAAAAAACGATAATTTTTTTTTTTGCCCTGCGAGGCCCTTTTAAAGCCTCCACATCAAACCTAGGGGGTCAGGGAGGACCTACTATGCCCCCTTATGGTCATTTAACCCCTTCGCTTTGGCCTCCTCTTCTCTCGCGATCCTACCGAGAGACAAGATGGCGGCCGCTACGGACTGTTTGCAATGTTTACAGACGCCGAAGAACCAATCAGCTTCGCAAAGCTCCGTAACGCAAAAAGTACGCGAAGCGGAGCGCTGTTACAGATATATATCTTTTTTTGAATGTTAATTTCTCAAAATCCACTGGAGCACATATATTGAGACCTAGCAAAGGCACATCGGGCTACCAGTACCTACAATTTCCCCAAGTTTCGTGCAAATCCATTCAGCCGTTCGATTATTATTATTTTTATTTTTTTTTGCCCCGCGGGGCCCTTTTAAAACCTCCACATCAAACCTAGGGGGTCAGGGAGGATCTACTATGCCCCCTTATGGTCATTTGCCCCTTCGCTTTGGCCTCCTCTTGTCTCTCGATCCTACCGAGAGACAAGATGGCGGCCGCTACGGACTGTTTGGAATGTTTACAGACGCCGGAGAACCAATCAGCTTCGCTTCACAAAGCTCCGTAACGCGAAAAGTCCGCGAACCGGAGCGCTGCCCGGTCCGCTGTTACAGATATATATCTTTTTTTGAACGTTAATTTCTCAAAATCCACTGGAGCACATATATTGAGACCTACAAAAGGCACATCGGGCTACCAGTCCCTACAATTTTGCCAAGTTTCGCCCTATGGAAAACTCAATGTTAAAAAAAAAAACGTTTTGGGACCCCCCTTTTTTCTCGGCCCCCCCTTGACGAAACCCCCCCAAATTTTCAGGGGCTGCTCAGAAACGGAATGTTCCATTTTACTGAAAAGTTCAGCCAATTCCATCCACAAACGCCAAAGTTATTAGACATAGAATTTTCAAAAATCCCATAGAGAAAAAATCCTAACTATATATACCTACTGGCGACCGCCAGTAGGTAATGCATATGTGTATATATATATATATATATATATATATATATATATGACTGCTCCCAAATTCGTAGTTTACACCACAAAAGACCAGCACTCACGGTGGCGAGCTTTAAGATTTTATTAAAAGCTCACGGTGTCCAGACGCGTTTCGGCATTCGCCTTTGTCGATGGTAACATGGCGTTGCCGAAACGGACGTTTTTTATGTTTGCAGTTTACAATTCAAGGACATAGTTGAGGGACAAAACATCATAGCCATGGCCGCCATCTTTGAACGGTACACGAATTGTGTACCATATCACATTTGTTTCGGAGCGTACCACAGCGTCATTCAATACAAGCATCTTTTTCATCAATATTAACAGATAATGGCCATGGATGGGCTGAAGTTCCTCATAAAACATCATTTCCATCTTATACATGATGCCCACAAATGGGCTTCTCACTCAGAGTATTCAAAAATTCAAGCTCCGTGAATTCACAGTACCCACATTAGAATTACGCTCTTAGATGAGCCAATGTCCGTTTATGTCCATAATGTCCACAATTTTCCTACTAAACCATCAAGAATCAGAATAAATTACACTTGTTCACAAAACAAAATCAAATAAACGGCAAAACATCCCCCTATCGTTCATAGCACTGATGTCCACATGTTCTATTACCAGTATCGATCTACATTAATTATTCCCCCAAATGTACAGCCAGTTCCTCTGGTGAATTGAGACCTCCAGGTGTCTTCGTATTAATATCGATAATATACCAGGACTCTAGCCTCCTAAGAGTCATCAGTCTGTCACCCCCCTGGGGTTCAGGGGTACGTGATCCAGGCAGAAGTATGTTAGGAGGTTTCTATCTCCTTTATGTAGTGCTTTAAAATGGCGTGCCACAGGATATGTCAAATCACCATTATTTATGGCCCTAGCATGCTCTAGTACCCTGATTTTCGCTTGATGGATTGTGCTCCCCACGTATTTTAACCCGCAAGGGCACTGCAGGCAATACACTGTGTACGGGGTAGAACAAGTCAAACATTTCGATATTACTCTCGGTTGCCTCATTCCAGGTACTTGATATGTCGCAACTTTGCTACTCCCAACGCAAGCCTTGCACTTTTTACATGGGTGGAATCCCTTCAGGTCTTTTTCAAAACCCTTCAGTGTCTTCTTCCCACTATAGCTATTAGTGAGGCTGTCCCTAAGGGATCTGGCTTTACGAAAAGTTATTAGGGGTCTTTTCGGAATATCCATCCCGATCACTGGATCCATTTGGAGTAAATTCCAGTGTTTGCTGAACATTGCTCTAAGCTTCGTGGCATCCTTCGAGAAGGTGGTAATCATCCGAAAACCCTTTTTCTTATCCTCCTCTTTATTCTTTTTGGTGCCTGTTTCTAAAAGCTATTCTCTAGCTATGGAATCAACTCTGTTCTTAGCTCCTTCCAAAGTCTGTGCCCTGTATCCCCGTCTACGGAATCTCTCCATACTCTCGCCCGCATATTTCTCAAAATCAATTTTTCGTGTGTTGTTTCTTTTTATGCGGTGCACTGTGTTGCTTCCAGAAAACGACCTTTCTGCCACCAGCACCGCAGTCGAGTGACTGCAGCACAATCCACATGCAATGCGGCAGGGCTTCTTGCACGGCCGGGACCAGCCGTAATACATCCAACAAGAAAGGTTTACCTTAAAGAAGAGCCACAACAGCAGGTAGGTACAACTCTGTTTTTTTTCTTTCCAGAAGCTGCAGCAGAGGCGGGCGAACAAACACCATAATTCAGGGTTGCCTGACGCGTTTCATGCTATCAAAGCATTTCTTCAGTGGCACAAAGTCTATTACCAGCGTGTTATCAGAATTCGTTATTTATTTACTCCACCTGCCCCAGTGGGCATTGGCTCACGCTGAGCCTGATGGTCCTTGTAGTGTTTAAGGGCCCGATGTAGGTAAATCTTTTTTACCACTTCTTAAATACCGATTCATACCGAATCGGTATTTAAGAAGTGGTAAAAAAGAGGAGGGCAGATGTAGGTAATTTTATTTTTATAATTACCGAATCGGAAGGAATCGGTATTTACCGATTCGGTAAATACCGAATCGGTAATGCCCATTGATTCCTATGGGCATTGAAGCCCATAGGAATCAATGGGCATTACCGAATCGGTATTTACCAAATCGGTAAATACCGAACTTTGCAAGGGTGCAGGGGGTGTCACTTTGACACCCTCTGGCACCCCAATTACAGGCATGGGTGCCATGTGGCACACAGACATGCCCTAAGGGCATGTCTGTGTGCCACATGGCACAGATGTGCATGCACACCTGGATTCGGTATTTTACCTCCCAATTGGATTGGGTGGTAAAATACCGACTCCTAAAGGCCTGTGGCACTGTTTGCAGTGCCACCTACATGTGAGATTTACCGAATCAGTAAAATTACCGCTTCAGTATTTTACAGAATCGGTAGATTTACCAATTCGGTAAATATACCAATTCTGTAAAAAACGTCCCCTACATCTCAATGACCCATTTACCGGTCGGTAACGGCCGAATTCGGCCTTTACTGACCGGTAATGGCCACCTACATCGGGCCCTATGTGTTCCTCCAGTGAGTTGTCACACGCGGTAAAAATGAAGACAATAACATCCACAGTGGGTCTGGGGAAAGTTCAAATCACGCTGTGCTGCACTGCGTTGCTTCCAGATTACGACCTTTCTGCCACCAGCGCCGCAGTCGAGTGACTGCAGCACAATCTACATGCAATGCGGCAGGGCTTCTTCCACGGCCGGGACCAGCCGTAATACATCCAACAAGAAAGTTTTCCCTTAAAGAAGAGCCACAACAGCAGGTAGGTACAACTCTGTTATTTCCAGAAGCTGCAGCAGGGGCGGGCGAACAAACACCATAATTCGCTGTGTTGCACTGTGTTGCTTCCAGAAAATTACCTTTATATCTCTCTGGATCCGGGGATCCTAAAAAACTTCCGGCCTATTTCCCTGCTCCCTGCTCCTGCGAAGATGCTTGAGACACACCTTAACAAGCATCTCGCTGCCTTTGTAGAAAGCTCAGGATGCTTAGACTCCTCCCAGCATGGATTCAGGAAAGAATTTAGCACCGAGTCAGATTCACCATCGTGCTTGACAAGATCCGCACGACAGTAGATGAGGGCCAGACCTCTCTCCTGGTCCTGCTAGATCTAACTGCGGCTTTCGACACCCTCTCCCCCTCAGTACTTACATCGCGGCTGAGGGAGGTGGGGGTGAAGAACGCAGCTCTGGATCTCTTGACCTCCTTCCTCACGAGGAGGGAACAAAGAGTCAAGCTTGGGGAGTTTCTATCTCCATCCCGTCCTGTGCTATGTGGGGTTCCTCAAGGGTCAGCACTTAGCCCGACCCTCTTTAATATCTATGTTACCCCACTAGCCAAATTAATAAGATCATTCGGGATGGAGGTAGTCTCGTATGCAGACGACACTCAAATCCTCGTCTCTCTTCCCCATTCAGATGAACTAATCGCCTCCAAGTTTAGATCTTGTATGGAGGCGGTTGGTAACTGGATGTTCCAGAACTCTCTGAAACTGAATGGGGAGAAGACGGAGGTGATGGTGTTTGGGGGGAAAGAAAACATCTGGTCAGCCAATTGGTGGCCTGACTCTCTTGGAACGTGCCCTTTCCCCACATCTTCTGCTAAAAATCTCGGGGTGCTAATAGATCCTGCCCTTGACTTAGGCAACCAGGTGAGCAGAACCATTTCCACCTGTTGGGGCCTGATTCACACCCTACGAAGGGTCAGGAAATATCTTTCCCTCCAGGCAAGAAAACAAATAGCTGTTGCTCTTATTGGCTCGCGTCTGGACTATTGTAACGCGCTGTATGCTGGACTTAATAAAGGACAGCTGCAGCGCTTACAGGTAGTACAAAACGCCATAGCCAGATTTGTCCTGGATATCCCTAGACGCTCTTCGGCCACTGCAGCCAGGAAAACGCTGCACTGGCTGCCGGTAGAATATCGTATCCGGTTTAAGGTCCTTTGTATGACCTATAGAGCCATCGCCAAAAAGAGCGACACTGGAATAGGATCCATCATCTCCCACTATGTCCCCCGAAGGAACCTGCGCTCCTCTGGAAAACTGCTTCTGGCAGCCCCCCGTGTACGAAGAGCCAAATGGGGTGGCAGAGCCTTTTCCACCCTTGCTCCTAAGTGGTGGAACGAACTTCCTCTGGATCTGAGATCTCTCCCGTCCCTACAGAACTTCCGTACTGCCTTAAAAACCCTTTTCTTCCGCCAAGCATATGTTTAGGTCTTTATGTTCTTTCCTGATCATTCTTTTATCTTTTGCTAGGCACCTTGATACCTGCGGGTTATTGTTCTTGCGCATTATAAATTCTTTTTCAATTCAATTTATATATATCCAAGCAGGACACAGCTCCGGGGGTAACAACAGGGGATTTATTAAGTGCCACACAGCTCGGTCCTCGCAGTCTGTGAAACGCTTTTGGCAGACGCGTTTCTAGCCGAGTTCGGCCATCATCAGTGCCGGTCTCACAGGCTGGTGATTACATCCTGGATTAGACTCAGAGACCACTCCCTTAAGGTAGTCTCTCGGCCCCTCCTCCTTCATGCAGGTGTGCTTGTGGCTCAGGGCAAATTGCATGCTGGGTATTGTAGTCCAACCTGGTTCCGCATTTAGTGTAAAGCGGAGCCAAACAACAAGTGATGTCCCAAAATTCAGGGCGCTGGGCTCAGCACTCGCATACAAAGTCCTGAATGAATAGTCCCACTTAACCTCTGTTGTTATCCTTATCAGGCAACTTCGTGCTGCCTACTCTCTCCCCTCACTGAAATGACCGCCAACTGGCAATGACTTTTTGTTCAGGGGGGCGCCGCGCTTAGCACTGTCCGTACTCCTACCAAAGATTTTGCTGAAGAGCGCGGAGCACCTGAACGAGAGGGTGTGTCCTTAAGCCGGTATATATATTCTGCTCCAAACTTCTTCCCCGGACAAAGGAAAGAATAGCCGCACTCCCAGGGTCGCTTTAGTATTGAAGTTATTTATTCAACTTAAAGAAATCGCACAGGGTCAGTTTAAGCGTTCGCGCCTTCTTCCTGTTGTATCAAAGTACATACTTAATAAACGCCATTTTATCTAAGATCTCCACAGTGTTTCCGGCACATTCATTAACTTAAAAAACGGACTTCGCCGTAGCATTCATTTTACACGGGCGCCATGATGGAAAATGTTCATTTATCATATAGGTATATGTTTTTACTTCAATTAGTATAAAGACATTAATTTAAACTTAAATAACAGAATTTGTTTCGCTTTCTTGCACAATTGAGCCCTGGTTGGGCTTATAATCACACTACTCATAAATTCAAAGCCCAATACATTTGCTATTTAACATTATCAAACCATCTAATACTCTGCGCCCTCTGAGGCAAATGCCTATCCATAAATCAATAAAGTAAATTAATTACACATGATTTGGTAGATAAATTCAAATGCAAAGCAATCAAATTATATTTCATCTCATTTCAACCACATACCTCTATTACTTAATCCAGATACCACCGACCCCCTATGGGAAGTTACATATCTAACCTAAATGAATGGAAAGTTCTTCCTCGGTGTTGAGACCAAAAGGAATTACAGTTCGTAAGTCGATTATATATCTTGACTCGAGCCTACGCAGTCTCAATTCGCGGTTACCACCGCGTTCACCAGCTGACATGTGACAAATGCAATAGAATTTCAGGAGACTCCTGTCACTATTGTGATACTGGAAAAAATTCCTCGCTTGGTTTGAGGGATCCTTATTCTCAATTGCCCGGGCATGTGCCAAGATTCTGCGTTTCGTGGGGTGTATTTTGCTGCCTATATAACATTTCACACATGGGCATACTAGGCAGTACACACATTATGAGGTGTTACAGCTCAAGAATTTATTTATCTTTTTTACCCCCTCCTTGCCAGGTATATATACACAAATGCACACACACACATACACACACACATATATACATAAATATATAAAGTTTCACTTACCTAATATATATACTTACCTTGTGTTGTAAATGCATGTGTGGTAAAGGTGTTTGCATGGTAAAAAACTGCTTGTAAAGGCAATGCTTGGTAAAGGCATTGCGTGGTAATGGATGCGGGTAAAGGCATGCATTGTAAATGGAGGCGTGGTTCTGTCATACAACCCCCTGGCTTCAGCGATGGCTGGCTGGTGCTTGAACGCTGATCTCCTGCACCCTCCATTCTGGGGGTATCATATGTTGACCCCTCTCCACTATCCGGGTCATGTGAGAACTGGGCCATGAGATTGATAAACCTCCATCAGAGCTGCATCATCCTCCTGGTCACAATACAGGCATGCACCTTGCCGGAAGTGGCACACCCCTACCCAGGGATACCTACATGCATCTGAGAATTGGCAGGCTATGGGAAATCAGAGGCAAGGTCATTTAGGTTGGAGCCTGCTTCTGAGGCATAACATGAGGATAGGAAACGCCAAAGGGGCAATACTGCTTCTAGTCTTGCAAGCTTTTGGGCCAAAGGCGGCTTAAAGCCTTGTGTCACCCAACAAGACACTTTTACAAGGGCTTCAGAGAGCCCATCCAACCTTTCTCAGCACTGCCATGCGCATAGAAGACATTACAATTAACAACGGCAAAGAATGGAGCCCTTCCACGTCTACTTCCACAGTGGCAGGGAAACGGGTGAAATCAGAAAAATCACTTGCACTTTCCACATCAGAAGCTCCAGGTGATGCAGAGCTAAAAGCCTGTAATATTCTGTGTCAATACCATCTTGCTGTTCCAAGATGTCTCCCTTTACGCCCTAGATAAACACAGAGAATTCAAAGATGTAACCGCCTACCTGCTGAGAGAAAATATACCCAACAGCTGATAGTACCCTTTCTGCTGTCACTTCACCCTCAAGGCCCATTGACTCACCATTATTAGCCTCATAGATGTCTGTGTGGCGCCAGGCACACTGTGTGGCACCAGGCTCCGCATCATCAGAAACAGCAACAGGACATCTCAATCCCAGAGAGACCAGTAATGAATAGCATCTTTCCCAATCTTTCAAATCACTCTTATGAGACCGATTCTGATAATTGCTGGAGAATAGGCTCTTTATCTGATGAAAACAAACCGCCCTGGGGGTATCTCACCCAGGTGTATCACATTGTTGATCATGTTGACCGAGTGTTTGCCAGCCATCTCCTGGTATGGCTCCCATAGATTTCAGCTGGGCAAGGGTGTTGGAAACCCTACCAGGTTTGACAGCGGTATAACCAATTTTTGACTTTACTGCTGATTCTCAATGTGGTTCTTAGCAAATTTATTATTGGATGACCACTTTCATTCAGACCAGTTGGTCTCCCTTCAAAGGAACATTCTCCTCGGGCCGACTAGTTTAAAAAATATGCAAAGACGACCTCTACCAATATGGATGCCCTATTCTGCTGCTGTGCACCAGGTCGTAAACTATGGTGTGTATCTTCTGGCCAACAGTCTGGCAATTTCTAAGCGTGCTGCAACCAATCCTACATCCCTAAAAGCTTGACATAATTCAAGGCAAGAATACAAACATCCAACATCCCAAACAACATTATCCCAGTATGTGAAGGCACAGAGACAGCAATGATGCTACTGAGGCTTCCACAATCTCCTTCCACAACACACGTAACTATGGCATTCCAAATAAGGAAAAAAGTATGTTGTTGGCTGCATCCTCTCAAAGATGCATGATTATTAGTTTTACCAAACCATAACATCTGTATTTGAGTATAGTAGCTACAGACCCTCATTATGATCTGGCCTTAAAATTTCAATATTTACAGTAACTCCAAATTCTGCACATATATGTAGCAGTAGTATTAAGTAGTGAAATAAAAACACATCCTCTGGATACATTTCAGCAGGTAAAAATTGTGGATATTACTTGGAAGGGGGTGAATCCTGGTAAATACCAGAACATGCTGATTTTGATGTAGTAAAGACTAAAACCTGCATATTATTCCATATTATCAGGGGAAAGACTCATAATTGGGTGGTATTTTTGTTACACAACAAATTGCAACTCTGTGGAGTTGGATTTTATTTGGAGGAATAAATGTTGCACCATGTCAAATTTTATATTGTACCTGCCTGACGCTCAGTGATTCTTCACTTTTTTAGGTTACATTATTTATTCCTAAACAGCTTTCTCAACATGGCCTAGATCAGCCAGCCATCGAGCCTGGAGACATTTCATACTACATGGTTGTTGTACAGAGGTTTGTAGATCATGGATATCATTTTGTATGAAAAGATGAATTTAACACTTTATACTTTATGGGCGAGGTGTCCTGTGCCTCATTCACAAGACCCAAAAATGTTTTAGGGCATGGTGCGGATGCCATCTCATATTACATTTTTAGTAGGTGAAATGCTTTTAGACTCTTCGGTCTACAAACGTCACTCAGGGTAGCTATCCACATAGAATTCCATCTCTTGAACCATGTTCTGACAAAGGTCTGCATTTCTAGAATATGTTTCTAAGTACCACATTTGACATTATGAGAGCAGTTAAACATTTACAATTTTAACCTTCACTAAGGAATTTAGTGATGTGAAGTTTCTTAAAGGAAATAAACTGTCCATTGTTCTCTTGAATTCAGACAATGAAATGTTTGCTAACACATTAGTTCAAACACTTGCCTCTCTTTGTGATAGCCAAAATGGTTTTGTACCTGCACAAACGACGTGGAAGTATGTGTGGCTGGAATTTTGTATCATTGTGAAACTAAACTTAATAATTAAGGCTTGATTGCAGTAGGTTTTGGCACAATTTATTGGGAATGGATTTGAATAACAAATCCTATAAAAGATGAATTTCAGAATGGAGAACAATAAACAGATGTGTTGATTTACATAGAAAGATGGTCAGGGAAGCCAAGGTGCCGGACGATGAACTCACAGGACATGCACATTACACATACTTAAACACATTCACACTTTTATAATTTCCCAGGCTGATGGTGAACACACAGATGGCTGGATGCGGCCTTTAGACCACGGTGGTGATACTTCTGGTCAGTGAGGTGTTTTGAAGCTAGCTTTAGTGGTGGCTTGTTTGGAAATGATATTGAGCTCTCTGGGAGGGGGAGTGCCTACTCATCCTGCTGGATCTATCCCCAGCTTTTGATACGGTCAAACACGAGAGTTTGCTGGATCTGCTCAGACTCAGGATGGGTCTTTCAGGATCTGTGCTAAACTGGTTTACCTCCTTTCTTCATAACTGAACACAAAAATTCATGATTAACAACACTCTTTCCAACCCAGTCCCAGTAAGGCTGAGCGTCCCACAAGGATCCTCACTTTCCCCACCATTGTTTAACTTGTTCATGGAGCCGCTCACCAAAATCCTTCAAGCGACCAACGTGCAATATCATTTGTACGCTGATGATACACAATTGTATCTAAAGATTAACACCTTAGAAGACATTAAACAGCTTAACTCCACACTCATGAACACACAAACATGGTTGGCAGAAAATCATCTCAAACTGAACGCTCTAAAGACTGAATTCCTCCTTGTAGCCCCCCCCGCTAAAATCCCTTTGATGCAAAACTTAATCCAACATCTCACTGCACTCAACGTGCAACCAACTATTGTCGACTCAGCAAAATCACTGGGAATAACTCTGGACAGCAATCTCAGCATGCAGAAACACGTCAGCAATGCTACAAAGGGAGCAAACTTCCAGTTAAACATTCTAAGGAAGTTGAAACCATTCTTACCAGTCAACGACTTCAAACAGGCTGTACAAGCACTAGTTATCCCCCGTGTGGATTATGGTATTGTCTCTCTATGCGGCCTCCCAAAAACGACTACAGCCCCCTTAGAGCATTAATAAACTCTGCAGCAAGACTCATCACCGGCTCGAAAAGAAGTTCTCACATCTCCCCTGACCTAAAATCCCTGAATTGGCTCCCGTTCGTAGCAAGAATTCAGCTAAAAATTCCTTGCATGACACATAAGGCCTTACACCACAAGGCACCCATTTATCTCTCACAGAAATTGTCAATCTCTGGCAGCTCAAGGTCCTCTAGGGGTGCAGACAACCTTCTTCTGAAACCTCAAAGATTCAATAAAAAAAAAACATGTAAACGATCCTTCTCTGGGATGGCGCCTGGGATTTGGAATACTATTCCCCCTGAAACCAGATTGAATTCTTCTTTCGTATCTTTCAAAAAGGAAGTAAAAGTGATTCTCATGGCAAAATTTTCTTGACCACTCTTCCCGGCCCTGAACCTTTTTCATCCGAGACTCGCTGTTTATGTTCGTGGAACAACTATGATCCCACGCTTTGGTATTTTTACGACTTCTTCTGTGTGTTTTATTTTATTTATCCTACGCTTGCTCTCTATACTGTGTCCTGCTATTCATTTGGTATAATCATCTTCGTTCATTGTAAAGCGCTCTGATATCCGCAAGGATCTTGTTCGCGCTCTATAAAACCTTCTAAATAAAAGTAGGGAAAAACAGCACTCATGGGAACTGGGAACAGGTAGCATTAGCAGATTGCAGTGATCAACTTGAGGTGTGAAGGGTGAAGGTCCAGGCCATAAATTGATTTGAAGATTAGTATAAAGATTTCATGCTGGCTTTGCCATTGGCTGCGATTCAAACACCCCAAAGGCAGGAGGGAGAGATGTTTTTTTTAAGTGAAAGGGAGAAGAATGTTAGGTTGAAAAGCTGATAACATTGCCAATGGGACAGAATGCATACTTGTTGAGTTCCATGAACAAGCTGTTGCAGTAATCTTGATTACTTATGACAGGTGTACAAAGGAGATTTTTAGTGGTGTGGAAAGGGAGGTGATGCTGGATTTTTCTAATGCTTGGGTGCTGGTGCTCTGTCCCTATCCTGTGGAAGAGATGATTCCTCAATTGTGAATCAATATCCTCCATAATCATTCCCTCGTTTCTCCTTGTGGAGGATGGAATGATGGTCTCTGAGATGGGAAGGAGATGATTAAGGTGGTGAAGATTTTCGATGTTACAGCATTAAGTAGAATAAAGTAATTGGTGACGTAGTAGCAGATAACTAGGAAACAGGTAAGTGAAAGGTAGAGATGTAGGAATTTACCTTTATGGTGAAAGAGGGTAAAGAGAAGATTTGTGTGTCATGCACATATATGTGTACAATAATGGAAGAATAAAATAAATGTTGCATTTGTCTCTGAAGGGGTGAGTAGTGACATACGGTATTCTGCAGTGGAGATGGAGGTATTTGAATATTACTGGTCAGTCATTCAATTTAAAGCTAAACTGACCAAAAACCTTTTTCATATATCTTTGAGTATTTGATGGATGTGTAGCTCCCAGAAATCCAAGTGTGGATTATGGAGTATAAATTTGAGGTACAATAAATGAAAAGTTTGCAGCATTTAGTAGGGTTGTATGACTCAATAACTACTGCCTGAAGCACGACTGTCTGAACCACGACCTCCTTTACCTCGAACGTTTTTACAACGATCTATTCGTTATAACTACTTGTTTTTGTATGACTTCCTTTACAATGAAATTCCTTTAATTAGTCCTTTTTTGTGGGGGGAAATCCCCCACAGCCCCCAATAATCCCTTTATAGTGTTTTGCTTTATTTGATGTTGTTTATTCGTCACATTTATTTCAATTTTAAAACAACGCATTTTTAAGATTATACTTTTAATAATTATTTTAAGTATTAATTAAAATATTCTTTTTAAGAAATGTCCTACCTATGACGCCAGTCAGGGTGCAAACGAAACGGTGCTAATGATTTTATTTTTTCTTAACCTAACGTGGGAGTTTTTTGTGTGATTGGGCAGTGTTGAGTGACGTATCTCTTCAACAGCGTAAAGGGGATTGTAGGCGGAAGACAGCAGAGAGAAGTGACGTGGTCGACAAGTCGTGGTTCCGGACGACGTGGTTCCAGCTTTCGATGTTGAGCAGTCTTCGTTGTTCTAGCCTCGTTGTTCAGGTGAGTCGTTGTTCGAGAATCGTAGTTTAGGATGTTTCCCATTTATTTAGTAGCTTACTGCCTACTGAGTTTCCTGAGCATCCAAGAAGGAGATAAAATGGAGGACAAAAAAAGAGTAACAGTTGGTCATGATGGTGGAGAGGGACTAGTCCAGAGTAATGGAAAATGAAATGAAGTGATAAAGAAGAACCCTTCATGAATTACATAAAAAAGAAATAATTGAATGGTTTGACTGATGGAGATCAATTCCCAGAAGCGAAGAGGTTTCTGTTTTATGTTTGCATGAGAGTAAACTTCTGAAGTGTACTACGATTGTACCACTTCTAGTCGTAAGAAACTGAATAATACTGTAAAGGCGATTTGATTAAAAAACTTTATTCGAAATGTAAACAACCAAAAAAGTAGTTGACAATAAAATAATAGTACATGATTACACCAAGAGTAAAAACAAGAGCACTTACAAATAGCTATATTTATCAATAACAGTAGCAAAAGTACATGACAAAATATTTGGAGGACTTCCGTCTAGTATCCATTAAATCCATCATGACATCATAAAACAATACTTTTATGTATATTGATTGCTTTGGTGATAAAAGTGCAACTGTAAATGCATCCTCAGCGGTGTATGGCTTACAGGAGCATAAGTCAATCATTCTGATTTTGTCACAGAAATAAAATAAAAATTAAAAGAGTGATGTGCATGTGCCAGTAGTGGCGGTAAAAACTGTAAGTCAACCACCTTTGTCGCTAACGGAAGTTATTGGAGAATCATGGTTGAAGTTAGCTTTGGGTTTCCTTACCACCGGGCATGTCTTGTGAAAAAAATGTTTGGATTTTGGTGGAATCTCAATATATACAATACTGGTATATGCCATTTAAGTCACTAAAAGATAGAGAGGCTGCCTGCAAAATGATGTCTATGTTGTTAGGTATTGGAGGACTGGGATGTGTGGGCACGAATGAAGTAAAGTATCGCATAATAAAGAAGTCCAGAGAAATATAAGAATAACTATGACAGGTGATTTTGTTTGAAAAGAATTGAACAAAAAGCTGGTTACTGGCTCATCTCAGAGTGAAGTAGATTGTTGAGTGTAGCAGTGTGGCCGTCATGCACATTTTTGAGTGAAATTATTCAACATCTTCACTAGCAATAAGTGCAGAGGGTGTGACAGATACGTGTAGTCGGGGAGCAGTAATGTTAAGGTAAGAGATGAAGGTTTTGATAAGGCTGGAATGAAAATGAGATTCCGGTAGTAGTGTGATTAAGTTTTAGATGAGCAGTGTTGAGGGCAAAAAGCAGGTGCTTTTAAGATTTCATGACTTTGATATTTTTTCCAGTGGCACATCTGGGATCGCACTTTAGTTTTTAAAGATTCTATGCCAGGAAAGATCCAGGGTAGTGTGCTTGTAACCTCATAGTTCACAAAGGGAAGTGTGATTCTAATGTTAAGTGTATTATGTTGTGAAGTTACTGAAGGTGTTGGGATCAGGTGAAATAATGAGATTGTTGTGCACTGTGTTGTGGTGATTCAGGGATGTCTGGAGATGAGTGAATTAGATGATTACTGGGTGGAGATACTGTTAGGAACAAGCGGATGCAGATGTGGTCAAAGGAGGATAAGCACAAGGAAATTTAAGAGTGGGTGATGCGCTGAGAGATCTGTATGCAGTCAAGAGGATTGCAGTGTGAATGAATGGAATATGTAATGTTTAGCGTATGGTCAACAAGCAGTTGTGAGAAGAGTGTGTTTCTTTTGTGGTTCTTTAGGTGAGTAGTTTCTAAATATAACCAGAGGCAAAGGGGTTTAGTTGATCCTGGATGTTGTTATAGTTTCTTGATAGTCTGAGTGGATAGCAGATTACTGTGTGTGCCTGAAATGGGACAATCTACTAATGGTCAGTTGTTCAAGTGTCACCAAGTTGAAGTATGGACAGGTAGCTCTCAATGATTTGTTTAGAAGAAAGCCTATCTGAAGTCCAAGAACCCTGGAGAACTGCCCTGCCTTCGAAAAAGACTCTTGTCTTCCGAGGACACGGATTGTCCAACAAAGAAACTCCAACTTCAAGGACTCTTGATCTAGGTGGATCCGTGTCCCCTGTTCACTCTGCACCCAGCGCCCACGGCCCGAGTTCGAGTGGCTCACCTATCCTGTGAAGTCTCCCCGGTGATCCTGACCTCATCTGTTTCAGTGGCTGACCTATGCAGGATCCCGCCTCCCCCTCGATGCCTTCAGCCCGACGGCGACTGGAACCAGTTGGAAAACCCCAACACCAAAAGGCGCCCCTGCATCTTTTGCCCCCTGACTTTAGGGAGCCAAGCTGATGATGGCCAGAGCTATCCAACTTACCTGCCTAACCGTTGGTCGCATTAATCCAGCTGCCAGGTCCAACCCTGCAGCCTCTTTCTGAAAATGACGACCTGTGTTGGAAAGCATTGGTTGCCCAACACTGATTTGAACCCTACACCCTGCGCACCTCTGTGACGCTGGTGGTGTAGCTTTGGTGCTGCTTTGTGGCCACCCTGTGCTCACTTTAATCCCCGGGGTATTTGCCCCAAGACCGTGGGTACCTACCTAGACACCGTGTTTCTTCGAGGTACCCACAGGCTCTGTTGGATAACATTGTGGCCAGCGACCTCTGCATCCAGCCATCCTGGTGCCGCTGTTGGTGCAGTACCTACCTGGTCTTGAACCTTGCCCTGTGTTGTCCTAAACTCCCAAATCCCGGGGAAGAAAGTTGAGTACTTACCTGCAAACTGTTTAACATTGTGGGTACCTAGCTTCAAACCGTGCCTATTCGAGGTATCCACCATCACCATTGGATAACTTTAGGCCCAGTGACCTCTGCACTTAGCTGCCCCAGTGCCGCTGTTAGTTCAGTACTTACCTTAAACCTTGCCTTGTGTTGTCCTTTACCCCCAAAGCCTGCGGAAGTAAGTTGAGTACGTACCTGTAAATTGTTTAACATTGTTTTCCTCTGTAGGATTGCATTGTAGTTCTGTCTATTGCACTGAACTGTCTAACCTTATCACTGCAAAAGCATACAACTGTATTTGATTGACATCTACAGAAAACATTATTAATACTGTGAAGTATATAACTGCATTTACAAAACATTAGTGCATTCTTGAAAAGTATTGCTACATTTAAACCACTGTGAAACGTACCTGCACTAAGTGATTCTTAGTTCTAGAAATAAAATAGCAAAGTAACAATATTTTTGACAACCTAATGGTCTGAATTCAGTCTTTGAGTATCCCTTTTTGCATGGTTACTTCCTACCTCTTTGCCAGATACATGATGCAAACTTGACTGAGTGTGTCCTGGGTCTCTGCCAATCAGGCTTACAGGGCCTATGTTCTTTCCCAAAACTGTATCTTTGAATCCACATTTGGCACACCTCTGGGCCACATGAAAGTCCCTTGAAAATGGTACCCCTGGTACCTTGGGCCTTGTGACAAGGGAGGGCCTCTGAAGGCATGCCACCCTCGAGAGACCCTTCACCTTAACACCCACAGGCTGCCACTGCAGGCTGCGTGTTTTGATGCAGCCCAAACTAAAGAGTTGACATGGCCCACATCCCTGTGTGCAATGCCCACCCACACACCCTGTGGCATGGGTAAGGCACCCCTCTAGCAGGCATTACAGCCCTAAAGGCAGGTCGCACAATCCCACAGGTGAGGGCATAGCAGCATTAACAATATGCCCCTGTAGTGGCTGTGCCATTTACAGACATTGTAAGTGCAGTGAAGACATTTTGAGTACATGGGATGAGAGTTTGTCAGCACGAACTCCACAGCTCCATGATGGCTTTACTGAAGACTGAGAAGTTTGGTACCAAAGTTCACAGCACATTAAACCCACACTGATACCAGTGTTGCATTTAATGTAAAATGCACTCCGAAGGCATCTTAGAGATGCCCCTTGGAAAATGACCATCCCTGGAGTGGTTCCTGAATGACCACCCACCATCTGCCACCTCCCTGGGCCCTGAAAGAAAGCACATCCTGGGCAGAGGTGTCATGCCCCCTCCCCCAGGATGGGCAGGTTCCACGAACGGGACGCTTCAAAGGCTTGCTGCCTTTGTTAGCTAGCCCCAAGTCTCTGCGGCTATCAGGAGCTGGCTCCCACCGGTTCTGACCCCTCCTGGTGCAGGAGAATCAGCAGAAAAACCTACAGAGAAAGGAAGGTGTGCCCATCTTTGCCAACCCCACCCCTCTGTTGGGGCAGACAAAGTGAAGCATACATCTCAGTCCCCTGCAACTTGAAGATGAGGGGACTCCCTCAATGAGGACGAGGCATATGCCCCCCTCCTCTGGAGGGTGGCATAAGAGGGGGTGTAGAGACACCAGGTAAGGGACCCATTGGTCACAACTTGCACCCTCGTAACACTCCTAAATCTATGTATTTAGGGGCTCCCCTGAATCTTGCTCCTTAGATACCAAAACCTAAGAAGAAGAACTGAAGAGCTGTGCTGCAGTGAAGATGACGACAACAACTGCTTTGGCTCCATCCCTACCAGCCTGTCTTCTGCTTCAGAGAAACTGCGAGCTGAAACAAGCGAGTTCTGCAGCTAGGCAGCCTCCAAGAACCCTGGAGATCTGCCCTGTCTTCAAAAAAGACTCTTGTCTTCCGAGGACAAGGATTGTCCAACAAAGAAACTCCAACTTCAAGGACTCTTGATCTAGGTGGATCTGTGTCCCCAGCTCACTCTGCACCCAGCGCCCACAGCCCGAGCTCGAGTGGCTCACCTATCCTGTGAAGTCTCCACGGTGATCCTGACCTCGTCTGTTTCAGTGGCTGATCTATGCAGGACCCCCTCTCCCCCTTGATGCCAGCAGCCCAACTGCGACTGGAACCAGTTGGGAAACCCTGACACCAAAAGGCACCCCAGCATCTTCCGCCCCCTGACTTTAGGGAGCCAAGCTGATGGTGGACTCCAGCTATTCAACTTACCTGCACAACCGTTGGTCGCATTCATCCATCCTCCTGGTCCAAGCCTGCAGCCTCTTTCCGAAAACGATGACTTCCATTGGAGAGCATTGGTTGCCCGACAGTGATTGAAACCCTACACCCGGCACCCCTGTGGGCAGTTTCCCCAAGACCGTGGGTACCTCCCTGGACACCGAGCCTCTTAGAGGTACCCCCAGGCTCTATAGGATAACATTGTGGCCTGGGACCTCTGCATCCGGCCACCCTTGTGCTGCTGTTGGTGCAGTACCTACCTGGTCTTGAGCCTTGCCCTGTGTTGTCCTAAACTCCCAAGTCCTGGGTAAGAAAGAGGAGTACTTACCTTCAGACTGTTTAACATTGTGGGTACCTACCTTCAAACCATGCCTCTTTAAGGTATCCATGGCAACAATGGATAACATTAGGCCCAGTGCCGCTGGTGGTGTAGCTTTGGTGCTGTTTTGTGGCCACCCTGCGCTCACTTTAATCCCCAGAGCATTTGCCCCAAGACCATGGGTACCTACCTGGACACCATGTCTCTTCGAGGTACCCCCAGGCTCTATTGATTAACATTGTGGCCAGCGACCTCTGCATCCGGCTACCCTTGTGTCACTGATGGTACAGTACCTACCTGGTCTTGAACCATACCCTGTGTTGTCCTAAACCCCCAAATCATGGGGAAGAAAGTTGAGTACTTGCCTGCAAACTGTCTAACATTGTGGGTACCTACCTTCAAACTGTGTGTCTTCGAGGTACCCACCGGCACCATTGGATAACATTAGGCGCAGTGACCTCTGCACTCAGCCTCCCCATGCCGCTGTTAGTTCAGTACATACCTGGTCTTAGTACTTGCCTTGTGTTGTCCTAAACCCCCAAAGCCTGGGGAAATAAGTATATGCACTTACCTGCAAACTGTTAAACATGGTTTTCTTCCATAGATTTGCTTTGTAGTTCTATCTATTGCATTGAACTGTCACACCTTATCACTGCAAAAGCATACTACTGTGCTTGATTGACATCTAGAGAAAACATTCTTAATACTGTGAAGAATCAGCACATTAAATACACACTGATGCCCCCTGGAAAATGACAAGCCTGAATGGCTACCCACCATCTACCACCTCTAGACAGGTTTCTGGCCCCTGCGTAGAGAGCCTACGCTTTCTTGGTCCTGAAATAAAGCACATCCTGGGCAGAGGTGTCATGCCTGCTCCCCCACAGGGTCCACAAAGGGAAAGGTTCAAAGGCTTGCTTCCTCTGTTAGCTAGCCAAAGCCTCTGCTGCTATCAGGAGTTGGCTCCCCCCACTTTGGGCAGGAGAATAGTCAGGAAAACCTATAGAGAAAGGGAGGTGTGCCCACCTTTGCCAACCCCACACCTCAGGTGTGGGAGGCGAAGTGAAGGACACATCTCAGTCCCCTCCATCTTGAAGATGAGGGGACTCCCCCAATGAGAACAAGGCATATGCCCCCGCACTGGGCATCTTTATGGTCCAAGGCTGCAGCCTCTTTCGGAATCCGATGACCTCCATTGGAAAACATTGGGCGTCAGATGCTGATTTGTTCCCTGCACCCAACTGCCCTGTGCCGCTTGTTGTATAGCTTTGGTGCTGCATTGTGGCCCCTCCCTGTCCTCACTTCAACCCCCAGGGCATTTACCCTAAGACCGTAGATACCTACCTGCAAACCGTGCCTCTTCGAGGTACCCCCAGGCTCCTTTGGATAACATTGTGCCCAGCAAACTCTGCATCCGCCTGCCCTAGTGCCGCTGGAGGTGTAGTACCTACCTGGTCTTGAACCTTGCCCTGCGTTATCCTAAATCCCCAAAGCCTGGAAAAGTAAGTTGAGTACTTACCTGCAAACTGTTTAACATTAATTTCCTCTGTAGGGTTGCATTGTAGTTCTATCTAGTGCGCTGAACTGTCTAACCTTATCACTGCAAAAGCATATAACTGTACTTAATTGACCTCTATGGAAAACATTCTTAATATTGTACAGTATATAACTGCATTTACAAAACATTACTGCATTCTTGGAAAGTATTGCTACTTTTAAACCACTGTGAAACTTACCTTTACTAAGTGATTCTTGGTTCTAGAAATAAAATAACAAAGTAACAATGTTTTGCACAACCTAATGGTCTGAATTCAGTCTTTGAGTGCCTCTTTTTGCATGGATACTACTTACCTTTTTGGCAGATACATGATGCCAATTTGACTGAGTGTGCCCTGGGTCCCTGCCAATCAGACTCCCAGCACCTGTGTTCTTTCCCAATACTGTACCTTTTCTCCACAATTGGCACACCTCTGGGCCACATGCAAGTCCCTTGTAAATGGTACCTCTGGTACCACAGACCTTGTGACCAGAGAGGGCCTCTGAGGGCTGCAGCATGTATGATGCCAACCACAGAGACCCCTCACCTTAACACCCACACACTGCCACTGCAGGCTGTGTGTTTTGGTGCAGACCAAACTGAAGAGCAGAGATGGCATACATCCCTGTGTGCCATGCCCACCCACACTGCCTGTGGCATGGGTAAGTCACCCCTCAGCAGATATTACAACCATAAAGGTAGGGTACACCATACCTCAATGTTACAGGGCCCGATGTTCTTTCCCAAAATTGTAGCCATGTCTCCAAAATTAGCACACCTCTGGGCCTCATGCAAGCCCCTTGTAAATGGTACCCCTGGTAACAAGGGCCTTGTGACCAGAGATGTCCTCTGTGGGCATGCCACCCTTGGAGACCCCTAACCTTAACACCCACGAATATATGTTATGTTATGTTATGTTATGTTATAAAACATTTTATTGCGCGCTCTGCTACTACAAAGTATCCTGGCGCGATATGTGAGCACTAAGCTGACCCAATCCAAAAAAGAAAGAAACAGAGAGCTAAATACTGAGATTAAAAAGATGGGTCTTCAGCCCTTTCTTAAATCCAGCTAGTGTAGTTGATGATCTCAGAAAGAGCGGTAAGGCATTCCAGGCCCGTGCAGTTTGGACAGAAATTGACTGACCACCCAGTCTCGCATGTCTGACTTTAGGCATAGTCATCAGACGGAGATTGGCCGATCGGAGAGCACGAAGGGGAGTGTAAAAGGTAAACCTCTTATGCAAAAATTGTGGGCCTTGCTGATGCAGGGCCCGAAAGGCCAGAACCAATGATTTGAACATAATGCGATGTGCCACTGGGAGCCAGTGGAGCTCTCGAAGATGGGCACGTGCACTAGTTCTTCGTGGAAGATGGAACAAAAGTCGCACGGCCGCGTTCTGAATAATCTGCAATCGCTTAATAAGGTATTTAGGGAGACCACTGTAGAGGGCATTGGCATAATCGAGCCTTGACAAGATCAGAGCACGCAGAACAGTCTCCTTCGCCTCCCTATGGAGAAGTGGAAGGAATCTCTTGAGTGACTTGAGGGTCGCAAAACAGGTCGCAGTAAGTTTTTTTAGATGTACTTCAAACTTAAGATCCTGTCCAAACCAGACCCCCAGGTTTTTGGCCGGGCCTCCATGATAGCTAGGACATGCCAAATCAGTTGGCCAAATAAGCTCCCTAAAATTGGCCGGAAAATTGCCATAAAATAGTAGCTCTGACTTGTCCTCGTTGCATTTGAGCTGAGCTGAGACAAGCCATCGGAAAACATGGGTCAAACAGGAACAGACAGCCTGGGCGTCTAGGCAGTCCTTAGGCCAGGTAAACAGCAGCTGCGTATCATCAGCGTATGACATTATTTTGGCTCCCCACTGCTCAGCCAGATAGATCAACGGGGTCATATAGACGTTGAACAACAGTGGGCTCAACGTCGAGCCCTGTGGTACCCCGGTGGTGAGCTTCTTAGGTGATGAGGCAAATGGGGGCAGCCAAACTTGCTGCGACCGCTCAGATAGAAACGAAGACAGCCAGGCCAGAACCGCACCCGACAACCCCACCTCTGCCAGCCTAGTCAGCAGCTGGGCATGGGGTACCGTGTCAAAGGCGGCAGATAAGTCCAGCAAAACCAGGACCGCTCTGCCGCCTCCGTCAAGACACTCCCTAATGGCCTCTGAGACTTCCACCAAAGCCGTTTCAGTGCTAAACGCCGCCCTGAACCCCGATTGAGCTGGGTGCAGGGCCTGAGACGACTCAATGAAACTGTTCAGCTGCCTAAAAACGACTTTTTCAGTCACTTTCGCTAATGCCGGGAGCAGTGATATCGGACGATAGCTGGAGGTAGCCAGGGGGTCCAGGCCGGGCTTCTTCATCAAGGGAAGAAGCTTCGCCTGTTTCCAACAGGGAGGAATTAAGGCAGAAGCCAGAGACATGTTGACAACCTGGGTAACCTCCTGATACACCAGGCTAGCCACTCCCCCCAAAACCCTAGCAGGGCACGGGTCAGAGGGTGAACCGGACTTTAGCGATTCCAGAATGGCCAGCACATCAGCTTGCTGAGCTGGCTCAAAGGTGGAAAATTGGCTAGCATGTTGCTTCACACCCATATCAATGCTAGGTGATGAAAGCAGAGGGGGACCGCCGGAGTTTACGAGCTCCTCTTGAATTTTTTTGATCTTATTATCAAAGAAACAAGACAGTTCCTCACACCACTGATCGGAAGCCGGAAGAGCTGGAGAGGCAGCACATGGAGAAAGGAAGCTCTGAACAATGGCAAAGACTTCTCTGCCATTGTTATCTGCCTTCTCAATCCTTCCTGAAAAGTAGCTACTCTTAGCAGCCTTAATTTCAGCATAATATACCTTCTGCGCCCTCCGCAGCTTGCTCTTAAGTTCAGGGCAGAAATCAAGGCGCCAGGCTCGCTCTAGCTTTTTGCACCCTAATTTGAGTTCTCTAAGAGCATGGGTGAACCAGGGTTTGGAGGGAGACGACCTCGTCCGCCTGCAACCACTCTTATTCGTATGTAGCACGGCACTGTGTTCAACCCAGGCGTTGAAAGATTCCACCGCAGAATCAATATTTAGTGGCAAGGTCGGCCGGTTAGACATAAGGGAGTCCGAAAAGGTAGACAGATTTATTCGCTGGGCATGAGCTTGAGAGGCAGAAGAATCCTTCGGCCCTTTTGAATTAATGGGCCAGGTGAACAAAATTAGGGCATGGTCCGACCAAATGACCCGCCTAGGGGGTAACATAGTGATCGCAAAGTTGGAGCAGACCAGATCTAGCCAATGGCCAGCTGCGTGGGTGGGAAAGTTCACCCATTGTGTAAGATGCGCCAACGAAAAGACTTCAGCCAAGCCGATCGATTCCGGTAAATCCACCGTGTCCATATGGATATTAAAATCCCCCAAAAGAAGATATCGAGAGAATTTAAGGGCGCGGGGAACTATGACCTCCTCAATATTACCAGCAAAGGAGCCCGCATAGCTAGGGGGGCGGTAAAGTAGAGTACCTCCCAGAGTGAAATGAGGGGAGAGGACCGCAGCGAAGTGTAACAGTTCAGTCTCGCCCAGAAGTTCGGGCGGTTCGCTCACCACTGTCCAGAGGTCTCGGTAAATTACTGCCAAACCGCCACCCCTACCCGTTGGTCGATCCATCCGGGTGATCCTGAAGCCGCGTGGTATAGCCAGTTCAACCACCGGCATACAGGACTCAGAAAGCCAAGTTTCGGTGATGAAAAGGAGATCAAGCTCCTTCTCATCAAGTAGCTCAAATATATCAGCCGCGTGTCTGACCATTGATCTAGCATTGATCAGACCGGCTTTAATAGTATCTAGGTTGGACCTGGACACAACGGCCGGAGATAGGCGGCTAGCAAAGCAGAACCCACATGCCGGGCATCGGCGATGCATAGCCTCTAGCACCTCCCATGATTTGGCGGCATCGCAGCTGTAGGTATTGAGGGCACACAGCTCCTCAGAAGAATACCTCAGAGAGCCGGCCTGAGAGCAGCGGGGGAGGTATGAGGGTGCCCCAGCCCTATGATTATACCACGCTTACAATTACCACGCATGGCTTTACCACGCGAATTTTACATCGCAAGTGGCTTTACCACGCTGGTATTTACAACGAAGGACTATACCACGCGTGAAAAACGTCTTACCTGCACGTCTTTCACCAGCAGCCCTTACTTCCATCCACCATGGAAACAAACGTCAAAACACGTCTACCAAAATAAAAAAAGGACTGCTATTTTGACGTACACGTCTTTGGGGGAGGCTTTTTCCTTATAAATCAAAAATAATGTGCGTTTTTTATTTATGTAAACCGCTTGTTATTTTTGGGGGGGAGACCCCCCTAGCCCCCCCGCCCCCCCCCCAAGCCCACGCAGAACGACTGGAAGGTACCACGTCTCTCCCCAACCCACGCAGAACGTACTTGCGTGGTAAAGACGGTCGTGGAAGGCACCCGCGTTGAAAAAACTTTTTACGTGGTAAGTGTAGCGTGGTAAACGTTATGCGTGGTGATGCCTTCGGAGTAAATGATGTTTCCCAACACCCACACACTGCCACTGCTGGCTGCATGTTTTGGTGCAGAACAAACTAAAGAGTCAACATGGTTCACGTCCCTGTGTGCGATGCCCACCCACACTGTCTGCACAGCATGGGTAAGTCACCCCTCTAGCAGGCATTACAGCCCTAAAGACAGGGTAACCACAACACAGGTGAGGGCATAGCAGCATGAACAATATGCCTCCACAGTGTCTGTGCCTTTCACAGACATTGTAAGCGCCGTGAAGCCATTTTGAGTACATGTGCTGGGTGTTTGTCAGTACATGATGCCAGTGTTGGATTGAATGTAAAATGCACTCAGAAGGCATATTAGAGATGCCCCCTGGACAATGACAATGACCATCCCTGAAGTGATTCCTGAGTGGCTACCCGCCATCAGCCACCTATCTGGGTCCTGAAAGAAAGCACATCATGGACAGAGGTGTTATGCCTCCTCCCACCGGTATGGGCAAGTTCCACGAACTGGAAGCTTCAAAAGCTTGCTTCCTCTGTTAGCTAGCCAAAGCCTCTGCTGCTATCAGGAGCTGGCTCCCATTGGTTCTGACCCGCACTTTGGGTGGGAGAATCAGTGGGAAAACCTAGAGAGAAAGGAAGGTGTGCCCACCTTTGCCAACGCCAGACCTTCGTCTTTAACCACTCTATAATCTATGGTGCATAATTACAATCACCTATCGCCACAGAAACGTTACTTTTAGTGACGTTCCTGTGGCTTTATCGGCTTCGCCTTATTTATAAGGCAGCACATTAAGCCACTAACGTGGCTTAACGCTGCCTTGTAAATAATGCCCCCTTTCACGATATACTTAGCGTGAAAGGGGCAATGGGTGTTGTGGCATGGGTTCCACCGCAACACCCATTGGTTTTGATGGTGCCCCATATTTACATGGGCAGTGAAAATATGGGGCAGTGCCAAAATTAAGACCAGGGTAAACCTGGGGCCTAAACAGGCGCAATGAGGAGAAATGTTTCATTTCTCCTTGTTTTTGCTGTTTCTATGTGTGCTGCGTTGTGCAACGCACATAGAAACAGCAAAAGACCATTGATTGTTTACGTGCAGGAAGAAGCAATTTAGAAAAAAATATGTTTTGTAACTTCTATGTGTGCTGCATTAAGCAGCACACATAGAACTTTCAAAATGCCATTTCAGAATGTTTATGTGCAGGAAGGGACACCTTCATTGTCAGGAAAGTCCTGCACATAAAAAATGTTTACTTACAAAGCAGGCACCCTTGCACTGTGGTGCAAGGGTGTCTTCCAGTAGTGGGCCGTGGTGGGAGTGCTGCAGGGTGGTGATGTGAGGCGGGGGAGGGGCAGGGTGGGGCGTAGTAAACTACGGATTACGGCCGATAAGAGGTAAGTAAACATATAAATAAATAAAATGAATTTCGTTGCAAGCGCTGCATCCCCAAATGCGATGCAGCGTGCGCAACAAAATTCATTTAATTTATTTATATGTTTACTTACCTCTAATCAGCTGTAATCCATAGTTTACAACCCCCCACCCCACATCAGCAACCAGTAGCTCTCCCACCACGGGCCGCTACTGGTGTCTGCATTGGTGCTAGGCAGCTAAAATTACAGCCAGGGCAGGGGGAAACGCAGGGCTGCACCGTATCCCTCCATTTTGGACGTGTTGGAGCGTGGTGTTAAGCCAAGGTGGCTAACGCTGCGCTCCACCACTTTCTAGTAAACAGGACTGAAAATGTTGAATATACATGAAATTATAGAGTAATTGTTCAAGAAAACCACTATATCCTAGTGTAATAATTAGTTACATTTAAAATTCAATAATTTCCCATTTTCTAAATGTTTTTAAATGAGCATTTGCTTATACATTAAAACAGCAACCTATTTTTCAACCAATGTATCATAAAGAAGATGGAGACGGCATGAATATAGTGTGGAACTACTATTATTAAAAACCCTATGATGATTGGTTCAATTACTTTTGCACTATTAGAAAAATATTGCTCTGTTTGTAGTTGATGGCCTTGGGACCTATTCCTGTTTCTAGTGGCCCTGGATCTTCTTTAAGACCTGCTGCATCAACTACAAATGTGTTACAAAAGGCTGATTATCATACCTAGCAGAAAACAGTCCATCTTTGGTGGTCACTGCAATACCAGAAGCCAAGAGATTGAGCGGTTCGTACCTAGGAGAAGAAAAATAACGTTACCCAATTCAGTCGAGGCTCCATTGATAAAGAACACCCACAATTTTACCAGACAACCCTCTGCAGTTCAGCGAGGTGTCTTCTCAAATGGTGGTTCCACATGGAAACAAAAACTCCAAAAACATAATTTGCAGAGAGATAAACTCCATAATATAGATTGGCTTAATCTCGACCCTACTTAAGTATCTCCCTACAAAAATTTCAACTTGTATTTAATTCCTAAATTCAGCCAAACTCACTACCTATATTAGTGGGTAAATTTACTGTTTGAGCTCTAGACCTGACACTATTCGGGGCTGGTGCTCGATAAAGAATAAGTCCAATTTATGTTGTAGACACGCTCATTTAAGACCAACATTTGGGTAATTGGGGATTACAGTCTGTTTTATAAAAAAAACAAAAAAACGATCGCGTTATTATAAATGTTACAGAATTACGGCATAGTAAAAATCTCCCCAGGGTAACTTGATTAACAGTGTTTTGCCCCGAAGATTTCTCTTCCGCATCCTGAGTAAATGAGGTCGAAATAGGAAATGAAGTGTAAATGCGGGTTTACCACACCCAAAATCTGCACTATTCCCCCATTACAGTCTGTTATGCCTGACAACCGAAAGTGCAGCAATTTCACACTACTCCGAATTCGAGATTAGCCTCAAACAGTGTTATGCCCAACATCCTATGCAGCCAGTCAAAACCATCGTTATTCGTCAAAGCCATAAAATCATGAAACACTTCCATAAACAACATAATAATTAAAAAATACATATCTGATGTAACCCAAACATATAATGATAATGGAGAAGCCGAATTGTTGGGAAATGGGAATCAGGGGAGGTTTAGCTAAATTAAAGGTTTGGGACAAGTTTAGTGTTTTGAAGTAAGGATTTGGGGTGTGGAAGGTTGGCAAAATGGGAGACAACTTGAAGTGGGTGGCCGTCAGAAGGAATGGGGTTGATGATGGGAATGGGGTACGAGTAGTAGGGATGATGAGCGTAATGTAGGGGAGTTGAATTAAACAGATTAGGTTCAAGGGAGGAATGAGAATATGATTTGGGCAACATGTGTGACAGGTTGAGGTGATTCAAGGTAACGAGAGTAAGGTATTGTGATTGAAGGTAATGAGAGTAAGGTATGGGCGTCGGGAGGGGATATAAATTGGAACATGGAAAATAGACTTGATATACGGTAGGTTTTGGGAATGGGCAGATTAAGGAAGGGCAGGGATAGAGAAGTTTGGAAGAAAAATAAGTGTCTTCGGAGAATTCGGTTGTAGAAAGCCTCATGAAGTGGTATAAGATGGGAGGATTTGCCTAAAACGATTTAGAGTGGGTATAGGTGTGAAGATATTTTGAAAACTGGGGTTAAGGTGGATTTTTAAATCGGGTTTCACCTTTTAAGTCTATTTTGAGCGTTATTGCTTCACTGCCTCACATTCTCTCTTTGTAGCAGGCAGAGTAATTAACCCTCTCCTCTTCCATTGAGGGAGTCCCTGTAATTCAGCCATGAACTCCGTCTTCTTGTTGGTCTGGCTCCAGCAGAGGTTACCTCGTGACCATGTCAGGGTCTTCAGTGCAACAGCTCCCTAGTAACTGACCTTTATATACCCCGAATATGTCACAATGTATTCCTCATTACAATTGGGAAAGACCATGTGCCTCGAGGCTGTGGGGTGGAACGGAAAATCACAGCAGCAATTGTGTTTTCCAAGTAATATTTTAACCTGTTTAATTCATTTAACCAGTAACGTGGACAGTTCGTCGTGTAGTCTCTGAGGTGATTGCTGATTTTACGATGTCTACTCCTTGCTTTTGTAACAGCGGAGTTGTCCCCGTTCGAGTATGTTGTTTGTTTTCATGTTCCCTGCGCCTAGTGACATCATAGTGCAGATGGTGTGATGTCAGCAGGGGTTTATGCTGATGCTATGAAGATATGCAAAATCCACAAGAGGGTTAGGATTTTGCCTTTTCTGACATCACCTCATTGTCGGTGTATTACTGTACTTTGCCCTCATTCTCTACGACAATTTAGTAAACATTCGAAGGGGTATGGGGTCACAGGTCACCTTCCAGTTTCAATTGATGCCCAGAAACCTATTTTTCTGGCTCGCAGTTAGACTTCGAAATATATTATTTACTTGCATTTTCCATTTATGTATTTATTTGGTGCAATCTACAAACGTTATAATCACTCAGCACATCCCCGGAAAGGAATAAAAGAATAGAACTGAATAGACAATTACCTCCGAACCATGTTAATGAGAGAAGAAATTCTTTTGGAAGGCCTTTTTTCGAACCAGTAGGAGGTGGTTTATTGTTCATACCTACTTTAAGGCGTTCCACTTAATTTCTCAACACGTACATTACAATACAACCAACAGCAGTGATCGAGAACTGAACGTGACTTCCGTTTCAGTCAGCAGTCTGTCTTATGTAAAAAGGAAAGACAACGGATTTAAAGGCAGCAATATTGAACGCCCACAAAATAAAAATGTTGTGTGACAAGAGAGGTGCATTTTTAACAGATTATCAGACTGCAGTGATCTTTTACATGTTCATTAAATATACCCATAACTTGAACTATTCAGTATTTATGTATTTTTTTAGTGACGTGTGTACGAACGGGCATGTCAACAGGGGGTGCATGAACTAATATTTGAAGGAAATATGTTAAAATTTCGCTAATTTTCGTAATATCTAGTTGCATGGATGTTTTTCTGCTTTGTGGAGCACTCAAACCCTGTGTGATTAATTCTATTCATTCGGCCCAGCCTCTCTTAAGTAAATGTGAAGTGCTAACAAGGCGCTTGCCTTGGGATTCCGTTTCTGCCTGCCTGTTGAAGCTCCCCGCACCCGCTCCGCGGGTGCCGCTTCGCCGTCCTTTGCTGGGGGCTGGACATTGGCTGTTGCACCTGGCGCTGCAGAGGACAAGGGCTTGGGTGAGAGGCACAGTGGGGCTGCGAGCGTGAGCAGGGACTCCATTGCCCAGGAGTCCCTGCGTGACCCTGTCAGACCTTCCGGTCCGCTCTCCCCGTTGGCCCGCCCACTGGAGGGTATTTTATCTCCTGTTCTTGAACTCTTCTTGGGACGCCATAAACTTTGTTTAGCGCTTGTACCTGGCGCTTGCCTTGGGATTCCGTTTCTGCCTGCCTGTTGAAGCTCGCCGCACCCACTCCGCGGGTGCCGCTTCGCCGACCTTTGCTGGGGGCTGGACATTGGCTGTTGCACCTGGCGCTGCAGAGGACAAGGGCTTGGGTGAGAGGCACAGCGGGGCTGCGAGCGTGAGCAGGGACTCCATTGCCCAGGAGTCCCTGCGTGACCCTGTCAGACCTTCCGGTCCGCTCTCCCCGTTGGCCCGCCCACCGCCCATCACGGTTTCTATATCTATGAACAGTACTCCCGCAGCGCGGGACGCAGCTCGGGGCGAAGACCGGGCTAAGAGCGGGCCGTTTGAGGCCGTTCGAGGTCTAAGCGGTCTGGTCTGGGCCCCTCCTCTTTCGCCCTAGTTCTGCCATCTTCTAAACCCGTATTGTCCTATCCTACTGTCTACACTGGTAGTCTACATTATTCCATATGTGCACTCGAGCTAGCCACAGCAGGGCTGCTAAGGGGGGGTTGGTACACAATGGTCCTATGGATGATTTTATTACACGCACAAACATCGCCATAGACCAAGAGATTACCAAACTTCAAACTCGAGTTTCCCTTGACTTGGCGGCTGCTAGGAAATTGTCCCTAGATTTTGCTAACTCCAAGAAATCTTCCCTAGGCCACATAGCACTAGCCATTACTCCGAAGCGTCTGAACAACCAACACTGTGTAACAACGCTGGCGGATGTTCATGACACCCCGGTTCTGCCTATCCGTTCACCACTCTTGTGTCCCCTACCTTTGTCTGTAAGCCCGTCCCCATCTGTGGTTAGCCCCCATCATCAACTTACCCCCATTCCTCATTCCCCAGATATTTCCGATGCATCCACCTCCTATGGCACCTTCACTAGAACTAAGGACAATCTGCACAAAAGGAAGCGTGCCCCAAAGTCGGCTTTCTCACGTAAGAAGGCCAAAATTGTTGGGGCACACCTACTTAATGTTGCTAATATCCCTGTGAATGACAGTATAGGAGGGCATGGTACCCCGCTACAGGCTCGTCGGGGTATTGATAATGATGGCGTAGCACCCGCTGTCACTAAAGGTAACATTCCCAAAGAGAAAGCAGATCTCTATCTTAAGGACCAGGAGGGGAGGGAAGGGGAATTTATAAGAGTTGTTTGGGAAACCTTAAAAAGTCTCCTTTCTCCCCTGGATTTAAGACTCTCTCGTATTGAGAACCATCTCTTAGAGATGGAAAAAAGCATCATAGCCTTGGCTACTCTTGGCTTACGAGGTCTTGAACACCAAGGTCTGATAGAGAATAATATAGCTCCACAGACTTTAACCCCTCCCCCTACAGCCCCGCTTAGTTTAACTTCTCATCCAACTGTCACAAGCCCTACACAGCCTATCCCTAAACCTCGTACCAAGGGGGTCGCAATCAAAAACCCTGCACCCCTGTCTGGGGCTAATATCGCAAAGGCATCCACTTCACAAACCTACACTCGTACCAATACGGCTCGTACCAATACGGCTCCTCCTAGGAGGCAGAATCCTAGCAGTACCTCCCACCGTCCCACTCATGGCTCACAAAACATTACTTCCCTCCGGCCCACTTCGGGCTCACATAATAAGAGCAATTTTCGAGGGGGGTACATCGATCTTCCTCCAGAAGCCAATGACTACGTGGTGGTATTGACGGGTGTGCGGGAGGCAGTGAAGGGCCATCATGAAAATCATTGGTCCTTAAAGAACAAGGTCATGCATTGGCTCAATACGCACAGACCGATTCCTAATGGTCGGATAGCCAGAGTCAAAATGGTGCGTAGAGTTTCTTGGGTGGGTTCCTCACGGAAATCTCTACCTGGTGATTGCATAGTCGTGACGTTTGAAGACTCACATACGGCTAATCATATTTGTTCATGGGTTGCTGAGGATGAGGGCTTATCCATTGCCCCGAGGCCACTGTCCTTTTTTTATCCACCCCGAGATGTATATTCTCACGGGGGCAATTGGCCCATGGTCCATCATCAGCCCAGTTGGGGGTACTATACCAAAGAGCACAATCCAACTAGAAGCTGGTTTGGGATAACAACCTCGAACAGATACGACTGTCTCGAGGATGTGGATTGACTGCCCAAGCCCCCTGAGATGGCATAACCCTCTACGGTTTCCGCCCCCCAGATGGAAGTTGGCTCTCTTCCTGTATTGACTACTCTTGTTGGGAATAGCCCTGCCCCCCTTATCCCACTTATGGAAGAGGCTTTGGCAGCACAGGGGGCATTGCATTCTCTTAATATCAATAGTGTTAATACAATTGCCTGCGAGACAGTCGCTGTTCTGACGTCCCTTACAATTCCTCCCCAGCAGTCCCTGCTTGTCGGCTTTAACACTGACCCCCCTGTCCTTGCCCCTTTAACCCTTTAGTTCCTTGGATAATTCCCGGCTGAAGATCTTAAGTTGGAATGTGGCAGGGCTCGCACGGAATATTGATAAGCCAGATTGGATCTCCTTTGTTGACCCTTTTGGGATCTGCATCCTACAAGAAACTTGGTGCTTGGAGCCCCTCCACAGGGTAGGTTTTGCGACCTACTCCGTGCCAGCATCCAAACCACAGGGCAGCAAAGGCCGCCCATCGGGTGGCCTTCTTATCTGGGTCAGTATTGCCCTGGGATTATCTATAAGACAGATAAACACCCACTCTCCTGACCTCATGAGACTCACTATACAGTGTCCCGGGGGCAGGAAGTTAGAAGTGTTTAACCTTTATCTGAGGGGGGCCAGGGGGGGGGGAATTCCTTGCTATCCTCAACTGGAGTTGAAGAGGAGCTTAGTGCCTGCAATATTGACTCTCTTGTTGTCCTGGCTGGAGACCTTAACTGTTGTTTCGAACCGTTAGCCAGCGAAGACATCCTGGACATCTGGGAAGACGATGTTAAGAGAGGTATTCCTTTGCTCGCTCTTGATCCGGTTAAAAAATGTACCCAGAATGTTATTGATCTCAACTCACTCTGTTTAGAACACGATCTTAGAGCCACCAATGGTCGATCTAAATCAGATTCTGGGGGTGCGCACACCTATAACAGGGTGGGTCACACCTCTAGAATTGATTATATATTGCTAAACCATAATCTATGGCAGTACTTCCGTGACATGGAAGTCTTACAAACATCCGATAGCGACCATAATCCCTTGGTCCTAACCCTCACCCTTCCGTGGGAAGAAGGGAATTTTACTTCATCTCGATCCTTCTGGAAATCTTCCCACGAAGTTGTACCATCTAATTGCGGTAGGCGATTAAAATGGGCTAAGGTTGTTGCGGACGAGGGGAGATTGGCTCAAGCTGAGATCATAATGTCAAAAGTAAAGCGCCTTCTAGGCGCATCGGACTTTTCTAACGATGTCCTTACGGCATTCACAGAGACTATCGTAACCCTGAGTAATTTGTTTATAGTCCCTCAGGGTAGGGCTAGGGCTTTTGGGAGAACGGCATCCAAGGGAAGAGACCAATGGTACTCCTCTGCTTGCCGTGCTGCTAAAAGTGAACTTATCCGGGCGGTGGAAATTAAAGATTCAGCTCAAATCAGACTCGCTAGGAAAAGTTACAAAAAAACTCAAGCTGTGGCAAGGGAAGCTCATGAAACCAATTTTTGGAGAGACCTAATGGACGCTAGCTCCAAAAAGGATACGAAGGGTTTCTGGGATTTGCTCAGAGGTAGGGATAGGCCTGTCGACTCCCAACTAACTTGCAACATCACAGGGGAGGCCTGGTTTGCGCATTTTTCCAAGCTCTTCTCCATTCCATCAGGGGTTCCAGGACAGAATAGGGGTCCCAGGCATAGAGTGTCGACCGTTAACACAGACAATGACCATACCTTTGCACCCAAGGAGGTTGAAGGAGCAATTAGGTGTCTTGTTGCTAACAAGGCTGCAGGTCCAGACGGTATCCCGGGTGATCTGCTTCGGGTTAACATAGAGGTGTGGAGCACACTCATTGCCCTACTTTTGAATGAGGTCATGTCTGGTGGATGTTTTCCGGACTCGTGGATGGGCGCGGAAGTTGTCCCGATTTTTAAAAAAGGCTGTAGGGACGACCCTGCTAACTATCGTCCTATAAGCCTGCTTGATTCCACCCAGAAGGTTGCAGGCAAAGTAGTTCTAGGAAGGATCTTGCAGTGGGCCGATGAAAATCAGGTTCTGTCTGACTTCCAGGCCGGTTTTAGATCAGGAACAGGCACTATTGAACAGACATTCCGATTTTTAATGCTCTATTGGAAAGTGGTCGTACTGGGCAAAGGCAGTCTGTATCTCGCATTCATAGACCTGCGGACTGCCTTTGACCTAGTCCCACGTGACCAATTGTGGGATGTCTTAGAGGGTTTGGGTATCCCCCCGTACTTGCTGGCTTTGCTTATTAAGTTCCACGAAAGCAACTTTGCACAAATCAGATGGGGCGAACAGGGCCAAAAAACATCTCGCATCTCTGTAGACAGGGGTGTCCGCCAGGGGTGCGTCCTAGCCCCCACTCTGTTTTCACTCTACCTAAACGGAGTGGTGGAGCATCTTCTTAAACAACCAGCAGACGCACCCTCCCTGGCGGGCAGGAAGATACCAACTCTCCTGTTTGCAGATGATACCCTGCTGATTTCGAAAACTCCGGTAGGCCTCCAAACGTTGCTTTCTAGGTTCCAGGGCTTTTGTGATTCCAGGGGTCTGGTGATTAACATAAGCAAGACCAAATTCCTGGTCTTGAATCCCCCTAGGAAGCCAGTCCATCCTCCAACCCTAGATTCAGTCCCACTTGAAAGGGTAAGGGAATTCGACTACCTAGGTATTCGACTCTGCGACTCTATGAGTTGGAAGGCTCACCATCAAAAAAACATTCTGACTCATAGGAGGGTTACAGGGGCATTACTAAAAGAACATCGCGCCTCACCCCTCAAACCCATTGGGGTGATATTAGATATTTACAGGGCAAAGGTGGTGAGTGCGGCGCTGTATGGGGCTGAACTGTGGGGTACGCAGAGATTTGATGTCTTGACCCACCTTGAGAACAAATTCCATAAAGAGTTAATGAGGCTACCTCACAGCACTCCCACTCTTCCTCTGTTATTTGATGCAGGTACACGTCCCATATCAGAGCAAGTAAAGCTACGTCCTCTCTTATTGTGGGCTCGAATATGGAATGTACCAGAACTCTCAAGTTACGCAGAAGCCCTACGTGAACTCCTCTCAACCCCGGGCTGGCACAAGGTTGGTTGGCTCACTGAAGTAAAGCGCCTCCTTTGTGAACTGGGCTTGGGAGACGCTTGGGCCAACAGAACATCCCCACCCAAACAGCTGCTAAAGAAAATATTTTGGTCTTGGGTGGCAAACGACAGAGCGAGTAACTCCAAACTATGCAGATCTGCCGTTGAGTTCTTGCTTATTAAAGATCTCCCCTTTAGAGAACCTTACCTGGACTTGATCTCCAACCCAATGGATAGGTCATTGTATTTTAAATTTAGGGTGGGAGTTCTGCCTCTAGGAATGTGGACAGCAAGCTGGAAACCACCTTGGCAAACTATATCGTCCTGCCCTTTTTGTGTCAATAGGGTCGAGTCTATTGCCCATCTAATGTTTGAGTGCCCAGCGTATGTAGCACCTCGCCGTAGATGGCTGAAATCTCTTTGCATAAGTCTGGGCACTCGGTCACACTTGGAGGCTCTACAGATCTTAAGATCGGACGCTCGTCCTCTGTTTGCATGCTGCCTGGCAAAATTTCTGGCCTGGGTTTGGAGGATAAGATCTGCGAGGAAATTGCTCCTCCAGTAAGGCTATCCTCCTAGACTTAACTTGTTTTAACTATCTGATGCTTTGTTTCCCATCCCTTACCATTTTATCAATGAGTGTATATTACTGTTTATTGTTCAAAATGTATAGAGGGTCGATTTGCCAAATTGTTTTATATTTTTATCTGCTTTTTGTACTGTAATGCTTTTATGAAATGATAAATATTTCGAAATAAAGCTATACAACCAACCAACAAGGTGGGAGCCTTTGTTTCCCTCCGCTTCATTTGCATTGGGTGTGAGGCTCCTGACTGCTACCAGCCAAGAGACTCCAACAAAGAGGCCTGGTGACACCTAAAAATCGGCCTTTGTTATGGGCCAAGCAGGAGGGTAAAATAAGAAAGCCCTGTCTCCACCTGCACGTTGTTACTTGTTGCAGGCTGAAAGCAGACAACGAGCAGGTGCTGCTGAAAGTGTCCTGGTGTGGAAATTACACTGGGACGAGTTCAGCACCTTATATTTAGTGGGGCCCAACTTCTTGGCAGGGTGGACGGTGTTCACCCTGTGAAAATAGTGGGTGGACGCCGTCCACCCACATGTACCATCGACTTGTGCCCTGCATACCTAGGTTGGTTGCAATATCAGAAGCCAAAGCATTGAGAGGCTCGAAAATGGGAGAAGAAAAATAATGTTACCCTCTTTAGTCGAGGCTCCAGAGATAAAGAACACCCACAATTTGACTAGACAACCCTTCATCCTCCCTAAGTAGATTTCCCATCCTTCTTCTCAAATGGTGGTTCTGCATGGAAACAAAAACTCCAAAAACATAATTTGCAGAGAGATAAACTCCATATAATATGGATTGGCTTAATCTCAACCCTACTTAAATATATCTCTACAAAAATGTCAATTTGTATTTAATTTCTAAACTGAGTCAAACTCCCTACATATATTAGTGGATGCATTTACTGTTTGAGCTCCAGACGTGACATAATTCCGCGCTGGTGCTCCACAAAGAATAAGTTAAATTTTCCTGCAGACACGTTCATGTAAGACCAAAATTTGGGTGATTGAGGTTTTACAGTCTGTTTTATCAAGAAATGTTTTTGAAATCAATGGTGTTGCTACAAACGCTTCAGAATTACGACGTAGTAAAAATCTTTCCAGGGTAACTCGATTAACAGTGTTTTGCCCCAACGATTTCAGTTCTGGATTCAGAGTAAATAAGGTCTAAATAGATAATGACGTGCAAATGCAGGTTTACCACACCCAAATTCTGCACTTTTCCCCCCATTACAATCTGTTCTTCCTAACAACCGAATGTGCAGCAATTTCACAATACTCCGAATTCGAGGTGAGGCTCAAACAGTGCTAAATACCCAATATGCGATGCAGCCAGTCAAAACCACTGGATTCGTCAACACGCCGTAAAAACATACAACATAATAATTAAAAAATATATATCCGATGTAACCCAAACTGGTAATGATAATGGAGGAGTGGAATAGTTGCAAAATGTGGCTGAGATAGGGTGAGGGTAAATTAAGGTTTGGGACAAGTGAAACGCTTTGAAGTACGGAGTCGAGGTGTGGAAGGTTTAGGTTGTCAAATAATGGAGGATGGAGCGTGCAAAATGGGAGACAAATCGAATTGGGTGGCTGTCAGAAGGTTTTATATAGCGCGAACTAGACCCAAAGAAATCAGGTATCAGAGCGCTTTACATGAGCACTGGTTTCGTTACAGATGAACATGTTCATTTTTTTTAGGCACGGGGAGATTAAGTGATTTGCCCAGAATCACAGGATGTTGCGCTTCATTGCCGAGACTTGAACTCGGCTCCCCCCCCTCCGAGGTAGACCACTCTAGCCGTAAGGCTACATACTCTAGAAATGGGGTCAGAGCAGCAGGACTGGGAACTGAAATCAGCCCTGGCAAATTTTGCCAGACCAAACCCAGTCCGACACGTAGTGAGCGAGCGTAGCGAGCGAGCCCGACCACTACTAGAACACTTTGGAAAAAGACAGACCAAAACAGTGCATTTTACAGCCCATTTTTCATTACAAAGCACATGGAGGTGGTCCCCCCCCATCAGGCCACCTTGCTCTCACTCACAAACTGCCCTGGCTGCATAGCTCATAATGCAGTAGGTTTTGCCTTTTCTAAGAATTTTAAGTAACGTGCTGCTATGAACTAATTTAAAGTGGGTCAATGTATCGACCTCAGAAGGCTAAATGGCTGAATTGGCTTCGCCAAGATTCGTACCACAGATATCAATCAATCAATCAATCAATTAATTAGAACATTTGTAAAGCGCACTACTCACCTGTGGGGGTCTCAAGGTGCTGGGGGAGGGGAGATGCTGGTACTGCTCAAATAGCCAGGTCCTGAGTAGTCTTCTGAAGGTTAGCAGGTCCTGGGTCTGCCGTAGGAGGATGGGGAGGGTATTCCAGGACTTGGCGGCGAGGTGGGAGAACGATCTGACACCGGAGGTTGCTCTTCGCATGCGGGGGTCGGTGACGAGGGAGAGGTCGGCAGAGGGGAGCTGGAGGTTCGGCTGTAGAAGGTGAGACATCTGTTGAGGTATGCTGGTCCGGTGTCGTGGAGTGCCTTATCTGCGTGGGTGAGGAGCTTGTTGACTGGGAGCCAGTGCACGTGTTTCAGGTGGGGTTTAATGTGGCTGCGGCAGGTGATGTCGAGGACCAGGCGTGCAGAGGCGTTCTGAATGCGTTTCAGGAGTTTGGCTGAGGCTCCTGCGTAGAGGGCGTTTCCTAGTCCAACCTGCTGTTGACGAGGGCCTGGGTGACCGTTCTTCTTGTTTCGGTGGGGATCCACCTGTACATCTTGCGGAGCATGCGGAGGGTGTTGTAGCAGGAGGACGAGACGGCGTTAACCTGTTTTGTCATGGAGAGAGTAGAGTCGAGGATGAACCCCAGGTTGCATGCGTGGTCGGTGGGTGTCGGTGCTGTTCCCTGTGCGGTCGGCCACCAGGAGTTGTCCCAGGCTGAGGGGGTGGAGCTGAGGATGAGGACTTCTGTCTTGTCTGAGTTTAGCTTCAGGCAGATGTTCTCCAACCACTCAGTGACGGCTTTCATTCCGTCGTGGAGGTTGGTTTTGGCGGTGAGGAGGTCCTTGGTGAGGGATAGGATTAGGTGGGTGTCGTCGGCGTTGGAGATGATGTTGCGGTCATGCAGTCGGGCGACGTGGGCGAGCAGTGCCATGTAGATGTTGAACAATGTCGGGCTGAGGGATGAGCCCTAGGGTACGCCACAGATGATCTTGATGGCTTTGGAGCGGAAAGGGGGCAGGTGGACGCTCTAGGTTCTGCCGCAGAGGAAGGATGTGGTCCAGTCCAGAGCCTTGTCTCGGGTCCCTGCGTCGTGGAGGCGTGTGCGCAGGGTGCGGTGGCAGTCAGTGTCGAAGGCGGCTGACAGGTCCAGGAGGATGAGGGCCGCGGTTTCGCTGTTGTCCAGCAGGGCCCTAATGTCGTCGGTGGGGGTGATGAGGGCAGTTTCAGTGCTGTGGTTGCTGCGGAACCCGGACTTGGACGGGTCCAGGATGCTGTTCTCCTTGAGGTAGCGGGTCAGTTGCCTGTTAACGGTCTTCTCGATGACCTTCACTGGGAACGGGAGCGGGGAGATGGGCCGGAAGTTCTTGAGGTCCTTTGAGTCAGCCTTGGGTTTTTTGAGTAGGGCGTTGATCTCAGCGTGCTTCCAGCTCTCCGGGAAGGTCGCTGTCTCAAAGGAGATGTTGATGGCTTTCCGGAGGTGGGGTATGATGGTGGTGCTGGCTTTGTTGTAGATGTGGTGTGGGCATGGGTATGACGGAGATCCGGTGCATGGATGGTGTTTATGATTTTGATTGTGTCGTCGTCGCTTATGTTGGTCCAGGAGAGCAGGGGATCAGTGCGGATGGTGGCCGTGGGGATGGGGGTCTCAGTGGCTTTCGGGCGGTCGTGATGTTAAAGCTGTTGTGGAGAGTTCCTTCACGATGTTGAAGACCTCTTTGCTGTTGTGTGCATTGTCGTCTAGGAGGTCTTTGAAGGAGGCCCTCTTGGCAGATCTGATGAGGTAATGGTGTTGTCACATGGCTTTCTTGTTGGCTGTGTAGTTATCCGGTGTCTGTTCACTGTGCCATGTCTTCTCTAGTTTTCTGCAAGTTTGCTTGGAGACCTGGAGGTCCTCGGTGAACCAGCTGGCTTTCTTGCTGGTGAGTCTGTTGGAGGGTTTCTTGATCGGGGCGAGGGTGTTGGTGCCGTTGTCGATCCACTGTCTGAAGTTGCAGACGGCGGTGTTGGGGTCGGTGGGGTCGGCGGGTGGGTTCCAGGTGAGGGTGGTTGTTAGCTGGTCTTCGGTGACTTTCCTCCAGCAGCGGCAAGGGATCTGTTAGGTGCGGAGGTGCGTGGTGGGTTTCTGGAAGGTGAAGTGGATGCAGCGATGGTCGACCCAATGGAGTTCGTGGAGTGGCTGAAGGATCCGTGGGAGATTGTGGAGAAGATGGGGTCAAGCGTGTGACTGGCAGATTGGGTGGGTGTTTTGATGATCTGTCTGAGTCCAAGACTGGCGAGGTTGCCTTTCAAGGTGGTGGAGTTGGCGTCGTTACTGTTCTCAAGGTGGAAGTTAAGGTCCCCGAGGAGGATGTAGTCTGTGGAGGCGAGGGTGTGTGTACTGACGAAGTTGGCGATGGAGTCGCTGAACTGTGGCCAGGGTCCGGGGGGTCTGTAGTTGAGAGTTCCTCTGAGGGTGGTGTTGGGATCGGTGTGAATCTGGAAGTGTAGGTGTTTGGTGGTGTTGAGGGTGTCGGCGGTGTTGGTCAAGACTCTGAGAGTGTTCCTGTGGACGATGGCGATTCCTCCTCCTGTTCCATTGGTACGGTTCCTGTGGGTGATCTTGTAGCCGTGCGGGATGGCTATGGCTATGTTGGGTGCCGAGCAAGTGTTGATCCAGGTCTCCGTCAGGAAGGCTACATCTGGGAAGGTGGATTCGAGCCTTGTGGACTTATCGAGCCGAGACACATTGTGGTTTTTCGCTTCTCCTTCTTCAATCATTCATTCCCTTACCGCCATCTTTCCCTTTTTCTTCTCTTCCATCGTTGTTTCCTCCCTTTCTCACTGGTTTCCTTCACTTGTGTTACTATTCATTTCCTTGCAAACTCCCTTCCTTCCGTCTGTCTTAATCAGTTTTCTAGCTCTTCTCTCTCTGCGCCTATTCTTCCTTTCTTTTCTCCCATCCCCTACTCCTGTCATCCCACCGGACAACTCCCTGCCCTTCACTCTCATGCTTCATTTATCTTTCCCTTCTAGAAGTCTTTCCTCGTTTTCTCTCTCCCTCCTTCTTTACTTATCCCTTCCTCCCACCTTCATCTCTTCATCCCTTCCATCTTTTTCTCCCCCCCTGCCATTATTTCTGGTTTCTCCACTGCCCCTTTGCCTTAACATGTCTGCAGCGGTGAGGAGATGATTGCCAGCACCCCACTGCCCTCAATCTGCCCCCGGATATGACTGTGATTCACTTTCAAAGCCGTAAACCATTTGATATTAGGGCGGACAATTAAAAACCCTTCGTCTGTACACTGCTGACCATCCACAGCCCCACCACTGCACACTGCTGACAATCCACAGCCATTCCTCTGCACACTGCTGACAATCTACAGCCCCACCACTGCACACTGCTGACAGTATACAGCCTCCCCACTGCACACTGCTGACAATGTACAGCCCCACCACTGCACACTACTGACAATCCACAGCCCTTCCTCTACACACTGCTGACAATGTACAGCCCCACCACTGCACACTGTTGACAATCCACAGCCCCACCACTGCACACTACTGACAATCCACAGCCCTCCTCTGCACACTGCTGACAATCTACAGCCCCACCACTGCACACTGCTGACAGTATACAGCCTCCCCACTGCACACTGCTGACAATGTACAGCCCCACCACTGCACACTACTGACAATCCACAGCCCTTCCTCTACACACTGCTGACAATGTACAGCCCCACCACTGCACACTGTTGACAATCCACAGCCCCACCACTGCACACTACTGACAATCCACAGCCCTCCTCTGCACACTGCTGACAATCCACAGCCCCACCACTGCACACTGCTGACAACCCACAACCCTTAATCCGCACATTGCTGACAATCCACAGCCTTTCATCTGCACACTGCTGACAATGTACAGCCCCACCGCTGCACATTGCTGACAATCCACAGCCCCACCACTGCACACTGCTGACAATCCACAGCCCTTAGTCTGCACATTGCTGACAATCCACAGCCTTTCACCTGCACACTGCTGAAAGAGTTCAAATCAACCCCCAACTCTGCACACAGCTGACAGAGTCCACCACCCCCCTGTGCACACAGCTGACAGGGTCTACCGCCACCCTGTGCCCACAGCTGACAGATTTCACAGCCACCCTGTGCACAAAATGAACAGAGTCCACAGCTCGGGCTAATGTGTAGCGGTGAGAAGAAAGGGTTATGTGTGCATAATAATAATTCTCCTCCCTTTGGCTATGTTCTGGGACAGTGCCATCCTCACGAGTGAATAGCTTGCAAGAGCACCTTTTTCACCCCCATCAGCACTATTTTGGAACAAGGTGTGTTTTTATTTGACAGCATAGGGCAAGTGCAGAATGTAGGTTCATTTGTGGTCGGAAAGAGGCAGGGCTGTTCTTTGGCAATGGGGAGCAGTGGCCTGTCCACCCTCCCATGGTCCAGCCCCACAAACATGCATCTCCGCTGATTGTGAAGCTATTCAAATGTAAGCAGATTTTGTTTGGTGAACTCTGCACGATCTATAGAGCCGGGCAATGTTTTGTTACAGGCTCTGCTCGTTAGAAAGTGAAACAAATCTCCATGAAAACTCACCAGGCATCTAGGCACTATCACGGTGGAGGCATATTTGCACATTCACCCGATCTTTGAGTAACAGAGGTAAGCGCTCTGTAACTTACAGAATGCTTCCCTCTGTTACTCAAACTGTAACTGTTAATGTCACGTTGAATAAATCCACATCCACTGCGCTGCGGTCGCGGAACCGGGCCCAGGGACAGTGCCTGGACTTAATTAATTGATCATGGAGGGATAAGGATTACATTTGCATGCAATGCAAATAATCATCACTCACCTGCGGGTGCCGAGCGGTAGCCGGCAGACACGGCCCGGGGCAGGCTACAAATAATTAAATTGTGGGGTCAGGGCCTCCAGGCTCTGCTCCAGCCTCTGACAAGGCTGCCCGGGGGGGCCCCATAGGGGAACCTCCAACAGGGTGGCCGCCTTAGTGCCACAGGAAGGCACAGAAGTTGGCTGCCTAGGCTCCCTGGATGTGTGACCAAAGGGGGGTGCTGGCCGCGTCACTTCCGGCAGTGTGCGGGGGGTACAGGGGTACAAATCCTTCCCCCTGCCCACTGGGCAGTCTCTTGACCACTGGCTGTCGCGCTGTTTGGTGCCTCGTAGGGATCGCCGGGGAGTGTATGACCCCCGCCACCCTCTAGGCATGGTGGCCAGGCGCGGCCATTGCCGTCACGCTGTTTTTGCTGAAAATATTCCCAGGTGCGGTGCCCGTCAAACTCACCTACCCACCCTTCCACCACCCTCTGTTGCTGATGGCTTTGAGGGCATCTCAGGGAGGCTTTAATCTATTGCGCCGTGTAGCCATAGGTAGGGGGTGGTCGGCGCGAGTTCTCTGTGCGGGGGTGTAGGGAAGGCAGCGCTCATGCTGCCTGCTCAGGGCAAACAGTGGGCGACGGACTGGGAGGGGAGTAACAATATGGTGCTCGTAGGCACACTTTATTCCCCCCCCTTTTCAGACCAGGCAAGGCGGATGGCCTGATCGTCAGCGACGGTCCCGGGCATCAACTTGCTTGAATGCTTCCGGCCGCGTCCGGGAAGCGGATGATTCCTCGGCAGCGGAGCAGCGAGAGCGTGGGTCCCGGGACGTCAGGTGGTACAGGGGGGGTACCAAAATGGCGCCCGGAGTCGGGTATGAGCGCCCCCCCCCCACTTCCACGGTCCGTGTCTGCTATAGGCAAAGGCGTTGGTCTCGGGGTCCCGATGACCGGCAACTCCTGGGCATGTGGCTTATCGCTACCGATACCGGCGTCATTAACTTGGGGACCCAGGTCGGCTTCTTGCTGCGGAACTTGGGTCAACATCTTGGATTCGGAGCAAATCGTGCAATCTCCCTGTGCCTAATTGTGTGAATTGCATTTGTGACACTCCCACGGCATCAATATCACTCCTGTGTAATGTGCTCAGCTTTTTCTTGTCCACTGAGAGGGTGGCCCGCCACAAGCATTATGTAAGGGGCTTACCGGGGTGATCTCCGCGCTGCTGTGGGGTCGCGCAATAACCACTCCAATTATCGGTTAGCGTAAAAGGCCATTTATTAGGACAGGCATGACATTCACAAATAAACATAACATCATTAACTTAAACAATCCCCCCAACATCCTGCCTTTTACCCATCATCCACTCACGTGCTCCACCAGCCACTCCCAATTCACACCACGACCTCTTTGCATCTCATTAACTTCCCCCTTTCACTTTCAAACTCCTCCGTCATCTCCATCCATCGCACTCCCGTCTACCACTCCCCCCATCCTGCACCTGTAACCCCCTCCCTGGAAGGGTGATTCTGCCCGTCATGGACTCCCCACCCCTCCCAGTTCCCGCAAACACCCCCTATTGTGCCATCCTGTCCTAAGCTGCCATGTTGCCCAACTTGGCAACTCAACAAGAAACGCCCAGCGTCCCCCCTTGCAGCTATGTAGGGTGGGTGGGCGGCCAAAACTAACTTCTCCCTGAGGCACCGGGGACAGGAAAACGAAGTCCTTCCCCTCCTGTCCCCCTAAATAGCCTCCTAACCCCTCCCACCCCTGACGTAACCCCCTACCTAACTTCCTGCCTGTCCGAATCTCGCGCGAAAACCCCGGGGAACAGACTGGTCTGCCGACCTGCTTTCCCCGGGGGCCGCATCGCGCAATAACCACTCCATGCATCAGTTAGCGTAAAAGGCCATTTATTAGGACAGGCATGACATTCACAAATAAACATAACATCATTAACTTAAACAATCCCCCCAACATCCTGCCTTTCACCCATCATCCACTCACGTGCTCCACCAGCCACTCCCAATTCACACCACGACCTCTTTGCATCTCATTCACTTCCCCCTTTCACTTTCCAACTCCTCCGTCATCTCCATCCATCGCACTCCCGTCTACCACTCCCCCCATCCTGCACCTGTAAACCCCTCCCTGGAAGGGTGATTCTGCCCGTCATGGACTCCCCACCCCTCCCAGTTCCCGCCACCCAGGGAACTCCCGAAGGGCGGTTACCTGCCCCACCAAGCGTGCACCTTTCGAGCTCAGTCTCTCATACACCATATCGATTTGTTCCACAGACAACTAATCAGATCCCGCAGCTCCATCAGGTAAAATGCATTGCCCATGTGAGAAAGGTGCACGCCGTCATCCCTGAAAAGAAGTGGCTGTTCCAGCTGAAGCCTGACATGAGCCAGCACTTTGATACCCTGATCCGCACAGAAAAGTCTCATTGCTCTGTTCAATTTTCTGCGGGCCCTTTCAATGGCCGCAGGCTTAAGTGCACCCCTCCAGATCCTTTGTGGGATAAATTCAGTCCACACAATACAGGCGCCAGCAGATTGCGTTTCATCGCCTCCAGATCCCTCTGCATCAAATGCAACAGTGATACCCCCAATTGTTTCACCAAGTCATTTTCCCCTAAGTGGATGATAAGCATGTCCGGGCAGCCCAGCTGCGACACTTTCCTTGTTAGCCATGGCAACAGTTCGCCCCAGCGCATTCCGCTCTTACCCCACCATTGTACTTCGTGATGGCTGCTCCTCAGGCCCAGGCTACGGCCGTACACCTGCCTGTCAGCGTATTTTGAAGCCCAGTGCACAAAAGAATGTCCAACGACCCAAGTGACCGTCTTGGCCCCCGGTCCACGAACACAACCTACGAAGAGAAAGAGATTAGTACCCCAGCATAACAAGGAAAACAACAATCAGCGCAGCCGGCCAAGCAGCACACCCCCTCGCCCTCACTTGCGCACGTAGCGCTCACAGCACCGCGACTGCCATCGACCAATCCTCCGGATCTCCTCCCACGACCAACCCAAACCTGCCGCCGCAGTGGCTGCCCCAATCCGAAACGAGTGCGTGCCAAACCGAACCGGATCCCTGCCCAGTCTCCGCAAAGCCAACCGCAGAACCGCCAGCAACTGAAATGACGTCAAGCGCTTTCGCGACGCGTGCACGAAAATCTCCCCTTCCAACCTCCGTACTCGACCACAAAACCCCAGCCACTCTCGCACCGGGCACACACCTGCACACCCACTCTCCGACAGCCATACCCATTTGCTCCGCCCCACCTGGTCCGTCTTAGAACGCCCCAACCATATGCCCAACCGAACCCCATCCACACGCACATCCGTAAACATCCGACCCGGCGCCCCTCGGGTCCCCAGCAACTCAGACACCCGAAATGCACCAAAAAACATCCAGATCATGCACAGGCGAAACAACGCCACCTCCTCCCCATCGTAACAACAGAAATGCAACTCCCTTCAAACCTTCTCCAACAAGTCAAACGTGACCGCCTCACGGGGCAACTCCCCCTCACCCGTTTCCGCCCTCACCCGCCCTCACCCGCCCCCAACCCTTCAACATTCGACTCAGAAGATCCGACCTAGCCGGATCAAAACCCAAATACACCATGCTGTAGAAAGAAACACCCGCCAATTTGCCAGCAATCGTCGTCTGCGACAGTCCCTTATCCATGCAGTCCAACACAAATTGTACCACCCCTCGCTCACACACCTCTCTGGGCAACCTCCACACTCCCGTCTCCCCCCCCACAAAGGCCCCAAACTCAGCCCATGCCAACCTGTACGCCCGCCTAGTGGACTCCGCTAACGACCTCTCAACCAACCCAACCACTCTCACTCCCCCCAGGCCCAGATACCCTCCGGCACCTTGGTCTTGCAAGATTCCGCCAGCTTCCTGAAGTGCTGCCACTGCAAACGAGATAACGCATCCGCAATTTCGTTACTCGCGCCAGGCACATGTTGCGCGCGAAATAGCACATTGAAACGCAGACACAGCAGCATGAAACTTCGCAGCAAGCGCAGCACTCGCAGGTCCCTCGCCTTTTGGTTGTTCACCAAGTCCACTACTGTCATGTTGTCCACATGAAACAACACCGACCTGTTCCTGAACTCTGGGCCCCACACCAACAATGCAACCAACAAGGGGAAAAACTCCAGAAACGCAATGCTCCTGCCCTGGTGCAGCCAATGAGCTGGCCACTGTTCCGCACACCAGCGGCCGTCCCAGAAGAACCTGCTGCTCCCGCCGCGTCCGAGTAGAGTTGAACCTGCCACACCATCCTGTCCCGCGCAAACTCCAAGGACACACCATTGAAGTCTTCCAGGAACACCAGCCACACTCGCAAGTCCGACCGGACCCCCAGCATGACCCTGATCCTGTGGTGCGGGAGGGCCGCCCCCGACATGGCCATGCCAGGCCGCCTATAAAACGTCCTCCCAGCCCTCACAACTCTGCAAGCAAAGTTCAACAATCCCAACAAACGCTGCACAGACCTCAACTCAAGCTTCCGGACCTCGAGCGCGCCTCTCAAGGCTTCCTGCATCTCCGCCACCTTCCGTACCGGTAAATGCGCCTGCCAAGCTACCGAATCCAGCTCAATCCCAAGGAATGTCAGGCAACAACGAGGCCCCTTCTTCTTCTCCGGTGCCAACGGCACCCCAAAATCCTGTGCCAACAACTGGAACTGCTGCAAAGCCTCTCCACATGCGCCAGAGCGACCCGCACACACAAATAGAAAGTCATCCAAATAGTGGGACACCAGCCGGTGCCCACTGCGGTCCCCAAAGGCCCACTGCAGAAAGGAGCTGAAAGTCTCAAAGAGCGCGCAGGAAATCGCACAACCCATCGGCAACACCCTGTCCACGAAGATGGCCCCGTCAAACTGCATGCCCAACAGGGGGAAATCCGCCGGATGAATGGGGAGAAGGTGAAAGGCCGACTTGATGTCACACTTGGCCAACTCTGCCCCCCTCCCACAGGACCTCACCAAACCAATGGCATCATCCACTGACGCATACAGCACTCTGGAGTCCTCCTCAGCAATAAAGTCATTCACAGACCCCCCCTTCTGGCCAGGACAAGTGATGAATCAATCTGAACTCCCCCGGTTCTTTCTTGGGCACCACCCCTAGAAGTGAGACAATGAGATCCGACATCGGCCAATCTGAAAAAGGACCCGCAATCCTGCCCTCCGAAACCCCCTTCTCCAGCTTACGCGCCATCACCTCCGGCAATTCTTTGGCGGACCGCAAGTTCTCCGCCCAACGCCTCTCCCTCAGCCCCTGATATCCAATTAGAAAACCTTCCATGAACCCCCAATACAATCGCAATGCCGCTTCCTTATCAGGGTACCGGGAGAGCCATTGACCCATGGCCTCCACCCTAACCGGAGTATGGGCCTTTTGGCCCAGGCTGCCCCCTACCCTTGGCAAGTTTCCACTGCTCTGATGGCGTAGCCAGCGTGAGGCACTGTGTGACTGCGTGCCGCCCCCGTACTTTGAACACTCATGCTTGAACTTACAAGAGGGACGGTTGCAGAAACCTTTATTGAACCCCCAGCAGGCCCCCGAAGACACTGGCTTGTACTGTTGCCCCGCTGCCCCTGACACCACAGCCGGGTTCCCCTGTCCTCCTGAACTTCCTTGACTGCCCGCCCCAGACTGGGCGGGGCGCGACTGAAAAGACCGATAAGTGACCGGAAGACCGCTGGCTGTATGCGTGGAAGCCGCCGCCTGCGTCGAAGACATCCATTGAATCCAGAGTTCCTGGTCCACCTCCCCCCACGGCTTGTCCGGATTAACGCTGACCCTGGCCCTGAACTCCTCATCGTAGCTCAACCAAGCAAAACCCCCGAAATGTAGCGGCACCTTCCTGATCACGTACATATACTTGAACAGTGCAATAGCCCGATCCCCGTGCTTCTCGCAATAGATACTCGCGTAAATCAAAAAGGCCGACGTCCAATTCTCCATCGTTACCGGTACCCTCGCCCGCCTGGTCAACTCCCACTCCTCTTCCTTAGACCCCTCTTTCGCCTGAATCTCCCTATGCAGAAGCTTAAACACATCAACATATTCATGCGTCCAAATCTTCCCCCTCGTCTTTTCCTACAAATGTGATCCTAGAGGCATCGCCAGCCCCATGTACGGCAACTTCTTCCGGAGCTTCTCAACTCCTTCCTCCTTACCCCCCAGGTCCTCCGTCTTGTCAGTCTGCGCGCTGGCCGTCGTGACCTGCTTCCCCCATCAGCCGTCACCGGCTCCACCCCAACTGGGGACCCCATCCGCACAGACCCATCCCCCACCCCCACCGACCGGCAGGGCTTCTTCCTTCCCCCTTTTGCCCCCTCCGTCCAGGCATCCCACCAAGCACCCTCACCTGACAAGGTCGCAGGAGCGTCCCTCTCCTGTCGCCGTGCGTCCGCCGGCTTCGTGCTCCCTTTGGTGGTCCGACTGGCGCCGTCCTGTGCCTTCTGAAAAACACCAACCTTGGCAGTTGCCACCCTAGCCTTGCCCACATTTCCAGTCTCACGCAACTCACCCACTTCCAATTCATCCTCCTCATCCTCATAGTCCAACCACTCATCCTGCACATCCAGCGGCACCACTTCTGTCACAACTCTCTTAGCACCCTTCCCTTTCACTCCAGGCATAAACTCGCACTCCAACATCGCCAGTGCCCGCTCCCTCGCTGGAGGGCAGGCCGCCGCGGACCCCCCTGCTTCTCGTCCCGGTGTTTAGAGGCCGTTTTGCGCCCCGCCGGCCCATCCCCGGCCTCTGCCAGCTGTCCCTGCTGGCTTGCTCCCACCCCCCCCCCGAGCCGTGTGCGCTCGGGGAGGCCCCGGTGCCAACAGGTCTCTGATCCGTCAAGGCAGTCCCTGAACCTTCAACCCAGACCCACTGCCCTTGTGCCCCTGGGACCCCCCTTCCTCGACCCCCAGTTGACCCCCGACCACGCGCAGATGCCAGGGCCCCATCGCCCCTGGGCACCCCACCCGACTTCGCCTCCCTGGCCTCGCATAAGCGCTGCCACTCCCTCTCATATTCAGCAATGACGCGACGCTGGTCGCGGGCCCTCTCCTCCTCGGTCATGTGCTTCCACCTTTCATACATGGAAGAATAACCTGACTCCCCCATTCCTCCCCACCCGGGCATGGGTGCCGCAGCACTCCCCGCCGCCTGCCCCAGCCCAACCTGCTGCTGCCCCTTCAGAGGGCCCTTGCCCTTGGAACCCTGAGGCCTGACAACCCCTTTCCGGCCCCCCGAAAGGTCGACCGGCTGCTCAAGGATGGTGAACACCTCCCCCCCCCAGACTCCCCCCCTGACAGCGTGAGAGCAAAATCCTCTCCAGCCACCACCTCCCACTCACCCAGGTCTTCCCCCCCACTGCTCTCACTGCTCTCGTCATACCCTACCAACTGGCCCTTGCTCCCTGACCTCCCAGCCTGTGACGCCAGTGAAGCCTGACCCTGCCCGGGCTCCCCATTGGCCCGCTGGGGGCCCTTGCGCCCTTCCCCCTCGGCCCCTCCCCCCCTCCCGGCACCACTTCCCCGACTTCGATCCTGGCAGAGAGGCTCAGCCGCCTCCCCCCTTTCTTGGGTGCCTCCTGTTGCTTTTTACCCCTCCCCCTCTTGGGCATACCTTCCCGAGCCCCAAAGGGCTCATCCATGCACGCTGCGACGACAGCAGCAACCCCCGCAGACGCTGACCTAGGCGTGCGGGTCATCCCGACCCACGCCTGGTCCAGGACACCGGGCTGGAGGAGGTCAGTCCTCCCAGCCCGGCCAAGCACTAGGAGCGCAGCCCGCAACGCCTCCGCATCGGGCGTTGCCATTATAATTCCCGAGCGCTCGTTCCGTCCGCGAGATGCGTGAGATTTGGCACCCGAGCGCTCGTTCCGTCCGCGCGATGCGTGAGATTTGGCACCTTCACTCGCTGCACCGTGGCACCAGTGGCGACACGCTGTTCAAACAAAAGTAAACTAGGCTAATCGTCGCACAGGGGCACCAGTTGCGACGTCCGCACCTGTAATACACACTCCGCCTACCTAACTGACACTCCGCCTGCACTCTCCAAAACTAACTTATCCCTGAGGCACCGGGGACAGGAAAAGGAAGTCCTTCCCCTCCTGTCCCCCTAAATAGCCTCCTAACCCCTCCCACCCCTGACCTAACCCCCTACCTAACTTCCTGCCTGTCCTAATCTCGCGCGAACACCCCGGGGAAAAGACTGGTCTGCCGACCTGCTTTCCCCGGGGACGCATTGGGCCAGCTGCCTCCGCAATTCGGACCAGAAGGGAGAAGCAGGTTCTCGGGCCCCGCAGGGCCTGCGTCTCATCGGGTCAGCAGCGGGTCTCGGTCGGGGGGGTTTGGCAAGGAGGACCTGATTGCCTTGTTGCTGTGCGCAGCCTATCCCAAGGGGAACCGTCGGCGCTGCAGCGGTGGGGGGCAGGGCCATGGCCTGGGTGGTCTTGCGTGTAGCCATGGGTGTTTTGTGTGACGACATGTCGCGGGGCTCAGGTTACCCCGGGTCTTCCCTGTACAGTAGCATCATGTGGCGTTAACGTCAGCATCACTTGCATATATCTTATTTATGCGTGCTGATGTAGCGTTGTTTTTACCCGAAGGCGCCAGAGCGCTTCACTAAAGGAAAAATAATGAAACATGATTAATTTACAAGTGAGCACGTTACAAAATCAAACGTTACGTTACAGGAGGTAAAAGTGACAATTGTGTGCATACATAATACGGGGCATTCAGGAGGAAATAGGGACTAAGGGCCAGATGTAGGTAGGCTTTTACCGGGTGGTAACGGCCGAATTCGGCCGTTACCACCCGGTAAAACCAATTTGACATGTAGGTCCCTGTAATTTACAGACTCGGTAAATTTACCGATAGGTAAATTTACCGAGTATGTAAAATACCGAGTCGGTATCATTACTGATTCCGGAAAATTGGTATGTAGGTGGGACTCTTCTGAGTCCCACAAGCAGTACAACATCGGTATTTTACCATCAAATACTACTTGATGGTAAAATACCGTTTCTGGTGTGCATGCACATGTGTGCATGCACACCTATGCCATATGACAGGCAGACCTGCCCTTAGGGCAGGTATGCCTGCCACATGGCACCCGAGCCTCTTTTGGGGGTGCCAGAGGGTGTCAAAGTGACACCCCCTGCACCCTTGTGACAGTCGGTATTTTCCGATGTGGTAAATACCGACCGGTAAATGCCCAATCAATCCTATGGGCTTCAAAGCCCGTAGGAATGCATGGGCATTAACTGGTCGGTATTTACCACATCGGAAATTACCGACTGTTTCCGATTCGGTAATTGCACATCTGCAATTACCTACATCTCGGTATTTTTATTTTCCGACCTCTTAAATACCGAGTCGGTATGACTCGGTATTTAAGAGGTCGGTAAATAAAATTTACCTACATCTGGCCCTAAGTGTGCAGGTTACAAGAGTGTGCCCATGCCGGGTCCCGTTGAGCAGTAGCACACCAGGATACCGATCAGGAGCATTAACTTTACCCATGGAGAAGTATATGCTTAGCGGTGTTTCCTTTCAAAGTCTTACATTGAGAGTGCACCACCTCAATACCAACTGTTTTAAAATGTCTTTATTATTTAATGGACAAGGGTGCCTTTGGAAAAACACGAATAGGCAAAGTATATTCTTAGCGAGAAGATCTTTTGAATTCTGGTGCAAACGTCGAGTTGCATGAGGCAGGGGTGACTAATGGGAGCAACCATATTACTGTGCATTACAGGAGGTAAAGAGTGACATGTGTGCAGGTTGCAAAAGAAAACAGGGTACGAGCTGAGGTATGAGGCTGCAGTGTATGGCAGACACTCAGGCACAAGAACAAACGTTAAGTAGGCAATGGTGGCATTTGTGCAAGGATCTAAAGCAAATAACATGTGAGAGATAGCAAACAGTGTGTTTCAAGAGAAAAGTAATATCATACATCTCAGCAGCGCCATGATTTCTTTTAATAGGTGAGCTGTGCCCTATACACTAGGTTATGCCAAGTTTTGTGGGGAGGATAGGGACAGATGGAAGCCTCCAGTGTATGGTCAACAGTGATAGTTAGGGGATGCAAATTGCTAACGGTAACTTTTCGATTGCTACACGCCATGTTCACAGCTCACCACCAGGGGCTTGTCAGGAGCTGCATTTATGTTTTATTTAAAATGTGTTAACAAGGCGGGAGCGTTACCCTCAGGTGTCAGACCACTGAACATATGAACCAGTGGCTTTTGGACTCTGGATCTCAGGAGTTGGATAATAAGTACAATCAGCATAGCTGTTTTCTAAACAGTTGCAAGAGGAATCGCTGGAATTTAAACATGTTAACCCTTAGGGATATGGACAACACAGTGACAGGTACTAACAGTATTGCTGACTCCTTGCAGGTACTACTCTAAAAGTATCACATGCATGGATGCAATTACAGAAACAGTTTACTAATCTACATACAAGGCCAGTCCAGAGGTGGTTGAAAACGTGCCTCGCGCAAGAACATTTCATACAGCGTGATTACCGGGCAGCTAATACACCCCATCATCACATTTCCACAGTTACCTGAGGGCTTTGGGGTACGGGTATGTCTCATTTATGTTCTTGTTTTACAGAGTTATTATGAAGAGGGTACACCCACCAGCAAGTCCTCACGTGGCATGAGGTCCGCATACACAGCAGGGTCGGTGTGGTAAGCAAGGGCACGAAAGGTGATACTTCTGGAAAAGGATGTTGGATAGGCGATGCAACCAGTCGTGGCAACTACCTGGGGCATCCATGGGTGACCAGTTTGACCAAGCATACGTGTTTTCTCCCTAAGCAGGTCAGGACCAGTATTGCCACCCGGATTGACGGCTGACCGCAACCCCCCACTACACCCTCACCGACTGCAAACAAAACAGGTACATGCGGGGTGGTAACAGGGACAGTAGGTGAGGTGAAGGTGATTAGTTCCCTTGCACAATGCATGCAAGAGCAGACAGCAGTCACAGAGTCGAGGTCACAGGGCCTACATCCCTCCCAGAGTGGGGGCATATGCGATGGGTGAAGGCTCGGGGGTGGGGAAAGAACTAACTTTACCTCTGCTTCATTTTTGACACAGAATTTTTGAGGTACGCACTGAGGAGCTTCCAATTAAGGAGAACCCACATTCAGGAGAGTAAGTATGGATGTGTGGGTGGTTATGCGCAAGGGACAGCAAGAGGAAACAGAAGGTGCTCTCATGCGCCAAGTTTAGTCAGCAACTCTGCAGCTCATAGATCGCTCCAGAGGCACGCGATGCCCAGGGGAAAGCATGAGGGTAGTTTGCGTGTATGCTTTATCCAAATCCTCAGACATCGGTGAGAGTTTGTTCTTACCACTCTTGGCGCAGGGGATAGGGTCATGATCTCAGCGCATGAATGTCACGGTTCTTTGACTGCCAGTGACACGTCTACTATGCCTGTGGGCATGTTGAGGTTAAGGAGGAAATTGTAAAGCGCACCCAGGATTGTTTAGCAGTCCAGCGCCTCGGCTTTGTTCTCCTAGATGGTTCCATCAGCCGAACACTTGTGCAGTCGGTAAGTGGTAAGTAAAACATAACCAGAACTCTGTGGACCTGAAAATGCAATTTTTACCCACCTTGGTACGGTAAAGAGCGTAGTGTTGGACTTACTGTACTAATGACGTCTATAGAGTTGCTTGTCCTAACTTTAGTAGTAGTAAGAACTCTGGGCGTGCAGGTGGGGCCTGTACATTTTTTAAATACTTGAGGTTGGGGCATGCTGTGGACCACCTGCCAGGGGACCTGATATGAGCAGGTTGACAAGGCACAGTAACACTTTGCTGGTGCAGTAAACTGGCATTTCTATGGATTGTCCGTTGTGGGTACAATTCACCTGCCTTCCTTAATTATCTGACCTGTTGTCGTTAGTGTTAGGTTGTAGGTGATGTTTCAGGGGTCTGGCTGCTTATCTGGAGCAGTGTTTGGGGCAGAAGGTATTGTTAGCCTGACGTGAGCCCGGGCGCCTGGTGGGTTAAGTGGCCAGTTTAGTGGTGGGGTGTTTTTTACCAACAGCACGCTGGTACTTCCCCTGCGTTGGGGATACATAAGGACAAGTTCCCTGTTTTACCGCAAATGCAGGGCTATCAGATTAGTGCCAGCTACAGTATTGTATTCCTAGGATAATTAGTGGTAGCAGTCAGTTTGCGCAGCCTTTCCTTCTAGAGAGTAGGCGGCTTTTCCTTCGAGAGAGTAGGCATTTCTTCAAAGATGTATTAGGCCCCATACTAGACTTTAGGGCTCAACACTTGTAATGAAGATTTGCCGCGAATTCAGCCAGCTGAGCTCATTATGAGTTCAGAGGCTAAGGGGTTGTTCCCTCCCCAGGGCTAGGTCAACTATTGTGATGCTTAGTTGGGTTCCAAAACAGCAGCGGATGTTGCGCTTCATGGGGAAGGGATAGGTTTCGCACATATTAGCTCATCGAGACTAACCACTTCTGAGGGTTGAGCCTATATGTTGGTAGCAGGAACACAAGCTTTACGGCACCATGTTCCATTCCAGGAGAAAATACGCAGAAAATTCGCAAGTTGGGAGGGACACAGGCAAGGACTAGCACTAGATTCCAACACAGAGTACCCTTAATTCTTTCCTTCAGAGGTCCCCCCCTCATTTAAAATTGCACTAGGATGTGTGCTCTGGAATTGAGGGCATCTCACAAGGTTGTAGTTATGCATAACATTCCCTACCCAGTGAGCAAGGCAGCTTGGGCCCTTAGCGGTTATCCACGAGAAGGCTGCGGTCCCAATCCATGAGGAAGGAATGGGTTAAAGAACTAAAGTCTACCATGTATTGAGAGCAGTTGTCATTTCCATTATTCAAGATATGGCAGTTATATGGTGATGCAGCTGCAATTCACACTGACCTTGGGTCCGGTATTAGCCTCTCGTATACTTCCTTTATTCTGGCCCACACTTAGTTCGGCCTGGGCATATTCTCCTGTTGTAGGGAGCACCGGGGGTAAGGCGGGCACAGCAAGGAACTGGGGTAACCAGAATAAGTTTGCTTCCAGAGTGGGTAAAGTTGAGGAGATGGACCAAGTGCCGCTGCTTAGCACCGGGTATAATCTATAGGTCACGTTGTATTCCAGCACACGTCTTTATCACGGTTAGTATTAGGTTCTGCTTCCTCTACTCCTGCACAACAGCATATATATACATTGTACCTTCCAGGAGTTGATCGTGTATCTTTAACTTGTGCTTCCCATTAGACCTACAATTAATCAGAGAGAGGGCGAGCATGTGAAATAGGGTGCATGCTAAGTAGTCATTATGCCACCCTCCCTTGCCAGTCTCTGGAGCATACAACCAACATGTAAGTTGGAGGGAGGCTGCTGAGTTGCCCTAGCCATGTTTACCCTGTAGGGGCCAGTGATGGATAGTTTTAGGGTAAAGTTTTGAATTCTTAGTTGTGTTCGGATAATTGGACAGTTTGCCCTTAAACATGCAACACGGCGATAAAGTTGTAATCTTGTGGGCGGTGAACTAGGTGGTACCAAATAGACACTAATTAGATTGTGCAGTCTCTTCATTGATGAACAATAGAATGTTCAACTTTCATCAGTAAGCCATTATTAGCAGGAAGGTATTTTACCAGGGAGAGCCAGGGGTTGTGGGGTCTTCCACAACAGTAGTAGTCATGGTGACTGTAGTAATCATGCTTTACCTTATTATCTTGTAAGGAGACCATGTACCTAGATCACACACATCAGGCAGAGGTGCCCAGTGGAGGCATGAGGGGAATGCACAGGACACAGCACAGGTTAGATGCTGGCATACTGTGGCTGTACTACAGCGCATGGCAAAGTAAACCTGGACTGATTCACAGGCGCGGGTGTGGTGGTGGTGGTCCCAACCTCATTTCACAAGTTTACCCCCGTTGGGTCTTTCTAACAATAATCTCAATGGGAGTTATATTTAACTCTCTGGCTTCGGCCATACGGTGGGTAGGTTAGCCATTGACGTTAATAAAGGGCTGCAACAGCCCTCCAAGGCTATAGTACAGCAGCTAGTTTGCCTGTATGATTTGTACCATCATTAGCAACAGCAGTGGCCCACATGGGTAGCAGTTTACCTTCTGTCTATTTCGCCCAGGTTTAGGGCTGGCAATGCCATCCACTTTGCAACCAGAAACGGAATAGGCAAAGACATAGATAGGAGGAGGCGATGTTCACTCAGCATAGAGCTAGCGGGGGACTTCAACATACCCTGGTATCCGTCAGTGATACACGTAAAGTTATGGGACACACACGATTAGGCACTTGCTCGCTCCTTGGGGGCGGGAGTGTGCCAGTCCTGAGAAGGAGCAGGGTGCCTGGTTGGGCTGATAGGGATGGGAGGAAGCACTAATACGGGCAACCACAAGAGCACATTTTGCAGCCTTGTTAAGGTTATATTGATCATTAATGGCATGTTACCAATGGTGTCAGGCAGGCGAAATTTCTTTGGGAGTGGTCAGCGAACTCCCAACTGCATGGTTGGGGGTTAGCCGGTTGTGAGGCCTTTTAGATTTGTGTTTTAGCCCAGGCATGTCCAATTTTGGATTAAGATGCCTGAAGTTGGCCCTGCGATACATGTTGCCAGGCAAGGGAGTGGCAGAACTGAAAGGGGCTTGGGTTCGACCGCTGGTTACAGGTTCAGATCCTGGTAGGTCCACTTAGTATCTCGTCCTCCTGAGGTCGATTAAACAAATACCATTGAGCTGATTAACAATAACATGGGCAAATTCTCCCGCACTTTAGCCTTGGCTGGCAATGATTTGACTTTCCAGGGTTGGAGGGTCCTGCGGCCAGAATTGAATTCACCGAGGTGTAAGTTATGCATCCATCCCTGAACAGACGGGCTTTGGGTTTGTAATTTTCAGGCTAAAAGTTCACAGGGAGTTGAAAAAGGAGGGGGCACCGGTCCATGAGGGGCAGGATGGCCTCCGGTCAGTATGGGCTTGGACTTGTTTTTGCTGATCATGGGAGCGGCCCGGGAATAAGCAGGATGTAGGTAAAGAGGTCTACCTTGGTGGGGGGCCCTGGTTGTGACGGTGGTCACCCCCAGAGCTGTGGAGGTGTTACAGGGCGATCCAGAGTCTGCAAGGTACAGAAGGGACCATACTGCAGCAGCACAACAAAGGTGCTAAGCCAAGGATACCCAGGGATGTCTTAGCGTGTCCCCTGGAAGAACTACGGCACCCTGTTAGTCCTACGGGCGGTTGTGGGTCTGAGCAACCGGGGGCTGCCTGGAACGCTCCGCCCACCTTTTGGGGGGCGTGAGCAAGGGAGTGGACTGGCGGTCCACTGATGGGAGGGGTAGCCCCTCCCAATGATTGGTAATCACTGATTGGCGACGGCCACGGTGCAATTTGGCTCATCAGGCGGGCAGGCAGCATAGGGGCTGGCCTGCCCTGGGATCGCCCGTAAGATAACCCAGCATGTTGGCATATTGGTTATGCAAATAAACCTGCAGCAAAATTCTCTACTAAAAAAGGTGTTGTGTGGTTTATTTATTTATGTATGTTGCAGTATGAGACCGGATGAATGTTGCCAATATTGGCACTATGACAAGGCTGCCCGGGGGGCCCCATAGGGGACCCTCCAACAGGGCGGCCGCCTTAGTGCCACAGGAAGGCACAGAAGTTGGCTGCCCAGGCTCCCTGGACGTGTGACCAAAGGGGGGTGCTGGCCGCGTCACTTCCGGCAGTGGGTGGGGGGACAGGGTTACAAATCCTTCCCCCCGCCCACTGAGCGGTCTCTTGACCGCTGGCCGTCGTGCTGTTTGGTGCCCCACAGGGATCGCCGGGGAGCGTATGACCCCCGCCACCCTCTAGGCATGGTGGCCAGGCGCGGCCATTGCCGTAACGCTGTTTCCCGCCCTACCGCTTGCCCTGCGGACGGCCAAGGGGTACGAGGAAGGGGAAAATCTAACTGATTGTTTTGTGTTGCAGGAGGTGTTACAGGGAGATCCAGAGTCTGCAATGTACAGAAGGGACCATATTGCAGCAGCACAACAAAGGTGCTAAGCCAAGGATACCCAGGGATGTCTTAGCGTGTCCCCTGGAAGAACTACGGCACCCTGTTAGTCCTACGGGCGGTTGTGGGTCTGAGCAACCGGGGGCTGCCTGGAGCGCTCCGCCCACCTTTTGGGGGCGTGAGCAAGGGAGTGGACTGGCGGTCCACTGATGGGAGGGGTAGCCCCTCCCAATGATTGATAATCACCGATTGGCGACGGCCACGGTGCAATTTGGCTCATCAGGCGGGCAGGCAGCATAGGGGCTGGCCTGCCTTGGGATCGCCCGTAAGATAACCCAGCATGTTGGCATATTGGTTATGCAAATAAACCTGCAGCAAAATTCTCCACTAAAAAAGGTGTTGTGTGGTTTATTTATTTATGTATGTTGCTGTATGAGACCAGATGAATGTTGCCAATATTGGCACTGTGACAAGGCTGCCCGGGGGGCCCCATAGGGGACCCTCCAACAGGGCGGCCGCCTTAGTGCCACAGGAAGGCACAGAAGTTGGCTGCCCAGGCTCCCTGGATGTGTGACCAAAGGGGGGTGCTGGCCGCGTCACTTCCGGCAGTGGGTGGGGGGAAAGGGTTACAAATCCTTCCCCCCGCCCACTGAGCGGTCTCTTGACTGCTGGCCGTCGTGCTGTTTGGTGCCCCGTAGGGATCGCCGGGGAGCGTATGACCCCCGCCACCCTCTAGGCATGGTGGCCAGGCGCGGCCATTGCCGTAACGCTGTTTCCCGCCCTACCGCTTGCCCTGCGGACGGCCAAGGGGTACGAGGAAGGGGAAAATCTAACTGATTGTTTTGTGTTGCAGGATGTGTTACAGGGCGATCCAGAGTCTGCAATGTACAGAAGGGACCATATTGCAGCAGCACAACAAAGGTGCTAAGCCAAGGATACCCAGGGATGTCTTAGCGTGTCCCCTGGAAGAACTACGGCGCCCCGTTAGTCCTACAGGCGGTTGTGGGTCTGAGCAACCGGGGGCTGCCTGGAACGCTCCGCCCACCTTTTGGGGGGTGTGAGCAAGGGAGTGGACTGGCGGTCCACTGATGGGAGTGGTAGCCCCTCCCAATGATTGGCAATCACCGATTGGCACCGGCCACGGTGCAATTTGGCTCATCAGGCGGGCAGGCAGCATAGGGGCTGGCCTGCCCTGGGATCGCCTGTAAGATAACCCAGCATGTTGGCATATTGGTTATGCAAATAAACCTGCAGCAAAATTCTCCACTAAAAAAGGTGTCATGTGGTTTATTTATTTATGTATGTTGCTGTATGAGACCGGATGAATGTTGCCGATATTGGCACTATTGTCGTCTCACTCTCTGGCTTCCTCTGCCTCGCAGTCACGTGCACCAGGTCCACTGACTCCAGACCCCCACCGTAAGGGTGAATGACATGCCGTGCAGACGCGAAGGCGGAAACTGAAGACGCACATGGCGGTGCCGTGCAGTGCTGCCACCACCGAGCGGATTTTTAATAAATAATATATGCTATTGCTAGCCTAAATGAAATAAAATCGGGAGATTGCATTACATTTATCACGGACATGTCAAGGACGGCGCATGTAGCACCACCAGGCAGCAGCTGCCTTTTATGCAGATAGTTGTTGTGTGCTTGTTGTTTGCTCGGTCACGCCAGGGTCCAAATCAGCCCAGCAACAAAACCGTACCCCTGTCACAAAACTGGCCCCCTCCCCATCCAGCCTACCGGGGGATTGCCCGTTGTCCAGAATTGCCAGTCCGGCCCTAATTATGTGAGGGAGCCCACCGTTGAAGTCTAGTTGACACTAGGAATGTTAAAAATGTAATCAATTCCAACTCTCACTATAGGGGAGACTGAAAGCTGTCAAGTCAGCGATAGTTCCTTGATCTGCATATATATTATCAATGGTCCCACTCCCTGTGAAAACCATGAAGCTGCGCTCCATTGAAAAGGATACTAAAGATTCTGCCTGGTGTTGCATGAAACCTAGACTACAACTATACAAGGTGAATGCCCACAGGAAATATGGGGGCTTGAATTGTAACTGTATGGAACATTTCTAGCAGCACTTTTCGGTCCCTATTGAACAGCTACTTACACAAAGTGAGTCAGGCTTACAATAACCATACTCATGAAAATCGCCTGACTCCTTCACCTCTAATCCTGTGATATAAACTATGCTGCAGACCTGGATTGCTATCCATAAACATTTCAAGTTAAAGACAGACTACGCACACAGGCCACTATCTGGACCATTGCCAGTATAACAATGGGGGGGGCGCTCCGTCCAGTGGGTAATATGGCAGATGGCAGGCATACTCATGTTAAAGCAACTAATAACTGAAGGGAACCTCAAAACATGCAACATTGCATGAGGAATTCCAACTCCCCATAACCAAGCATGGCAGTACATAACAAGCATGACATTACATAACAAGCATGGCATTACATAAAACTTAAACATTGCCTTAACAGCGCACTGGAAGCACAACCGTGAGGCATCCTGGACTCCCCCATCTAGCAATACCCGAAACCCTAGGGAAATATTAAGGGTGTAAAAGCATGTTGGTCGAACAACTACACTCAAAACCCCCATCATCCTCTTTCCACAATAAAATGGCTGAGAATCCTATGCTTAGGGAACACAGAATCCCATTGGGAGAATGTCGACAAAGGAGTAGGAGAACCCAGAATGGTATTGGAGACCACAGAAACTGCGGCCTTCAGGTCTGTTACCCCACTCTAACTGCTGGAGGTGTGCCCAGTGGAGGTGTGAAACGACACATGGTCTTTATGGCTGCCCTGATATCTCCCGCCTCTGGTCTTGGATTGGAGATGCAGTGAGTCAAGTATTAGCAACCCTTATACCCATGACAGGAAAACTGGTCTTGCTACATGACCCAATGGACATGCCTTCACTGACTGGACATATGTGTAGGTTTGGACTTGACAGTAGGCAAGATATGTATCCTAGTGACACTGGGGAGCGCGGCAACTACCCACGCATGATGAATAGTTCCAAGAAATGTGACAGAGATTCTCAATCAATCAATCAATCAATCAATCAATCACTCATTTGTTAAGCGCACTACATACCGTGAGGGTCTCAAGGCGCTAGGGTGGTGGGGGCCGCTACTGATCGAACAGCCAGGTCTTTAGTGTCCTCCTGAAGGTCAGCAGGTCTTGGGTCTGTCGTAGGCTCAGTGGGAGGGTGTTCCATGTCTTGGCGGTGAGGTGGGAGAAGGATCCCCCCTGGTGGTTGTTCTTCAGATGCGCGGGACGGTGGCGAGTGAGAGGTCGGCGGAGTGTGGCTGGCGGTTGGGGCTGTAGAAGGAGAGCCGTCTGTTGAGGTAGGCTGGGCCGGTCTTGTGGAGTGCCTTGTGTGTGTGTGTGAGGAGCTTGAAGGATATCCTCTTGTTGACGGGGAGCCAGTGCAGGTTTCTCAGATGGGGGGGTCTCACCTAAAAGTTGCAAGACAGCTTGGATATATTATATTTCACAATATTTTGTCATCATTTATTGAACAATGACAAGACCTCAGATATGTGGACAACTTAACGAAAATCTTAGGGAACAGAGCATTCTCTACGAAATCTTTTGAATCCACAGTAGAGAGGAGAATGCATGCAAATATGCAGTACGATGCCTACTTGAAAGGGGTAGATAAAATCTGTGATAACCTGTTTAAGTTAGTTGCTGAGATGCTTGCTAATATTTTGATATATGTATTAGGGAGGGATATAGGATTGCATCTACTGCAGTCTTGTGGGTTTTTACCAGGTTTAGAGAGTACTGTAACCAGCCCTTTCTTAGTGAGGACTGACAGGTAACCTGCTTTCTTGAATGCCTCGTATAGCAAGTCAATGACCTCTGCTTTTACCCATTTGACGAATTTCTTCTTGGTATCGAACATCCCCAGGCGCCTTGTTGAAGGGGAGTTTGGAAAATGCTTGGAAACTTTTGGGGTATATTTACAAGGGAAGTGGCGGAGCGTGGTGTTAGCCTGCTTGGCTTAACGTCATGCTCCGCCACTTTGGAAACGCAGGGCTGCACCGTATTTACAACAATATGGTGCAGCCCTGGGTTTTCCCCCTGCACTGTTGCTAATTACAGCTGCCTAGCACCAACGCAAGCACTCTTGCACTATAGTACAAGGGTGCCTGTGTTGTGGGAATGATTGTTTATGTGCAGGACGGCTTACCTTCCTGCACATAAACATTCTTAAATGGTGAGTTGTAACTTCTATGTGTGCTGCTTTGTGAAGCACACATAGAAGTTGGAACTCGTCATTTTTAAAATCAAGCATGGCATTTTGCTGTTTTGTATGTGTGCTGCAACCAGAAAAAACGAGGAGAAATAAAGCATTTTGCCTCATTGCACTATGTTAAGACCAGGTTTTTCTTGGTTTTTGGTCATAATTTTGGCGCTGCCCCATCTTTACGCCACCTTTGTAAATATGGGGCAGCGTCGAAATCAATGGAGGTTGAGGCTGATCACCCACTGCAACATCCATTGCCCACCCCGTTCATGCTTAGTATGGCGTGAAAGGGTGCCTTATTTACAAGGCAGCGTTTAGCAATGTTAAGTGGCTTAACACTGCCTTGTAAATAAGGCAAAGCACATATTGCCATAGGAACATCTTTAAAAGTGACGTTCCTGTTGCGATAAGGGCTTGTAAATATGCCCCTTTTGTCTTTTGTTATCACGCCTTCCAGAAGTGACCTACCCTCAGTAATAAGGCATGGTAGGGATATTCCTCAAAGGAAGTTCTCCTTCCAGGTTTCACTCCCTGTCATGTTTGATGTAAACAGGCCTTTATATTATTCTGCAAATGTGGGTGTTATTCACTGTGAACCTCTGGCTAGATTGCCTGTCGCCTGCCTTGTCTCTTATCCCTGGTACACTTACCTCCGCCTTCCCTTGCCTCAGTTGAGCAGGCAAGAGCCGCTGTGCCTTCTCTACCTGATCATAGTGTAGTGCTTTGAGCCTAATAAGCATATATTTTGCTTTGGAGGTAAAGAGATCGTTTGGATCCATTTCTGGTATCCCTAGTTCTCGACTGGCTTCCTCTGTGAGGTGTTTAGTGTATTTAGCCATGAGGGGTTTGACTTCTGACCCAATAGTTGATTTTGTTCCTTCTTACATTTGTTAGCTAGCGCTGAAACTCTCATAATTGCCATTTGATGGTAGCCTTGGCTGCTGCCAATAAGATTTGTGCCGAATCTAGTGATCCACTGTTGTCCTTCAGATAAGTGGTCAAGTGCGATTTGAGGTGGGCCTTTTCTAAGGTCATTTCGTAGGGTCAGAAATTGAGCTTCCATAGCTTCCCTGTCGGTTTGCTCAGATTCCAGTCCACCCAGATATGTAGGACCGTGTTATCGGTAAGGGATCCCTCTAGGATAGTGCACTGCAGTATGAATAAAGTCATAGGCTGGTAGATCAAGAAGTAGGGTCATCTCTACTGGGTATGATATACCGGGGAGAGAAATGTGTATTCTTTGTCAATTGGGTGCAGGAATCTCCAGACATCTCTGACGTTATGATCATCAAGGATATCGCTCAACAGCGCCCTGTCTTTGTTGTTAGCCATGTCGGATGAGCCAGTTCTTCTATCTAAGATTGTATCCTGATCCAGGTTCTAGTCTTCTCATACTATAATAAAGGTAGTGCTTAACTCTGATATGATATGATTGAGACGTAGGAGGAAAGATGTCTTATTGCCCACTGGAGTGTATATGAAGCCCATGCTGATCGCTATTGTGCCCAGTCTCAATTTAACAAATGCAAACCACCCCATTTTCCTCCATCCATGATTGTAGCACCATGCAGGGAATGGATTGTTTCACTAGTATAACTACTCCGCATTTTCTCATGCTAGATTGGGTATTGGTATTATTTGTATTGGGTGAGTTTGCAGCCAGCCTGGACCTTTCCCACTCAGTCCCATTGAAGCTTATCAGTTTCTAGGTGTGATAGGTAGGTCTCTTGTGAGAGGGCTATGCCTGCATGTTTCAAGGCTCAGTAGGAGAGGATCTTTTTTGTTTATTACAGTTCGTGAGTCCGTTCACATTTAAAGAAAGTATATTATGGGGTCTTGGCACCATTGTCGAAGCTCTAGGCATTGGCAAGGTAAGGATCGGGATAAGAGTGCAAAGTAGGGGATGGTTGATCATCAGTGGGGATGAATGGCTTCGGCCTAGTCATGCAAGAGATCAGAACCCGATCATGTAATGACAGACTGAAAATGTTGTAAACACCTGACGCTACGTTAATGCTGGTCCTTGTTGGGTTCTCTCATTCTAAGTGGAAGTGCCCAATTGTATGCAAGTCATTTTTAATTTTATCATGGATATTGCGGGTCGTAATTGTAAATTGGATTATGGGGATTGGGTGTGGTTCATGAAGTGGTAAAATATCTGCTGCATGCAGGAAACATGGTCTCAAAGGGAGAACCCCATGGACAGCTGGAATTCTGCAAACCAGCAGTGCAGCAGTGCGCCATGGATGGCAGACCAATGGGTGTCTCTCAATCTGGGTTTCCTGTAAATTGAATTGAAAGTCACAGCAAATTGCTGTAGGATGCTGCCATTCTAATATCCTGTACACAACATTAATTGACATCGGTAGGTAGTCAGTCAGTACTATGGAAATCCTTAATGTTTCCATCCCTCCACACTGGGGTCCAGAGGTTTAGACTATTTGGAAGGGGCTGGAGGATTATGAACAGAACCTTAGTGCTAATTGGGTATTTACCAATAGTAACTTGTTATTCATATGTGGAGAAGTTAACACCTTTCCCACCTGTGAGATGGCCAAGAGTGAGGTAATTGAAGAAGATACATGTTACAGCACTCCATAACAACTAATGCAATGGGAGCAGCTCTCTAAGAAGATGGAAGTTTGTTTTATTTTTTATGAAAGGAAACTTATATTTTTTAAACAGCCACCCCCACTCAGATGCCCCAGCTACCAACTTCTTTAATTGATCATTGTATAATTAATATTTAAAGAAGGGGAAAGATTCGGAAGTCCTACCAAGGGTCAAAAGCGATCATGATACTACTTTAGCTAGCCTGCCTACAGGCAACGGGCGGGAGGAAATATTGTTGAATGAAGAAGGACCATTGCAGTACCCTTATTATGTTATACTTTCAAATTTCAGGCAGTCAGTTCGCTTGGATCGAGATAAATGTCATAAATAAATAAATCTACTCAACAACATAATAGCTAGTTTCTTGGATTCTACTACAGCGCGAAGTGTTGGTAACAAGAGTAATAAAATAATTGACTCTTTTATAAAGATGCTGGAGTAGATAAAAATGCTATGGTCTCCTCCAATTAGGAAACCACATTCTAGGTCGCTCAAGTGAAAATGCAATGGTTGGTTTGGCCTTGAGTGCCTGAATGTAACACATAAGTTCTCAAACACTGTAATTATTTGGCTCCTTTCTTAACACAGGAAGCTGCATTTCCCCAGTTCAGAAAATAGTATAGAATCTGTTAGAAAGTTTAGCAATGGAGGCCAAACATAAACTATGGCTAAAGTTGATGGAAGCAACTGATAGGAAAGATTAGAAAACATTTTGGAAAATTGTCTTGATGTTAGCAAAGCCCATCCTGTTAGTCAGGACCATCATATAGACCCTAACGAAAGGGTGAATCACTTTAAGCAGCTATACACTAGTGAACACTGAACAAATACAAACACTGTTATAGAGTTTCTGTTATGTTATAGAGTTTATAGAGTGCATGACTGCCCCTGCATTAGGGCGTCCCAGCGATAGACTCAGAAGGGAACCAACTGTGAAGAAATGCCCAGAAGAAAAATGAACCCCACAGATTGCTTAGATGGGGGCAACCAGGTCTTCAGGGATTTCCTAAAGGGCCAATAGTTCTGAATGCACCTCAAAGATAGAGGAATAGCATTCCAGAGGGCATGAGCTTTAGCACGGAGGAACCGGCCATCTGCACTTACTCTTTTAACGGGTGGCACGTAGGCCAAGTTAAGATCAGCTAAGTGCAGGGACCATGACGGGAGCTATGGCAACAACAAATTGGACAGAATGGGGGCCCCCTAAGAAAAAAAGTTCTTATGGGCCAAGCACAAAACCTTAAACTGAACACGCTAGTCCACCTGGAGTCAATGCAATCTGTGAATAGCACCAGCAACTGGACAGTACTTCAGAAGGGAAAACAGAATCATGCCGCTGCATTTGAGCCATCTGGAGTCTTCTGATCACAGACTTGTTAGCTTCCAGGTATAGGTTGTTGCAATAATCCAGCCTAGAGGGGATAGCAGTCTGAACAAGAACTTGATGAACGGGGTGCTCAAAGAAGCCAAGAGTAGATTTGAGTCCACGTAGAAGCCCAAAGCAGGTGCCTACCACCACTTTACCTGTTCTTCAAAGGTTAAGGTACTATCCAGCCAGACACCTAGGGGCATAATTACTTGACCCTATTGCCAGCACAACATCACTTTTCATGACATTGTGGTAGCGATAGGGGCTTTGCCTTATTTACAAGGCAGCATTAATCAACTTAATGTAGCTTAGCACTGCCTTGTAAATAATATATATATAAGTAAAGCGGTGTTTGTGCGTTGATGTTTCGGTCCCTCGTTGGTCTACAAGATCCTCGAGACCATCTTCAGGACGGTATTGTTGCACATCCAAATCTAATACAATAAAGGATAAACACTTAACATCCCTGTATTTACAAGAGATATCATCTGCGCCACACTGAAGACAACAATGGTGATCCACACGCAGGGTGTCACCCCAAACACTTAAAAAACGTAAAAAAAACACAAATCATGCCACCGCACACACGTGTACAAAACCTTGACTGTGTGATTAAACACAAAATACCAAAACTCTAAATATATAGACATAGCCATTTAATAAGCCAACTCACTTCTCAAAATACTTCCAAAGAATGTCACAAAAGAGACTTCTCCTCTAGTCTCTTAAATCCGATATATCTAATAGAAACATAAAATGTGTCCATATATTAATGCTCATTAGAGCGGACTCCATTAACATACCAAAAAGTACAAGGGTCATAGATAATACTTACATGTCTTCTATACGAATTAAACATACAAATACCTACAAAACAAAACAAAGCAAAATGATGTATCTTGTTAGCTCTGTGACAACGTAAATCTACTCTCAACAATGATACTCCATTCCAACACCACAAAGTGCCCGTGCCTGATATAATACTCACAATCCTTCCGTTATGATAAAGCGTACACTCGCCTACAACATAACACAAAGCGTCACGTTAGACAGAATTTGGTTTTATATTCATAAGGTGTAGCAAACATCTCGATTATACCCTTGATTAAAACCTTAAGACTTACTTTTACGCAGAACCAGCCTCGCTTGATTCTCATACCCCCGACTCAAAAGACTGAGTACGGAGCATGGCTTGTAAATAAGGCACCCTTTCTTGAAAAGGGAGGTCAATGGGTGTTGCGGTGGGCGTTCCACTGCATGATGCTGCCCCATATTTACAAAGGTGGAGTAAATATGTGGCATCGCCAAAATTAAGACCAGGGAAAACCTGGTGTTAGCCTGGCGCAACGGGGAGAATTGTTTAATTTCTCCTCATTTTTGCTGTTTCCATGTGTGCTGCATTGTGCAGCACACATGGAAACAGCAAAATGCCATTGATTGTTTATATGCAGGAAGGTGTCCTTTCCTGAACATAAAGTATCATTTAAAAAAAAGCTGTTTTGCAACTTCTATGTATGCTGTATTAAGCAGCACACATAGAAGTCACAAAACGCCATTTAAAAATTGTTTATGTTGAAGAAGAGGCACCTTCCTGCACATATACAATCTTCCCCAACAACACAGACATCCTTGCACAATGGTACAAGGGTGCCTGCGTTGGTGCTAGGCAGCTTTCACAACCCGAGACAATGACTGGATGTAGATATTAAACAAAGTATGACGCAGGTATGAGCCCTGGTGGACACTATGGTGCACAGTGTGCCAGTTAGAGCTAAAAGGAGGAGACACAAGCTGGAAGCAACGATCGGCAAGAAAAGAGGCAAACCAAGTTAGAGCAGTGCCATTTATCCCAATCTCTCGTAGGCACTGGAGCAAAATTGTATGACATATAGTGTGGAAAGAGGCACTTAGGTCAAGCACAATCAATACAAAATAACTGCCTTCATCTAGGGTGCCGCGAAGTTGCTCAGTGACTGCGACGAGAGTGGATTCAGTGCTGTGCAATGACCTAAAACTGTTTTGGGAGACATCCAAGATGTGATTTTCTTCTAATAAATTGGGTAAAATAGTGTTGACATGTCTCTGTTACCTTTGCAAAAAACTGCAGAAGAGCAATAGGGTGAACATTTTCTGGTTTAGAAGCATTCAGAGCAAGTTTTTCAGGAGGGGAATAACTTTGGTGTGCTTCCAGAAGCTTGGTACAGATGTGGAAGCCAATGAAAGATTAATCAATGCAAGACAAAGTGGAGAGAGGCAGTGCTAAAGTTTAAGAAACAGGTTTGACCTGAGAGGATCAGCCGGTGAGCCCGATTTAACATTCTTCCATAAGTTGTGTAGCTCTGAACGGATTGGGGTATGAAAGGGGGGGAGTAGCAGATGGAGCTGTGGCAAGATAATGCTGGTCAGTCCAGCTGGAATATATGTTTTCTACTCTATTAATAAAGAACCATATCAGCTTCTTACAGTGAGCTTCTATAGCCTCCACAGCAAGAACAGGTTTAGTTAAGCTATTAAGGAGGGAGAAAATGACTTTTGCAGGGTTAGTTTAGTTTTTAAACTTGTATTGCGTAACAGCTACCCAATAAGGGTTTCCCGGCGCAGGCAGAATAGCCAAGATAGCAAAACCCATGAGTCTTATTTATCAAACAACCAGGTTTTAAGTGACTTGCAGAAAGTGATGTAATTTGTCTCATTTCGGAGTGTGACTGGGAGTAAATTCCAAAATGAGGGCCCTAAAAATGCTAAGGATTTTCCCACCATCCGGGCCAGTTTGAATTTGGGGATGATAAATCTTCCTTGAGAGGCTGATCTTAGATTACGGGACGGGATGTATGGTTTAGCCAGAACACAAAGGTAGCCAGGGGCCGTTCCTGATTTGATTTTTTGCATATAGGTGAGTTTCTTAAATCTTACTCGCTTCTCAATTTTCAACCAATGTAGTTTAAGTTGATATATTGAAATCGAAGCAGTTTTAGGGACACTGCATAGTAGTCTAACTGCAGCATTTTGTGCCATCATTAATCTATGGATTACAGGCTTGTTTGATCCCAAGTAAAGGACATTTCCGTAGTCTAGCCTTGATGTAATCAAGGCATTGACTGCGGTTTTTCTGGTTGCTTCTGGTAGCATCCAGCAGATTTTACGCAACCATTTAATGATGGTGAAACATGTGGCTGCGACTTTTACTGACTGGGAGTGCATACTCAGGGTCTCATCAATGAGCACGCCTAAATTTCGTACTTGCGATGAAGGATATGGAAGGACGCCCATTTTGCACGGCCAATGTTGTTGGCTCCAGAGATCTATCTGCGTTCCTAGTATCAGTATCTCTGTTTTCTCTCCATTTAATTTCAGAAAATTAGATTGCATCCAGGCCGCTATATTATTTAGGCCAGTTTTAAGTACTGAGGTGGTGGTGGGGTTATGAGCAGATAACGAGAACATGATTTGTGAGTCGTCTGCATAAGAGTAGATAGACAATCTGGATTTCTCAGCCAGCTCAGCGAGAGGTCTTACATAGAGATTGAAAAGCAGCGGGCTGAGAATGGACCCCTGTGGCACACCATGGGCAAAAGAGTGGGTTTTCGAGCAAGTATTCTGAGAGAAAACTTGAAAGGTTCTGTCTGAGAGGAAGCCTCTAATACAGTTTAGGGCAGCTCCGCCCATACCCTGTGAGCTCAGTGTATTAATGAGTACAGTATGTGACATAGTATTGAATGCAGCGCTCAAATCTAACAGGATGAGCGCCACTGTTTCCCCCTTGTCAAGATGGTGGCGGATGCCTTCCGTGACTCCCAGAAGGGTGGTTTCGGTTGAAAAGCCCGCTTTAAAGCCTGACTGTGACGAATGGAGTAAATGATGAGTTGTGACGTAGTGAGTCAGATGCGTATGAATGTGTTTTTCTAGAATTTTGGACAGTATCGGAAGCAATGATATGGGATGGTAATTATTGGACAGCCCAGGGTCCGAATTGGTCTTCTTCAGCAGAGGGTGTATCATAGCATGTTTCCATGTTGATGGGATAGCCGACTCTTATCACAGATAACACTGAGTTGTTTAGTTGTTTAAATATTGTGACCGGTAGGGGATCTTTTGACGATCCTGACTTAATGGTGCTTAGAAGTAAAACTACATTATCTGTTGTGCGATGTGGCCAATTTTTTAAGGGACAATCTACAACATTATAATTGTTGATGTTCTTTATTTGATTTGCAAAGTTTTCAGTCTTGGGTATCCTAATCAATTTATAATATGACTTAATGGCTGCTCTTTTTTTGAAAAGTCAAAAGAATGCCCCCAGGAATGTTCCAGAACCGTTTGTTTTGTCAATATCAAGGATTCGTTGAACCAGGGAGTGGCATGCTCTTTCCTTCCCGAGCCAATCTGACAGGGACAAATGTGACTCGGGCAGAAGAGAGCCAATCCTGAATGATATTATTTGCAGCCTCCACATTGGAGTCCAGCAGCGGACACCACATATGAAGAATGTCTGAACATTTTTGAGGATGGAGCATATGCCATGGACGTTTAAAAATAGGGACTACGCAGGGAGACTGATTATGGTCTTCTAAGTAGATGGCCGTAGGGAACAGAAAATGATCTGTCCAAGTCATAGGAAGAGGGGTAAGTACCCTCAGAGAATTGAGATTGGAAAAGCCTCAATCAAGAAGGTGCCCCACAGAATGTGTGGCAATGACAAATCATTACGTTAGCTGACAAACTGCAAGGTCATCTAAAAATGTAGCCATATCACCATCCTGCCTGGCATCCAAATGGAGATTCAGATTGCCTACTATATTAAAGTTGGCTGGCTTAATAGTCAGTGAGGCCATTAGATTAGTTAATACCTCCATAAAAGTATTGGAGGGCGATAGATTAACAACCCAGATAAAGTGAAGTTAATGTTCAGTTCAATATTAAAAAGGGTGTATTCACAATCAGGGATCTCACCAGGAGACATCCTGCAAACATAGTCCTCTTTATACATCAATGCAATCCCCCCAACCCTGTCACTGACTGTATTACATTCTTCAAATAGTATCCATGAGGGAGTATAAGGGTTGGTTCCACCACAGAGTCCTGGGATAACCAGGTCTCCATCAGGAAAACAATATCTGGGTTTTAATCTTGGATCAGGTCAAACACCTCAGTGTGATGTTTGACCAGGGAGCAGCAGTTCAAGCTTAAACATTTATACTCTATAGCCTGGCGGGATAACTTAATGGTAAGTTCCACAGGGCTAATCTCGTAGCAGCACGACTTACATCAGAAAGGAAGTCCATCTTGAACCCTGTTGTGCCCTTAGCAAGATGCTCAAAATGGCCTGAAAGTGTGTAGATCCAGAGAGGAGTATACTAACCTGTGGGAATTTAGCAGGGTAGGGTGCCTGGCTCTTGCCGTTGTCCAGGCACGGACGGGCACAGACAGGCTTGCCTTAGGGGAGCTTTTGGTCCGCGCTACGTGTGACATAAAATACCTGTGGACTCTAACAGGCTCTTCCAAGGTCTGCTCCCAATTACCGCTCGAGCCATCTTTTGGATGGTACAGGGAAAATCTTAGGCAAGGTGCTACTAAACATATTTCAGGATTGTATGAATAGAAATGCTGTTTTGACGGAAGCACAGGTCGGCTTCAGATTCAAGATCAGTACAGTGGACCCGGCAAAACGCTTATACTGGATTATTATTAAGAAGAGAGCGGTTAAGAACACCATCCTGTATCTGATCTTTGAGGTCCCGAAGTCAACCTTCCACCTCATCAATCAAGAGAAGCTATTGTCATCCATGTGCAATATACATGTAGATAGCTCCTTGCTGAATGCCATTGTTGGGCAACACTAGAAACACAGCCAATATTCGATATGAGCCCGTTGGTGAGTGCAGTGCTCTTTTCCTGACTTTACAAGGTGCCAGGTAATGCTGTGTGATGTCTCTGGTCCTTTTTAGTCTATTTTTAAAGTATTAATTCGTACATCTGCTAAAACAAATCTCGATGTGTCCACTATTGCAGGGAGTGATGCGTGGATTCGTCTCATTGCAGATGATACTGTTTTATTGCCAAAAACACAAAACACATCACATAAGTTACTTGACACGTTCCAGGATTATTGTTCTAAAAACGACCAAACCATCAACACTACAAAACCCAAGGTAATTCTTACAAGGCCAACTACCCAGATTAAAAGGAAATTTAAGGTGTACATGGCTCCCTCAGAGTGGGTCCCCAGGTATGATTACCGGGGAATTTGCTTTAAGTAAAAGTTGGGTAGGAAAGCACAGATAGATGGGGCAACCATGAGCCTGTTACAAAATTGAAGGGCAGTCCTTGATGTGAAAATTAAAGTGGGTCACAAATTCTTGAGTATAATCCTACAGATCGTCCAGCCGAAAGCAGTGCTTGTGGCCTTTTATGGGGCTGAACTAGCAATATTTGCTAGCTTGAAAGAGCTGTGAGTTGAAGAAAATAATTTCTACAGGTCACTGCTGACTATGGGCCCTGGAACAACAGTGGTGCCTTTATAACTTGAAATGGACATTTCTACTACATCACCTCAGGCTGGATTGAATCACATAATATGTTGGGAGTACATAGAAATCTATGGCCTAAACCTTCCTTTTTAATACATACAAGTCACCCCTATGGTAGGGCCAGGGTAGCCCTACCAGGGTGCAATGTATCTATAAAGTAGGACATGCACTTTTGAGTTTTACATGTCCTGGTAGTGTAAAACTCTTAAATTCATTTTTCACTCCTGCAAGGGCTATCTTTCCCACAAAATAACTTTGGAGTTGCATTATGACATGTTAATAGTGTAATTTCCAAGTGGAAAGAGATAACTTCTTCATGTTTGGTGTCTCTGAAATCCTAATTTAAAATCCTACCCTATGGAGAAGTGAGATTTTAAATTACAATTTTGAAAATGCTACTTTTAGCATGTTATAATGAAATAGGTGGTCCATGACTGCTCTGGAGCAGAAATGAATTATAATTTTTCATACGTGTGTAGCTTAACAAGTCAAACACTGGTAATGAATACCAAAATAAATGCAACAACATACCTTGCTAACCAAGATAGCATAGTTCAAAAACATACAGTCAGTGCCAGCCAAAAGAACGCTAGATACTGCCCAGGTTCAGTATATTTAATATCATGTACTTGAGACATATCAAAATTCATTAGCTACAAAGGTTGCTCAATGAAAGGGGGGGAAATTAGATGTGTTGGTGAAAAGGGTAGAAGGGGTGAGTAGTCACAGATATTAAAGAGTTGTACATTTTTTGTACATTGGCAATGGACTTGTAAAAAGACCAGTACAGCAGACCTGTCCTAAACAATTTATTTATAGCATGTTTTTAATAAATTTTTGGAAAAATGCAAAATTGCAACATTAGGTGAAGGTAATGGGATGAGGTACAGTTCCTATGTGGGTGGGGTGCGTTGACGTTTTGACTCAGCTTGTGTTTTGAGGGTAATTTGAACCTCCGCTGCAAGTCTTCCTCAGGATGAAAGGGAAGGAGGTGGGGGGGCAACCTAATACTGGTGCCAGAAGGGCATCCCAGGTATTGCACTGTTGCTTGAGTAGTATCTCAGTCAGGGTGTTCCAAGAGTGGTGAGTGAAATCCACTTCTGAGGGCCCACCTTGTGAAGTCCTCAGGCGTAAAACAAACCGTGGATGAAATTAAAATGGTTGGAAATCCGAATTAATCTGTCCAAACCTTGTTAATTGCCGGTGCCGGGCGCCACATGCCTCGAGAGATGCCTTCTGCCACATTCAAGGGGCCCTCAGAAGTGGATTTCACTCACCACTTTTGGAACACCCTGACTGAGCTACTACTCAAGCAACAGTGCATTACCTGGGATGCCCTTCTAGCACCAGTATTAGGTTGCCCCCCCTTTTCTTTGGTCCTGAGGAAGACTCGCAGCGGAGGTTCAAATTACCCTTGACTTGTTAAGCTACACACGTATGTTAAATTATAATTCATTTCTGCTCCAAAGCTGTCATGGACCACCTATTTCATTACTGCATTGCACCCAGGTCCTTTGGCGATTATTGGGTTACCCCATTATTTTGTAATAATTTTAGCATGTTGGATTTTTTTTGCCTCAGTCATTTGGTGCCTGTAGCCTGTTTCTGGTTACATGACTGGGTGTAGTTAGCAGTTGGGATTTGTGTATACCTCCTAGACAGCCACACACAATGGGAGTTTAGGTGTGACTGGATGGGCCATCATTGGAAGAATGTGACGGAGGCGACTGGCTTAGCCTCTCTTGCATCTCAATAGGCTGTGTATTATCTCCTCGCAAAGGGTTGGATACCCCCTATAGTTAGTCTGGAGCCAGAGCAGGGAAGGCAGGACATCTGTGCAGTTCGAAGGCATGCCTCTAGAAACTTCTCCCCGCTTCAAAGGCACAGCTGTATATGAAAAAGGACCTCAGACACCCCCACTCCAGTATACTTTTGGACTTTTGGGTACTATGCCAGGTAGAAGAACTGCTGTACTGGTACAAGGACTGCCACTCTGCTGGAATGCTGCTCTGCAGGACTGCTGCACTGCTATGTTGGCCTGTTGCCTGCTGCCCTCCTACCTGAATGAGAAGGACTGGACCTACTCCTCTTGAACCCAGAGTGACTCTAAGGGCTAGTTGGATGGTTTCTTGATCTGAGGCCAAGGGACATAACAGGCTTTCAACAACCTTATATATTTATTTTATTTAAAGAGTTTTATATAGCGCGAACGTGACCCTTAGGTATCAGAGCGCCTCACAGTTACATGAGGTAGGTTAGAGAAACATCTTGTATAGCAGAAAGTTTCACAATGATATGAGGTAGGTTAGGTATACAGCTATACAGTATACAGCTATACAGTATTAGTATAAATATATATAGTGACATGATTAGGATACATCTTGAATATCAGTATTAACATATATATTTATATTATTCCTGTACATGTCTATCTTCATCATTACAAATAAAAGTTATTGGAACTCATTAGTGTACAAGGTGTAAGAGTATTCCAATACAAATAGTTCCGATGTGTCTTTTTCCGTGCATTCTACATCACCACGAGTCTCGAGTTATATAGTACTGTAGAAGATTATTCCAGCATAACTGGTGACTTTATCTTAATTTACATTGTTGTTCTGTTTTGGAAACACCTATATCACAGTGCTAGTGATGAACAGTGTTGCCTAAGGAAGGAACGTACTCCTTAGGAAGATATTCACTTCCCTCTTGAATGTTGCCATGTTTGGAATGTTCCTAATGTTTGGTGGGAGTGAGTTCCAGATTCTGGGGGCTGCTCCGGAGAAAGCTCTGTCATACGTTTTCTTCTTCCGGAAGATGGGTGGTCTCATCAGCAGCTCCCTGGCACTTCTGGCTGGTCTGCTTCCCCCTGATAGCTCACTTTTCTGGGCTAAGTACCTTGGTGTTTTGTAGTGGAGCATTTTGCGGGTAATACATGCGAGTTTAAGTTGAATTCTGGCTTCGTATGGTAACCAGTTTAACGCTTTCAGGTGTGGGGAGATATGGTCGAATTTCCTAGATTTGGTGATGAGTCTTGCGGCCGCATTGAGACATGCTTTTAGTGGTGCTGTGGAAATTTTTGATAGGCCTTCTAAAGTTATACATCCATATTTGGTCCTTGAGATAACTAAGGATTGGACTGCCAATTTGAGATCCGCCGTAGAAATGAATGGTTTCACTTTGCTAATTTAGTTCAAGTGAAATCGGGCCCTTTTTGCCATTGATTTGATGTGGGCGTTCATGTCTAGGATCTTATCCAGCGTGATTCCTAGTGATTTCGCTGAGTCCACTACAGTAGGGGTGAAGTTTAGTGTGACCCTTTACCCTGCTTCAGGGCCGGTCGCTCCACACACTGCGCGATTCCCCGTGAGTGTGCCCAAGTCCCCCACTACTGCCGCGAGTTCGCCGAGGATTCTGGTTCTGGTAGTCTGTGCCTGATTCTGCCCGTGATTCGCCACTGCTCCTGCAGCTGAGGATTCTGGGTTTTGTTTTCTGTTTTTTGTGCCTGTATTTGTATTTGCTGCCTGTGATTTATTACTTGTTGTACTGTTTTATTTTGCCCCCTCGCCTCCGTTTTCCCGCTCTGCTCTCCCCCCCCCTCCTCGCTCCCCGCCGCTGCTCCACTGCGGCCCTGCCCCCTTCTCTTCTCTGCCCCCTTCCCATTCGCCGCCCCGCTCCCGCCTCCCAGCTGCTCCTCACTCCCACTTGTCCATTTATGGCGGAGTCCACGCAGTGGTGAACTGTGACCCTTGACCATGCTTCAGGGCCGGTCGCTCCACACACTGCGCGACTCCCCGTGAGTGTGCCCAAGTTCCCCCGCTACTGCCGCGAGTTCGCAGAGGATTCTGCGTCTGGTAGTCTGTGCCTGTTTCTGCCCGTGATTCGCCGCTGCTCCTACAGCTGAGGATTCTGGGCTTTGGTTTTTGTTTTTTGTGCCTGTATTTGCTGCCTGTGATTTATTACTTGTTGTACTGTTTTAATTTGCCCCCTCGCCTCAGTTTTCCCGCTCTGCTCTCCCCGCTCCCCACTCCCCCCTCCCCGCTGCTGCTCCCCTGAGGCCCCACCCCCTTCTCTTCTGTGCCCCCTTCCCATTGTCCGCCCCGCTCCCGCCTCCCAGCTGCTCTTCGCTCCCACTTCACCATTTATGGCAGAGTCCACGCGTACGCACAGCGATCACGCGCAGCGAGCGCGCCGTTTGCTGCCGAAGGCGCGCCAACGGCAAGCCCGTCTACGCCCGTCCGTGCCTGGACCACGCCCAGCGCCAGGAACCCTGGTCCCCAACGTTACCAGCCCACCCGACCGATCTACGCCGCCGCCACCCTCCACGCACTCAACACCGGCTGGAACCCCACCTGCCACCGAGCCAGCCCGAGACTCACCCACGGACCCTTCACCTGCCAAGCATGCAAATTCACCAGCCTCCAGACCTGCACCGCACCCGCCAGACCAGGCACCAGCAAAAATCACCTCAAGTGCATCCTGCTCAACACCCGCTCCGTCCACAGGCACACCGTCGAACTCTGGAACCTCCTCGACACAACATCACCAGACGTCGCCTTCCTCACAGAAACATGGATGAACGCCTCCTCAGCCCCTGACATCGCCATAGCCATCCCGGAAGGCTACAAGATCACCCGGAGGGACCGCATCAACCAAACCGGAGGAGGCATCGCCATCGTCCACAGAAACACCATCCGCATCACGACCAACTCCGAAGACATCCTCACCGCCGCCGAGCACCTTCACTTCCATGGGATGCTTGGCTAGTGGTATTGTTTTAGGTCTAATGGCGCCAATCAGAATATCACACTTAATATTAAACGTTCAGTTTGTCAAATGGTGCTATAAGGTAAAGAGAAGAGGAGGGAATGGATCATAACCAATACCAGGCGCTGGTGCTCCTGGATCTCTCCGCCGCGTTTGACACGGTGGACCACAACATCCTCTTGTCCCGTGTCAGGGCGGCTGGAATCCGGGGCACAGCCCTGGTTTGGCTTTCCTCCTTCCTGAGGGACCGTACCCAGGCGGTTCGGCTAGGAGACTTCACGACCACCTCACTCCCCGTCACCTGTGGTGTTCCCCAGGGTTCTTCCCTTTCTCCCCTACTATTCAATCTCTACATCTCTCCTCTTATTTTCGCCCTTCAGCAGCTGGAGGCCATTGTATTTAATTATGCAGATGACCTCCAGCTCATCTTTGATCTTTCCTCCTCTTCTCTCTCTGTTTTTAACTTCCAGTCCATTATGATTTTCATCAGGGACTGGATGAACCACAACCATCTCAAATTGAACCCGGAGAAGACCGAGTTGGTTCTCACTGGTGGTTCGTCCAGTCCCTGGAACCCCCTCTTTTGGCCCTCCACTTTTGGTCCCGCCCCTACCCCCTCAGTCACGGTCAAAACACTGGGAGTTAAAATGAACAGTCACCTCACCCTTCACTCACAAATCAGTTCCGTAGTCTCCTCTTGCTTCCTCACCCTCCGAACAATCCGTACTGTCTCCCGCTTCTTCTCCCCCCAGGCTCTCAAATTGATCATGGCCGCATTAGTAATCTCGCGACTGGATTATGCCAATGCCCTCTACAACGGCATCCCGGCATACAGCTTGCGGAGGCTCCAGATGGTGCAGAACCAGGCGGCCCGGTTAATCTACGGTCTCCCACGCTACCATCATTCTTCACCCCTCCTTAGGGAGCTCCACTGGCTGCCTGTCAGGGAACGCTCCCTTTTCAAGACCGCCTGCATGACCTTCCAGGCCCGGCAAGGCACTGCCCCTGCCTTCATCTCTTCGCTGATAAGCGAATATGTTCCCACCAGAGAGCTTCGTTCCTCCTCCAAGTCTCTCCTCCAAATCCCACGTTTCAAGCGCAAAAAGTGGGGTGGTGCCAATTTCTCTACCTTGGCCCCCACTTTTTGGAACTCCCTGCCCGATCATCTACGTTCTGCCACCCACTACGTCTCTTTTCGAAGAGACCTCAAAACGTTCCTGTTTAAACAGGCTTTTTCTGTATAGACCTGCTCACCCCTGTAATTTGACGGCTTTTATGTCTCAGTAATCGGACCTCTCGTTAGCGCCAAGAAACCGTACGGTGGACGATGCGCTCTATAAATGTTTTAAATTAGAAATTAAATTAGAAATTAGAACCACAATCCCTCTTTAAGTTTGGCAAATGCCTACATAAGTGAAAAAGCTCCCTAGCACACGTTATAGATTAGTGTTCTTTACAGTATACAAGTGTTTCCACCATTCATCACTTTCGTATTCATAAATAATTATTTTCCATAAGGTCCGATAGATTCTTTTGAAGTTTTATTTCTGGAGATTCACAGCCAACACGTGTTTCGTCGTATTGGGAATGGAACCCACGACTTTCTCAAGGCTCAATGCGGAGTAAATCAGTCGTATATATTATGCGGTGATAATTCCAAACCGCAATGGGTTTCTGTTGGGGGTGTCTGTTTTGTGCTGGTTCTATTGATAGAAGTAGCCAATATTCGGCTTCCGCTTCTTTAGAAAGTGGTTTTCGCCAGCTTTTGTCGTTATTCTACTTTGTCCCCCGCCTTCCGTAAGACTGTTCGTGAGACACGGTGTTTGTCCTTCACTTCCAGATACACACCGACCCCAAGACCACCCTCAGAGGCACGCTCATCTACAGACCCCCGGGACCACGCACACAATTCAGCGAAGCCATCCCAGACTTCATCAGCCCGCACGCCCTCACCTCCTCAGACTACATCCTCCTAGGGAACCTCAACTTCCACCTGGAAAACAACAACAACAACACCACCACTCTGCTGGACAACCGCGACAACCTTGGACTCAAGCAACTGGTGAACACCCCCACCCACTACGCCGGCCACACGCTTGACCCTGTCTTCTCCTCCAGCAAGCATATCTCCTTCAGCCACTCCACCAGACTACACTGGACAGATCACAGCTGCGTCCATTTCAACTTCAGGAGAACCACGACCCACCACCACCCGCAACAGGCTCCCCGAAGAAGCTGGAGCAAGATAACCGCTGACCAGCTCACCACCTCCCTTAGCCAGAACCCACCCACCAACACGACGGACCCCAACGAAGCAGCCCACAACCTCACACAGTGGCTCACCAACTGCGCCAATGACCTTGCACCGCTGAAGAAACCTCCCAGCAGACCCGGCAGTAAGAAAGCCTCATGGTTCACCAACGACCTCAAAAACTCCAAGCAATCCTGCCGTACCCTCGCGCCACGACCAATCAACAGAAAACATGACAGCCCTCAAGAACGCCATCCGTAAACACCACCAGCTGATCCGAACCACCAAAAGGACAACATTCAGAGAACGACTAGACAACAACACCCAAACAGCAAGGAACTCTTCAGCATCGTTAAAGAGCTCTCCAACCCCAGCGCCTGCAACAACGACATCAAACCCTCGCAAGACCTCTGCGACTCACTCGCCTCGTTCTTCCACCGCAAGATCGCCGATATACACAACAGCTTCGACGCACAGACCATGCACCGACCACCGAACCAGCGCCCCCCACCACCACCCTCTGCACCTGGACCTCGGTCAGCACCGAAGACACCACCCGCATGATGAACACCATCCACTCTGGCTCTCCAACCGACCCCTGTCCACACCACATCTTTAACAAAGCCGACTCCATCATCGCACCCCAACTCCGGGACATCATCAACAGCTCCTTCGCATCTGCCACCTTCCCGGAGAGCTGGAAACATGCAGAGCTCAGCGCCCTCCTCAAGAAACCCACCGAGGACCCCACGGACCTCAAGAACTTCCGCCCCATCTCACTCCTCCCTTTTCCTGCCAAAGTCATCGAGAAGACCGTCAACAACAACTCTCCACCTTCCTCAAGACAAACGGATCCCTCGACCCCTCGCAGTCCGGTTTCCGAGCAAACGACAGCACCGAGACCGCCCTCATCGCAGCCACCGACGGCATCAGGTCCCTGCTCGACAACGGGGAAACAGCTGCCCTCATCCTCCTGGACCTCTCAGCAGCCTTGGACACCGTATGCCACTGCACACTAATACTGCGCCTCAGCAATACCGGAATCCAAGGGAAGGCCTTGGAGTGGTTCATCTTGTTCCTCTCCGGAAGAACCCAGAGAGTCCGCTTCCCCCCCTTCCATTCCGCGGCCACCGAAGTCATCTGCGGCGTTCCTCAAGGATCCTCGCTCAGCCCCACCCTCTTCAACGTCTACATGCGCCTCCTCGCAGCCATCGCACGCCAACACAACCTAAACATCATCTCCTACGCTGACGACACCCAGCTGATCCTCTCCCTCACCGACGACCCCACCACCGCCAGAGCCAGCCTCCAGGATGGAATGAAAGACTTCGCAGAATGGATGAAGCTCAGTCATCTGAAACTGAACTCAGACAAAACGGAAGTCCTCACCCTGGGACCATCCCCCTCTGCCTTGGACGACTCCTGGTGGCCCCCTGCACTGGGCACCGCCCCCAAGCCCACGGACCATGCACGCAACCTGGGCTTCATCCTGGACTCCTCCCTCACGATGACCAAACAAGTCAACGCCGTCTCGTCATCTTGTTTCAACACCCTGCGCATGCTCCGAAAGATCTTCTGGTGGATCCCCACCGAAACCAGGAAGACGGTCACCCAGGCCCTCGTCACCAGCCGACTGGACTACGGGAACACCCTCTACGCTGGTACCACAGCCAAACTTCAGAAAAGACTCCAACGCATGCAGAACGCGTCTGCACGGCTCATCCTGGACATCCCCCATCACAGCCACATCTCTGCCCATCTGAGAGACCTGTACTGGCTCCCCGTCAGCAAGAGGATCACGTTCAGACTACTCACCCATGCACACAAGGCTGTCCACAACATGGGCC